>NW_023502988.1:0-1357500 GCF_014066315.1 Letharia lupina | reverse complement strand
GTTTCCTGTGGCTTCATGCATCCTTCACGTGTTCTGCAGGAAATCTCTTCTTTTCAAACCCGGGTCCGTACTTTATTCAATGCGCGCAACAAGCTCATCAGCTGCTTTCAAGGGAACCTGCAGCCTCTGTATCCATCCAATCAAGGACTGTGTTCTACGGCCTTTAAAAACTGGTCTCGGGCAGCCACAGATCCGTTCCTCCTTGAGCTGTGCGGGGAAGCTGGGCGCCATGGATCGGCTCGTGTGACCAACAATACTCAAGAACATCGTACAATTCGTCACACCTCGCAGCATCCTAACGGCCGCAAGATGGACAGTTACCTTTTGAGGCTTTTCTATTGGAAAGGCTCGTCCATGGTCTGACATCTAAATCTTCCTAGATCTTTCTCAATCATCTACTGGACGGCTGGTCTCGTTTTGTCTGTTCATCATCTACCGTCCTTCTAGTCTCGAAGCACTCGCTGATCTGGAATGATTGCAACGGATTATGGTTGATAGCTTCATCTTATGAAGTCATTTGGTCTGGCTGGTTGAGCTGCTCTGACCGCATTTGTGCACTCAACAAATTTGAAGCTGGAGGCCTCCTCATCGTTCCTCTGGACTTTTGGAGGGGGATCGTGTCCGAATCATCTCTCAATCGCCGCGCATGGGTGCTGTAAGAACGTATACTGTCGCCTGAAATAACTCACCATGCCTAGAATTAGATGTTGTGGGAATGCAAGACTAAAGATGGTTGCGGAGCTCTTTCTGACGGCCTGCCGCAGGTTGCGCAGAATGTTCATACTCGTTTCAAGGGGATTGACTTTGAGATCGATGGCGCCATCTTGCGCTGTGCTAACCTCAAAGTTGAAAAAGCGGATGATGAGGATTCGTAAGAGGACAAAAACCGGGGGCGATGTAATCGGACAAGGACTCCTACAGCAGTGGCGATGAGTCTGAGAAATGTTCCATAGTAAACGCAGTGGTGATGATGATTCTGAGGCTAATGAGGACGACCAATGGCAAAATGTGGATAGCGACACCCACGACCATGATTCCTAGAACAGCTACTCAACCCACGAAAGTGACACCAGCGAAACAAAGACCTGTCGCAAGCGAAAAATAGCAGGCTTGAACGGACACTACATATGGAGCCGATTTCTAGAGAAGAATTCGAGTACCGGTCTCACGAAAGAATCCGATAAATTAGTGGCCGTACCCGGTCTCGCACGATCCATGTCCACCACACCCAAGAACAACTGCCTCGCCGGTCTCTGGCAAAACATCCTGCTGTCACAATTGCTCTGGCGCGTCGAGAGCTACAGCTCGTATCCACCATCGTCGTCTCCAACGGCTTTCTCACAAACAAAGCCCAAGGAGAAGGCACCCGGCGATTCCGCCCTTAAACACCACGCAAACCCCGCCGCTACGCGCTCCAAAATGGTCCTGAGCGGCTGTGAACGGTAGCATTTCGGCAAGCAGACCGTCTCAAGAGGGTTTCTTCGTCCACATCCATGCATGAATCTCGGAGCCGGCGTCACGAGCGTCGAACCCGCCGCGCTAAATTTCTGGACACAAACACGTCGCGTTGCTGATGTACGAGCAACCCCTAGGCTACTGGGTGCTAGTGATTAATAAACGCGCCAAGGGCATGGTTCCTTCCCGCTGTCAAGAAGGCGGAACTTCTCGAATCGATGCCGTTCAAAAAAGAATCCTCCCCGATAGCGAGGACGGATGGATCCCGCGCAAGAGGGCCGAAGAACGCATCGTTTCCCTCATCGGGTATCGGACACGACGCCCCCTCAGGACGCGATGATGATATCCTGCGTGCCGGTGATGCGACGGAAGAAGACGAAGATGCTGCAGCGGGAAGAACACCGCACGGATATCGACAAGATATCAAGACTGGGTGTCGTGCCGGCGCCGGTGGGGATACATGGGGTGTATGGGCGGATAGGCATTTTCGACACCATGCCGGATCGATCAGGGCCAGGGTTTGGGGAAGAATATTGTTATAGGGAGGAGAATGAGAGGCTATTTACTGAGAAGCCGATCGCGCATATAGCTGTGATGTGGTCGAATCAGAGTCTTTTTGCGATACGGGAAGCAAAATGTTTCGGAGCGTACATAGCAACGAACGACTATCTTGGATTCGCCAAAACATAGAGTGCATCTTCCACGAAAACCCAATGGAGCACATCCAAACACACTACTCATTCCCCTCAATCCAGAAACCTACCCCAAAATCTGTACCATCAACGATTCCAGCCAACATCCTTGACCGTCCCACCCCATCCCCAACCGCACAAATCCACGCACACAGATAACCAGCAGAGCCCATCGACCAACCGCACACACCCCCGCATTACCACCGCAACTGCAAAACCCACGCACCCCTCGCCCTCTTGGCATAGACAACAGTACCCATACGCCTCCTCCAGGAAAGAACCCTCAAAAAAGAACAGAGAGGCACAGTCAGCGCCGACGAGTATATATATGGGTACGTCAGACTCCGCTGTGTAGCTACCACTACTCTACGGATACATCAAGCAGACAGCCAAGTAAATAGGTAAGTAGGTAGGTAGACATGTAAGCATCTGCACCATCTGACCTAGAGGTCGTTGTCGTGATATCGGCCATGCTACATACCGCGGCAGAATTACACGCGACACCGCCGATTGTCTCTAACACGCTACAAGTAAAGTACCTTATCTATCAGATACCTACCTACGCTAGGACCAGGAGGCGGGGTGGTGAGAACACCCGGTGGCAGACGCTGAGAGGTTTGTGTACACAATGTTTTTATGGAAGCCGCAACGACTTGAAGGTTGGTGGTTGGTGTGAAGTTGTGTTTGCGGGGGGGGTCGTTCTGCTTCTTGAAAAGGGGCGATGATCTTGCAGAGCGTTTTTGGGCGGAGTGTCTGATTTGATGTTGGCGGGGGAAGGGGGGTTTTGTCGGATCTTGCGAGTTATAAGATGTACGGTCCTTGCCACTGAAATAAGAGGAATCAATGATGTACGTCCAGAGGTAGAAGAAGAATGACTGGACTATGTACGGCTGGTGTAGGGCCAGATATCTATCATGGCCAAGGCCCACTAGTGTTGTTGGCTAGGCAACCCCTGTCAACTGCCACACAAGAGGGTTGGCTTACTAATAGTGCGGCAGAGAGTGGTAGGTTTGATTGGCTGAAGCGTTTAGTGGCGCGCTAACATATCGTTCGCCGGACTCGGTCCGTGCCTTCTTCTGTTTCATGTCTTTCGCTGGCCTTTCTTTCTCTCTCTCTGCAAAATGCGTTCATCCCCTGATGGTTATCTTGCCTATGGAAGGACAAATTGAAGTATCATTTCCTCTGCGCGTGCCCGTGAACTGTCCTGCTCCGAATCTCAGGTCCTCCACCTGTTAGTGAGAACTCGAGGAATCCGACTCAGAGTCCTGATCGTCGTGTCTTTGACACCCTCCATAGACGCAAAGCACCTGCGCGAGGGTCCGACTGGTTCCCGGAAAAGGAGCGGGTCAAAATCGAAGAGAGAGGATAGAAGCCGGCCTCCCGCTTTCTCGACACTCCCCAGAGTTTGAGACTGTTCCCACAACCAGTTCATGCACATCGATCCCAGAAACTCTTTCCAGGAAAATACCCATTTACCATCAAATATACACCTCAACTCTCTGGGCTATTCACCATGGATTTTGACAGGGATATCATGCATCTACTTATTCCCATGTTGTCACTCTCAAACGACAACCTCGGAACAGAAGTGGTGCCTCCTCGACCACTTTCCTTCGACCGAGTGAACGAAGGAAAAGCTCCGGTGTCAGACGCTCTGCTCTTCACCTTACCGTTCGAACTTCTAGGGCAGATACTTGAAAGTCTGCCAAGGTCGTCTCTGGCATGTCTCGCCCTTGTTTGTCGCGACTGTCGGCAAATAGCACGCTCACGTCAATTCGCAAGCATCACATTGGACTACAGCGATCACAGTGTAGCCTTGGTTGAAAAACTCTTGGCTGAAGCCACCATCCGCGTAGGGAGCTATGGAGGCTCCAAGAACATTTCTCAGTCTCTTGGGGTATGCATCCGGCGTATCACGGTGGCCACTCATCCTGTTTGGGTAGCTGCGCGCCACAACATCGCCCTTAAAGATAAATTTTTGGCGCTTAGTGAGCGAACGAGAGCTAGGCGGCTAGCCAACGCAAGCAAGCATTTCTTTGACGTCTATCTCCCAAAGATACAGCTCCTACTAGGCTCAAAGATCGTTCTCCCACACCTCGAATCCCTGGATTGGCGTGACAAGATAGCCCTTCCGCGCTCGTTCTTCGAACGTCTTCCCTCCACCTCCATCCAACATCTTCGGCTATTTCGTGTCAAGGTTAGCGAAGCATTTGAGATCAATCTCCCCAGGCCATCGAAGGGTTGGCCACTGCGCACTCTTTACATGGAAGTCGTATCTGGATTCGACGGAGATAAACCTAACACGTCTTTGATGTGCGCTAGTATACTACGTCTCTGTGCGCCGACGCTGGAGTCTTTGACGTGGCGAACTTTTCTAATTGAGGATGAGCATCATTCTTTTGCTACTTACACAATGGAGTCAACGCCACAGTTTCCACGCCTGAGGAGTCTAAAGCTTCAAACCGTCTTATTCTCTGATTACTCCATGCTAGACGCCCTTTTGGAAGGTGATCTTCGTGAACTGGAAGTAGACCCAGGACACGATTCCTTATACTCAGAGTTCTTCGAACAACGTGGTACTATGCCTGCGTTGACGACGCTGGTCTGGGATGGAAAGATCAAAGCCGACCAATCTCTCAGCTTCTTGCAAGCGAACACCCAGTTGTCGAAGCTTAGTTTCCAATGGGAAGCCCCAGGCGTTTTCCTCGAGACTCGGCTGCTTCCTCTGCTCACGAAATCATTTCGACACTTGACCTCGCTATCATTAAAATGGGAGGGTGACTCGATCCCAGGTTCCGCGCTCGAAGCAATTAGTTCATTGGAAATTCTTCAACAGCTCCATCTCAGCGCTGGTCATCAACACGGTTGGAGGTACAGTTGGTTCATAGATCATGCGCTAATGAGGAGCCGATTAAAGAAATTGACCTCTCTGAGGCGGATGGCCTTCACTCGTGACATCTATGACAACGAGGTCGAGTGGTCTGCCCCGGAAAGATATTACGAAGATAGATTCCACAACGATCTCGATCTTGACGCAGACGAGGACGAATGGGAAACCTGGCATTGTGAAAGTGCGTCAAAGACAGATAAGCTTTCTGGCTCACACCGAACAAGACTAATGATGCTACAGGCATGTTGTCCGAAGCGAGGAACTATGCGATGGAAATTCCAGATTTGGAATGGGTTTACTTCGGACAGCTCTACATGCGAGTTTCAAGGAAGGATGAATCGCAGGGTGGTGGCGCCCATGCCTTCGCTCTATCCAAAGAGAGAGACCAATGGTGGACGTATCTACGGGAGATGTTTGGGTGGAAGGGGATATAGAAAGGTCTCTGTGGCTGCTACGGCTTCGAGTTGTCTCACTGTTGGGCTGATCGGCGACGCGCGCTCGATGGGTATGTGACTGAACGCGGACAGGATTTCAGGCCTCCATCGCTCCCACACACAATAGACTCGCGACTTCTTCCATTTGCGCATGAGCAGTCATCACAGATTACTCTATCCAGACAACCGCAGCCTCTTAACCCGATATGGCCGATGTCTCTAGCATTCACGTAGTGAGCCCCAGCAGAAATTATTCGCCACAGTGGGACTGGGTGTTAGTGGGTCACATGACATGCCCCTGTTTCATGGCCCTGTCGGTACCCCTGCAAGGGGTAGGAGACAGGTGTCCAGTACGAGCTATATAGCCACCTGTTTTGCACCTGTCAATGGCTTTTCATTCGATTTCATCTCTTTCAAATCATTGCATACTTTTTGTCCCACCCACCCACACCTGTATATAGCTAGCTATCATTCCACTCCAGGTCTATGCCATAGGCATGGGAGTTTTCTTGCGCTGGGGTACGAGAAATATGCCTGTTCAGGCCTCTATTTAGGCCTATTTAGGCTTGCTATCCCCGGCGTGAGACGGCCCAACCACTATCTACACTCTATGTGGGCCCCTATGCGTGCATTGATGCGTGTTTTTCATGAATGGGACAACTAAAGATGAGTTCTGCAAATTACAAATTCATACCCGAAACTATGATATTCTTACAAATTCATACCCCACCTCACACTTTCATACCCCTCCCCAAAAAAATAGGGTATGAATTTTGTAAGTCGCCCCTACTGGGGGTATGAAAATGTAACCCGCCCTCTTGCGGAGAGTATGCCACATCTTCCAACAGATCCCCACGCTCCATCTCTATAACTATCCCATCGTGTCGGAATCTCGCCACCCGTCACCTTCCTGTCCTATACGCGTACATCCCAAGATGCACAGTGCGTACGCTCGCTCGGTGTTAGAGTCGAGCCCCCGGTTCAACGAAAGAAAGCTCCTCCCGCGCCCTTGCCGTTGCTCTTTACGCCGGGTGCGATGCGATGCGGAAGGGTTTGATGACTTCCGGCAAATGGTCTCATGTGCCAATGCTGTAGGGGTTTATTGATTCAGATGAGGTTGGATCGCAGAGAGAGATTCAGGGGCCGTTACGGTGGCTGGGAAATCACGACCGGTGGGAAAGTTTGGCGGGAGGAGTCTATCGTTCGGTCATGAATTTCCGTGCTTCAGTATTGCTGGAGTAGATGTGAGTGTTTACGGAATTATTTTTCATGCTGTATCTGGATATGCGATCACTGCTCTGAAGGGGGGTATATGGTTCCGATAACCTAGGAGTGGACTCCCTCTAGACCAACAAAGAGGTCGCGAAGAGCAAACGCCATGCATGACTCCCGGGCAGGGAAAGCTCTACCCGAACCCTTGAAAAGACCCTCATCCTCTGAATTGTGAAATCTATATCTGATCCTCGTACCTATAATTTCTCCGATGAAAATGACTGATTGAAGCTGTCGTCTATATCTGCCGTGTTCCAGGCCCCCCTGTCTGTCCCCGTCGATTCCTTCAGGTATGTAAAGTACATCGCCACTCGTCATGACAACTTCCTCGTGAAGGCGTAAAGGTCTGGCCAGGGCTGGTGGCCGGAAGCTTCATGACTGCCTTGAGAGTTTTATGGGCGAGGAGCCGATTGAGTCTTTGCCAGGCGAAAAGGAGATCGGCATCTCCGTCTGTCGATTCGTACAATGATATCCCATCGATTACGCAGGATATGATCCTGGTCTTGGGTAGCTGGATCTCTCAACGGCGGCAAGACCGAGCTCACCGAACGGCATTTTGGAAAGGTGGCAAGCGCGAGTAGGGATTTCGACAAATACTTGAGGATGACGCACGGCCGCAGCGAGAGCCAACAGGCAGAGGCAAACAAGATCCGGATAGACGATCCGGAAAAGGCCGAGAAAAAACAAGCAGCAATCGCACAGCGCCAGCTACCGCGAGGCCAACCGAAGTCAGAGGATGAATCTGGTGACAGCGATAGCTCCGAGCTTGATAGCAGCAGCGCAGACAAGGCGAGCAACTCCGAAGAGACGCCGCCTGCCAGAGCCAGCAAGAAGACGAAGAAGAAGCAGAAGGCGCCACCGACGAAGAGAAGTAAGAAGGGGAAGGCGAAGCAAGAGTCAACTTCCGAGGAAGAGACTCCGCAATTCAAGAAGAGCAAAAAGGGGAAAACGAAGCAAGAGTCTACGTCCGACGAGGATACTCCACCTACGAAGAAGAGCAAGGAGGACAAAGAGAGTAGGAAGAAGAAAAAAGAACCATCTAGTGATGAGGACGATCAAGATAGTAGCGAAGAGGTGAAGGAAGTGAAAAAATCTGCCAAGGAGCCGAAAGGAAAAGAGAAGGAGAAAGAGAAAGAAAAGGCGAAGAGCACTTCAAAGTCTTTAAATTAGCACGACGAGGTGAAAGGGGTTTCGCCACGAGAATGTACAACAGTATATCCAACCTGGAGTCCGCAGACCCCTCTTTGCCTTGATCACTCTGCCATTAAAATCATCATTATCTGACTCCGACATTTCCATGCTCAGAATGCGTTTTCCCCGTCATCTGTCCAAAGCCTTGCTCGAGCATGAGAGAAGCGCATGATATCGGAGCGCAGACGTCTCCTTCTTTTCTTTTTGGTCTCCATCTGCTTCCTTTCTTTTTCCACGGCAACTGCAAAACTTCAAAAAACTTTCCTCGGTGTAGAACGGCAAGGCGTATTGGACCTAGTTACTGGTTTTCAGGTGGACAATATGGCAGGACGACCTCCGAGCTTTACGGACAGACCTTTGATTGCAACGTGATAATTTGGGAGTAACCAACGATATGCTAATTGTCCCAATCTTAAAAACCACACATCACATGCACAAATAGGGCCCACATAGGATGTAAACAAGCGGTCGGGCCGTCTCACGCCGGGAACAGCAAGCCCGAACAGGCCAGATCAGAAGCCCGAACAGGCACTTTCTCATACCCCAGCGCAAGATACCTATCGTCAGCATTGGTGGATTGTGGTAAGGCCACGCCTGCCCCGATGGGGGCCAAACGTCGGCACAACCTATCACCGACAAGATTATATGCCTATTCAGGGAACCAGCCCATCACTGACAGTGCCGCAGGTCCATGGCTGCATGGGAACGATGAAGCTATGCTGTACTGCAACGCTGATGGTGTGTGATGATGAGGCGAAGTGTTTCATCCTTCCCAGCGGGACGGATCGAAACACCACCCCCGACTGGTTTTTAAGCGGGGCTTGATCCTGAGACAGCAGGCTTTGCACCTGCGACAGCCACTAGCACTGGACGGTTCCGCGGCAGGCTCGTGTCCACCTCTAGAGTCCTCATGTTAGGGGTGAATCGAAGACTGATAAAGCATAAGGTGTTCATAGACTTTTGGGTGTGATGGAGAAGGATGTGGTCGCCCACGTAAGTAGGATTACGGCCCAGAGACAGGTTGCCCGGAAGCGAGGCCCTAGCATTCCCTTTAACGCACCACTGCTCCTCGTGCACCTTTCCTCGTTGAATCTGTTTCGACTTCCTACAAGCACGCCGTGAAATAAGTCTTCGTCCAGGCCGATGATCTACAATCCTCAGTAATTTATTGCCCTCGCCGAGCTGGAAAACCCGCTTTGTTCTATACTTTCCCCTCGGAAAAAGATCATGCCTTGCTGCCTGGAATCAAATTTGACTCTGAAACTGTGTCCACAAATTGCATACATTATCTACCAGCTCTGTGGTGTAGCATCATGTGTAAAATAACATGACTGCGAAGAAGAACTCCAGTCCAGTATCGGACCTACGCATCCCCAGCGAGCTGTTCCAAGCTTCAAATCCGCGATACGAACGGCACGGCATGTAGTTCAGGCAGCTGAAGAGTACTACTGAACGCAACTCCACTGAAGAACCAATCCTCCACAAATTCTTCCTTCAGAGGCGGTAGCCCGGCTCTCGTGCGGGATATGCCATAGGACCGAGCCTCGAGCGAGTAACAGCGCCCCTGAGCGCTGGAAGCACATCTCATAGTAGACATCACCGATACATACATAGCCTTTGCACCATATTATACCCATTCACCAACAACCACTCCAGATGAAGACCCATTGCTCCAACCTCCAACCTCCACGGCATCTCCCCAGTCCCTCCATCTCCCCCTCCAGCCAGCCAACCCCTCACCCCCACAACCGGCTCCCCGAACCCGCCACCTTCCCCTCCCCAGCCACCCCAGCTCGCGCACGTGCCGGTCTCCGACCCCACCCCCACCCCCTCGCCCAAACCCCAAGCACCCAAATCACCCACTCACTCAAACCAACCAACCAACCTACTCTCACCCTCTCTCTCCACCCCGACCGAAAAAAATCCCCCCAACCATCCCAACCCCACACGCCCAACGCGCACACCGTCTCCAACCCCAACGCCTACCGCATCCCCGGACCGCGTCAGGCGAGAGCATCGTTTGCGCCGCCCTGCCGAAAGAGCGACCGCTGCACGTCGGTGTACGAGCCGGAATTCGGGGGGGGGGGGGCGCGGATATGGATTCCGACGGCACACGGAACCCGAACGCAAAAATCTTGCCGCGTTTCACCGTATGGTATCCCCCGGCTCGCTCCTCGAATGGATCTTTGTGCGGAAAGCCCGATCTGGGGCGCTGGACGAAGGGTGGGGTGGAATGGGTACCTTACGTATGCGGGCAAGAGAAAAAGAAAAAGTCGAAACAGGGAAGATTTCGTAGGGGCCAATGCAGGCGCGATGGAGACGATGACGGCGGTGCATCCGAGAGCCCATTTTCGCGACGGGTTGATGCGGGGAGGGTAGATGGGTTGTGGAGCGGGGGGGTTGGACTCGAAAAGAGACGTAGAGGCTGAGGTGATTTATTGCTGGGGTATGGGAGGAGGGGGGATATCAAAGTGCCTGTTCGCATGTGGACGGGAGATGGCGAAGAGGGAGGAAGTTGAGGGGAAGACGCGCTTGAGGCATTGTCGACCACTGTGCAGGGGAGGGGAGGGGAGAGGAGGTCCTTAGGGACGGTTTGGAGGACTGACTGAGAGGATTTTTCGGGATACGAGCGGAGGACGAGATGGAAAAGACGAGGGTTCGGAACCGCGAGCTGGTCACGTGATGGTGTTTGAGATCCCTCTTTCCATTAGCGCGTATGTTATGTCTGCCTACCTCGTGAGGTGTGTGATAGCGGGTCTGAATGCGCTTAAGTCTGATACCGATGGGTCAATGGTAGTATTCTAACACCTGCGAGTAGTGAGTATAACAAGCCCATGATGCCATCCCCCAACCCCATCATTACCCCTCCCTCCCTCCCTCCTTCCCCACCCCCTTCCACCCTCCACATTCCCCCAAACCTCTCTCCCCATGCCCCTCCGCCCACCAAAATCCTCGCCCCTCCCCAACACCAAACCCTCCGACTCCAACCTTCTCCAACGCTCCTATCCACACCTCCCATCCACACCTCCAGTCCCAACCCACGCCCCAACCACGCGCACATCTCATAACCCCACCCCAGCCCAGCCCGGCCCGCGAAAAAAAAGTCCCCTTTCCAGCCCAAGCGACGGTGGCTCAAGGTATCACGACCGCGTCGACCAAATATCACGGGCGATGGGAAACCCAAGCCCCCGAAGCCTCTCCGACGGCGTGGCACCATCCTCGCCGGTAGTGAAGGGAAATTCGGACATCAAGAGTGCCGCGTCTGCGCCGGGAGGAAGGAAGGAAGGGATGGAACGAAGGAAGGGAAGGAAGGAAGGGATGGAACGTGCGCGACTGGCTCTGCTTTCGCTCACTTGTTACAATATACCAAGACTGCATGAATGGTCCAAACAAAACCGTCGACGATTCCCAGACCGCGACTGCACTCTTAAGACACCGCCGGCGCGGCACGGCAGTGGGGTTTACAAGCGTGCATAGTGAGTGAGCTAGAGCGCCACGGGCGGACCGTGTATCGAACGCGAGAGAGATATCTCAACCGCGCAGTATCTCTTCTAGGGCGCAGAGGAACTGCAAGGTAAACGAGGATGTCGCATCCGCCACCCGACCGCCGCGCTAGCTGACTGAGAGGAAACGAAGCCTCGACGCGGGGGTCAAGGCTTCGGGAGCCCGTCCCCGCCTCCGCTCCCCGTCTATCCCGTCCGCCGGCCACGACCTCGGCATAACCTGCGGCTTCCGATCGTGTTGCGAGCACGGCACGGGAAGGACACGTGAGACGGCTGCGGCGACGCGGTGGCGTTGCGGACGTAGAGGGTCGAGAGGAGGAGGAGGGTTGCGGTGCGATGTCCGGGGATGGATGCGGGTGTTGGTTTGAGGGAGAATGGGGATGTGGGGTGCGAGGTGTCGGCATCGTTGGCAATGGGGCGCTGTGGAGGTGGATGCTGCTAAGGAGGGAGGGGGGGAAGGGGTTGAGGGGTAGGAGGTGCGGGGTGGTTGGAGTCTTGCGGAGTAAGCTGCTCGAGAGTGCTATGAAGTACTCGTCAGTGCGACAGTTTGGGTAGGAGTCAACGATGGACTCGATCTATCATCTGGCGGCTGAGCGTCGTATGCCTGGCGGTAAAGCATGTGGCTCCCGGCGATTCGTCATCAAGAGGGTGCCAAAGGAGGAAACATAGTCAGGTTCCCCGTCGCCGCAAACCCTTCAACCCCTGGCACCTCCGCCTCAAAGTCGAAGGCCATACTGTCAAACCCGTCCTCGAAGTTGTCCAACACCAGCGAAACGTAATACAGCATTTTCCAGTCCATTGCAGGGGCGGGCATGATGTGAAGGAAGACGTCCGAATGGTCATAAACGAGTACGCTCTTGCCAATTGGCTCGTTCCAGACCGTGCGGACTTTGCGCCATGCGTCGATGGAAGCGCGAGCCGTGCAAACCCTTGCCAGGTCGCGAGGGATGTTGTCGCCGTAGTTGGAGAATGTGACAGTGATGTGTCCTGGTCCGTCCCAATCCCCTGTGAGGTGGACAGGGTGATGAGGACGCATGCTGCTGATGGAACACTTATAAGCCGACGTTTCTCGGCCATTGGAAGGGAAGATACGGCTTACCCTAAAGGTGGTGGGGTGTTATTGCCGGGTACCATGTTCAAAGTCGATCCTGATAGCAAAGCAAGAATCGGGCTTGCTAGGACATTTATGCAGAGCGAGAGAAGGGAAACGGCGCAGATCGGAGAAGCATCTCAACTTTGGATCCCAACCCAATGTTAAAAAGACAGCATTGGACTTGATAGCTGTTTTGTAGCAGTCGGATGTTGCGCTTGTTGCTGTCGGGTCTACCGTCTTGTCGGTTCGACTAAAGATCCTCCACCGCCCCTTTAAACGTACGTTTTAATTCCTCCTGGAAGATGTCTTCCAGCGACTCTCCGCATTCTCTCTGCATGTCTTCTTTGAATACGGGCTTGTGAGTCCGGTCAGCGGTAAGCTTGGAATGTTTAGGAAGTTACTCGTTGTCTAGCTTTCCCCCAGGTAGGAGAAGCTCCCAGGCAGAACAACGCGAGCTCGCCCAGATGTTCTTGTCCTAGAGTGCGATTTGCGGGGTACGTACCATGCAAAGGTTACGCCATCGAAGCTACCTCAATCCTCGAAGACACAGCGGGGTCGGATGACTTGAGTACATTGTTGTCATCCAACCTGACAATTATTACATGTACAACCTCCTTCAGTGTCACTCTGATAGCGTGCCCATGACTTGCTCTTAGCCAGCAGATACTTCGGTGCAATGTGAATCGTTTGGATCTTCATTCACTAGGGGAGGCTGCACTTGTACTCGTGATGCGCCGAGATCTTCCTTTCCGGCATGAAAATCCACCACTCCTGTTAATGCCCACTCCAGAGCGGAACTTTTAATGCATGTATCTCTGCACAGGACGAGGAATTGTTCTTGATAAAGTAATATTGCGATTCCCTTTGGAGACGAGTAGGGTACATTGGGATGGTTACCTTAATGTATGAAGATCAAAGAGGCACGGGGTATTGCATGACATCGGGGTTTAAAGCCGGTTCTGACGTGCATTAAATTATGCATGGGAAGATCCGTTCGACGGTTGCAGGTACCCATGTTCCCGAGAAAGCAGGCCGAGATGAGGGCCTTGACGCGCGTCTTGAAGTGCTTACATTACTTAGATTCTAGGTGGTGGGCTTCACAGCGTGCGCCATTTTATGCTTCGACTCGTTTGTCAGTCTTCTCCCAACCTTGCCCTATATGTTTCCTTGAAGGAGAACCTGTGGCCACGTCTCCCATGATAGCCTGACTCGATATTGCCGTGTACAGTGAGTGCGGTGGTAGATTGAGGGAGCTCCGGGAAGGTGCATGATGACGCCGCTGTTATCAGTGACGCCCCTTCCACCAGGAGCGGGATGATCGGGATGTGCGGAATGAGCGGGATGACTGAAGATCTAGACCCTCAAAATATGCAGACCCTGAAACAAGCCTGCATAACCAATGGAACCTCAGGCTCAGATCTGCTCCAATTGGGTTTCCGACTTCTACTCTGGGCAATCCTATACTCTATGCTTTACCATATGCAAGTTACATTACGGTATTTGTAATATGCATGTAAATGATAAGAAGGTAAAGGACGTCTCTGACTAAGGTACACAACTTTGCACATCCATTCCATCAAGTGTAACCCAAGCACCTGTCAATGCAGCATCACGCCGCTCTCCTTAGTTTTGCAACTGTAATCCCAATTCCGAATGCTTCATGTCATTCATTACCTAGACTGGGACGATGCCAGAGTAGGTACATCATACATGTAAAGTACATTGGGTAGCAGGAAGAATTCGACATTGCTGTTGCTAAGAGTAAAGTAGAGTACCTGAGAGTATGCCAAGAGAAGAGTTCCTCTGCCGCTCCGGCTACAGCCGTGGTGCGGAGAAGACTTGGCGCCAAATGCCATTGGACCTTTAAACTTCTTTCTTCTCTCTCCATGCCATCCGCTGCCATAACCCTCATCCATCTGTGCATCGCAACTATCGAGATGATGCTTGTGAAATAGCAATAGAGCCTCTCCGAAACCACTCCTGCAACCCCACCATACGGCAAGCTAGTCATGCCTGCCCGAACCACCCCCTCAATGGCGGGTGTGGCCGCCACGCCGCCAACTCACCTCCAAGGCCAGAGTGGTGGACGACGAGGCACAGCTGCTAGGCCCAACAACTAGGAGAATAGAGTGTGTAATAGCATGAACCTAGTCGCATAGTTTTCATTTGTTTCCGCGTCTCTGATTAAAGTAGAAAAAAATTTGAGCTTCCAACACTCAGAGCTTGGGATAATACCCCCGTCACTTCAACGTCACTTGCTCATCACCACATCGCGACGACTTAGCGAGGCTAGGACACAAGATGAAATTTTCTTGACAAAGCTTTCTCTTTTCTAAAACTCCCACCAACCCTTCACAATTCTTCTTCATCCACCATCAACCCCATAGCCTCACTCCTTTCTACCAACACAGCAAACCTCTGTACCCACAAGAACAGCAAACATGCAGATTATCACCGTCGTCCTGGGTGCTTTGGCTCTCTCTGTGAGCGCCTTGTCCAGCGTTCAGTATCCTCACGCGTCACGTCAACTCCCTCACCTCGCACCTCGTCTTGCAGACCAGCAGACACGTACCAAGACTCTGATCGCCCGCAACGACAATCAGGAGAAGAACTTCACCCACAACGAGCTCTTCACTCTACAGAAGAAGTTCCTCGACAACTTTATCGCACCGAACAATACTATTCAGGTGAGGTTTTCTACTCCGGACCTCAGATCCACACCTCAGATCTACCAGTACTGACGTCTCTCGTAGGCCAAGTCCATCAACTCCTCTTTGCTGGCCGACAATGTTCAAGGCCGTGTTGATATCACACGCACCTTTGATGGCCGTGAGCTCAATACCGAGTACCTGTTCGGCCTCTTTGCCAACCTAGCGACCTCCACCAACGACTCCAACGCTTTCTCTCTACTCGGCATTCCGATGTCGTACGAGATCACGCACTTCGCAGCTAGCCAGAACATCGCTTCGGCTTCTACTCTGTATGCCTCGCTTCCCCCCCTCTTTTGCCCCACGTCAACGCCGTTCACAGCAACAGACACTGAGGTCCTTCTGTGTGTAGCTTTCAATTCTTCTTCCAGGCCATCAACATGACCGTCCCAATCGTGATCCAGACCTGGAATGTGTACAACCCCGCCGGCGAAATCTCCATGTATGACGCCAGCTTCACGGGCTGGTGGCAGTGGCTATTTGACTTTCTTCTGGGAACGGCAACGCAACAGCTGTCGGCCGTCGAGGGCAAGAACGTAACCCTAGCGGACACCGTGAGCTACATCCAGAACAAGCTCGCTATCAGCATCTGTAGCACCGCCCAACAGTACTGCGTCGGACCCGCACTCCAACAGTACCAAAACACGACCCAATGCTACACCTATCTCACCCAACAGACACGCTTCGGCGAAGCATACGAGCTCGGTACGTATCCCCCGGGTCCCTTCCCCGTCAAAGCGCCGCTAACAACGGTCTCCAGGCCGCAACACCCTCCTCTGCCGCATGGTCCATCAAAACATGGTCCCCTTCCGCCCGGCGGTCCACTGCCCGCACATCGGCCCGTCCGGCGGCGGTTACTGCGTCGACACGCCCTCCTACGCCGCCACCGTCGGGGCGACCTACTTCAGCAACTACGCCTTCGCCTACGGCAACGCCAGTCTGACGGGCTAGGACGACGGGCTTCATCCCCGTATCTTTGGCGCGTCTTTCATTTTATTCCACTCGTGTACTTTAGCAGTTGGCGTTCAGAAGGGGATGATACCCGTGGTGCTTGCTTCTCCGATGGCGTTCGGCCTGGATAGTTAATACAGCTTTTTGTCCCTCTCTCATCTAAATAACGCCCTGGTGACTTCGTCGTCGGGCTCTTTCCCGTAGACGTGCGCGTTTCAATCTCCGGTTTGTCCGCTTCGGGGATGATTTGGTGGGGGAAATAACCCCTGGTCAGAGCCTGTGAAGCGGCGCTTTGCCTACGATATCACCGACCGTAAAGGAGAAGAGGTTGTATTAAGGAGGTTTTGTAGGGAAGATTAGCACTAGAAGAATCCCTATCAAGGGAAATAGCCCTGTCCTATCGACGACTTCTCCGGGATATAGCCCTGTCCTATCGACGATTTCTCCGGGATATAGCCCCGTCCTATCGACGATTTCTCCGGGATATGACCCATCTCCAACACCAACACCGGTACTCTTAGAGCGTACAACATGGCACCATCGACGGCCTACTGCCTCTATATCACCCCACTCGTCGGAGAAAAAGCCCTCCTCAATCATCATACGGAGCCATGAGGGCATTGTTCTCCACCCCAGCCGGGAACGCTTCCTCCCCCAACGCCGTAGTATGCGCCCACGGCTTCAAGCCATTCTCCCTCCTGATCGTGGCCGCGAAACAGCCCGACCACTTCCGCCGCGGATAATGCCGCACCACGTCCTCGATCGTGCCCTTGTGCACGAGCTCCGCGTTGCCGCCCATGTTGTCTGTCCGCGGTATCAGCCTCGGTCTTTCCTTCCTTCCGTCGCACGTGGGCGGGGTTGGGGGGGGGGTAAAAGAAGACCCACCGAAGATCGTAGCCAACTGGATCAGCAAGCCCAAACTGGAGATCTTGCCGCTCACGCCCAGATCCTGATGCCGGATGATGGCTTCCGCGACGCTTTCCGCCTGCTCGACCGGCGCACGCAGGTCCTTCTTCAGCAGGTCGAGCGCCAGGTAGCCGCCGTAGAACTCGAAGGACATGAGCGTGGCCGGGAGGTGCTTGTCCGTGGTGCCGATGTCGTGGAGGAGGCAGGTGAGGAGGTAGGTCTCGTCGGAGACGGGGAGGGGGTGCGTGGGGGTGAGGTGGGTTTGGATCGCTTTGCCTGGAAGATGGGCGCTACCGTTAGCGATCGCCGGCAGTTGAGCGTGGTGATGCTTTCGGGCGGGGGGGGGATACCGTAGTAGTAGACGCGCATGCTGTGGTTGAATGTCTCCTCTCTGAGCTCCTTCTTCGCGTAGTCGAGCACGGCTTTCGCGAGCGGGGTGCTGGGGAGGGCGATGCTGGCGACTGTCTGAGGTTCTGGCGCTTTGAGGTCTTGCTTGTCGCCGAGGAAGGCGGAGACATCGCGCGGTTGGGCTGTCCAGCCGTGGGTTTCGAGGGTAGACGGGGCGGACATGATGATGATGATGCTGGGACGGTGGGGAGCGGGGGGGAGGAGGGTTCAAGTTGGGTCAAAGGATGGGGGGAAGTTGCTGTGGCAGGTTGTAGCTTGGGGTGGCATTATTAATGGTCGGAGAGGACCTATAAACTTCTTGGGGATGCGTGTCAGCGTGGTCATGATGATTAGGTATCGAGCTTCCGATCCTCGGAGAACGTGCTGTGATTCTCATTTGCTACCCGGAGTTCGCTAAAATGCTGGTCTTTCCTCTCTCGCTTCCAATGCTCCTGGAAGCTACAAAACAGAACAGTCTTAGGTGCTGCCTCTTGCTTGTTGTACCTTTTTATAGGCAGCAAATTCAGACAACGAAGGTGTGACTTAAACAGAGGTTCAGGTCTGGTAATACACCAGGACAAGTTCTCTTGGCAGCTTGAGAGAGGAGCTCACACGGCTGTGTACACGCAGTTGAGAGATGAGAAGTCATAGAGCAAGACAGTTCTGTCATGATGTATTATCCCGGTTCCTCAATACAGAAACACGCTATTGCACTATTGACACTGCTAGCGAAGGATACAGCTAGGAGTGGAATTGCTCTAAAAACGTCTATGGCCTTTACAGGCCAGCCTAACAAATTAGAATGTGATGTTGAGGACGATGAGACATTCTGTTCAAGTTTTTCTAGACCTCCAACTGACTTCCCGGAAAGTTGCAGGTAATGAGACAAAGGCGTAGGCAGCAGAAGGGCTAATGCATAAAACACTGTGTAAATGCTAGGACATCCCGTGAACAGATTCAGCAAATCGTCTTAGTTTTCGCCCTCACTGTCAGATAACATTAGCACTCGATTGCAAAGATTCTTAAAAATCGCTGGAAGCTTCTGGCATTGCAATCAAATGACAGAAAACATGATGGACATCTGCAGCGTATGGTCTTGAGAAGAAATATTATGATCGTCTCGTCGCGCTGTTGTGATGAAACATGTCAACAACTCAATTCTACGTAAACCAGATACTCCCCAACTTTCACTCAGACTCCTCCACCGCACACAAGCTTCACATCGGAACTTTTACAGACCAAATAATACTACTCAACAGCCGAGGTGAGATCTCAATAGACAACACTTGACCCTCTTCCCTCCCCAGATAAACCTCGTCCATAGCTAAGCTTCGTTCTCAGATAACCACCACTCAAACTGCAGCGCCGCCTTCCACACACTCCGAAAACATGGCACAAATCGCATCTCCCAAGCTCGAGCTCCTACGCGCCAAGCTCGCTCTTGCTATCGGCCCCGTTGAGATCAACCTCGCCTACGATGAGGTCAAAGCCGCCCGTCCCAATGCCCTCGATGAGCCGTGGTCGGAAGACATGAGTGGACCTCACCACCATGTTGGTAAGCTTCTTTCCCACCATAGTCTGAACAACTGGGGACTAACTTCCCTCATGCTAGTGTTCAACAACAAGGCTTTCGTGCTCTCTGAAGTTGCGAACGAGCAGCTGGCTTCCGGAATGGCGCGCGGTTGTCCTTCGATCGATGCAGGGGAGAACATCAAGCTGTACCGTATGGATGCACCGCTACCCAGTGCCTGGGTCCAGCATGTTCACCTGAAAGACTGACAAGCCGTCTTAGTAAACGACATCTGGCAGCTTGAGGTATTCCGGATGATGGGATTAGACCTGGCTGCTATCCGCTGCCCTATCACTGGGCGTGACCCGTTGGGATCCCTTTACTATTCGCTGATCACTGCTGTCAACGAACGTATCTTGAAGCAGAAATTCCCTGTCAATGGGAGTGAAGTGATCGATGGGATGGCGAATCTAGGGATCGATGACGTGGCGTTGGAGGAGAAAGGGGACGAGGCAAAGGGGGGAGAATGGTCGGAAGAGGAGATTAGCAGTGAAGGTGGGCAGGAGAAGGAGGATGGAGATCAGGCGGCGCAGGATCGAGAGAAGAACACAGTGAAGCAGACGAGCGTGGAAGAAGAGAAGCAAGCGCACGCGGACGCAGTGGTGGAGGAATGAGAAGAGAAGGAATGACCATAGGTCCAGTCCTGCATGCGAAAGAATTTGACTCAGCTTCTGCCTGCACAGACGGCGTTTCGAAGGTGTCGAAGCTGCGATGCGCTCCTACTAGAGTATCCAGCTCGTGAAATCAAGTCCTAGATTCTCGGCAGGCTCTTCATTTTGATCAGCAGGTATGAAGTCTTGTGACATCGCGAGAGGGACACGATCAAGACATGCACACAAACTCACCAAGAAAGAGCATAGCATAATCAGCAAACGGAACCGCTAGCATGTGCATATACGTGGTAAAATGTGTACGTGAAACCCGATTACTCTCCATTGTCCGACAGGCAAGAGGCAACACGCAACACTTTCCTTCCATCGTCAGAGACACCCATTTCCATACCCGTCACACCATCACCGCAGTCCCTCTACTCCGACAACCCAAGCTTCTTCTGTCCCTCCCCAGCGGCATCCCCAACCGTATCTTTCGCACTGCCCGCAGCCTCGGACGCCTTCCCTCCAGCCTCACCCGCAGTCTCGGATGCCTTCCCTCCAGCCTCACCCGCAGTCTCGGATACCTTTCCTCCAGCCTCGCCTGCAGTCTCGGATGCCTTCCCTCCCGCCTCACCCGCAGTCTCGGATACCTTTCCTCCAGCCTCGCCTGCAGTCTCGGATGCCTTTCCTCCCGCCTCACCCGCAGTCTCGGATACCTTTCCTCCAGCCTCGTCTGCAGTCTCGGATGCCTTCCCTCCAGCCTCACCCGCAGTGTCAATCGCAGAATCCGCCGCGCCCTTCGCAGAGTCGGCAGCTCCCTCACCGCCCTCCTTTGTTTCTGCGGATGTGAAAGGTGCCGCGGCCGTTTGTCCCGCGCCAGAGGCAACCTTGCCGAGTCCTCCTGCTACGCCGCTGACGGTGTCGCTGAGGCCGCCGCCGAGGACACCGACCTGGATGCCGTGGCACATGGTTAGCAGTGTTTTGAGGATGCATGCTAGGGGCAGGGGGTTTGGTATAGAATGAGAGGAGGAGACGTACAGTGTTACCAGCGGTATCGACAATGCCTTTCACGCCCCCACCAACGGTCTGGAGAGCATCTGCGCCGACGCCCGTAGCACCTTGCGTAAGGCCTTCGACTCGCTGGCGGGCTTCGGGAGGGAGATTTTGTGTCGCTTGACCACTGAAGGATGGAGGGAGAGTCAGCAATCATTCTATCTGTTCTTCAAAGATAGCGCTGCAAGGTGGGGCATCAACATACGTGATAGCATCGGCCTGATCTTTCAGTTCCCCGCCGTCTTTAGATCCTGGAACAATGTCGAGGTCGACGGCACGGTTTTCTAACACTTTGACCATGGTTGCTGCTGTATGTGTCTGGCGTAGGTAATTGTGGGTTGTGAAGGAAGATTGAGGTAAGATGCAACTGTTTACGTGTTACCCCTCCTGCCCTGTCAAGTTTCGGGCCAAAAGTTAGGGACCCTGATGACTTCATTCTCTAGGCTGAAAGGAGCCTAGACGCCCGCGAGGAGATAAGGCTGTGCTTGTTGATGTCCCGCCGAGCTTTCATCCTCTTCAGAGTTCACAAATCTTCAACTGTGCTACAAACTCTCTGCCATTCCTTTCGAATTTAGCAATCCTAGAATCCTCTGCGCGCTGATTGCAATTCAAAGCTTGTGAAAAGGGTTGCCAACCCGAACCTCTCCTCTTCCACAATACTGTGAGCCATCAGCTGACAAGTTCGTACCCGAGAAGATTAGGGTAATAGTTCATACAGCTCAACAAACAATTAAATAGGCCTGTATCAATAGTCTGTTTACCAGCGCTGATCAACAATTGTTGCAACGTCATGTACAGACAGCCTGTACCAATCACATGGGATAAAGGGCAAGGCAGTAGTGCGCCCTCGTCAAACGAGAGCAGCAATGCCAACACGCAAATACCCTTCGCAAAGCCAGTGGCCGAGTCGCCATCATGGCTAGACTGGTCGCGTCACCCCACGCTCCCTCAGGTCATTGCTCTCAAGCATCACTTTATGCGAGCCCTTCCTATTGAACTCGTGGATATCATCCTCTCCCTTGCAAACTATTGGCCTCATGTATCCATTTCTTCCTCCGTCCCGCGGACTGTTAAAGGACATAGCACCCACATCTCGCCTCCTCCGAATTCTAGAGCGTTTTTGGATCCTCTTCTGCGGTCACCGCCGCTGGGACTATCACCCGACATCTCGCAGCCTTGGCTTCCCCCAAAGACAAAGCATCCAGCCCGCATGCTCAGTGTGGAAGTCACAGCCCGCCGAGGCACACCCGCCCAGCGAGTCCCTCAATGTCCACTCTTCCTTCGACCTAGTCATACTTGGCTTGAAATCGGCGTTGTTGACCCCAGTATCCCTCTTCCACAGCCGTGCTCGCTTTCCCCGTCAAAGGCCAAGCGGGAAGAACAGGTTTCCCCACTCCGCCCCCAAAAGCGTGAGGGAGGTGAAAACAGAGAATTAAACTGGCCTTGCGATGTGGCGTCTTTGGCTTGGCTCAAACAACAAGCATCTCGCGTGTCAGGATGCCTAACGCTGAAACTGTATGTGAATGATAACCTCGAAGGCCAATCTGCAAAGACAACGGCGATCTACCGATTCGACGATGACAAGAATTGTGCTCATTCGGATGAATTAGGCTCGTCATGGGACAGGTGGGCGCTGACCAGTGGAAATCTAAGGGAGGTCCAAAGGCAGGAGTTCGCCAAAGTTATGAAGGATTTGGATGTCGTGGACAGGAGGGATAGAGCGGAGTTCGTGAGGGGCTTGCAGGTGGGAGATGAAGTTGGTGTATGGCCTAGAGTGACGAATCATGGCTGGATCAATGGGAGCGATACTGGGAGCGATACTGTGACAGTGATTGAGGGAGTAAGGGTGACCGTATTCTGGGAGGTTTGAGGCTTCTAGTCAATGAGATATTTCCAATGAGGAGATTCGCCGATTACTAGTCCAACGCCAAAACCAGCTTCGAAGTCTCAAGGAATTTTATCATGTCCGTAGTTACGAATGAGGTTACGATTTTCGACTTGTACATCAACGGATCCGTTCTCCCGAATAGTGGAGGCTGTGATCAAGCCCGATATTACCTGACACCGCCAGGACAAAATTTCCAGTATGAGGGTCTGCAATCTTTGACCAAATTGCCTCGGCGTAGCATAGCTGGTCATTGAGTAGCGGGTATCTCGACATGCGGTAGAATGAAAGTCTTCTTAGAAAATAAGAAGCACCGCAACACCATTGTACCAGCGCCATTAGGAATCGAACCTAATACGAACTAAATACCTCTAACAACATTCTTGCCAAGCAGCAGACTACGCGAGCGAGCAATGAGGGGTCTATTCTGCGTGCGCTAGGGAGCAGACTAGCTCATCTACAGCCTCCTGCTGCTCCTTCTGCAAGTTGAGATCCTGAATACTACCCTGCATCCTACGTAGGAATCCACAGTCCCAGAAATTGTTTCAGACATTGCAGTATTAGCCATCTTCTAGCCTGCTACTCATGCATCCGAGGTTTCAGTTCTGCGGCGGTGGGTGTCCAAGTGAAAGTACTGGTGGCCCGTGGGCATTGTTTCGTGCCTCAATGCTGAGCCATTCCCTGCGGTTCTCGCGCTCCTCTACCTGCACTTCGCTACTGACTCCGCCCCCTAAGACAAGCAAACAGGATGCCGATCGCCGCGGACAATGGACCGCGCCGGCGTCAGCCTCAGCCCGGCTCCAGCTCAGAAAGAGCAACGGTGTTCTGGAGTTTCTCCATTTCTTGAAATCATGCACATTAGGGCCTATTTAGTGTTTGGGATGCGCCGTTTCTTCCTATTACTTCTGTGATCTCCGGCTACCCTGAGCCTGTTACACTGAGCCTGTTCTGACATTCGTGCTGCCAAACCTCGGGCATCGAATCGCTGTCGTGGCTGATCTGGTCGAGATGAGCAGAGCCAGCAGTGCTTGGCAGCGGCTCTCTAGACTCTGGTGCCTATTCTGCACCTATCTTCCTAACAGAAAACCTCGAGGTACTAGCGCCTGCCAGTGTGATCTAGCATTCTAATCTCTGTTAGTAAAAGTACTCGATCCGTGTTGGAAACCTGTGACTCTGCGCGGGCCTTCGCTAGTATGCCTCATAGCTTTTCCGCTCATATTGGTCGCAATCTTTGAATACCTCTCTCACGAAAGCCGTCGTGATGGCGGCATTGTCTTCGCCGAGCAGGACTTCTCGAACTTTACGACTTTCACCTACTTCTATCTCCCAACCATCCTCGCAGTCATGTACAGTATGATATGGGCGTGGATTGCTCTCGATACCAAACGACTCGAGCCGTACTTCCAGATGTCAAAAGTCGAAGGAGCTTCGCCGGCCAACTCGATCTTTCTTCACTATCCTTTCGATCTCGAAATCGTACCGCCCATCAAAGCGTTACGATTAAGGTACGCAGTAACCCTTCCAGAAACTTTCGTCACTGATAATCATCGTAGACATTGGAGTGTGGTCATTGCGTGGTTCGTGTCGACAATAGTATTCTGTGGAATCACACCACTCAGCGGCGCGGTGTTTGAATACCGCGTTGTCAGCCTGTCTACAACCACAAGTGTGACTCACACAGCCGGCCTTCTACCTGTAGTGGAACAGAGCTCATCTCTCAACCGAGGGTTCATGTTGAATGCGTACAGCACCCTGTGGCTGGATCAGAAGCTGCCAAGTTTTACAACGCGGGATGCCGCTTTCATACCGTTCGAAATAGGCCAACAGGCGGGACCGGCATCCTTCAAGAGCAACTGGACAGCGCAAACCACAATGTATAGTTCGAGTCTTGACTGCCAGCCGGCTTTAGTTGGTAACGACTCACACGGCGTCACATACGACAGTGGGAAAGGATGCGTGGTTGAAGAGATCGACATTGATGGATTAACACCTAACAGCACCAGCCTATTCTCATCATACTACCAGACTCTTTGCGCCAGCGGAAACACATCAAAGGCATTCATGGCATACTCATTCCAGAACTCTGAGCCTCCTCAAGGTCGGAAGCCTCTAGAACTACAAGGATCCTACGCTTGGTCGAACGAGGAAACTGGCGCCCCATGGGCCTCTTACTCGGAGAAGACAGTACTTTTCTGTGAGCCGTCCTATTCTGCTCAGTCGGTCAATGCAACATTGACTATGCCAAACATGACGGTCTCAAATGTTATCCCCTTAGCGCCGCCACGGCAGTTATTGAGCACCGCGTTTGACATTTCCACTTTTGAGTCCATCGTGATAAGCAGGTCGCCAAACCAGAATGGACAACAGCAATCGACTGCAGACCAGCTAAAAGGGGACATCAATGAAACAACACAGTACATCGATACGACCCAGCTTGAAATTCGAGGAATCACAGATATTTTCGATAACATTATCGTCTTTGCAGTCGGCTCCTCTCAGCTCGCTGCAGATGCGTATCTCAACGCCAGTGTGCTCGCGACAAGCCTGGACAGCGCGTACAAGGTTCTTTTTGCTCTGGCCCTGAACAGCTTGTTATCTACAAGCACCTCGTCCTCGTATTCGACGTTGAATGAAGGCTTGGGGACAATCTGTGGTAATACAAATGCTATCGCAGTGGTCCGAACGTTGGCTATACTGCTGGAGGCGTGCTTGGGCTTGGCATCGTTAGCAACCTTGCTTCTTCTTCTCATCTGCTGGAATCGTCGAAGCGAGCTTCGGAAAGACCCAGCGTCGCTCAGCAATGTATTGGAGATCACCCAGAACGATCCCAAGGTTCCAAAAATCATTGAAGAACTGGTGCAGAAATCCGGTGAATCAAGTCTGACTTTGAGAGGTGGAGGACTTCGTATGGACTGCTGCATGAGGAAGCGGCCACTATCCTCTAATAACTCAAGGTCTGCTGCCGCTGAAGTTGGCAATGACGCCAACGGAAAGCCTATACTACCATTTGTGATGGGGTATGCAGTCGGATCCGCGTTTCTTGCGGTGCTTGTAGCAGTCTTGATCATCGTCGTGGTCCTACGTCTCTGTATCCATCATCTGAACGGACTCCCCCTACCATCTAACAACCCAATAGTGGCTCAGATCATACTCAACTATATTCCAGTTCTCTTTGCAACACTGGTCGAACCGTTTTGGACAATGCTTAACAGGAAGTTATGCCTTTTGAAACCTTTTGAGGCACTAAGAGGTGGCGAAGCAAAAGCTTCTCAGTCAATGGATCTCAGGTACACGTCGCTACCCCCACAGTTGGCCATCTGGCGAGCATTAAAAGCTCGCCATTTTCTCCTCGTGGCTGTTTGTGCAATTGGATTTTCTGCCAATGTGTTGGCTGTTGTTCTGAACGCTTTGCTGCAGCCGCGCCTTACGGTCATCGCGTCTGATGGAACGTTCTTGAAGTCTTCCTTACCGTCGATCAATCAAACTTCTTCCGAGACATCCAGCTCCGACCACCTCTACATCGCGGCGGCCAACTTTAGCCACGGAGCTTCTCTCCCTGCTTGGGTTTCACGAGATTTGTATTTCCTCCCTTTCCAAATCAATACGACATCGCCGTTAGAGAGCATCCAATCATACAAGGCAACTACACCTGGATTCGGCCTCAATGTCGTCTGTACAAACCAAACATGGGCTGACCCAGCATACATCACTATGCCCAATAATGATATAGGCCAACCCCAAATCTCTGTGGATCAAAACAATGTATATTGTACTCGCCAGTGGGATACGTTCTACGATTCTCACAGCAAGACGAATGCCTCGCTGGAGCTACTCGCGCCGTTGGGTCCGAGCTTTGCCAACGCGAGCCAGGGCGACCAAGATATCTGCGGCAGTACCCTCGCCATGGGTTTCCTGAGAGCTGAACTCTACGCGGAGGTCGAAGGCGTTGATAGCCTGTTCACATCTTCCACCTGGATGACCTGCGAGTCGACTGTGTTTACTGCCATGTACGAGGTCGAGGTCACGACCAACGGCCGGGTTGAAAACTATGTCCGTAAGAGTGAAATCTCTACAAATCTCTCTTTAGCGAACAGCAGCTCCCTTCCCTCGTTCCTGAGCGATCTATTCGTCGCCTTCGACGCACCCTTCAACAACAAAAACCCTCACTGGAACAACGATAACACTAGAGACACATGGGCCGGCTTTCTCATAAAAGCGCTTACCAACTCGCCAAGGTTCATTGACCCCACGCTTCCGGCGCCAGACTTTGAAAAAATCGCCCCTGTCGTCGTAGACCTAATCACACGTCTTTTCCCCATAATCATCAGTCTGCAGCCCTCTGCTTTCGTCCCTGCACCCCAAGGGGCCACGGTCGAAGGAACACTGCATGGACCCTGTACCCGCGTCTTCATGTCCTCATCCATGTTCGTAGTTACGGTCATCTTACTGTTGCTGAACATCGCAGTGGTAGTGGCGTACTATAGCCGTCGGCCTCGACCCATACCGAAAAGCGTATTGGCAGAGACGATTGCTGGTGTGCTTGAGCTGTTCAATGGCAGTGGACTGGTCGAGGAACAAGTGAGGGATAAGCCATGGCCTGAAGATTGGAGATTTGTGTATGGGGGATTTATAGGGTTGGGTGATGGTAAGCCGAGGATGGGCATTGAGAGGAGGCCATTTGTGGTGCCCTTGGGTGCGAAGAAGGGGGTGTGAGGGGCGCATTTGTTGAAGGTGGGGAATGATCAAGTGCGGTCTTCCAGGGTGATTGTGGTACTCATCAGCTTTAGCTATACATGAACAATGTTCTCACACGACCCAGCAATTTTGCTAATTGAAGGGCCTCGCTATCGAATTTGCCGCTACACAAGGATGTATGTCTGCCTGACCTCCTCATGACGAAACATCCACCACCTACATTGCGATGCACCGTTCCATACACCACTATTAGATCTGGTTGTACTTAGGATAAACTCACCAAAGGAAGAAAATAACATTTCAATCTAGAAGATTCGTGCTTGTGACCGCAAAAGCAGCACCTGCCACCTCGACCACCGCCCCCCAAAGCCAAAGGCCAGCAATCCGGACTCATCAGCCCCACGCAGAAACCCCGTAGGTACAACAGTACGATGGTAGGCTAAGAACCATCATATCCAATTCTACCTTACAATAGACCCGACACGAGGGTCCAAAGTAGGATCGTGCAACCCCATTCCTTCTCCTCGGTCCAAACGTTCCTGCAACAAATACGATGTCGCAGGAGTCTTGAGCAGTAGCTCATCTCCGTCTCAACCTAGACTGTTCTGGGAATGCTGACCTAGATTAGGATGTGAGATGGGAAGGCGATGAGTACAGAAGGTCGGCTTCGTGCCACGCGGTATTTGACAAGAAGAAGAAGAAGAAGGAGAAGAAGAAGAAGACGAAGACGAAGACGAAGACGAAGACGAAGACGAAGACGAAGACGAAGACGAAGACGAAGAAGAAGAAGAAATAAAATCAGCAACGCGCTCAAAACTCCCACGATAAAAACCCGATCCAGATCATTTTACGAGTCATACCTTATACGGACAAATCTATCCCATCTATGCTTGCCGGGTTAGGTCATTCCAGACCGGCGGAAAAAGATTACCAATCCTACCTTGAGGAAGGAGGTCATAGGTATAGTATCTAATCTAGGCTTTCGAGTCCGGCTGAGCCGAGCTGAGATGCGATGGATGCGATGCATGCATACGGGGATTGGAGACGGAGGAAATCAATGCGGCTTTGGCGACGGGTGGCGTTGGTTTTTGTAGAGTTGTAGAGTTGTAGAGTTATAGAGTTGAAGAGTTGAAGAGAGGAAGAGAGAGAGAGAGAGAGTGGGGGTGCGTGTTCTGTTAGCCGATGTGTATGTATGTGTGAGTGTATGATAGGTGTATGTGTGTGTATGTGTGTGCTTAAGTTCATTTTGTACGCTTTGAGAGGCTGGGATGGGTTCGGGATTGAGCTGCGGATACTGAGGATGCTGGGTTTGCCGTGATTGTTGTAGGGATGATGATGATGATGATGGATGGTGTCTATCATTTGGTTGATCTATTCGGATACCCAGCAGCTCTAGATGGGATTTATGCGCCCAGACTACTCACACACACACACACACACACTCTCTCTCTCTCTCTCTCTCTCTCTCCCTCTCGCTCTCTCTCTCTCTCTCTCTCTCTCTCTCGCTTACACTTACACAAAAAGCAGAATATAGTAAAAAGGTAGGTAGGTAGATAGCACACACGCCCCGTCAAACAGCCCAAAAGACATGAATCGCCACCCGGTCCACGACATTACACCACGCCCGCCCCTGCTCCCCCTGCCGACGCCGCCTCCTCACGTGCTCGTCACACTTTCTCGCCCGCGCCCACAGACTGACGCAGTCGCCCTCCCGCAACCCCTGTACAAACTCCGTCGCGTTCTCGCTTCCAAAGTCCCGGTCGGTGGTCGGCAGGTAGCAGCGTTCGGCGCCGTCGTAGCGCCACGTGCGGACCGACTTCCTGTTGTGCGCGGTGTAGTTCTTCGTCACGCCGGAAGAGTGGTTTTCGAGCTCCGACGTTTTGGACGGAGGATGGGGGGATCTGGAGGATTTGGCGCGGATGGCGTAGCAGACCTCGGAGGGTTGGTGGTGGTGGCAGTCTTTCGTGGCGGCCTCGGCGGTCCAGAGGAGGGGGTCGATGCTGCGGGTGATGGATTTCTTGGTCGTTTTGGGGAAGGAGATGGTGTCGATGGTGGCGTCGAAGGAGGTTTTGGAATTCGCGTAGCAGAACGTACTGCCCTGCCGGTGCGGATTCTCGAGTCTTTCCTCTCGGCTCAGGATTTCGAACACGACGCGGCGGGCGGGATGGAGACCGCGTGGTGGCAGCCAAGTTGGCGGGCGGGGGGTGGGGATTAAGGGCTTGGACTTCGCTTTTGGCGGGGGAGTAGATGGCGGTTTACTTTCACATCGGTTGGATAAATCGGCATCACCAATGCAGCGCCAGCCCAAGGGCGGCGTCCGGATCAAAAACCCATCCTCCTTCCACTCCCTTCTACTCTCCGGCGTACTCAGCAACCTCCCCAGTTTCTGCCGCGGCCGAGCTGGATAGCTGCCATAGCACATGTGGCCGCTGTAGACTCTCGTCGTCATGTCGAGGATTGACGAGGTGTGAGGCCAGTATTCGGCGAGGTCGAGAATGATGTCGATGATTTCGTTTGGTAAATCTCGGGTCAGCGAGAGGTATCGGCGGAGGGAGATGACGGAGGCCATTGAGGGGCATTTCCGCAGGTCGAAGTAGGGCGGTTGATCGGAGTGGGTGTGAGCGTGGGGGTCGAGGTTTCCGGGGGCTGGGGAGAAGGTGAAGGTTTCGCCAGCGTTTTTGGGGGCGGTCATGTTGACAGATTCCCTCTTTCTCGCAGAGCTTGACATGCGGTTAAGCATTTTTGTTTGGATGAAAGGTCAATGCGCAATATTTCTCAAATGGCTGAAGTTTGCAGGGTATTCGAGGCGCTTCAAAGAATCATGGCAGAATGGACGTCGGCAAAACAGATGATAAGGTCAGGAAAAAGTTCATCAATATCCAAGTAGTACAGTCAAATAATGCGTGAGTGAAGAGAAAGTCGTCGAAGGTCAAAAGTGGAGAGATACTTTATCGCTGTTCGGGATCCTTCAGCTGCACTCAGCCGCGGGCGGGTGGTATCGTGGCTCCAATAATCATCTCGTATCAGTAGATGCAACTGATTGTCCCTTTGAAAGCAATTGAACGTTGTACAATGTCTGAATATCTGAATCGAAGGTTGGGTTTTTCTGTAGTTTGTGTAACGTAGCTTGTCGCATACATAATACTTTATAGTTGGGAAATAACGTTTAATAGGAGGCGCTTGACAGCCCGTATTCGAAACGAGCTAGTGCTGCACGTTGTAATTAGCGCCTTTTCTCCTTATCAGATAAAAACCTCTCCACTGAAGGTACTAAGGGTAAGGCACTTTGCTAACTTTGCTTCCTGGGTAAATATCACGAACTGTGTATGAATTTTGTATAGGAGATGTGTACATATTTGCAGTCGTATATGTGGTAATAGAGACACAATCCAAATGCTTTAATACAAAGCCCAATCGACAGGGTAGGCAAGTCACATCAAACAAAAGCTCTCCTCTTCCCTCCTCTTTCAGCTTGTCTCTCACATGTGCCCGAGAGCGACGTGCTATCCTTTTAGTCACCACCCATGTGCGCCGCCACCAAAGCAATCAAGGCAGCACCAACTCCACTCCCATCTTTTGCAATACCAATCCGAATCCTCCTCTCACCTTGCGCACCAATCTCAGGCATCTCCCGGAATGCTTCCCTGACATAATCTTCAAACCCTGGATAGTACTCCACCAAGCTGCCATCAACACCAATGTCCACCACATCATCATCCCCACCACCTGTGGAAACATGATTGTCTGTCGAAATCACAATAGCACCGAGTGCTACCGCGCTAAGCCTGGCAGAGCGCTTCCCAATGGCGTTGACGAGTAGCTTGATGGCCTCAGCGTCCTCCGTGCTCGCAGCATCGACGCCAAATCCTTTGCTAAGTTCCTGCCGCGTGACCTTCAGCCCCGGGCTGACATCTGCTGCAACTATGCTCAAGAAGCTGGTGTCAACCCCCCATTGCTTATAGAGTACCGAGTTCTCTGCTATGGTAGTCGTGGAGTGGAGATTGTCGGTGGATGAATTGGAGTCTTTGAAAAGTTGGCACTTAGGGTCCTTGACTAGTGTGAGAATGGTGTTGCGCAAGATCTCGCCCAAGAACATGCCCGAGACACGCTTTTCGAACATTTGAATACCGGGGTTGGGGGTCGCTTTGTCGAGTGCTTCATCGTAGGGCGTATTGGGTAAGACGCTCATTTGGTTGTCGAACGAGCCCCATTCGGTATTTACAATCATATTGCCGGTTGATTTGTCATAGTCTGCGCCTTCGACCATTGACTTGAGCTTGGTGACTTTGTCGAGCTTTTCCACATAGGCGCCGTTGGTTCCTGTTCCGAAGATGGCACCAAGGAGGGTCCCTGTCTTCCCGGGAGATGTGTACGATCGTGCCATTAGCGTTCCTACGGTGTCGTTGACTAAAGCTGCGACTTTGACCGGCAAATGAAGCGCATCAATCTCTATCTGAAGCAGCTCACAGACATCTTGCCCAATGGCATCGTCAATGTCAAAGCCCTTGGTCCACCTTGCCAGTGTCCCTCGATTGATGCCAATCTGGTTGACTGGAAAGCTGAAGGTAAACCCTAATTGGAATATCTCTTCATTTCTAAATCCTTCCCCTGAGCTCATGGTTTTCCTTCGCTTGACATGTGCCTCGAAGTGATCGTTATGATGCGTTCGGAGGAAGTTCTCGATCTGCTTTGCCAGGAAGGAGAATAACTCATGAGATGTTTTGGCGACCATCAGCTCTCGGGGGATCGCGACTTTCGATTGCGTGAGGGAGAATGTAGTGTTGCCATGGAGCTGTATGGAGCAGACTCGGAAGTTTGTGCCGCCAAGGTCAACCGCCAAGTAGAGACCCTTTTCCGTACCATTGGGAACAGCTGTGACGTATGTCGGTATTTGGCTCATAGACGTCCCTTTCTTTTGTAGTCCTTCGTCCATCTGGCTTATGAATGCCTTCACTCCTCTATTCAGATCCTCCGATGAGTACTCGAACTCCGCCGCCACCCGCTTTGCTTCCTCGAGGACAGACATTTTGTACGCTCGAGAGACAGGTAACGGCTCCGAGAAGATGCTGAGATTTTCACACACTGGCGGCGGGCACCGCTGTGATACGTCTCGATGAGGTAAATCGTTTTCGGAAGACTGCCGTGGTAGTAATGGTGTTGGTGTGAAGAGTTGAAGAGCGACAAGCACGAGCAGGACCGCAAAGGAGAGGAGCTGGGCGGTAGTACAAGTGGATCTGCGGGACAGCTTTAAGGCTTTCTTGTAGTCGGCGGATGAGTAGAAGACGGGCACAGAGGAAGAGGTCTCGAAGATGGGGGGGATGTGGGAGCGGAGGAACGCCAATGCGCCGGTTTGTGGAGACAAATGGCGGGGAAGCTGTTGAAGGAGGAGGCTTTCGGGCCTTTGCCCCAACTGCGCGGAATTGTCAATTGAAGCCAGTCGCTTTTGCTATGGAGCAAACCTTCCACAGCTAGGCTGGAAAATCAAAGTAAGTCACTTGTACTCTTCTGACCTATCGTAGGAGACCCAAATTCATTGAGGAGCTGCCGGTGTTACTTCTGCTAAACTGCGGGGAAGGTGGGAGTCTGCGTTCCAGTCTTCGTAGAAGGCCTTGAAGATCAGGGCAATGCGGAAGACTCGCGGCTTTGTCGGTGCTTCAAGCTCTATATTTCTGACAGTCGGTTGTGTAGAGCTTTATTCAGCGCTTGGGCATGTTCGTCCAACGAAGCAATCAAAGGTATCCTCACATCAATGCGGAGAAAGCTTCGAGCTTCAGCCCTATGGAATTCGGAGCTCGAATTTGAGCTCTTCCAACTTTCACAAATCATTAATAAGTTCAATTGAATCACACAACCATCTCCACATCCCCAATTGACCTGACATAGCGTTCAAGAACCCTCTTTACACCTACTACTGCTCTCGTGAACTTCCGCGCCGTCCTTCGCGTACTGCGTTCCTTTCTCCATCACCTTCAACGACATGGGCTCGGGTCCCTCAAAACCAGCCCCTTCGAGTACCCAACATGTCTTCTCTAGGTCAGAATCTATAGTGGCACTTCTAACATCAGCGAATTCCACCGCTAATCAACTCCAGCGAAACTCCGGTCCGCTTCTCTCAAGACCTCGTCAATGCTCTCCAAGCCAGTCCCGAAACCGACAGCACCCGTGCCAAAGACCTAGAACTGCACATCCAGTCCCGCGTCGCCGCCGAGCTGGCCCGTCTAGACGCCGAGACAACCCAAGAGCTCAAGGATCTCGAAGCCCGCATCTCTTCTACGCCCGATTCTACTACCGAAAGCACCAACACCCCTTCGACCACTATCCCAGACCAAACGTCTTCTTCGGGTGGCCCGGATCACAAAGCCAAGGCAGAAGGGGATAGGACAAGGGATCTGAGTAGAGTGAAGGTGCAAGAGGAGATTGAGAAGCTGAAGAGTAAGCTAAAAGAGAGGCAGCTGAAAGAGGATATAATGAAAGATAAAGAAGTCAATAAGGCAAAAGAAAAAGTAGTGGCATGTCTGAGGCTGAATGATCGGAGGCCGTTGGACTGTTGGAAGGAGGTGGAGACCTTCAGAAGAGAGGTCGGAAGGTTGGAAGGGGCTTTTCTGGGGAGGGTTTTAGAATAGGAGGGTTCAAATTAGCGGAGAACTCTGTAATGGAAATGGTGAAGATCCGCGCTGTATTTCTATCAGAGAAGCCAAGTGGCCGTCGACCATGCTCACAAGAGATCGAAAGCCTTAATCTACTTGGCCCTGAAGCTGAGCACTTCGTTTTGCATAAGGACTGGCACATTTCTACCCCTTATCCTCTACGCGCCATGGAGAACAGTCCCATGAGCCGAGTACTGAAATAATTACTTGCTCTCAAAATGAACATACAATTGAGTCTCATTAGGGACACAAATCTGAGTGGAATGGAAATTTGGTCAGCGAAGCCTAGTCAGCCCTATAAGTCGTGTATCTGATCGTCATAATCTGCCTAAAATTGAAGTCATATCGAAGTCATATTATATGGGTCCTTACAGTATATGCACATTCAGTATGTTTTCTACGGGGATATCAATCCTGTTGGTCCTGAATTGAACTTGGGCTTCTATTAATCTTAGCTTTCTGATCTGACGTCACGAGATCACCCGGTGAAAAGACGTCGATTGCCTCGAAGACGTGCCATTGGGGGGTGTGCGAGCGCTCTTCGGTTACATCGTCACCCCAAGATGCTCCGTTGTCCGTGTGCCCTACAGACTCGACATGAGAGAGAGCGAACAAAAAAATCTCTTTACGCGTGCGCTCTGCCCCAACGTTCTACCTGGTACTGGCTGCTCCGCCCCATAGAGCAAGAGTGGTTTCTCGTGACACCCCAAATTCTGAGGACCGATTTGAGCTGCATGCTCTGTGGTAGACCGGAGCAATGTCGTTAGCTAGCAGACGTTCCATGTCTCACTAATCGACCGTTCGCTTGGGAGCCATACCCAAGTTCCGGGCGGGTTGGTATCTTGAGGCATCAATACGACTGAGCAAGCACGCCTTGAATAGGACGCTCACAAGTGGTTTTATTTCCTATGGGAGGTCCCTCGCAGACGTCAAATCCGACCCTGTGGCCGTCTCCTCAGGACTATACTTGTTGATGAGGAAGAGCATATCTTCGAGGGCCCTACATACGATCAGCAATGAAAATCCTGCTCGATATGCTCTCCAACATATTTCTCTCGGACATACGAGCCTGGCCGGGTGTGGAAGGCAGTATAGGCGATTGCGATCGTCGAATTCGTCAGCCGGTTCCGACAGCCCAAAATTCCGCAGGTATTGCCTCAGGTACGTCTTCGATCTGAATCTGACGTTTTCCCTTCGCCATATCCCGAGCTACATGATAGCCAAACTTGCCGGTTGGTGAATAAGTGGAAGCGTGTAACTTTGCTAGCTTCGCGCAGAATTGGGTGGGCTCTGGAAGATGCGTGCTCATGTCACAAAAGTCCTTGAGTATGAAATATGTTGGAGGCAAAGTCTTCTTGCATTATCCCCATTTGTACGGTTTGGATATGAAATCTGGCATACTGCGATGGATATCGAGCTCCGACTCGTACTCTCCTACGACCATCGCCTTGCCTCGTTCACCTTCGTGGCACTAAGTATAATCACCATTGTTCTCTGATCATGGGTCTGGACCAGACACTGCGATGTTTTGGTGATTTAGCTTGACAAAGAAGCGTTTTTCGCTTTTGTCTGTAAGTTCCGCAATGATCCGCGCGGTTTGGTTTTATGCCGAAGCTCCATAGCTGTATAGCCCCGAAATTGCACATCTACTCATTCTATGAGACTAAGCAGACACATCCAGGGCTGGTCAGTATCGTTGGCTCATACTCGAATAGATAACAGCTAATGCAACATATGGTAGCTTGTTCTCAACAAAGAGACGTCGATCCTTGGTTATCCGAGAAATGTCTCGAAATCTCTGATTGCAGATCATCACGGTGTATGCAAGTTCTCCGATCGACAAGACCCCGACTATGTCGGCGTTCGAAACGTCTTGAGCACCCTTGTAGGACGCTTTCGCGAGGCTAGCTAGTGGACATACGTCAAGTTGAAGCGCACAGCTTACCATACGTAGAGTCAAATGTCATCCGCAATGGCTCTCCAGAGGACCCCAAAAAGATCCAAACACTTTTAGCGCTTACTGAAGGCCCGAAAGACGATTTCGACTTTTTTCACGATCGATGGCTGACTGGCACATGTGATTGGATCAAATACGATTTCTTTTTCAAGGACTGGGTAGAACACACATCGAGTTCTAAGATCCTCTGGCTATATGGCCATTCAGCCAGCGGAAAATCAGTTCTCTCAACTTTCATCTTCGAGTACCTCGAGTCCCTGGACATGCCCTGCAGCTACTTTTTCTTCCGGTTTGGAGACCAGACCAAACGCTCACCAAATGCTCTCCTACGATCACTTGCGTATCAAATGTCGCAGCAGCTGCCAGACTTCAGGAGAAAACTCAGTGACCTCCACGACCATGGCGTGAGGCTGGAGAAGTCTGATGCTCGAACTATATGGAACAGAGTCTTTCTGAGAAGTCTGTTTAAGATGGATCTGCAGGTACCTTTGTACTGGGTCGTCGATGCTTTGGACGAGTCAGATCCTTACCAGACTTTGTTGAAAATCTTTGCTGGGATTTCGAAGGCTGCCATTCCTGTACATCTTCTTCTGCTTAGCCGGTACACGGAGATTCTCTCCCTGGCCTTTGATCGCATTGAAGGCGTCGTCAACTTCCGGGGTAAAGCGGTCGAAGCCCAGGAGAGCGACATCCACTATTTCGTGCGCAAAGAGCTCCGGTATCTGCGCGGCACCGAGACTTTCAAGCAGAGAGTGCTGAAGACAGTTCTCCAAAGAGCTTCCGGGAAATTTTTATGGGTTACCTGGCCATGCAAGAGATTATGAAGTGCTTCACCGAGGAAGCAGTTGAGAAAACCCTGAACGAGATACCCTCGGGAATGGAGCCGCTCTACCAACGTATGGAAATGAACATAGCCCGAGACCTTAGAGAGGGGACAAGGATTTGGCCAAGCATATCTTGACTTGGGCAGCTTGCGCGAGACGCGCTATGACTCTTCTTGAGCTCTCGCAAGCACTGGAAGCAGAATTTCCGGCGGTTCTGGACCTTCGTCATGCTATTGGAGAGGTTTGCGGACAATTTGTTGTCATTGACGGCAGCTCCCACGTGGCCATGGTTCATCAGACAGCTCGTGACTACCTTCTCAAAACTCCAGACCTCGAATTTTCCATCACTGCGCTTGAAGCTCATAGGCAGCTGTTTACTAGGTCGCTCGTGTACCTTCTAGATCCGCACTTGAAAGCGAACTTAGGACAGACTGCAGCGCTAACTGCCTCATCATTTCTACAATATGCAACAACATGCTGGCCCTACCACCTCGACTTGAGCCGCTTGAGCCTACCATCCTCCACGTCTCTTTTACCGCTCTTAGCCAAGTTCTTTCGCGGTTCTTACGTCCTCACGTGGATCCACGCCCTCGCATATTTCGACCAATTGAAGATCTTAGTCCAAGCATCAGAGTATTTGCACGCGTTCGCCAGCAAGAAACGTAAGATGCATGCAGACGATGTCCCCCACAAGGAGTGCATCGAGGATTTAGAGCTTCTTGACTCCTGGGCTGCAGACCTTCTCAAAGTCTTCGCGAAGTTTGTTCGAAATCTAAGCCAGGAACCGAGTGCTATCTACAAGCTTATACCACCATTCTGCCCAAAGGAATCCGTACTTTATCGACGACACGGGAAGAAGGATCAGTCCTTTTCTCTGACAGTGACAGGCTTGACTGATCCACCTTGGGATGATTGTTTGGCCAAGTTTTCCCTTGGGGCATGACTCCAGGCCTTGCAGATAGAGTGTGTCACTTATTACATTTGCGTCCTGACCACGTCTGGAATCATCATTCTGTGTGACGCATTGAGTTTGAGGGAGATACGACATCTCCATCATGGCGAATGCTTTTTCGAGATAGCACCCAACATCGCGTGCGAAATATTGGTCACGTATGACTACCACTCAACAAAAGTGTAGTCGATCGCACTAGGACGACTCAAATTTTCCGTTCCAAATCCGCAAGATTGTAAAGCTCTTGCACTCAGCTTCACTGACAATGATACAGCTGTTCTGCTTGGTGGCGATGACAAGACTATACGGAAGCTGGACCTCCAAAATTCGAAGCCAGGATGGCAATTGGTCAATCACCACCTTCTCGCGTTGGAAACACCAATTTCAGGGATTAATGCCAACGCTCCACGGTACGTAGCATTCAGTCCAAATAGGTCAGAGGTCGCTGTAGCTTACCGAGGCTATCCTTTATCTGTTTGGAGCATGTCAGAAGCACGACCTGTTGCCAGATGCAGGCGTGTTACCGACTGGAAAGCCCTTACCGATGCTTGGGCTGGTGTCGATAGGGTTCTATGGCATCCAAATCCAAGGCAGGGCGAATTCTTTGGCCTCTATAACGAGGGATGCGTGTTCAAATGGAGTCCATCTGAAGGTAGTAGCCAAGAAGTGCGAGTCCGAGCTTCCAAATTCGAGTTTTCCCCCAACGGAGCGCTCTTCATCACCAGCGACATCACTGGTATTATCAAAGTCTGGAATTATCAGCATTTCGCGTTCATCTATCAATTATCCTGTGAGCCAGGCATCACCGGTCTCTGCTTTAGTCCGGACCATGGGCGCTTTTACGACCTTAGCGGTTCGGCCTGCAATGTTGGGAGCCTAACGTCCTCATCCAACTTACCGAGATCGACGAGCGAGCGAGCGAAAAAGAAAGCGAGGCAGGGAGCACCACACAGACTTCTTCAGCCTCCGAGGTATGGGCTGAGACTGCGGACCTGGTCACTGCACTGGCTGCCAACTCGGAGCAGTCCTTGTATTGTGCAGGCAATGAGGTTGGCGTTCTAGAACTGTTCGACGTTCTAGGCAGCAACATGGAGACACATCTTCAACGACGCTTTTTGACTACTGACCTAATTGAGTTCAGCCAGTGTGGCAATTCATTGCCTACTCCGAGATCGGTGGTGAGGTAGGGATCTTCCAAGTCACAAAAGGCAGGTCACGGTCAACGCCCTTCCAAGTGGAGTTGGTACGAGAGATCAAGAGCACGGATGGAGTGCATCAGCTCCTCTTCAGTCCCGACTCCAAGTTTTTCTTGATTGCCGGTGTTTCTTCGGAGAAAATCTGGGATGTGCATGGCGGCAATTGTCTCGAAAATTTTGGAGGTGTGCGGAATAGGACTGACAGATGGTTCATGAACAATCCAAAGGAAGACCCACAAAATGACCAACAATTTCTTGACTTTGATGTGAGCAATGCAACCATCCGGACCTGGAAGGGAGGAGATATCTTAAGGACATCCGGTTCGATAGCACGCCGCCCATACTGAGCATCTCGAGCGATCACGAGGAGAGCCAGCGTTCAGTCAGACGATCTTCTCCCGCCGGTATGAGCCAAATCGAAATTGTTTTGGCAGTTGAGAACGTGGTCCTTTGCCAGGACAGGAAATACATTATGCTACACACCACTCGGGCTTCCCTGGGCTTCCTCACGCAGTCGAACTTCGTATTCATCAAAAATCGGCCCCTGATCCCAGGACGCCCGACGGACGAAGAAACGGTCTCGATCATTGATATTCCCCCAAGCACTTTTTCATGCATCCGGAAGCCGCTGGGGATCCTCCCTGGGCAAAGGATGGTGTATCTTGACAACGACTCAGGGGTCTGTACTTGGCGAATTGGCTCTGCAAGCGAGAGCGTGGGCTTGGAGAGGCACTTGTTCATACCAAGAGACTGGCTCAATGCTGAAACGTTGGACTTGTGTCGGGTGATGGATGACGGCACGTTTCTCTGTCCGCACTATGGGGAGGTTGCTGTTATTAAGAGTGCGCTTGGACGGCAGTGGTGATGGTTCCAGTTCATCGCCATTCGCAGCTGCCAACGTCCTGGCCTGTGGATCAAATGGCTCTTGGCTGCCGATTAAACGGACTTCTGGCTCGAGCATGACAATAGGAACCTGAATACTGATCAGTATGAACTGGTATTGAGAAAGGGCTAGGCAGAGGCTCCAAGAACCTCAATTATCTTATCCCTCGCGCTTTAGGCAACGATCTTGAATATCTCTTTGGAAAGGCATTGGACGAATAATCATAGCGGTGCCATTCTAGAAGCTAAATGGCAATCGGGGAGCTTAGGGAGCCAGATAAGTTGCAGTATTTACATCAGCACATCTGACTAGCCGCGGCTTTTCCGCAACACTAGTATGCTTGCTCTTTCCCCATCATCGCCTTTACTTTAATACAAGTCAACATCAACAAAGCACATGTTTTCCGATCGTGAAATCATTCACAAGCATCAGCTACCAGATTAATGCACACCGATTCTTCTAACGCATCATTACCAGTACCTACCTCGGAGTTCGAGATGAGTTCCGATAAGTCGGAAAGTCAGCTCGAACTTCACCTTGATCCAGGCACGATCAAAGGTGAGCTGGATCCTGACCACGCATGAATGGGTACACTGCTCTGAATGCAGCCAGCCCTGACATGTTGAAAGGCACGACGCCACCCCAGGATCCGGATACGGAGACCTTAAAGCCTTTCCGGGCCATGAACTTGCCCCAAGAGCTTCGTGATAGGATCTACCGCGAGCTGCTCCTTCCTGACAAATGTCGGATCAGCCGCGCGACCACAGCCTCGAAGGGTAGAGCTGAGAGCCCTTATTCGCTCCAGCCCATGATCCTCCGAGCCAGCAAACAAGTGCACGAAGAAGCATCGAAGGTCCTCTACAAGGAGACAAATTGGGTTTTGTTGACAGCGGATGAGGGTGAGAATTTTTTGGGTAAGAGCAGTGGGCTCCTCCAAGATTTCCGTCAGATGTTGTATCCATGGGTCTCGATGCAGCACTTGGAACGTTTCCCTGGCACACCAGTTCTACGGATAGAACTGAGGGACGGAGGGTTTCTCCCTCGAAGGGACAAGATCATGATGCTCATTACCCAGCAGGACGTGCACTTTTTCTTCGTTGATATTCCTCCCACTCGTTACCCTGGAATCAACCTACATTTCGATGCGCAAGCAATGCTAAATCCACGTACCCATGACGTACTCTTAGATTGTTGCCGCGACATACGAGGCATGGGGCAGATCACGATCTCTGGATTTTACTCCTTCGCTGTGTATGCAGAGCTGCTTGCCCACATGAAAAGACCGATACGACATATTCAAGAGTTTTCAGAGAGAGCTGACAGGTACAAAGAGCGCGGGGATCTCCAGCTAGCTCGTAGGCATTTGCTGGACGCCGCAGATATCTATCTGGCCGGCTGGGCTTTACTGCAGTCCTTTTTTAGCCAAAGCTGGACCAAGCATCTGAGCGGCGCGAACCCCCGAAGCATTGCAGAATTGAAGGGCAAGCTGATCAACTTCTCCACTGAATGCGCCAACTGCTTGACGAAGGCGGGTATCCCAAAGAGGGCTCGAAAATTGCTCGATATAACCATCCAAAACGCCCAATCTACTGGCCTAAGGAGCCACGACTACAGCAGGATCTACTACAACAGAGGCTTAGCATTGGTCGCCGAACGTAACGATATCCAAGCAGCAAAAGAATTCCGCGTGGTCCTCTGCCTACAGCGTGGCCACGAAGGCGCCGATGGACAGGTTGACGCGATGGAGGCCAGGCTTCAGGATATGCCCCAGATTACGAGATGCACGCTCGAAGCATACCTAAAGGACATCATGAAGCCGTACAGGCACAGAGAGCCATGGAGTGGGCTGCTCTAATAGGAAGAGATGCCCGTCGATGGTCTCTCGAAGAGAGTGGCATGAGGCTAGGTTGGTGGCGCCGGCGCTTTCGGATTGAGAAGGCAAAAATCATCCCCAATTACCAAGCGCGAAGACCATGCCACGTGGAATCGGCGTTAGCGAACAGCGTGCCCACAAAGACCATTTGTCTGAAGAGAATTGTCTTTTGCCTGTCATCGCCGCCTCCTTTTGTATTTTGCCCGGTATGATATGATCAGTTCTTCGGCTCTGAGAGGTGAACAGCCACTGCGTTGGATGCTCTTATGCAATATGCAAAGCGTTACATCAACACCCCCATGCGCGCCCGTCTGCACGTCTGTGTGCATGGCTCCGTTACTGTTGTATCTGAACTAGACGTGCAAATAGCAGGTTATGCCAAGGTATCCTCTGAGCCCCTCCTGCAGGCATCATAACGCAACAAACCCCCTTTTCACGCACACATACCCAGCTCCCTCGGTGGAAAAGTAGATGATACGACTCTTCCAACCCGTCTCGTCCGAAAAACAACGAAATTAGCTTCCCGAACTCGAGTGCCCCCTGTATACAAATAGCTATCAGATTCAATATCCCTATACACAGATAGCTTCCAGGTTCAATGTCCCTGTATACAGATAGCTTCCAGGTTCAATATCCCTGTATACAGATAGTTACCAGATTCTATATCCCTGTATACAGATAGTTACCAGATTCTATATCCCCGTACACAGATAGCTACCAGGTTCTACGTCCCTATACACAGATAGCTACCAGATTCAATGTCTCTATACACAGATAGCTATTAGGTTTAATGTCCCTATACACAGACAGCATCCAGGTTCTACGTCCCTGTACACAGATAGCTATCACATTCAATATCCCTATATACAGATACCTTCCAGGTTCAATGTCCCTATACACAGATAGCTATCAAGTTCAATGTCCCTATACACAGATAGCTTCCAGGTTCTATGTCCCTATATACAAATAGCTTCCACGTTCAATATCCCTATATACAGATAGCTTCCAGATTCTATATCCCTGTATACAGACAGCTACCAGGTTCAATGTCCCTATACACAGATAGCTACCAGGTTCAATGTCTCTATATACAGATAGCTATTAAATTCAATATCCCTATACTAATACACAGATAGCTATTAAGTTCAATATCCCTATACTAATACACAGATAGCTATCAGGTTTAATATCCCTGTACTGATACACAGATAGCATCCAGATTCAATATCCCTATACACAGATAGCTACCAAATTCAATATCCCTATATATAGATAGCTTTCAGATTCAATATCCCTATATACAGATAGCTATCAAATTCAATATCCCTATACTAGTACACAGAAAACTACCAGATTCGAGATCCGATAAGCACGGAGTATTCTCAACGCTGGGGTACGGATATGTCTGTTCGGGGGGTACGGATATGTCTCTTCGGGCTTCCATTCCGCTGTTGTCTCGGCGTCGGGGACGGGTGTAATTGATCGTTCACAGACCATGTGTGCCCCATGTGTGTGTGTATGTGTGATGCGTGAGAATGAGAACACTGAGCGCGGAGATGGGGATCGTTGAACGAGTAAGAGAGACACTCTCACCGCGCATTACTTATATAGTAGTTCTGAATATCAGTGGTATCCCCCAACATGCATAGAATAGCCAGCTTTATTTACTCATTGAAGCGCCAGCAGCATCACTGTCTAGGTTTGTACACTCTCATCCAACTAATTAGTTAACTAGTACATCATGTATTTACGCAAACACACAAACCTCCCATGTCATTAATGCGTTGTTACCCAGGATTAGCCATTCAACGTTATTTACCAATCATGCCAACTCCGCTAAAAGTTCAGCGCCAGAGCCAACAACTTCTCGAAATTCGGCACGCCTAGTCCCGTGACCGGATCCCACCCTTCCGTTGCGTTCCAGCTCGCGTACGGGATGATGCTGCCCCCTGGGACCGGCGCCCCCGTTTGGCCATTGATGCCGTTGCAGCCGACGCTTTGACCACCGGTGATGTCTGTGAGGCCTGTGAAGCCGATTGCGTAGACTGAAGATAAGGGTGTCAGCGTTTCACGTCCTCGTGTGATGGAATAGAGGTGTCTCCTTCAAGGATATGTACTTACGCCATGGGTTGAGGAAACCAAGGGGTGGCTTTCCGGCTCTGAAGCGGGCGTCGTTGAGAAGGGCGATAACGGAGGAGAAGACAGGGGCTGCGGCCGAGGTGCCACCGGAGAGACCGGCTGCTGCGTTGACTACTACGGCGTAGCTGTAATGGCACTATATTTAGCGGTGGAATGTGTTCGGAAACCGCGCCAGTTACAAGAGGGGGAAGTGGGAAAAGCAAGCAAAAAGGACGTACTCAGGGGTCAAGCTATGGGCCGAAACATCTGGAAACCCGCGATTGGCGAAGTTGGTGAAAGCGCTGAAGTATTCTTTGGTAGCTGCGCTGATGTGGTCATTCAGGTAGGTGGATACCGCGGCTGCTTGGTACTCAGGGCGAGGGAAGTAATTGCTGAAGCCTCCGGAGCCGGCGACCCAGGCGATCTCGGGCTCGATCGATTGAGTACCGCCGACTGCGGTGATGTAAGGACATGTGCCTGGGAATTGAGGCGTAAACTGTGGTGTCTTTTTGCCGTCGTTGGATTGACAGGGTGCACCGACGCCTGCGGAGTGGGTTAGTGGATGATCTTGGTCGGGATCATGATGGAATGGCATCTCGAATGATGGTCCACGTACCCGTATCACCTGCAGATTCGAGAACGGAGATCCCTCTTAGACCTAGTTGGCCAATCATGTAGCAAACTCGCTTGGCGTATTTCTCCGGCACAGTCTGCGCAATCGTGTTAGCGAACAAACAGATTGGCGGGAAACCGAAATAGACTGCTTACTTGCTCGTCATCTCCATAGGAGTTGGTAATGACGTTTGGCAGCGCGCTATTTGGTTGGGAAAGCAGGTACTGGTAGTAATTGAGATACGGCTCGTTTTCGTTGTCTGCAGCAGTCGGCTCATCCAAATTGGGGATGAAAGGGCTAGATCAACATCAGCATGCTACTGCTCATCCTGAACGCCATTTGTTATGAGACTGACGGTGATCCTCCAGTGATGAAGCTGATAATTGGAAGCGGGTGGCTAATTCCACTTATGTACTCGACATCAAGATCGGCTTCTCCATGGTTGTCGTCGATGGCTTGATCATTGATACCTCCATTGATGAGCTGAACGGAGAATCCTTGCTGAGGAATGTCTTGCGCTGTCTGGAAAAGAGAAAGATCTTGCGTGCGAGCAGATTGATTCAGGAAACTTCCAAACCCAATCTTGCTTCCGGATTTGGGATCAGGCGTATAGTTGATGTTATATAGCTCTTTGAGACAGGTTGGCGTGATCAAAGTAACACAGCTAGCATCGATAGTATCATTGGTGGTACTATTGGTGCTACCATTGAAGTAGCGGGGAGAAAGTTTCCCCGCCCGGGGAACCATTTTTGGTACCGGAATCTGAGGTACTGTTTTTCCGAAGTACGTAGTAGGCGTGATGAGATCGATGTGAGTCTGGAGGTCGTCCGGAACGGAGTATCCCATCGTCCGCAGCTTCTGAATGCCGGCATTTTCATAGTAACTGAATGTGGTGCTGAGAAGACTATTCGCCAGGTTGACTGTAGTTGAGAAGTTCACATTTGCGCCATCACTGTATGCGTTGGTGACACCAGCCCCTTTCAGCCAAGCCAAGACCGCAGGACTCGCATCAGCTGATGGCGCGAGCATAGCAGCGACAGCATCGCCGTCCATATATTGCCCGTAAGAAGCACTGCCAGGGGTGGAGACAGCCATGATCTTGGCGTCCAATTGATCGAGATTTTGTTGTGCCAAGGCAATCTGCAGGATCATGGTATCGTTTTCAGCGGGAGCCCCAACTTGCGTCCATCCAAGAGGGATGGTGGCCAATTGCTCGTGTATGGCGGCGAAGGTGGAAAGAGTGAGCGAGAGCCATAGGCTTGCCGCCGGAAGAGTATGCTTGGTAAACATGCTGTGTGAAAACGAGAGTAACAGCTACGGAAAAGGTTATACTGGTAGGAAGATGGTAGAGGGAAGATAGCGAGGAAGGAAGACATCGTAATACAGGAATCGAGTCCTTTTTAACAAGAGGCGCTAAGAATCCGTCGCTCTTGCACGATGGAGGTTTCTGCACGATTTAGGAAGCTGACAGAGCTGACAGCTATGCCCGCGACCCAAAACGAACGTTAATCGTGGCAGGCTTCCTTTCGCCGGCCCCCTCATTCTCGGAGGCATGAGCGTCGAAAGTGGGCCTGCTACGATGGTCGGACATGGTCGGGGATAGGGACCAACCCTATACATTCCCAGATTGTGGTTATCTCCACATTTTTCCGTCGTGAGTCTGCAGGCGTGAATGTCGCACCGCCTTAACCCTTCTGACAAGGTGTGCCTGCCGAAGATCCAGCCAAGATTTAGCGGTCCAAAAAAGGAAGGTGGGTGCAGTAGGATCCCTTCAATGCAGCTTCCTCTGCAAAGTCCGGCCGGGCCAGCCCCTCGTAAGTTTAATTGTGCATGCTGGGATCCAAGCATTCTAAGCGTTCCAATGCGCGATTTGGGAAGGCTGACTATAAAAATAGATGGCGTCAATCCGCAGAGCTTGTTATTTTCCGCGGTGGGGAAAAAAGCATGCACTGGGGGGGCGAGGCGTGAAGGGTACGTAAGTGAACAGCAACAAGATGTACCTTTTACATAAGCTTTTAATTGACCATGTGTAGTGCATAGAGCAAATTCGTCACCGAGCATTTGATAATTAACCCGTCGTTGAGCTACAGAAGTTGCTCCGTGCTCTGCTCATAGCTTCCGTGCCTCCTTGCAATCACCCCAGCCGCCATCTTGAGAGCCGAGGAAGCCCCGGCAGGTTTTAGCGCGTGGCAAAGTTAGCCGATGCCGCTCCGCTCCTCAGGTCACACCGTCACGGGCGGTCCGTGCTCCGCTTTTTCTCCGAACCTCTTTTGGTGACCTTCTTTCCTCAGACCTGTCCGTGAACTCCCATTCCGTCTTGAAAGAAGAAGGCAGGGAACGGTGACCTAGGTTTGCTTTCCAAAGACCCAGGATACAGATTGCCTTCCGGGGGGTTTCCGAAGCAGTGGCTGTTATTGGCCCACTATGACTAGGGATGCACTTATTCGGAGACCCGTATTTCGGGGTCTTTTCCGATGAAGAAAGAAGATTCAGAGTAAGTGGTTACGACTATCATCTTCGGGATGCCTATCGCCATGGCCGTCTCAAGGACTTGCTAATCTTCTTTTGAGGAGCAAATCACTCGGTTAGAGGCATGAGAAAAGGGACTGTATTCATGATTGATGTCTCTTTGACTTTCGAGGATCGTCACTGTCTGACAGTCGCTAAGAGTACTTGCATGTGGCAGAATATCTCTGGGCTGCCGCTTTAAAGCAGAATGAAGCTTAAATTCAGTACTCTATTATTAGAATAGGTCGATAGGGTCGAGATTGAAATTTGGTTTGAACCGTGCCTATATGTTTCCGTCCAATGAAGGATTCAGCATTAAGCAAGCATATCCTCCCTCTCCTGCCCAATGCCCCAACACCATGCCAAAACTCATGAACAGGTAGGCGCGCCAAGCTCGCCAAGCGCCTTGTCCAAGATTTCTCGCTATTAGATTTGTAGAGAAACCGATCTCCCGCCGCCTGTCCTATTACAATTCAAATCTCACCTACTCGCAATGTCACTGCTTCCCCAAACCAGATCCTCCCCACAAAGAAGCGCACTTCATCCCTACCCTCTCTCCACCTCCATCCCTGCAAAGCCAGGAACCAACCACAGCCCTCAGAGGCCGCTTCCGGCAGAGCTCTCCATCATTCCTATCACCGTCTCAACTCTCCCTGCCTACCGCAGACTCATAACCCTCTTACTCCCGATACGCTACGCGGACAAGTTCTACAAAGATTCCATTGCCAACCCTACGCCCTCCTCCCTCGCCCTCTGCGCTTTATGGAACGAAACATCGCGACCTGGTAAGCGGAAAAGGGACTCCCTCAATGATGAACTGCCCTCATCCGTACCTGCGGCTGGTGGGCCAGAAGCCAAGGTTATAGGAGGCATTCAATGCCGCCTCGAACCCCTCCCTTGTCCGCCACCTATCACCCCACCTACCACCTCAACCGCCCAACCGCCACCACCCCAGCAGCAATCGCACAACCTCTACATTCAGACTCTCGCCATCCTCTCTCCCTACCGTTCCCTTGGTCTCGCCACCGCCCTTCTCGACGCCATCATATCTACAGCTCTCACCCACTACCCACGGCAGAATATAAACGTCAGAGAGATCTACGCACATGTTTGGGAAGCAAATGAGGAGGCGCTAGAGTGGTATGTCAAGAGGGGGTTCGAGGTGGGAGAGGAGGTTGTGAAGGAGTACTATCGGAAATTGAAGCCCAGTGGGGCGAGGGTTGTGAGGAGGAGGGTTGGGGTGGGGGACTGGGTTGGTGTTGCGGGGGTGTGGGAGGGAGTTGTAATTGGCAGAGGAGGAGGTAAGGAGGAAGACGGGGATAGGGGGGTAATGGGAAAGGAGGGGTTTGGACATGGGTGAGCGAGCTTGGGGGTAGGGATACCCTTGCGGTACCCTAAGAATACTCTCAAGTTCACAGGACTGCATCCACCGACACTGGCGATTGAGAGACGACGATTTTCGAACGGAAAATCGATGTTCTGCGGACAGAGGGAAGCGTGACCAACAAGCTGTAGGAGACGAACCGTCATGTGAGGATACCTTGACGCCTTCGATCTGAGCCTTCGATCCTGCAAGCCTTTCAACACGCATCTGGCTATGGCTGGTATGATTGAAACAGATTCTACCAGTGAACGTGTTGCCAGACTAACTACAGCCAATGGTGAGATCAGGGATGATACATCGCATGGTGGCATGGTTGCTTTGGCGCTCTTAATCTCATGGCGAGAGCAACCAGACTTCAGGCCTGGACACCATCATCGATATTGAAACGCAGACATGTCAGGTTTGAGCATAAAGTGTGCACATGCCTCGCGTGTTTTCTACCTGCAGTGTCCGGGCTTCAGTTGTCATCCTCGGGATATGGCAGGGCACATGAGGGCTCCATGATGCTGATGCCAATCTACCGATAATTAGACCAAATATTTTCATAAACCAGGATCCAAAGTGTACCTACCCTTGTCGCACAGCAAACCCTGAATCTCCCCGTACGTGGCTAGAAAGCCTCTGACGAGATCCTTTTCTTGGTCCTCGGTCAAGCGGTAAAGATCAGGCACTCGGTGTCGGACCTCTTTCAGTACCCACTTGATATTCAACTTGACAATCACATCTTCCGGCTTTGAGCTGGAATTCACCCGTTCCTCTACGTGGTCAACAGCCTGGTCAGCTTCGGTGTGTCCGGGCGCTGTGAGTCAGGCTTGCAGAAAGCTATAAACGGCGAAATTGAGAGCTCCATCGATTACGTATGCCTTGCCAATGGCGTAGTGAGCGTCTGCTACCCGACCCCAGTAACCTTCTTGTTGGGCCGAAGTTCGGTTTTGCGGTGAGCAGTACCGAAACATTTGGCGGACTTGATGATGCACGTCGCCCGTTCTCCCCGCCTTGAGGCAGCAAGTAACATAGTTCCACTGTATATCTATCATCTTGACTTCGAGCTCGTGCCTCCTTTTGTCTGTTGCACCGATCAATCTTGAGGCACGAAGCCTGTACTGCGGCAAATCAAAGAAATCTAAGGCGTTTTGGAGACCTCTTGTCCTTCAAGTGTCTCAAGACACGCGCTTCATACGCACATGTTATACGGGAGACGTCTTCGAAAGTTACCATGTCTATCTTCATGAGTTTCGCAACCTTTGCTGCGGTAGCGCTGTGCTGAGGCTCTGTGAGGATGATCGCACGCCCGGGTCCCCGCCCTTCGGAAAGGCATTCGAGACAGTCTGATAGCATCTGTAGACGAGTCTCTGGACGCCTTCCGATGGGTCTCTCCATGTGGACCACAAGCTTCAGTATACCTGCACTCCAACAAGCGGTAAGGAATACGCACATTTTGGGCAGAGCCGACAAAAGTCCGACGAACACAACTTGATCGCCTGGCACAAAGTTGCCCTTCGCCTGATATTTCCGAAGTACGGAGATCTCCACTGTCAACACGGGCACACCTCCAACATTCCCGCATTCGACTCTCGCGATCGGGTACACTTCTGGGAACGCCGGACGGGCCTGCGATCGGGCCGTCCGGAAGATGTGGTATACCTGTGCGTCCATCCGAATCAAGACGGTGCCGTTCTCGGTGTACAGGACCCTCCAAGCTTCGTGGCAACCCTGCTTGCATGTGCGCAGGACGGCGGGCTCCAGACCGTAGTCTCGAATCTTCTCGTGACACCGGTGTCGAGTCCCATCTACGTGTGGACAGAGCAGGCCTTTGTATACTTTATCACGAAGCTCCTGTGGAAGGTCCAGGAATCGGAAAGCTGAGTTCCTTTGACTCTCGCTGCCGTCATCTGAAAGGGGGAACTGAGGAGCGTTAGTCTTCGTGATCCGTCAGCTTGGTGTCATCGTGTGCTTCCCTTTTCATCTGACGCGATTGAGAAGCTGTCCGCACTCGGTACACGCTCGGTATCTGATGCTTTCGAGTAACCCATCTTGGGGTGCGGAATTCTGGCAGTAGTATTCTAGCAATAAGCAAGAAAGATTCGAGGATAGAGAGAGGGTGTTGAGACCACAGTGGCGAAGTCAATACTCGGTGCCCGCAACGGAGACTGAACACCTGAACCCAAAAGACAAAAGACAAACAATGCCGGCAAATGATTTTGGACTCAACACTACACATGGGCTCTCAGAAACAAGAGCAATCATATCTTGGCAGTCCCCTTTCCCGATCTTCCCAAAGGACTTCTCTCCTATGTTTTCCTGCCTGCCCACTCCTTCAAAACCCCCTCCATCTTCTCACTCTCGGACCACCCGACCTCCGGCCCCAGCGTATTTCCTCCTACAACCCCGCCCCCAGTCGGCTCTCCACTACTCCGATTCCTCATCCCTCCCAATCCAGCCATCATCCTTGCCCGATACTCGTTCCCGTTTTCATCCCCATTCAGCGGAACAGCCGCCCTTCCACCCGGACGGGACGTCATTCATGTCGATGTAATAGCACTGCAACCCATCCGAGTGAATGCAGTCCGTCGCTAAGGCTTATCATAAATCGCCTTGCCATGTCAATCCATCCGGTCGGGCCCTTGCTCTCCCTCCCAGAAACGAAAACATTCGGAGCCAAAACGAACGCTGAATGCGCCCACCGCCTCTACGAAACCCGTGCACGATGTTTTGTTTTGTTTTGTTTTGTCACACCTGCTCATTTTCTGCATCATCGAATCGCAGTGACCGAGCGAGAGAAAGACCGGCGCAAGGAATTCATGTTGTGTTTCGACTCCATCGCCAACTTAGTAAGCCGCGCCATGATACAACGCCGCCAGTCTGCTGCAGCGTCACGGACGTACGGGATGCCGCATATCGCGCGCAGTGTGTATGATGAACAGTGCTGCAGCGTGCGCGTTACGACGATGAGGCAAACAACGTTATCTGTCACGGTGGTGGTGGTGGTTGAGAAGTCAGGGAAAATCCTATGTCCGTCGGTGCGCGCTTCCACAAAGAGATTGGATCGCGTCAGGATCGCGAGCCGGACGTCGTGCGCGCGGATTGTGAAGTTGCGATGGTGGTTAGCGGCGTCGATGGCCGCGCGGACGGATGCGTTGTTTGAGCCTTGGTCTGAGATGGTGTGCTGGATGATGGATTTGCCGGTTCTGTGTTCTTCGGGGTTGCAGTTGCGGAGGTGGTCCTTTGAGTGGGATGGGTAAGGGGCTGGCTGTTTGAAGATTTAGGGGGCGGTAGGGGCTGCTGGGTGGGATATGAGGGGAATTTGTTGGATCATATGATGGTTGGTAGGGGTCTCACAAGGTGGAATGTTGTTGGACGAACTAAAGGAAAACGTTTTTGATGTTCTGGAATATGCGGATGTGGTGCAGAAGAAAGCACAGCATGTCACATACGATGTATATGAAGGTTTTCATGAGTGGGAGAATATGCATGAGCCTTTCTTCGGCCTGGAGACTTTGGCGACTGCATAGCCCCCACCGCTGATGGCGGTCATTGGTGTGAGAAATTCCTATCGGCCATGACAAGATAAATTTTATGTGTTCTTGTCAGTCAAGTCATGTAATTTTACTGAAAAGAAGTCTCAAACTCCTGTTGAACGTGAGCATGGATCATCACCAGATAGGCTCTTGGGGTAGCCGGGCGACCTTTGCATGCAACTACCATCTCGTTGGAATGCGAAACGTAATCAGTGTGCTTATACTGAAGCCTATCATTTTTGGCAGCTTTAATTAAAACTTTTGCAGTGGGAATTAAGTGGACGAGCTAACGGAAGAGGAGTCTAGAAGGTCGGATGTGGGATTGCGTCATGACGGAGCAAGAGGGATGAGCAGCCTTTTGGACTTCCTCGACGTGTTGTAGAAAGAAAAAAGAAAGAAAACTCATATCTCATAGACAGCTCATGCGTTGTTGAGGAAAACGAATTAATCCACTTTACTAAATACGTGAAATTATATCTAACCTCAATTCCAAGTCTGACGTTCAGCCCATAAGCGTCCACGTACAATTTCGGTATGACCGGCTTCAAGATTCTTGTGACGGGTGCGACTGGGTATATGTAGGTGACAGATATACCCACAATCAACTACGACCAGCTGATGACCGAGTCCTTCTATGCAGTGGAGGCACCATACTATCCGATCTAGTCAATTCCCAAAACAACTCCTTACGAAAGTCCAGCATCTCAGGTCTGGTCCGAGGAGAGGCAAAAGCTAAAGTACTTTCCGAGAAAGGAGTAAATGTCGAGCTTTTCAGTGATCTCGATGCGAGTGACGAGATCGAAAAGATAGCGGGCGGTTATGACAGTATGCAGCCTCCCCAGCATCCTCGTCTTTAGGAATTATGACGTTAATAAGCCAACCCAGTGGTCATCCATACAGCCTCTGGCTATCATGAAGGATCCGCAAAAGCTCTGATATTGGGGCTAGCAGAAAGGAAGAAGAGCACGGGGAAGGATGTGTACTATATCCACGTACGCCACCGCTTGAATACAGAAGCGACGCCGGACTGACAGGATCTCCAACAGACATCGGGCACATCCAACTTGGGCGATCAGCCAATCACCGGCAAATACACCGAAACCCGTGTCTTCTCCGACAAAGAAGACATCTATTCCTACGAAAAGATGCGCAACGAGAAACAGCCATACGGTCAGCGACAGACTGACCTCACGGTAATTGGGACTGGCTTGAAAGTGGGCGTTAAGACTTACATCATCATGTCTCCCCTGATCTATGGCATTGGCACAGGCCATTTCCATCAGCAGTCGATTCAAGTACCAGCCATGATTCAAGCGGCGCTCAAGACGCAGCAGGCCGAAGTAGTCGGTTCGGGTAAGGCGAGCTGGGACCATGTGCATGTTGGCGATTTGGCGAACTTATATGAAATTGTCGTGCAAAAGCTTCTCGCTGGGGAGGATCTGCCCAATGGCGAGAAGGGGATCTACTTCTCGGCCAACGGTCACCACACTTGGCTCGAGCTGTCTCAGGGGCTGGCTGATGCGCTGTTCACGCTTGGTATAAGCAAGACGGAAGAAGTGAAAAGTATCAATCTAGAAGAAGCAGCAGAGAGATGGGCCGGCGGAGATACTCTGCTTGCAGAACTGGGTTTTGCATCGAAGTAAGTGTGCTGTCATTTCGAGAACTCAACATTGACAGCTGATCTCTGCGCAAAGTTCACGGACAGAGTCAGAGCTTAGTCGAAGTCTGGGTTGGAAGCCCCGTAAGAGCGACCGGGACTTCAAGAACCATTTCCAGACTGAAGTGGAAAATATGATGGAAGAAAGGGAGAAGAACAAGTAGCGACTGCCTTACCACAAAGAAAAATCCAACTGCTATCAACGAACGCACTGTGTGGGCTTGATAGAATCAAGTAGCCCAACTTCAAGATACTTTACGGAGAAAGTGGCATGTCTTCGCAGCGCAAGGACACAGTGTACTCTCAAAGAACATGCTAATGGCCGACTGCCGCAACGGTAGAAACCCATATTAGTTTTCGAACTCCCCTTACTTAGGCTTCGAAAGGGAATGTTTAGATGCATGCCAGAATCGGTATCTGAAAAATGAGGACTCGCACCGCATTCAATGCTTGGTCCAGGATCTTAGTAATCCTACCACAGTAGCCTCGTCGTTGCCATTGAGCATATCGAAAGAACAAATCCTATTACACCCGGTTCATGCGTCCTTCCAATGGAAACATTGCCCTAGTAGTAGTATTGTTTTGATCAATCACTCAAATACCTGAGCAACGGGTAAAAGCAGCAGCTAGCTCAGCCCTACGTCTGGATCGAGCCTAGCGCAGCGCGTCTATTTCGACTTGGGAAAAGTCACCAACAAACAAACCCAGTTTCAGAGCCTGCACCATGCCGTTGTACTCTAGAGATGAGAAGCTGAGACTCTCTATTCTTGCAACCTCGCCTCAGCACGAACTGGGTCCACCATCCTAGAGCAATAGCCACAGTCACGCCTTCCTGGGATGCTAGAATCTTACAACTGAAGCAAGATGTTGCCAACGATGGATCAGCTCGCCTATTTCCTACAGGCTGTAGGCTACCACACTGTTACGGGCTACCCGTATCTGATAGTCCATCTTCATCTACTTGTCTCTGCTCTTTTCCCTATTTACGCCGGTGCCCATGCTTCGCTTTCTCGCCCGTCATCCGCAGCCAAGCCATCAAAGAAGACGAAGAAGCAAGATGATCATGATGACGGACCAGATGAGCAAGGACTGACGAGGGAAGGGCTTGCTCCTATTGACGCTCTTCTTCTACCTTTGTTTGCCGGGGTTAGCCTTGCAAGTCTATACTTTCTCATCAAATGGCTCGATGATCCAGCGATACTGAACAAGATCTTAAATTGGTATTTCGCAATCTTCGGAGTCTGGTCTTTGGCTCGAATGATCACGGACAGCATGGGTATCTTCACATCATTCGTTTTTCCCGAGACCTACGACATGGACGGCAGAATCTGGGAAATTGATGCCAAGCAGAGAAAATCCAAGTCAAGGTCGTCCCCTGTGGTGGATCGAAACTCACCAGTGCCTGAACCATCTTCCGTTCCGCCTTTGCCATCTAAGTTCACAGATGCTATGTGGATCCTTCGGGAGCTACCGTCACGACAGCTTGACGTACGCGTCTACATTCACAAGATCGTGCAAGCACAGTTCAAGATAGGTCCTCAGGGCGTCGCCAGCCTCTTCCTTGCAATCGGGGCTCTGCTCTATTTCAACCTCATAGACAGGCCATGGTGGCTGACAAATCTTCTCGGTTTTGCCTTCGCCTACACCACTCTCCAGATCATGTCACCAACAACCTCCTGGACAGGCACGCTGATACTGGTTGCTCTTTTCGTCTATGACATCTATTTCGTCTTCTTCACGCCTCTCATGGTCACCGTAGCTACTCAGCTCGATATTCCAGCCAAGCTCGTCTTTCCTAGGCCAAGGAGACCTACTGAAGACCCGACGAAACAAGCTTTGTTTATGCTTGGGCTGGGAGACATCATTCTGCCTGGCATGATGATTGGCTTTGCGTTGCGATTTGATCTCTACCTCTTCTACTTGCGCAAGCAAACCCTACGGACCATCGGACATTCGAAGAGCACTGAGGACGCTGCAACTGACCCAGCGAGCAAGGAGGCCGTCGGTTCCGAGGTCACAAAGGCCACATGGCATCCTGCAAGAGGTGGCTGGGGCGAGCGCTTTTGGACTTCGAAGAACGACATCCTCAGATCAAAGCAATTCCAAGGTGTCCTCTTCCCCAAAACGTATTTTCACGCAAGCGTCATCGGCTATGTTGTCAGCTTGTTATGCACCCTTGGCGTCATGCATATTTACGGCCAAGCCCAACCTGCTCTGCTGTACCTCGTCCCTGGTGTCCTGGGCTCCTTGTGGGGCACTGCTCTTGTCAAGGGCGACATCAAGGCGCTGTGGGCATTCGACGAATCTGAAGACGACCAAGAGCACAATTCGCCAAGCAAAGACGACAAGCAACATAGCGCTTGGAAATCAGACTCTTGGATAGACGTTGACTGGAAGAGCTTGTTCTTTTCTCAGAGGACTTCGAACGAGTCCGGAAAGCCAAGCGAACCTGTCAAGGACAACGACGCTAGTGGTCCAATCGGCAAGGAATACGGATCAAGCCATGGCGGGTCTACGAGAACCCAATCAAGTGACGAGGAGTCGCAAGAGTCCAAGAATAGCAACGCCAGTGATGAAGGCCGTAAAGAAGACGAGGCAAAGGGGGTCTTCGATCGAGAACGCAACAGCGAGCTCATCTTCATCTCGGTCAACCTTCCCGAGGCGGCACCAGCGAAATCTTCAAAAACCGCATCGAATCCAGAGCAGACAACCTCGTCAGCACACGTTGGGCATAGGACTCGTGTTCAGGCGAAGGTCAAAGGCAGCGACGACGATAGGCTCGGAGAGACCTATTGAAAATGCAGTGACAAGCTTCTGCTCTGCCCGTCGCTCGAGACCGCTCTTCGGTATCCAGGGTAGTCGTATTAGAGTGCTAGGAACACACCACACGATGTGTTAGCAAGTACGAGCATTGGATCGGAATCTTCGCTTTGCATAGCATCGGAGTCTTGAATATCGGTCTTGAATCAGGAAATGGTGGAAGATGTTAATCAATTGGTGGTAGATCAGCATTAGATGCCCAGCTTTTCAGATAGCCTAGGGCATTGAATGCAAGACAACTTTGCTGCAGATCGGCTCGAACTTCAACGCTATGCATGCATGCGAAGTAGCCTCCATAAATGCCTTTTCTCAATGAACCCCCAACACCCCCATCCACTCCTTTCTCCTCTTCGCCGCCAAGTCAACCAACCCCCTCATCTCTGCCATGCCAGCACCCGCTCCCCCACTCTTCTCGATCCGAACCACCCTCCGACCTCCCCCAACAACAACCGTCCCCTCCTCCCTACACAACGCCTCCTCAAACCCATCCATATCAACCAGTACCCATTTCTCTTTCCCCTTCTCTTTCTCTTTCTCTTTCTCTTTCGACCCCTTGCCCAGCCCATCGCCCTCAAACACCCCAAAACTAAGTGGGACGGGCAAATCCCGTATCTCCAGTCTCCTCGCCTCCACCGGATCATCAGAGCAAAGCACCATCTCCCGATCCGCATCCCACCACGCCCGCGGCAGAATCGTATCTTTCAACGCAGCCAATATAGCCAACCACGCCGCGTCAAAGGCGTTGCCGTCTAGCGATATAAACAGCACGTCAACGTAGAGGACCCAAAACGCTTTAACCTCCGCCCTTGCCATCTCCTCTCCTTCCTCTTCTCTCGCGTCCATCTCTTCCATGTCCCCGCCCATCCTCATAACTCCAGACGTAGCGCCCGTAGTTTCCCTTGGCGGCTGAAACCAGATCCTCAAAGGCGCCATGCCGACCATATCGCTCGTATGTAAGAGAGTCAAGACGCGCTGCGTCAGCGTCTGCGCAAGCACCGAGGGCGGACCGCCGGGTAGATGGGCGGGCGAGCAGCCGGTTGCCAGTTCGATGTTTGGAACTAGGAGGTTCAATCGCGCCATCTCGGCCGTGTCGTCTCGTCTGCTCTTCCTCCTGCGTTCTTTCCCCCCCTCGTCATCCTCATCCCCCTCATCATCCTCCTCCTCCTCATCCCCACCCTTCACCTCTCTCGCCTCATACTCCGCAACATCCCCCGTCTTCAAAATCTCCCCCCGCACCCCGCACACCACGGCCGTATCCCCGCATCTGACCACCGCGCTGCCGTTCGCGTGGCTCAGGCTGCCGGTATTGCACGTCGGGGCGCGCGTCTGCGTCGGGGTGCGGCCGGAGGGTCGAGTCGAGCCCTTTGGGTTGGTGAGGTGGGCGGCGAGGAAGGAGGGGGGGGCGAGTTTGGCGAAGGTGAGGGCGGGGAAGGTGAGGGGTTGGGGGATTGGGGTGAGGGTCATTTAGGCGGCGAGGTGGGGTAGGAGGATTGGGAGTCGGGTTGGGTTGGGCTTTGTTGATTTGGGGATGTGGGATTTTCTGGAGGGTAAAATAAGTAGGGCTTATCGATAAGGAATTGATGGATACTTGTAGGGCTGAGTGGACAGGGGTGCTTTTTCTCTACCTTACGTCAGAGACGCTCTCTTCGCCGGCTTGAAGTATAAAATCGCAAGTGAGCATGGCTTCCAATTGCTCCTGTTCATCCGGCTTCAATCTCTCGTCGGAACCATGGCCAAAGTCGCAGTCTTTCCTGCCTCAGGCAAGATCGGTTCGAGTATCTACACCCACCTGTTCAAACTGCTTCCTCCAAAGGAGCTTCTTTTGATATCTCGCTATCCCGAGAAAATCCCTTCCCACATGGTGGAAGCAGGCGTTTGTACGAGGAAAGCGGATTATAATGATACTGATTCGTTGGAACATGCTTTCGATGGTGTAGCGTGTCTGATTCTCATTTCGTATCCGAGTATCGAGAGTGACCATAGATTCAAAGTACGTCTATTCTTTTTTGCAGTCTTGTTCACGGAGGATTTCCTGCGTCATCAACAAGGATGGCGCTGATCGAATTAGGTCCACAAAGTAGCCATTGACGCCGCACACCGCAGCGGTGTATCTCATGTTTGTTACACGTCTCTCGCATTCGGCGGCGACTGCACTCCGGATTCCGTCGCCCATGTCATGCAAGCGCACTTGAAGACGGAGTCATATCTCAAGTCGCTTGAGTCAGGGTCAACAGAGAGGTCGGACAAAACGCCAATTACTTTCACAGCAATTCGTGAGGGGATTTATTCAGAGAGCTTCCCTATGTACACTGGATTTCCTAACCCCCATGACCCGCCTGATGAGGTGAGGATCCCTCATGATGGTTCCGGGCCAGGGATCGCATTTGCAAAGATTGATGATTTGGGAGAGGCGACCGCCAAGTTGGTAAAGGAATACCTGGATTCGCCGAGTAGTTTTAAGTATAGGAATCAGGCTATGCTGTTGAGCGGGCCGAGAGTGTGGAGTCTTGCGGAGACAGTAAAGCTGTTGGGAAAGCTCAAAGGGAAGGATATGAAGGTGAAACAGGTTACCGAGGAAGAGTACGTGGCGGAGCCTCGAGTGCAGGATATGCTAGGTTCGCATGGACCTGGCGAGGTGCCTAAGCAGTGGGCGACGTCATTCGATGCTGTGAAGAAGGGAGAATGCGCGGTGGCTTCCATCGAGCTGGGGCGGCTGCTCGGGCGAGAGCCTGAGGGGTTGGAGGAGACCGTGGGGAAATTGGTCGATAGGTAAACCGTCATTTGCGGTCCTCCGAAATGAAGCTGGCTTGGCATTCATCATGCCTTCCGTAGGGCAGCTTTCCAAGTAAGGTACCTTGCTTGGTTGAGTGTCTGTGGTAGTAAGCTCTTCTATCAGCCTCGTGGATCATTATGCCGTGTCCTGGCTAATTGCCTGCCAACTTTGTGGGGTAATGCTTCCAGAGTCTCTTTTTCATATTTTGGCAGAAACGGGGCTCGCTGGGTGAGGTGTTGGAAATGTGACATTTAAAGCGGAATATATCGTTACAATACGACAATGTCGGCACCCGCGAAGAGCTTCCTCCCTTGTTAAAGAGACCCCGAATTGGCGTAAGATCTTGAACTCTTAGCGATTGACAATTCATCTTTGTCTGATAGCTTGTCTGACACTCGCCAATACCTTCCCAGGAGGTCAACACCCGGCAAGGACAGAGGATTAGTACGATCCCACGCAGCATTATGTCCTCCGAAGAGCCCCGTTGGTCCTTCGAGATCAGGCACCCACATGTATGGAGACAGGACCATTCGGTGGATATCTCTGACATATACATCCGGATAAATAGCAAGCTGTCTGTCTAGGGTGGATGATCTTTGACTGGACGGAAAGAATCTACCCCGTGGACCAGACGAAGAGCACCGAGGTAAATTGGGAAGGAAGGTCCTAAGATCGCAGCTAATGAATACACGCAAGATCTAGACATGTGCCCAAAAGAAACACGTGTCACACTCCTACCGAAATCAGAAATCTCAAATTCGCTATAACAGAGATGATCTAGCTTGCTCCGACAAGAATTTCCCCACCATGAATCCATTGCCTTAGGTGACAATACCTCCTCCAGCCTCCAAGTCTTGCATTGCCGATTTTAGTTCGGTTAGATCAACCGCTAGGATGGCGCGGATGACGGCTGCCACCACTCTGACACTGGTTCTCATTGTCAGCGATTCATTCTGAGCTAAAGCAAAAACTGGCCTCACCAGTTCAACTTGAGCCGCTCAAAGGCATGTTCTAAGACGATTCCGAGGCGGCGGATGCTGTATTTTCGACCTGACGCTTTTTGACCGCTTCCATACTGGAGTCGCAGATATGTGTCTCACACCACCACCCTCCCTCGGCAGGAATGCCTGTGATCGGACGGGTCTCGACGGTCCTCTTACTGGAGTTGCAAATATGTGTGCCACACCACCACCGTTCCGTGTCTCCACCGCCTCCGCCTTGGTCTGGGTTGTTATTCCAGCTCTGAATAACAAGATGTGTGCCTAGAATGTGGTACTTACTGGGGGGAAATGGTAACGCGACTGCAGAAAGAGTCAACAGAAGTAGTGATAGAGGATGGTTAGAGAAACGCATAGTTGGCAAACGAACGTAAAGCCGGTAATCGATGTTTTCTTTATCTGGTAAGTGAAGGGGTGGCACGAGAATAATAAGCTGTGGTGAGGTGTTTTCAGAGGGCGCTGGAGTTCAGGTGCGATATCGTTGTTTATCTATCTCATATTGCTTCAAAGGAACTCTGCCTCGACAAGTGTTCAAGCATCAGCTATTCGTATCCATCATTCAGCTTTCAGCCTCTCGGCTGAAGCTAACTACTCTTATGCAGTCCATCCGGATGCTGAGATGGAAGTGATGCATCCCGAAGAAAAATCGGTTCCTGAAACATGTGAGCCAAGAGAATTGTCAAACAACTGGTTACAATTCTCTCGGTATGGAGGTCGGCAAGGGCCAGGAATAGCAGTGCAGCAGCCACTTCGACCGATACGAGGTCAACGTCTTAGCAAGCCCAGGGGCCCATTCTAACGAGGCGCATCGTCAAATTGTCCTCCGATGCCATCTCAAGAGAGCAAATTACGATTCGGCGGCTTTGGTCTATGGGCTATGTCAACCAGGAACATGCGGATCCCCTCGTCAATCCTAGGGCGAGCAGATCCGACGGACATCGTATTAGAGAAGATTCAAGTGGAGCGGCTCGATGCGATCTTCTTGGCAACGTTGCATGAGTTAGTGGTCTGACTCAGCGCCGCCGTGGTCAGCGCAGTCTTCATCGCTATAGCCGACCAGTCGGAGCAACGTCTCAAAGCCCAGCTTGTGCGATTGGAAATGCGGACGTCCGAAGTGGGGTTCTTTTGCAGAACTCGGTTGCGGCGATCGCGTTGCATTTCTGCCAGATTGCGGTGCTCCTTTAGGTGCACATGCTGACGTCGAAACTTCGAATGTTCAACGTTTACGTTACGCCTCCACAACGATTAATACACGTCATAAATACGTTGCCGATAAGTATAAGGATTCTATTCTGCAGATCGAGGGATTTGACTCCAAAAATACGAAATTCAACCTTTACATTTCTCATTGTACGGCGAAAAAGGACCGTTCAACATTCTTGATCTCCGCACCCCTTTTCGAAAGCAGAAGTAATTGTTACCGTGCAGGAAACCTCAAACTATAAATATCACAAAGCTGTATCTTAAGTTTTATAATCAGTTAATTACGAACGGGGGCGTTTTTGAATTTCCGCGAAGCTGCGTTTTTGGGCCTTGTCCATGTTTATATTTGGCTAAACTCTGCACATGGCTGGGTTACACCAACCGAGGTAGCGAGGTAAGTGCGTGGCACGACTAGATAGATCTATCTTCGATCCCTTGCCCTCTTCTTCTTGCCTCTAAATATAAGACTTGTACCCTTTTCTGTATCCTTCTAGATGAGATTCGCTAAACTCCAACTCGTCTCCTATCTTCACAGCAAGTCACGCTGCTAGCTACCCCGCCATCCCGAGCCATGGACGAGTCCCCAGGGAAGATGTATGCCTTGGCAACTGTGTTGACTGTCTTGGCAACCGTGGCCGTTACCCTACGCTTCTACGCTCGACGGATCACGAAGGTTTGTCCATCATGGGACGACTATCTAATAGTGCTTGCATTGGTAACGTTTCCCCTTGCAACCTTGCTGTCTGGGCCGGTGGACTTACAGACACTTTTTTTCGAAAGATCTCCACCATCGGTACAGGTGTTTGCATGTTCGTCGGTAAGTATCTCCAGCTAGGCAGATACCGCAACTTCGTTGATTTTAGATGTGCAGGCGCTGCAATTGGAAGCCTTGGTAGACATACCCAAGTCATGCCTGACGGCATGCCGATTTTCGATGGCCGCATGGAAGTCTTCTTTAAAGTATGTCCTGATGCTCCTAGGCTAGTCTCTGATAAATGCCGACCTAACCATTGCACAGATCATCTACATCTCGCAACTGACGCAGACGGTCACATTTGGACTTACAAAGATTGCCGTGCTTCTCTTCTATCGAAGGTAGCATGTCCCAACTGTCTCACAATGGAAGAGTAGAGCAGGCTGACCTGCGTACCAGAATCTTCGTACCGAGGACGTTTTCCATCATCTCGCTGGTCATGATTGGTCTAAACATTACATGGACCGTCGCTTTCTTTGCAGCCAATCTGCTACAGTGCTGGCCAATCTCCGGAAATTGGACTGGTTTGGATGCTGCTCCTGGCACTTGCATCGATACAACAATGATGTACTTGGCGCAGGCTTGGTCTGATGTCTTTACCGACATTGTGATCCTTTCGATGCCAATACCCTGGGTATGTAAGCTTCCTGTCACTCCGAATCGTGGCTGATCAAGGTCAGATCTGGAGACTTCAGATGGCTCCGATGCGAAAGTTCTTCGTGGTCCTCATGTTGCAACTAGGAGCACTGTGAGTCTGATCCAAAATACTTACGGAATCTTGCTCACGAGTCTTAGTGTTGTTTGCGCCGGGGTTGCAAAGCTGGTGGTCTTCCACAGAATCACTTATGGTACGCATTTCTCATCACCGCCCGTACTTTTCAGGTAGCACTCTCGTCGCATACTGACCCCTATACACTTCTAGATACCGCCGTAGGAGACGAAGATCTAACATGTACGTATTGCATGCGCCCTAGCAGACCGGGGCTTCGCTTACCATAGGAAAGATCTACTCACGCCAACCGTATACTGGCCCATGGTCGAATCGTCACTAGGTATTGTAGGCGCCTGCCTCCCTTTGCTCCGGCCCGTCTTCACTGATTCTCCCGCCAAAAGTATATTCTCAAGTCTACGAGCCATGATATCGCTCTCGTCCCTTCGCAGCAATGATGCTAGGAAGCCATCTGGGGACTACGATAAATTAGAGGCGGGAAATGTTGGCGCTTCTCAAAATAGTCTTGTCGACGGAGCGCAGGTGGTGTAAAGAACAAATCTTATTCTGTGGCGCTGGGCTTTCCCAGATCGAAAACGCTTTTTCATTAATAGAGATTTGTGGTTCTTTGAAGGATGCTACCATTTGTCGCTCGTCTACCACCAACCTTGCCACAGTACATATTGTAAAAATTGAGTTTTTCCGAGCTTCCTTCTGTTCAAGGCTTTCGACCTATTTTCTGCATTGTTTTAGTTTCAGCCACGATGTAGCATGTGCGAGAACCCTCCTGTGACATGTCTTGGTCTCCTCCCGCACTCCAAGAATTAAAGATGCAAAAGGCGGGACCGGATGCAAGCTTACCAGTACGCTGGTGGAGCCGTAAAAATGGTGTCATCTTGATAATCATACACCCTTCTCCGACCGATGGTCAGTTCAGCGGTTCAGCAATGCATGGTCCAAGTGAAGATTGACGAGTCTCCCACGACGGCATGCTGGTACAACTTGTAGGGCGCAGCGGTAGCGTCAGCTTCTGTGTGTGCTAACCGTGGTTATGAAGGAGTCTCGATTGGTGCAAGTACGACCCTGGCAAGAAAATTAATCTTGAAACACAGGAATCGATCTGAGCGTCGGATTAAAGCTGGGACCGGACTGTCTGTAAGATCTGTTAGGCCAGTCCAAGGCTTTGTACCCGTGGATGCGGCGTGACTTCTGCTAATGTCCACCTAAATAACGACGTGCTTGACTCTTCAAGTAAGGAGGCGAGGGTGAAGTCACAAGGCCTTGCCTTTTGAAAAAGGTATGATTTAAGAGCGGGATTCCACAATATTCGACCGTTAGGAAGTAAGGGCGCTTTCCAAGTCTTACGAAAGAACACAAATCTAGTCTAGGAGAGTACTTGCGCAGTGCAACGGTTTCTTTCATTAGAACGTCTTGTAGTCTATCATGATGTTTCCTCAAAAAGAGTGTGCGGGACCTTTGCGCCTCGTTCAGCCCCAGAAGGACCGTGCCTACATGAAAACTCGGTGAAATAGAATTGCATCAAGGTCGGCAAGCTATGGATCATGATCTCTCCCAATTCGACAATACTCCGCTCATCGTGCTCCTTCCTTGCCGACGCGGAGGGCACTCTTCAATCACTGCAATCCCGGTCCAAGCCCCAATGTTAAAATTCTGCACAACGGGACCTTTGCGACATCGCTGCGAGCAAGATTGCAATTGCCGCACTAGTCACTGCCACATGTCCTTGATCGACTCTTCGGGCGCAGTGGAAAGAGATTCGAGATATCTCCGAGTGGCCATGTGTCCATTTTCCTTCGCGAGTTGTAGAGCTCGTTCATACTCAGGGCCATGGAACTTGGCGCTAACGTTGAAAAGCAGCTTCAGCATGTCGATACGGCCATGTTCGGCGGCCCCCTCAAGAGCAGTCCTTCCATGCACTCTGGCAGCTGGTGCATTGACGTCGGCGCCGTTCTCCAGAAGTAGTTCCGCAATGCCGATGTAACCTCCAATTGCCGCAAGTTGTATGGCAGTTGCCCCTCCCCTCCACGCGGGCTGAGCGTTTACGAGCCCGCCGTTGTCTAATAGCATCTGTGCGATTTGAAAGCTACCTATCTCGGCTGCCCTCTGTAGCGGAGTGCGTTTGACTCCTTTCGTTGCAGGCCGATTCACATCGGCTCCAGCGTCAATTAGCAGCTGGACCTTTTGAATGTCTTTTGTGCCGATTGCTGCCAAAAGAGCCGTCTCTCTTCCGTATGGGAAAACTATAGAATATTGGACAATACTGTTGGGATTACCATTTCGATCCAGCAACGTCTGAAGTATCGCAAGACTTGTGGGGTTCGCCTCCTCGATCGCCGCCCCTAGTGAGTTACGTCTTAATGCATAGCTAAAGCGATCCAAACCCTCTCCTTCGGGGTCACCTATGCAGACACAAGTATTGACATCTATCTTCGCGTCGAGAAGACATTCAATGAGTAGGGAATCTGCTTTCCCGATCGCTGTTAAAAGAACGCCGCAACCATATCCGCGTTTCCCATGAGGATATACTCTGGTAAATTTTGTAAGAAGCGTCTCAAGCATCGGCATGCCCTGCGATAGAGCTTCAGACAGTGCCTCTGAATCATCTGGATCTGCACCGATAGAAAAAAGGTACTCAACCATTTCAATGTCACCATTTGTTACAGCTGCCTTCAGTGCGGTAGATTTCTTACCCAACTCACGGCTGTTAACATCTGCTCCAGCATCGAGCAAGAGCTGTAGTAACTTGGCATCTTTTCTCTCGACAGCAACTACGAGAGGCGCACGCCCAGGCTCAGAATCACCGACAGCGTTGGCATCGACACCCATAGCAATCAACTCTTCAATGATGGAGTGATTACCCCACTCGACGGCTGTTCTAAAAAAATGTCCACTAGCACAGGAAATGTCCACATCAGCGTCTAGAATCAACTGCACGAGCTTTTCATTCTTCTGCTGTAATGCTTCGAGAAGAACTATAATGTTGTTCCTAGCGTAGGAATTGTCATTGGCGCCGGCATTGAGTAGTATCAGAGCAGTTTCTTCATGCCCTCCACAAACTGCGGCCTGTAGAGCACCACCGAGGTCTATTCCTGTAACATTAAATCCGAGATTAAGCAGTTTCTGGACGATGGCGAGATTTCCTACTTCTGACGCAGCTACCAACGCAGATTTGAATCTCGATCCTTCGCAGACATGAGACCAAACACCCTTGTGCTCGAGTAAATCCATGATCTCGACATCTCCACATCTGATTGCTGCACCGAGCGGCGTCTGAATAACCTCAGAGATGGAACAGTCACCGTCAACATCCGCTCCCGCCTCAATCAGGACCCGGATCAGATCCTTGTTCTGACTTGTTATCGCGTTTGTAAGCGTTGCATGCGTCAAAGACACATGAGAGTGGAGAAGAAATTGTACTAGGCCAAGGTTTCCACGCTTTGCCGCCGTATTTAGCGTGGAGTCAAAACTTAGAGTAATGTCGTGAGCTGAATCCAAACATGCTTGGAAAATACTCATTACAGTCCTTGTGGCCATTTCGTTGTCGAATTTTTGTGTCACTTTTGTGGGTATCCCGGAACGCGCCAAGTCGAGAGGATTGGTCTTGGTGCAGAATTCGACGAGGAGTTCAATCACGTCCTGATCGCGTTCTTCGATGCGAGTTTCAAGTATCAGCTCGTCAACTTTGGCACCCGCATGAAGAAGCAAAGACACAAGCTCAACGGGTGTACGAGATCGCTCGTAGTATCTGTAGTCTGATTCGAAAGCGCATTGAAGTGCTCCGCATACATTTCTTGTACCAACAGTTTTGTTAACATCTGCTTTGGCACGCAGGAGAAGTCTCGTAATTTCAACACTCCTCATCATGGAAGACCGTTCTATTGGAGTGTATTTTTCCCCGCCAACATGGCAGACCAACTCATTAGGGTTCAATCCTTTCTCTAGGAGAATCTCGACAATGCGTGCGTCTTCCGCTTCGATAGCGGCCCGAAACAGATTTTCTGCAAAGGCTTCAGACTCTGGCCCCGAGGTGCTTAGAAGCTGTCGTAAAAGTCGCGTGTTCGTTTGGCGTTTTAGGTAGTCCATGATTTCTCCAATTGGAACACCATCTAGACCGGCAAAGTTGTTGGCTATTGCAAAGAGCAGATGAGTGAGCAGTCTAGGAGTAGCTGCATCTAAGCGGTAATTGTTTGGACTTGAAATCAGTCGCGCCTCCGGTTGATTCACACGCGCTGTACTGGGCAGCAAAGCTTCGAGCACTGCAGTAAGCGATTCAGAGACTCTTAGCACTACATGTTGAGCATCAAAACCTTGATGAAAGATATCTTGGTGATCCTCTAGCGATCGTGATGTTACCAAAGGAATCCCAAATCTGGGTCTTTTCGCATTTGTTGGGGTCAGTGGGAGATCGGCTGCATTCTAATTAGTCAAGGCTCATAGTGCGGCTTAGACTGACGTTATGTGGTAGGGTCTAAAGCTACGATTTTTTTTTTTGGAAAAGGAAATCTAACAAATAGCTTGTGAGACGTGCCTTGAGCGTGAAGGCCAGCTTCAAGCTGGAAGAAGGGAAGATCATGTATATACGTCCAGCGTTGGACAAGTTTCGTGACGTCTTCGATTGGGGAGAATGGAAAGTCATCGGGTCCTGTCAAATATGGGACGGGAGGTGTTGCATTCTGCAATGGGGAGAACCGAAAATCGTCCGTCTCCGTCCAAGGTGGTAGGGAGGATGTTGCGTTCTGCAATTGGGAGACCGGGAAATCATCCGTTCCCTCCCAAGGCTGCAAGGAGGAGGATAAGGTTTGCAACTGAGCGAACGTAAAGTTGTTTGTCCCCGTCCTGTGTGGCAAGGTGGGTGCGGCCTCTTGCAGCTCGGAGAAGACCGTTGAGTCTTCTGCTACGGGTGTGCGGATCTCAAAGCCGTCGGGAGTTCGCGGACTTGATGCTGAGAAAGTGGTTTTAGCTAAAAAGGTTCTCATTTGTCCAAGGGAAGGAAAATACCTGGAAGGAGTTGTCCGAAAGTTGTAGTGGACTCATGACGTCTAATTTGCCTCTGAACTCTCGCTTTGGGGATGACTTCATTATTGATGTAAACACTGCTATCTTTCCCTGCCCGTTTTCTCTCTGAAATCTTCCGTCCGACGCTTCTCCAGTCATCTTTCTTTCGATATTTACGCATGCACCAAATTTTGAAGTGGCTCTCATACTGCGATTTGCTTGACGGAAATTAGTATGAGTGATACCGGATTTGTTAAAGACTCAGACTTCTCTACCTTTTCACAAATCCATGGGATCTGGCCATGGTGTCCATGAGGCCTCCGCGGCCTTCAAGTTTGAGTTTATCTTTCACATACAGCGATTCAATTGTAGCCTTGTGACTGTCCCATTCAGGATCAGCCTTGTCACTGGTTGCCATGTCCGACGTAAGGCTGAGTCAGAATGAACACAACGAGGACTTTAAGTAGCTGTTTGACATTGTCGAAGAAGAGAATGCAAATGTGGGCGGCAACATTAAGTGTCTGATCTATCCCATCCGGTGGTCTCGGATTTCGGTTCTGGCCAATGAAGGATTTCATTGTCAGCCGGCGCTACCAAATTACAGCCGCACCGCGTTGTCAGCAGAGAGTCACGTACCCCGGTACGAATTGAGCGAAAGAGGAATTATGTGGACGCATGGTGATGTGGACGAACGCCTGAGGGGTGGAATTAGATGCAGCCTTCTGCGAGGCGAGTCAATACTTTGGAAGGCCAGACTGCGGGCAGACATCTAATAGGCGGCTGCTTGGGGTCACGTGTTTGCTCTTGCATCGACCCTCTGCTTTGAATGGTTGTGGACACAATCTGAAATCATCCGGCCCGGATCGCCAAGCCTGCCAGAATGACGATCTCCGGAAGATCCTTTTTCATTGGAGATGACCCAAATCTGTATGCATCTTACGTTGTTCTCCGAAAGACAGGGAAAGTCAGCCCCAATATTCTCTCTATCCCGAATCCGCCTCGCGGGGCTCTCAGTCCCAAATTTGGGTCGAGAGATGGGCGAATTACATTTTCATACCCCAAACTATAGGATTCTTACAAATTCATACCCCATCTTACATTTTCATACCCCAATGGGGTATGAATTTGTAAGATACCATTAACAGGGGTATGATTTTGTAAGATACCATTAATAGGGGTGTGATTTTGTAAGTTGCCATCTATAGGGCGGGTTGGTGTTAGGGATTATTCTTCCGAGGGCCCTGCGGGGCCCTGCGAGGCCCCTTAGGGGTGTCTGCAGCGTGAAGTGCAAACACCTCTATTTGACCCTTTAGCGGTAACTCGGGTTACTAACAATTAGGGTAGGTAGCCTGGAACACCTAAAATACCGTTCTAATGATTTACAGGTATAGGGATGTTTGTGGTATCTTACATTTTCATACCCTAAGAAATGGTAACTTACAAATTCATACCCCAAAGACTGGCAACTTTACAAATTCATACCCCATTTTTTTGGTGAGGGGTATGAAAATGTAAGATGGGGTATGAATTTGTAAGAATCTCATAGTTTGGGGTATGAATTTGTAATTTGCCCGTCGAGAGATTCTCCGTCCCAAATTTTAAGTCTCATAGCTCTATATCCCAAATCTGGGTTGGGAGATTCTTCGTCCCAAATCTTAAGCCTCATGGCTCTATGTCCCAAATCTGGGTCGGGGGAGTATATAGCCAGTCCTAAATATGTCCTCGCTGGAGAAGTCAGAGGGGCGCGACTGAACCTGAAAATGTCCTGGCCAATAGCTGCCATCATCGCTCTCGTGTCTCTGTTGGCAACTTGTGCTCCTGTCCTACTTGTCATCTGGCGGTTCGCCGAGCAGAAGAAACGAATCTCCAGTAGGTGTGCTTCGAGACTCTTTTTGGATCTCGAGCAATTCTGACCTGCATCATCTACCATAGACATTCTTCCTGACCCTCCTCCCTCATATTCGAGCGCCCATGCGCCCCACAGTCTGTGGTGGCGGTATACTATTCGTTCGGAGTCAAGACTGGAAGCGGTATTCGTTTCTCACGAGGCCCAACATGCTCTGGAACGGGCACTGCCAAATGACTGTAAGTAGTTTGTGGACAGCGTCCAAAGATTGCCTCTCATATTTGGACTTTCCATAGGCTCTAACGGGAACATCAATGCTTGAACCTAAGCATCATTCTCAAGATGGGCTCAGCGGGCAGTGACGCCGGAGTGTAGGAGGGTGTTGGTCTGGCATTCTGGTTTTTGCTGTAGCAAGGCCAAATGGACGGCTGAAAGACTGATGGAACGAGATTGCGTCTTCTCGCACACGTGACCCAGGGAGGTATGACATGATCTGCGTTGCCCATTCGCTTGCTTGTTCTTTCGTTTGTTCTCCTCCTTCCTTTCGACGAACACCCTTACGTGCTTTAAAACACAAAACGATTGGAGTTGGCGGATACTCTGCGTAGCGTTGCGCTAGGAACAGACGCGTTGGACCATGTTTCACCCTTTTCTCACTTACTGAGAATTGATCCAATCCAGAGTCTCTCCGCTGGTGGCAAACACCGAACTCTGTGACAGCTTAGGAGGAAAGCTAAGATCTTGCTGCCGTACGACAGACTCCTCATGCCTTTCAATAGCGAAGTAGAAGAGCAGCGAACTTTTACCTGGACTCTATCAGGAAAACCGAAAGGGCAGGTGGTTACACGTTTTCCCGGTTGATCTATTGGCGCTATGCACAAAATAACCTACTTTACATAACAACACTCCGAAGTCCTTAATTCACAATCTCTGGCTGCTCTTGTCATTAAGTTCCTTCAACACCACTTTCAAATATTACTCCCCTCTTTGCTGTGATCAGGGTACTTCTTCATCTCGGATTCTCGTTTCCAATCCACCCCCTAATTTATCAACAGACATCACCTTCCCTGGCTTGCAGCCCAAAAAAAGATGCCGGTCGTGAATGCTAAGCTCGAGCAGCAACTCGCAAGAGTCAATGGCGTAGTCATACCTTCGAAGCTCCCTGAAGGACAACAGCCATTGAAAGCGCTGAGAACCCGTCCTCGGTCTGACGGGAAATTGGATAGAGCTAGGGACAAGACATGTCCAATTTGCGGTCATACCAGCACAAGGCCGGAATATATTCGATCACACTTTGTGGCATGTGTGAAGATGAACGGAAACCCCACCAGAGCACGCTGGGACGATTATTTGAATTTCGTACCTCGTCCTGACCTGGTAAAGCGCAAGCATAGTGATGTAGACGAGAGGTGAGATACCTTTCAATGTCAATCTCTGGGTTTACTGGCGCTTTCTGATGTAATTCAGTGACGACACCACCGACAGTCCCCCTTCGAAGCGCACCGCTCGTGCTCCAACCACAAAAGAGCAGCGAGACGTAAGACAACGTCAATACCGCGAACGCCTTGCTGCTGTTAATGGCGTCGTGATCCCCTCGAGGCTAGCTCCAGGCGAGACCCCAACCCGAAGAAACTACGAGCCAAGCGCAAATCGCAAATACCAGTGTCCTATTTGCGGTGGATATTACGGAAGGAAGGAACATGTCCAGTCCCACTTTGCAGTCTGCGTGGAGACAAATGGCAATCCCACCGGCGCACGATGGGATGAGGCATGGAACGGTGCGCCGTCTCGTCCAGAACGGGCGAGTGCGAGTGCGAGTACGCAAGTCAGGTAAGAGAGTCCCCCACTCAGCTGATAGCTACTCGATCTGACCTAGGAATCAGCGAGGAGTCGCAAGACCATCAGATGCAAGATCTTCAGTCTGGAGATCATGAACTTAGTGATATTGGATACGATGGCCTCACTACGAACATGTCCCTGCTTAATGGCTACGAGCAAAATGAGCCTCAATCAACGTCTCCACCATCGAACAGCTTCGAACCTTACCATCCAAACATCGAAGACCTCGACCCGCAGCTTGTGTTTTCTTCCTCGGATGACTTGCAACCTTGCCACCCAACCGACCGCAAGGGAACTTTCACCGAACCCTACCATCCAGATCTCGAAAATCTTGACCCACAGCTTTGGTCTTCCCCCTCGGACGACTCGCAGCCGTACGACCCAAACCTCCGCATGGAAAAAATTTGACCAATAATGGAGCACTCCTCCTAAAGGTCCAAGAAGGCAGGAATGTATCGACTATGGTGAAGAGGCTTATACTACACGCCACCTCTAACTCCGGAGGACCTTAAAAGAACTGGAGTATCAGGGCATGCTTGACGCGAAATGGACGTGGCTTGTACATGTTGAGGAGGTGGGCATGGCTTTGACAAGGACCACGGTGCAGCGATCTCTGGTTGGACGGTCCAACGCGGTAGAGTGCTTGCGTTGTCGACATTTGTTGTAGAGTACTGTGAAACACCACTCTCAGACGTTCGCAAGTCTAGAGGTCACTACAGAGCGTACGTTTCCTATTCCTCATCGTGAAGCGGTCGCAGTACTTCAGAAGTACAGTTCCAGTATCCCGAAAAATGCGCCCGAGCCCTTCCCCAGAAACCGCCCCTACAAGTCCATCACATCTTCCGGCAAGGCGTCCGCATGCTCTACAAGCAGCGCTCTCGCTTGACTGCACTTAGGACAGCCAAAATTGATTGTCCCAACACGCTCCCTCTTCTCTCCGCGCAGATTTTCGTCAGGTCCGCCTTCTTGCCCTTCATCGCCTTTCACATGGACTCATCATGTTCCTGCCCATTGAGACGCGGTATGCAACTCAGTGTCTGAAGCGCCGCTGCTTGAAAAGCCACATTCGTGTCATCAGCAGTCTACAAAGTGAGGTTCATATTCGCCTTTGGGAATCCCTCACTACCTGCCGCAGCCCTTGGAGGTTTCAAATGGTTCTGCTTATAGGTGGGCATTAATGGATTGTGGGTGGGGGACGCGGCTGCGGCGAGGTAGAAAAGAACGGGAACGCATAATCACACTGCTCTTCAAAGCCTTTTTATTGATTTGGTGTTTATCTCAGCCGTAAGTTAGAATAGCTCGTGCCAATGCAAATGGTGACTCTCCTGTGCATCGTGTCTGTGATCTCCGCTGTCTCCTCGCTTCAATGGCAGTTCTTGGTGCTCACTGTATCTGCCACCAATTTCTCATTGCGGCAGACTCTGTATTGCATGGTCCACGCTCATATCTTGACCTGTTTATGATCCATCGTGCTCAAGCGCCACCGTCTGATCTCCAGCGACAACGCAAGATTTCCATATCTGTAACAGCACCAAGCATCTACGTTCGTATCTGTTCGCACAGACTGCCAGGCAGAGATCCAACGAGCTCCTCATTGATCTCGACCTTAGTCCCTTTCCAGCCCCAAGTACTTCCTATACTTCCTAAAAAGCTCCTTCTCCGAGTCGTCTTCAAGGCCAACCACCTTGACGACAACCTTGCGCTTTGTCTCGACGTCGACAACATTGTCGGTCGTGGCCTCCCCACTACTTCCCACGTTCTCATCGACTCCCGGTCTGTAACAAGGTCCGTATTCAGCCATTTCATCGCAGAAACTGCGGAGCGCTTCTTTGCGACAGCAGCCATGAGGGCAGAATAGATTTTCGACATTGAATACCAACGACTTTAGGTTTTTCATCTGAGATAAAAGCCGGTACTTCCATTTAAAACTGTTGCTTAGGCAGAAAAGGCTCCTGTCGTGGACTTCTTCTTTCATCAGTGTATGGCTCCATTGCCTTGACTTTCCGGCAGCTCTGGAGATCTTGATGTAGTAGAGCATATTGCCAGCGTCATTCAATGTCATGTGACTGGAGATGTGACGGAAATGGCGGGCGTAGCTTAACCAAAAATCATTCTCCTCTCCCATCTCCCAGTGCTCAACATAGGACAAACGCCACACATTCTTGCCAAACAGGACACTTGCCGCTTCCTCCTGGATACCTTTACTGACACCCAGAAGGGCAACGCTTGGCCAGTCTGTGGCGTACCTTATCCCCGCACATGAACGAAGATCTTGCTTCAGGTTGCACTCGACACCTAGGCGTCCGATGCACGGTTTTGCTGGTTTGCGCCAGCTTTCTTGAATCTGTTCTCTCTCGTCGATATTCGGATAAGGAATGATGTCCCCGTCGTAGATTAGGCAGTACCCGTAGATCATATCGCGAACCTCTGTTGGAAGCTTCTCGAATGCAGACATCTTGCTCTTGTGGTGAGTTGAGAGATTGAGGTGATTGGATTGAAATGCTGAACTCAATTTAGTACAGTGAGATTTGAGCAAGTGAGGTGGGACTACCTCAACACTGTAGAGTACCTCGTCAAGGATCCGCTGCAGGTGCAATGTAGCTATGTTGTGATGATTTGATGTGACCAGACAGGTGGACCTCTTGAGACTTATGGAATCAGTTGTGAATTGTGGATGAGATATGGAGGGGCAAGGTAGATGTTTTGGGTTCAGAAAGTGAGGTTCATGAGGGCGAGCACTAGCGCCAGGTCACGTGATGCCAAGCCGGAACAGTTCGATTTACTCCGAAGACATGTCAAGAGTTGCTCGTATCAACCCTATCAGCAAATCTATGCAGCATTACTGGGACAGATATCTCTCCCTTCTCTGTTGCAAGCTGGAAGCAACCAATGGTGCTATGTGTTGGAGACTAGCTTAGCTTTGCTAACATTGATCGCATGAAACCTCGATGTCCCTTGTCAGGTCTGGAGTCTAACAAATATTCTCCCCTAACGCCACATCATGTCCCATTTCAATCCACCTTCAAGCCCCAAGTTTTCCAGAAGAGCTTCTTTTCTTTGTCATTCTTCAGGCCAAGAACCTTGACATCGGTCCTTAGCTTGGTCTCCAAGTCGCGGCCTTGCTCTCGCTCTGACCTATACCACGGCCCGCTCGGTCCCAGAGATTCTACACAAATCTGGAGAGCCTCACGGCGACAGCACCAGCTTGGACAGAACAGATTTGCAAAGTCGAACGACAGAGATTTGAGATCCATTTGGCGCAGAATGTTTCTCTTCGCTATGAAAGGATCCTTCATTAAGCTCAGCTGTTCTTGGTGGATATTGGCTGTTCCTGCCTGGTCAAAGTGATCTAAGTCTTCATCTTCATCAACGCGTTCCATACTCTGCATGCTGATATCTAGAAGTTGCGTTTCATCAATATCGCGAGCGTCGAAACTGGTGACAACCTGACGAAAGTATCTGGCATACGTCTCCCACAAGCGATACTTGTCATCCTGCGCGTAAGGTCTTGGAGAGAGTCGCCAGACATTCTCGCCGAAAAGGATGCATGCCGCTTCGTCACGGATAGCAGAGTTGACACCGAGCAGAGCGACGCAAGGTTTGTCCTCGGTTTGGAAAGCTTCTCGCTTGACATGAGGATACCCCAGGAAAGCGTCGCGACCATCCTTCCGCACAGGAGGTTGTTGTGATGAAGAGGCCGTGCAATCGCTGACTTTGGACCCTCCTTTGATCTCTTCTTTCTCGTAGTCGTGGCTGGTAGGGAATGGGATTATCTCTCCGTGGTAGAGGAGACAGTGTTCGTAGATCAGATCGCGGACCTCTCTGGGCAGCTTCTCGAATGCAGACATCTTGCTCTATGGCGAGGTCAGTCTTTGAAAACAGCGAGTCTCATCTCCGGGTGCCATACGTACATGGGTTTTTTGGCGGGCAAGTGGTTTCGAGTATCCGCTCCAACGCTCAATGTCCCACCTCAACTGGGATCCCTTGGGCCTATTGATGTGCCGGTTGCGAGAACTTGGTTGGGAAGTCTCTAGTGCTACTATTCCTAAAGTGAGAATAGGGAAAGGCTGTGGCGTGAGCGCAGACTTCCGAGGCTGCCGTTGATGAAACTTGGAGGAGGAAGAGGAGTTGTGACACAAAAGACGGACTACTAGCTCGAGATCACGTGATGCCAAGGTTTTTCTCCACCGAGCTTCAGTTTCAAAAACGTTTCGAAGAATCTTGTGTTGGATCGAATGACATCCTGTTCGGCAGCAGTATGGCAGCGCTATTGCTGTTGTCTATCACCATGGCTTAGATGACTTGATTAAGATGGCTTTTGGGCACCATGCGGCACTTTCAAACCTGTGTGAACAGCGTGGTCTGATGCCTTATTGCAACTGCTTCGTCTCACCAGACAGGCCGAGTTTGGCTCACGATATGAGCAGAGAGTCTAGATTCGCCTCATCCTCCTCTACTGTGTTCTCGTTGCGCTTTATTCTCGCATACGCTGAATAAGATGTCAAGCGATTACAGTCATCTCTTAATCCCTCTTGAAAGAACGCTATGAGCTCTGCAGCATACTATTAAAAGAAGACTAACTCGTTCTATCGCTATTTCTAGATATGAAGATGTCGCTTCGCGCCCTTGAGCAAAGGCCGACCCCGCACTAAGGCACTAGACCTGCAGCTGAGTGCTCTTTCTGATCCCTTCAAATGGCTACCTAAACAACGCCTATCTTTCAACGTCTCTCGAATGTTGAGCACTTGATCTCAAGACCTATATATAATCGATGAAACATGGCAACCGTAACGCTCCCAAAGCGAAACCCACAATCGTGATCGTCGCCGGCGCCTGGCACACCCCAATCTACATCGCCCCCCTTGCAACAGCACCCTCATCGCAATCCTATCCCACTGTCCCTCTCGCCTTACCCACCTCTGGAAATGCCAATAGGGGTCTCATTAACGATGTCGCAATGATCACTTCTCGCTGGGAGGATGTGATTGGTGAACAGGGCAGAGATGTAGTCTTAGTCGTGCATTCGTACGGCGGCATATCCGGAAGTGCTGCCGCTGGGCCTTTCGTACGATCCGTGAGGGAGAAGCAGGGAAAGGATAGCAGTGTAGTTGCGATACTGTCCATGACTTCGCTAGCGATTCCAAAAGACACTTTCTATGCTGCGGGCGACCGGGGGGAAGCATGCGTCGTTTGTGATGGAGGATTTGCCTAGCATACCTTACTCCGAAACTCCACTTGCACGGAATGGCTCAATCTTAATTCCCTGAAACAGGGTCGAATCTGCAACCCCGCAAATCCCCAGGACGTCTTCTTCAACGATATGTCACCACTCGACGCTCAATTCTACGCGTCCTAATTGGTGCCGCGTGCGCTGGCATCCTTTGAGCAAATCATCGCCAATCATTGCTTCAACGACGCGGTGCCGTGTCCTGATCTGCTTTGTGAGAGAGACCATGCGGTCCCGCCGTTTGTGCAGGAGATGAACATCAAGAATATCGGTGAAGGGTGTAAGGGTGGAAAGTGTGATGCTGGGCATAGTCCTGATTTGAATCAGGTTGACTTAGTCATGACTTTGATCAAGGAGATTGCAAGGAAGGACGCTTGATGCGGAGCCAGTGCCAGGTGGATTCCGTCGGACAATTTTAACGTTCTTGGTTTCCCCTTTTTACTGGATTCTCAGTCATATTGCAAACGCCAACGATTGTGTACAGCGCGACTCATGTATCAGAGTTATGTTTGCGTGAGGTTTTTCTTGGACCTGCAATTGGAAAGAGTATGAGAATGGACAGTCTTTTTGGAGGAGACCAAATATTAGCCGCAGTTGGAGTGGTGAAAGTCCTGAGACGAATGCTTGTCTAGTTTCCTTCAAGGCTGAGAGGAGGTGAGTATGGAAGGCAGGCTGAAACCTTGACGCTTCCCACGCTTGATCCAGCCAGAGTTCAATCAAGTTCTGCTGTCTGTTGTTCCAGAGCTTGCACTGTTTCGACTTTTTCGAGCCGCAAGCCAGGACATCAAGAGATGAAGAGGTGCCAGGTCATGAAAGTACACGCAAGGTGAGGGTCAGGAGATAAAGCAATAGGACTTTTGTGGTCTATCCCTAGGTGGTCTTTTCGATTTTCGACGCAGTATACACGCCACTGTGATGAACAGGATATCAGGTTTCCACTCCAATCTCGAAAGTTTCTACCATCCGCATTTTATGGAGTCTTCAACAATTCTACCATAACTCATAGAGTCTACTTCCCTTCTGCCAACATACCATCGTTGGAAAAGGAGCCTGTATTCATCCTGGCTCATCACAGAACTACCTGGTGTCTGGTGCCGAAAAGGTTGCAACACCTGTTCGATGTTGTGAAAGATTATGCGATCGCTCAGCCCAGTGCAGAATCGCACTTTTGCCTCCATATCGTCAACTGCCTCGTCCGCGCCGATGCGGCCCGGCTCTTTCCACAACGTTTGCAGGAACCAGTACGCAGCCGCGTTGTCAGCACCGATCGATAGATCTGCCAGACCACAAAGAAACCATGCCTCCATTTAAGCTACATTGTGCTCGTCGATCGGCGGTAAGCTCAACATTCTTTCGATAATGGGATATGCCAAGTCCAGATCGCCAAGCTTGATACATAGGAAGGCGCACGAGAAGGCCAATTTAGTCCGCAATTGAATATACGATCTGCCTAATTCCCCGTCATATTGGATACGTGTTGAGAAGCCCAGCTGATGAGTTGAGCGGTCAAACCACAAGGTAAAATCATAGCCGCCTTGGTAGCCATAGCGCGCTTCGGAAAGCCGGCCCAACTCTTCCTTTTGACGGGCACGGTCGTGATGTTCGGAGGCTCGATCGATAATTTCCTGAAAATGCTTGAACGGCGACATCATTAGTGTTGCGAGCTCGACGTGCGGTGAATTCCCCTGAGCATCGGAAATCGTTGCGCGGCCGAACCCTCTGGCGTCCTTGAAGGAGTCCAGCAAGCTCTCGTGCCAAGCTCTCTTCACCTTTCCAGCGGTCAGTGCATTTAGATGCACGCGAATATCGAGCCCGCGAACATTGGCGTAAACTGTGAGAATTCTGCAGAGCCGCGGTACTGCGAACGAGGACACCAGAAGATGGATCAGATTGATCCCAGGACCAGACTGTGGGAGCCGTTGTAGGGTCACGGTCGCAGCTGCTACAGGGGCAGTACGGGTGTAAGTGGCTAACGAGACTGGTTTATCTCCAGGGAAGCCTTTCCGACCTGCTACCCACTCATTGCATAGGGCTTCGAGGAGGCTTGGTTCGATTGTGATACACACCCAAGTGTTTCCCTCATAGAAGATTTCGGAAGCTTCCTGATGGAGTTGCTGATTGACGCGTAGAATCGACAGATCAACCTTAAAAAGGTCTCTCTTGTACTTCAAGACGTCCCATCTCTCGATGCGGAGAAGGTGGTCATAAATCTTGTCGCGCAGTTCGCGAGATAAGCTCAGTAGCCCGACGCGCTCGGTTTTCACATCTCGCTGGTGCTTGGCGGGAACTGCAGGCTTGAAAACGTCAGCGACTGAACCAGGATTATTTCGAACCTCTCGTGAGAGCCTTGGTGTGTACGAATTGGCTTACTGCGTCTCTGCTCTCGCCATGAGGCACAGTTTCCGAGTTGTGTCTCCGGTCTCCGTATCCACAATCCGCCATCCTCTCTTTGCGACGTCGAGACGTCAATGCCGACTATGCCAGACACTAGATGGTGAAGGGAAATGCTAAAGATGTGTTGAGACTCAGAAGTGTTGCTACTCTTCTCCAAGTATCATGAATAAAGGTGTAGAGTATGTGATGACTCTCAGCGAGGTGTCGAGGTTGAAATCTGTCAAGATGTTGCTCCCTTAGGTTCGAGTAAGAAATTTTGTGTTGAGAGGGGAGGACTGATCTTCACACTTCGTATTTGACTCAGACTCAGCTAGCCTAGAAGATACATGAGTTTCACAGCTTGCCGCCTGTGTCAGATTGTCCCTCTATTCCCCGGCTAGGCTATTTCAGCCTTGAATCCGAAGCAGGGCGACCAATCCTGGCCATGCGACGATGGGCAGCACGGGGTTGCTACTTCAACACTTTGCTTTGTAACACTTTGCTTCTACTTTAACACTTTGCTTCTAATTCAACACCTTACTTCTACCTCAACACTTGACTCGTGTTATCGCCTGTTAGACTCCGTTTCTTCGATAAATAAGCATTTAGCAGCCTCATCATTCAGCTAGCGGAAACCTGTTTCATGTTGAGGAACCTTCAACGTATCTCGGTTGGCAACCTAAATCTCCCACTCAATAAAGCAGTCTCTTCTTCGGACTCTGCATCCATTGCATATCTCATCTTCCCAGACCCAACGCTCGAGTATGGCACCACATACAGAATCACGGGAAGCGCCACCAGTGTACAGATGTTCTGATCACCACTGGCATTTCATCCCTCACCGCGACGACTACGATCTCTTGACTTCCCCCTGGTACCGTTGGAAAGTAGTAAGTGGCTTGTTCCTCCTCCTTCCAACAACCACCCACCAGCTCCCCAAACAAGCTCGTCAACATCATACTAACAAATTTCCACAACAGCCACAAGAAGAGCAAACTCTGTTTCCCTCTGGTACCCAAGTTTACGTAAAAGGCGGCGGTGATGGGCCCTTTATCGTCAAACGCAAGATGCTCAGCGGGTTCTACGCCTTGCAGACAAGATTACCGGATAATCGCACGGCGACACATTGTTGTATGGGAAGGTACAACGTCGAGGATTACAGGTTGTGGCGGGAAGAGGAACTCAGTCGAGCGCCATGGGGTCGCAAGAAGGAGGAGATGCCACCAGCGTACGAGGCCTCGTCATCGTCCTCATCGGGACCTCCAGGGTATTACCTCGCCCGGAGTTAGAACAGATCTACGGACTCAAGCTAACATGACGGGATACAGGTACGATGATCATAAGACAACTTCTACCAAGAACTAGGGAAATCGTCGAGGCTCTCGGAAGACTAGATGGACGGCAGTGAAACAGCAGTGTTGATTTGTGGGGTACAAGCATGCGAGATCGAATACCAGTCCTAGCAGTCTGTTGAACATCATGCTGCACTGATTGCACTCGTACCATGTGTCCCCGTCCCGATCATGAGTGTTGCGTCACACCAGTGAATACCCGACTCCCATAGTTAAAGACGATACCAATGAGATATACGCTTATTTATGGGGCACTAACGCCCTTCTCATGGGCATAAGTTTGCAGTAGTAGCATTCAGTAGAAGACAAGTGAATGTGGCAAAAGTCATGCATAGGGGCGGAAGTCCTGAATGAAATCCTACGGTCCAGCCAGAAAAAAGTGACCCTGCCCACGCACTTTTCCTAAAAACATTCGTCGACCTGCAAGGGAACTGGTTGTTAAAACCCTCCATTTCAGGTGCGATGCCAGAAGAGGTTGACCCTGTCCACCGGGTTTCCCCTAAAAAGTCAACATTTTACGCTTAAGTAGAATTCACATCAACTTTCGCTTAATGAGCGTTGTGATTGGCTGAGATAGCCGAGTATTTAACGGGTAGTACGAGAACGTCTTGGCTAAAGCGCCAAGAACCCTTGAGACGAGGCCAGTCATCACAGAGGTATGTTGCTAGATGTGATTCACCATGAATTACTCCTGATGAAAATGTAGACCAACGTCCGGACACGCGAGGCAAGAAAGTAAGAGAATGATCAAAATGATTATCGGAAGCAATACGCTCTCCTAACGATGGGAGAATCCCGCTGTCAAATGTGACTCGCGAGAGCTGCTTACAGCAAGCCGGAGCGCGCTGTTGCATCCCAACTCGAAGTTCCATAGACCATGCTCTTTTCATTATTCGGTGTGTGTGCGTCAACCAAGATCATACATTTATGATTCCTTTTATCGTGTATCGCCTTTCTTGAAGTCTGTGAAGACATGACCTAGTATATCGTAAGTGAATTGGGAAGGAAACAGAGCCGGCATCTCTTAAAGACTCGTCCTCACGGCCCTTGCCATCGCCCAAGGTAGTATCCTCAATTGACCTTCTCACGGTCTCGTGCTGTGGGGCGTGCTGGAAAGTTCAAGTTAGGGTTAGGGCTATTTAAGGTTCGTTGAAAGGGCAGTTCCTTTCTTCACGCATCTTGTTCATCTCAAGCTTGAAGAGGAACCTCTAAGATGCCTGGCAGCCCGTCAGCATCATCGATTCCAAGAATTTTACTCTACCCGACATCAAAATCCGACCGCCCTGTGCAACACAGACGCAAAGCAGCGTCAGCACACAGGCCCAAGGGCAAACATCAGCAGGCCAGACGACTGTATTCCTGTCGCCATGCAAAGCAAGGGCCAAATTCTGTATCTTTTTGCGAAGCTTGAATCGGGACTGGCAGTGTCAAGTGTTGTAGAAGCGGTACTGACAAGGGTGAGACTGGCGTCAGTGAATTCTCCCGTCAGTGTCACCACTTCTTCTTCTTCTACTCCTTTGGTGTCACTAGTCTTGGTTCTAAGATCTTACATTTCTCCTGTACTACCTAGTATGGTTCTTTCCACTCAGCAATGTAAGCTTTACCCAAGCTTACAATAGGCCGATATCTTTTCCATATCATGTTTTTCAAATTTACGTAATTCTTTATGCAGGAATCGAGTACGATGCGCCGGCACCATTGCGGAAGCATTTGTCTCTTAGCATTGATTTTTTGGTGGTGGTCAGGCAACTTTGGCCAGGGTCGTCAGTCTTGACACCTCGGGGCTTCAGCTTGCTCGATTATGGAGTATGGAGTAAGCTTATGGAGAACCCACCTCCAAGGAAGATGCCCGAGGATCTCCAAGCGTGCCCAAGCTCCCGCATACTCCGCTTACTGTTACCGAAAACATCCCGCTTTCCCTCCCAATCAGGAAACATTTTCTGCACTATTGCACATGTTTATGCAGCTGATCTCGTTTATATGCAGCTTACTCCTTCTAGTTCCTGACCGCTCACAACTCAAATCTCGAAGCCATAATCTTTCACGCCCCAAGCCCCACGCCCAATGGACCTCCCGCATAACAATCAACTATCGTTTCCCAAAATAGGGGCAGTCGCTTCTCGCTTCTGCTTCTCAGCTTGCTTCATGCAGCTTACATGAAATATTCCCCGCGTTGCCAAGCGGGGCAGATGCAGGTATAAAACCATGACCATGTCGCATTGGCTTCCCATCTTTCTCCTGCAGGACCCGCATTGATCGAGACCTGCAAGCACACTTTACAACTGTGACAGCCTGTGACAAGCCAAAATGCACGTCACCTTCATATTGACGGCAGCTGCCAGCCTTATAGTAGTCACACTGGCAGGTACATGCAACCAAGACAATTGTTATAGAGCCCTCGAGCACTATCAAGAATCCACCTCTTCCAGCTTCTGCAAGCAGTACCTGAAAACATCGTACGCTCAACCCTTCCTCCACCACCACCTCGAGACATCAACTAACCACCTCCTCAGCACCAAAACCGCACCAAGCGGCATCGCAACCTGCGGCCCTTCCGTACATACAACCCCCCCTCATACACTCTCTCCCACCCTACTAACCCGCCCCACCAGCGCATCTCCAGCGCCTGCAGCTGCCTAACAACCACCACCCCGCCCCCCATCACCACAACCAGCAGCAGCAGCACCTTCGACACCTCAACCTGCACCCCGCAGTCCATCTCCGCGTGCCCCACCGCCCCCGACCCCTGCTGCGCCTTCATCTGCGCCGAAGCCCAAGTCCCCTTCGACGTCTGCTCGCCCAACAACCGCACCGTCCTGGCCCAATGCTCGCAGTGCTCCTACCCGACCACGACCGCCACCCCGCCCAAGAAGACGACGACGGCAACCTCGGCCCCCAAGACGACGACGACGACCGCGCCGCCCAAGACGACGCTGAGCAGCAGCGTGGCCACGACGGCGCCGGCGAGCTTCCCCTTCCCGACGTCGACGTGCACGGGCAGGCTGCTGAGCATTGCGGGGTGTCCGACGCCGTATGATCACTGCTGCCAGTATGTGTGCGAGGAGGCGCAGGTGCCGTATGATGTGTGCTCGTTGACGAACGGGAGTGGGGAGTATGCTGTGTGTTCGAGCTGTCCCTCGCCGACGCCGACTTGATTTTCTGTTTTCTTTCTTCGATTTCCAAGCTTTCTTGGGACGTGTACGCGAAGGCTCGGATTTGTGCCGGGTGGTGGTCGTCTGAGATTGTAAAAGAAATGATGATAGGGTTGGTAATGAAATTGGATGACGCTCGTATCTGAAAGTCTCGACGAATTCGTGCACATGAGCGAAGAATCCACACACAGGCTCCCTCTCGCAGAACCTTCCATTTACGTGCCAACTACTTTCGCCACCTCCTACCCTCCTAATCAGCTCAGTCCCGTCTCCAAAGCACACTCAGGACCCAGAACAGCCTCACTCCGCTCTGCTCTCCTCGGCAAATAGAATGCATTCCCCAGTACAGGGAAAGATATCTGTATGGTATGCGACGCTGATCAACCAGGCAGCATCTCATCATCTACCCATCCATCCACAAAACGCAACACTCACGTCGTGCGAATTCAGCATCCCAAATGGCAGACTTCAAACAACCATCTCTGATGGAACAGGGTCTTCTTGAAGCTGTTCCTCCCTCCTACGCACCGTTTTCTCATTTCCATCTCCCGTATCTTCTTCCCTTCCCGCTTTGTCCCAGATGCCGCTTTTCTCAAATCCGCTTCCCACACATTCCTAATCCTATCCATTCATCCATCCATCCATCCATCACCTTTTCCCCCTTCCCTCTTCCCTCCCCACAACACACCACACCACACACGATCGTTCCCATCCGCCTACCGCATTATCCACGGGAAGAAAAATGCGTAGCTGGAATGGCTCATAGGTACACCCCAGAAGAGCGATTTGATTATCCAATTGTTCCAATTTTTCTATCCGTGTTTGTTGAGGCTCGAACGATCCAAGTCCGGAAAGGCGGGCGAGTATAGATATGTGAGAAAGAAGAAGAAGAAGAAGAAGACGAAGAAGAGAATGCCAAAACCACGGAGCGTAGCCGTGCCGTGGTGACCCAGAAAACCGAAAAGGGAAGATGTTAAGCTGGAGCTCGAGCTCGAGCCAGAGGGGCTGCTACTGGTAGGTAGGGGAAGCGGGTGCTATAAGATAGCAAGCACATATACATGAACAAATAAATAAAGAAATAAAGAAGAAAGAAGAAGAATACGAAAATCGTAAACACTACACCTCCATTCCCAGCATCTCCTTCCCCCAAACCAGAACCGCCGCCCACGTTTTCGAAAAAAAGGTCCCAATAGCCTCATTGGTGTTCAACCCAGAACTCCTCTCTCATCCAAGGCCGTCCTGCGAAGCTGTTTGCTATCCAGAAATGCAAACGCAAATGCCTGACGCACAGCTTCGCTATCGGATCGCCGAGCCTTTCTTTTCTTTTGCTCAATCTATTGAAAAGGGACAATACATGCACAGAGTTCTCAAACTACTAGCGTGAAGCACCTGATACTATCTAAATATGATTTGAAGATGAGCGAGTAGAATAGTAAGGTTTCATTAAGATATCGTTAAAATAGTAAGAATGCATAAAATAAAGAAATAGAATAACTTCATAACGTCTTGCAACCGCGCTCATACTCGCTCATGTATAGTAAGCGTTTTGAGTCTTCAGACCCAACGGAAGGGGAGATGTCAGGCAGCTACAACAAGTCACCATTCTCGAGAGAAGTCAGTCTCGCAGTGCCCCGGATGCTGCATGCCTGCATCAACAAAACAGCCCAGATGGCAGCCGCCACAGTCCCTCCACCATTCCCCCAGCCTCGGGGCTACCGGAAAGGGCAAGTCCATCACATCAGAATCTTTTTTCCTTCTCACTTCTCCATGCGTCATCTTTCGGCACCGCCGCAACGTTTTCGACGCAACGCGCTGCTAACCCGATTCATCCTCGGCGCAACCGCCAAGCCTTTCTGCGCGACACAGCCCTACGCTAAGCTGTTTCGGGGATGCACCTCGCGAAGCTGACGGAGATGAGATAAATACCAGTCTCTCTCGCTGTAGCTACATGCTTCCAAAGCTTGCGGCAGACGCTCCAGACGTAATGGCTACGAGGTGTGATACTTATGGGGGCAAGGTTGCGCCGGGGGGAAATGGCGGTGCAGATGGAAATCTGCTGCCCTTCCTGATATATATATTCGACATCCCTCGCGCAAAACGGAGGAGCTTCACAGAATCAGATTTCCTCGCATTCGTTCGACCTTCTCACAAGAACAGCTCACATCACCGAAACCGAAGCCAAAACAAACAGCCACCAACAACGCCCACGTACCTTGACAGCGCCCAACATCTTCCACAATGCCCTCCCCTTCCGAATCCCTCGACATCGCCGAATTGGCCATTTACCTGCCTCTTCTATCCCTTACGCTTTTCGTCGTCTTCCGCCATGGTATACATCGCCAATCAGGCTGGATCTACCTCGCCATATTCTGCCTCATTCGGATCATTGGCGCTGCTCTAGGCATCGCAGCAGAGAAGAAGCCGAGCAAAGTCAGTGATCTGGAGTGGAGCGCGATATTGGGCAGCGTTGGGATAAGTCCGCTGCTATTGGCAAGTTTGGGGTTGTTGAAGAGGATGTGAGTGTCATGCCTGGGAGCAGAGATTGTCTAGCAGAGGCTCACAGGATGGCAACAGAACCGATGAGACCACCAAAAGGGTTCCAACGGAAGGTGCGATCCAGGAACGGAGCCGATTCGAGACTGTGGTATCTTATACCATTCTAGGCAGGATGTAAGTCGATCCTTCGAGATGTCAACGTAGCCGTCTAGAGGAAAGCAAGACTGAATTTTCTCCTCCAGATTCGGCAGACTCGGTGTGCATCAGTTTGCGACATCCTACCGCAGCCGCTTCCTCCAGCTTCTACAGATCCCTGCCGCAATCGCGCTCATCATCTGCATTGTTGGTGGCTCCGACTTGACCGACAGCTCAATTTCCGAACAGAGCACAGGAAAGAGTCTGATCAAAGCCGGCCTCATCATCTTCCTGATCATCTATATCTGCCTCTTTCTCCTCATTGCCAAGAGCGCAAGCCAAATCAACGGCCTTCCCTCTGGGGAGAAGCGAGTTCTATCAGCATTAATAGTAGCGCTGCCACTCCTCGGTGTTCGCATCCTCTTCAGTCTCCTCGCATACTTCTCGACAATTTCGACATTCTCCCCAATCAACGGAAATGTTCTTGTACGAGCATTCATGGCAATCTTCGAGGAGATCCTGATAGTCATCGTGTATATCTTGGCTGGCATTTTGGTGCCTAAGTTTGGCAACGCGAAAATGGACGACACCAATTTCGAGATTCAGCATCTGGAAACGAGAGCGAGCACGCCAGCTCGGCACGCTCCACAGCAGGGTTCTCGGGTCGTGGTCTGAGGCAGACTTTGAGCTACACTCCCAGTAGTGATCATCGGAAGAATCGACAGTCTCCCAGCCGTCCGTTTCCTCGCATGCCATTGCTGTCCATGGCTTTGGTCGAACTGGAATGGGCCCGAACTCGGGCTCTAGAAAGCATTGCAATCCATGTTGAAGATAGTGCTTGTGGATAGCACGTCGGCGGAAATTTTATGGTCTTAGTTGCTTCTGGTTTGAAACGATAGAGTCGAGGCTCAGATTGCTTGTCCTGACCGGTGTCCCCGCATCGGATGACTCGATGCCTCATTTGTCAGTACCATAGAATGCATAGAAATCCCGAGACATTCCTAGATCCGAATCGCATTAGTCTGGGCCTGGGTTCTCATACCCAGACCTACCAGATGAATATAGCACGCGCTTAGTTGCCTTTTTGCGGGAATCACCATTCATCAAGCACCTCGTCTGCGCGCGCTGTCTCGAATTTATCCCACGCCGTGATCTCTCTTTTGGTTCTTAAAACATTAGCCAAAGACTCGGCTTGTTTGATGCCCATGAGCCGTCCAATCAGTGCAAGCCGGGTAATGATCCAAGCACGTATTCCGGTAAGACATTGATCCATCGTTGCAACAAGGTAGAAAGGCCATAGCAGAGATGCCCCTGCCGCAGCTCTTGGGAGCCGGGACGAGTACACGGACGAGTTTGAGGCTCCCAAGATGAAGGGAGCACTTGCACAAATGTCGTAAGCAAGATTTGCAAGTAGAACCTTGGATTGGCGTCGTTGTGATTGGTCAAGGGCTGGATTCGGCATGGAGTTGCGACTAAGCCAAGTCGTGATCACTTGCTGGGTGAGGATGCGAGCGCAACGGTATACATTCCAGACTGAAAGGGCCCACGTGCCTTTGTAGACGTGATACGTGTTGGAGAAGACATTTTCGGTGTTGGGGCTCTGTTTAATCGAGTAAGAGAAGGCTGGTGGAAGGCTGTTCTTCCAATCTTCCAGATCAGAGTCAATAAAATTCGCCAGTGTGACGACTCCAATGTCGTTGGTTTCTGGTCTATCTACAGCAGCTCGCAGAGCGCAAAGGCGCCCAATTATTTGGATTAGCTGCCTCTCGGGTACCGCCTTCTTGGTTTCACCTTCAGCAGCAATCTCAGCCCATTCGATGACATCCGGAGGGATCATTTGACGCCTTTGGAGGCAGTCGATGAGCTAGATCATAACAGTCAGGTCAAAGCGTTCTATTCATCCTGAAATCAATGGCTTACAATCTGAACAACTAGATTGTCAAAAAGTTTGCGCCCAACCTTTGTTCGCAATTGATCCGTTCCACGTAGGCGCACTAGCGCAGTAGCTCCATTGACGTGGTTGGTCCAAGACCTCATAGACTCAGGATTTGAACATGTGACAGTCTACGCAATGGTCAGAACAGAAAACGGAGAAATCCTTGAGCTAGGACATTACTTCAAACAAACCGAGCAGCATAACAGCCATCAACGTCTGGTCTGTGCTTACTTCTTTCGAATCTTGAATGGAAGCAGTGATGGCACGCAATACCCTCGCATACTTTTGACCCGCCGCGACCATAAGTTCCGGCGCCTGCTTCACGTTCGAGATGCCCGCCAAGCCTATGGCTTCGATGATCTTGGGCAGAGCATTGAAGGAGGAGTCTTGCCGATAGACCGTAGGCAGCACGTCAGAATACGTTGTCAGAGAGGCAGGGTCCGCAGGGACGAAGTTGTGGAAGAAATAGTAGGTAGCCTCGTCTTCTAGTGGAACGGAGAGGGTTCGGATAGTGACCTTTGTGCGTTCTACCATTTGGACAGTTGCAGCGGAGAAATCGATGGCAGGATTCCTGACATCGCCATCTCCCGTGAGTTCTATAGGGCGTATTGGAGATACAGGCATGCTAATCTCCCATTTAGTCCCCGTCTGAGCCTTGGCCACGACTTTGCTGGTCTCATTGCGAAAAACCGCATCCTGCTCGGCCCGGTATCCTGGGCATTCTCTGTGAGCCCTTCGACATTGGCCACAATGCGGTCGAGTTTGGTCACACTGAAATCGTTAGGTGTGCGGGTTTTCTACGGAAAGAAACATGGAGTTGGACTAGAGTCTCTTTTTTTTTCGGAAATCGTATATTCTCGCTTATGCACGCACCTTTGTTCTCTTGGCCCGGCACGGAGCACAGCCCTTGCTAGGTCTGCCGCAGTACACCATTCTGGTGAGGCAAGCGTGACGTTCCTGAGGACAAAGGCCAAAGTGAAAGGCCGTTAGAGCAGATCAAAGAGACGTTTGAAGAAACAGTACTCTCGTTGAAGACAAGGAAGCGAGCTTTGGCGATGAAGATAGAATTCGACGGGCAGCAGCAGCAACCGTCATGGTGTTTTTCCCTGCGTCCTCCTCAGCATCATCATTCGCTTACAGAGGTGATATATAGAAGCAGGACAAGTCATGATGAGAAAAGATATTGCTTTGAGTCATCATGGCTCAGCTCACGATGGTGAGCGGTGGAGATGGATTTCTCAGCTTTGTGCAGACGCCGTTGAGGCTAGCCTGTTTGAGGGTAACCCAATGTAGGAATACCAGAGCGCAGTGCTGTCCGCCGCCTCGAAACCACTCCATTGAAACTTGTGTGCCACCAGAGATAGTAGACGTCACAGCACTCGCAATGGGTAGAAGATATTAATCCTCCATGGAGGCCGGCTCCTCAAGAATCTTGTTACTCCTATCTATGTAGCTTTCACCAGCCAACGTCTTCGAGCCACCATGACTCCGACTGCTCGTTACGCACTGATAGAGTCCCCATGTTTTGTGCTATCCGATAACCTCCCACATGTAACAAATCCATTTTTCCTACTACCCCTCGTACCATCTCCACCACTACTCCACTCCCACCATCAGTATATATAACAGAATAAGGTAGGGCTGAGCTTGAAAACCTTGAATTTGTATGTGCAGCCAATCATAAATTCGGGTTCTCTACGCTTTTTGGTTAGATCGGCTGAGTCATTGCGGGTAGATAAATTAGCGTCCGCAACCATCAAAATATCGCCCTCCCGCGCCTCCCTTATCAAAAAAATAGGTGTACATTATTGACACATAGAATAACTTTTTTGTTTTCTATTAAAATTTTGAGATTCTTTTTTTTAAATTATAGAACGAAATATGGGCTTTTAGATAAAAAAGGAATTCTTAAATTTGGTCTTATAATTATTAAAGCGCAAGGAATTCAAATATCGCTCACCAAAGTTCGCTTATCAAAGTTCGCTCCACAGCCCTGATCAAAAAACAGGTGCACATTATTTGATTTTAGAATAACGTCCATGATCGGATAACGAGAATGACTGGGCTTCGAGAATCTTAGTAAGCATATATAAAACTTAGTAGTCTAACCGCATATAGTATAGATTTATTAGTAAGGGTCTTTCTACAAAATAACAAAGTTTAAATATCTACCCCGCTACCCCTTTATCTCTTCTTCGTCTCTTCTATTACTAGTCTAATATCTAGCTTATAATACTTAATTAAATAATTATAACTTAGAAGAAGTCTTCTAAGACTATTACTCTCGAAATTTATATAACTAAAATAATAGAATTATAATAGAAGAATCCTACTTAGAAACTTAGTAAGCTCGCTATCGAATTTAATATTCTTATATTTTTATTATATACTTATATCTATAGCTGAAAGACTTATATATAAGAATTAAAGCTATAAAAGTATTTTATTTAAGAAGAGAAGAATATTCTAGCTAGCTAATATATGAAATTAATTAAATAAAAATACTTATCTAGAGTAAACGCTCTATATACTATAGTCTTAGAACTTCTTTAGATAAAAATAGAGGATATAGATATACGTATAAATAAACGATAAACGAAACGATTTCTAAAATATAATAGTTAATTGAAAACTATATATAGTAAAGTATTAGATAATAATCGAGCGAAGATTATATATCTCGAAATAATTCGTTATTAATTTAGTCTCCTAGCTAGCGTTATTATTAAATACGAGATTCTTATAGAAAATATCTATAATTTTAATAAGAAAGGGATTTTTATAAGTATAATCTCTAAAGCGAAAGTTATTATAAAAATTAAAGATAAACGTCGATTTAAGATTTAGTTAGAAAATCGAGAATTAGTTATAATTATTAAGGCTATTAACTCTATAAGATAGATTATTTTATTAACTCTTATCTTTAAAAATAAAAATTAATAAAGTAGCTAATAGAAATAGAATTTTATAAATAAAATAAAGATAGCTATTAGTTTATAAAATTAAATAAATTTAAAGCTTACTATAGAGTAGCTAATAGAAGTCTTTAATCCCACTATTAAAGAAGTAATATACGATATTATATATCGACTATTAGTTCTAGATAGTTATAATAGTTATATTACGTAGTAATTCGTTATAGTATATTATACTCGAAGAATTCTTTTCTTATATTTATCTTCTTATACGATATATCTATTAGTAAATATCTAGATATATAGTTACTACTATAATGAGATCTATTATTAAATATAATAGTCTTAATAATATCTAAGAAAGAAGAATATCTATATATAGAGAATATCTTTATATACTTATAACTAGATCGAATAAGTACTAGTAATAGCGAGTATTAAGTCGTTTTAATACTAGTAAAAATAGAAAATAAGGCTATTTATATATTATATTTCTTCTCCGTAACTTCTATAACTGTAATTACTCTCTCTACTATAGTAAGTATAAATTCGATTATAATAGGCGTATTTCTAGTAATACTACGCTAAGACGACTTTCTATTAATTAATATTAGTATCTTATCTTTTCACTTAGCCTTCTAGATTTAATTCTAGATAATTTATATTCACTAGATATTATAGTACGTTATATTCTTTATCCTTTATTATTAAATTAGCTAAATTCTTATCTCCTCTAATTTATAGAATCTCGATAATCTCTCGTTATTTATATAACTATCTCAGATATAGAATATCTATTATTAATCTTTTCTCTTATATTATTTCTAGCTTAATAAGATATTCATATAGAGATTTTAAGTCTATATATATAGAAAGAGATATCTTTCTCTAGAGAGTATTAGAGAAGATTTAATTTAGAGTAAATTTTATAATAGCTATAACGTCGAATCTTAGAGATAATATATAAAGTTCGAAGGCTAATATACTTCTAATAACTCGATAATATTTAATTAATTATTAATAAATAATATTAGCCTTATTCTAAGCGTTAGCTAGGACTATTATATAATTAATTTAAGAAGAGAGATCTTTATTATTAGCGAATAACGAATTCGTAAAAACTATGATTCTTAGAGATGTTATATCTAACTTAATAAATATAAAGCCTCTTTCTTTTATTTATTATAAAAGATAGCGATTTAGATATTAAGTATTCTCATATATAAACTTTATAATCTAGACGATATATAATAAAGCGAATATCGCTTATAACTATAAAATAGTAGCGATATATACTTCTTATACTCGCTAGACGATGTACTATTCTTTTATAAACGATTTTATAAGTAATTAAATCTTCTTCGCTTATCTAAATTAGCTAATTCTTATATTATTCTTGAGAGTAATAACGAATCTATTAAATTCGAGAGATTATTTTAAAGTGAATCTCTTATATAGCTTAGTTAATAGTTTAGCGGCGTATAATTCTTATAATTCCATATTCATAAACTCGGTGATATCGACGATAAAAGAGTTATCGGTTTATAAGTTAATAATTACTATTATATCGTTATTAAATAATAAATAAGTATCGAATATAGACGAGATTATTTTCAGCTTCTTTATATAGTATTTATAATATATCTAAAATTAATAGATATCGAACTTAGTAATTTTATAGAGAGGGAGAATAATACGAAATATTATTCTCGATAATAGTTTTATTTTAGCTAGAATTAAAATAAAGATATCTCTAATTAATTCGAATTAAGATTATATATATATCTAAGTAATATCGCGTAGATATAGAGATAGCTATAAGATAGCTAATAATAAAGCGATAATAAGTTATTAACTAATTCGTTAAATAATAAAGGCCTAAATAAGAATCTTATACTTCTTTAAATTATTAAATACTTATACTACTAATCGCGACTTCTCGAAGACTTTCTCGATACTCTTATTCTTAATTTAATTTATAAAATAACTACTAAATATTCGTGCTTTTATAAAGATATCTTCGATCTTTATAATCTTAAATACCCCCTTTTTAAATAGTTTACTAAATTCTTTTTATCGAAATATCTAGAAATTCGATAAAGATAACTATAGTATAGACTTAGATATATAGATCGTAATATTAATAGAATTTCGAAAATAAGCGAGAATATATTAATATCGAGAAGGGTTATAACGTAGTAAAGCGTCCTAAAAAGAGTCTTAATAATCTTTATTATCGTTATTTTCGTATTAAGTATTATCTAATTATAAAGATTCTTATTCGAGAAGCTTAAGAGACTTAATTAAGGTATCTATTTTTTTTAAATATAGCTTAATAATAATAACTCGAAAATTAGTAGAATTATTTAATAATTCGATAATATATATCTCTCGAGAAGTGACTAGCAATTTATATAGTTTAATCTATTTCTTTTAATACGTTCTCTAGATTAGTATCGAGAAATTAATTAAAATATTATATATTCTTATTATCTAAAAGTCGTTTCGCTAATATAAAGTATTATTAATCTATCTCTTAGCGTAAAGTTTTATAACTTCGATTATTACTATATTAATAGCTTTTACTCTCTTAATAATAGATAAAATTAATATATTATCGTTTATAATATAAGAGAAGATTCTAAAAACTAGTAATATAAGAATAAGATTATTATATTCGACTATATCGTTAATAGCCTTAATAATCATTTATAGATAAATCTTCTTCTTAATATTTTAATTCTCTAGTTTTATAATAATTATCGAATAGGCTTATCTTAATAGAGTATAATATTATTCTATTAGATCGATAGAATTAGCGATTTTAACTAATACGCATTTTATTTAAATACTTAGAGTTCTAGCGTTTTATCTAAACTCGATATTATTAAAATTAATCTTAGCGTTATAAATAATAATATCTAAAGATTTAATATATACGTCTATCTAGTATAGTCTAAGTATATTCTATATATAAAAGATAGTTATATTTATTAATTATCGAGCGACTTAAAATAAAATTTTCTTATTAATAACTTATAGAATTAGACTATTATTAATATAGAGAATATCGATAATAATTATATAGTTAAAATAGATATTATCCTTATTCTTAAATAAGAATTTAAAACGATCTAGAAATTAAGAATACTTTTAATAGAGTATATAGAACTTAATAATTTATTTAAGTATATAACGATATTCGGAATCGTCGTAGCTAGCTTTCTCTAAGATTCGAATAAATCTATTAATTAAGAAATAATCGAATCGACGATATAATTAATATAACTCGATATCGATTAGATAATTAATTAATATAAGACTCTATATTAAGAATAGATATTTATAAAAGCGAATAATTAAAATTATAAAATTATTTCTTAAAATAACTTAATTCTTAAGATTATTTAGATAGATCTCTAATCTATCTATATCTTAAATATATAGTAAAAATAGAGTATTAATTTATATTACGTAGAAATCGACTCGACTAATAAATAAATTTATTATAAGTTTTCTAATTAATGCTACTATTTCAATTTTAAATTAAGTAATAATACTACTAGTAGTAATATTTAGTTATATATTAAATTCCCTTATATAGACTTTTACTTAATTATATTTAATAGTAAATATACGTATAACTTCGATATCTAGTATAATATTATAAAACTATTTTAAGATATATTAATTAATACTAAGAAAGTTATTAGACTTAATAATATTATAATATATAAAATAATTAAAAAGCTTTAAGTAATATATTTAGGCTTGGTCTAATATAACTATAAAAGTAGTTATAATAAAGTTTTCGATCTCTTTTAAATCGATTTCTTAAACGTTAAGAGTTAAGATCTCGAAATCCTCGATCTTATTCTTCTAATCTTTAAACTCTTAAATATAAAAGTTATATCGCTTATTAATCGAGTCGATAAATCGCTTAGCGAACTTATTTCGAGACTTCTAGCGTTTTTTATCGATATACTTAATTAACTAATAGCGTATTCTCTTATAAATAAAGCACTTCTAAAAGTTATTTATTTTTAAAGACGATTTACTATAATTATTTTAATTTAGAGGCTAATTTAGAGGTCGATTAATATAATATTTTTAATTAGTAAAGTATATTATAGATCTAAGTAATTTAAATCTCTTAGCCTTTATAACTTCTTCGTGATTCTCGATTATAGTATAAATATTATTAATTAGTCTCGTAATTATAATTGTCTATTATAGGATTATAATACTATATATAGAGATATTACTATAAGAGATAACTATCTTATTCTAAAGTGCTATATCTAATTGAAATTTATAATCTAGCTCTCTTTAGATTTAGCGAAGTTATTAAATTATCTTATTAAAGATAGTTCTCTTATTCTTTTCGAGACTAGCTCGGAGTAAGTCTCTTAGACTAATGCTATTTCACTTACGAAGTATAAAATAACAATATTCTTCTCTCTCGAAATAGCTCTAAAATTAATCGAAGAGTTATTAAATAATAAGATTAATTTCTTAATAATTAGAGTAGTAATACTCTAATATTATAGATTTTAGTATAATTAAAAATACTATTTAAAGAATCTATTAAGGAATCTCGGCTCTCTTATAAAAATTTATAAAAATTATAAATTTATAGCTAAGACTCTCGATAAGACTCTTATTATACTTCTTCTCGATAGTATATAATTTAGCTAGAGTAGTAAGTTTCTTATTATAGTCGTAGTTTTATTTAATATTAAAGTTTTAAATAACTTTATAAGGCGAGGGTAGTAGGTGTAAGACTCGATAATTTAAATCGTAGGCTAGTGTTAAGAGAAGAATTAAAGTAGAATTCTTCGATCGATAAAACGATTACGGGGGAAGAGGAATAGTATTTTTTAATCGATAAGATTAATAATAAGATAATTACAAGGAGAGAGAAATAGTATTCTTCGATCGATAAGGCTAATAAGACTATTACTGAGAAGAGTAATGCTTTAATAGAGAACGGTTCTCGTCATTCAATAATTATAAGATTTCTTCTTAGATTATATTCATCAATAATTCGACTATTGAAATCCCTCGTCCTTTTTTAATATAGACTCTATTATTTTATAGATAGTTTTATAAGCTATATTACTAGTCTTTAAAAAGGGCCTTAAAGTTCTCTTTAGCGAATTATCGAAATTCCTTAATAAAGATATCTAAGAGAGACTCTTATTTGTTTTTATTATAGTCTTATATTCTCCAATAAACGAATTATTCGATTCTCTTATCGATATTTATTAAATTAACTCCTTTAGATAGTATATTCTTTAATTATTATAGAGTTATAATATTAGGCGATATCTCTAAAGAATTAGATTTCTTATTCTTAAAGTCTATTTTAAGTATGTGTTATGTGTTAAACTAGTGTGAAGCTTAATGATATTTAATGTTTTTCGGGTGTTTTCTCTATTCTCTACTGAGTAGAAGTCGTAGAAATTATAGAAATTATAGTTTTATTTAATCGAATCGTTATAATAAGCGAAATCGATTAAGTAATATAGAATCGTGTAAAGTATTACGGCGATATCGAGACGAACTTTCTTTAAGAGTATAGTCTTACTAATCTATATATTAGTATTAAAGTATACTAATTAGTATTAATAAATATCTAAATATATAGTTACTACTATAATGAGATCTATTATTAAATATAATAGTCTTAATGATATCTAAGAAAGAAGGATATCTATATATAGAGAATGCCTTTATATATTTATAACTAGATCGAATAAGTACTAGTAATAGCGAGTGTTAAGTTATTCTAATAATATCTCTTATAGTTACTTAACGTTACTATTTTTAAACTACTATAGAAAGTATACGAGAATATCGTTAATAAAAAATTCGAGCTTAATATAGACTCTATTAATAAAGATCTATTTATTAATCTTTATATCTAAGTATAAGAGTATATATTCTATCTCAAAGTAATTTAAGTAGACTTTAAAGCTATTAATCTTATATTATTATATTCTTAAAAGATATATAAGCGTCTACCTTAGAAAGATTCTTTTATAACTTTAGAGCCAAAGCTACTCGAGCCCGAACGATTATTATTAAAGACTTTAAAAACTATATAGTAACTACGACTTTAAATAAAGCTTCTTAAGATTACACGTTAAAGTCTTATAGTAGAACTTCGACTTTATAAGCTTAAAAAGAGATCTATTAAGCTTTATATCAATAATATTCTTCTAAATTAGCAAAATTAACTATTATTTAATAAGAACCGAGTTTAAAAGATTAAATCTATCTCTCGAAGATTAATATTAAATAACGACCGTCTTATAACTAAAGAAGCCGTATTTATATAGCAAATTACGATCTTTAAAAAGAAGTGAGATTAGATAAAGAAGATACGATATCGAATTATAAAGAAGAAATATTAGAAGTATTTACAAAAGAAGAATATTTATCGAAAAATACTTCTAAAATATAAGTTTATTATTCTATATTATAGGCTAGAAGTATATTATAATTTCTTTAATAAGATAAACGATTTAGAGAAGGATCTAATAGAGCGAGATTTTTCTAATATTATATATTAAGGATTATTAGATATTAAGTTAAAGATCTCTAAGACTAGTAATAAGAAGATAGATAAGACTACTTAGTTAATTTAAAGGAGAAAATAATTATATTCAAGCGACGTTCTCTATATAAAGCGATTTGTTCTTCGAGAGATTTAATTAACTATTATATAGATCTATTTAAAGACTACTATATAGATAAATATATTATTATTTTACTATATTATATATAATTTATAAATTAAAATAGCGGAGAAAGATAATTAGTAGTAGTTTTATTATGGAGAATACTAGTAATAACCCTATCAAATTTAACTAATTATCTCTATGCGCTAATGTTAATATATTAAGATTCTCGAAGTCTAGTTATTCTCGTTATCCGATTATAGACGTTAACTTTTTTATTTTCTATTAAAATTTTAGATTTTTCTTTTAAATTATAGAACGTAATGTGGGCTTTCAGATAAAAAAACAATTATTAAATTTAGTCTTATAGATATTTAAAGGCAAGAAATTCAAATATCGCTCACCAAAGATCGCTTATCAAATTTACTCGATAGCCCTGATCAAAAAAAACGATTATGAATTTAATTCATAGGCCTTTACTCGTATAATCTACTATGAATGGCTTATATCTAGTCTAGAGACTACATAGCAACTACCCTATCATGAAATCGCTTTACATAGTGCCCTTTGCGACATAAGAAGACTTTATATACACTGCACCCCCCTTAGTCCTTGGGGAAATACCACTATTACCACTAATCTCTCTACCAAAACCTCTCCCCTTAATGTCTATGCGATATTAAACACACGTATGACTATCCTTCAAGTTTTGTTAATTATGATTACCTCGTAAATGCCCTAATAGTATGATAATAGGGGGTGGAGGTAGATTTGTTACATTAGATCCGGGAGGTTATCGTATACTTGTTGCCTTACGCATTTGCCAAGGCACCAATCTGTTACTGGCCCGATGGAAGCATCGCCTCGACAGTCTATCAAACTTGCTATTCAGATACAGGCGGCGAAAGCAGCGCCTACTAGACAGCGCAAAATTTTCATTGAGACCTCTAGCACAATCGTAACCTGCGGAGAGCCGGGGTTGCTGAACGACGCATTCTGCTGTGCATCTCAGAATCTGTATTGTCCGCAGAAGAGCTGCAGCGCCAATAACTTCTCAAGTGTCTTTGGGAAGACGTTTATTCCGGCTGTGGCAGCACCGACTTCGCTGAACGTTTCAACTACTACAATAGAGCCCCCAGCCAGTGCGGCTTGTCCAAGTACACATCCTACAAGCTCTTCACATGTTTCTCGTTCGACCATAGTAACTGGTGTTAAGGTAGGCACGCCTCATAGCGTGATACTCCTCTCGACTCTTTGCGTACTTCTATATCGAGAACCCAAGCACAGGTCAGAGCTTCAGAGATTCTCGAGCGAAGCATCTTGGGGAAGACGTCAAGCTGGCGAGGAGGGAGAACGCATAATGCGGCTAGGCTTCGTGAACAGCGTACCCTAAGAGCTAGAGCCAACCCACCGGTCGCCGAGAGGGTTGCAATCCAAGGAGAAATACGAGGTCAACGGGAGGTTTTGATCCACGTCTCCGAAACCATAGATTTGTACTTGATGGGCGTCAGGAGTTCAAGGTGGAGGATTGCGCCGTGTAGCTCCGTAGGCTTTTGAAGTTTTGACGCGTATGTCTTCTTCCTGTCCTTCACAACGGGATTGATAGCTCTTTGTCTGCATATTATCCTCTTTTTCGTTGGCCCCACGGATCACTAGATACCCTCTTCGCCCTCTTCAACAACCCTAGCTCTTATAATCTTGACCTGATCCACCGGCCTATCCTCCGGCCCCGTCTTCACAAGCCCCATCCTCTGCACAACCCTCAACCCACTCTTTACCCTCCCAAAAATCGTATGCTTCCCATCCAGCCACGGTGTCGGCGCCAAAGTAATGAAGAATTGACTCCCATTCGTATTCTTCCCACTGTTCGCCATGCTCAAAATCCCGGCCCCTGTATGCTTCAATCCCGGATCTATCTCATCTTCGAACTTTTCGCCATAGATTGAAGCACCACCACGCCCGGTACCGGTGGGATCGCCGGTCTGCAGCATGAAGTTTGGGATTATGCGGTGGAAGATGACGTTGTTGTAGTAGCCGCGTTGGGCGAGGGTGGAGAAGTTGTTGCAGGTCTGAAGGACAGGCTGTTAGTATGACGTGGCAGAAGGGAAAGAGATGGGGGCTTCGAGTCAGCCACAAGGAGCTTGCGCACCTTGGGGGCATGGTTGTTGTAGAGTTCGAGGGTTATGGAGCCCTTAGGGAAGTGAGTGAGGTCTGTATTACGATAGTAGGAGGAAATTGGCGCACCATGGTGGTGTCTAGGACGACGTTCGTAGCCATTGCGCCGCGGATGGCTCCCTCCTAGATTCGATTGCTTTCTCTGTTCGTCTACTGACTTGAAGGGATGTCAACTGGAAGACTTGTCCTCCGTACTCTAGATATTGGTTGTGAATTCGGAAAAATACTTCAGCCCTATCAGCGCGCTTATACTTGCCACGCCAAGATAACAGAAATTTAGACCAGGTTTGAATTTAAGCTGGAGTGAGATACAGGACATTGAGGTATTGGAGCTACATGCCTCCTGAAGTCTCGTGTGCCTGCGATCCATCTAGTCATGTAGGTCACTCCCTAACCTGTCGCCTTAGAGATCGGAGGCCCCAGAACATCCTGATCTTTGAGTTTTGCCTCGCTCAAGTGATCGTCCCCCAAGAGGACGTTGATGTCTTCGTATGGCAATGAATAGATGACAAGAAATCTCATATCCTCATACGCGGGCTTCAAATGTTCCGATTGGCTTCTTTCCTAGCAGAAGCGCATATACTCACACACTTCGATAATATTAGCAGTTGGATAAATGGAATACTGGGTCTTCAGCCCATGCTCGCGCAAAGAGTCTGTTTCGCGATTATAAGGTATGACAAAATCCCGGATTACAGAAAGACTTGGGTTTTTGGAGACTAGACGCGCCTTCATCTGAAGCTATCGAGGTGGTTCAGGGCTACCAGGCGAGGACCCTGATAGATCACGATGGTGAACGGGTTGGCAGCATCGCGGTACCGTGGCCAACGGTCTTCGCCATTGCGTTTTCGAAAGATCCGTCGGATCAGATATCTCATGTGATGGCGGTAGGCTTTCGACACTTTGATCTCTCCATCAAAGTTGAAAAAACTATTCAGGGCACAAGAGCGTTCGGTCGCTTTCTCCTTGCCCTCCTCATCAAACAACAACATCGATCCCCCCAACGCTCTCCGCAGCCGAGCCCAGATATCCTACCGGGGGAAAACCCTTCTCAATCTTCTGATCGACTAAAGACCCCGTTGCGAAGATAAAGACACCTAGCGAACTAGCCTCACCTATGCGCCTCGTTAGACTCCCGATCTGCCTACCAAGCATAGCTTCCCAGCACGCAGCGAAAGAGGATCACCTGGCTCTACTCACCTACAGCCGCCCACCCGAGGCTATGCGGCAGGCAGGACGTGTACATCTCCGTCACGGCCATACCAAGGCCTTCATACGAGTCCACGTCCGTCTTGCGGAAAGGCCCCGATCTCTGCGTCGGCAAGTACTCGGCGGGGAAATCAACGAGGTTCACAATCGCTACGGTGCAGCGACCGATCCCTACCCTCTTTCAGTCAGATGAGAAACGCAAGGACGTGAGATGGCGAGGCTGTCATGACCCACGAGAAACATATCTCCGCGGCGTCTCCATCTTTGGCAAGCGTTGCATCGGCTGCGTGCGAGGATCTAGAAATTCATATCGAGTGTTCGGGTTCGAGCAAGAAGCCACGAAGTTTTCGAACTTGTCAGTTGCGGCGCGACAGTCTCGCTGGAAGTGGGAGTCGAGGGTGTTGAAGCCGGTCCAGATTATTGAGGCGCTGCAGTAGGGGTTGGTCCCGGTGTAGGGTAATTGATTAGGAATTTTTGAAGTCTCGTTGCTTGATTCTGGTGATGAAAGGGCGGAGACGCCGGGTTGGGAGGGGAAGCTGATAGCTGCGGCTTTGAGGAGGGAATAGCTGCTATGGATTAGGAGAGCCGGGAAGAGAAACGGTTTCGGTAGCATGATGAAAGATATAAGAAGAGTCTAGCTTGGAAGCATTGAGAGAAGAAAGATTGTGCAATTTGAGCATGGGGAATGGAGAGTTTATGGACATTGGATATCCAATGGGCGGGAAAAGAGCCGGGAGCGGTGCTTGCGCCTTCTAGCCGACAGAGGCCCAAGCCAACTATTCGATTTGTTGATGCCTCAGGAAACAACGTCAGATTGCGGCCTCCAACGTCAAACTCAGGGTTCTGTCATGACTTCTGTTCTGAAAGTTCGTCGAACGTGAATGTCTACTATCGGAAATGCAAAGTTGTAAAGGTCTCATCTGTATATTGACCTTGACTTTAACGACCGATCTAAGGAACCGCTTATCATATAAAAAAGAATTGCCGGCCTAGTTTTCAACTTTACACCAGTATGGAGATTCGAGGGCGTGGGAGCTGCGGTTCATGAGGTACTTGAAACCGTAGCAGATGCCCACGTTGGATGATAGCGCTTTCATTCGCTTTTCCCCTTGGTGCCATCATCAACAAAGTGGAGACAATCTCACCCAGGAATCCTCCATCTGGGATAGCGTTGACGGTCAAATATGACTCATGGCAGTGTTCTCCGTGAGAATAAACGAGTAGGCAACAGCGATTTATTTTCTTCGCATTGCAGTATTGAGGGTGCTTGCCTGTTTCCCCAACTGAACCAAAAAGTCCCCGCGGTCTTCTGCCGAACATGCAGCCACAGTCGTAAACGTTCGTAGCATGTGCAGAAGGGTCAGGGGCAACAAGACGACGTGAGCCTTGGCCGCAATAGAAGACAGCCCGGGTCAGTTGGGTGCTCACTCGAGGCTGCCACTGTTGTGAACAAAAATAGAATACTCGTTCTAATCCAGACTAAAAAACCAGAGGAAGGTATTCCCACTGTTGATTCCCGTTATATTCTCAATCCCAATGGCTTGTAGACCTTTGATAAAGCCAGGAGACAGAGGCTGGTAACGATTGCTGTACGAGACATGGAGAGGGTCACCCGATGGGCTGAATGCGGAGGGATCGACAACATCGGCGCCTGGGCCAAGCGGTTCGTGTTCGGTGGTGTGAAGTTGACACTCTGCTGGAAGTAAGCGATCGAGCCTTTAGACAAGATCAAGGCGACAAGGACCAATTCGAATCAGCTCATATGCTGTGCTCCTGCGCTAGTCTCACCACACCTCTTGCTAATGCGCTCACCCATTATCATCTTCTAATCCAATTGACTTCTGATAGACGTGTGGCACTCTTAGCACATCTCATCTCGTACACGTGTTGCACGATGATCCTTCACTTCAACAACTTCGAAAACATCGGCGCACGGTTCCCACCCCCAAAGCCGCTACCTCAACCGTCAAAGGCACCCGAGCTGTAGCGGCCTTGCTTCGGCAGAAGACCCCGTACAACTTCTAAGCTCGGTCAGTACTGGAGATGCTTCAGCCGGCAGAGATGTCTCTTCAAAGATCTAGTCTTTGCTGAATTGAGGATGCAAGAGCATGTTGGGATGCTTGCCAGCGCTGGGGGCAGCAAGCGTTGGTTCCTCCAGGCTCAAAGGCTAGATGCTGAACGGCAGACTCAACTCGGCAAGTGCAACTTCCTTCCACCGGAAGTACGAATCCAGAACTGGAGATATGTAACCAATGCCAAACGCGACTGTTGCTTCTGGAACCCAGCATCACCTAGTACAATCATGGACTTCCATGATCAAGGCTCCTACATATATTGTAGCATCATACAGAGTATCCTACCGGATATCCATGGCAACGATATCCATCACCGTCAGAGCTTTGGGCCGCCATGCTCGCGGAATTGACCACGTTTGCGTGCCCTTGGTGACTCTTGCTTTCGACGGCGCTGGGTATTTCCTTTTTTTTTGTTTTCGGAATGTGGTCTCAAGCGATTCAACCACGCGCTTTCGCTCCAACATCTACCTGCTAGCTTTGAATGGGTACCGCAGATGGCTAAGCTTCGGAGACATGGTCAAATCGGATAGATTTTGGGGCAGAGGCCTTCAATAGACTACCCAAACATACAAATTCGGTCATTTTGAACCTAGGTGACTACATCAGGAAATCCAAAACACAATTGAAGTTCATGCATATCTCGTACGACGAGGTCGCAAAGAGAGCGCCGGGGGCCGTCGGAGGTAATATCGATCTCTTGTTGTCAGTGGTTGGTGGGCATGGAGTAGAATGTAGTCGAAGGAGTTACGAACAGGAATTGGGAGATAGATATAGCGTGGTCTGATACGCAAAGACTGGAGTGGCATGGGGCACGGCTTCAAGATTATATCTTCAATGGACAGCGGCATCGTCCGTCAAGGACATGGAAATTGTCTTATGCCAGTAATCGCAGATGCTAGACCTCCCAAGGGATGTAGACTTACCTAGATAACTGCCGACGCATTAGATGCCACTGCTTATTGGCGACGCCTAGGTGACCTCCACATTTCGAACTCGGCTGTAAGCTACACGTGAACCCCACCCACTAACAAAACGAAGAAATATACTTCCGCCCAGATCCGCTCAGCCCTGTGCGACTTTCGGGTACCCTGGTGTCACTTTGAACAACTTTTTTTCCGGAGCATCTCCCGGACCAATGTAGTAGTCCCACTTTGGTTCCGAAGAATGACTCACGGAGTTGAGAACACCGTCGACTTTCGGGGAGCAATTCTAACGAAAAGAAAACGCGCTGGAAGAATGTGGGAGCGAATATTTACAGGAACACCTTCCTGGAGAAAGAATGCATGCAGCAAAAGAAAACACAAGGTGCGGTTGTACTTCCTGAGGATATATTTATCTTCAGACAATCGAAAAGGGTGAGAGATCTGCACGCAAATGATTGCGAAACATCAAGTCTGACATGCATAAAATACCACCCACACTTCTAATTATTCCAGCAGTCGGATCCGATCTCTGCATGAATCCTTCGCCTTCTGCCGAGTTGCCTCCACTCACGGAGAATTTCTCATGCATCGAAGATACTACGTTGCGTCTTCAATTTCATTTCAGGAAAAGAAACAGTATCTGTATAGTTGTCTCCGAAGAAGGCAAATCTGAGGCAAATTCGATATGCATTGAAACAATTGCCTAACGCCTTGATTTTTGTACACAAATATTTCCGTCCCGCAAAGAACCGCAATGCGTCTTTACCCTTTCCAGATTTGGATAAAGAAGCCCAAGTCCAGAAAAGAATCGTCCGATATCTCCATAAGGCGCTAAAGGCTGCTTCCTTAGACGCCGGGGCCAAGGGGCAAGCTTCATGAGTCGCAGTGGTGTTACCTTATCCGAGTTCCGGAATCGAAATCCAGCGATGAACCATGAACGACTTCCACCTAGGAGGCAGGCATCATGTCCCAACTCTCAGCTATTCGCATGCTAGTACTCGTTCCCACCCACGGAACCCTAGGGAGCTGTGAGCTGTGAGCTGTGAGCTGCCGCCGGTTATCCAGTGCGCTGCAGCTTTCCGGGTTCGAACAGCATGGTTGCTGTGGCGGATGGCGACAGGACGACTCATAAATTCATGGTCATCGCATCACTTTTTGGTCGCTTTCGCTGCTTCGTGCTTGCCAGCGATGAAGATTGAAATTGTTTGGAAGGTGGATGATGACCTTCCTGATTGATGCTAGCTCAGCTGTAACCGCCGGAGCTAAATGAAGCCAGCGCATAGAAGTACATCTCTCAACTGTGATTCGTCCTGGAACCACTTTCCAATTCGCTCGCTTTTCCCCGCCATCATGCAAGCTTCATCACCGTTGATAGAGACAGCGAATCAGCCATCGCTTGCTGCAAAGCTATCGAAGAAAGCCACGGAAAGTACCGGTTCCGCCCTGCTGTCCGCTTCCCTGATTCGACATCACCTTCCGCCTCCAGTCGAGTATCGAGCATTCACAACCGAGTTCGCCCAATGATACCCTTGCAAGTGTCCCTTTCAGCTGCACCCCCAAATTCCGGTGGTCAAAGGAAACGTGTTGGCGTTAGGACCGTTGAACGTGCGCTGGTTGCGTATGGCAAAAAAAGGCTTTCTAAAGTGGCATGGAGTAGCGCATTTTCCCATCCCACCGCTAAAATGCACATCACATCTTTTCCAAGCGCCAATCGAAATCAATGGGCTACCTATGCACAGAGGCACATCCGGCGCTTGCTCTCTGCGATCCCTCTTGGACTCGGACCCCTCTCCATCTTTTCACCCACCATGCAAGGCACATATACCCACGTCTATCCCAAAGATAGATTCCTCATTCCTGCCCTGAAGGTCCGATAATCTACAGCCTTCTTTCGCATCACTATCGTTATAACAACAATTGCGTCGAGGAGCTGGTATCCTTCCCCGCTTAGATCTCGTTGACTTTCTTTGGCCAATCAGCATAGCGTGGTGTTACACAGCGGTTCAGCACTTTGATCAAGAAGATACCCCATCATAGAAGGACGTTGAGCCAGGAGGCAAGCGACGCAGAGATATATACCCCGACACAGACCAAACGAGCATTCTCCCACCCGTGAAACACCCATCTATCCACCAGTACCACTTGCGCATCCAGCCTTCCTCGAAACCCCCGGTCCACACTCGAATGATAGCACTCCCAAGACTGCGGACAGACCGCCCAAGTCTCATCCTTCTCTGAAGCCGGAACACCTTAACAACAGCTACCATGCCTTCCCTGCGAACCTTCATCCCGCAGGGCACACCCACAATGCCTCTCCAAGACTTGGCGAAACGAATCAATATCAAGATAACGAGCAGCAGCCCACCGGGGTTGGTCGCAGCGAGTACAGAAGATCCATGGTCGAAGTCGGGGAAGTATGCACTCGGCTGGGTATACTTCTCGATCATACTCCTCGTCCTCACATGTGCGATACACTGGTACCATTACTGGACGGACAAGATCAGAAGGGCAACACATAAAGAGGAGGTCATGAAAAAGTCGTCGAAAACATCGTCGCCGGATACAGACTACGAGATGGCCAATTTGCCAACCAATTGCTCGTCACGGAAATTCTTTCCCAGGGACGGTGAGCTGCCGCAGCAGGAACCCGAAGAAGAGCTGCCGGACTACTCGTTTGGACCCTTCAACAACGCGCTTGCGCTTGTTCGATTCGTTTTCTACCGACCCATCCCAGTCCTACGGTACAGGAAACGGGAGTTCCAGTTCCCTGGTCCTGGCGCAGCGTTCATCGTACTCGCAGCTTTGGTCTTTGTGACACTCTACTGCTTTGTACCGCAACCGCTGTACTACGCCAGTATTGGCTTTGGATCTCCACCGTTGGCTATCCGTGCTGGAATGCTCGCAGTCGCGATGATGCCATGGATAATTGCGCTTAGTACGAAAGCTAACTTCATAACTTTGATCACCGGAATTGGTCATGAGCGGCTCAATGTCCTGCACAGATGGGCAGCATACATCTGCCTTTTCTTGAGCTTGATACACACCATCCCTTTCTACGTAACACCAATTTGGGACGAGGGAGGCTTGAACACGTTCAAAAGCTATTTCAACGGAACTCTCTATCCATATAGCACCGGAATTGCGGCTCTAGTTCCTTTGATCGTGCTTTGCCTACATTCGCTACCGATACTGCGGCACAAGATGTACGAGCTCTTTGTGGCTCTGCATGTTCCGATCTCCATTGTCTACCTTGGAATGCTCTTCTGGCATTGCCACAACTACCTAACGTCGTGGAACTACCTATGGGCAACTACCGCTATCTGGCTGGCATCATACTGTGTTCGGCTTTTCTACCTCAACTGGACGAAACCTTGGCGACAGTCATCATTGTTCATTGGCGATTCCGCGGCAGTGACAATACTTCCGGAAAATGCTGTCAAAGTGACGATCCCGACACAGGTCAAGTGGACTCCCGGCCAGTACGTCTATCTGAGGATGCCTGGCATCTCGATCTTCGAGAACCACCCTTTCACCATTGCCTCGCTGTGTAGCAACGACTTCAGGTCAGATTTCGGCGAGGGGCAATACCGAGACATGACCCTAGTATTCCGTCCCTTCGGTGGCTTCACCCGGAAGGTGCTTCAGTCAGCTGTCGACAAAGGGCCTGAACATGTCTATCAAGCTTTTATCGACGGACCTTACGGTGGCATGCGGAGAGACTTGGCGTCCTTCGACACTGTGATCCTATTCGCGGGTGGCAGTGGCATTACAGCAATCGTCTCCCAACTTCTCGACCTCATCAAGAAGATGCGCGACGGCAAAGCCGTGACCAAACGAGTCCATCTGGTCTGGGCACTCAAGCGTCCCGAAACAATGGAATGGTTCAAAGAGGAAATCCGCATCTGCCGGGAGTTTGCCCCACCAGAGACTGTCCACTGCCAGTTCTTCATCACAGCCGCCAAGCGTATGCTGCCCGGCCAGCAGCAGATCCCACCTTCGCCTTCACGACCCTTGCATGACCTTCTCCACAAACAAATCGACAGCACCTTTCAAGGCATCGCCTCGAAACGCAACAGTGCGCTAATTCAAGATGCCGCAGCGGGCGATCCTGAGAAGATGAGGGAACTCCGGGATGAGAATGAAGATGCCATCTCCGCCCTCCCGCACCCAACTTTCCTCCCTCCGCCCAAAAAGGCGTACACTCGCAACAAGCCCTCCCTCACTATACCGACTCAAAACCTGGCACCCGCGCAAGACAAGAAAACATTCGACTTCGGCTTCCCATCCACACCTACCATGCTGCAAAAGAACCTCATGCGCTTCGCCTTCATGCCGGCTTTCAACCCCAAGAAGTCATCTTGGAGCACCGAGTACGGACGTCCGGATATCCCTTATATGCTCAAAGGATTCGAGAGGGAATTCGGTAAGAGGACATGTGTGTTTGTATGTGGGCCACCGAGCATGAGAGTGGATGTACAGAGGATAGTGGCTGGTATGCAGAGGGGTGTCTGGAGTAGTGATAGGGAAGAGGTATTCTTGCATACGGAGAATTATGCTATCTAATGCGAGGCTTAATTGAACCTAACGCTTTGGCTTATGAGTTTAGCGTGGAGTGCTTGGTCGGGGCATATATCGGAGGTGTTCTGAAACCTGACGGCTCATACCCCAGGTTGGTTCATAGACCACCTGCTTGCTGTGTCGAGCTGCATTCTTTCCCTCTCATCTACTTCTGAGCATGATCATTTCAGCATATAGCTCCATTAATCACTACTCTCGTTGATACCTCAAGGCTCCTTACCGCCATGCTGTGCTAATATGCTCCTTTGAAAATCATTCCGCTCTATTGAGCACGTGGTAGCTTGAGCACGTGGAAGTTGGACTGGGGTGCTTCTTGGCAATACAAATCCAACCGACCAGTCATTCCTTCCTCCCAATTCCATCTAGCTCAGCGCAAGAATTCTATCGGGAGGCTATCATACTCTCTTCCACCTGGGCTTTCGCAGACATTGTTATTCCTCAATCAGGATCTGCACATTCTCTTTCCGCTCGCTCATGGTCTCATCCTCACGTCTACTCACTCACTGACTGAACCCTTTCCGGCTTTCCCAAATCAACCCCGTCAGCGCGATTCCCTTGCTGAGGGTTCAGTCTCGGAAACATGGACAATGTTGTAGGTATAGACTTCATCCGTCCTCTGTTCTTGATAGATAGTTTGATTTCTTCTTCAAAATCGCCATTTCGATTGCATAGAGGGTAGCAGGAAGAGTTTCGTCGGCGAGCTAGCTGGGAGGTGAAGTGAAGTGAATAGATGCTTTATTCATATTCGTTCTCAGACACCAAAATGCCAACGTGCGAATCCTCCACAATCTAAGCTCAGAAGGAAAAAGTCACCAAAATAGTCATCTCACCCACTCACCAACGCCCTACTCACCCGAGCCCCACCACACCACCAACGCAATTCGAACCAAACCAATTTACCTGCTATCTCCTTCCCCGTCGCAGCATTTCCGAATCTCGAGGCGGGCTTTTGCTTTGGCCGCGATCATCCTTACTTACTTACGGTGAGTGAGTCCGTCTTTTGCTCGGATGCTCACTCACACACAAAAGAAAGAAGTAGGTAGAGGGGGGAGGGCGCCTCGTGGCGAATCTATAGCTAAGATCCGAAGGACCGAGCGGAGTTGCGGAGTGCTTCAACCAATGACAGACCACGTCACCTAAAAGTGCTCAAACGTCCCGACCGACATCCTCCCGTCCTATCCTATCAATCTTCTCCAAACCTACCTTCTCAAGTACCTAAACAGAGAAGGACCGAGATGCAACGCACCGCACCGCGACGATCTCAACAACAAGCACCAGAGTACGCGACGCTACCGCCCGGGCGCATGATGAATGGCCGGCTGGCAAGGGTATCGAGAGCGCAGGTCCTGCCTGCCGTTGTTGGTCATTCGTTCTTGCATAGGTCCCTAGGAGTTCGTGTCCAGTCCTCCGCGTGGTTGTGAGTGTGGAATCGGCACTTGCGGATTGGAAGGAAGGACGTGGTGGTATTGAATTTGTCGTGGTGAGATCTTGCTTGGATGCGAGCTGGACGTGGCGGGGAGATGGGGGGTGGGGGGTTTGGAGTGTGGGTGGAAGGAAGGGCTGGGGTTGTGATTTCCTGTTTTTTTGTGAGGGGAGGGAGTGGGAGTGTTGGAAGGTCGGGTGGTGTAGGTAGGGATGGAGCGTGGGGTATATGGGTGAGCACGGAGGGCGTAGACGCGAAAACTGCTCAATTACGAGCCACGAGAGTGAGGGTCACGCATTCACCTTTCGGGGTTGATATCAGGATAGGTAAGGTAGGAATCAAAGAAAATATCAAACTCCGTAGATTCCCATCACAAGAAAAGAAGTCTTATCAAGCGGTGCTCGCTCATTCACATATCACCAAACCACTCGCTAACATCAAAAAGATAACCTGGGGTTGACAACGTTCTTCCGAACGTTGTCCCTAAAATCCTCAGACACTGCCGCAGAATACTCGGCTGGGGGAAAAAAAACCTTCGTCACAGCTTTGAGACATCATCATGTCTGGTCGACTCATCAAGAAAAAACCCCCAAAAAAACCCCCTCTCCGCTCCGCCCATCATGGCGACGCACAAAGTAATGGACTCATGCCTCGACTTCGCCCTCCTCCATCTTCTCTCCTCGCCCAACGGCACTCGACACCAGCGGCTTCGGCCAAAACAATCATCCATAAGTCCCTCTCCTCCCTCCTTCCCTCCCTCCTTCCCTCCCTCCCTCCCTCCCTACACAAGAGCACCGCTTGACAGATTTCCTGCTTTCTTCGTTTTTTGCCCGCCTGGTCCTGGCTGATGTGGTGAGAAATGCCTCCCGTCATAGTTGGAGCCACCAAACAGTCAGGATGACGCTTCGCACACTGTCTGCTCTCTCCCGACTGCAATGCGCCAGGAGCACATCAAAGGCAGGCACAAAGGGTCTCGCCTGATTTTCGTTCGTATTCGGACGTTGAAGTTTCCATGCCGCGCAGCACGCAGGGAGAGAGAAAACAGGGGAGTGGTATCAAACAGTGCAGACGTAACTGATACAAGCGCGCCAAAGGCTACCAATGGGTTATGGCTTTGCCGGACCAAAGGATGGCGTGGCGGGAACTTTCGAGTGCGGGATTTCATCGCCTGGGTACCGATAGCGTAAGGGGGATCAACGTGGGAGACGATACGTCCGATCGAGAGATCTAAAACACCGAAAGCACGCAGATCATCAAGTGACCATGACCGCTTCTGCAAGTCTTAAGCATTCGCACTGCTAGATTTGAGAATGGAACACACGTCAGCTGTGATTCTTCGAACTACGGCTTGGCCTCCAAATGCTGGTGCAGGAACCCCCCCCTTCCCCGTTTTTTAATCCCTCAGCTCGCCAGCAATGCGTCCACACGCTCTCCACATCCTGCTTCTCGCCCCCTTCGCCTCGACCATCCGCACTCCAGACTGCGTCCGCCCTTCACCGCCTCCCACTTCCCTCCCTACCATCGCCGACTGCGACAAACTCCTCCAACTCATCGAGGCCGTCGCCCGCTTGCAACGCAACATGCCTCTGACCTGGAGCCGGCACCCGCCTCGAACCGCAGGCCAGCAGTTGCCCGCATATTTCTCCCACGGCGCTGGGAATGAGTGCGAGTTCGTTGTTGACGTGGAGGGGGGGAGCGAAGTAGAGTACGTGGAGGATGTTTTTCCGACGGGGGATGTGGTGTTCATAGGGAGGGATATTGTGCAGACTTGCTTGGTTGGGGAGGCAGGGGCGGAGGAGACGGTTGGGTCGGACGTTGTGGGACCGAGGGAAGTCGTGCGGCTTTGGCTGAGGAAGAAGGGGGTGGAGGGGAAGGCAGGCAGGGCTTTGGACCTGCTGAATGGGACGTTGCGTAGTTTGAATGGGACCGATGGAGCGATGTTGATGAGGACACTGGAAGAAGCGGAGAATGTGAGCGGCATAGCTTGAATTCTGTGTGATTTTCGTTGATTAAATACTTAGATAGAAGTCGCTCAGACGTCAGAGCGCAGCTTTGCCCCATAGCTCGAAAAGTATGGAAAGAAAACTGCAACATCAGCGAGAGAGTGTGTGTGACGAAGCAGTGTACTCAATGCTGCTTGAAATCTTCAAGAATCGGAGACCGCAGGGTGATTAGCGGCATGGCGTCCCAATAGATGTACCGTCACAAAACGAACCGCTTCTTTCATGTAAGATCCAGAGCAGCAGATACAGGAAGGCTTTTGGTCTTCCACAGCCATATGCTGGAGATCAACGAAGACCCAGAGCGGCTTCAGTGTCGCTATAAGACGCGCGACCTGCTTGTGGCTGTGGTGTAAAGGTTTCGAGAAGTCGATGTTCAGAAATCTGGTGTGGCTGGCGATTAGCGTCTTGGCATCTTGGCAAGGCCGCTTTAGCGAGCGAGCTAGCTAAGCAGCAGGCGATAGGTAACTCTCTCTCCACCAGGCACTTGAGTATGGGAACGCTATGGAGTCGCTCTCTGATACAGTCTGGGATGTGGTTCTTTCTGGTACTGGACTACCACAGTCTCTTTTAGCATTGTAAGCATCCAGACGTTGGGGTGCAGAAAGAACGATTTGTCTGACTGACCCAGGTCGTGAAGGGCTTTATCCCGGTCCGGCAAGCAAGTGCTCCACATTGACCACAATGACTACTACGGAGGTGCGGAGGCTGCTCTGAGCTTACAAGAGGTAGAATCATGGACTGATACAGCTGACGAGGGTAGGACCCTTGCATGTCTGTCTAGGCTGTTGCTCAAGCTCAAGCAGGTTCGCCCTTCAGGTATGCTGCGATTAGAAATTTGGCGGGAGAGAGAAAGCCGGAGCCAGGGGGCAATAGCTCTGCGAAGCTGGGCTTTTCCCGAGCATACAGTCTCTCGCTATCGCCACAGTTGATCTATACTCGCTCAAACCTCCTTCCTGCCCTCGTGTCCTCGAAGGTCTATCGCCAACTTGAATTTCTCGCTGTTGGGAGCTGGTGGATATACGAGCATGAAAATGCTCGCGAAGACGCACAGAAAAAAGACGCTGAAGAATTAGAAGCCATATCTTCCACAGTGCGCCTGAAAAGGATACCAGGCGGGCGCGAGGATGTCTTTGCGGACAAGAGCATTGATCTGCGGTCCACCCGTTCGCTTATGAAGTTTCTCAAGCTCGCTGCAGACACGGAAGCGCACGCCTCTTTACTTGAGTTATGGGGCTCAAACCCATTTCCAGATTTCCTAGAATCCCATCTCGGCATCCCACCGCAACTGCAAGCTCCTCTACTCGCCTTGACGATGTCTCCACAACCTCCTGCCAAAACCCTTACATCCTACGCCCTTCCACGCATCCATCGCCACCTCACCTCGGTGGGCATGTTTGGTCCAGGGTTCGGCTCGGTGATACCCAAATGGGGTGGGCTTGCAGAGATCGCGCAGGTGGCTTGCAGGGCCGGTGCAGTCGGCGGTGGGGTCTATGTACTCAAGAAGGGCTTCGAGACGCACGAGAACCCAGATCAGCAGGCCCTAGGGAGAGAGGGCACCCGGCTGGATGATATCACGCAAGTATCCACCGTCCGTCTTGAAGGAGGCGAGGAGATCAAGACTCACTGGATCGTCGGCTCCGATTGGGACCTGCCGTCAAAACTCGAAGCAGTCAGGGGCGAAGAAGCATTTCCGGACTACGTCTCTCGGAGCATCACCATCGTATCTTCGCCGCTCTCGCAGCTTTTCCCCCCTCCCGCCGAGGGCGCGCCTCCGCCTGCTGGCGCTGTCGTCGTCTTTCCTACCGGAAGTCTTGAGCTTGAATATGACAGTGAGAAGCCTCAAATACTCAGGGACGATCCTCCACCAGTCTATTTGGTGATTCATTCAAGCGACACAGGGGAGTGTCCAGCCGGCCAATGTAGGTCTGGTTCTATATTTCTATTTAAGAAGCTCCCTTGCATGATGACCAATACTTATGAATACTTATCTACATTGTCTGCAAATCCATTGAAGATACCATACCTCTGACAGTCTGATCCACCAATTTCTCCCCCTGTTTCTTCCTGTGACACATTCAGCAAAGCACCCGGCTAATTTAAAGCTCCATGCGTTTAGGTGTCATCTACGCCCACACCACCCACCCTGTTTCTCACACCGTCGCCCACTCCCTCCTCCAGAGCGCCATTGATAAGTTCGTTGCCAGTATCGACGCATTCCCCCAGCCTCAAGTCCTGTGGCACCTCCACTACGACCAAAAGCACACCCCTCCCGCAACACTTGATGACTACGACACCAACGTCAAGTGTGCCAAGATTTCTAACCCGCATGTTCTGAAGCTTCCAAATGTGGACCCGGGACTGGTACTGGAGGATGATGTGTTGAAGCATGTAAGGGCTGCGTGGCGGAGGATTGTAGGTGAGGATGAAGGGTTTATGGTCTTTGGGGAGAGGGAGGGGATGGGGGAGGAAGGATTCGAGGATGGCGATGGGGAGATGTAAGGGAATTTTGCCAATGACGTGCACAACTATTAGAGGGGGAAGGAAGATGGTGATGGAGAAGTGTAAGAGTACTTCTACCTTGCCCATTACTGTGCACAATTTCCAAACACTCTACCCATTCCAGGACCTCAATCGCAGAATCAGACAGCCCCAGTCAAAGCAGAATCTCACATAGTAAATTCAATGGTATCGAACATGGCTCCGTAGCGGCGCCAGACCATCATAACCGATGATCCGATGACACGAAACCATCACACAACCTCGCCATGCATGAAGGGAAAAAAGACGACCCCGTCACGTCATGATCCATAGCTCATAGGACATGCCGCCTTCCCTACTGCATCCCTCGATCCCCCTCCTCTCTAAGCTGTTCCCCCTCCTCCCTCCTCCTGCTCCTGTTCTTCCTCATCGATGGTAGTAACACCTACAACAAACACAGCTTAGCCCGCCCTCCTCTCATCAGATGGAACGAAAGGCTCCTTACTACCACCATCACCACCACCAACACGCTCCACTCCCACCCCTGCACCCGCCCCCGCTTCCTCAGCGCCCGTCCTGGCGTCTGCGTCTGCGGTCGTAAAGTCAGCACCACCGCGCCTTGTTTTATCTAATTACATGGAAGGAAGGGAGGGAGGAATGGAGAAAGGGAGGAGGGGAGGGGAGGGGAGCGCTGGCTACATACCCTCCTCACCACCATTCACGAAGATGAAGGGGACCTCTTGGGGCCGTTTATACTGAGCCGCCAGAGCGGCTTGTCTGATCCGCTCGAAGTCCTCGTCCTGTGTGGGTATTAGCTGGTTAGGGAAAGATGGGAGGAGGAGGAGGAGGAGGGGGTGCTGTGGACCGTGGGTGCCGGGGCTGAACGGGAGGAGGCGATGGATGCTTGGTCCGCTGGTGCTGGAGCTGGAGCGGGTGGTGTTGCTGCAGGGCGACGTCGGAAAACGCGACGCAAGAAGCGACGGAGTCTTGTAAATGCCATTATGGTTGGTGAGGGTGAGGATGTAGGTGTGGGTTGGAAAGGAATTGCAATGTTGGTTGGTTGGGAAAGAGAGGGTTGAGAAGGTGTACTGGGTTTTTTTGATCGTGATGTTGAAAGGAAATGATTGTGTGTCCTATATTCATAGAGGTCAAGCCGCGCTGCGGCTTGACTGCATGATTATGCTGGTGAAAGGAAATGAGTATGTGTCCTATCTTAATCGAGGTCAAGCCGCAGCGCGGCTTGACTGCTGCATAGAATCAAACACATTGGCACTTACCTTCATTGATGTCAAGCTGTCACTGCGGCTTAACCTTTGCACCTTGGAGAACAAACAGGCACCACAGTGCACCAGAGGCTATTCGGCACCTTCTGGCATGGATGAGTCCACTTCGGGAAACGGCCGTTTGGCCAAGGTAAGACAGATTGAGAGGTTGGGCGACGTGATTCTGATATGTGCAGTATTTTTATATAACTTCAATACTTTCCACTTGTATTGACAAGACCATTCTTCTCATTCTCTGCTTTTGGTTTCCTACTCCATTCCGGTGCCTCGTCTTTCCCATTCTCCTCTTCCTCATCGCCCTCTTCTTTGGTTTGGTGCAGGGATTGGGGGTTATGTTCGGCGGGGGAATAGATTGTGTAGAGGATCTGGGGGTGGTGCTGTCAGTTTGTGTATTTTTCTTTGTCGAGAATAGGAGGTGCATAGGAAGGAACAACGAAATACCAGTGGAGTAGGGCCAGTATTGACGAATTGATGCTGGGTGCCAGCCGGTACCACCATGAGGTCTCCAGCTTTGACATCTTGGTCCTTGCCAGCTATTGTGGCTTTGCCAATACCAGAGGTGAAGGTCAAAGCTTGGTCGACAGTGTGAACCTAATAGGGATAGCAATCAGTCTCTCTACTACAGCACTAGGGCAATAAAAGCAAGCAATGAAGGAACAAGAGCCCACCTCGTCTCCAATCTCCCCGTCCACAGGCACAGTCATGAGTACGACCTGCGAGTACAACCCTGTCCACAGCACTCTCCGGAACTCGCCCGACTTGGACGGCAGAGCCGAGGTCATTTCAGGGAAGTAGGCCATCTCGTGCTTAGGGGGCCCTGAAGGCATCTTGGGGTCTTTGGCGGAGTGGATTGCTGACTGCGAGAAGGCTTTCCTTGCTGGGACTGAGGCGAGTTGTTTGGAAGACAGTCTAATGATGACTCGAGGAATAACAGTCTTTAGCATTGTCAATAAGAGAAAAGTGGTTAAAGTAAGTAACGCTTTGAGGATGATGCAATTCGTGGATGGAAATGACGTCCATGATCGTTATTCCTTCTAGCGCCCTAGGGCTTGATTTTCCATCTTCACCTCGCATCCATCATTCCTCTTCTCTCTTCTCTCTTCCACTAACTATACACTGCCTTCATGCTGATGTTTGAATCCTGTTCTGATTCCTGATTCAAAGTCGATGCTGTTGGAAGGGACTGAGAAGAAGTGCGAGTACGAGCAAAGGAGTGAAGTGCCATCTCTAGGTGCTCATTTATAGCGCTGCGCTTGGCAACGTCCCCATAATTTCTTGCGGTGCCAATCTGGACCTGTCATTTTGCCATTGATTATCCTTCTCACAGTCTGCTGTTGAACCCGGTTTCACCTTTTGCGTTAACAGTGATACAAATCGCAGACTTGGTATTCTTAACTTGCAGCTGCCTCACTGCCCTGCCAAGACCTATACTACGAGGCGCCGCGGCCCTTGCAATGACTTGTTTCAGCGAATCCTTCGTCTCGTTCGTTCTTTCGCGCCGCAATTGTTATTTGGATCAAGCAGCTTCAATTGGCTTTAAAACCATACCATTCAACATAGTGCGTTTCTCATATCCGGGGAAACTGAAAAGCGTTGCATTGTGGCCTGCATATTGGGGCTGAAAGATTCCGAGACCGTCACTGGCCAATCAGACCCAGGAAGCAGGCGCACTCTTCTCCCATTGGTCAGTTGTAGTATACAATATCTTGAGGCAAGTCACAGCTAGCACCGCTAGTACTTTTCTTCTCCTTACCTTCTTATATACGGAGTCACATCCAGCATGGCGTTCTCTCAACATCTTCGAGTCCTGTCCTTTTCACTTGCGGTTCGTGATCTAGGATTTTGGCTTCCGTGAAATGGAAATCGTTGCGTATTTTATGCTTTACGTAGCTACAGTGAATGCAGCATTCTTTACTAATCAGAGTTCTTTGAGTGAAGACTCACGGCATTCGTTCAATGCCTCCAAACCGAATCAGGTTTCCTTAAACGGCAAATGTTCAGCATATGTTGAATAGCTCCAAACCGAGTCAAGTTTCCGCAAAAAGTAGTAACGAAAATTCATCTAGTCTTTATGACCCAAAGGACTTTGTCGATTGTACTAAATGTGAGATTCAAGTACCCTTCACTTCATCCACAGGCGAATTGACGCTCTGCAGACTCAGCAGCAGAGCTTGCCAATGCCACCATTCCAATGCCATTCGAAGAGTACTGGTGTATTCACGTTTACCACACGCCATCAGAACAAACCGCTGTCGCGGATGACCTTCAACGATCCTTTGCAAGAAATTTAGGCCAGCTCTACGGTCTCGATCCTCCCACTAAAAGTTTTTGTCTGTCTGTTGAGAAAGAAAATTATACTAGCTTTAACGCTACTGGCCTGACTGAAAGACAATGGTGGCCCGTGTACACTACGCCGTGCTGCGATGTTACTTCCTGCGCAGTGCAGGTTGCAAATGCGCAGATGCTCTGTTGGCCAACCCCTGCCCCAGTCCCAGGGGTATCTACTGTTGTTGGGTCCGATGGGTTTATCTAGTGAGTGTGGTAGGACCCCCTCCTTTGGGACGAGCTGACAACCAACCTTAGCACCTCTCCTTCCGTCTACGTCCTCTATACTAACATCTCCGCAACAAATGACTGTACAAGTACTATTGGTAATACTTACGGCACCACAACTCTTTCGTATGCACCTTCCGACCTGCATTCCATGGAATACAATTTCGCCCTCAGTGGCACCACCGGCGTCTCCGCTATCGGCCAGAAGTGGAATACTATCAACTACGCAAACTTGGTATCGAACTGCACTGGCCTCCCTTTCCATAACCCCAGCTGGTCTGATGGCAACGAAGTGTGGCAGAGTTGGATGTACACCCTCAAACATTGCTACCCGCTCCTCCAAGATTCGCCGGCGCTAGGACTGGTGGATCCGGCTTGGGCGAGGTGTGATCAACAGATTGCGATGTATGACCCTCCCCGGGCTCTGGTTCCGGGGAAGGCTTTAGGTCCTGCGCCACCAGCCCCAACGCTATCCCCGGTCAGCTCACCAGAAGGTGATCCACCAAGTGACAGTTCGAACGACCCAGCGGCTGCGAAGGATTCAGCCGCCAACGATCCACAAGCCAACATTGATCCTGCCGCTGCGACTCCTGCGCCTGCCAAGGATTCAGCTAGCGGTGGTCTAAATACGGATAGTGACCCTGCCAATGTGGAGCCAAAGCCTGCGAACGACCCAGCGTCTGCGAAGGATTCATTCAACAGCGATTCATCCATTGTGCCTCAAAACCCCGAGAGTGACCCTGCAGACGAAAGTGAATCTCAAAACATGGACTCGCAACCTGCTGAGCCTGCTCCGGTACTAGCACCCTCCGTGACCACTATCGCTGGCCATAGCATCCAAGTACCTGCATCTCAATCTATTGTAGGTGTAGTCCTCGTCGATGGTCAGTCCATCACAGCCGGACACGATACAACAACTGTTTCAAGTACACAAATCGCTCTTCACACCAATGGTGACCTCGTTCTGGGTACTTCCACGGTTCACAACGTTCTTCCCTTTGATGCTCCAGCTCCGGCACAAGCGCTCTTTGTCACCACGGTTGCAGGCCACAGCATTCAAATCGCCCCGTCTCGGTCCAACGTAGTCATGGTCGATGGTCAACCCGTCAGCGCTGGCGCATCTCCGACGACCGTATCCAGCACACACATCGCCCTCCACACCAACGGCGACCTCGCATCAACCATCCACAACATCCTCCCCACCGCACCTCCAGTCCCACTGTCCTACTTCACAGTCGGCAGCCAAACCATCACCCTCTCCTCATCCCGGGATCTTGCCGCCCGCACCACCCACGCAGCCGGAGACCCAGGCTTCGCAGTCGACAGCACCATCGTCTCTCTTGGTTCCTCAGCCCTGCACATAGGCTCCAGCACCATCCCCATCACCCCACCCAATCCTGCACTGCCAGCAATCATCACCACTGCTGCCGGCCATCTTCTCACTCTCCTCCCGAGCGGCATAGTCGTCGCAGGTACCACCCTAACAGCCAACGCGCCCGCCATCACAGTCTCCTCCACCCTGCTATCATTCGGACCCAATGGCTTCGTAGCCGGCACATCAACAACCCCGCTCGTCCTCCCCGCCTTCCCATCGTCCTCAGTCTGCACAACCCTAGGCCAAACCTTCACAGCCCTCCCATCCGGCACCATCGCGGTCGCAGGCGTGACGCTCACATCTAACGCGCCCGCCATCACTGCCTCCGGCACACTCATGTCGCTGGGCGCCAATAGGTTTGTGAACGGGACGACCACCATATCGTTACCGAGCGTTGAGACAGCTTCGCCAAGAGGAGGACTGGGGGGGTTTAACTACTCAGAAACCAACAGCGCATCAAACACAACGCAAACAAGGCCCGACAGTAATCCCGACGTCTTCTCCGGAGGCGCGGACCGAATCGCGTTGAGAAAGAGTCTTTTATTTGGTGCGGCGATGCTCAGTCGGCTGTACTCTACTGCGTCGTGCGATAATCCGGTGCTGCTACCTGGGATGGATGGACTCCTGAATGAGGACGAGGCTGAGAAGAGAGAGAGATTGCTCATGGAGCGGAAAGGTAACAACATTGCGGTGGCTTCGAGTATCTTGCATGGGGCGCCTGCGAGCTAGATGGTCCAGCGTTCGAGATGACAAAGGGTGGTTTGGCAAAGAGTCGATGGAGATATTGGGGGGATAGGTCGCGGAGAAGGGAAGGGGAGGGAAGGGAAGGGAAGGAAAGGGACAGCTCTCGGAGAAGGGAAGGAAAGGGACAGCTCTCGGAGAAGGGAAGAAAAGGGAAGAGTGTATACAGAATCGAGCAGCGTACCCCGTATCTACATCTACGGGTGCGAGGGAAAAGTCGCAGTCAGCAAGGATAGCACGTCTGGATCCATGATCGAGATCCGTCAATGTGATACCTAATTCCTCCGCTCCTCCTCCTCCTCCTCCTCATCCAGAGTCAAGTGCTACATACATAGTATAGGTATATAATAATAATGATGCAAGGACTACATAGCACAGGTAACATAATAATAATGATGCAAGGACGTTCGTTACCCCAGATTGCATAAGATGAATCCATGAGAAACCAAAAAGAAAATCGGCACCCTCGAGATCGAAAATCGAAATTTTCAACTTTCTTTTCTATATACCTTCAACAACTATGATTGATTATCATCTAGAAAGGTTATTAAAATTCAATGAATATAGTATAGTATAGATTCGATTATAAAGTTTTTAAAAGATTTAAATATTTCGTTATAACTATTATAAAGATTGAGGTTTTGATTTTTGATTTTGGGGTGTGCCAGAATTAGGCAGACTTTTTTTTTCTCTCATCAAGGGTTATGCAATCAGGGGTATACATCCCCGAGCCGTGAGGCCTCCTCTATATATCCTCTCCTCCATAATATATATATGCGTCGCGCAGGATGAAATAGGCATTCCCAATCCCCACCCTTCCAAAAAGGGAGGTCAATCCCCATCATCCAAGCCATGCTTGCTTGAACCCAACCCCCACCCTCCACACCCATTATCTCGCGGGTCCCGTACATCACCCGACACACATCCCCCCCCTCTCCAAACCAAAATCGAAAGAAAAAACCCTCCCTCCCAAACGCCCACGCATGCACGACCGCCAGCCCAACGCAGCAAGCCGACCCGATCGAACCGAACAGAACAGAACACAAACCCCAGCGACTCATCCTCACCCTCCCCTCCAATCCGGACCCTCCCTCCCCCGCGGCCACTGGCGCAGCTGGAACCCGGGCTCCTGGACCCCGCTTCCCTCCTCCAAAGCCTCATCCCCCTTGCCGGGCCCGTACATGAGCCAACTGACGCCTTTGCGATCGCCATAGCTACCGTTCGCGACGGGCCCGCCACCGCCACCGCCACCGCCACCGTTGCCGTCGCCGTCGTCGGTGCGGCCACTCGACGCCAGGCCCCATCGGTCGCGGTACGACAACTCGAGCTGGTCGCGATAGGTGGGGCCGTCGAGGCGGGTGAAGTGGCCGTGGACGGGCGAGGCGACGGTGGCGCTTGCGGGCTGGGAGGAGGAGGTGGTGGTGGTCATGGGGATCTTTTTGGCGCTGGGGGTCTTGTTGGATCGGGGGTGGGGGGGGACGCCGGTGGAGAAGAGGCGGTTATTGAAGAGGGCGCCTGGATGGGACGTTAGCGGCTGATGTTGGGGGGTGGAGATTTGAGGGTGGAGGGATGGATGGATGGATGGATGGATGGATGGATGGATGGATGGATGGATGGATGGATGGATGGATGGATGGATGGATGGATGGATGGATGGATGATCGGATGGATGGATGGATGATCGGATGGATGGATGGATGGATGAGGGTTGTTGTGGTGGATGGGTGTATAACACGGGACGAAGATGGGGGGGGGGGTGAACTTACGCATGATTGGAAGGCAGGCGGAGATGATGCCGACGCTCGGCTCGACGGAGGACCATGTGAAGGCGATTCCGAGACTGTAGGTGGGGTCTAAGCGTCCCGCGGCAACCAATTTGACAATGCGGACGATGGAGATGGCGCAGACGCTTTTGGAGGGGGGGGGACGTTGTCAGCGAGGCTGATACAATCAGGAAGGTCATCGATCGATGTCGGGGTGTGTTGATGGAGGCTTCTCGAAAAGTGAACGACTTACAAAAACCCCAGCAGAAAAACCCCGGTCAACGAAATCTTCTGCGCACGGTTCGTTCTTAGTGACCAAACCATAGGCATGGGCAGGCACAGGACCATGATATCGGTGACAAGGTTACTGACACCCGTGCCGATGGAGAAGGTGAAAGTGTCCATGCATCTTGCCGTCTTGACATTCTTTACGTGAAAGGCCCAGAAAGCGTTTACTGGGACGCATTGAAAGATATCAGCGAACAAGACGGCCATCCACCAGGCGACGACGACGACGGCGGCGGTGTAGACGGCGAGTCGAAAACGACGCGAGGGAGAGAAGAGACGGTAGTAAAGCAGGAGTAGGGACATTTTGGTTGTGGCGTTTGTGGTAAAGTATAGGGCGAGACTTGCCAGGCCGTTCTAGCAATCATTCGTATGAGCGTGATGTTCGACCGTTCCGGCAGCATGAGATGATACTCACTTTTTGAAAGTGGAGGAGTTGATCCTTTGACAGGGTGAAAAAGTGTTCCCCGAGTCCCCATAGCGCCGCAGCAATGATTGTATCTATATTGAGGCCGTAAAGAAAGACCTGGTCACGCGGTTAGAAGATTGATCCAAAGATGCCGATGCGTGAGAGAGGTTTTATTCACCAGTGCGAGCACAATCGAGTAGTCACTGGGTTACAATTTCGCCGTCAGTATTGCCTATCTCAGAGGAAATAGCAAGGCTCGGAAGATGACTCGAGCATGGAGACTCCAACACTCCAATTTCGGTCTCAAAGAGAAAACATGGAGTCCAGAAATACGTACTCGTAGGAGATGGAAGCCTCCGACTTCCTTCTTGCTACAAAACGAAAAATGACAGCTATGGTAGCAAGGACGGTGACAGTAATGACGGCACCGTAAATAGCTCCGGTTTCTGCACGGCCAGGGTCCCCTGGCGGAATGAGTCCTTCAAAATGATCGGCCATGACAGTGCATAGAAGACAATTGAGGATGAGGGTTGGAAGAAGGATGCAAGAGAAAGGGGGAAGCGAAAGCAATGGTGTTGTTGAAAAAGATAAAAGATGGGGAGCAAGTGAAATAGGAATATGGCACATGGCGGGTTGACGTTTAAAGATACAAATAAGGTTTGGAAAGCACATGGCTGCACAGACTCGCTTGTAGTGGAAGTTCCTGAGCTACGCCGCAGCGCCACCCGTCATTATGGATTCATGCTGGCTTTTAGCCTTCAAACCAAGCGAATATGCAAGGAATAGAGAAATATGCAAGGCTCCCAAACGGGTTCAAGCTTATTAATCTGTGTCAATTGTCAAACAGTTTAGCCCAAGAGCAGCTGCGACTTCCAGGCGGGGAAGGTTCATGCAGCGACAGGCATATTCATGCCGATATCACGAACGGTGGGTCCCGGAGGTAGTGTCAGACTTGCATTGCGTCGATGCGAATGACGAGTCCTTCGCAATCGAGAAAGACGTCGAAGCATTGAATGCAAGCCATTCCATTCGATTGACCAGGCCCTGAAAATGCCCTAATGCAACTTAATTGGCCTTAAAAAATACTTTGTCTCTAAGCGAGAAGGCTTCAATAGACTATGTAGACTTTCTAACCTGGCTTCAATCTTAGCGCCTTCCAGCACGGGATTCCGGGGAAAACTGGGAGACCCTGACGCCCTGCCAAAAGTAAGCTTTTCGCGACTCCTCATTTCCGTGCCGGTATCCACCCATCAGCCTCTCGCCCATGTATTGTGATCACTTTTTCGCTTTTCAAGGGACTGACAAAGCCAAGCGGGGTCCATCAGCAGGACTGGTTTGACTCCATTGTCATCAGGATGAGGCTGTGGGTTCTCAAGTCTCAAAGTATCAGTATGAGTACGGGGAGTACTATGCTCTCGCATGCAAAGTGTTACGGGCACATGTAGTAGTCCACTAGCTCTCGTCCTATCGCCGTTCCCTTTGAAGTGGATGAAATGAGCTATTCCAGCCCAATCGCCAGCTGTTTTCCCCGCTCACGAGTCCCGATGCTGCCGTGGGTTCGGAGCAGGAGCAGGAACAGTCGTGCTGAACTTAGTTCTATAAGCTTCATAATTTACGTTTTGAGGTTGCCGTCGTAATGTGGAGCCGGCGTGTCAAGCGTCGCTAGCCCTGATGTAGCAGTAGTAAGAGTAAAGGGTCGTCCACCATGACGGTACTCGTACTATACCTGCCTCAACGACTCTGTCTGTCATTGTATATCAGGACCTGGCTTGCCTGCTTTCCTATGGCCTTCCAGCATCTCTTTCACCTTCCCGCGGATGTCAGTTTTGCTGACACGTGAGACTCCCCTTTCACGGATGATCTGGTGCTCATCTTTTCATTTGCTTGTGCATTTGTCAGCCTTCCCTTGTCTGTCGATACAGATCATGGCTTTTGAGGGGAAAAACGGCTTGAGTAGGGAAATTATGTGTCTTTCATATCACAAGCGGAGCAGCTATCAAAGCGCTAACCTTTCAACCCGTTGTTGATGATGTTGCTTCCACCCGGGTGACAGAAAAGCCTGGACACTAACCTGAAATAAGCTAGGAGATCAAAGGCCGTCCCACATACAATTTCACACCCAAATTTCCCCCTCTAAGTTTATGAATGAGTGTGTAATTAGTATGCCTGAAAGAATCTAGGCTGTTCTAGACGGTGATGGACGAATGACATTGACAGGCTATTAATGGAGAAACATGATACTTGCGCATAGAAATTTGCTGGGGAAGGCCGTAATATCCATTTAGTTAGTCTCCAGGCTTTTCCGTCACCCGGGTGCTTCGTAGCAGTACCTTACTGGTGGTACATGTAGGGCTGAGTGCGGATTAAGAGTCTTGGCATCGCCACCTGGTCACCCTATCACCAAGTCCATCAGATTTCTTAGAATCTCTTTTGGCCCATAGCACAGTCCTCGGAACGACTGAATACTGAGACGGGGCTTATGTTTACGTGGGGAGAACACCCATTACGAGCTTGATCTCTGAGCGGATTCAGTTGTATTTGTCCATTGACATGCTCCTCCAGCTCTCGCTGAATATTCAGGCAAGTTCACAGTCTGAGAATATGCAAACACATTGCACACAGGCGCGAGCTCGTTGGTCATTTACGACAAGAGGGTATTTTTCTTAAGTGGTCCTGAAACACTGCTGTGCATAACAGATATCAACTGCCAGTACAGGCCGATGAAATAGTCTAGGTATCACCTCTTCTTATAGTATCCCTCTACCATGTGACCCTGATGAATATGTAAGCTATACATCTCCAAGCCGTCAGTTGCTCGGAAAGCGACTGGTTCAGAAGATCACTCGATGCGCAGTAAAGCCAAGCATATCAGCTCCCCACTGATTACGCAGCTGTCGACTCTGAGTATATCTCTCTCCGTGACCTCGCTTGTGACTCAATCGATCTTTTCTCAGGATATCATGTCCCGGCCAATGACAAGAGCACACCCTTCCTGAAAAGTTATTGTCAATTAATCCTGATAAATCAATGGATGTTGTCGCCGATGTTCAGGATGGCTCTGTGCTGCAGTTCGACGATAAAAATGGTGCCGCGGTCAGTGTGTACAAGAGCCATATCTGCCTATTTGGGACGGTGGCACTGATGTTGGTGATATGGATCAATTGCATCAGTGGTAGAAGCCGTTACAGTATAATTCTAGGTGCTGAGGTGACCAGATGGCGACGCCAAGACACTGCTAGGGGTTGTCTCACGCTGCAGCGCTAGAAGTGCTAGTTGTCAGTGCTAAATGTGCTAGATAACGATACAGAATCGCAGCGGCAGATTCCAGCAGCACGAGAGTAGGTATTTTGAACGAAGAGGCTCTTTTGCTGGTTACTGCCATCTGCCGTAGGAGCTTAAGATGCGATACTCTAGTCGTACTGTCGTGGCATTGATCATCAATACCTTTAACAACGCACAAGGCACTGCTGGTCAAGTGCCAAGTGATGTTCAACAACCTGGCGATGGAAGTCCACTCTTCAGCTTCCAAGATGCGGAATCTGCATATGCAGGCAGATACATTGAAGCCCAGTACAATTACAGCCCGTACGGCCGAGGCCTTCTTTTCACTGCCGGCTGCAACTATGCGGTGCCAACTACGCCGCTGGTTAACGACTGTACGAAAGCCTGTCAGAACAACAGCCAGATTTTCTCTGACCCGTACACGATGCAAAATTGCATGCTGATGGCCTCGCTCGCCCCCATCAGTAGTGGCTCTATTGGTGTTGATAATACCTGGGTATGCAGTTACTGCTATAATGAGACTTATCACTAGATATAATAATCTTAATGATGTCTAAGGAAGAAGAATCCTATGTATAGGAACGGCCTTCATATACCAATGACTAGGCCGAATGAGTACTAGCGTAAGCGAGTGTTGAGTTACCGACACTGGCAAAAACCGAAAAAGATGAGGCTACTCGCATGCTATAAAAACATTCCTTCTCCGTAACCTCCATAACTGCAATTGCTTCTCTTACTGCAGTAGACGTAGATCTAATTATGCTAGGCGTATTTCTAATAGCAATAAGAGAGATATAATTAATCGATATCTTATCTCCTTAAATTTATAAGATCTCGATAATCTTCCGTCGGAAAGGCCATGCCCTCATGGCCAAATCCCTAGACAGCTACATCAAGAATACAGGCCTGTAGCCTTCCGCCTCTCCGTATCACGAATATAACCAAGCGGAGAGGCGAGCCAAGAAGCGAGAAAATAAGTATACTGGGAGGCGAAAAGTGGAGCGAGAAAATAAGTATACTAAGAGGCGAAAGGTGAACCGAGATTACTAAGCGAGAAAGTAGGCTCTCTAAGAGTCGATATAGTACATAGATGTAAAACCGCAGAGAGTTGGCTCGTGTTGATAGGGCTGCTGTCTTAAATAACTTAATAGAGTAAGAGTAGTAGGTGTGGGACTCGGTAATCTAAATCGTAGTTTATAGTAAGAGGGGAAAGGAGCGTAGTGGTATCCTCGACAATTAAAGTGGGGGGAGGGTGAATTAAAGTGGTATCCTCAGGCTGTTGTTGCTGAATTGACTGCATTGGCTGTTGTTGAGGCTAACGTAAAGGATCGTCGCTTGGGGTTGGAGGGAGGATCGGAGTAGTATTCTCTGGTTGATAAGGCGGTTGCGGGGGGAGAGGAACAGTGTTCTCCGGTCGATAAGGCTGCTGATAAGGCTGTTGCGGGGGGAGAGGAACAGTGTTCTCCGGTCGATAAGGCTGATAAGGCTGCTGCGGCTGAATTGGCTGCTGCTGAGGAGGGTGATATTGTTGGTGCTTTGGTGGAGGACGATTCTCGTCATCCAGTGGCTATGGGGTTTCTTCTTAAACTATATTCGCCAATGATTCGGCTATTAAAACCCCTCGTTCTTTCTTAATATAGACTCCATTATTTCGTAGGCAGTTTCATAAACCATATTGCTAGTCTTTAGAAAGGGCCTCAAAGTCCTCTTTAGCGAATTGTCGAAATTCCTTAGCAAAGATATCGGAGAGAGACTCCCATCATCTGCAAATCTAAAAAGTTCCTTTCCGCACGATTTCCGTCGGGTTCGTATTATAAGCATAATTTAGCACGATTTAGTCTATTAAGTAGACTTTATCTATATCTAACCCTTTTCGCTAATTTAGTAATTAAATATAATAAACTTCGCGTTTAGTAAGCTAAGATAGTATTTATTTAAATTAACTAGATTTTAAAGCGATTATAAGCTATTAATTTAATAGTATATATCTAAAAATTCGAGAAACTATATATAAGATAGGTTTTCTAAATTATTCGAGTTAAATAATATTATTAGTAATAATAATATTTATTAAAAATTTAATTCGATTAATTAAATATATATTAGAAAGATTTTTAAGATTATTTAAGCTAGATAGTATTATTAATTATAATAATATCTATAAAAATTCTAGATTAGCTAGTCTCGCTAGTAATATTAATATTTATAGCGTATTTAAATTAAATAATATTATCGATTATAATAACGTCTTTAGAGTATTTAATTTAAATTAGACTCGATATCTCTAGGTATCTAATAAAAATTATCGATTTAAGATTTATCGCGATATCTTATTATAATATTAATAATATTTATAATCTCTAAAATATAGATTTTTAAATAATTAGAATTTTAAGCGTTATAGCGGTGCTTAATTCTCTATTAATTCTTATTTAATTCGCCTAGTAAATAAAGAGACTAACTCTCTCTATTCTATCTACTACGCTATATATTCTTTATATTTTTCCTCTTTATTTAATATAACTTTATTAATTTATAAATACTTATTCTCTTTATAGATCGCCTCTTTTTTTATTTACTATAGTAAAATTATAGATAATATATTAAAGTTTAGTCTTTTTTATTTATTCTCTCTACTTATCGAGATATAAAGTATTTATACTTTAAATTTAGAGAGATTTAAGTTCTAATTATTATTTATTAAATCGATTTTTTTCTATTTAGTTATTTTATATATTAATTATTTTTTAATAATCTATAAGATTTTTTTATTATCTTTAGATTTAAATTTAATCTCTTAAATAGTTTAATATTAGTAAATCTTAATATAACTTTTTTTAAAATATTTACGAAGCTCGATTTCTCGATAATATTATCTAGCGAATTCTTATATAAGTTATTTAATTTAGAGGGTCTTTATACCTTTCTTACTAATTTAAAATATATCTTTAAAATATATTATCGTAATATATAATATATAATAAATCTTTTCTATTATTTTATATCTCTCTAGAACTTCTTAATATATTTATATATTTCTAAAAAGTATTATAATTATATAAGTAATAAAATAATAATAAAAAGCTTACCTTCGACTTTCTTATTATTTTATCTTTTAATATAAAAATATCTAGAATTATAATTCTTTAAATTATAATAAAAGATAATTATTATAAAAATTATAATATTATTAAATAAGAGTAATTAAAAATACTTACTTCTTTATCTAAATTTAAGAGATACTCTCTTATTATAGAAGAAAATTTTATATAATAATATAATTATTAATTAAAATAAGAAGTATTTTTTATTCTAGAGATTATTAGCTAAAGAAATTAATTAATCTAAATTTTATAAAATATATTATATTCTATCTATTTTATAAATCTTAATATATAAATTAAAGATTAATTAATAAATTATTAATTATTATTTTTAGATCTTTAGATAATAATATTATATAAATCTTAAAATAAGATTAAATAATATCTTAAATTTTCTTTATTAGAATTAAACGAAAATCGTCTATATAGTTAAAAAGCTATATTCTTATTAAAAAGAGCTTAAAGTATTAATAATAATAATTAATTAAAAGTATTAATATCTTTCTTATCTTAAAACTTATAAATTAATTATTAATACTTTATATAAATCGAGTATTCTTATAAAGTTATTATCTCTAATCTTTTTATATTTTAATTATTATTTAATTAAGCGCGTTAATATAATACTTTAATTAGAGACTTAGCTCTTAAAAATCTAGATATTTAAAATTTTTATTAATTATAATTATTATAAGTAAGATAATTCTTATCGCTTTAAATATATTAAGATACTCTTTCTTAATATTATAATTATACTCTTTTTATTATATTAAATTATTTTAAAGCGTAATTTAACGATTATTTTTATTTAAATTATCTTATAAAGTATAATCTATATATCTTTCTTTATTCTAATTTATTAATAATATATAATTTAATATTATTAGAGATATTAATAAAGCTTTAAATTTTTTTATTTTATTTAATAGACGTATTAGCGAGAAGCTTAAATAAGCTATATATTAATAATATAACTTTAATATAATAATATCTAATAACTTTATTTAATATAATACTTTTTAATATTAAATTATCTATAATAATTTAGTTATTATTCTACTATATTTAGAATATATATTTATTCTTATATTAAAGCCCTATATAAAGTACTCTAGCTTCGTTATTATAAAGACGACTTCTCTTAATAAATTATTTTCTATTTTAATTTAATATATATTTATTAATTTAGATATTTAATTATATAGTATATTCTTATTTCGCTTTATTAATTCTAATTCTTTATCGCTAATAAGAATTATTTTAAATTCTATAATTTATATTAGCTAGTTTATATTAATATTATTTAATTCTAAAACTAACTAATTAATAATTAATATTACTATTCTTTATCTTAGATTTAATAATTTTAATACTTAATCGAGGTTCGAATAAAAGTTTTTCTATCGCTTTCTATTAAGATATTAATTTAATAGAAGATATAAATTAAATAAGAATATACTAAATTTATAATCTTTATCTTTATCTTCGATTTTAAAAGAGAAATCTTTTTTAATATCTATAATAATATATAAAATTAAGAGAATATTATTAATATTAAGAGAAGCTTTATTATATATAATAATTATAATTATTAATAACTTCTTTATCTTCTATAGACTAATAGAGTTATTTAAGAATTTATTATTATCGTAATTAAATACTATATATATACCCTTCTTAGACTTATATATTCTATAGCGTTTAGACGATCTAGAATTTATCTATCTATATTCTTTAATATATCTTTTTCTCTTATTAATCTTCTTTATTTTATTTACTTTTTATTAATATATAGTTAATAATATCTTCGCGAATAAATAAATTATAATTTATATTTTTTATTTTCTTAATTTTCTTCTTTCTTCTAGCATTTTTAGCTCTCTTTATTACTATTCTCTTTTTCGCGTTTTATTTTAGAGTCTTTATAATCTCTATAATTTAGATATAGTAGACTTACTTAATAAAATATAAAGTATTATAAATCTTCTATTATTATTAAAAGTTAAAATAAAATTAATATTAAATATTAAAGATAATAATAAATAAAATATAAAAGTAAATATATTTAAATAAATAAAAAAATGAAAGGGTGGAGGGAAGTTATTAACTTAAAAAGAGAGGTTATTAATTAATATATTTTTAACTTATTTAAATTAAAACGCGTTAAATTTTTATTTAAATTTAACTATTTATTTAATTTAAATACTCTATTTAAACTAAATAACGTTTTCGCTAATAATCTCTATTTAAATTAAATAAATTTTTTATTAATAATTAACGCCAAGTTAATTATTATTTATTATTAAATATTATTACTCTAATTATACTTCTTTATTTACTTTCTTATTCTCGAGTATTTTCTTATAAATAATATTTATTTTAATATATATAATTATAGATTTTTTAATATAAATATTTATCGATAATAATTACTTCGATATATTAATAATATATTTTATTCTCTAGATAACGTTATATATAAAGTTATAATTTATATAATTATCGATAATAATATTATCATAGATTTTATAATTATTAAAAATAACGTATAATTCTTTTTAGTAATTTAAAGCTATTTTATATATAATAGTATATTTCTACTATAATTAATATCGTTTTTTTATAATCTCTATTAATAGAATATAGAGATTAAATATTAGCTTTAATATTTTTTATATTATCTCTCTCTATTTAATAAAGATCGCATATTTTTTTTAATCGAAGTCTATTAAGATATAGCTTATAAAGAAAATTTATATTAATAAATTTTCTAGAAGTTATTTAAGTTTAATATTATTAAATAATATAAGACGCTAATTATATTAAAGATAAAGGTCTTATATTATATAAAGTATAAGAAGATATTTAGAGAAAGTAGAGATTATAGATTATTTTAATAAGATAGACTCTTTATATTATAGAATTTCTTAAAATTAAATAAATTTTAGAGAATATAATAATTATAATATAAATATCTAATTATTTCTTATATATATATATATTATAACTTCGAATTCTTTCGCTAATAGCGAGAATAATTAATTTAAACTATTATATCGCTTTATATATTTCTCTTAATATCTTTATTATCTTTTTCTTTTTTTAAGATAAATAATCTCTTTATATATTAGTAATAATAGATATATATAAAAAATAAATATTTATTTATTTAATATTCTTTAATTATAAAGAATATAGAATTCTAGTTTTATTTATATATTGATAATATAATTATCTTAAACTTTTAAGAATAATTAATTTTAATATCTTTATTATTAATATAATATATAATTCGATCTATTATAATATTATATACTTTATCTTCTTTTAATATATTTATAAATATATTAAAATTAATATTATTTATTATAACGCGAATTAGTATTTAAATCTTAATAATATTAAAAAGCGATATTAGTATATTAATTATAGTTCTTCTTAAATATATATAAAAACTAGCTCGATTAAAGATATATAATTATAATATAAAATTAATATTATTAATAAAGATAGATTATTTATTTAATTATTTATATTTATAAGTCTATATATATATATAGTTAATTTTTATAGCTATATCTAATTCGTAATTATTTAATTATTCTTTTAAAATATTAGGCGTAAAAACTTTTAAGAAAATGTTCTTTAATTATTTAAAGGTCTCGCTAAGTTTTATTTAATTATAAAAAATATTAAATATACTTTTAATTAGATATCTCTTTTTTATCTTTTATTTTAAAAAAAAGCGAATCTTTTTATAATTAGACTCTTTTATTATTAAATTATATAAGATAATTAATATTATTTAAATTTTTAAATTAATATTAATATAAAATAATTTAGATAGAATAGATAAAGATAATATAATACTAACTTATAGAGATCTATATTTTATATCTAAAATTAATTAAATTATAGAATTCTAAAAAAAGTAAAATAATTCTAAAGAAGAATATATTAGAAAGAATATTATAGAATTAATAGAGATTCTAATTTAGAAATAGACTTTATAGGTCGATCTTTATTTAATAAATCTTATTATATTATTTATTCTATCTATTTAGAGAATTAATTAATAATTAAATTAAATAGTTAAAGTTAGATAATACGATATAGAGTTAAATTATATTATATATTATTTAGATATTTAAAATATCTATTTAAGAATAATATATATCTTTCTTAATTTCTTTATTTATCGTATATCTAAACTATCTTATCTTTTACTTCTTTATTTATATCGTTATTCTTATACTTATTATAAATCTCAATTCTCGAGTTAAATATCTTTTATTTAATCTTTTTATTTAAAATCTTCTTATTTAAGCCTTATAAGTTATTTAATATTAAATTATAATTATATATTAAAATAGTATAGAAGCTTTAGAATAATCGAGTATACTTATAAATAGCGTATTTAAAAAGATAATATAGTATTATTATATATCTAAGAACGAATTATCTCTCTTTATATATTTCTATTTAAAATCTTATTATTAAGACTTTTTAGATTATTTAATACTAAGTAGTAATTATATATCTTTTTATTTTTCTATAATAGCTATATTACTCTTTTATCTATTTAAATATTTTATTATTTCTTTTAATTAATATCTAGATTAATAAAGTAAAAAGCTCTTATTAGCGTTATATCTATATTTATAAAGTATTTAATTAAGATAAGAAAATAAGATTTATTATTATTCTTAAAAGATCGTATTATTAAATTATCGCGATTTTTAAATTAAATAATTAAAGAGTATTAAAGAGTTTTATTATTTAAATACTCTTATTTAAATTATTATAAGTTTATTAATATTATTCGAGTTTAATAAGATAGAGAAGAAGATTATATTAGAGCGATAATTAGATTAATTACGAAGGAATTTATAAATATTATTAGCTTTTTAAAACGTTTATAGATATTTTTATTAAGAGTATTAATTAGCTATTTTAATATAATAAATTTAAAAATATTTTTTATTAAGTTATATAAATAGTAATTATATATATTATCTTATAAATACTATAATTAATTCTTCTTTATATTATCTAACTTAGAAGATTAATTACTATTATTTAAATTTATAATAATTCTTATTATTATAATATTTAATATTGATTAGCTTTAATTAATATATCTTAAAGAATTTAAAAATATTAAAAATAATAGTTATAGCGCGTAATTTATAGATCTTATTAAAGTATAATTTATATATAGATTTAAATAAATTATATTCTTAACTCTAGATTTTATTATATTATATAAGATATTTAACTTTAATCTAATCTTAAATAATCTAATTAATATCTTAAAGAATTTTTTTTTAATTATCGCTTAATAAGTAGATAATCTTTCTTATTTTATAAGATAAAAGCTTTATAAATAAAGCGTTATTATTAATAATTCTTAATTTTATTATTTATTTAATTATTAGCTTATTTAGAACTATTTATATTTTATTAATATTTCTCTTTAATTTTTTATTTAATAGAGCGCGTAGATAAGACTTTATATTCTTTATACACTTTTTAATATTATAATATTTCTTCTCTATTATCTTAGATAAAATAATATTTATCTTTTATTATAACTACTTAATTAATAGAATTATCGCTATTATATTAATAAAGAATATAATTTATAATATAATTAAATATTTATAGATAAATAATAGATAATACTTAAACTCCTTCGCTATTCTATTATAATATACTTATTTTTTCTTATTTAAATTTTATATATAAGCGAGATCTTTAATAATAATTCTAGATTACTCTATCTTATAGATGATAATTAATATAAATATTAAGAAGATATCTAATTTTATATTATAATATTTATCGACGTAGATTTATTTAATAGCGAAGTTATATATAAATAAACTCTTTATTTTAATTTAAATATAATTCTTATAGAATTTAAATATTATTAAGATTAAGAATCTCTCTTATCTAGATTAAGCTTTATTATTAGCTATATATTTAAATAATTTAATATTTATAAAGATTAAAGACTCTAAACTAATATTATAATATTAAATTAATTTATATATATAAAAGACGCGAAATTATATTATATTACGATCTTCGAGATTTATTAACTTAATAATTTTAATAAATTAATTCGCGAAAATTTTAACTAGAATAATTATTAAGAAGAATTTTAATTTAAATATTATTTAAATTATATAATTAGCTTTATCTTTATATAAGTATATAATATTAAATATCTTAATTAAAGAATATTAGAATTATCGATTTTTTTAAATAAATTATAATATAAGATATTTACTCGTAAAGAAAGACTTTTTAAAGACTTTAACGATAATAATATTTTAATATTTTTTAAAAATATTAAATCGTAGAGTAAGTTATTATTTAAATATTTAACTTATTAATAATATTAGAATCTAAAGAAATATTTATATTAGCGAGTTAAATAAAAGAATTAAATATATTTATCTTATTAAAGTTAAGTTTATCTATATTAATTACTTTACTATAGAGATTTATCTAAAAATATCTTTATATTAAATTATATAATTAATAGATTTTTAGAATAATAGATATCGAGATTTTTTACGAATTTAAGATATACTCTAAGTCTCTAAAGATATAAGTATTTTTAATATTTTTATTATTATAATTAAGTTATAAAACTTATTTTATAATTTTTTAAATTTAATTTAATTATTATAATCTCTCTTTCTCGTTAAGCTTAATTTTTTTATTAGATTAATTAATATAAAGAGTAAATAATTAATAATATTCGAATATATATTTTAATATTAGATCTCTATTGCTAGCCTCTATATTATTTTATATCTTTCTTTAATTTATAATCTTATTAATCTTAATATTATAAGAATTAATTAATTAAAAAGTATAATCTTATTTAATTAAGAGCTTTATTAATATAATATCTTTTACTATTAAACGCCTTTTCTCTTATAATAAGAGTATATTATTACTCTTATAAGTTTTAAGTATAATAACGTTATCTATTAAATTATTAATAAACTTCTTTTATAAAAAATAATAATAAACTTATAATTAAGAGTTACTCTTATTTAAACTAATATTAATAAATTAAGAATCTATTTTATTTTCTTTATAAATATTAAGTAAATTAGATAATAAGATTAAAGATCGAGCGATAATAGAATAAAGAGAAAGTAGAATTTCGATAGAATTAGATTAAGATAGAGTATTATAAAAATTAAAAGAGATTAAAAATTTTAAGATTTACTTTAGCTTAATAGAAGAAAAGACTAAATATTTAAATATTATAAGAGATTATTAAGATTAGAAATATAGATATATTAATAAGTTTTATATAGTTTTAAAGATATTAGCTTTAATATTTAATATCTTAATCGAAGCTAGAATTAATATTAATACTTATTATTAATATAAGAAAGTAAAATAAATAAATCTTTAATTATATGTTATAAGAATATTTATTATTTAAATACTCGTAATTATTTTTAATATTTATATATCTCTTAGAAATTATTATCGTTATTAATAATTAAGCTTATATTATTAACTTTATAAATTAAGCGAAATAGTATTTTAGAAATTTTATTAATATTATTCTAAAAACGTTTTAAGTGAAGATAAATAAGAAGAGCTTTATAACTAATTTACTCTTATAACTAAAAGATTATTATTAGATCTTTTATTAACTTTTAAATAAAGATAAGTTTATACTTATCTAGATTATTAATAATAATAAATTATAGAGATTAAATACTAGAGAGCTCTTTAATAAATAATCTATTAAATTAATAAGAGTTTATTACTTTCTTAATTATTAAGAACTTCTAAATCTTTATATATTCTATATTTAATATTTTTATAAATTCTCTTTTAAACGCTCGCTTCTCTTACTTAATAGATATCTTATTAATTAATAAAAGTAATTTATTTAAGTTTTTAAGAAAGAAACTTAGATCTTAGATAATTATATAATTAGAAATAGATAATAATTAAATAATCTCGCTAATAATAATATTAATCTTTCTCTTCTACTATTTTATAGACTTTCTCTAAAAACTATTTTATTATAATTAATATAAGAACTTCTCTTTTATAATTTTAAATATAAGTAATAAAAAGCGAAGTCTCTTATAAATATTCTTACAATTCGCTAAGATATCTAAGTTTATAATATTAAATTTAATATAAAAATTAGATTCGATAAATATAGCTTTTATTTACTCTAAATATAATTAATAAAATAATTATAAAGAGTATAATATAATAATAAATAAGTAAATAATTATAGAGAAACGCGTAGTAGAATAAATAGTATATAAGAGTTTAATTAAGATCTATAGTAAGATATAAGTAAATAGAAAAATAGAAGAAAGATATAGTATTTAACTTAAATCTTTAATAGCACTTATAAATAAATAAATAACTACTTTTTAAATAATATTAATTAATTATTATATACTCGCTAATAATAATTAATACTAAAGCGTAATATAGATAATAATATAAATAAATAAATATTAAATAATAAATTATAAAGAGAAAATAGTAGAATATAATATTATAGGCGTTAATAACTAGCGCGATAATTAATTATTTAACTTTAATTTAATAATTTATTAACTATTTAAATCGTCTATTTAACTTAAATATTTAATTATAATTTATATTATTTAAAAGCTAGATTAAAGATTATATTAATAATTAAAAATTATAATTAAAAGAATTATAGATATTTAATAGAAGTTAAATATTAAGTCTATTATTACTATTAATTAACTTAAATATATTATTTATTTAATTTGAATATTAGATATAGTAGTAGTATCGAAATTAAATAAGCGATATTTAAGCTATCTATATATTCGCGTTATCTATATTTCTAATATTATTATTCTTATCTTTAATATTATTATATATTTAAAATTAAATTATCTCTCTTTATATATTTCGATTTAATATCTTATTATTTAAGCTATTTAAGTTATTTAATATTAAATAATAATTATAGATCTTTTTATTTTTCTATAATAGTTATACTACTCTATTATCTACTTAAATATTCTATTATTTCTTCTAATTAATATTTAGATTTATAGAGCGAAAAAATCTTATTAAAATTATATCTATACTTATAAAACATTTAATAAAAATTAGAAAGCGAGATTTATTATTATTCTCGAAAGGTCGTATTATTATATTATTATAATTTTTAAAAAAAATCGCTATGGAGTATTAGAGAGTTTCGTAATTCGAATACTCTCGTTTAAATTATTATAAGTTTATTAATATTACTCGAGATTAATTAAATAAAAAAGAAAAATATATTAGACTAATAATAAGATTAACGATAGAGGAATTTATAAAAATAATTAATTTTTTAATATATTTATATATATTCTTCTCGAGAGTATTAATTAATTATTTTAAGATAATAAATTTAGAAATATTTTATATTAGCTCGTCTAGATAATAGTTATAAATATTATATTCTAAATATTAAAGTTAATTATTTTTTTTATTATCTAGCTTTATAAAGTCTAATCGCTATTATCTTATTCTATAATAGTTCTTATTATTTTAATACTTAGAATTAATTAGCTTTAGTTAATATTATTTAAAGAAGTTAAGAATATTTAAAATTACTATTACTATTTAAAGCTTATAAGCTTTATTAAAATATAAGTTATAGATAAGATTAGAGATATTATAATTTTAGATTATAATCTTTTTATATTATATAAGATACTTCGCTTTAATCTAGTTCTAAATAATTCGATTAATATTCTATAATATCTTTTTTTAATTTTTATTTAATATATAGATAATCTTTTTTATCTTATATAGTAAAAGTTTAATAAATAAAGTATCGCTATTAATAATTTTTATCTTCGCTATTTATTTAATTATTAGCTTATCTAAAATTATTTATATTTTATTAATATTTCTCTTTAATTTCTTATTCGATAGACTACGTAAGCGAGCTTTTATATTCTTTATTCGCTTTTTAATCTTATAATATACTTTCTTTATTATTATTAATATAATAAGATCTATTTCTTATTATAATTACTCTATCGAGAGAACTATTATTACTATATCTATAAAAAATTTAATTTATAATATAGCTAAATATCTATATACGAATAATAGATAGTATTTATATTTCTTCGCTAGTCTATTATAATATACTTATCTCTTTTTATATAGTTTTTATATATTTATAAAATTATTAATTATAATTCTAGATTACTCTATTTTATAGATATTAATTAATATAAAAGTTAAGATAATATCTAACTTTATATTATAAAACTTATTAATATAAATCTAATTAATAGCGAAGTTATATTTAAATTTCTCTTTATCTTTAATTATAATTTTTATATAATTTTTATATAACTCGAGAGTTATTAGAATTAAGAATCTCTCTTATTTAGATTAAACTTAACCGTCAATTATATATTTAAATAATTTAATATTTATAGAGATTAAGGGCTTAGCGCTAACTCTATAATATCGAGTTAATTTATATATATAAAATACGCGAAGTTATATAACGTCGCGATTATCGAGATTTATAAGCTTAGTAATTTTTATAAGCTAATTTGCTAAAGTCTTTACTAGAATAATAATAAGAAAGAATTTTATTTTAGATATTATTTAAGCTATATAGTTCGCTTTATCTTTATATAAATAAATAATATTAAATATCTTAATTAAAGGGTATTAAGATTATTAATTCTTTTAAATAGATAATAATATAAGATATTTATCCGCGAAAGAAGATTTTTTAAAGACTTTAATAATAGTAATATTTTAATACTCTTTAAGAATATTAAATTATAGAGTAAGTTATTACTTAAATATTTAATTTATTAATAATATTAGAGTTTAAAAAAATATTTATATTAGTAAATCGAATAAAAGAATTAAATATATTTATCTTATTAAAGCCGAGCTTATTTATATTAATAGCTTCTTTATAGATATTTACTTAAAAGTATCGCTATATTAAATTATAGAGTTAATAGATTTTTAAAATAATAGAAATTAATATTTTTTATAGATCTAAGATATAATCTAAGTCTCTAAATATTTAAATATTATTAATATTTATATTATTATAATTAAGTTATAAGATTTATTTTATAATTTACTAAATTATATTAAATTATTAAGATCTTCTTTTCTTATTAAGCTTTATCTTTCTATTATATTAATTAATATAAAAAATAGATAATTAATAATACTCGAATATATACTCTAATATTAGATCTCTATTATTAATCTTTATATTATTCTATATCTTTCTTTAATTTATAATTTTATTAATCTTAATATTATAAAAGTTAATTAATTAAAAAATATAATCTTATTTAATTAAGAGCTCTATTAATATAATATCTTCTATTATTAAATACTTTCTCTCTTATAGCGAAAGCGCGTTATTATTTTTATAAGTTTTAAATATAATAATATTATCTATTAGATTATTAATAAACTTCTTTTATAAGAAATAGCGATAAATTTATAATTAAGAGTTATTCTTATTTAAGCTAATACTAATAAATTAAGAATCTATTTTATTTTCTTTATAAGTATTAAGTAGATTAAATAATAAGATTAAAGATAAAGTAATAATAGAATAAGAAGAAAGCGAAGTTTTAATAGATTTAGATTAAAGCGAGATATTAGTAAATCTAAAAGAGATTAAGAATTTCGAGATTTACTTTTACTTAATAGAAGAAAAAATTAAATATTTAAATATCTTAAAAAGTTATTAAAATTAGAAATATAAGTATATTAATAAATCTCGCGAAGTTTTAAAGATATTAGTTTTAATATCTAACGTCTTAATTAAAGCTAGAATTAATATTAATACTTATTATTAATATAAAAAAATAAAATAAATAAATCTTTAATTACGCGCTATAAGAATATCTATTATTTAAATATATATACTTATTTTTAATACTTATATATCTCTTATAAATTATTATTATTATTTATAATCGAGCTTATATTATTTACTTTATAAATTAAATAAAATAGTATTATAGAATTTTCGTTAATATCGCTCTAAAATCGTTTTAATTAAAAATAAATAATAAGAGCTTTAAGATTAAGTTACTTTTAAAATTAAAAGATTATTATTAAATTATTTATTAACTTCTAAATAGAGATAAGCTTATACTTATTTAGATTATTAATAATAATAAATTAAAGAAAGTTAATACTAGAGAGATTTTTAATTAATAATCTATTAAATTAATAGAGATTTATTAATCTCTTAATTATTAAGAGCTTCTAGATCTTTATATATTTATCTTTTTATACTTCTATCGATTTCCTCTTAAATAATTACTTCTCTTACTTTATAGATACCTTATTAATTAATAAGATTAATTTATATAAGAATTTAAGAAGAAAGCTAGAGTCTTACGCGGCTATATAATTAGAAATAAATAATAATTAAATAGTCTCGCTTATAATAATATTAATCTTTCTCTTATACGATCTTATAAGCTTTTTTTAAAGATCTTTATATCTTAATTAACGCGAGAACTTCTCTTCTATCACTTTAAATATAGACTCTAAAAATCGAAGTTCTTTATAAATATTATCTCGATTCGCGATAATATCTAATTTAGCGATATTAATTTTAAGATAGAAATTAATTTTAATAAATACTACTATTATAAGTATATTATTTAAAAAAAATATAGATATTAATATAATAGTATATATAATATAGTAGTAAGAAAACGCGCGTTAGATTAAGTAAGATATAAGATAAAAGAAATTTAAATAAGATTATAGAGTTTAAGTTAAATATTCGATATTATTTTCTAAAATATATATTATATCTTTAACTAACTTTAATTAATTATAAGTAAACTTCGATTAGCGTTAACTTTATTAATAACTATCTCGATAGTCTTAATTAAATATTAGTATATTATATCTTTAATTAACTTTAATTAATTATTAATAAAAACTTCGATAGAAGCTTTAATTAGCGTTAAAATTAGTAACGCGTATATCGATAATAAGAGTACGAATTTCGCTATTATATCTACTAAAAATATAAATTTATTTAATAATAATATAAATTTTCTAAGATCTATTCTCTACTAATAATTTCGAGATTAATAATCTTCGATAGAATTTAAGCGATAATAATTACTTCGATAATTAGTATTTCGAAAATTAATACTTATTTTAACTCTTCGATATAAGAGATAATAGTAAGATATAGCGACTAATAAATACTATATCTATATAATTTTTATTTATTCTTCGATTAATTAATAGATAGTCGAGTTTCTTTTTTAGTAGATATACTAATCTTCTTTCTTCTTTATATTTATAAAAATCGATTAATTAAATTATCTTCTCTTTAAATATATATAACTCTTAATAATTTATTTAGCTTTAATTATTTATATCTAAAAGACTTTTATTTTAATATAAAGATATATTAGCTAGTTAAATATAATAAAATAACTATATATTATAAATAACGATAAATAGATCTAATATATTTCTTTTATAATACTTATTTTTAGAGATACTACTATTTAAATTAAACGATTTAAATTAAAATAAAATTAATTTCTTTTATATAAAATATATATCTCTAAATTATATACTCTATAGACGACTTTATTATTTTAAAGTAAATATATAAATATAATTTTATATATATAAAAGCGCTTTAATTATATACGTATTAAATATAAAGAAACGTTTAAAAGTAATAAAAGTATTTCTTCTCTAAATAGCTCGTTATAGACTCTTTCTTTTTATAAATATCTATTAATATAAGATATTTTTTATATATAGATTTATAAATATCTTTTATATAATTATAAAGAATATAAAGTTAAAATTAGACTTCGTAATAAGTAAGACTAGAGTAATAATATATATTCGTTAAAGTGTTAATATATTATCAATTACTAAAGAATATATATCTTATAATTAATTAATAATAGATAAGAGAATATATATCGAGTATATCGCTTCTATAAAAAATAATATAAAAATAATAGTAGATTTATTAGATATCTACGAGATTATAGAAAGCGAAAACTAATTCTTTTATACGCGTCTTTTAATATTATAAATCGCGATATAATTAATAATATTAATAATCTAATAGCTCTAATTATCGTAAGAGAAGAAGATATATATTTATTTAAAGATAATATAATTATGAATTTAATATTATAATAGTAATTAGATAAGTAGAAGATAGAGAATATTACGAGCGTATTCTTAACACACCCCTCAGCCCTATGACTAGCGGGCCTTGACGGAGACATTCTCTATTATATTATACCTTCTTTCCACCTATATAGTTCGATACCTTAGTTATCTTATTCAATATACCTATATTAATATTATATCTATATCGATTCTAATACTATAACTAAGGTTAACCCACTTATTTTATTCGTATTAGCGAACGAATTTAAAGAAACGCGCTGATAGAGGCTTTTGATAAGAAATTAAGTTAAGCTATCGTATTTCTAAGTAAGTCTATTAGATAGGTAAATCGATTTTAAAGAGCCTAAAAGAGATAGCGAAACGGTCTCGGCAAATAGTAGTCGAGGGATAAAGAAGGTATTGGATTATTCGTATAGCTAGCGAATCGAAAGAAATAGCTAATATCATCTTATATTTCTATATTTAAAATATATATTAATAGTATTACTTATAACTTTATATACTATAACGTCTAGAGTTTTAATAAAACTCTAATTAGATAAGAAACGACCGAGTTATAGTTAATTGAAGATATTATTCTCCGAAACTTCCTCGTATATAACTTCTTTATGAGATAAGAGACCCTTTAAGCGGAGTAAGTGCACTCGAAAGACTACTATTTAAAGTACTTATAGTCTTCTTAACGCCTTAAATAGTTAGAAAATAAGTATATTAAATCCTCGCAAAGAAATAATCTTATCTTAGACTTCACAGTGAAATTTTTTATTCTTAATATCGAATAATTTCGATACGCCTTAAAGAGGCTTTATTGTTCTCTAGTATATCTAATATTCCTAGCACCCATTCTTTCGAAGTATTTAAACTCCTCTCCACTTTATTTTAAACCTTCCTTTCTTCTTTCCCATAGCGAAGTTTAATATCGAAAGAATAAATTAAATTAAGACCTTACTAGAGTAAACTAAGTTTCGACGAATATTAGTTCTATTAGATAATATCTCTAACGAGATAGACTTAATAGATATATCTTAAGATATCGCTAATAGTCTATAACTATAATATTAAGCTAAGTACTAATCTAACGAATTTATAACTATATTAAATAAAATTCGTTAGAAGCGAGATGATTTTCGAGAGATTACTACTCGATATTACGTCGTTATAATAAAAAAGAATCTAATTATAAATGATTTATATTAGGTCTATAGAATAATCGAGAAGATAAATTAACTAGCTCGAGACTTCTAAAAGAATATAACTTCTCTATAGCGGAAAGTTAATAGCCTTAAGATATAGTTAATAAAAGACTTATAACTATTATCGATTAAGGAAAAACGCACGCCTAGACATTTAAAAGAGAAATTAGTTAAGATCTTAGATTTACCTCTATTTATTAACGATAGCGATCTTATCTAAGACGACTAATTCTTTAGAATAGAATAGAAATTTAAGGCTAATAGCGATTATTATCTTATCGAGAACTCTAAGATAGTCTACGTAGTCTTATAACTCGGCGATAAGACTATATAATATACGATATATAGAAGACTTCGAAACTCCATTAATCTATATTAATCTTTTACTAAGATTATAAACGAGTTAGTCGATATCTACGAGAACTTAGATCGACGTAGTAATATATTACGTAATATATATACTCTATAGTAAGAAATTTAACTCTTTATCGATTTCTATTTAGACTTTATTCGACTAGGCACTATTCTTAGCTATAACGAAACCCTTATACTAAAGAACTACCTTTTTAAGAAACTAAGAAAGAAATTAAAGAAGGTATAGTAGGTTATAGGAGGTTTTACTACCTTAAAGGCTATAAAAGAATACCTTCAAAAGCTAAATAACTTATAACGTGCTGATTATAAGAATTTTAAGTTTATAAAGATTACTATCAAGTTAACTATAATATAAATATCGACGATAGCACCCGCGATTAATATACGCCTTATACCCGTTATCGAGTTTAATTTAAGTATAACTACTACGCCTCTAAATATTATGATTAATTCGAAATTAAGGGAATTAATATATTATAACTACGGTAAGAAAGATTACTATCGAAAGGACTATATAATAACTATCTAAATCGAGGCCGATAAAAAGATCTTCGAGGAGATACGACTTCACGCGATAGAAATAGATGAAGAATTCGAAATCGATAACGTCGACACTACGAGTAGCGACGATTCTTCTTCGAATTCGGGAAACGAATAGCCTCTTTCAAAGTTACGATAAGAGATACTTATAAAGTATATCTAATAGATATCTTTAATAACGCTCTAGCACGTCGTCCTTTCTATATATAAGTTACGCTATCTTTATAAGAAAGAGAGTATTTACTTTAGAACTCTCTTATAAATAATAAATATATCGGTACTTATATAGTTATAAATAAGTTCTTAATCTTAGCGATATATAAGGCCTTACATCTAAAACTACTCTCACTATTACGATCTAAATCACTAAGGAATTATAACGACCAGATTATAAAACGACTAATTATATACTATTTACTCTCTACGATAATAGTAAAAGATTATTAAGAAGAAATATATCTAATACTAATTGCATTATTGAAATACGATATAATAGTTAGAAAACTATAGATAAATAAATACGAGGTAGTTCTTAATATATTACGGGATAAGATACTCTTTCTATCCGATCGATATAATTATAATAATAATTAAATATTAATAATAAACGACCTCTCCTTTCTATCAACTCCGAAGCTTCGACTATCTATATTATCTACCCTCTTATCTATTATACTAAAACGATAAAGTTCTCTCTTATTTATCTATAATAATGAGACTAATTCGAATATCTTCTCATTAAATGAGGATGAGAATAGTAAGGAGTTTAAGTTTATTAATATCGCTGAGATTAATGTAATAGCTTATTATTAATTAGCCCGTGAAAAAGATAATAAGCTATTTATATTAATAATGAATAAGATCTATAATATATCGCCTATATTATATACGCTTCCCTCTATCTAAATACCTCGCAAAACTCGTATATCGATTAATAAATCGTATCTCTACGACTTAGAAAAGAAATATAAGAGATATTATAGTTCTAACTATCTCATTTAGATTAATAGCGTCGACAAGATTAGTTCTAAGAAGGTAAAACGTAAGCTATCTATAAAGTATTACGATTATCTCGATATTTTCGATAGAACTAAGACGAATATACTTCCTCTATATTATTCTTATAATTACAAGCTCGAATTTAACGATAGCTTTAATAAAACGAAACTTCTAAAAAGTAGAATCTATTTAATATTAGAACACAAATTAAAATAGATAAAGAAGTATCTAGACGAATATCTAAAGAAGGGATTTATAACACTAAGCTATATACTATTCGCCTTATTTATTCTATTCGCGGAAAAGCTAAATAAAGAATTACGTTTTTATATAGACTATCGAAAGCTAAACGCTATTATAAAAAGAAATCGATATCTAATCCTATTAATAGATAAGATTTTAATAAGAATTTAGAGATATAAATATCTCACTCGATTAGATATTATAGCCGCGTTTAATAAACTACGTATATATCCCGATAGCGAGAATTTCACTACTTTTATTATCTCCCTTAAAGTATACAAGTATTAGATTCTCCCCTTCGATCTAATTAACGGCCCGATCACATATTAATAATATATAAATAATATTCTATTCGAATATCTAAACGACTTCTATCAGATTTACCTCGATAATATACTTATTTATAATAAGATAAAAAAGAAATACGTCTAACACGTTAGATAAATCCTCTAGAAATTAAAAAACACCGACCTTTAGGTGAATATCCTTAAGTGCGAATTCCACGTTTAGAAAATTAAGTTTCTAGACTTATTAATATCTATAGACGAGTTATAAATAAACTCTATTAAGATTTAGACTATTATCGAGTAAATTATATCTACTAACCTTAAAGAGATATAAGCCTTTATTAGATTTTATAATTTTTATCGGTAATTTATTAGAGATTTCTCTAAAATAGTTAAACTCATAGTAAAACTCACGATAAAGAAGGCTATATTTGATTAGTTCTTAGCATATTAAGAGGCCTTCTACTTTCTTAAAGTCGCCGTTACTAAAGCTTTAATTCTACGTTATTTCGATAGAATAAAGAACGTTATTCTAGAGACTAACTCTTTCGACTATGTTAACGAAGATATTCTTTTTTAATATAATAATAAGAAAGTTCTTTATCTAATAGTCTTCTATAGTAAAAATCTAATCTCGATCGAGTATAATTATTAGATCTACGATAAGAAACTATTAATAATTATTCGCTATCTAGAATACTAGCGCCCTAAACTGAAATATATAAACGTTTTTATTAAGATCTTTACTAATTATAAAGAACTAATATATTTTACTAAGAAAAGAAATCTTAATTAACGCTAGACTCGATATTTGAATATATTATTAGAATTCAATATAAAGATTATTTATCGATCTAAATCTTAGAACGTTAAGGTTAATATACTTATATGAATAGCTAGATATAAATTAATTAATCTCGAGGATAAACGATTACGCTAATAGTATTAGATAATTCTTATCTTTAATTGATTGAAATTAAATAGCGAATATATCGATATATATATAATTAATAACTCTATCTATTATAAAGTAGTAGAGGCTAATAAGAAAGACGAATATTATATAAAAATTCGTAAGGCTATCGCCGAAAATAAGAATAAGTTTCGAGAAATTACTCTTAGTAAATGCTTCGTATAAGACGAAGTGCTTTATTATAAGAATCGTTTATAGGTATTCGATAATATATATATCGATATTATTCGAGAGGTATATAATTAACTATTCTACGACTATTTCGAGGTAGTATATATCTATAAACTATTTAAAAGAGAATACTATTGGCGAGATATAAGAACTATTATAGCCACCTACGTTAAGAATTACTATATTTATTAGAGAGCTAAGGCGCCTCGCGATCGGAAGTATAATTTACTATAGTCTCTATTAATCCCATAAAAACGATAGTAAGATATATCGATCGACTTTGTTATAGGCTTATCTATATTCGACAGCTATAACGCTATTTAAATAGTAATCGATTAATTTACTAAGGAACGTTACTATATAGCCTATTCCGATATCGATGAAGACACTATCGCTAAGAAGATAGTTAACTTACTACTTAAGAAAGTATTTCATCTATACGATCTATTAATCTTAATAATATCGAATTGAGACTCTTAATTTATAGCTATTATATAAAAGTCTTTTTGCGAGAGACTAGATATTATAGTTAAGCTATTAATAGTCTTTTACTCTAAGATCGATAGATAAATCGAATAAGCGAATTAGGATATAAAGCGTTATCTTCGAATATACTATAATTATATATAGAACGACTAGATAAGATAGCTATCTATTACCGAGTTCGCCGATAATAATACTATCTTATCGACTACTGATATCTTATCTTTCCTCGCGAATAAGGGGTTTCATTCTCGAATAACTTTTAGCTCGAATATTACCGACTACGAGATTATACGTAAGCGTCTTAATACTACTCGAGCGAAGAATATTATAGATTATATAAAATAAGTTCTTAAGTATATTCGGAGTAATATAAACCGCGCTTAGAAGGCTATAGTTATATAAGTTAATAAGTATCGATAAAAGATTACTTTTTAAATAGGCGATAAGATCTTTCTAAATAGCAAGAATATTATCTTTAATCGCTTTTTCTATAAACTAGACTATAAGAGACTCAATTTATTCGAGATTATAGGCCTTATAAAAATCTTATATCATCTAAAACTTTCGCCAACCATAAGAATCCACGACGTCTTTTATCTTAATCTCTTAAGTCTCGCGGTAAATAACCTCTTACTAGGGCAGATAAACCCTTCGCCGAAGTATATTACTATCAACGGTCGAATCGAATAAATTATTAAAGAAATACTTAGCTTTAAATTAATCTATAGTTGTCTTAAGTATAAAGTTAAGTAGAAAGGCCTCGATAATAATCTTAACTGGTATAATGCGGACGGCGGTGAATTCGAAAATTGCTAGAATCTGATGAACGACTTCTATAAGCGATATCCCGAAGAGCCTTATCTATAAAGAAATTAAGGCGAGGGGCCTTTAATAGCGGCAGCGTCCCCGGGCCGAAACTACCTCGAATACCCCATTTTTAATCGAATTAAGACCGTCCGATATCTTTATAATAGCCTCATTTTTTCTAAAACCGAGAATCGATCCCTCAGACTCATTTTAATTAGAAATTACCTTATATATAGCCTTCCGCGTAGGCCCCCGTTGCTAATATAACTCTAAAGACCTTCCGAAGTTATACCAATACACACATGAATTACGTTATCGCTGTTACGAAATATAATTGATATTAGCTAAATAATATATTATAGAGAAGACTATATCAAAGTTACTTAATATTAAATTAGAGTTTTTAGTGTTTACGACTTAGTTTAGTTTAGGAGTTCTTAATTAATTACGTCGCATTATTTCACAGATATTCTATTCGCTTAAATACGAATTCGGAAATTACTATTATTTACTTCTACGTCTATGGGTATGGTTTTCGCTATATTATATCGATTTGCTTTCGGCTAGACCTCCTATATACGTATATACCCCGACTAGCGACGTCGCTATAGCGTAAATATAAAAAGCTGCTATTGTTCTTAATACCTCTAACGGAGAAAGGTACGATACTGGGGTTCCCGGATACGATTATTTCTTTATTACTTTTATTATTTTTTAGACGTTAAGCGTGCATATATATTCATTTTTCTACCTTTCTACTCACTAATTATAGAATATGATTTAACGAAGGGGGGTAGTGTTACGAGCGTACTCTTAATATATCCCTTAGCTCTATAGCTAGCGGGCCTTGGCGGAGGTATCCCCTATTATATTATACCTCCTTTCCACCTATATAGTTCGATACCTTAGTTATCTTATTTAATATATCTATATTAATATTATATCTATATCGATTCTAATAGAGAAAGAGAGAATAAATATAATATAAATAATAAATCTAAATAATAAGATAATAGTATCCTCTATCTCTATAATAGACTTAAATTATAATATTATAATTTCATCTTTAATAATTAACTCTATAGAATTATATCTAAAAAAGCGAGATATTAGAAGATTAATAAAATTATAATTTAAATCGAAATCTCTTAATTAAATAAAATCGATATCTAATTATTAAATTAGATTAAATATTAGATCGATATTTAATATAGATAATTTTTAGAATTTATTTAAATCTTAAAAAGATTATACGCTAGCGCTATAATTCTTTAAGTCGAGACTCTTTAATAATAATATTAATAAATTCTTTTATAACGTTTATTTATAGCGATTCTAAGATAACTATAGCTTTAATAACGCGAAATTATTAAGATATAAGATATAGAATATATATAATAATAATATCGATAGCGATTAAATTAGTTAGTCTTTTAAAATTTATAACTTTAAACTTAAATTAAAATTGAAGATATATTATATTATTTACTTCGATATTATAAGTATTATTAAAGTATTTCTAATATATAAACCTTTTAATATAAGCTTATATTATTAATCTATACGCTAAAAAAATGCTAATAAAGCGAGAGTCTATAGCGAGATATATATTATAAATTAATAATAAAAAACGTAGAATAAGCTATCTAATAACTCTATTATTATTTTTATTATTTTAATATTAAATAAAACTTATCTTTTTTAAATATATAAAAATTAATATACTTAATTAATTTATATTATAATTAAGAATCTTTAATAAAATACGCGACGCGCGTATAATAAATCGAGTATAGTAATTTTAGAAATAATATTAATTATTATAAAAAAAGAAGCTAAGATCTAAATCTACTACTATATCTTAGATTTAATAATTAAAAATAACTTCTTATACTTTTATAATATACTATCTATTAATAAAGTATATTTAATAATTAAAGAATACTTTAAATATAATATTAATATATAATATATAAATAATTTAATTTAAAGATATTATCTAATACTAGTTACTATAATATTAAACTATAAAAAATAAATAATAATTACTTTAATCTTAAGTAATAGATATTATTCTATATATATAATCTTACTTATAGAGAGGGAGCGATTATATCTTTTAATCTTATATTCTAAGTAAATATTTAAGCGTATAGCCGAGTAGCTAAGATTATAAAAGAGATATATTAAAAAGATATCGAAATACTTATAGAATATAATACTCTATAATCGCTATTCTTTTATTAATAACTACTTCGCTATTAATATATATCGACTATAATACTTTAACATCCTATACTTCTTAATAATTAAGAGATTTATAGATTATCTACTTAAATAATAGATTAAATATATTAAGACTACGAAGATAGAGAATAAGATAAATAAGCTTTTTAATACTCGCTTTTAAATAATCTTTAATTATATTAATTTAAGATATATTAAGTTTTTAAATAAGAAGATATAGTAAATAAAAGAGAATAGTTAGACTCTATAGAGAATAATAATAATTATCTTTATATCGATCTTAATTAAATTAAATTTAAATATACTATATATAGATCGCGCTATTCTTAATCTTATTATACTAATAAGATATCGTTCTTATAATAATAATATTATTCGATATCTACTCGCGGCCCTAATTCGAATTAATCTATTAAAAGAGGTTTTTTAAATATATAAATTTTTAAATAAAATAATGAATAAAGATTATTTTAACTTCTTAAAGTTTTATAGTATTAATTACTTACTCGAAATAATATAATTATTTAATTTATCTAATAAATTAATTACTTAAATAAGAGAAAAGATATATATTAAATTCTTTAAAAAGTATTATAAACTAATGAATAAGTATAATAACTATATTAAATAGATTATACGTTATAATATCGTATATTAAAAGATAATTATAATATATAATCTTATTAAGTATTAAGATATAAAAGTATTATTATCTATAATTAAGAGATTATAGAAAAAAAAAGAAGATCGAGATAAGAACTTCTTTAGATCTTTATATCTAAGGTTAATAGACGAATAATAAAAAGCGTAATATTATAAGATAGATCTATTATTATAATAGTCGTTATTAGTAATTAGTAGAGATCGTTATTAAATAATTAAAGTTAAATACTTTTCTCGAAGCTCTAGCCGCCTTTATTCGAATAGATTAAATAAAATTAAGAGAATATTATCTATCTAAAAGAGATAATAATATTAATATATATAAGATAAACTATAAATAAATATATTAATATTCGATTTATATTTATTTTAATATTCGATATTAAAAGGCTCTCGAGAAGGATTCTCTAGATATAGCTCGTTTATTCAAAGACGTCGTCGTCTATAGATCTATTAATTAATTCTTTTAAAAAAGATAGCGTAGAAATTACGCTTAGATTCATGAATATAATTAATAGACCTTCGATGCTAATAGAGTTTTTTCGAGAAAATTAATAGAGAAAGTATTAATTATAATAAAAGTAATAAACCTAGCTCGCAGAGATTTTAGATAAAAATCGATTTATCTATAAAGTATTTTTATAGAGATATTTAAGTATTAATATAATGAATAAGTTTAGAAATATTATAATATAATAAAAGTAGAAAGAGCGTAATTATTAATAGCGCGAAATTTAAGAATTCTTAAAAAATAATAATTCTATAGCCTTATAAGTATTAAGAGAAATATATATATTATACTCGCGTTAATAAAAGATAAGAAATTTTATTATATTAATAGCTTTATTAATTTTAATTAATATAATAATATTTATAATTCGAATTTTCTAAATAAAAGTTATAGAGTAGTAAAGGAGATTAATATATACTATATTATAAGATAATAGAGATATCGAGAATCTAGATCTTAGAATATTAGAAATAGAATTAAATATATAATAGATAAAATCGATTTTAATTATTCTTCTTAATTCGAATATTTTTTTTAACTCGAATATTCTTCTTAACTTAAATATTCTTCTTAATTTAAATAACTTTTAAATTATCTTTAGAGTTCGTTAAGCGAAGAGAAGTTTTATAATTATAGAATATATACATAGATATTATAATTAGAAAGAGAAGAGAGAGCGAGCTCTTTTTTAATTAGAGAGATATTAATACGCTTTAAAAAGCACCTAGTTAAGTATTTTAACGTCGAAGACTACTATTAAACTAATTTACGACTTCTTATAATTTAAAAAATGCTATTATTTATAATAAGGGCTATTATTTAAAATTCTCTTAAGTTATTAATAGTCTATATAATAATACTAGAATCAAGATATATTATTTTAAAAATATAATAAATTAGAAGAAAGCTTTAATATAAGCTATTATAGAAGATATAAAATAGTAAGAGTTATTAATAATCTATATAATAATATTAGAATCGAGATATATTATTTTAAAAATATAATAAATTAGAAGAAAGCCTTAATATAAGATATTATAAAGGGAGATTTATATATACTATTACTCGCTATATTCTTATATATATAATTATTTAAAAGCCGAAACTTCTAACTTAAGAAAGCCGGTTTCGATTTTATAAGAAACATATCTAATATTTTAATAAGTATTAATATATATAAATCTTAAAGAGATTTAGATATTAAGAGAAGAGGTTAATAGAGTTAAGATTAAATAATAGAGATATAAATATATATTATTAATCTTTATATATATTATATTAACTTTAACGCGATTATAGCGATAAGAGAGCGTATTAATAACGATTTTCTTTTTTAGATAATTAGTATTTATAAGATATATTATAAATAATAATATTCTTATCTTTAATAAAAAAGATAGATTACTTAATATAGTAATATAAATTTATATATATAGACTTAATATCTAGTAATAGTATTATTAAGTTAAGTTAAATTGAATTTATAATATAATTAAGTTAAGTTAAATTTAACTTATAAAGTCGAGTCGATATCGCGAATTATAGAAATAATAAAATATTAATATAAGGCGATTATTATTTCTAAAAAAATTATTTAAATAATATATAGTAATTACTAAACTAATAGATATTATTCGAATAATATATAGTAATTACTAAATTAATAGATATTATTCGAATAATATATAGTAATTATTAAATTAGCGAATAGTATTTTAATAGTAAATAGTAATTACTAAATCGGCGAATAGCGTATAAAAAGTAGACTATAATTACTAATTAGGCGGAATTTAGACGAATTTTAATTAGATTTACTAATTCGACGAATTTTATAATTTCCGCGATTAACGCGCGATTAGTAATTTCAAATTTTATAGAAACTTTTCAAATTTGCAGATGATTTTTTTTTATTATAGTCTTATATTCTTCAATAAACGAATTATTTAATTCTCTTATCGATATCTATTAGATTAACTTCTTTAGATAGTATATTCTTTAGTTATTATAGAGTTATAGTATTAAGCGATATCTCTAAAGAATTAGATTTCTTATTCTTAAAGTTTATTTTAAGTGTATATTATATATTAATATAATATAAAGCTTAATAGTATTTGATATTTTCTAGGTATTTTCTCTACTAAATAAAAGTCGTAGAAATTATAGAGATTATAATTCTATTTAATCGAATCGTTATAATAAGCGAAATCGATTAAGTAATATAGAACCGTGTAAAGTACCGCGGCGATATCGGAATAGACTTTCTTTAAGAGTATAGCCTTACTAATCTATATACTAGTATTAAAGTATACTAATTAGTATTAATAAATATCTAGATATACAGTTACTGCTATAATAAGACCTATCATTAGATATAGTAGTCTTAATGATGTCTAAGGAAGAAGAATCCTATGTACAGGAACGGCCTTCATATATCAATAACTAGGCCGAATGAGTACTAGTGATAAGCGAGTGTTGAGTTACCGACAATTGGTCATAAGGATGAAAACTCTGCCGACCAGTTGGAGGCTTTCCACATCGATGTAAATGATAAAAATTTCCAAGATCTGGCCGACAATGTATACGGCAGCATCTCTAGCTGTCTGAATCAGTTCTGCGACTTAAATGCTGGGTGCGGTTATAACGCCTGTCCATGGACATATGTTCGAGGAGTCGTAGAGTCTACCCACGCCTCTTGCTTCAGCTCTATCTGCTCTGCCAGCGTACCCGCCCTACTAAACTGAGACGTCGGTGGTATTGGGGTAAGTCATCTTCCGTTATCGAGTCCTCATAATCGAAACGCTTATTGAAGTTGGACCAGGTCTACATCTCATACTGTCTGCAAAGCGGTATCGCGCTCGGATCTTTCGTGCTGCTGAAACTAGGTCACACTCACTTCTATCAAACATGTCTCCTACTGCTCCGGCCGCTGTGTCTAATATGGCCCTCTGCTTGGGCCAAAACCAAGTCTCGAGCTCAGGATGTGCAGACACGTTTGCAAGATTACCTGCCTACTATCGAGTCCGCAACAGTCAAATTTCAGAAGGCTCAATGCTTCTTCATGCTCGCGACTGACATTGCAGCCCAGGTCTCGGTCAATCAGGGTACCTTGAACCAAGGCACGACCTCCTTTCAAGGCCTGTACAGCAACTACAGCCTCATCGGACTCATTTCTGTTAGCAGCCTACTTCCCGTCACATTCACCTTATTGAGCCTGCACACGGGTGGGATGCATTCATGGTATCTGCTGATCCTCTCGACCGACACTGCCACCTTGTCAGTCGCTACTTTCTACCACACTGGCAGTTTCAGCCCCTCGCCGGCTGATTGTCACCAGCTGCAGACCGCCACAAACAACCTTTACTCGCACTACGGAGACAGAGACCCTTCTGTATTTTGTTTGCAACCGTATCAAGATATCACCTCTTTGAGTATAGCACAAAGAAGCATCGGAGGCATAGCGCGCTTTAGACTTTTTGTTCTCGCAATTCTAATATTCGATCACTGTGGGGTGCAGGAGGCTCAAATCGTTCAACGTTTTATAAGAGGGAACCTAAAGCAGCTAGAGAGTGCCCTCCGACCGGCCAAGGACAATCGACGCTGCTTTAGTTTTGCACGCGCTTTTGTCTCATTGGCGTGACCGACGCACGAAGCTTTACGAACACGGTATCCGAAACGATGTACTTCATCTGGTTCTTGTTTTTTTTTGGCCTCTTCCTGGAAAAGCTATCCTACCCCAACGATAGTAGCATAATAAATCTTGGACGTTTGGCCAGATAGTTGCAATCACCGTCTGGGCCGCTTCGATCTTCGAATTTGTGAAGCTTTTGACTCGTGAGTTTGGTCTCTTTCCGTCATGTCGACATGCAAGCAACGTCAAGAATTCTATCCCTTAATGCAAGCCTTCAGGGACAAATACTGATGCGGTGATAATTAGAGGGTTTCAAAAAGGGAGTGCAGTACCGTCTATCGCCTCCTTACCGCATCGTAAGTACCGACAAGAACGCCTCGGATGAGGACGCGGACGTCAGGGTCACTTTCAACTGGCATCGTCCCATGGAGCATGAGGAACCTTTCAAGATCTTCCGATGAATTGTTCATAGTTATGATAGTGTTGGACTTGGCTGGATTCGCAGATTGAAGGTCCAAACTGGCCACATTCTCTAATCTCCGCACAATAGGGACGGCTTTTTCAACGTTCCCAGCACCTCTTTCTAAGCCTTCAGAATTTGGCAATCCCGATTTGGTAGGCGTGTACAAGATCCTTGAATTAGACATCTCGTGAAGACCGGATTGCCAAAGCGCTTCTCGATCTCTGTTTTCGAAAGACTGACACAGGATTCCAGAATTGATGTTGAAGTAATGCCATCTCCCGTGGTAGGAAGAAATGCCGCTGTGCAGACTATCTAAACATGTCTTGAGAGTCTCCTCCTTCTTTTCTTCAGCCGCTTGAATATAACCATGAGCACGCACCAAAGCTTCAAACTACGTCTCTGCCGTTCATTGACTAGCAATAACCTCTTGCGCCTGGATTTTCAGCAGCTGAAAGAGCATGTACCTTACTCCACAACAACCTTACCAAAGTGAGCCAAGAAACGATGTCTAGCAAGACGTCAAAAGGCAACAGACAGTGCCGTCGCAATGAAGAATACTGAAAAATAGCATGCTCAGTTCGTTCAGATGAGACTCCATTTCCCTGAAAGAAGCACACACATTGCAGATGACTTCAAGCAGACAAGCCTTCATAAACAGCTCCAGCCTTCTCGCATATCCAACAAATATCCAACCCTAGCAATCAATCCTCCTCTCAACAAACCTCTCATCACCACCAACACCACCCCATCCAATGCCCCCATCATAAGCTCAAACGCAAATCTCGCCACCCTTCGCCCCAGCCCCAACGGTACGTAGAACTTCCTACAACAACACCGCCGTCGCCATCATCAACATCAAAACCAACCCAACCGCAAAACCAAACCTCATCGCGCAAACATCCCACCCCAATCCTCCAGAGCAGCAGCCACCCGCAGCATCTACTCCGTCAACCCCTTCCCAAACCCAAACCCACGCTCCACTCATCCCTCAACCCCTCATCCCCAACCCACCCCCCACCGCCTCCGCAATCCCAGCGAGCCCCATCGACAGGACCCCCCAAAACAGTCGTCATCATATGTAAACTCCAACCCAACCGCCCGCCCAAACACCCAACCCTCGAAGCCGCCCTCACCAGCATCCGCACCGAACCCCCCCCTCATCCACCGCCTCCTCCACTTCAAAGTCCTTATCCCCACCCCACCCCACCACCGCCTCCTCCGCAATCCGGCAAGTCCGCCCGGACCCAAAACCCACCATGCGCTCACGCCCCGTCACGGTGGAGCGACCTATCCATCTATCTATCTATCGATTCATTCCACATCCACTTCCGATCACCAACGCCCCGACGCGCGGGTGCTGCAAGTTGTCGTACTGTGGAAGCGTCGTTGCGTCCAGATGGAGTTGGGGGGAATCGCAGGCAGGTGGCGTAGGTAAACGCTAGCAATCTCATGAAACGATCATCATCGTCGAGAGATGCCAAGCCAGGGCCTAGCAGTCAGGTCTCGTGAGCTTTTGACGAGGTTCAGTGCGCGAAGGGGGGGTTGCGACGTACTTGGGGATGCTGTTGCGGATGCTGTTGGATGGAGTGAGGGAGATGGTGAGGGAGGAGGCTGGGTTTGCGTTGGGTGTGGGGGGTTTGTGGGGGGTGGTTGATGGGGTTGTTTGTCGATGTGTGGGATTGGGGCTCGAAGGGGGGTTCTTCGCTGAGGGTTTCGAGACTGTGGGATCGGGTCCTTTGGAATTCTCTGGAGTGGCGATTAGCTGTTGGGAGAGCTCGGAGGAGATGGTGTCAGTGATGATACTAATTACTGCTTGATAATTATATGCGGGAACCGATCAAGCAGGTTTATAGTTCTGAAGGCATTATTTTACTCGAATCGAAAATACGTTCTTTCGCATTTCTTTATGAATAGATCCGTTGGTCAAAGTATAGTATTCCACGTTCAAGACATCATCTAAAACTCGTCTGAAACAACGAAGGGAGAGGAAGAAAGTCGTTGGATATCCCCAACGCTCGGCTCCGACCCCAGACATGCCCAAATCAACATCCATACACATGGCCAAAAAAGCATCAACATTGCAAACCCCACCACTCCCTCCCCACCTCCCCCGTCTCTTCCCTCGCCCGCGCCTCATCAAGTAGCAAGTGAGGATGGAGAAAGACCAGTGGTGCGCGTCGCCGCGTCGCAGAAACTGAAGAAGAAAGCCGCCCTCCGCGGCGCCGCTTCCTCCTCCACCCGGGCGCGGGATATAGGCCCAGCAGCCTTTAGCAAGCCGTGACGGACGCCAAAGCTGATCATTGGAAATGGATGTGGTGTGGATTACACTCGCGGTAAGTCGTCCGTTTGCAGGTGCTCCCAGGCGACCACCTTCGCCACTTTGCATGAGTGCCATCGGGTCGCTGGAGTCTTCAGAGTGCGTAGAGATAGCTGACCGACGTGGAGAAGCCTCATTAGGTCGACTGGGTCGCTGGTGAATGCATGGGATTGTCGCTCGCCGTATCGCATAAACTCTAGCAGATAGGTAAGCAATTGCACGCTTTTGGCGCCGCTGTCGCTACATCAACGCTTGCTGCTACTCTCGTTAATACAGTCTTCTCGGAATAATAAACCTTCTGCCCCGAACTTGCTCCGATGAAGAGATAACGTTCCTCTTCGGTTGGTCCTAGCCAAGGCGTAGAACACATGCGAGATTTGTATAGGCGAAATGGGTGGGAGAAATTGGTGGGAGTTTCGTATGGGAGATTTGTATGGGAGATTTTGTATGGGAGAAATTGGTGGGAGATTCTGGTGGGAGATTCTGGTGGGAGAAATAGGTGGGAGATTTGTATGGGAGAAATTTGTATGGGAGATTTTGGTGGGAGATTTGTATGGGAGGTTTTGGTGAGAGATTTGTATAGGAGAAATTTGTATGGGAGATTTTGGTGGGAGATTTGTATGGGAGGTTTTGGTGGGAGATTTGTATGAGAGAAATTTGTATGGGAGATTTGTATGGGAGAAATAGGTGAGAGATTTGTATGGGAGAAATAGGTGGGAGATTTGTATGGGAGAATTGTATGGGAGAAATTTGTATGGGAGATTTTGGTGGGAGATTTGTATGGGAGAAATAGGTGGGAGATTTGTATGAGAGAAATTTGTATGGGAGATTTGTATGGGAGGTTTTGGTGAGAGATTTGTATAGGAGAAATTTGTATGGGAGATTTTGGTGGGAGATTTATATGAGAGGTTTTGGTGGGAGATTTGTATGAGAGGTTTTGGTGGGAGATTTGTATGAGAGAAATTTGTATGGGAGATTTGTATGGGAGAAATAGGTGAGAGATTTGTATGGGAGAAATAGGTGGGAGATTTGTATGGGAGAATTGTATGGGAGAAATTTGTATGGGAGATTTTGGTGGGAGATTTGTATGAGAGGTTTTGGTGGGAGATTTGTATGAGAGAAATTTGTATGGGAGATTTGTATGGGAGATTTATATGGGAGATTTTGGTGGGAGATTTGTATGGGAGATTTGTATGAGAGAAATAGGTGGGAGATTTATATGGGAGAAATAGGTGGGAGATTTGTATGGGAGAAATAGGTGGGAGATTTGTATGGGAGAAATAGGTGGGAGAAATAGGTGGGAGATTTGTATGGGAGAAATAGGTGGGAGAAATAGGTGGGAGATTTGTATGGGAGAAATAGGTGGGAGATTTGTATGGGAGATTTGTATGGGAGAAATAGGTGGGAGATTTGCATGGGAGATTTTGGTGGGAGATTTGTATGAGAGAAATTTGTATGGGAGATTTGTCTGGGTCGCCGTTTCCCCCTGCGGGCATACCTGCATCGAGGAAAGTGCCTCTCGCCGCCCTGATAATCACCCTTCAAAAGGTGAGTCGTGTCGAAATGTGGAGTTCCCAGCCATGTTCCCAGCCACTCTCCGCTATGACCTATGCGCATGTCGGCTATATCACTCTATTTCTATAGGGTAAAAGATATCCCCCAGAAGAATTTAGAGATAGATCAATTATCCTTTCACATCACCGTTGTTCACATATCATCCTTTTTGACAAGTCGAGGGTGATGCAGGTGGGCCTGAAAGGTGAGCAAGATGAGTTACGATGGGAACGCAAATCCGAGCATCGTATGTCAAGATCCTCTTGGTAAGCTCAGACTTACCGATGCTAACTTGGAGTATTCTTGCCAATCTCTCGAAAGCGATCGCAATGGCTATCTACCTCGGTATCCCAGATCTGTCAACTCACGCGACCGGCAAGTACAGTGATGAATTTAGTAGCCCTAGCTGTATGCCCTAGCAGCGACAGCTGGGATGGTGCCTACAGAGCTGACGATAGATAGTGGATGAAGGGAGTAGTGTTGGGGTAGGTTGGTTAAGATGGAGATTTGGTTTATACGTCCTGGTTTGACACGCTTTCATCACTTTTGCTGCTCTTGAGTTTGTCGGACATCATTACTAGCATAAATCAAAAAAAGCGCCACGAAAAACAAAGCGTGTATGGCCAAGGAGCGTCCCCCTTCGACTGCCGGCTAAAAAGCAGATGAAACAAACCAAAAAGACGAAGTCGCTCCCGCTCCCGCTCTACTTACAACTGCCATTACAATCTCCACCGCGTGTGCCAGGCACTTATGCTGGGGTACCCATCTGCATACAAGAGAATTCCTGGTTGACGCCAAGCTCATAACAGCCATTTGCCGTACCGGCAGGGACAGAGTACAAGAATGTGCCACAGTTGTTACCACCAGCTGAGGCGAACAGATTGAGTGTCTCGTTGGCGGCTAAAGCGCGACTCAAGGAGTAGGAGGTGTAGCTACCTCCGTTGCCCCAGGTGTCCTCGTTGGGACCCATGAATCCCAGGGCATGAATGTTGTCCAGATTGCAGGTCAGGTCGGTGACATTCCACTATTGATTCTTGAATCAGTATCAGTTCCTTGTTGGTAAGTGAGAACATTACTTACCCCCGTGATTAGCAGCTGAGTGGCTGGAGCTGTGCGAGCGACAACGCTCTTCTTTTGCTCTGCGGGAAGGGAAAAGGCGCACGCAGCAAAGAGGAGTGCTGAGACGACGGAAGTATGCATCTTGACGGCTTGGTGTGAGATTTAATGACTTCGAGAAGAATAGGATGAAATGTGGTGGCTGACTGTAAATGCTTGTGGGTGTGTATGTTCGAGAAGTCGTCTTTCTCGAGCGCAGACCGTCCATTTGTATGCGCGCGATTGCAACAGTCCAAGCTAGAACAAGGGAACCAGAGCTAGCAACCCCCATTGAAGAAGGCTTTGATGCGCACTATGGAGTTTGCTTCATAAATGTGTCAAAAGTACAAAACTTAACAAAGGAAGGCCGAACAAGGGTTTTTGTTAAAGTCTTTAACCATCTCCGCGGTGCCTTTGACATCTTGCTATTTCCATATTCGGCTTTTTGTTTTGATTCCATTCTTTGATGATCCGTGACGGACATCCTTGAGCAGATTTGTCAGATAAAGCTCGCAGCTCAAGGAAAGCAAGAAATACAAAACTACAAAACAGTATGACCGATGGATACCTGAACCGTAAGCTTTGGGGTACTACAGGCTCTAGAGGTCTACACTCGAATGCTACGGATCGACCGAGCGTTGGGTGCTCGAACAAGTGCGAGGTTCCAACGTATTGTGCGTCTTTATTCACCGATGGGCGGTCACTTTCAGATAGAGCCCTCGTCGTTAAAGACACCGCACACATAGTGTTTTGTGTAGGGACCACATGGCAGACCAGAGCACACCGCGGCTTTTCGCTTTTGTTCAGAGTAGAAGGAAAGGAGAGGATCAAGTAAGGGCAATGTCTTCTGCAAAGCAAGGCAAATGAGCCAAGGCAGCATGTTTTCAATACGCCTCGATTATTCTGATGAACAAGCAGAATAAAGGAAAACAAGCAGCACGTTTGCATGGTTCAGGGAGATCAGAATGCGTTAGGTGACCTGACTGAGTGGATTAAGCATTGCCTCTCACATAATCGTATCTACCCCCATTCGCGCCATACCCTCATTTGCGCCATCTTAAATCCGATAAATCCGACATAGATAGCTACCACTACCACTTATTCAAATAGCCTACTATCACAGTCTACCATAATGGCCAATACTACGGTACCATAGTCGCCGTCTGTAGGCCTAGTGTAGTAGGTATCTCTACCCTAGACTCAAATGTGGCCTACTTAAGCTCAATTAAGAAAAAGACTACTACACCTCTCACATTAGGCCTACTACTACTATTAAACCTCGCTCTATTACAGTAATAATAGCGAGATAGAAGAGATAAAAGAGGTAAGAAAATAGTAGAAGAAGAGATAGAAGAAGAAGAGGTAGTAGAAGAAGAGATAGTAGAAGAAGAGGTAGTGACGGTTTTTTCAAGACATGATAGGCCGATAAGGCCCAAAAAACGGTGATTTAGGCTCTCCGATATAGAAGCCTTGGTAGCAATGACAGATCAATATTATTGTGCTAGTTTGCCATACAAATTTGGTGAAAGGTAGGCATTTTGGTGTTGCGTCGGAATTATCGGATTTAAGATGGCGCGAATGGGGGTATGGCGCGAATGGGGGTAGATACGATTAGATGAGATAATTCCAGTTGGATTAAGAGTAGTAGCTGCTAGATAGTTGAGTGGACTAAAGCAAGCACTTACCCGGGTATGGGATTGATCGAGAAACTCTCTTGCCGTGTGTTGATGATTTCCCATAAAGGCTTCATGGTCGCAGGGAGTCTGAAGTGCATTCAATGGTCTCAGGTACTGGTCGTTTAATTGGGATAGGTGGATTCAACGGAGCATGGAGGTATCCATGACGCTGCAATGCAACAAGCATGAGGGGTGATTGATGATTAGCAAGACCGCAAGAGCGTCATGTGCCAATGAAGGATCATGAAACCTCGTTGTCGCTCAAGTACAGCGCCAGCCCTGCCTAGCGTGAAAGATCCCTGAGTCGATCCCGTTGTCATGTCATGCATGTCATCCTTGTCCGACAGACCACGATATTTTGAACATCACCTTCAGCTCTCAAGTATTTTGTCATACCCTTGCTTTCATTTCAGTATGGCTCACTCTACTTGGGCAACGACTCAGCTCTCTCACCTTCTCCCTCTTGATCAAGACTCCTTGAAACAGGTCATCGACTATACCTCCGCGCTTCCAAAGGATGCAGCCGCCGATCATCTCAAGAACTTTTTGGGAGACTCACCCAAAGCTCTCGAATTCATAAGCTCCTTCAATGCACGCAGAGACGCCCCAAATACAGCCACTCCAGCTCTAGATCCAGCTCCAGCTCCAGCCCCAGTTCCGCCCGAGGGTGCTCGCAAACCGCGAAAGAAGAAGGCCCCTCTTAACAAGCTTCCACCTCCACGGCAGCCAGAGGACTATGGGAACACGCTGGGCGCATATCAGAAAAAGGATGAGGAGGACTACATGGGCGGTAGCAAGCGTCCACGGCCAGAGCCTGCTCTTGCAAAGACTTTGGCTCTCTCAGATCAGCCGGACGCACGCCAATTGCCCAAAGTCGCATCAGCAACCTCTACCCCAGCTGCCAAACCCCCACCTTCAGCAACAGGACATCTTATCTCGGACCTCCCCAACATTCGCTCAGGTTCTCGTACATCCTCCAGAACTTCTTCACCCGCTCCCAAAACCAAGATCAATGTCGCAGGCGGCAACTCGATGCACGGCGCATCCACAACCCTCCAAGACCTCGTACGTCGCCCTTTCCCCCTCCTTTTCAAACGGCCCTTACTAACCACCAACAGGACTCCGCCATTCGCACCCTTGAGCTGCAAACCAATCCCTCCCTCTCCGCCGATCCCTCATCCCGCCGCTGCACCTGTCTTGCAACACGACATCCCCTCCTCGTCGCCGCTCCCAACTGTCTCAATTGCGGAAAGATAGTCTGCGTGAAAGAAGGCATCGGCCCTTGCACATTCTGCGGGCATCCACTCCTTTCCTCCCAAGAAATAAGCGCCATGATTGACTCGCTGCGCCAAGAACGCGGGCAGGAGAAGATGAATCTAAACAACGCATCCCACCGCCGGCCAAACCTAGCTTCTACCCCCCGCCCTTTCACCAACGCCTCCAGCGGTGCAGCCTCGCCATCATCCTCTACCGCAGACAATACCCTTGACCTAGCTAAACAACACCGCGACAAGCTCCTAGCCTACCAAGCCGAAAACGCGCGTCGCACTCACATCATCGACGAAGCCGCCGACTTTGAAACGCCCACCTCAGGCCTCAGCATGTGGTCTTCTCCTGTGGAGCGAGCGGCGCAGTTGAAGAGGCAGCAGAAGGTATTGCGAGAGCAGGAGTGGAATGCGAAGCCGGAATATGAGAAGAGGAGGGTGGTTCTTAGTGTTGATTTGGTTGGCGGGAAGGTTGTGAAGAGGATGGGCGAGGTGGAGAGACCGAGAGCTAGTGGTGGGGATGAAGTGGGAGATGAAGTGGTCGCTGACCAAGGGGAGGCGCATGTTGGTGGAGGGGGTGATGGTGGTGGGGCGTTTAGCAGAAACCCTTTACTAGGCAGTCTTATCAGACCTGTATGGAAGGGCAAAGATAAAGAAACCGACATGGAAGAGGAAAACAAGGAGAACCAGCCCCGCAAGAGCGCATGGCGAAGAGTGCAAGACGACAACGATGACAACGAAGCATGGATCCTAGATGGAGGTGTCTACGGCGGCCAGGACGACGAGCGCAGACTGGGTGATGAGGAACATGCTCAAGGATAACATAACCAATTCCAAAGAACCGCTATTGTTCTATAGCCGTCAAGTCGCAATGAAATTCGTCGATCTCTCTCGCCGTGAAAGTCTTGCCTTACCATGATCCAATCCTTCTATAAAACCACATCGCCTCATCGGCCTTCCAACGCCCTTCCTCACCCAAACTCTCCTACTCCTAGATCCTAAACTCCTGAGAGATCTTCGAGCCACGGGTTGATGATTCCCCGAACATCTGCTCATCATCCTCCTCCTATCCTATGACCGTAGAAGACTGATTGATTCCCCTGGGCAGCATGCTCTTTAAGGATCGATGCCCTCCATTATGCTATCCGATGTGCCTAAAACACTGGTCGATTCCCCGGGCATTATGCCGCTCAAAACTCCTACTCATCATGCCATTCTAAAATCTCAAAATACGGGCCAGACCCTCGAGATGAACGCATTTTGTGAATCCTGCTCATCACTATGCCATCCGACGGTCCAAAACTACGAGCCTATCTGCGAAACATTGTAGCGCATCTCCATGGAAAGTGACCTCAATGACAGGATATCTGCTGCAAAGCACTCATGCTGCCAAGAACAAAGGTACCTTCGCGGGATAGATCCTAAGAACATCGTCATTCCGAATGCAAAACCATTCCTCTCGTTAAATCGAATACTCTTCGACGTGAGTAGCTGATATGAAGAACCAATCCCATTCTTGTTCGAATATCGCTCAAAGCTGCAGTCCAAGGTGTAGAATCCGAGCCACCGTCCCCAGCCAGGACGTCATTCACGAATACGCATTGCTTCAGCTAGAGCATTATAGTAAATCGACCTCTTGATGGATGTGGCTTCGCCGATATTTTAGGCGTCTGTATGATTCCAACTGACACATCTTTGGACACCTCGCCTGTGGAGTCCGGCACGGCACGGCAATTTTACTCTGCGTAGAACCGATTCAAGATGCAACGACGTTGATGGTAGGTTGAGGCGGGAATATGTAGCAGCGATGGAGAGCGAGAACACCAAGGTTAGAAATTGGGGATGAGAGTGGGCTCCAAAGCTATAGTATATAGTGTGTTATCTTAGCAAAGCAGAGATGGCAACATACAGCCTAAAGACCAATAGTCAAGGCAGAGAACAATGCACCTCCATACACTGTCAAGAGCGCGGCTGGAGCTACTGTCAGCGTCGGTGGCTTGAGTTTTTTAGACACTTCGAAAGGGCAAAAAAAGAGATCTCAAGTTTCTGGTGCTGGTGGTGTGGGAGGAGGACTTGCCTTATTCTTTTTTTCTTTTCTTCAATTGGCTTTTTTTTTTTTTTTTTTTTTTTTTTTTTTGGTTCTTTGCTAGCTAATGTCCTCACCATCCTAGAGCGTCCTCCAGTGGGTTTTGGCGCCATCACCATCCTAAAGCGTCCCTCAGTGGGTTTTTGGCAAATCACGCGCTCTCTCTCTCACTCTCTCTCTCACACTCCGCCTGCTCCCCGCCTGCTCCCCGCCTGATGGTATGTTGAATACCGAGTAACTAAACTAATGGGTAAAATATCCTTGCCTTCGTGGGCGGATTTTGTAATTTTTTTTTTCTGTACGATATTAGCGAGTGAATGTAGAAGATACCACTGCGCCAGAAACTTGAGATGGAGGATAAACTCCTATTATGAAATATGTTCCAATAAATTAAAGATTCCGCAACCACCACCAGACATACTAAAATTGCCGTTGCTTCGCATGAAGCAACGTAGTAGGATGTAGTTCGAATATCACAGGAGATCACCGATCATAATGTGCTGCTCATCGACTGGTATCAAGTGCAGAATCGGCGGTGTTTTGGTGTTCTGTTCACGAAGGCCTGAAAAGGCGCTAGCAGGGGGTCGGCCACACCGAGGAGGAGCAACAACAACACAACCACCACCTAGGCAGAAACCAGGTTAATAAGGCAAGCAAAAAGCTCGAAAATGTTTCACAAGACCCAAGAAACTATGCAAACTGAGTTTGAGGTTCATAGACGTTTTTGAGCGGCCCATTAAAAAAGTTCAAATCAAAACATCTGGCCCAAGCTGGATTCGAACTCCAAAGCTGATAGCTTAGCGAATGGCGCTACCGATACGGTACTGTATCGATGGAGAGCATCAACCAGCGGCCAATTCCCGCATGACACCTGCCAACCGGAACACCACCGTCCAGCAGCACATGAACAGCATCACTACTCCCGTGAATATCGTCCATTCAAGGCAAGCTCCGCTATGGCTGACCAGCTTCTGGACCCTTCCACTCGACTGCTAGCTAAGACAATCCGACAGGCATGGTGCCGAAACAGGGCAGATGCAACGGTACAGATCCACAGATCTTCGAAACTTTGCCCTGAAAACATTGAATAGCTTCAAGTTCAGGCATCACTCCCGATTCATTTGTCGTTCACAGTTCAAAGTACTCTAAGATCAGGTTGAAAGACGGATAAGTCTCCCTCATTGACGCTGCTCCTGTCCAAAATCTAAGGGTTTGGACCGTTCTTGACTGACACCTTTTGAACACCTCGCCTAACTTCGCCAAAGTCTGAGTGCCTTAGACTGCTTGAGCTTGTCCGTTCTTGGATCTCCGATGCTGCACGACGGTCAGCTAGACTGGGCTAATACAAAGGATCGGGATAATAAGAAGACACCATTATTGTCCTACTCAATCGAGAAGCCATCTAGGTCCACGGCAACACTCAGTTTTGCCAAGCAACTTGTTCCTACAGCTCTTCTACGAAAGCCTCAAAACCGTCTCCCCTTCGCTCCATCATCGACCTCGGCGCCTCCCACTCTAGCCACCCTTGCCTCTAACTGCGAAATCTTATTTTCCAGCCCAATCTTCTTGGCCACGAGTCCTGATCTTGCTTGTTCCAGATAGGCGATCATGTCCGCGGGTGTGACTTCTGCTCTAACTTTGGCTTCCTACGCCAAAGGATTTTAGTCAACTGGAAGTCCTCACTGCTGCGGAGAGAGCCACGGAAGTGGCAGAGATTGGAGAGAACTGGCACGGAGAATGATCCGCACCTGTTTCATATCCTTCTTCATCTTTAATCCCGCACCATACCAGGCTCCAGTGACAGTGGTAGCGGCGACACCAGCAGCGAGTATAATTGTGCTGGCTTTAGAAGCCTTGGACATGGTTTTTGGAGTATTGAGCATCACATGATGCGATGTCGGAGAAGGGAGAAGACTTTGGGCCAAGAGATGAAGTCTCAGAATTCCCTAGTTGAGACTAGCCTACGTGGATCTATGTGATGCACTCATTCATTGAATCCTCCAGCCTTCACTACGAATTGAGTATGTAATACTTCGCCGAGCTGAGCTCTGAGGACGTCTCTTGAATGCGAGAAATACCCGCCATCTCCGTCTCTGCGCGACTGTGACCCAGCGACTTCCACAGATGCGTCCTCTACAATTAGCTGCATATGTCATGGCGGGACGCCGGATGATAGCCAATTGACTTTCTTACTCAATGATGACTGAGCTCTGGGATGATTGAGACCTTTCGTTGAAAGGCGCTGTTGATCTGATCTTTCTTTAAAAGAGCCTTCTCCGCTGCTCCTCATTCTTTTCTCACACCCGCCCTTCACTGCCACTCTTTATCCCCACCACTCCCTACCAACCTCCACAATGACGACCCCACGAGCCTTCATCATCCGCCACGGTGAAACAGAATGGTCACTTAACGGCCGACACACGGGTACCACAGAGTTACCGTTGACACAGAACGGCGAGAAGCGAATTCGCGCCACCGGCCGAGCGCTGGTGGGCGACGACAGACTCATTGTCCCCTCCAAGCTTGCCCACATGTACGCCCTCCCTTATCCGCATTCCAAGCATCTAATCCACACTTGCTAACCACTTGTTCCTCTAGCTACGTGTCCCCGCGCTCCCGCGCTCGTCGCACCCTCGAACTCCTCGACATCGGCTGCCGCGACAAACTTCCCTGGCACGACAAACACACTCCGTGCGATGTACGCACAGAAGCCAAAGTGCAAGTCACAGAAGACATACGCGAATGGGACTACGGAGACTACGAAGGTTTGACAAGTGTGCAGATAACAGAACAGAGGGAAAAAGCTGGGGAGAAGGTGTGGGATATTTGGAGGGATGGATGTCCGGGGGGAGAATCGCCTGCAGATGTAACGAACCGACTAGATCGATTGATCAAAGACATACGAGCGCGCTTCCACGATGAAGCTATTGGGAAACCGAAGGGTGAGGCGCCGGTTAGTGATGTGCTGCTCGTGGCACACGGGCATATACTGCGAGCGTTCGCTATGCGCTGGATTGGGAGGGAGTTGACAGAGGGAGTGTCATTACTGTTGGAAGGTATGCTGTTGCCGCCCGCCCTCTCCGTCTCCGGTTGTTGAAGTCTGCTAACGTCTTCGCAGCTGGTGGTGTAGGAACCATGAGTTACGAGCACCGAAGTCTTCACGAACCCGCGATCCTGTAAGCTCTACAAGCACCCTATCTCTTCAATCTGAGGTGGTCGCTGACATTACTGCAGATTGGGTGGCGCGTTCATGGTAGATGTTGTAGAGAACACTGCCTAAACTTAGCAATGTAAATCGATACAAATACGGCCTGTCTCTCCTCTTGCACACTTCTCTTCTGGCAGGCAAGATTCAGTTCTAACACAGATAGTGTTTCTTGAGAAGCCCCATCAGCATATATCGAGGCTGTGGAGCTCCTTCAGGATCTAATGCTCTTGCCTGGGTGCTCGAGCTGAACAAAACCGAAAAGAGTATCAGCTCCATGAGCGGGTTCTCAGCACTGATTTCAAACTTTTAATCTCCCCCGTCCAAATTGCCGATACGCTTGGGAACCTCGTCTCCCACGCTACGAGTTGAGCGGCCTCATTAAAGACCTAGAGGAAGCAAAGGTAAAGGCATTAAAGGTACCTTCTCTTCCACACTACCCAAAGAACGCTTCCTGCCCCTCATTGCTTGTAAATACTGCCCTCCATCTTACCCCGCTGGTGAAAAAAGGTCAAAACGTTGCCACAAAAGTATACCGCTTCCGAATCAAACTATGCGCAGAAGCACAAGGTAAGCAAGACGCCAGCGTCACCGTGTCGACCGATATGTCAACGATGCCGTTTGTGGTATATTGCCACAAAACCCATTCCCCCCTTCAAAACCTAGTAAAGCAAGTTTCAGAAATGTAACAATATCTTTGCCTGAACTTACCACCACCAGTGGAAAGCCCACCACGAACCTAATCTCCAAAACATCTACCCTCTCCACCCAACCATCTCCACCCAGCCATGAAAGCCCCCACCCATCTTCCCATCACTTCCAGAAGAACAACACCCTCGAGCCCCCAATCCGATCCCCGCCCACCCAATGCTCGAAAAGAGCAGCGTGGCTGCCTTCTTTCTTTCACATCCATCCATCCATCCATCCCCCCCCCACAACTCAATAACGATCACCCCCCCACCTATACATCAAAGGTATCCAAACACCAATAGACGCACGCACGTTCCTGACGATGGATCACACCAACTTCTTGGAAAGAGCGCCAATGGAACAGAAAGCAACGACGGACGGACGGCTCGAGTCTAGGCAGGCAGGCAGGTGGCGGCCAAGGATCGCCACTGCGCTACGGTTCGTCTTTTGGCCTGGAAAGTGGAAAGTATGATCTTACACATGACCGGGTAAAGGGGAGCTAGCGTGGGTGTGAGTCAGTGCTGCCTTGTACGAGGAGGTATGGGAGTAGATGCAATGGAGGATGGCATGGATTGGGAAATGGAGAGCCGGCACACAATTCTGCAAGCATGAAATTTCAGTCACGGGAATGGGGACCAGAAATGCGTGGTTACTGTTCAATTGATCGTTTCTTCGCCCTTCGTTACCCCTTCCGAGCCATAGCATGCAACACTTCTACACTCCTCTAGACAAAGAAAATGCAGATATAGATAATACAGTAGATGGCATTGACCAACTAACCACAAATCTCCCACTGCCGAGTCCTTCCACCTCCACGGCCAAACATCCGTTCAGATGCTTTGGGATAAGGATTGGGAAGGATCAAAGAATCTGTTCCCATATCCTTGGCCCCCTTGCCACGACCTTCTGCATCAGCCTCGCCTCCTCCCTGCCTCCCCTATCACTACCAGCACAGGTTCTCTTGCGCGGTAAGCCATCTGTTGAAAGCGCCGGCTTTCTCTTGTCAACACGGCTGGAAAGCAAAAACGAGTCAGCAACCTTGCCGTCAGGCAAAACGGTGCCATCTTCCTCGTTTTTCCTTGCCTTCTTCATGTTTGTGATGTCGCCCAGACAGCGCGGAGCAATGATGTCGCGGACCGCGGATTGTACCGACAGATCCACGGAATGAGGGCGAGCACGTTTGAGGCATTTGGCGGGACGGGGGGTCGATAGGGATTGCGGGGGGGTGTGCTGACGATTAAGCGCGAGGTCGCGTAGGGCTGCAGCAGCTTCGCGGGTTGAGGCACTGTGTTGGGTTGAAGCGGGGGTGTATTTGGGGTGATATTCGGACGCTGCGGAGAAGGCCTCCCATGACAGCCCGTCGTCCTCAGTGAGGACTGGTCTCTGATTCTCTTCCTTCAGGCAACACAGTTGCATATTCGCGCATCGACGCGTCGCTTGTACCGCCAATCTCGGCGGTGGGAGCGCGCAGTTCGATGAAGCTACTGAAGAAATCGACGACGATCTGGAAGACCGGGTAGAGACATCGGAGATCATAGACTCCGGAGACGAGAACGTGGAAGCGGACGTCGCCAACGATGATCGGCGTGCGGACGTTGGGAATGGAGCAGGCGCATTTGGCTTCCACTGGTGGGGATTGTCCAGAAGAGACCTTGCCAGACAAGCGTTTTGGATTTGGGCCATTGCATAGCTCATTGATGATCGACGAGAGGATAGTCCCGAAGCACTCACTGCAGGAGTACAAAAGGTGCCGGTCTGAGGGGTCATCTGTGGGGTGGGCAATGGTCCTAAGTGTGGCAATGGCGGCAATTTCTGCTCACCATACTTACTATCCCGAGGCGTTGGCTCAAGTACTCTCGGAATGGTGTATGGATTCGTAGGTGTCGGTTCATTTGACCCCGAGCATGGTGATAATTCCTCACGAATTGGTATGGGTGGTGGACTCATGTCAGATCCTGGGGAGTTGTAGCCAAAATCATACGAAACCTCCGCGAACCCGAACTCGAGAGTGTCGAGCTGCGGCGTCAGATGAGGAATGATGGATTTCCAATTATGCGGCGAAGTCGGGGACGACCGAGGCGGCGCGTTCACCTGAGCAGACGGCGAGTACTTCAGTACGATATCCGTCCATTTCTCGAAGACAGGCTGAGGTATGTGAAGCTTCCAGTTGACTGCGGAGAGGAACGCCATTTCGTTTGAGTTGATTTCGCATGTTTGCAGTCCAGAAATTTTGCTCCAAGCCCGAGCCGAGAAATTCCTATCCTGGAGGTATTTTGAAGCCAAGATAAGAGCCGCCAAGAACATCCGTCGTCCACATTGCATAGCTCGGCATGACGGAGAATCCTCCGATTGTTCCATGGTAAAATCGTGCTTGGGTATGCAAGATTGTATCAGTATCAAGTAATAAAGAGCCACCTGCAATGTAGAGTAGCTGGTCTTCGATCGCCTCAATACTTCTTGAACGAAGACCCGAAGGCCGATCAAATTCTGCTGTTTGCCGCCAAGGATGGTATCTCGGCCGCAGGATAAGACAGATAGGGGCCAGATGGTCTCAATCATCTGAGTTGTGGTGTCTTTGGAGGAGTGGCTTCGTCAGCATATGGATCTTCCTAAGTTATCCAGCATGTTAGCTTACCAACAAGACTGTCGACAAAGTTCTCTTTTCGTTCACTTTGTCGCACCAAAGATGGCGGTGGTCGAGGGCATGATGATACACTCTTTCCATCTTGAGATTCGTATGAGTTCAGACGTTGTGTTCGCCTCGGGTGCTGCCGAGACTCGAGAGCGACGGCTTCAGCAGGTAATTGAGCTCGTGTTCGAGAGCAAGGCAGGTATGATGTGATGATGACTTCTTCATCTGATGAGCTTGTCGTACTTCGTTGTGAGATGTGACGGCTGGTGAAGTACTGATTCTCGTTTTCATTCTCACTGTTCCATGCCGAGCTCGGCCAGCCAGCCGAGGACGAGACGGAGCTCTGGGATGAGGGCGCATCCAGAGAAAAGACCGATGAGGAGGACGAAGATGCTGTTGAGGCGAGTGAAGGACTATAGGGGTAGTCCTTGGTGGAATTGTGGTGCGGCCACGACGCAGATGCATCAGAATCTGGATCGCCGGCCATGGGAAGAAAAAGTAGAGAGCCGGTTCGGATGTCGAGAGAGACGAGTAGTTACCGAGCAGATAAGAAGGAAAGATGTGTCAGAGTCCAAATGAACAATGAGTCAGGAGGCAAATGTCGTTCCTGAGGCGCAAAGGTGTTTTTCCAGTCTTTGGAGTTCCCCAAGTTCTGTCCGGCAGTGGTATGCAAAGCAGATATCTTTCCAGGTACTCCAATCTTGAGAATATGGAGAACGAAGGGTAGATATTAGACAGAACCACAATTGACTCAGACGTAATGTTGGATCCAGGCTCCAGGACACCTTGCCTAAGCTCCTCAGACCAGGCAAATATTTGTGGACTGAACGACTGAGAACAGGTGATGCAGTTCTCGAAGAGTCGAAAGCCCCCGGGTATAGGATTTTCCAATCGCGAGAAACCGTTGGTACACTATGACAGCGAAGTCAAGTGCAGTAGTATGAGCCTCGCGGACAGAGCTGTTGCGAGGGAGAAGCAGTTCGTGTTGTAGCGTAGTACTGATTTAACAGACTCCACTATCACCTCGATCTGTTTCTGAGACGGTTGCGATGGACTTTGTAATACCGGTGGCCTTGGGCGAGTTACTGGTCGAGATGTTCATTTTGACTGCTGCTGAGCTTAACGGACACGGGCGGAAAGCGTTGACTCCGTCCAAGCTGCGTGCGCTTGGACTACAGGCAGGTATCTCGAGGTCTTCGAATTGGTTTTTTTTATTGGGTTAAAGATGTAGTATTTTAAAGGTGTTGATAATTCTTAGGCTGGTGAAGCTGGGGGCGTTCGTAGGTGGCCGGTTGTAGGGTGGCGGGAATAGGCAGGGAAATAAGTGAGACGATCGAAGGCAAATAGGTGGCAATTTCAGGAAATGGCAGGAGTAACTGTTCAATATTACTACTATTGCAACCGTGAATAATAGCAGTCTGTTAGCTATGAGTCTTGCTTTCGCCGTTCGCGGCTGGCGTGTTGTTGAAGGTTCCCATTGTTACTCACAGGCTTGAGGGCAGCTTGCTTCGGGCGCAAGCTTTCACACGGTACACGTCAAATCACAAACGCCAAAGGACTTTTAGTAATAATACAGAATTCTAGGAGCGGAGAGGTTGACCAAATGAACATTGAAGATAGCCGCAGACTGTTCTTTTCGAAAGTTGCCTTGCTAAACTCGATGTTGCCAGTTCATTTTTGTTGATGGTCAGCGGGGGGAGAAAGACAGCGAGCAGCTCCGGTTTTGCTTGGGGGAGGCGCCGAGCATCCTTGAGTCAGAGGGGGCCAGCTTCCTGTTGGCCACCTGTCCGTCATCTCAGCGCCAATTTCTTTATCCTTTCATAATTGCTCCATTGCCTATATTTAACATGCGCTTTTCGAGCATCTTGCGCTCCTACTACGATTTACAGGCTACATTTGCACGCAAAAAGTGAGGTGATTAATTGCCTCCAGGCTTTCCAAGATTGGGAGAGAGGAGAGACGTTGCCCGGAAGAGAGGGGTCAGGATTTTTATTTTTTTTCCTTCCGGCTTATGCATGCGGTTCTGCCTCACCGTAATTTTCATAATTATCAACCAATCATCATAGTGCCAAACAAGCTGAGCAGCTCCACAGAGTCCACTGAAGCAGGCTAGTGGAGGCTAGTGGTATAATACATTGCATAATCTTCGGGTTTTCAAGATAGAATTATCTTTTGCAGGCCTCAAGACTCGACCGCAATTCTGCGCTCAAATGATGGACTCCAATCCCTGAGCGAACGCTCGTCCTGGTGGACTTTGCGACACTCCTGCGGCATGAATAGATCCAGCTCCACATCCTGACCATGCAAGGATATTGCCCCGCGCGAAAGCACGGAAATCCTCACTGGCGCAATCGGGTAACCTGCCGATGATTGGGCCAACTTTGCTTAGCGACGATGACTCAAAGGCAACAACAGCCACAACCCACCAAGCACTTCGCCGAGAACCGCCGAAACAGCTCACCACCATCATCATATGATAGCCCCCTCGCACCCTAAAGAAAGATCCTGTTAGGCTGCCGATGATGCGCCGCAGTGGAGGTTTCAAGCTTATTCCCTTGTTGCTCCGGGAGGCTGAGCTGTAGGCAGGCAACGACTCGCCCCAACCAGGTTCACTTTAGGTAATCTTCTGTCAGCAGATCGCATTCTAGATGAGCTATGTAAGAGTTGATCACGATGGGAAGAACTTGGTTGGTTTCAGCGAAAGTGTCTGCCTATTTCATATCTGCCTCGTGTCCCAACAATGCATGACCGTTTGACTAGAAGTCGGATAAGAAATGAATGAATGTCTGTGAGGCAGGCACCGCTCACCATTGTTTCATACTCGAGGGCACCCACCAGCCACCTGCCCTGTAAGTGAGCTGATATGACGGCTGTAGAGTTCAGTAAACAAATACTGCCTCTGCAATGTCTACCGCGTCTGCGGTGGCATTCCACAACCCAGGCACGACAACAAAGGCGGGCCTAAGTGCCCAAACCGTATATTCAATGGTTGCGTGGGCTGGCGAGTGTCTTCGGCATTTTGAATGACATCTTTCCCCGTGGTGCAATATCTCAGTACCATGGATCTGACGTCGATGCCGTTCTCCCCATACATTTGTTGATTTGGCCCGTGGAGACTGATGCTATGTCGTTACAAAGTACCAACAAAGGCTCTACAACGGGAGGACGCATCAGGCAAGGTGCCAAAAAAAGGGGGAATCAAAGCGGTACAGATACTCAGGAAATCGACATAAACAGCATCATGATGGAGGGTTTGGCACTGTCTGACGCTCACTCTGCGTGGAACAGATTGTTATCACGGGCTAGAAATGTTTGGGTTAACCCCCAAAGTTGACATAAGAACAAAAGAGTTTCCGCGTTTCAAATTGGCACTTTTGCTTAATAGATTACCTGGCGTTCTGGTGATGATCAAGGCGAAATGGCAAGGGTTTGAGAATACAAAACGAGGATCCTATGGTACAACGTCGAGAACAACTGGCAGAAAAAGTGATTGACGAGCACGAGCACGAGCGCGAACGTATGAACATGAGAATGCGTGACCAGGTGTACATAGAAGTTGGGATGGCATCCTGAAATGCCCTTGAGTGGTGTAGGACGGAATAGACCCAAGTCCTGATGACACTCATCAGGATCGTGCGCACTGCTGCTGCCTCACAAGCCATGGTGACCTCGAAAGGAATAACACGAGTACTTTTTAGCAAACCTGTGTCTAGAACGGCCTTTGATCAACGTGTTCTTATCCTCGTCGGAGTGGCGATGCTTGAGGAGAAGCACATGGTCCCTTCCCCCTCGAAGACCTCCATTGCATACAGAGCCATACTTCAGTTGAAAAGTTTGACTGCCATAGACAAGCATCAAACACCAAAAGCGACGACGGAAAGACAATATGATCATGTTTCGAAAGGAGCGCTTTGTTGACGAGTCGGAGAATCTCGGACTCGGGAAACCTCGTATTGCTTTGTCATCTCCGAAGTTCGGTCTTGGCGCTATGATGAAGGCTCCAAAACAAAAACCTCGAGTCTGGAAAAGGACAGGCGGTACCCATAGAGCCCGAGTGAGGCACCTCCTCCATCCCTTTGCCCGGTCATTCTGAGAGTCCAATATGCTCTCGCGCTCACTCTTCTCCTCAACACAAGCGCTGCGATCGCTACGAGGACCAGCTACGAAACATCCGACTTCGTCGATCCTATGCACCAAAAGCAATCAATCTTTCTTACAGCGTCTCAACATGGTACGCAACTCTCTCAATCGGGCACATTCCAATCTCTGGAACCGTTATCAAGAATGGAGCGCTGACACATTCTGGCAACAGTCTACACGAACAGAAACCGATGCCTTCGGTGAAGTACAAGTCGAATCAGACAGGTACTGGGGAGCGCAAACGGAGCGCTCGCTGGAGAACTTCAAGATCAATCAGCCTCAAGATCGAATGCCCCCACCCGTTGTCAGAGCATTCGGCATACTGAAGGGAGCAGCAGCGACCGTGAACATGCATTTTGGGCTCGGTAATTCCGTTGTCGATCTCAAGAAAGACTTTAGCTGAGCGCCATCAAGATCCAAAGCTTGGAAAGGCAATCCAGCAAGCGGCCGAGGAGGTTGCTTCACTAAAGCTCATCGATCATTTCCCTCTCGTGGTATGGCAGACTGGCTCAGGGACACAATCGAATATGAACGCCAACGAGGTCATCTCGAATCGTGCCATTGAGATACTAGGGGGCACAATGGGCTCGAAGAAGCCCGTACACCCCAACGACCATGTGAACATGTCCGCTTCCTCCAACGATAGCTTTCCCACCGTCATGCACATAGCCGCCGTCCTCGAGATCACCGAGTCCCTTATACCCGCAATGGAAAGCCTAAAAGCAGCGCTACAAGCCAAGAGTCAAGACTTCGAGCACATCATCAAGATAGGACGCACACATCTACAAGACGCTACGCCCCTAACCCTAGGCCAAGAATTCTCGGGCTACGTCGCGCAATTGGAACGAGGCGTGGAGCGCGTGCAAGACACTCTACCTCATCTTCGGCTGCTTGCCCAAGGAGGAACAGCAGTTGGCACAGGTATAAATACATTCGAAGGTTTCGCCGAGGCCATAGCAGAGGAGATCAGCAAGCTAACAAAAGCCGAATTCAAGACTGCACCAAACAAGTTTGAGGCTTTGGCTACACACGATGCGATTGTCGAAGCCTCAGGGGCCCTGAATACGGTAGCGACTTCACTGTTCAAGATTGCGCAGGATATTCGCTATCTAGGTTCTGGCCCTCGTTGCGGGCTGGGAGAGTTGAAGCTTCCAGAGAACGAGCCTGGTTCATCCATCATGCCTGGGAAGGTCAACCCTACACAATGCGAGGCATTGACTATGGTGTGTGCTCAAGTGATTGGGAACCATACAGCCGTGACTATTGGCGGAATGAACGGCCAATTCGAGCTTAACGTCTTCAAGCCTGTCTTGATCAGGAATTTGCTCCACAGCATCAGGATCCTCAGCGACAGCATGAGGAGTTTCGAAAAGAATCTTGTCGCAGGTCTAGAAGCTGACGAGGACAGGATCAGTACACTTTTGCACCAGAGGTAAATTTTAGCACTCCTTGGTGCAGATTGACTCCCGGGCTAATGATGATGACGCAGCCTGATGCTTGTTACCTGCTTGAATCCGGTGATTGGTTACGACGCAGCCTCAAAGGTCGCAAAGAATGCCCACAAAAAGGGCTTGACGCTGAAAGAGAGTGCCATGGAGCTGAAGGCGTTGAGTGAAGAGGACTTTGACAAATATGTGCGACCAGAACTGATGCTGAGCCCGAAGCACCAGGACTGAACTAGATGCTCTTTGTTGGATACAATTTCCTTGAATTTGCTTGAGACTATTGCGCAGCGGATTCACAGCCTCCCATGACAGCAGTTTGTAGCGATACCACCTGTAAATAACTCTTTCAGCATTACTACCGAAAACATCTTGTTTTCACATCGATTTGAGCAACAACCCGGAAACATCTGTCCTTGACATTCATGACTGCTTTGTAAAGAGCGTGTATCAAGTAAAAAGTCTTCTCGCCAACACTGTCTTATCAAAAGTTTTTACCACTCCGACCGCCACCTTTTTCAGCACCTTGCCTGCGCCTAGGCTGGCGATGTTTGCTCATACGTGACAGCCTCGCCGATTCGGTCGTGACCCAAGCCCACAGCAGTGAGACATTGGACAATCCGAGTAGAAGGTAAGGTAAATACATAATAGTAGGAGGATACACGAAAAGTCCAAACCCGGGCGAACGTTTTTACGCCCTGTGCCCGGCAGCCTTTTTCCTCGTGGAAGCCCCGTGAGTGGTATTCAAAGTCCGCGGCACTCAAAACCTCAAACAGGCTTAGCGCTCCATGCCGCCAAGGCGCTAGAGAAGCTCGCGCTTGCTTGATGAAGCGAGCCTGTAACGCAGAGACGAGAGGGATAAGATATTGAAACGCGGGGGATGAAAGAGGTAAGGACGGAGGGTAGATCGAAAGTGGGATTGGCGTTGCAGGTAGTGAGTACTATAACGATGGCAAAAGTCAAGACTGAGGAGATCGATAATACACAAGCGATAGATTCCGATATTATGACAGAACGGATTGGTGAAGGTTAGCGAGAGTCTTCTCCGCAGTACCATCCCTCAAGACCTGAACTCCGATAGCCCTACTCGCGCTTTCAGCCGCTATCCTTGCCGTTGCTGTAATAACGACGTTCTCATGTGGAACATGCTGGTTGCAAGCACCTCACGAGAGACACCTGGCGTGGGAGGAGACGGCGGACGGATCTAAGGGGAATTCTGAGTACGCCTGACACGTTTATCCATCCTTATTTTAATCTCAGTGTTACCGGATGAAGACACGTTTACAGTTGTAGCCTTTGGGCCTGACCGCATCTCAATCCTGAAGGTCTGAGTCTGGAGTACTTGCGTCTTCCCGAACAACACAAGCCTTTGTACAAGGGAATACCTATGTTCCCACGAGCGAGCCAATGAATTATGTCACCAGTCCTACAGCGGAGGAACTTCAACCCCATTGAGAGGCATATTCTGCAGCAGGAGAAGAAGCACTGCCCAATTTTGCTTACTACTTTGGTTTTTGCCATTTTGCCACTAGTCTCGTTCTTCGATGAACGTTTGCCCAGTCATCCTCTTTTTGTCTAAGATGGCTACATGCTTCTTTTGCTCTCCGAACATCCTCGCCTCGCCACCGTTTGTTTCCTGTCTTTTTGCCGAGGCGGGTGCAGGCATAACAGGGGAATTGTTGACGACCTACTTGCCAGGGCTGGATGACGCCCCACAGGGTTATACACCTACCCGATTCCAAAGGACACAAGTTACTGCGCCGACTGCTACTTCCTACCGGAATCCACGAGTATCCTCTCACGGCTCGGGAAAGTCAACGTAAGTCAAGAACGTTTATACGCGTCTTCATCAAGCGAGGATTGTTGATGTATACCAAACAGTACCACAACCGCATCCGTGGTTTTCACAGGCTTTGCGTTAGCATTCGAGGAAACTGATGGCGATGGACAATGTTCCACATCTCTTCACAGTGACTACTCTTCGGTTTACGGCAAGCCTGTGCCGGAGTTTACGATCTCCTTCTCAGCAGGGCTTTTCTTTGTCTGCCCAAAAACGGCTGGACGAGCTCCTCGTCAATGGCTCATCTTTGCAAAGCAATCGGCACCACGACCAGTATCGCTGGGCTCGTTCACGGCTGATTGAGATTTTTCAGAGGCAAGTACCATGCAGTATTCCATCTGTACTTCTGGGGTCGAGTCACAACATCGTTTACACACCCGCATTAGTTCGAAATTCTGCTCAGCTACGCTTGTCAGTCGTCGACTACATGTCGATCAAATGCATGCTTTTCAACAAAACATTTGGAAACCTTGCAGAATACCAAGACATTTATACTGCAGCGTCTGATGAGCTAGACACCTGCGTGGCCAAACACCTACTTCAAGACCCTGATATGAGCGATATGTCACGGTCGGCAATTTTTCACATTCATGCTCAAGTGAGAAGCCTAGTGACTTGAAAAGAAACGCCCAAGGGAAAAGAAAATGACGGGGTGAACTCAGACCCGAAATCAGATTTTGAACCTTGGGAGCAGCACGCATCTGTGAAAAGGATCGAGAACTAACATCCCAGCGTCGAAAGTCAGTCTGTTACCACTTCTGACATGCTTTCTGGGGCGCATGACCCTTCCTGTAATGATAGACAAGGCATATGTAGCCGATTCGCCAGGCGCCCTGGAAGATATTGATATTCTCGACGACAGCTTTTTTGTGCTAGCAGCGAAATTGCCGCGTTGGATCCACCGTTAAGAAAACTGTACGAAGCACGAGATCGATTGCACCAAGGACTTGCATCCTTTTATCATGCGCTAGACATTGAAGCAGATGGGTAGCTTTCAGCGTCTTACAGAGATCTCAGTGACGTGAGCGAATTGATCAAATCGTATGATGGGATCTGAAAGCGTATTGGATTAACCATTCATGCTCGAGCGGCAGCAGGACTGAGTATGCCGTAGGCGTAAGTGCCTCTTGCTCTCAGCTTGGCAAAGGGTTTCATACAGAGAATATCGTAGACTGAGTGGATTGCGACTTCTCTCTGCGCGGGCTGTGATTGAAGGCTTACTATCGATGCCAACAATCTAGTTTTCTAACTACTTCTCCGGATCCTTGCCACGCCGGGATCAGCCGACAAGATTCGCGGCGAGACGAAAACATTCTTCCAAGCCGAGACCGCTCAGCATGGTACAACACGACGAGATCTTGAAACCAGCAGAAAGGGAGTATGGCCCGATTGCGCCCGCTACTGAAGGCTTGCCTTTGAGACTTTGCGGCTCGACGTTGTGATCCGTTCAGCTAGGAAAATGAGGAGAGATAACCTCGTTCCGGAGAATGAAACGGCGTCGACCTCTGCGTTCAAGCTCAAATCGGGAGACTATCTTCACCATAGCGATCCCTGTTATTCCGAGGAGCCAGAAGTCTTCAATCCGGAAATATCTTTGGTTCGTGAGAGTGGCTCTGTGGAAGTCGGCCAGGGGAATTTGCGTCCAAACGAGGCAGGCTTTTCGATGTGCAAGGGAAGGGTTATTGCCGAGAGGATATATCTGCATTGGGTAGCTGGATTTTTATATAACTGGGAGATCGAGCCTAGAGACGCCGGTTGGAAGATACCAGGTCATATCAGTGCTGCTGGAGTCTGCAAGCCCAACAGGGATGTTTGGGTCAACATATTCGGCAGAGTTGAAACAAGAAACCAGAAAATAAAGGCCGAGCGGCCGAGTAACAAGCTTAGCAAGAAGTGGGTGTGATGCGTAAGTCGTGATTGTCTACAGATTTGGGTGGGGAAAAGATCTACCAGGCCGGATGCAATGGATGTCAATTGAGATACATACATTTTTAGCTAAAGCTAGGGATTGTCCGCATTAAAAGACTGGCGGCAAAATCCTGCAGGTCGCCGATGCTTGATTAACGCTTGTTGTCGAATAAGAGGTGATGGATCATGTTTAGAACAAATCTCAATTGGTCCCCAAGTCCATGCGAAACGATAGGGCCACTGCTGCACGACCTAAACACGGTCAAAACAATATAATAGGTTAGCGAACACGGAGGCTGAAGCTAAGTGTGTGGCAAGGTCTTTTCGTATCGACCCTTGACAGAGACCCGTATATGTTCTAGTCTTATTTTGGGTTTGCAACGATCCTCTACGGAGGTCAGCACCAAAAAGTCCTGAACGCTCCCACACCTGTACCAAATCTCGGATAATACCCCGCCTAGAGGGTTAGCTGGACAACGAGGTCTGCTTCGGAGTTGCGTCTGACCTGAACCCAGTTTGGGGTTCATTAGGTCCCCACTACTAGCGCCCATTCCCTTATCCCTTCTGCTGATTGGCAATGGCATCCTGTAGTCGTGGCATATAGTCCACAGTATACGCACTATCCACAAATTCATAGAATTTTTCCACCTTGCGCCCATCCTCAGTCATATGCAGAATAAGCGTATAGTCATTATTGTATGGCCCCAGCGCAGTCGTACCCGTGCTGGACGCATGCATAACCATCTTTCGAGCTTCTTCGTCCACAATGGTGTCATGAACTGTCACATCGAAGTCTCTGAACGCGGACATTATGGGGACGAAATAGGTGGCATATTTTTCGTTGTTGAGGGAGAAAGGAAAGGATATAGTGAATGCAGTCGCGTGCTCGATAGGACATTATTGACTCGGGTGTCCAGATGTTGTAGCCTTCGATGGCTGACAGGGGCCGTGGAGGAGAGTGTCGCGCGAGACATTATGGTTGTTGCGCTCTGATTCAAGTCAGAGTAATTGCTGAAGTAAGGATTTCTTGCCAGCAGAATGAGCAGATGGGGTAGCTCGGTAGGGCTGAAATCGGCAAGCAGTAAAGTAGTGGCACGCGTCTCGTCAGTGTAAAGCGGCGCTTACGCTAGGCCTGGTAGGTGTTGAGACAGGCTTGGCAGGCGCGTCCCCAAAATTCAACTCTGCAGAAATATCGTCTCCATTGCTGAAGCTTCTCGGTCCAGTCAAATAGGATGCCTACGGCGATCACGCCTCGTAGGCGATCGCGAGACGATTTAGAAACTGATGAGGAAGGTAGCGCTTCTCCAGACCTCATCCCCTCCTCACAACCGGAGTTACCCAGCAGCAAGAGAGCCCGCCTCACTAATGGCAACGCGTCTTCTTCGCTGAGCGGCACCCCCCTCACCAATGGGCTCCGTCCTCAGTCCAGCATGTTGCAAAGAGAGACGCTGCGAGCGCAAGGTTCGCAGAAGAAGTATCAACCTGGATCCATTGTACGAGTCGAGCTCAAGAACTTCGTTACGTACACCGCTGTGGAGTTTTTTCCAGGACCGAGTCTAAATATGGTCATTGGGCCTAATGGCACGGGAAAGAGTACATTGGTATGCGCGATATGTCTGGGATTGGGGTGGGGACCGCAGGTGAGTCTACAGGAGGATATAATCCGACAGAACGAGGCTGACGAGCTATAGCATCTTGGCCGAGCCAAAGAGGTATCCGAGTACGTCAAACATGGATGTCAAGAGGCTATGATCGAAATCGAGCTCGCAAAGGATGGGAAGTGGTTCAAGAACAACGTAGTCATACGTTGTAACATCAAGCGCGACGGCAACAAGACCGTCTTTTCGGTCAACGGCAAACCACAAGGCAAGAAAGCGGTCATCGAGCTCTGCAGGTCCCTTTCAATTCAGATCGACAACCTCTGTCAATTTTTGCCGCAAGACAAAGTGGTTGAATTTGCAGCTATGACGCCAGTGGAGCTGCTACGGTCGACTCAGAGGGCTGTGGCGTCGCAGGAGATGATTGATATGCATGAGAATCTGAAAGACCTCCGGCGCAAGCAGAAGGATATTCAGGCTAAGAACACTGCTGATCAAGAGCAACTCGACAATCTTGAAAGCCGACAGCGGTTACAGGAGGCCGACGTCGAACGCATGCGCGAGCGTGAGCTGGTAGAAACGCATGTCAAAATGCTGGAAGCCGCACGGCCGTTTGCGGCATATCGGAGCGCGAGGTCTGCCCATGGGGAAGCCAAGGAAAAAAGAAAGGCAGCTCAAACTGAGCTTACGAGGCTGGGAAAAGAGGTCGAGCCATCACTGCGAGCTGTCAATGCAAAAGAACAGTATAAGGCGCAGATTGCGGCCGTCGTGACGGAGCGGAAGAATGCCACCAGCAAAGCCGAGCGACACGCCGACGCCATTGATAAGAAGTTTAAGGAGCTACAGGACAAACATAACGAGCTTGTGGCCGCTGATTCGGCGGAAAAGAGCGGTGGTAAGAAACATAGACAGGAGATCGTCAGGCTTGAGGGCGCCTTCAATCAATTGAAGAGACAGATGGAGGTGGAGCCTCCAGAGCTGGACGTTCAGGCGTACAACAGACGCATACGCGAAAAACGCGATGCCGTGGACGACAGCACGACCAAGATTGGAGATCTGAAGAGACATCAAGAAGAGCTGAGACGGCGCGGCGTGGACAAGAATCATCGAATCAAGCAAGCCGAAGACGATTTGGCCCAATTAGACTCTCAGGCTGGAAAGCAGAAGTCCAAACTCCAAAGTATATCACGCGACGCATACAGACTATGGGAATGGGTACAACAGAATCAAGATCAGTTCGACAAGCCTGTCTTTGGACCGCCAATCGTGGAGTGCACAATTAAGGACCCAAAATACGTGGACCATATAGAATCCTTGTTCCACAAAGGTGTAATGATTCAATTTACCGTGCAGACTAGAGGCGATTTCAAGAAGCTATCAGATCAAGGCAGCGGCCGCATGGGTCTTTCCGATGTCAACATCGTAACTATACTACCAGGCCTCGATCCTTTCCGTCCACCAGTCAGTGCAGAGCAGATGAAGCGATTTGGTTTTGAAGGGTGGGCGTTGGACTACCTCAACGGCCCTGAACCTGTATTGGCCATGCTTTGCGCGGAGGTACACGTCCACGAGGCCGGTGTTGCCTTGCGAGACACCACGCCTCAGCAATTTGAGTTGTTGCAGAATAGTCCAATACAATCTTGGGTGACTAGCAAGTCGACTTACAGGATCACCCGTCGCCGCGAGTTCGGGCCTGACGCGAAGTCCACCCTAGTCAGAGATATCAGAAGAGCCAATGTGTGGACGGACCGACCAGTAGATCTGACAGCGAAACGGGAACTGCAAGAGAACATTCAAGGCTGGACGGAAGAAGTGGCATCGTTTCAAGCGGAATCCGATGCAGATCAAAAGAAGATCCTGGCATACCGAAATGCGATCAATACCAATAGCGAAGAAGGCGTATGATTGTCTCCAGACCGGAAACGAGGAACACTGTTGCTGACCTTTTCGTGCAGAAAGCGATCTCGGCCGAAAAAGAAGCTAAGCAAAAAGCTCTGGGGGAGTTCAAGGCCGTTCCAACGAAGCTCGGTATGTCATCCAAACCCTTGGCCGTTCTACTCTAACCTCCAGATAGCTGCCCAAGAGGCAAAATTGGCCACGGCCCAAAATGCTCTTAGTGGTATCAGAGGGCGATTGAGAGAAATCATGGGACAGCAAGAGACTATTGCATTGGAGAGAGGCGAAGTAGCGTTGGATTATGCGGTGTGTTTCCTAGAGTACCAGTGTAAGGACAATTCTGATCAGGTACACAGGACGCTGTCGAGGCAATCAGAGTCGCCCACAACAACCTCCATGAGGCCGAGATCATGCTCATAGAAGCGACTTCCGACTGGGAAATCCTCAGAGAGCGAAACAGCTCCGTGCAAGAGCTTCTCGAAGACCAACAGCGCCAAGTCGATGCACTGGTAAGAGAGACCGAAGCTTCGCAAAGGACAGCAAAAACCCTCCTCGATAAATGCAGCCAGCTCCTGGCCCGGGTCGACAACGAGCTCAGGAGTTTCCTCGTTGCGCTACCGGCGAACCAATCGACTGAGCACCTCGAGGGCGAAATAGAAAGCGAGAAAGCGAGGTTGGAGCTCATGCATGAGGGTAACGGGGGTGTGATCAAGGAGTATGAACAGAGGAAGAAGAAGATTGATGTTTTGACTGCTAGGCTTGAGGAGATCAAGAACGCCCTCTCTGAATTCGACGACAAAATCAAAGAGCTTAGGGATCAGTGGGAGCCAGAGCTCGACTCCCTTGTTGGGAAGATCAGTGACTCTTTCTCTCTGAACATGGAGCAGATCAGCTGCGCTGGCGAGGTTGGCGTTCACAAAGACGAAGACTTCGACCAGTGGGCTATACAGATCCGCGTCAAGTTCAGGTAGGTCCATGTTAACCCTGGCGCAAACTTGGCAACTGACTCTCGTCATCAGAGAATCCGAACCCCTAACAACCCTAGACTCCCACCGCCAATCCGGAGGCGAACGCGCCGTCAGCACAATCTTCTATCTCATGTCCCTGCAATCCTTAACCCGCTCTCCCTTCCGCGTCGTCGATGAGATAAACCAGGGTATGGATCCCCGCAACGAACGTCTTGTTCACAAACGTATGGTTGGCATTGCGTGCGGTATGCTTGATGGTGTGGCTCAGCATTCACTCGAAAACGGCCATGGAGAAGAAGAAGACGAGAAGGATGGGGTGGCAGGCCAAGGCAGGGGAGGGTCCCAATACTTCCTCATCACCCCCAAACTTCTACACAACCTGACCTACGAACGCGGCATGCGCGTCCTTTGCATCGCTTCTGGCGAGTATATGCCTGAGGATCGCTCGAGGGTGGATTTCAAGGGGTGTGTGAACCTGATGAGGGGACTAAAGGCGGGGGCCATGGCTGCTGCCGCCAGATGAGCCGGCGGTGTCTACCTGGCTGCTGGGCTGAGCGACGCGAATTGGATTAGGCGACCTGTTGCCCTGGTCGCGGAGGGATGGATTTGTGTATATATTATGCGAGTTGTCAATAAACGTGGCCGTCGAAGGCGTACAAATTCCTTAACATACCAACGCGATTAGCATCGAGGGGTCATTTCGATTTCTTAATCTTTGACTTATGGATGATACCCAACCTAAACGCTAAGAATCCAATTCCATCTGGAAGAGATTTGAAGCGTGGACGACGACGACAGTGACGTTGGGAATGGTACCCTATTCCGACATTCGTCGCAAATGATCAAGACTGAAGCATGTTCAAGATCAATACCATGTTCATGGGAATGACATCTATTCCACTGCGACTCCCAAAAACGTCAACCTGGCAGTAATTTCCATTTTCAAAATCCACTGACGATGTTCATGGCTAATTATGCAACGCCATTACAAAAAGGGAAGTGGTAGCGAAGAGCCACCGCTCTGAAAGATTCTTTCATATTCGAGCGCACCTTGTCAGATATGTATGTATGTATGTAAGCCCACTGCTGCAAGACGATGTGCAAGGCGACGACGGTAATAGCCGACGACGGGATCACGCGGGAACACAGCCTCGGAAGCGATCGAAAAGTGTTAGTTCACATCTTACACTGTCGGCGGAATACCTCATGTGTAAATCCTCAGCTCCCGACCGACACGTCCGTCCGCCGCAAGGCCCGTATGCTGATCCCAATCCATGTCCACCATACATACATACGCCCGCTTTGGAAAACCCCCCTATCAATCCATCTCCACCACCTCGGTCCACCCCGCCCCGCCCTTCTCCAAACACTCATGATCATCAAAACGACAGCTCCCCTTCCCATCACTCGTCCCCAGTGTCTCAAGCCACGATGTCGCCGAACCGGGCTTCCGGGCCCGTCTCCCACCACTGCTGCGAGGAGTCGGAGACTTGTTGTTGCAGCGCTCGCAGGAGCGCTCGACAGAGCTGCAGTGGTGGCCGCGGACGATAAGGCTGTAGATGGGGCGCATGGTGGGCAGGCTGGCGCTGACGTTGCCGATGGAGTTTTCGACAATGGCCCAAATGATGGGGTCGACGTCGGCCCCTGTGGTTGTCAGGTTGGATTGGTGTGAGTGGGGGGAAAGCAGGATGGGGGGTAGGGAAGGCGTGGGGAACGTACAGCTTGCGTCTTGGTGGGAGAGGCGCTTGACGATGATGGTTCGGTATGTGCTGGCTATGCAGACGCTTTCGTGAGGTTTGCGGGGTCAGCGTGGTGACGCTGGGAGGATTGGAGGGAGAGCGAGCGCTGGTGAGGGACGTACAAGCCGCTTAAGAGGAAGATGCCCACTAATTGGATCTTTCGATTCCGCTCCATGTGCAAGTTCCAGATCAACGGTATTGGCAGCAGGAAAGTAACGACATCCGAGATTACATTGAGAGAGCCGGGTATGCAGGCTGCTAAGAGAATGTTCACGCAAGAGCCTTCGACATTCAAATCCCAAGCTTTGTGCACGGGTGTGCATTGAAAGATGGAGAGGAAGACCTCGGCGATGTTGTTGGCAAGGATTACAAAGGCGAAGCACCAGAGGAAGGCGGTAAAGCGAGGAACGGAGCCGAAGATGCGGTGGAAGAGGAGGAGTGCGGAGTACTTGAAGGCGGCGGTGCCAATACAGTAGAGCACTTCCATTGCTATGATGGTCTGAAGGCTTTTAGAGCGGTTGGGGTGTGATAACGATCAAAAATAAGAATCAGAGATTCCGGAGGGGACCCATGTCCATACCTTAGCGTATGCTGCTGGGTCTTTGAGGAGAATGACGTGTTTTCCTGCTCCAAGATGTACCGCTGGATACGGAGATGGGACTTAGCGACCTAGTTGCAGAAAATGATGGCCATGTCAGAGTCTGAACATACAGTAAAGGCACGCAGCGACCTGACCCATGCATATAATCTAGAGAGAATAATCAGCCAATCGAATGATCCAGATCCCTCGGCTCGTGTTGTTCCTGGACAAAGCTCTGTCGGCTTACCAGGGCGAAGAGGATCATGTAGTCATCGGCAAGTATTCTCGCTTTGCTCAGACGGCGAGCGAGCAGGCGTAGAAGTACTGCGGTAATGGCCAAGGAAATGCATATTGCAGCAGAAATAACAACGTTGGGTGCTCGATTGTCATGGATGTGTGCGAGTTCATATTCGATCTCGGTTGATGAGAGGAGACTCGGCATCTTGACGTGGCAGCAGTTCCCAGCGAAAGCGTGGAGATGGACAGCTGTATGAGAGGACTATTCCAAGCGCCAACGTCTTTGGGGGGGGCATCGTCGTATATCATAGAATACCGAATCAGGCCTCACACTCTCGCATAGGCCCTCGGTTGGAGATATGGAGACGGGATGTTTTTGTCATCTCCTGCGCTCGCGTAGACAGCCATTGATATTATTAGGTGCATTCGTTACAGAGGAGGCAAGCAATGAAGGACCTTCCCCTGAAGTCCTCAGTAGGGAAGTACGGAAGCTAATGTAGAGACGGTACGGATCCCCCAGCATGCCATCAATTACACTAAGGCACGCCAGTCTGTTTCGTTGCACAATAAGGCCATTTTGGAAGTTATTAATGCTCTTGGTTCTGTGAAGCTGGCCATTATCAATGATTCCATCATATTCTTCATGTATTCATCTTGGTGAATATGATGCAAAGACAGACTCAATTTGGTTGACATGAGTTGCAGTGCTTTGACCATGGCAGACCCTGTAACCTAGGCTGCATAAGGTACCACCATACTTCAGTTGTACATTACATTAGCTTGCGGCCATGCAAGCGCTAGCAGAATTAAGTAGGGTCTTGGAGAAAATGAGAATGGGGAAATAAGATTCACATCAACATGGGGATATTGACATTCTATAGCTTCTAGCGCCGTTCCAGAACAACCTGCGGTTCGAATATTACGTCCAAATTATTGGGAACGTGTACAGCCATCATATGTCAACGTGCAGGGACCCATTGTGCTTTTTCTGTTAGCGACCTCATGATAGATTGGTTTTGGTTCTGTCGCTGCTATGCTCATTGCCAACCATGACGGTGGGCTCTGGTCAACGATCATTTCCTCAGAGTAGAGAATTGTGCAAGCTTCGGATTCAGAATTCCACTGCTACAACAAGTTAGACGACGATGACGCTCGGGGTTCTGTCGACTGTGCCGAGGGGAATCCATGGGACGATGAATACTTGGGATTGGAGGAGACGAATTTTGAGGTTCGAGAGTACAATGTCATCCTAGGTAATGGGAGTTTGAGTTTTTACTTCTTGAATGGATGTCGTGCAAGGCAACGCTGAGGACTAAAGAGCAATGTTGATGTCCACGTCTTTATGCTGTTTGCTCGACCATGATGGGATATCATCCTACAAATTTTCGTGGAGGGAACACATATCATTGGACTCTCTCAATCAGTAAGGTTTTGCAACTGTTCAGTTGTCAAGGTAGTCGTATGAGATGATGAATGAATAGAGGGATTTGGTAGGGAAAGCTGTCCAGAATTTCCCCTGATCAAGCCAGCGGCTGCGGCTGCGGCTCCTTCCCTGTCGTCTTCTAGGCGTCGTCCATCATAGACGCTGAGACGGCATTGCAGTACCGCTTCATCAATCACATTGATTTATAGGAATAATGTCAGCATATCACACATCTATGTTGGTAGCTGGAAAGTGGGGATGATGAAGAGCCCCCTTTTGGCCGAAGCCATTCCCGGCTTTGCCGGACATCCACCTCAACAATGACGTAACGAATTCATGTCGCCAACCAAGCCCTCAGGATAGATTCTCTTGGGCTCTGGGATCTGTATAGCTACCACGGCCCAGGCACCTCCCTTTCTACTCAATGGACGCGGTCAAAGACTCCCTAACCCAGGGCTACAACACCGCCAAACGCGCCCTTTCCACCGCCCCTCCAAATGATGCCTATCTTCACTGGGATGCCCCAGGCGTGGAGGAGATCAAGCCGGACGAGGAGGCCAAAGCCCAGCAGATTGCAGACACCATGAATAAGATGCAGAAGCACAATTTCGACAAGGTCAGCCAGCTCTACCCTACAACCACATCCTACCCCAGCACTAATAGTCAACAGCACCGTCACGCCTTCCGCGCAACTCACGTCAAAACCCAAGGCCTAGTCAAAGGTACCCTGACCGTCCCCTCCGGCCTCCCCCCTCACCTCTCCCAAGGACTCTTCGCGCACCCCGGCACCTACCCCATCGCCTCCCGCTACGCCAACGAGCCCGTCTTCCTCCAATCCGACACCGAACCCGGCCCCCGCGGCATGGCTATGAAGATCTTCAACATCCACGGCGAAAGACTCGAAACCCCCGGCAATAAGAGTCTCTCAACGCAAGACTTCTTCTTCAACAATGCCCCTATGATCGAACTGACTGACATAGACACCTGTCTCGAAATCATGCAGTTGCGGGAGAGATACTTCGACAATCCGAACGGGTTGGCGATGGCGCTGAAGTTGAGGACGGATATCATCAAGCAGCACGCGCCGGGGATGCTGCCGAATACGAACATGATAAGCCATTCGATGTATACGCAGTCGGCGTTCAGGTTCGGGGAGTACTACGGGCACATGGCGATGTTCCCTGTGCTGCCTGAGATGAAGGAGAAGGGTGGGGCGGCTGTGTTGAGCTCCGGGTCTTACACGCAGATTTCGGATTGGCTGTTTGATTACTTCAGGGGTGCGCCGGCGAAGTATGAAGTCAAGATCCAGCTGGGCACCTCGCCTGCGCATCATCCGACTGAGGATGCGAGCATCGTATGGGACGAAGTGACAGCCCCGTACCAGACGATCGGGACCGTGGAGTTTCCGGTCCAGGACAGTTTCAGCCAGGCACGGAGGGTGTTCTGGGAAGACCACATGGTGCTGGATCCATGGAGGGCATTAGCGGCCCACAGACCGTTGGGGAGTATCAATCGGCTCCGCAAGGTGGTGTATGCGAGGAGTCAGAAGAAGAGGGATGAGTTGAATGCGAAGAAGTCGTCGAATATTCAGAGTATAGACGAGATGCCTTGAGCGATTTATTAACCTTGTTTGAGTGATTTATAATTTTAGATATAATAGCATCAACGTTCTTCAGTCTTAAAACAACATGCCACAATTGACAATGCTGTGGATCCACTAATGAGCCATAACGCGAAACCAAATGATAAGTGATTACAGCACAAGCTCTATATCTGCAAACACCCCTTTACTTAACCCAACGTGAGCTAATCAGAGACAGGCCATGTTGTAAAGCAACTTATTAAAGAGCGCCCAGCTTCCACGCCACCACCAACCCCCCCACCGCATTGAACCAGCCCCCGGTGCAGCCTCACCAATCCACCTAGCCCGTCTGAACTAGACAAGACGAGATCCAGATTCCGCGGCTATACTCAGCTGCTCTACCTTGGTCCTCTCGACCCCCTCTCTCGCTTCTGCCCCTCCGTCGTATCGGCAACTGAAAGTACACTAGTCTTTGCCAAAAATCGAGCAAAGCCGGAACGCGTCCACGGTTATCCATCTCGAGAGCGCAGGGCCGAAACCTGACACCACGACCCAACGGAACTATTTATGAAGGAAGGAAGGAAGGAAGAAAGAAAGGAAGGAAAGGAAGGCTCCCGTAGCGAACACACCGCCACAGCTAACAGCAGAGCTACCAGGCTCCGTCACTTCGGCATGACACACTTCGAAATTCGGATAACGACTCACTCAGACCCCTTTCCCATACGTAGGGTCGATGTCGCTATCCGTCCCACATCTTCGTATTTCTCCCCGGCAGCAGCACCGGCACTCGCAGGTTCGGGCGCCAAACAGAAACGCACGACGCGTGACGTTTCTCGTCCTGGCGACATTGTCGTTGTGCTCTAAGTACGCCGTGTGGTATTGTCCGTCGAACCGTGTTGCTGAGATATCGTATCCTCGAGGGAGGTCCGACCGCTGCGGTGGATAAGGGTTGGGTGTGTTCGTCGTCGATGATGGATGGCGTGACCGGTTGAGGATCTCGATGACGGCCTCCCATGCCGGGAAGCGATTGCGTGACGGGGATCTCGACGCGGTGAAAGTTGGGCGTTTGGTGGTTGTGGGGAGAAGGGAGATCTGCAGCGTTCATGGCTAAACAGTGGATATTGGATGGTGCCAATTGCGCTTCAACTTTTGTATGTGTGAAGACTCGATCGTAAGTGTATAAGTGTAGGATGGTGGATCTGGTAGTCGTAATGTCTTCAAGCGATCAAGCGAAGGGAGAAACGTTGCGACTCCGCTCAGAGTTCGGATGTATGAGCCTGTTGGTTCTTTGCTAGGAAGCGATGCGAAGATTGAGACTCTCAGGGGCTGAGAAGGAAGGCATGAAGCAGAGAGGGAGTGTCATGTGACCGAGACCATCAAATTTGTGAAAGCCGGTAAGGTATGCAAGGTGGCATCACGCATCTGGGGAAACTAAAGGCAGCAAGACTAGTAGACTCGTAACGTATTTGGCAAACGAGATCAGAAAAGCGAGGGTCGGCCATCGTATACTTGGACATTTGCTAATCGCCGATCCGTGGGCGGGACTTGGGGTTCTGGCTCTGGATAGCGGACTGTGAGAATTGGGGGGCAGACAGTCGGCATTTGGACAAGGTGAGACTAGAATCCAGGGTCTGCTGCTGGGCGTTAAGATAATGGAGTCGTGAGAATGAGGGGTACGCGGTCGATTTTTTGATGGGCGTATATTGGAATTGAGGCTTTGTTGCTGCCGCTTGGCTTGTGGATGATTGCACGCTTGACTGGGGGATTGGGGAAGGCGTTTGGGTTTCTGAACAGGCGTTAGGAGAATCGAGGACTGGTGTTCGAGATTCTGCGTAGTAGGCACTCGTGCTGATATTCGGGTTTCTGTATAGCTGCAAAGTCAAGTTGTCGGTAAACCAAGCAGAGCGTACCGTGTCAGAGAGCGCTCGTAGGTGCAAATCTGGGTCAAAGGTGTGCTCATTGTTGTCATCTGCGATACTGTGCATTGTGGAAGTCAGATGCCTTGGAGACTCAGCAGCCCAGTACTAAACGGACAAAGGAGAGCTATGATACTGTAATCTCGTTAGCCGTGGAATGAGTCCTACCACGGCTTCGCATGGGTGCTGAATGCAATAGCATCGGCGCCTACACACTTATGGCATCCACACGAATTTGCAAAACCTCCTCGTTCGCGGTCCACTCCGTAGCTTTAGTGCAGTACATGAATCCCAGCTCATACTTCCCAACTACGTCAAAATCCAACGTTTGATAATTTCGGAGCCTCTTGCATCGTTGCAGATGTGGACGCATATTTCGGGCATAACGCTACTGTAGAAGTGCTCGCGGTTGGTGGCCGCGGCGACTCATATGGGGATGTTAGTGGCGAGGTAGCTGATGCGGCGTTTCCAGCTGTTAGAAAGGGCAAACTTGTAGAGGCCGGCAGGGACGCTCCGAATTTGGAGCATAAGGTCTTGGGACTCGCGTGCCAATGGATGCATGGCTTTATCATTAACAGCCCTTTTCACGCTGGTGCGTTCCTGTTGCTCAACCTTCCTCCTTCGACAAAGGAGCGGCGATGGATACTTTCACGCTCGGTTGACACAACAATGGCAATTGATCCGTAAGTCAAGCACCCGTCGAAGAGCACGGTCACACGGGAGAATATCCCAGGATCAGCGGGGCTGCGGATTCAAGCTTCACGTGCTAAGTTTCTCTGACATTCGAAATTCATTCGTCCTTTCCACTGCCGGCTCATTCTGGGATTCTAGGTACCTATTGCCAGGGTTGTCAGGCACCTCTCCACTGGTTGCCTTATGATCAGCCGCCGCGCTGAGCGCTGCCTCGACTGCCAACGTCGCTTGTATCATGCTTTCCTCGGTGTACGCCTCTTCGAATAATAAACGCTTTAGTTCATCTATCAATTTTCTAAATCGGTCGCCCAAAGACGGTTCCTTCAAGAAGAGCAATTCATTCTCTGCTCTGCCTACAGCTTCCCTCGCCCTTCTGACTCGCAACCAGAAGCCGTCGATGTCGTCTTGCAAGGACATGTTCGACAATGGAACCTGAAGAACCTTGACCAGTTCTAGGGTTTCAACCTTGTCCAGGTAGCGAGCCATTGCATTGAACTTCTGTTCAACCCCAGGGAAATGAACCAACGGGTTCCCCGGACCAATCTCCGATCGCTGGTCCGGTCCTTCATGAAAGCCGTTGTACCATCTCCTAGGTTGGTACATTACGTGCTCTTTGTACCCTTCGTGTGCAGGTACCCACGCCATGGCGTTTTGTTCCGTGTTAGGGACTAGGTTCGCTAATTCGACATCTGGTCTTAGTAGTGGAAGTCCCAGGTCACAAAGGCGGTACAAACCCCTTCGAGGAAATATGAATGGAAAGTCGATAGAGCTCAAAGCGCTGTACGGAGTATGTCACGACTGAGCTGGTGGACTTGAGGCACGGGTTGAGCGGCTATCGCATTTGTTGCTAGCATCGAGAAAAGCGTTCTCTCAGTCTCAGACATTTGTATCAATCTACTTATAGGCGCTCCTTCGGCCCCTGGGACTTTTTGTTTTGAGCCTCTTCTTCGGTTCAAAATTGTGAAAGGCATGTTTCGACGTCACCCTAGACTCATATCAATGACACACGAGCAAAAGGCTTGAACTACGTGACACCTTTAGTTACTAGAGATTACTTTGAGACTTCAAAATACCCTTCAGTGATAAGGTAGGGTCAGTGTGAAACTTCATTTTTAATATGATCCTGTATTCTGATGGATGAATGAAGGATCCGAGATGGTGGTGGTGGTGGCTCGATGCCGGTACACTTAGCGGGTCTTTGATAGGCGAAGAGCGCTAAGTGATTTATTCGGCTAAGTTGCTGCATGAAGGACCCTGCTCAAACTGTCCCTTCACATACAATTACTCTCATAAATTACCAAATTCGCCCGGCTTGTGACCTAAGAGTTCAATGAACTTGGAAGCTACCGACACTAAGGGTTACCATATAGGTACTAGACAATGTCACTCACGAGTGGTCGGCATTCTAAGGCGTAAGCACTATCAGATCATCTGATAATATTCATTAGGAAAAGCGTACATGCCCGGTCCGCAACCATGGCCTGTGATTGGTAGCTTGTTTAATATCCTACATATTGTCTTATCAGATCCGCTTTTTAGCTGCATGAGCCCGGCTAATTTTCCTTCCTCCATGCATATCCAAATCGTTGAGGCGTCCATAAACCCTCATCATTCGAGGACACTTGACCGCTACTCGAGCGCCTTCTTTAAACAGGCACTTAATCACTGTTAATCAATATGCAACGTCGTACTCGTAACGTATTGCAATCCCTCCGAGACCGGCACAATTTTTGGGCACCAGGACGTGATCCATGCCATCCGAGTGGCCTGATGGCAGCTCAGCGACTGTGCGAGCACGCAACCTGTGCTTCGATCAAGACCCTGCGTCGAGGCACCAGGAGACTCTGACTCATTGACCATGTCCGGTCATCCTCTACATAGGTCAGAGATGCCACATCCTCCCAATTGCGTCCATCTTCACCATTCTACTGTTTCCTCTACCGGATAATTTTACAAAAGGTACCCATGTGGTTTGTAACAACTGGAGAACTCATCCTGTCCTTTTCTAAAATCCTTTTCAATTACCGCTGGCTATAACAAGTCAAGCCATATCCAGAGACATCGGAGTCATGCATGATCTCCCGACAAACAGGGGGTATCCTACGACAGATATGCCCCCCTATGCCGGTAAAGTCCTCGCTGCCCGAAAGGAATCAGCGGTGTCTACAGCCTATGGTGCACCGTCAGCCGAGGGAATGGTAGCAATACCAGCTACAGGGTACGACGACCCGCCGGATGATGGACTGGTGGCGTGGCTCCAGGTTGCTGGATCTTTCTTCCTATTCTTCAATTCCTGGTATGACTTCCTTTCAATGCTAAAATGACTGGTCGCTATCATTTGAGGGCTCACATCCTTCGTAGGGGTACAGTGAACGCCTTTGGTGTTTTCCAGACATACTACCATATTGGGTTCCTCAGTGACAAATCACCCTCGAACATCTCATGGATCGGCAGCATTCAATCATTCCTGCTCCTCGTCATTGGCGTCATCACCGGGCCTCTATATGACGCTGGCTACTTCCGGGCACTCATCTTGACAGGCACATCTCTCATCGTCCTCGGCTTCATGATGACGAGTCTCTGCACTCAATATTGGCAGGTCATATTGGCCCAAGCAATCTGCATTGGACTGGGTCAAGGCTGCCTCTTCATCCCCTCTGTCGCCATAATCCCCCAATACTTCACCAACAAGAAAGCTTTCGCGACCGGACTAGCCTCATCGGGTAGCAGTCTTGGCGGCGTCATCTACCCTATCGTGTTCAGCCAATTGCAGCCCAGAATCGGATTTTCCTGGGCCACCCGTGTTCTTGGATTCATCTCACTGACAACCTGCCTGGTCTCGATCTCCGTCATGCGTGTCCGTCAGATACCGAAGCAGAGACGTTCCCTCGTCGAGTTTGCGGCCTTCAAAGAAACACCCTACTCCCTCTTCTGCCTTGCCATGTTCTTCTGCTACGCAGGAGCCTTTGGTCCAATCTACTACATCTCATCCTACGCTATAGATACTCGTGTCATGACGGCGCGTCTGGCGTTCTACCTCCTACCCATACTAAATGCGGCATCGGTTCCTGGCCGGATCATAACAGGTTTCCTTGCCAACACGATGGGACCTGTCAATTTGCTCATCCCCACTGCGTTGACCATAGGCATCATCGCCCTTTGCTGGATAGGTATTCACAGCACCGGTGGGCTCATCGTATTCGCGATCCTCTACGGCTTTTTCTCTGGCGGCGTTGTGTCCCTGCCATCGGTAGCTTTAACGAGCTTAACACCTGATCTAAGTAGGTTGGGGACGAGGATGGGAATGTGCTCTGTGCTTTGCAGTCTGGGAAGTCTTTGCGGTACACCGATCTCAGGCGCGATTCTGGATGGGACTGGGGGTTGGGTCGGGGTGGCATTGTTTTCTGGGTTTACACTGTTAGTTACTGGAGTGCTTTTTCTCTTCACACGATGGGCTCAGGCAGGGACGAATTTGAGGATGAAGGTCTGAGGAAGGCGAAAGAGAGGTGGACGGTTCGAAGAGCGCGGTTTGAAAAGGTCCGTGCACCGAATGCACAGCTAGAGTAAACACGAGCATGACGACCAATGAATTGAAAACATGGCATTCTGGGATCATCGGCTAAATCTCACGAAGAAAGATGTTATGGGATCATATTCGCCCCTGGGAAGGATTTGACGACGTGGAGTGCGACGAGTAAATAATATTGGCCGCGAGCCATCGCAGCAGGCTACCCAATTCAAGCCTGACAGATGCAAGGCGGCATGGTGCATATTGGGCGTCCTTATCTTTAATTCGTTTCCGCGACTCTATTCATTGCATTGCATGTGAGAGCAAAGACTTGACGTAAGCTGGTTCTCCAGCAGCAAAAACTCATCCACTCTGCTTTCAGACATCCCTCCAAAGTCCCAATATTGCAAGAACACCAGTGCGACAGTAGTAGTACTCTAGATAACGAAAAGTTCATAGGCGTGGGACTTCGCACAGATGGAAGCACGATGGACATCGGAGTCATGCAGGCACCCAGATCCCAGGGTTGCAACCAAAGATCCGGGGGCGCTTTCCCTATCTTTACGTTGCTTTTCACCAGGTTGACCAGGATTGCAGGATTTTGCAGGAGAATGCAACTTCATGGCGATGATGGCTGCAGCCTCCTGAGGGCATTATTAGATTGCCGGTCCTTATTACCTGCAGGGGGACTGCAATCTCATCAACATCGAGGACTCTGCAGCCCATGTACGTCCATCGTCAAAGATTGCCCCAGGCAACCGGAGACCACCATCTGTCATGGTGTCGGTAGCAATTATCATATATTAATTATCAACCCGCCATCAATCAGCTACCCATTACTCGTAGCTAGCGGTCACGCCGACGCGGCCACGCCGAGATGGACCGAGATGAAACGTGAGGCTCCACAATGCGGAAATCTTCTGCGGCTCTCTGTCTTGGCAGGTGTTTTGGCTTCCTTCCCGGCCCCCTTCCCTCTGGTGGAAAAGAGATTTGAAATGCAGGAGGACGGAAGAGAACGGAACAGAACAGCAGAGGATTAAACAGACAGGTGACGGCATTCATTCCATGGGGAATGACAGGATCGGATGCTTCGTCCACGAATCAGCAGCTTGCTGTTGCCCGCTGGTGCCGACTTGGAGATTGAATTTCGGATCGCGTGTTCGAGGAAGCTCGGACGGGAAGAGAGGCTACTTTAAGATGCGCAGATCTGGCCCGGGGTTTACCCCACCCTGCCCCACTTGATGATCTGACGGCGAGTGGACCTTGCTTAACACCACCATCTTCAATGAACAGTCGCTCTCACATCAAAGAAGGATGCAGCATCGTCTAACTTTTAGCCTATCATCTTTCTTTCTTTCTTTCTTTTTCTTTTTTCTTTCTTTCATGCTTGACTGGCATCAACAGGGGTGTCACACTCCGAAAGTGACCAGCTACTAGCCCTGAAGACGGGGTTAGCGGACGCAAGGTCCATCCTGGGCTAGACCTCGCGCTTTGCTAGGTGCATCATCACTTACCAGACGCACAAGCTCACCAAGCGGTCTCTCGCCCACCAAACAATCAAAGGATGGCTACAATAAATATCCCTCACCAAGACGTAAATCCGGCACATCGACCCCTCATGTCGTCTCCTACACCTCGGTCTGAGACTCTTGTCACTGCTCTCCATCCTTTGATAGTCTGCCTGCTGCTGCTGTTTCTACTTCCAGGCCTATTCTCCGATCATACCGCACAGATTGTGTGGGACACGTACCATCTCGACGCCTTCATAGCGCTCTGTGACACCTAGAGAACGCGGCTGTTGAGACCAGGAGTATAGCATATGGAAGATTCGTTAAGAATGGCTCCCAGTTCCGAAGAGTCGAGGTCGCCGGTAGAGGAGAAGCCTGTGGGCGCCCAGGTCGAGGCCGTACACACCAACGAGCGCGTACCTGGCCACCCTGCGTACTACGAGAAAGATGGATTGCGGACGTACGGCGATGATGAGGACCATGATCATGAACCACGGGTACGACAGCCCCCTCTGCCATTCATGTGGGACAGCTGCTGACAACTGGAACAGATGTCTTTCAGAAGGATGATGTCTTTGGTTGCTATGGCATTCCTCTGGACTGGCTCCCAAATCCCCGTCTATATCTTCGGTACAAACAACCTTTCATCATGTGATATGATAAGATCAGGACTGACAATGCGCTTAGGAGGCATACCACCCTTGATATACCGGTACTTCAATCCCACTGAATATACAACAAGCTGCTAACTCTTTTCTCTCCAGCGACATTGGTGGCACCGATCGATGGACCTGGTTTGTAAGTTTGGCAGCCATCCGGACTTGAGGCGAGCCTGAATACTGATCATGTGACAGGTCCTGGCCAATCTTCTAGCCTTGGCAGCAGTCTGCCCATTCGTTGGCTCCCTCTCCGATCTCATGGGCCGCCGATATGTCGCTATACTGGGTGGGTGCTTGATCATCCTTGGGATGATTGTGGCCTCGACTGCACACAGCATGAACGTCTTCATTGGTGAGCACGATGAATCTGACGAGAAAAGAGGAGCAAGCGCTCATAAATCTCCACAGGTGGCATGGCCATAGCAGGCGCTGGAGCTGGTATCAACGAACTCACAGCTCTCGCTGTGACCTCCGAACTCGCCCCCACCCGAAAGCGCGGAACCTACGTCGCAATTCTCATCTTCACAATCGTGCCCTTCTGCCCGTCCGTGCTATGGGCGCAACTGATCGCAGCACACGCGGGTTGGAGATACTGTGGTGTACTATGTGGTGTTTGGGCTGCTGTTGGACTCATCCTGACTATCATCTTCTACTTCCCACCACCCCGAGTCAACTCGCAAGGCTTGTCGAGGATGGAAGTCTTCAAACAGATCGATTTCGTGGGAGGTTTCCTTAGCATTTCCGGAATGTTGTTGTTCATGGCCGGGCTACAATGGGGAGGCTACCAGGTAAGTTGCGCCTGAGGTTCAGGAAAGAAGGAAGCGGAGATTTCTAAGACTGAGTCTAGTATTCCTGGAAAACCGCCCACGTCCTTGTCCCCCTGTTCCTGGGCGCCTTCCTACTTGTCGCCTTCGCCATCTGGGAAGCAAAATTCGCCAAATTCCCCATGTTTCCATTGCGCCTGAAGCAGAGTCCTCGAATTCTCGCTTTGACCCTCGTAATCACCTTCATCTCCGGCGCCAATTTCTTCTCCGTTCTCCTCTTCTGGCCTACACAAGCGTTCAACGTATACGGCCAAGATCCGGTCGGGGTGGGGGTTCGAGGACTACCCGTGGGATTTAGTATCTTAATTGGAGCTGTACTTGTGCTCTTCTTACTCAGTGCCCTCAGAGGTCATAACAGGGAATTGATGATTGTCAGCTCTATTGTCATGACAGCGGGTAAGTGTTACGCCTTCGTCCCGGTCTTCCGTTTGGTTCTCAATGACTGACCTGGAAATCCTTAGGCATCGGCGCTCTTGCTAGCTTGAAGGCTGATACGCTCTACCGAGCCTGGGGCCTCCTGGTCCTCGCCGGTCTCGGAATTGGGGGCATCGTCGTACCAGCTTCCATCATCACTACCATTATTTGCCCAGACGTACGTCCCATTCCTTTCCCACTCCCTTCCCCATCCCCCACATCACTAACACCACCTCAGGACCTCATCGCAACCGTCGCAGCCCTCACCCTCGCCGTCCGCGTCATCGGTGGCTCCATCGGCTACACCACCTACTACAACGTCTTCCTCTCCAAATTCGTCCCCAACGCCATCTACTATATCGGCGGCGCCATGGAGCTGGAACTCGGCATCACCAACCCTGAAGCCATTGAAACCGCCATCACCCTCACCAGCGCCTCTCTCCTCGAAGAAATAAAATTAATACCCGGTATCGCGGGTAATGACACGGCATGGGAGATTGTCGTGGGAGCGGGGCAGATCGCGTATGCGGAGAGCTACCGATGGGTGTATTTGGTCAGCATTGCGTTTGGCGGGGTGAGTGTGATTGCGGCGTGCTTTTTAGGCAATATCAACAAGTATATGGATGATCACGTGGCCGTCGTGATGTAGGGTGGAGGAGAAAGGGGTCCAGGGGGGATGAATCGTACAGAGAGAAAATTGTTGGCAAGTATGGAGTTGAGGAAGAGATAGTAAACAGAAAGAAGGAGATATCTAATGTGACGAATGGTGAACACCCAAAACAGAAAAAGACCTGTCTCTGTTTTGACTCCTCGGTGATGAGTGCCGGACATTTCACCTTCCAGTAACGCGGCCAGATGCCAGGTAAGTTGTCAACGAAGAATACCAATTCCCAGAATTCTCGTCTTCCAAATTCCAAACCCTGACACCCTTTTCCCATATCAACCAAAACGACTCGACCATTCACGCCCAAGTCTACCATTTCAACGCCTATCCGGGACAGAACACCCCCCACTCCTTCCCACCCAGTCGACGGACGACATCTTCAGTCCTCTTCCCCGCTCGCCCCCAAGCCAGCGCGTCCGGGACCCAGTCACGTCAGATCTTCAGCCCGCAGCCTACCACCCCATCTGCTCTCCACAGAGCACAGCTCTCTGCTCCACGATACCGAGAAGAAGGCAGGGGTCAATCCTTCCCTTTCAGCCATCTGACCGTATCTACATGCCACGTCTCCGCGATATTAAAACGTCGGCCAGTCCGTCAAGACAGCAATCCCACAAGCCAAGTCCGTCCGTCCTCCATCCCTCCCCGCCTTCTCCTCCCTCCTCCTCCGCCGCAACCCGCCCGCCCACGTAAGACAGACGGAACGGCGCTAGCATACTCAACCTTTTTTGAAAAACCACACACGGCAGACAGTCGCCCAAGTGCCATCACCGCACGAAGCGTCCAAGCTGTGCGTCAGCTTGGTACCTTCGCGGTCCCATCGTCTAAACATTAATCAATCAATCAATCGATCCATCACTTCCTGCAGTGCGGTGCGGCCGGACTCATCCATCGCCAACGCCATCGCCAACGCCCACGCAAGGCATCCGCACCCCGGAGCAGAGCAGGGGCTTCGATCTCTGACTTCCGATCCGATCACAGCGCGCGCGCTCTTCGGAGGACGGCCGGGTCTGAATCAAGATACGCATAGCGGCGCTCATCGGGTTTTTGAAGAAGAAGAAGAAGAAGAAAATCAGACCCTTTTGGAGACACGGGGCTCATGAGGTGGGCTTCGGTCTCGAGAGGTGGTTGATTGATTGATACGGACGACACGGAGCGCCGATCCTGTGGACTCGCGGTTGTGGAGGGAGGTGGAGAGGGTGTGTTACGTACTCTACGGCGTGAAACGATGCCAGGGATTCTGATGGGGTGAGGCGTTTGGTGGATGGAGGCCGCGGGCTGAGAGTGTAGCACGGTTGTCGGAAAGGTTGCCACTCGGGACGGAGTGGGGATGGGCATAGGCCCGAGGCGGCGTGCACTCACGTTTCGGGGTTTTGGAAGTAGCTTGCCCAAAGACTATGGTGGTTCTACCATAACGACGAGATAGACGGCCGTTCTTTCAGAGGCGGTATCGTCTGAAAGATCATTCGTATCTGTACAGACGAGCCAGTCAATAGTGACAGTGTGGGTTTACAAGTATTTGTATAAGCACCAAGGCTCAAAGAAAAGGGTGCGACCACGGGTATCTCTCATCCCAATCAACGCCATATATTCAATGCGTAAATCTTCTTAAAAAAATGCTTCGATCGTTTCTCCACTGCCGTCGGCTCACCCACTCATCTTCCTTCACTTGCCCCTGCTCTGGGTTCTCGGTCGCAGATTCCTTGCTAAACTCTCATAGGCAACGTCTTCCCACCCCTCCTCTTTCCATCCAAGTTGCTCTTGCTCATCAGCGCCTTCATCACCTGTCACAGTGACTGCAGGACTGCCCGCTAGACTTTCATCCTTAGATCGAACTCCTTCACGGGCTGATTCTGGCTCTGCTACTGAGGGTGGGAGTGGCATGGTGGTATAATTTGTGCAGACGCAGCCGCATCCTGAAGGGCACTCATCGAAGGAGGCCTGCAAGAGGAGCTGGCGGCATGGAGCGTGAAGGACGTGGCCGCAATTAGGGCACGGAGAGGAAAGACCTCGGATGAAGGTGTTGCATAGCAGACAGAGAGGAGCCGGTGGTAGCTTTGAGCAGGCTTGGCAGCGGCGAGAGGGTGTTTGAGAGGGTAGAAGCAGCGTCGAGCAGGAAGGGCAGTGGTCTCTGAAGACTGGATTCGAGTTCTCGGTATTGTAGCCGGAGTTGAGGAGGTTTGCGCCTGCTATGGCGCCGAATGGGGCTGTGGCTTTTGGGGCGAAGGTGAAGGGTGGCGATGTGTCTGGTTGCAAGGGACGGTTATGGTTCAGTACCTCGGCTCTATCGATGGGCATATCCCAGATGTAGAGTAGATGCGCGTATGCCTCTCTGTATGCACGGTAGCGCCATTTTTTGCTTGGATCCAGCAAAGGAACGTTCGCATAGCCATCATTGTGAAATTGGTCTTGGTTCTTCAGCTTGGTCTTGAAGACAGGCTTCTTCGGTATAGGAACGGCATTCTCCTCTGTATCTGAAACGGACAACGAGAAGGAGGATTTGGGGTCTTCCGTGATGGTGGATGATCTACCCAAAAGGCCAGACGTATTCCAAATGACCGTAGAAGCAGGATTTCCGAGGTAGCTTCCGACTGGACTTGAACGCTTCTTGGGATACGAGTTGGGCGGTGAGGAAGCTGCGGAACCGAAAGAAAAAGGAAGGGAGAAAGACGCGAATGCGCTGAGATTCGAGTTTGAGCGATGGGTATTGCGATAAAGCTCCGGTGAGGTAGACAGACTTGTTGACTGTGAGTTTTTATGTTCAGGGCTTGTACGAGAATGCTTGTAATGGGATGGAGGCGTTCCACTTGTGCAGAGATCGCTCAATGGGCCGATGGAGGAATTTGCAGAATGTGGCCCGGTAACCAATTTTTGAGAGTCGACTGGGATAGACGGTTCCGATGGCAAGAAAAGTCTGAAATGGTTTCTTGCAACTTGTTCAGATGGGTAGTAACCATTCGCGAAACTTCGATGGCCATGTGTATTACTATCTGGCCCGAGCCCAAAACTGTTTCTACCAACGCTCTGAATGAGGGTTTGCGGTTCATCAAGGATACATGCAAGCATTGCCAGCATCTGTACGTCCGCCAGCTGTTCGAAATGTCGGAATCTGCAATGGTCAATGTCTGATAAAAGCGAATGGCGATGTCCAATAGTGCCGCTTACAATGAGTCTACAAACCACCGGCTTCCCAACGGATGGTTGCCCCACTTCACAGATCCTCGCAGACTCGGTTGTTTGTCCTCTTGGGCCGCATCGAACGACAAATCGATTGCGCTGTCCCTTGGCTTGAGACGGGACGCAGCACGACGTGCGATTACCATGACGGGTGCGTCGCTCCCAGGAATGACCTTTGATTCGAGAGGCACCTTCTCTTGGATGATCAGCTCGACAAACGACCAAACGTCGGCCAGATCTAGATCTCCGCTTTCTCTGGCGATTCGTGAATTGTGAGCGCAGCAATTGGATCCGCCGTGGATGGTATACGCCTGAGCAAGATGCTTCTTTACTGGGAGAAGTTGCGTAACATCGTGTATTGCAACGTAGTTGCCGGACATCGTCACCGTGGACTTGGCAAATCCAGTGTCGCCGCTCGATTTCTGCGAATCATCAACAGCTGGCCCTTGATGGGCCTCGAACATATCCCCACGCCATGCCATACTCGGCATGAAATGATGACGAGGCAAGCCCATGTTGTCTGAGGATGATGATGATGATGAGCTGGACGAGAATGCAGAAGAGTATTCCGGATCGGAGTCGCCGCTCTCAATAGTCTCGAGTGTTGAGGCTCCTCGCTTTTGCCGAGCCGAATCATTGTGAAGTCGGCCGAAGTCCTCAAAGATATTCTTGCGACTCCCAGAGGATCGGTCACTAGCCTTGATACTCAAGTCCAGTAGCGAGGATTCTTTTTCCTCTTTTGGCGGGAAGAAGCAGACCAAGCGTCCATCCTCGGCCCAGAGTGCTCCACAGGCTTTGGGTAGTGGGACGTTGTATTGAGCATTCGAGACAGCAATCATCGGGTCACTTGCTTCCATGCTCTCATCTTGTCCTCCTGCGTACCTACCGAGGCCTTCATCCTCCTCGTCACTGGAGCTCAAGTCCAAGTCTTGGGCGGACTCAAGATCCACGCTCTCTTGGCGCTTTTTCAGCCAAAGCAGGCTCTCTTCAAGATTCCGTTCGCCTAAAAGGTACCATAGCATTGCTTCCAACGAACTTCTTTGCTGGGCCATGAAGCTTGAAGCAATCGATTTGGCATCCATATAGATCTGGTTAGCTGTTTCGCCGCTGAGGGATGCTGTTTGCTCCAGGGTGAGGGAGGGCGCCGCGGCAGCCGGATAGTTGGTCGGAAAATCGATGCGAGCCTTGAGGTATGTGGAGCTCCTCTCAGATCCCCATGGCCCAGAGAGAGAAACCTGAATCCTGCGGCGCTGCATATCGATCTTACACACGTAGAATCAGCATTGGTCAGTAGGGAAATTGCTGGGATGCTGTTTCATACCTCATCGAACTTGACCTTTGTAAATTTGTCTCCCACGTGAGTGATCTCTTCTCCCAAAGATTCAATAACATCCCACGTTGGATCTGTCTTCAGGCTCGGCGAAAATATGGTAGATACGCTCTGATGCATTCCAGACGGTGAGGGCTCACGTTTCCCGATTTTGACACCTCGCATCCATGAAATTGGGTCCATTTCTTTCGAGGCTCCCGTCCTTTGTCCAATCATTGGACTCATAGAATCCCCATTTCCATATCCTCCAATGAACGGGACAGGGGCTCTGCTCATACCAATAGTAGGCGCAGATCCCATTCCGGGCACTCCAGCACCATTGAAAGGGCCATCGCCTCCCAACGTGTTTCCTTCAGTCTTCGATGGATCTTCCCGGAAGGTCTTGTAGATCGCATTCTTGCGGGTAATGTTTATTCTTCGTCCCACCTGCATACCTTTTTTATACCCAACATTGCCCAGGATTTCCTCGCCCACCTTTTGCAAGCGCAATATACGATCAGTACCCCAGGAAACAAGCTGGAATTCTCGATCGTCAATGCTCTCTGTGACATTGCCCCTGGGTCTCCACAGGAACTCCTTGACTTGGTCATCATGACCATCGAACCTGTGTACTGCGGTCACTGTATGCTCATCGTCTTTGACCGCGTCAACGCGGCGGTCATAGAGATGGAGATCATGGTCTCCTCGCTGCGGCATCGCTAGAAGACCAAATCCGAACGGAGTATGTCGTGCTCTCCACACCGGAAACGGTGTGTGTAGAACACGATCTGGCTCATCTTTGTCTTTCATATAGTTCCAGAACTTGATAGTCCTATCTAACGAGCAGGTCACAAGATTACTGGTCTCCGTCCTGCTCCAATCTACTCCGTAGATTTTCGTGGCATGGGCTTCGATTGATCGCAGTGGAAAGGCACCTTTTCGATCATCCCAGATGCGAAGAAATTTGTCATGGGAGGAAGCCAAAATGTGAGGATTCTGCCGATTCCACTTGACTTGGGTTGCGCCGGCAAACCAATCGCAGAATGTCATTGCAGGTTTGGACGGATGGCGAAGGTCCCAGCAGTGGACAAAGCTATCAACAGCGCAGGTTGCAAGAATGTCAGGATAGTGAGCAGAGAAGTTGATGTCTGTGATAGCACGTGAATGTCCGTGTAAGACATGCTCGACCGAAGATTGGGCACTGGCCAACGCCAAATTCCATACAAGAGCTCTCTGATTCGACGTACTGACAACCCAGTAATCCCGGGCAGCGAATGGAGACCACTGGACATCGGCTACTTCCCATGGTGTATGATGGGCGAGGTGTTGAGGAGGAGACCAGGGCGAGTCGAGGTCGATGATGTGTAGACCTTGGCGCGAGGCCAGAACTACGTCTCTACCGCATGGCGAGATGGAAGCAGAACCGACGGGCTTGTCTAAGCTGAACGAGCCATCTTGGCCGAACGTTGGGCTGTCAAAAGCTGATGCTAGGCCCTTTAGGCCCTCGAATTTTGCCATAGTAGTATCAAGTTTTCCCGCTCGAGCGAGAACCGGCCTTCACCGGCAGAGAAAGACCATAGACTCTGTTGTAGTATAAACAAAGATGCGAACGCCCAGTCTTCCAGACATTGAAGTCCTATAGCTAGGAACTTAAAATCTTCGGACTGAGTCATAAATGAGAGGTAGTAGTTTCAAGGCAAATGAGAAGAATATATTTCCAGTCACAGAAGAGGAATAACATGATGACAGAAAGCAAAGACCTCCCCACCCTCCCAAAAGCCGATATTCCAGGTGTTGGAAGTACGATTTAGGAGACAGAACATTCCCCCTTCATCCACCTTGAAGGCGAGCCTCGATCCTCAACATTGGTGATGATTGAGAGCGCGATTTGCGCTAACTGTATTTATGTTAGCGCCTTGGAATTAGATGCCAAGAAATCTCCCATGAGGTAGCCTCACCAGCGATTCACCACATGATTAACCGGTACATCTCGCAGCTCTTTGCTTGTGGGGTTTCTCTACATACTGATAGTGCCTTTCTCGAAGAGCTCATGGCCATCGACCCCGTCGCTAGCCTCGTTCTCCAATAGGATCAGGAAACCCTTTCTCCGCTCCCTCTCATACTCTGCCCATCCGTCATAGATCCCGATTCAACAGCTGCAGCGCTAGACAGAGCTTTATTGAGTGTTCATTGCATGATACACGGTATAAGCAAACCTTGGTAGCCATCATGGCTGCTCTACCAAAGCGCATAATTAAAGAGACGGAGCGCCTTATGGCAGAACCGCATGTCTCCCTCGCTCATGCCCAAACAACTCAATAACAAGGCCCGGCTGACCTTTCTGAATGCTAGTGTGCCTGGTATCAGCGCTGTTCCCCACGAAGACAATCTCAGATACTTCGACGTTAAGATCCACGGCCCTTCTCAGTCACCATATGAAGGTCAGTCTGAGCTTACATTGGGGCGTCGGATCGAGGCAGTGGCTTATGGCTCTCAGCGGGTATCTTCAAGCTTGAGCTCTTTCTACCAGACGACTATCCTATGACTCCCCCCAAGATCAGGTTCCTCACCAAGATCTACCACCCGAATATCGACAAGCTGGGCCGCATCTGTTTAGATGTTTTGAAGAGTATACTGCAATTCTGGTCCTCAGCTCATTGGCCATGGCTAAAAAGAACAGGCAACTGGTCCCCAGCCCTCCAAATCCGTACAATCCTCCTCTCAATACAAGCTCTGCTTGGCGCACCAAACCCAGATGATCCATTAGCGAATGATGTGGCACAACGATGGAAGGAGGATGAGCCTGCGGCTATACAGACGGCAAGAGAATGGACTCGGCAGTATGCAAAAGCTTAGGGGAAGCGTTTCTGGTTGACTTTCATAGACATTATGATGGTGTGATGAATTGATATGAGGCTATGGCATTAAGGGCTCCAGGTAGACGCCTTTCTTTGACGCGTCTTTAATGCGGTATGCAATGTAGTACAGTGGGCCATGCATAAGTTGAGCCGAAGTAGCGATGCAAGCTGCCGTCTCTCATTCCGCATAATTCTCTGCATCCTCACTTTGCTGTGAAGCTGGCCCCCTCTTTGTCTGTTGCTGGATATACCCCCCAACCTGTGTTGAGCTCCAGCTCTACTACCTATCTATCCGTAGTTGTCCTATAAAGCAGCTTGACTGTCTATACTGATGTACTAAAGGGCTTTCGTTGGAGCTGTACCCTTCACTGACAGAGACGTTGCCTCCGTCATGATGAGCGTCATGATGGATGGCCCTTGGGCAACAGTACCCACGATCACCGTCAACTGAGATTTCAACCAAAACAAACCACAACCAACCGCGCCCACCTAAACCGGCACATCATCGATATGGCACCGACGGTTACGCACTATCGGGATCATCACAAGATGATCAAAGCAATCGAAAAGTGCTCACTCCAAGCAACATTTGGTCCAGAAATCACATCCACCGGAGAGCTCTTGCCTAAAGAATACAATGTTTCTTCAGTCAAAGCAAGTCATGACAGTGATTTCAATCCTGTCGAAAAGCGTACGCGTTTCAACAAGATATCTTTTTTTTCAGCTAGACCTCGTATCAAGGCGGGTCTCTTGCCCATGGATCCGATTGATGAGGGTGACAACATCGGTCCTGATCTCATGACGAATGATGGTAGTATGCCTATCGTTTTGACCAACCAGGATGGCAACATTCCTTCAAAATGGTCCACAAACTGTGGCAGTATGGCCCCCATTTCGACCCGTGAGGATGGCGTGGCACCATTCCGCCAGAGCAACTTCTTTGGGCGGGTACCCCTGGAGATATGGGGCCAGAAGGTAAGTTACCATGCATGCGCTTCTTCATCCCTCAGCTTTGCTAACACTCTCCCCGTCGTTAGATTGAAGAGCTTCGCCAGTGGACCGGCACGCATAAAATCTATCGCGACATCCATGACTTATCTTACTCAAATCACAAGCATCCAAATCACGACCGGGTGTGGGACTCAAAGAACCTTTTCTGCATCGGCTGTACCAAGGACACTATGAAGAGATGCGAAACTTGTGGGAGATACTGCTGTCTCTGGTCAATATGCAAGGAGATAGCCGGCGCATCCAAAGCTGGGATCCTGCCACAGGAACGAGTCAATGCAACTCAGTGGCTGAAAAAGATCGCCGGCCTCATGTCCTACGGTATCGATGAACCCACGTTCTTGGCATGCTCTCGGTGCGGGAAAGTTCACTGTCCAAAGTGCACCAGTATTTGTGAGATATGCGATGGTCTTTCTTGCCCTGACTGCTGCGGCCGCTGCCCTATCTGCCGGGTCCCTAAGTGCGTCCGTTGCAAACCCAACCGGGAGGAGGAATGCTCGTATCACACGGGCCCGCCAGCGATTTGAATGGGGCAATACTATCGATGTTGTTGGTGCGAAGACTGGATCATACCAATGCTGTCGAGACAATACATGACAAGGTCTTATGTCTCTACATCATCAAAACGATCCGAGTTGCATTAGGGCAGCGGATTGAACAGATGGAAGAGGATCGATCTAGGTGATGGTTTGGGGAGACAGAAGGGATTATGTCGATGTCATCGAGACATTGCAGATTGTTGCTCTAAAACTTTGACATCATAACGAGCGTATCTAAGTGACGTTCTCCCTGTTCAGCAGCGATCAGATCACATCTGTAGACATTAGTAGTACAGCAAGAACGAGACGAAATCTCCCACTCTCGCCTCGCTTCACTTCAGCCCTACAGTCACCTGACCCACACTAGCCGCCGTAATCGCGAACACCATCTCGAAAAGTCCAGCAGGACATCATCCCCTTCTGCAACAAACAGGTTACGTATCACTGACCGCCATCATGCGTACCTACGACGACACTTTCAGCGGTCAGAAGATCTACCCCGGAAAGGTATGCCTCTGTCCCATCCTGTCTGCTCGGCTTTTCGCAGACACCCCTCCGAGTAGCAGCAGCGGAATCTCATCTCTACATGGGGTAGGGGACTGAGAGGGAACAACGGCTGACTTGTGTGTTTTAATCTAGGGCAAGCTTTACATCCGCGGCGACAGCAAAATCTTCCGCTTCCAGAACGGCAAAACCGAATCCCTCTTCCTGCAGCGCAAGAACCCTCGTCGTATTGCATGGACCGTGCTGTTCCGGAGGCAGCATAAGAAGGGTATCACAGAGGTGAGCTCAAGCTGATTTGGCTTCTATGACATGACATTGCCTGTGGTGGGAGATGCCGAGGGTTGCTGGTTACACTAGAGATGTCTCAAGCAGAGCGTTCCATCGTGGCTTCTTAGTCTTCCATTCAATTTCCATCGGCACCCCTCTTCTATACTCCCAACTCACTTGCTCCTCTGCTCAAGTCGCTAAATATCCTACCATCCTGCAGGAAACCTCCAAAAAGCGCACCCGCCGCACCGTAAAGCAACAACGAGGCATCGTCGGCGCTCCCCTCGAACTCATCAAAGACCGCCGCTCGCAACGTCCCGAGGCCCGCGAGGCAGCACGTAAGGAGGCAATCGCGAAGGGCAAGGAGAAGAAGGCAACAGCTGAGAGCAAGAAGAAGGCTGAGAAGGCGAAGAGTGCGGCTGGAGCGGCGAGGGGGCAGCCGGGGAGGATTCAGAGCAAGATGGGGTCGAAGGGTGTGCCGAATAAGGCGTCCGGAAAGACTCGTTGAGCTAGTGACGGGTCGTGAGGTTGGAAGATGAGTGGAGCGTGGTTTGCGGCTAAGGTCATGGCCGAAAGCTGCCATGGTTGAGAGCTGGAGCTAGGTTCATGATATCAAGCATGTTGCGTCAATAAAAAAGATCAATGCCGTGCCGTGGAACATCTGCAGTACTGGGTTTGGCGCTGTACTATCTCTTCTGTCTCAGCTTATTCTCAGTGTCTTCGCCATCACATACCACAGCAATTCAACGTGACACTTCTGGGGCTGGTTACCCCTGAACAGGGTTCTCATACACATTTCAGTTGGTTTTCGAGCGGCTTGAGATCTGACTCGGGTCCTGCGTAAAACGGTATACGGCAGGAGATAGAGGTAAGGCAAGAGAGAACAATCGCAGGACGGGCGACTTCGGCAGGTAATACAAATGGTTCCCAATTGGTGTTGAGGGAACGTAAAAGCGCTGAGAGCCGCTTCTGATGCTCCTCCAGCCGCATGATGGGGGTAATGAGGCCATGATTTGGCAGTTTCAAGGGATTCCTGAGATCGACTCTAGTAAGACACCGAGCGTACCCCATCATCACTGACAATCAGCACTGCAATTTCCATCTCTCATCAGCGCAGGTTTACCGGCCTCTCTCCTACGCAATAGAGCATCTTCAAGGAATGAAGATCAGAGGATGATTCACTCTACAGAATGAGCAGTTGACTTTGCGGTATTCTTTATCAACGAAATAAACATGGGACGTGGATAAATAGAGGTCGCTGTCTAATTTTCGGATCTCTTCTATATCATATTGTCTAAAAAAGTCAATGAAAACTGAAGAAAAAAAGTTTCAATGTTCAGACCGGATGCACAAAGAAAGAAGTGACAGTCGTTCTATGCACAAGCTAGGTTGATGCCGCCGCTGTCGTTAGTTACCAGTCCAACAACTTGAAGGAGCAAGTAAAAAATGCAAGGTTCTTTAGCATCAAGTGAGAGAGTGGGTCGTCCTCTCTAGGTAGCAGACGATGCTCTAAGCCCATGAAGCGGCCGCATAGAAGAACATTGCCTTTCAAAGAATACCCTATAGTGGTAGAGACCATCCAGTTTGGCCGCTCAGCACGAAACCCGCTAGAAACAGAATACCAAAGAAACAAATGGCAAGTGGTCTGTCACATAGGCACTATGAACATAGTAGTGCTTCAGCTCGCGTGTACAACAGTATGGTAGTCGGAAAGAACGTTGCGGGCAACGCTTGCCTTGGCATTCTCTCCAGAAACTATCGCCCAAGTTGGCTTGGTCTGCTTTGGCTTTTCCAACGACATCTCTTCCTCCGTCTCTTATCATTCGAGATGACTTGCATTTCACCACTTTCTCTGAGCCGTGTCCCAAGCCTTCGAGTCGCACACCAAACGGGCTTCTCACGCATCACAGCCTCATTGAGAAAATCAAAGGCTATTTGCACGTCTCACGGCTTGCCTTCTCTAAGCCTCCACCAGATAATTGTCCTGTGATACCTTTCTTTCACTTGCGATGAAACATTCACCACACGTGCTTCGAGACCTGCTCTATGTTTTGTTTTTTTAATCCCCTCGAAGTGTTTTGGCCGGAAAAAAAGAAATCTCAATATCGTTTGCGTGATATTCAAGTCGCTAGCCTGCTTCTGAAGCTTCTGCCAACCACTGTGCTTTGTCCTTGTGGAAATGATGACTTGCGTAATGCGCTTACGCGCTCTTTTATTCAAACCAAGTCCTTGCTGCCAGCCGGAGGGTACCATGGTCTGAGCCTTGTTGCAAATTACGCGAGAATTCGAGAGAGCAAAAAAGAAAAAAAGGAAGATAAGAGAAGAAGAAAAAGGCTGGAGTCGAACTGAGGAGAAACAATAGGAAATCCACACAAGGCAGGTTCAGGCTGCCAATCTCACGCTATGCGTTTGTGAAATTGGACTGGTTGGGGCCTTTCTGCGCTTGCATGGCAAACCTAGAGCTATGGAATGGGTATTATTGAATGGGACTGGGCTAACGTTAAATCTTGGGATTTACTCCGCCGGGCTATGTACTCTCGGCCAAACTTTCTCATGGATGGGGAAACTATAAAATAACAGTTATACCCAGCGCTCGTCAGAATTCAGCCAATCAGAGTCCGCGCTAGCGCAACTTCTCAAAGTCGTTCCTCTCGTTGCGTCCAACTTCAAAGCTGCACAACCAGTCACCCAACTCTCAAAATCGGTATTATGCCTCATCCGAAGCCATCGAAGGCGATGAAGCAGGAGGATCGATCCCGTCGAAAGATGAACAAAGATCTCGAGACCTTGATCGGACCTCAGTCACAGGCCAAGAGTCAGTGGAATGCCCAAGGCCTGTTTCATTTGGAGCGGCACACAGTGACCGGTAACAGGCCAAAAGTTCCTCGAATACGAGAGACGAACCCTCATGAATTCTCGCCACAAGTGACTCGATGCCCTCCTGCAGACAGCCGACCGCTGCGGCCTGTGCGACGCCTCTGCCCACCATTTACGTTGTCTCTACGGCAAGAATGTGCCGGAGGACGATAATTTGGGCATCCTACATCTGCTACGACCAGATGCTCGGGCTATTCACGAGCGTTCCTTGAGAGAGGAAGAGGCCCAGAAGGATGAGAAGGGTGGGTTCCTGGCCAGACTGTGGCGATGATCTGGGTGATGGAGATAACGCTGGGGCTATTGGCGGAGAAGTGGGAGACGGTGAGGGGAGAGAGGAAGAGGCTAATTACGGGGATATGGAGACGGATAGAGAGGATGGTGGAGTGGCTTTGGCAACAGATGGATGAGCGTGCAGACGATTTCGGGCCGTCAACGCGCCACAAAGCCAGATTACATGAATATGAGAGCGGTATGAGATTCTGAATGTACCATGAATTTATTGCAAAGCAAGGGTGATATGATTGATACTGAGCTACAACTTGCTGCTCAGAGCAGCCTGCTCCAAGGAGGCCTTGAACTCCGTTAATCCTGGCTCGGTCCTCCAAACAGTATCCATGAGAAACACTCTACGGCTCTTCTCCTCTGCACGTCTCTATCCCCACGCACAAAGGAGACCACAGCTTGAATCAAGGCGCCTCCGCCATCTCAACATCCTTCCCCTCCCCATCGCCCCAGAACCCCTCATCGTCATCCTCTTCCTCCTCCTCCTCACACCACCCATCCTCAAACTCACTCAGATCACTCTCGCCCACCGTCCCCACCCCCGGCGTCCCCTCCCCCTCCATCTTCATCTCAATCAACGCCTCCACCTTGCCGTGATCGGTGCCCCACACCGCCTCCCCCAGCCCCTTGCCCCACTGCAGATCCGTGCCGAACTCGTGCTCGCACAGCCGGACCGCCTGCCAGGCGTGCCGGGACAGGGTGCGCGCGGAGGGGTGGCCGCCGTACTTCGCGCTGCCGTAGTAGGCCATGAGTTCTGTGGCGACGGAGTCGACGATGCGGTGGGCGCGGCGGAGGGAGTGGACCCAGATGCGGATGTTCTTCAAGCGGTGGGCTTTGGCGCGGTCGTAGGCGGTCCAGTCCATGCCTTTGGCTGCTGGGTGGGTATCGGGTCGGGGTGGCTCTGATGTGAGAGGGGGAGGATGGGACGGTTTGCCTGTGTGGTTATTCTTCTGAGACATTGCATCTTTCTTCTTGTTTATTAGCGAGCTGCTTGATACTTGTGAAGCCTTGGGTAGCTGCGTTGCGTGAGGAGGTGGCTTCTGAACCACGAGCTTCTCAATCTGTTTGGGCGGTTTGCCAGAGACTTTTGGTGCTTTGGACTGTTGTGTTGAATGATGAGTACGCTTGTGGGCTTTGTACCTTGAGTAGCTTGAGGCTTGTGGAGCTCGGGAACGCAGATGTGGATGGTGAATGAGCTTGGGAGCTTTGTGCCTTGAGCTAGCTGACAGGTCAGAGATGCGATGCTGTCGATGGTTATGAGTCGCCTGTCTGAGAAGCCCGAGACGTGGACGACGCGGACCAATCGTGGTGTCATTTGGCCACGATAGCGGTGGACCGTGGGATAGGATCCCCTTACGCGTTCGAAGAAGCTTAGTGACAGCCATGGTGAAGTGTATCTTATGTGGTGACTTTGTTAAGGATGACGAAATTTCGGGGAAGATGCTGAACGAAAGTTGGGAAGTGAATGACGACGTCACGGCCAAGACAAAGGTGTTGAAAGGCTCATTGTGTGGACAATGCCATTGTGCAGTGGTATTTGGAATGAGGCCCACATTCCAGAGCTCTGGAGAATTTATTGAGAAACAAGGCTTGAAACGCTTTGGACAGGAAGAACATCTAGTATGTGAAGTAGCACACACATGGTTGACTTTTGCGTTTTGATATTCCAAACAGTAATAATAAATCCTTGTCAACATCAATACTTTTGTCCTTTGAATATCACTTGTGGCTATCACAGATCCTGTGACCCGGAATACCCTTGGAGGACAGATTTTTCCGAAAGCAGCGACTGAGCAACAGCACATCAATTTATCTTCATCATACCAAGCATTCCACCCCGAACGATCTCCTGCGACAATATGCCCACCTGATTGTCTACTCCATCGTTGATGTAGTCTTCCAGTCCTTTACAGAACTTGGAAGGGTGACCATCGAGGCCCAAACACATGATTTATCAGGACCATGAAATGTAGGTTGTGCAGACCAGCAAGAGATTTCTCAAGGTCCTTGGCTGTCTCCGTACAATCCAGAAAGACAAGCCTTTGTTTTCGACAACGATATATTCTTGTTCAGCCACTTCTCGACCAGCAACGACTTCGGCCGATCCCGATCATGTAGGATGACATTGAAGCCGTAGTCACAAAGCGCTTGTGCACAGCCCCTACCAAGATCATCCGAGGCTCCAGTGACAAGAGCCCCTGCAGAAGTCATGATTTGGGTGGAGGTATCGAGGGAGGCATGAGAGACGTGGTGAATGAGTTCTAGAGGAGATAGAGAGTGGTAGAAATGCTGATGCAATGCATCAAGTCTCCAAAGGTCATCTTAGCTTCCCATCTACATTTGATGCTAAACGTCAGAAGAAGCAGCTTGTATTTTCCAATAGAAAACGATGCTGTCTCTCGAGCAGCACCTGACAACCACGCCTGTATTGGCTTTTCCGTGTCACAGCTGAAGGAAAGGTCAGGATTGTGACAGCTTCATGATGAAAGCTGTCTGTTATTCTATGGAGTTGTGCCAAGGATATAGGGCTGAGACGCTGAAACCCCACCCTGTGGACTTTAGCTAGAGTACCTTAACTGCTGCCACTTCTGGATTCCGTCGCCCGGGGATATCGCAATCTCCAATCCCTAGCATAATCTATAGCTAGGTAATGCTAACAGCGAGCCGGATATATGGACACTGTTGAATATCGATAGATTTTGTTTTGTCCACATGATTTGATCCTACCCGAAATATGGATGCTGTCGCGAGCCTGAGTGTCGCACGACCTCGACGGGCCACCCGTTTTCAAAGATCGACGCTGGGGATGTCTAGGAACCCGGTTATAAATATCGGCCGCCAGATCGCCAGATCGGAGCATTTTGGCCTCGGGCGGCCAACCAGGGGCGCCAGGGATGTTGGTCATTTGAAATACGCCAGCCACTGTTCGGCACGCCTGGTAGAGAATTCAGTGGGTAATTAGGTATATTGAATGTAAGGTATGTACTCTAAGAGTGTCCAATCATGTCGCAGGAGGCAGATATTCTGTGACTACTCGCTACTCGTCACGCGTCGAGAACCTGCAGCCTGCTGACCGAAGGGCAGAATCTCGGTGCATCTCGGCACTCGTAGCACAATGAACCATACTAATTTGCATGATCTGCGTTGGATTTGATAAGCTTCCCCTGTCCTAGCTTGAGGCGTAATCTCCGATCATTCCAGACTCTTGCCTCCCACAGTCCCACAACGTGTCCGGCCCCACGCTTAGGAGAGACTGATTCACTGACAGCGTGGAGGTGAGCATGGACCATGGATGATGACATGAAAGGTCTTGAAGGATAGACAAGGGAGAGAAAGTCTGTAAAGATCTGTTGGCCTGTGAGCCCAACGCGACATCCGCTGCCGCCTTCTGAGCCGTTCCAGCGACTTCCTCTCAAACAGAAGGCTGTCCTCGCTACTAACATGCATGCATGGGTACATTACCCAAGGTACTAGTACCTCACGAATGATCAAGTGTTCCATTCTCCTAGTCTTCCCGTTGGCACACGCTTGTTCCTGTCCATCGCTCGACACGGGATTGTTCCTCTGTGAGATACCTACCTTACGGTACTCCTATTAACTCAACGTATCACAGGCTGACGCTTCCTACAAAACAAGCCAGATCCCTCTCGTGAGTGGATGAGATTGATTATGACATTAATTTCGTAGCTCTCCTACCGCCGTGAAAAAGCAGTTGAGTGCAGTGCGTGGCGGTTTCTTTACATTGATGCATGCTGTAGCCGTGCATCCAAAAACGCTGACCGAGATCCACAATCTCCAACGTCAACTTTGACTTTCCTTCCAAAATCAGCCTCGGTGCCGCGAGAATTCCTCCCTCCATCTCTACTCCATTGCTCTTACAGTCTTCTGCCCATCCCAAAAACTGCTCGTCTTGAAATCCTCATACACACTCTCCACCATCGCCAGCCAATATGGTCTATTCTCTCACTTACCGTCGTCCCCCATATGTCGACTCCGCTCGGGCTTCCGTCCTCGGGCACGAGAAGACCAAATCCATTGGAGAAGCGTCCATCGATTCCCAGGCCTCTGGAGGTTCTGGAGGAATGTCCTTTGGTATCCCCGATGCCTTGTCCTTTGACCGCATCATCACTGGAGGCACTTGCCCGGTAAGTTGACTTCCTGTCTTGGTCCATCCATGCAACCCAGGCTTCAACTTCACCCTGCTATATCAGCAGGACACTGAAGCTAGCAATTGATCAACATCTACTCTGCACATCCACTGGTATTCCCGATATCTGAATCAATGTGATCTGCTTGGCTGATCCAAATGCCTTCTAGCCATGCACAGCACGCGATTTCATGAACTACCTCGTCTACATTGAACACTCCGCCGAGAACCTCCAATTCTACCTCTGGTACCGTGACTACCTCAAGCGTTTCAACGAGCTTCCATCAAACGAGCGTGCTCTTGCACCAGAATGGTCCGCAGAACAGGCGGAGATAGATGCACAGGCAAATCAGGGAACACCAGGACCCAAGCAGCAAATCAGTGCTGAGACTGCAGCTGTGTTCAAAGGCACAGATTTCGCTCCCCCTACTGCAAGTGTGGTGGAGGTGAAGGGCAACCCTTTCAATACGCCACCAAGAACCCCAAATGGCGGAGAATACAGAGAAAGTTTAGCTCCATCCGAGCGTGCGTGGAGCGAGAACTGCTCCACCTTGAACTCCAACACCAACAGATCGTTCCAGACAAAGACTGCAGGTGCTTTTCAAGGAGCTGACCTCAAATGGCAACCATGTGAGCACTCATTTTTCTTTACGAAGCAAGTATACGCTAATGTGTGGGCAGTCACGATCCAGCCGTTCCGAGAGGAAATCTCACGCATCATTGCAATCTACATAGCCGATGGTGCACCTCGCCAGCTGAACCTCTCAGCGAAGGAACGGATGACTCTACTGCACGCCTTGGCTAACACCACTCACCCCACAGCCTTTCGAGTTGTCGTCCACACGGTCGAATGGTCTCTACGTCACCAAGCCCACCCCAACTTCATTCGGTGGACCGTTTGTAACGGCAACGCACCCCGTGTCGTCTTCGCCCGTGGTCTTGGTGTTGCCGGCATCCTTGGAGGTATCATTTGTGCCATTCTCATCACTCTCAGTAATGCTGGTCGAGGCTGGAGGGTACTTTCGGCCATTGGCTTCATGATCGGTGTGGCAACACTCATTGCTGCCTGGAAGGGCATGTGTGTCGTATGTCTTCTCTGAAGCCCTGAAAAATTAAGCCAAGCTGCCATCGCTAATTCTATCCAGGTCCTTCACGGTATGCACCATCGCCATCTCCGCCCATGGGAGCTTTTCGCTGAAGACGACGACGAATCCTCCTGGGACATGGGCAAAGGTTCTTTCGACACTGTCGGCAGCGCCAATAGCTACGAAGACGAACCCTGGGTCGCCAAATACGAGAAACGCAACATTATCCGGAAAGTCTTCGATCGTGAAGTCTGGATCCAAGAGCCGGCTCTTCGGCAAATCCAGGACACCATCTTCGTGCAAGCTCTTGGTGGTGCACTGATCATCACTGCTATCTCCGTGGGGATCTTTTGCGCGTTCCCCAAAGGCAACTACTATTAGGTGCATATGACCTGCATAGCGTTGCATGGAATCTGGCATCTGACATGCATGCAACGCTGGCCGGAGATGCTCGGTCAGATTCGCGTCCGCTTGCAATACCTAGACACACTATTCGCATATACTTTCATTCTGTTATCTTGCTTTTCTGGCTTATCACCACCGTCTGTTCATGTTGGCGCCTGCATGGCGTTAGAATATCATACCCCATTTGGCGAAGGCGCTTAGACGAACGAAAAAGGAAATATGCTGCTATTGGAGCTTGGGAGAGATACCTCTGGGGGTTGCTTGTGCGTGAGGACGGTATACTACATCATAACTGTAATGCCTGGCTAGAAAAATTAGAGAGCAAATCACGGAACGGCGTCTCGTTGACTAGCAAACACGATCGGCTGGTGGGGACTTGCAGCAGCATTGTCACTGGTAAATCTCAATTTTCCACTGTTGTTGCCTTTCATACACTCATTTCCTCATTTTCTCCGAAGCATATCTTCATCAGCCGCATCTTAACACGTTTGAGCCAGCTACCTACTTCAGCTCTCTTTCTCCCCAAATACGCGAGATATCCAAGGACATCCATTATCCTCTGGCCAACAAGTCAATTAGATCCATTGCCATGGTGACCTCACCTAACAAGTTTCATATCGTCAATTTCCATCTTTCAAAGCTTCCCTCTTTCTGAGCTAGGGCCTGGTAGTCACTTGTCGTAATACTGTGCCATCTCCAGTCCGACCCTCTTGTAGCCGCATTTGACGTAGAAGCCTTCGTTCGTTTCGGAGCAGTCCAGAATTGTCTGAGGGGAACGATGTCAGCTCGGGAGGACCGAAACGGTATTCGAGTGGTTGAACATTGGGGTTTCGCGAGTGCGAGTGTAAGCGTGGAGTGAAGAGTGGGAGTCGTGGGGGGAAAGGGTGGGGGAGTGGGGTGTTTGACAAGGGCGTGGAGATGGCAGGAGGGGGTGAGAAATTGTGTCCAGGCAATGACGATACAGCAATGCTTCGCATGCAATCGAACCAAGGCCCATCTGAGCGACCGCGTGGGGACAATAGACTGACCTTGTAGCACCCAACCTTCTCAGCTATGTAGTCGAGAGCCTCTATTATACGGAGGCCTAGCTTCTTTCCTTGCTGATCTTTGTTGACGACGATATCTTCGATATGGCCCACCAAGCCGAGATTGTGTATGCTGTCCGAAACAGGTAAATCAGCGCATGCTACTGGCAGCTCCAAGAACACCACTCACAACTTCCTCTCCACCACCACACATCCCGTCCCCACCACCTTTTCCTCCCCATCACACACCACCAGTATGTAATACTCATCCCCCCGCCTAGCCATCCAATCATATCGCTCAATCCATGCTTGCTCCGAGATCTCGCCAACGGTCGTGAGGACTCTGAGTACGTCCAGAACGCCGGCTTTGTAGTCTGAGCGTTGCAAGGGACGCATTGTGTACTTTTCCGGGAGAGCGGAGGTGACATCGGGGGAAATGAGGGAGGGGGAGAAGAGAGGGCCATGAGTGGAGTGGGACATGTTCTCGGCACCGGTGATGGCTACTGGGGATTGCCACATGATGGCAGCAAGAGGAGGTTCGATTAGATAGCGGAATGGTACTCTGTTGTCGTGTGCGCTAGGTCTTATGAGTTCGCAATTGACATGGATATTGGATAGGTTGAGAATTTGAGACTCGCTGGAAAGTTACATGAAGCTTGACAGAGCTGTGAGCGGAGCTGGTTGTGCGGGAAAGCTATCCTTTTGGGCTTTCCCGTTCGGGTACTCGTGGGGGGGCCTCGCCTCGCCTCTAGGGCTGGTTCCTGGCTACCTAAAAAAGCTCCCCTAGGGAAGGCCTAAGCGCATTGACGAATGACGATGAATTCGGGCTGAACAGATGCCTGCAAAAACATTAGAATCTGACGACCTCACTTCGGAAAGTACAGAAATTCATCCTTCACGACGATTGCCAAACGAAGCATGGCTTCCAATACTCCAGCATTCCTGCCAGTTCCCGCCTGACGTTTTTGAGTCCGTGTCTCTCAACCTGGTGAAGAATCCGAACATCAACTCCAGCCTGCTCTTTCGAGCGGATATCCTCTACGATAGCTCGAACAATGAGCTCACCAATGCGCAGTTGTCGGAGAATGAGGCGGTGAAAGTGCAATACTGGTTGCGAGAATACCATATCCGAGATGGGGAGCTTCCAGGCTTCGAGGTCAAGAGGACTATTATCCGGCGGATGATCCCTCGAAATCCTCAATTGGACAAGCCAATTGCCCAGACATGTCTCCTACTCCAATCATCTACCGATGATACTAGAGACCCGAAGCGCTCTCTTGTCATCTACGTACCACACGCTGCGAGTATCGACGAGGTTCCCTGGTACCATCCAAGAGTACAAGCACTGGCTTACATGCATTGCTGGAACCCAAGTGCATCCTCTGAAGATTCCCAAGGCAACATCTCTCTACACTACCGCCTGTATCCGTCCGAGTCTCTTCCTTTATCTTCACGCCTTCTCCGGACGGGTCAGCATCTATTGTCGACAATCCACAAACACGGCCAGGGCCAATGGACGGGCTACACGAAACGTGTACACCATGACCAGATGGTCTCACAGCAGCGGGTCCAGAATACTTACACGGAGCTCAAGCAGAGGCATGCTCAGAGACTATGTGATCGCTGGGTCGAGAAGACGGAGCCGAGCAAGCATGTCTTCGAGGATCTGGGCATCGCAGCTTTCTTGATCGAGCTGTGGAAGGATATGTACGATGCCGGAAATGGCCTGGTCGATCAGGACGGAGATGACCCTACAAACAAACAGGGGAATTTTCCGGGCTTTGTCGATATCGGGTGCGGCAATGGGGTGCTCGTTGATACACTGCTGCGGGAAGGATACTCGGGCTGGGGCTTCGATGCCCGCAGACGGAAGACGTGGGATACATTTGATGCATCGATCCAAAGTCAGCTTAAGGAGATGATACTCATCCCGCAGCCGTTGTTCGAAATACAGCACGACACTATGTACCCCATCTACGCTAATGGAGGCATACTATCGGAGGGGCTCTCTTCCGCAGCCACCACAGAAAAAGCCATGGGCGATGTGCCAGCATGGCACAATGGCATATTCCCTCAGGGTACCTTTATCATCTCTAATCACGCAGATGAGCTGACCCCTTGGACACCTCTCCTCGCCTCCATCTCCTCCTCTCCCTTCCTGGCCATCCCATGCTGCTCACACAATCTATCCGGTCTTCGTTTTCGCGCTCCATCTGTCTTCAACAACAACTCTGCAGACGCACTAGCACCTTCCTATTTCGCTGCCCACATCAACAAATCCAAGTCCATAGCTATCGCCATTGCCTGTCCAGACAATGAGGAGATATTTGGCCCGGGACCAGAACAAGGCGACCTCAAGGACCTCAATGCAAAGGCTCGAGCAAAGCAACCCTCAGCTTATTCTAGCCTCTGCGATTGGGTTGCCCACTTAGCGGCTAGGGTGGGATACAGGGTCGAGAGAGAAATGTTGCGGATGCCTAGCACAAGGAACGTTGGGATCGTTGGTCGAGCTATGATGTCGGGGTTTGAAGGAGAAACGTTAGACACGAGGCGAGAAAGGCTCAACGAGATAGTAACAAATGAGAAAGCGGATGGCGCGCAATGGGTTGAAAGAGCCAGGGGGCTGATGAGGGGACAGGGTTCCGGGCATTGACGTCGGATAAGCGTGCTTCATCCTGGCAGGGGAAACAAAAAAGACGTTTTCTCAGCGTTAGCCTCGCAGTCCACACAAGCCTGGTCTGCAGCCACTCAAGATCTCAAGACAAGTGGCAATTGCCGCAATTCAAACGCCCCCCCCCAGCCACCCCCAAGAAATGGGAAAGATCAGCACTGAGCAGGTGCCATGCCAAGCTCGAATTGGTCGGACCGCTCAGCTCCAGATCTGTGCTTTACATGAAGCCAACGACACTTGTCACTTCCTCTATACGTTCCGTTCCCATGTTCTGGCCGTGTTCCCTATGCCTTTGCCAAATTCGAAGAGGATGGGATTTTCTAACCACAATGACCCGCGACAGGCTTTCGCTTCGCTCCAAGAAAAGTCTGGACCTGGCAATGGGAAAGATGCCCACGGCGTCCGGGGTCATCTTTGAGGCTAGAAAAAGTGGTCGATGATTTGATTGTGGACTGGTTGCGTCTACGATGCATTCTGGGAAGATGCAAAGAGCTGCTTCGCACACGACGGAGCAAAAAGGCTGGCGAGCAACGTAGGAAGATATTGCTCGATGTCTGGCCAAGTATGTCCTTGGCGCATCGCCCCGATTTTCGAGTCGTGAGCCGCGAGTCATACGGACAAGTCAAGGATGCGCTTGTGTTTCCGCACGTTAGTCTAGAGGGCTTGGTGAAATCGAAGGCGCTTCTATTGTTTCTCGATTCCCCAACTTGCCATACGTCCAATGTGTTCGCGTAGACGGCATTAATTCCTTACGTCTGGGACTTGTCAGCCAAGCTATTGCGCCAGTGTATTTCTTTGATTGTACCATTGTCATGAGCTGCCAGAAAACACCCGAGACGTCCGGCCGTTTGTTGTAACTGGCTAGTAAACATCGGAGACGTGTGGCCGTGTAAGATTCTGAGAAAACGACAATGCAGTCTATGCAATGTTGACGAATAGCCTCGGTATGAGCACCGGTGAGGGGTGTTGGTCCTTGAGATACAGCAAAGAACAATGCGTTTTGTGGTCAGATGCACCGAGCTGGCCCTGCTTGACAGGCAACTGGACAGATTGGCTGAGCCTCTACCCTTGGCTAAAGTCCTTTCCGACGCTGACTCAGACTGTGGTTGTGGAGGCCCCATACCGCACGCCTGCACTCTTATATCTATGCGAAAGATGCGATACTGGGGACCACCTATGGTCGCGGCTTGAAGATCCAGCCATTCTTCGAGATACAGTCCAAGAAGCGGGTGAGCATCCCCATTAGGGTTCGGCGATCCTTTGCCGCAGACCCGGTCACTGTGGGTGAGTGTTCTCCGTGGCATAGTACCGGATGCCTATGGGAATGAATGTCATGTTTCGGGACCTGATATGGAAGGATTCCAAAGGCTCTAGTCACGAACAGAGGGATATTTTTGACATGCGAAACTTGAAGGATGTCAAGGTCATGAATAGAGTGAATCTCGAAATTTTCAAGTCCTACTACGCCAAGCGACAACCTCTGAGACAAGGACAAGTTCACACTAACTGACCAGGAGACTTTTTGCTGTTGAGCGGTCAAACTGTAGTGCCTCGTGTCAGTGCATTGTGGGAATCGAAGTTTTTCAACTCATAAAGTGAGTCTATGACCCATCATTTGTGGTCAGAGATCTATGGGCAAAACCATAATGGCTGTCAATATCTGTCTCACGGCCCCAAGGTCATAAGCAGAAGCATCAGCAGTACGATTCAATGCCATTAGTCAGTGCCGTAGCATTGCTTCTAAGTGTCGGCCGATCCAGCCAAATGCGTCAGAACAATCCACTCCTCCTGCAATAAGCATGGAATCTATGCTGTTGACCACTGTAGAAGCAAACGTCGAGGAATCGGTTCGCCTTGTCATCTACCATGCCCTCAAGACTTCAGACCCTCATCCGCGTCTTCCTCCATCTTAATCTCTATTTCGTCCCCTTCCTCCTCTTCTCCTTCTTCCGTGTTGTCAGCCTCCGCACCAATCCCCTGGTTCCCACCACTGTAGTCTGCCAGCTCATATCCTTTAGCAAGCACCAACTGCCGGGCTGCCGCGTCATTGTCTGCGGTAAGATGGGCTGCGGGACGCTTGGTGGTATGAACTGCTTCGCCGTCAGATGGCTGTGCGATTGCTCGATGGTTGTGAGTATAAGAGCCATCAAGGTTGTAGTTGTGGCGCTGGGCATCTCACCTGCGTCACCGGAATCATCACCCAAGGAGTGGCCCACGGCGCCGGCCACGGCTCTGAGACCTGACCTCTGTCCGAAGACCTCCTCAAGCCGCCGTTTGGCTTCTTTGGCGGCGTCGGAAAGGCTTTGAGCCATTTTCCGCTGATGCTGTGGCTTGCCGATATTTCTCTTGTTGTATAGATCGTGCAGCTCCGGCGTCGCTTTGCCATTGATGCGGCTTGCGTCGAATTCGGTCTGAACCCAGCGGCGCTTTTCGCGGAGAGTGTCTGCGCTGTCGCCGGTGGCGAGTCCGTTGGCACGCGCACGTTGTCGGTAGCGGATATTTCGAGTCAGAGCTGCAAGGTCGACCGGAGTCGAACGGTTTCTTGACTGTGCACCGGTGCTGTTGGCCTTTGGCCTCGTCTGCTGGGGGTTCGGCTTGACTGGTACGCGAAAGCCATGTCGGCGCGCATTTCGTCGGTTCACAAAGCTGACCGTCGAACCAGAGCGAAGGACTGGCATCTTGAAAGTTTCACATTGATGTGTGTGGGATTGAGTGTTGTACGGAGTGGGTGGCGTGGGTAGAGGAAAGGCGGTTTCAAGAAAAGATTCTGCGTGTGCGGAGGGTTGTACATGGATAGAAGAGTGTTGTCAAAAAGGAGCGGAAGGCGATGATGTCTGTTATGATGTGAGGTCGGCTGTGCTTAATGATATAGATATTGAAATAGTAGAATTAACTCCACTGAGGGAACGGTTTCCCCGTTATGGCAGAGCTTCTGTGGTGTAGTCAAATGCATCATGGCAGTTTCTCTCATAGCGTTGGCCGCCCGAACTCGGCTATGCCTGGACTGCAATTGACCAATGGGGCGACTGACCATCTCCCGGAGGTCGAGACCAGTTGAAGCTGTCTGATCACCAAATGTGCATCACACATCCCTACAGCTAGTATGGCGGGTATTTGGTGGTTCTTCTACCCCTCATTCTATTCTGTAGGTTCCATGTTGTGGACGGTTAACCAATCCGAAAAGATAACCTCGGGGAGTTATCTTTTTGGTTCGATCCGGCCTAATGTTTCCCGTCTTTTTCACGCTTTTTGCAGAGCCTTTGAGGGTGCTCAAATTTTCATCAACAAATGCAAAAATGCAGGAATGCTTGTAGAAGCTCTTAGCTTGTCATTCCTCTGTTTTCTTTCGTTTCGTGTTCTTGTCTCTATTCTACCCTCGGAGGCTGAATTATGTGTTGTTGATTTTGCCTTGAGCGCAAGTGAAGCTAACTCTGCCACCCATCTTCAAAACAGTGTTCGCTAATTTTCGCAATCGTAAGTCACATTAGGGAGCGTGAATTCATGATTCAACATCATTCTACAAAGACACAAGCAGGCAGACTGCACAACTAGAATCATCTCATGAACAAATAGCCAAGCGGCGACCCTAGCGTGAGGTAAGGTCGGTCTGAGGCTAAAGCCAGACATCAGATCGAGCACAACAATACAGGGAAAACATAGAGATACACTGCTATAGCATACCAAGAAAAGCATACGCCAGTTCATAGCCCTAAAATCTAGAAGGCATCATTCTGCAACAGGCCTTCATGGATCAAGCGGACAGGGCAGGGCAGAAAAGACTACCATTGAACCAGGTCATTGGAAAAGAGAATGGCTACAACTTTTCTTGAGGCAACATGATATGAACTTGTTGAGTCATGAAGCATACAGGGCTTTCAGTCCATTGTTCTTCGTGGAAGTGCGGACAGAAATTATTGGTGTGGGCTCTTCTTGATATACGAGTCCCTGGTATCCAGGGACTATAGAAAATCCTCGGATAGGTATATAAAGCCGCATGATGGCAATTCATGGTTATGATCAGAGAATGGAATGATATGTCGTTGAGATGCCAAGAGAAACGAATCCACTTTCGGCAAAGACGAACGCCAAGACGCGATTCCTCGAGGGGTGGGCGAGCTTTCTCATTCTCCATTGGCTTCAGCGTACTTTTACAAATTTCTGATGGAGCGTGGTCTACCTTTACACTCCCGAATGCTGAGCTTGAAGCATAAGTTCCTTGGCTTGATCCTCTCGCAACAGGACGTATTAAATGTACTAACCTTGACCGTCGCAGATTCTTTCATTTTCATGAAAGCTGTTTCTCAGACCCTTCAATTTGGCTTGATATTCTATAACCAAATACTGCAACCTTGTGAGAGAGCTCATGGTCACACTCTGCCTACAACAAAAGAGAATTCCTGGCGCTTTGCTTCCTACGCCATGTCTTGCGCCCCTTGAGGAACCGCTACCTTCAGACCTCCTGTTTCATTTCATGGGAGTCGTAGGGAATTTAAGGGGTTCAAAGGTTGAGGTAACGTACAAGATGCCTTGCCGGGGTTTGTCTCCCTTTTGCATCAGAGATTTCATTCCCCAATGCAAACACATCAAATCCAGTTGAGATGTCTTTACTTCAAGAGAAGGAGGTTTCTAGGTTTCACACGTTGTACATCCCTTCTGAATGAATTGTTTTGTAAATGAGGACATTACAAAGGCTTCTTAGTTTATTCTGTATATAAGTTGAAGCACCGGAGAGAACTGAATTGCTCTATTTTGGGGAGGGAATTTCAATATCTTGAGAGCCACGAATTGGATTTGCTTACTCCTGAATGGAAAGAAAATAAAGTTGCGTTGATCTTGATTTGCAAGACATGAAATAGGCGTATGATATCAAGAGCTGAAAAAGAGATTGCCAGTGTTTCTCCATTGTAGGCTATCATCGCCCTTCCTCTCGACCAGAGTCATCGTCGAGCCTCGAACAAGTCTTTCCTGACTGTCAACTCCATTGGCGATATCGTGAATAGGGAGAGGCCCAACCTTAAGGCTGCTCCACACACTGCAGACGGAGGACCATCGTTTGGCAAACAAGCGCCACATCATGGCGTAGAGAAGCAAACCTCTTCTACAGACATTGCGCCCCGCGAACTGCGGTACCATTACTCCAGCGCGTTCTTGGCCCTTTGCCACGTCGTTGCCGAAATGATTGTATGGGCGTTGGCATGCGTGCTGTGCTACAAGCCCATCCAGTTTGCCACCTGTGATAATCCAACTGCTCGGTACCACAGCAGCCAATTCATTGGTAATGATAGGTGGCGCCAATTCGTAAAGACTGCGAATTCAATCATAGCAGCACTCAGTATCCCTCTCACATCGATGATCTGTGCTAGAGCTGTCGTGGTCTATTGTCAAACGCCCTCTGCCAAGCCGAAGAAATCGTTATCACTGCGCCAAATGCTCAGTCTTGCAGATAAAGGGTGGACGGACCCTGCGATTCTGATTAACATCTTCCGACGAGGCAACCCATATAGAACAGGCTCATATCTACTGTACCTAGCGGCCCTTCTCTGTGGCTTGGGTAAGTTCAACGCTGTCTCGAACGCAGTAGGCTCAGCCCGAACAGGCTGACTATCAGCAGGCGTCATGATCCCAGCTCTGCAGGGCTACTACCTTGATACTGTCCAAGTGAACGTGAGCATCGGAGACGGCGTGTTTAATGATTTAGCGCCTGCGCGCGAGTTGACACCGAAAGGCTTGACCAGTGTTGCCACTTCCAAGGATGTTATACCAGCCACAATCGGGGACACCACCGCTTCATCCGGAGACTTTTCCTATTTGTGGACGCCTCACACGAATTTCTCCTCCAGGCCTCCGATCTACGACATTCTAGGCGTGGAAAGCAGTATACCCTGGTTCGCTTCTGCTGCACCTATCACCGCAGATACTGGCCTTCTTCGTGTATATTCTTTAGGAATGGGAAGTTCCGTCAATTGTGCGCCTATTTCTTCGAACGATTTCCCGTCTAAGTGTCCGGGATCCAATCCTTTCTCGACAAATTGTTCGAACGTCGATCCGACTAGATCCGCGATATCTGGGAATACCAGTCAGTCATGGGCAGATCCCTTCGTTTTCAGGGTTTGCGCTCCTGGTGACGTTAGCTCGTCGCCTTGGCAGCCAACCCTTGACAGGCATCAGATCAGTGAGGATCTATATCTAGATAACCAGGACTACAGCGCAGCGGAAATTGCCACAAACTATACTTACCGTTGCATTGCTGAATCAACCCTGGGCTACTTTGAGCTTCCAAATCAGTGGAATGGCTTTATTAGTGATGATATACTAGCTACCGCTCCCGACGTGGATGACATCTCTACTTACGGAGGAATTGGAGGAAACGAGTATGTGTACAACTGCCGCTCTCCATTGTCGAGATGTCTGACACAAGTCATGAAGGACTTTACCTGCAATCAGCAAACGCTCAATGCAGAGTGACAGTGCTAATATGCCTCCTAACCATGTGGTCCCTGGACCTCTACTAACATCCGTCCTGGCTATGTTTGGCAATGGAACATTCTACAATACTCTTACCTCTATCAACAGCACGGGTCCCGAACTCACAGCTATTTGCGAACAAGTCCAAGTCCCTTTTGGTGATAACATCGACGACCTTCTATTTAACAGTCCATATACAATGGAGCAATGTTCGAATGAACAAGGCGCCAGTGCCTTGAATCTATACCTCTCTAGTTGGCTGAAAACTTGGAACGAAACACTCTACCTCAACCTCGCTCTGACAGCAGGTACCTATTATAGCGCTCGCGAGGCTCTGAACCCCGACTTCTTCCCGGAGCCGACTGTCAACACAGACGGCGCCATGAGCCATTCTCGATTCTTGTATTCAAGTCCCGGCATGGCCATCCAGAAATTCTCGATTGTCAAGGCCCCACTAATCGCTATCAGCCCCCTGATATTGCTGTAAGTAATCGGACTTCTGCTTTTTGCCGCTTACTCCGTCAGCCAGCCCACGTGGACAGCTTCTCTGGACGGCTTCGTAACACTGAGAATTGGCGCTGCACTTGCGGATAGGTTACCTTTGGTCTCTTCTCTGCAAGCTAAAGGTGTTGCCCTCTTGGGGGAGAAAAGAGGGTGGATTGGTGATGATGCGGATGATGCGGACGATGCGGACAGCCTTCGCACATTCGCTGTGGGTGGACTTGGACGGCCGAGGAAGCATACTCTATACCGATGTGTTGACAGCGAGACTGAATTGAGTCAGCGAGGCTGGTAGAACCTCTGAAGGGGCAACAAGGGTTGCACATGAAATTCAACGCAGCAGCCAGATCCATGGGAAATGCCCCGTCTTGAGTACGAAAGCACTCGCCGATCCTTATCTGACACGCTTCTCTACCAAATTTGTATGCCAGTAGCCGGTCAACTTTAATGGCGTGTTACCGGCCAATGTACTACAAGGCCAAGATGTAGAATGATTCATGTTCCCTCGACCGACGACAGTGTTCTACACCATTTGCCACCGTCGATCTCGTACGGGTTCGGACTCGCCAGATACCTTCGTCACCGCTGTGGCTGGGAACTGAAACAACAAAACCTGGCCTTTCTCCCTTCCAACCCCTCCTGGCGCCCCTCAAGCATATTCCACCTTCGAAAATCAAGCCTGACCCAACGCCATTCTCCTATGCAATTTGACACGCATCTCAGATTCCCCACCGTCAATTTGAGTCTTCAGCGTTCTTGTCAGCTTCCCTGTAGGCCCTCTTTTCCACGGCGGCATTCGTGGCCGAGCTCATTGGAAGACCGATCTTCGCATCTGCGAGTCGAATTGGAGGCCTGAGGTTGATAGCAAGCCGAATATCAGGTGGTTCTATCTCCGTCTTTCTCCCAGAGAGTTTCTTGCGAGCCAACATCACAGGTCTAGAAAGAGCCGAGAAGGGCACTACATGTTTTGCTACGTTGCGGCTGTCATCTTGTCTGCCACTGCCACCGTGTCCTGCATGCCCGCAGTTCCCTCGTCGATGGGCAAGCAGGCATGCTGCTGCTATACGAGAGGTTCGATGACCACAGCCTGCCTTCTCTGAAAAGAGATATATGTGTGCTTTGCCTCTTAACATTATATCTTGCTACCCTGGAAGACTTATGCTATGAGTCCACTTGTTTGCTTTTTCTAAGATCATATCCATTTTTAAAGCGAGAATACAACCAACGTTTGCTATGGTTTTTTTCTAAAATCTCGCGCTATGGGAGATTCAACACCTCCGGTTGCGAGCTTTCCGACCGCATGCCGTTTTGCAACCGATCCCCCAGACCACTAAAGTCATGAACATTCTCACTGCCCACCGTGCCCTGTGTAGACCCTATTTTCGAAAGCGGTGTGCTCAACCGCCGTGAGAAGATCACCATTGATGGGTTCACTATCACTCGTGGCCAACACTAAGACTTCAAGCGCCAGCGCATGGATAAAAGAATTAGGGACAAAGCGAAGGCCAAGCGTCAGATTTTCGAGCGGCTTCATGGTCTTTCGACAAATTGGGCTCTCCATTACTCTAGCGTTCTTCTAGCCTCACCCGCTACATTTACTCCCTCTCAGACGCACGTTGGCCTGCATCCGATACTCGTCAGCCACAACGCTCTGCACTTATTCTACCCTCGACAGCCCCTCCAAGTAATCCTGACGAGACCGTGACTGTCAATAGTAGCCACGTAACTCTCTTCGTCGCCACCGCAGTCGACATTGATGAAAATGTGTTGACTCTTAACGACTTGAGATGCTTGCGGAAGGTGCACGGGAAAGGGGCAGATTCCCGGGGTTTGGACTGAGTTCCAGCTCGAACGGCACTCCCCGTGCCTGTGTAAATAACAACAACAAGAGCAATTGACGAATCAGGGTGGTGGCGAAGAGCTAAAAAGTCCAGCATTGTCTATGCCTTCATCAATATCAGACGGCGAAGGGCCACCCCTTTCTTGAGTCACCTGCGCTTTTCGCAACGTCTGCTGCTGCTCCAGGCCCTCAGCTCTCTTCCTCTCCTGCCTGCAATTGCTATCTTCCCACGCCTGCCCGAGGCCCTCCTCTCTCTTGAATAGATCTTGTTCAAACCTCTGTATTCTTTCTGCATTTGTTTTGAATCTCTCATTTGCGATGTTGACCAGAAGCTCCAGGTACTCTTCGCTAACAATGCAGGTGACGTGCTCTTCAATCTCAGCTCCATCTTCTCGATCCTGTGTACGATTTGGTATGAGTCCGACTAACGATTCGAAAGCCAGACCAGCTGTCCGAATAGCAACCATAGGAAAGGCAGTACGATCGTCCAAATTTTTGAGGCTCTGGATGCCGCTTTCTCGAAATCCCGCGTTGATGGCTGCTGCGAGAATGGGTTGGGCACGGTGTAAAGAAGCGGTCATGATGTGGAGGATCTACGTCTCTTCTCAGCATTTATAACATCATCACACTGTCGAGCAGAACCCTGAAAATGCATTTTTTAATGCTAGATCCTCTACATACCATAGGCTCGAATTGAAATCTTGCAAGTCGCATCTCATTGGCCTCTCCACTGAGAGCCAGAGCCTCATTCTGCGCTCCCGATGAACGCAAGCCCAGAAGCTCCGTTAAATTTTCGTTCCCCTCGTCCTTCTTGAATATTCCAACCGGCTCATGGCTTACAAAGAGCCATTTTCCACCCATTCCTTTTCCCCCGGGCACAGCAGCCTGCTCCGACTCCTTCCCAAACCTCCCATCATTCCTAGCAGGTCCTCTTTCCTCATACCCTTTGCCCTGCTTTCTGCCCTCAAGAAAGACAGTCACTCTCCCCGCGCAGGAACTTGTAGTCACTACACCGTCCAATGCATTGATGCGATCAATGAGAGGCTTAATTGCTGCGTCAACGGAGCCTTTGGGGGAGAGGTCCGTGTAGGTAGATTCGGGGGTGGAGAGTAAGGCAAGAATGGCGTTCTTTTTGGCCACGAAAGAGGGAGAAACCTGTGCTTTCTGGCGCATCATTGACATGCACGGAGACGGGAAGGAGGCCTTACCGCGTCAAAGGGGAAAATCAATAATGCTTCCTGTTCCGGTAAGGCGGCTATGGTGATGTCACGCGCCGACGCGTTTTGGCGGTCAAAGTTAAACGACGAGGAAGCTCAGCTTTAATTTGCAACACACTACGTGTAGTACATACCAAGCGTAGCTCCAATTGCTTCTCCTCTCACCACGATCGCATCCTACTGCGCAAATATACACCATGCCTCAGCGTCGCTCCCACTTCCCCAACGCCTCCCCCAGCTCCACCCCCTTAAAGCGGGCCTCCGAATCCACCATTCCCTCGCGCCAATCCAAGCGCATCAAGTCCTCCCCTATTACCTCTTCAAAGACTACTCCCAAAAAGAGCCCTTACTTCGAGCACCCTGACAGCTCGGATCCCGAGTCCGAGTCCGATATCGAAAAGGAGGCATCTGGGTATGAGGACGAGGATGAATCTGCAAGCCTGATGTCATCGCCGCCGGAGAGCGATATTGAAGACGACGCAGATGGAGATGCGAGTGAGAACAATGCGCCTAAAAAGGGGAAAAGAGGGAGACCAGCGAGGAGCAATGGCCATAGCGGGGTCGCCAGCACAGGGAAGAAGGGGCAAGAGCTGTGGAGGCTAGGCGCGAAGATCGATGCCGCACCTGGAGAAGCGGTCTTCATCAGACTGCCCAAAGCGAGGGAGGCGGGCAAGGTACCATATACGGACAGCACCGTACACCAGAACACGATGCTGTTCCTCAAGGATCTGCGGGCCAACAACGACCGCGAATGGCTCAAGATGCACGATGCAGATTATCGACAGTCGAAGAAGGATTTCGATTCCTTCGTCGAGTGCCTCACAGGGAAAGTGATTGAAAAAGACGAAACGATCCCAGAGCTACCGCCCAAAGATCTCACTTTCCGCATCTATCGTGACATTCGCTTCTCCCCAGACCCAACGCCTTACAAAACGCACTTCTCCGCTGCTTGGTCACGCACCGGAAGAAAAGGGCCGTATGCGGGTTACTATGTCCAGGTGCAGCCTAACGGATCATTCGTGGGAGCTGGTGTCTGGCATCCAGAAGCGCCGCCTCTGGCGTTGATGCGGCAGGACGTCGACCTCAAAAGCCACAGGATCAAGGCGGTGCTGACGGCGGCAGAGCTCAGAAAGGCCTTCTTTGGCGGAATAGCGAATGACGAGAAGAAAGCTGTGAAGGCGTTTGTGGGTATGAACACGGAGAATATGCTGAAGACGAAGCCCAAGGGTTACGAGAAGGACAATCCTAACATTGACCTGCTGAAATTGCGGAATTATACTATTGGCAAGAAGCTGAAGGACGAAGAGGTGCTTGGCCCTGGAGGTCTGGGGAGGATTGGGGAGCTGATTGGGATCCTGACGCCTTTTGTTTCGTATCTGAATAGTGTAGTCATGCCCGATGAAGAGCCAAGCTCTGAGGAAGGAGAGGAAGGAGAGGAAGGAGAAGAAGGAGAAGAAGGAGAGGAAGGAGAGGAAGGAGAGGAAGGAGAGGAAGGAGAGGAAGGAGAAGAAGGAGAAGAGGATGAGGAAGAGGCAGATGAGTAGGATGGACTCATTTATCAAATAGACCTCCTTGAAATATGAGAAGTTTGGATATCCCCTAATTTCTTCACAGAATCAGAGACTCATTTCCTGTCGCTGCCACAATACCCAAATGCCCAAGCCATGATCAAAGCCCCTTCTATCGCTCGTTACCAAGTGGCTCCGCTCCACGAAGCCACGTTACACTTCGCGATTGCCCTTGTTTCGCACAGGAAGATTGAAACGGAGTGCCCCTACATTCCCGCCATCCGCACATCTGCCGCCCTCTCATCGTCCCCCTCTTCCAGGCGTTCCATCTCGCCGAGAGCAAGCTTCATGTCCGTGTGCTCGTAGCGTCTGATGGTATCCGGATCCGTGTCCCTGGCGAAGCCCCGCCGACGCCTCACGCTGGCCGAAGGGCTGACCCAGTCCTCCATGTCCTCCTTTTTGGCCGTGATGCGGCCCCCGGAAACCTTTGCTGCGGCCGCCACCCACTCTGCTTGAAACATCTCACGACCTCGCTGGTAGTCAAAATGACGCGGGCGTGTGGACATGTCACCATTTGCAGGTAGCTTTTGCGAAGGACCGTCGCCGATGGTGCTGGCGTTCGGGCTAGTTTTGGCCGCTGCTTTTCGTGTCGTGCCAGGTCAGCGAAAGCTGGACAAGACGTAATAAATGGGCGATTTGACGACGGAGCAGTAGCTTGAAATTGGGTCTTTACTTGTGTGATTTCGCAACACTTCCTCGTCATTGATTCGTTTCTCGAGACCCAGGCCGGTACGACTCTCAGGCTCATCGCCATGTCCGAGCAGCGCTTGCTGGGATTGTATGCTGGTCTGATGAGAGGGTTGGGGGGCCATATTCCCTGGGCTTGATGCGTCAATAAAACCCCCAACAGTGCTGCAAATGAAGTCTGGACCATGAGAGCAAAACCAATGAGAAAATGGCATGGTGATTTACCGCTGTTGCTGCGCTCAGCTTCCCTCTTGGCTGCTTTCTTGACCTGTCTCTTCTGGCGGCGGCGGGCTTTTGCCATGGCAAAGAGTTCACCAGAGTTGCTGACAGGACCCTCGCTTCGAGTCATAATGGGTAATGGAGGTCTGATAATATTGAAACTGAAGAGAGGTGCATGAGGAATGTCACAGTAGTGTTAGCGTTGTGACAGAGAGTTGTGTGCAAAGTGTTGATAGGCAAGGCGCAGCACCTTGGTCCCGAAGGGCCCGACAAGATTTCCTTGAGGATGAGATTAGTAGTCTTATTCTCAGACAAGGCATTGGATCCTCTAGTTTAGCTGAGGCAACCGCGTCCTCCACGTAACGCTAGTGGTCGTGATTGATCGCCAGGTCTCAACCCCACTATCAGTGTTATAGTATGTCGACCGCAATACGTACTGCAGGGTAAACGTTGGTGGCGCTTCGTTGACAGGCCGAAGATGAAGTGCGAAGGATAAGTACGATCTAAAAAGATCTCTTGAGGCAAACTTCCTTTTTTCGATTCCGGGTTCGAGTTCGGCACACCTTTTTCTTTGGCTTCTTATATCGTTCTTTTCCTTTTCGCGATGTAGTCAGTACTCACTCTCTTCTTCCAAATGTCTGGGATAGATTGCGGCCAAAAGAGAATGCGTACATTCCTTTCTTAGACGGGGGTCGCTTGGCCTGTAGTGGCGGCGATACTTCATCTCAACACTATACAAGCACTCTGGCTAGCCCTCACTATACTTCTCTGGTCTAACACAGCAGGCTAACCATTCAAGCAGAAATTCCTCAGACTTTGAAGCTCTGACCTCCTTTGCTTTTCGCTAAATAAGCGCGATAGGGTATCAACAGTATGTGAATTTGGCAACTCGAATTGTTAGGGCGATGGCTTTGGATTGTGCGAAAGCTACCAATACCAATAAAGGGCCATTGATTTTCTCAAAGGATTCACCTGCACGCCAGGAAAAGATTCCAGGAAAAGAATCAAATAATGAGTGTAGTTGATGTTGGCAGCGACATGCAACAATTGGAGATTCCTTGAAGGAGAGCACTAGCAAGAAGCGTGCGACCAAGACAGCACCTACGATTCAGAGAGTATGAATGCACGGGTAATATTTTGAGTCTGAAGCTTCTGAGACGCATATTAACTGGGCATTAAAGAGTAAGGAGCAAAACTTGAGGTCTGAGATTTGTATTCGTAGAGCCTTTTCCAGCAATCAGGGTGGCCATAGACTCAGGCTTACATTCGGAGGCGGTAAAAGAGCGAGACCATGGTAGCTTGGAGTTGTCTTTGGAGGTCAGAATGTCAATAGTTGCCCTTAGGATCTATCTTCGAGGTTGAAGTCAAGAGCAGGCGTCGCTTCTTGGCATGGCACCAGTCCTTTCCCATGTCGGCTAGCTCTCTTATGACTTTCTCAACGACGACGTCCCGGCTTCTCACCGTCACCCCTTACGCCTATCCGTTCTTCTATGTGAAGCTTTCAAGCCCAGTATGCGTACACTGCCAATGCATTGTGCGAAGAAAGCGCTAGTCCGAGGTTGCCAGATGCGCAAGGCCTGGGGTATTCCGACCAGACCATCCAATGTCTCGAGATCACGGGTTCGTGTCAATGCTAGTAGTGGTACTGTCACCTCTTGCATTTCTCGGTCTTCCACTTGGCGTGAGGCGCGCCCATTGCGATGGCACCTATGATCGACGAGGTAGAATACTGGACACCGAGCCCAGAAGGTCAAGCGCCATCGGAAGATGAGTCTGCTTGCCGTACCACCACGATTTGACAATTGTTCTCGTCCAAGGTCTCTGTCTCCTCAATGTTGCCTGTCGGAACCAGTAGCCGTGGGAGCCCATCTGCTAGCATATTCTGGATCATCGAATTGTAATCTTTCAGTGCATGCGATTTTCTCGCTTTTTCGCTTTGTTCGCTGCGTTGAGCGTATTGAGTAAAGCGTCCGACAAATTGGAAGATTAACATTGGCTGATTTTATTCAGCTCGAAGATAGAGAGTGAATGGATGTGACATGGTTCAATGTGCGCACTATGCTCGCGACTAGTGCCAAACACCAAAGTGTGACTTGACAAAAGAGGACCAGCAAAAAGGCACAGGATTCTCAAAACAGCGGAAATCACGGGTCAAAAGTAAAAGGAACCGTACAGGGTAGTATGTGCAGACGTCACTGCGTTGAAAGGAAAGTGCGGGCAAAAAAGTAAAAAGACTGATACAGGTCAGGATCGAACATGGAACCAAAAAGATACGCGAAGCACCAGGATTGGTTAACCCCCCCAACACTCGCAGGTATTCAAGGCACAGGAAGAAGGCGGCCACTCTTCTTACTGCACCACTTTCCCATTGGATGAAGGATCCACAATAGTTGTGATCAGCAGATCGGACATCGTCAATATACCCATGAGGTTGGCAGCTACCCCAAGACCACGGGACCAAAGACTTATCCTCACATGAACCAGAGAGCACGTATTTCACTGCCGTGACGGGAGCAAGCTACCGCCACGAAGCTATTCGACGGCCCTCGGTAAAAAGATTTTCTCCTATTTCGATATTTATATCAAAATTAAAATCTCCAGTCTCTGTCCTTGCTTTCGTCAACACCTTTTCGTAGTTTCCTCAACTACGCCTTCCGACGTTTGCAGCACACGTTGTACACACGCCATCTGTAATCTTGTCGGTTTTGCCTGGCTCTCCTTGATTTGAACGCGATTCCTGGTCCGCCTACACCCCTTCGCATCACGTCTTCCATAACATCGACCCTTGCTGCGCGCACGTTTTCTCCCAATATTCGCCACCCTATCGCCTTGCATACACCATGAGTCGCGTCAAATCTAAGCAGACCGCGGCCCCGGGCCAGCGAACCGCTCCTTTGGGAAGGCATCCAGTGACAGCGAAGCGCAAAAACGCCAAGAAGGTCTTGAGACGCGCCGAGAGCAACGTTTCAGTGCTCTCACAAAACCCGCTGGCAACGTTCAGCGACCCTACCTATATCCGCGAGCAATGGCTGTCCCAGCGAGGCTCTCGACGCGCCAAAGAATTCACTGAGCTCCGCAACAAGCGCCGCTGGGTCCGAGGCCAGCTGGAGGACAAGAACATCCAGGGCAGTACCGCTCGTGAGCTCTTGAAGCTCTACGACAAGACCTTCATTGGCAAACCACCGGGGCAGAGGCCCGAGATTGAAGACATGTCCGGGGGTGCTGAGCTCGTCAATCAGCACCTCGAATACGCTATTGAGCACAAATTGGGTGGTTTTGGGGATGATGCGGCGGACCCAAGCCATGATGCTGGGTCTATGGCCTAACCTGTGAGCCAACACTACGGTGAAATGGACGATGTTGCAGTGCAAGATGAGGAGGAGGAAGAATGGAATGGGTTTTCGTCTGAGGAAAAGGAGTGTGAAGGGCTCAATCAGGCAGAAGACTGCCAAGTCGATGGCTTGATGGTGCAAGAGATGAGTCAAGATGAATTGAGCTACAACTAGCCATTTTGGTAAAGGGTGACAGTCTTGCTGCATCACTATACGACCGGGCAAGGATGATGAACGAGGCGGATCTGGTTAGGCTTGTGGCGATAGAAGCAAGACAAATGAGTACTAGTGCTAGGGTTTGCAGTCATTGATCATCATCGTCACGAAGAATGTCATCTTCCAAAGGTGTTTTCCCCAACAATAAAGCAGGCCAGTGAGATTGCTTGGTAAAAAAAGAGACGCATGGTTCCAGATGTCCGGGTTCTCAACCCGAGGAACAGCGATTCCAAATTCATCCTGCATTCGGGACCCCACGCCGTCCCAAAGCGGAAGGCCATCTTTTGTCATGCAGGTTGACTGCCGGCAGGTGGGGTATAGTTTCCGTCGGCGAGACCGACGCATCGCGCACGGTCCTTGCTTTCCACGTGGTTCTGGCTATCTTTACCGGGGCATACATATTCCGGTAACCAGTCATCGCCGCTACCCTTGCCAATACCACCAAAAAGAAAATGGTCCGGATTCGGTATGCAAACCGTGCATGGGTAAACGTATTTGCATCTGCAGCTGTACCGTAGGTATGCAGCATGATGTGACGTGATTGGCAAGCTATATTGAAAAGTCCGAACCCTTTCATGACAAATATTTTATATCAAATGTCAGATTTCCCGTCATGATTTGCCTTATCTGTGGGAGGATGACATTGGGATCATGATTGGTTCAAGTGGGAGAGAGGGAAAAAGGGAGAAAAGGAGGTACAAGAATTGGGGGGGAGGGGGGGAGGGATGTATGCTTGAAAGGGTGTGGCAGCAAGTGAATAAGATAATGATTTAGGGTTCTTAGTTGCGATTGCCACGAGGCATGGCTGGCTTGAGGGCTGCGGGTGTCGGTGGTTGGCGGCTTTTGGAGGGGGGCGATGTGGGTGGAGTCTATTGGCTGCTTATCGCAAAGTAGCCCGAGGAGGCGTGGGACCCGACAATCAATAGACGCATGCAAGATTCCGGAGACACTGAACTTTTAGCGGATTTTCGTAGATTTGAAAAATCATGGGAACAATATTATTGTTACTATTACTATTACTATGACTATTACTATTACTATTACTATTATCATTATCATTAGCATTGTCATTATCATTATTATTACCATTATTACTATTATTAAACAATCGAGAAACGCAACTGGACACCGACATCCCAGCACAATGTACCACATTAAGACACTTGAATGGGACTCGATATGGAAAAGACTTGTTTTGTTCATTTGCGATCATCATCATTATCATCATTATCACTATCATTATCATTATCATTATCATTATCATTATCATTATCATTATCATTATCATTATCATTATCATTATCATTATCATTATCATTATCATTATCATTATCATAATCATTGTCATCATCATCATTCTCACGACTATTTCGAGCTTTCAAGGGTGGGTTGAGAGAGGTCGCAACTCGCGCGGAAGAAGAAAGGTTGCGAGCCACTCTAAATGTGGGGTCCAGTCAAAAGATTCCTTGCCAAGACAGCAAGTTTGATGTCGCTTCTTGGCTCAATTTGACCTCGACCAATGAAAGAGTCAAATAAGCGAAAGTTTCATGCAAGGCATCGTAAAAAGTCTACAACCTTCCTTTCAAAGTGACAGGAGTCTGACATCTTTTCGTCGTATCACGCTGATGGAAGGATAGCAGCAGCCAGCATATAATCTCTCGTCACTTCATTTGAGCATGATCAAGCTTGACATCGGTCGATCCGGTCCGCCGTCCGAGATGGTGTCTAGACCGGTCCCTTCTAACCCTCTACCTTGCCTTGTACCGTCTCCACCCTTTCTTACATACCCTGATCTGGCATCACTTTCCCCGGACTTGCTTGGACTTCCGCAATACGCAAGGAAGATCTCATCGATTGTCTCCGCATCCCGTAACCATGGTTGAAGCCCCACGGAACCGTTCGGACCTTCTGAATATCTCCTGGGCACACGAGAGGCTTTGAGAGAGATATGCCTTCCTTGAACGTCAAATGATCCATGGAATCGGGATCTCCATACCTACTGCCTGGTACAAAAGTCAGGGGAAGCTTCCGTCCCCCTCCGCTGCACTCTATCTCTTCAAGTTGGGTTGAGGCTGCGGAGACAGGCCTAACTAAAAAAGAAAACCTCCCCTAATACGAGCCGCGTTAAAACACCAACAACTGTCAAGTTTCACAACTTCGTATAGCAAGATGAGGCCTCAGGCAAACCATCTTGAATTCGTATGGGCTCCCACTAGGACGTGTTGGAGTCAATAGACATCTATTGATACGACCAGGGAAAGGAAAAGGGAAATGGTTGCGAGAAAAGTTGAAGGGGGGGACAAATAAGTAAGGTCAAAAGTCTAGACTTTTCTTCCGAGGGGCCATTCTCCATTCATTGTTCTTGCGCAAAAAGAGAGACCCCTGTCTGCAAGGGATACCTCCTAGTCCCTGACGGGTTACGACTAAAGTGACCGGGGGCAGATGATCCAACCGGGTCGATATCATTATTGACGTGAGATCCATTACACCCTCTCAAGCTTCAAGAGTTTAGACTCACCCAAACAAATTGTGAAGCCTTTCTGAAGGTCAGAATCAGCCTTCCGGAGCCTCCCTTTCACGACCAAATACCCCTGCCGATACTTCGCTGGGCATAATCTGAATGAAAGACCACATGCTCCGTAAAGCCGTAAATACGAGCATTTGTGCTCAGAGACCGAGCTCTAGACATAAGGCATTTTGATCTTGGCTTGTGGGCCAAAGAATAGGAATTGTGGGGTAGGTATATGAGTTGAGTTCGAAAGGGCTATAAATTGGAGATGGGAAAAGCATGATAGACTTTGTTGTAGAAGTTAGAAAGATGAAGACAATCAACCCCTTGTTGTTCAGGTCTGCTGAGGCTATCTCTACGTCAGGCAGAGTAAGGTTAGACAGTCAAATGAAAGAAGTGCTTCCGCATGAATTTAAGATGACCGAGACCAAGCTTGTCCTTAGCCTGTCCATGTCCGCGTCGCTCCCACTCCCTCTCATCCAAATCCCAAAGAGACTCTATCAAGCGACGGACTGGCGAGACTGGGGCCAGAGCTCTCGCCGGACAGCGACGCGTCCACCTCCTTACGTTTACAATCACCGTTGAAAAAACCGATCAATTCCAAACAAGGTGACATTCGATTTTGTCAACTGCTTTTTTTCTCCCCTTCATCCTTTTTTGAACCCGTCTCTTCTGCCAAATTGAGCGGTGTTATCAAGGTCACAGCGGCACAAACAAGGCCGTCAGAGCCCGCATCCAGCCTTTCAGACCGCCTGCCGCAAGCCCACCCTTAAATCTGGACAAAGGGAAAATCGAACTTTACCTACAACGCGCCAACAACAACCAATCCCTCCCCCCTCCTCTCCCTTCTCCCCCCCCCCCCAAAGGCTTCGCATCCCAACAATCCTTCCAAAAGCTTGGATTCAACCTCTTTCCCTTATTATTACAATTATTTATCATTGTTGTTGTGATTCATCATATCTAATCCCCTCTGCATTCCGTATTATTTATTATTTTCTTCTTTATTACTATCAATCACTGCTGCCCAGTCGGACGGAAGTTACAGCGAGCGGCGGAGATCTACTGCGCTGACAGCTCCTGCGATCGTCCGTCTGATCGACGGACCCGAGAGCCTGGGCTTGCACTTGGACTCGGCATTCTAGGCACACACTGAGCTCTCACAACACTTTAGGCTTGAGATCGCCGCTCCATCGACTGTTGAACCGAGCTTCTTGCATATGCGGTACCTGCAACTTAATCTGAGAAAGCTTTTGAATAATTTGACGTGCCCGACTCGAGCTCTCCTCTGCTCTGCCCCGCCGACGCAACCGGTACTGACTTCCGCGAGCCAAACGCCATTGCGCCTTGTTTTCTCGGGACCTGCCTCCCAGTACCAGAACCACCGTCACGGGCATTTGCCTGCAATCACAAAAGCCAAACGTTCATTGGGAATAAGTAAGACGACTAGAAGGGTCGCATCGAGTGCACCAAATACCAAACGCGACTCGAAGAACAACCATAGCACCCTCCCGTGAACTTCCACCGATTCAATAAACGACCACGGTGCAAGCTCCGTCGAGGACAGCAACACCTACAAATCCCCAGACTCTCTACGCTGGCTACCCTTCTGCTGCCTCCAGCGCGCGATCACTTTCAATTGCCAGCAGTCGATCGAGCTTGCCGCAGCTTCAAACCCGCCACGCCGTCTCCGGCTTCAAAGCTTACGTTGCCCTCCCTGGATTTCTTGCAACAACAGGCCAGTCAGCAGTACTGGCCTGGTGCATCCTCCTCTACTCCAGCCACTACGGCTCAACAATTGGGCACCCTACCTACCCCACCAAGCGACAGTACGGACGGTTTCAAGCCACCAGGTCACAACAACCGCGACGCGGTCCTCAACAATCTGGCGACGGCCGCGGTACAGCAGCAGCCCGGTATGGCCTCGAACTTGGAGCCAACCGGAGCATCTTCCAGCTTGACATCTCGCAGACCAGCCGCGAACAACTTGCCAAGCTTCGAACTCCCGGCACCTTTTGGTCAACAATACGCACAGAAATACACTCCCTTGCCTGCCATTAATGGTACGCAATCTACACAGGCATCGGTCAGCGTAGGCAACCTTTTGACGCCGCCATCGACAGTCCCAGGTGACAACCTTAGTCCGATAACTTCTGCCCTGAATGGTCTCAATAATAATAACCAAGGTGGAATGCCGCCGTACAACAGCTTTGCTTGGCCACCGCTTCCAACAGGTCTGACGCCTATTGGAATGGGAAGTGGGAACACGCCACAGCCATGGACAAACCCATTGAACCAAGCTCGGGGACTGTTTTCTCCTTCACTGTCGAGCACACTTGCTGCATCTCTTGCGCGTGGCAACTCCAACTCGCCGTCTGCAACCGAGGGCTTGCCTCCTCCGCCATTTGACATGAAATACGACATGAGCCAGCTCCCGCCTCTACCTACATCAATATCAATGTCGGCGGCTACAAGTCTCCCAACCATGCAGCAACAGGCTCAGGCAATGGCGTACATGAACCAGACCCAAACCCAAACCCAGACGCCCGTCTCAGCCACAACCCAGGCGTCGCCTGTCAATGGCACAGATACATATATGCAAAGACCAAACTCAACGCCTATTTTCTACAGCCAGTCTCAACCGTCATCAGCACATCAAAGCACTTTTCCTCCGTTCCACACTAATTCATCGCCGGTTCAGCAGAGCCCAATGAGCGCACCACCACAAGGGTCTCGAATATCGCCTGTCAACGCTCAATCAGCAACCTTCTCCCCTCCCACGTCACAGTCGAATCCGTTCGGTGGCCGCTCCACTTATGCTCCATATTCCCTCCCAGCGCCCATGAGTGCCCCAGCACACATGAGCGGACCGATTATGTCGAACATCCATCACCCAAATAATCCAATGGGCTTGGTCGGCATACCAAGCCATGGTCTTCCCGGGGGGATGATGGCTGGCTACAATAGCGGCCACGCAGCACATCTGCAGCAACAGATGTATGGGAATCCGCAACCGACACCGCATAATGAGAGACCCTTCAAGTGCGATCAGTGTCCCCAAAGTTTCAACCGGAACCATGACCTGAAAAGGCATAAGAGGATACATCTTGCGGTGAAACCCTTCCCATGCGGGTACTGTGAGAAGAGCTTTTCGAGGAAAGATGCTCTCAAGGTAAGCTTCTTACGTGTGGAGTTGGGGAAATCCTAACTTATACATTCCACAGAGACACATCCTTGTCAAAGGCTGCGGCAAGTCGACATCCTCCTCGAGCACCAGGGACCGGGAAGACACACCGGATCCTCAACCAAAGGACGAATCAAGTGATAACGATGAATCACCCGTTCTCCATAATAGTTCAGTGTAGGGGTTACTGGCCCTTCTGTTTATTTCTCTTCTCATGGCGATGTATCAATGAGATTCACGGCGTCATGGTGTGGGGCGTAGGACGACATGCAACGAGGTAATAGTAGTTGGCGCTTACCATCGCATGCTGTGCAGGGAACCTGGTGTACAGAAGAATCTCGCTTTGTGGCGTACCGGGGGTAGCCGGGTGTTGGATGATTGATGGGAAAGGGCCGCTTCGGATGCGGAATTGTTAGATATCCCAGGGCTGGTGGTGGGAAAACCTAGTGCAGGTGTTGGTCTCGCGAGCCGGTTTGAGGTGGTGTCGCTGTTGCAGCGTATCGCTACCGGTGCTGCGGTGGAAAAGCGTCTTCGTGTACGAGTTGGCTGAATAATGCCCGAGCTCTTTCTGGCACCCAGCCGGTGTTAGCATTCTCATTCTTAATATTGATACCTTGTATTCTGGTCCACTTCGCCTTGTGAACCTGCCTCAGCAGAATAGTCCAATGGAATATGCCAGTTGAACCTCCATTGGTGTAATCCCAGAGAAGGTTAGATCGACAGGGTTACATGGTACCCGAACGTCGCCGCTTCGCTTTGAGCTTTCCACCATTGTAGATACCATGTGGTAGCAAGCATGATGACCGCAAGACGGTGCAAGACCTCTTTGAAACAATCCTCCAGTTTAGTCTGCTTCAGGCTCCCGAAGCTGTGCTGAATGATAGACAGAAGCACAGGCGTGAAGAAAGACCAGGAAAGGTGTACAAATGCAGGAGATGCCATGACATTGACTTGAATTTTGTATCTAAGAGATGGACGTTCATAAGAGCGGGGAGTCGCGGTAACGGACGAGAGTATGGAATTGTGAGAAGGTGTAGGCCGTTGTCGAGAAGGAATCTTCATGCACTCCAAAGAAAATATCTTGACTTCGTTACATACATGACTTTCTAACCTATCCCCGAGTATTTTCTTTTGCTCGTCACCGCGAGGCAGTGTTGAGTCTCAGCCCTATTGATCTCCATTTAGCTGAGGTTTCTCTCCAATGTTTTGGTGCATTCCTCACTTCCAAAATAGACCACCTCCAGCCAACCTGGGTTGCATTCCCGTCTCTCATTTGCTGCAGCTCAATTTGCTTCAATTCTCCACTGTCTCTACCATTTTGCTACACTTTCTCCACTGAGCGTTCAACGTGTTGAGGTTGTTGGTTGCTCGCCCGAAGGTTGAGAAGGTTGAGGAGTCACGGAGACCAGGCAAGAGCGACACTCGGACGCGCTCCAAATATTGCCTGAAGGGAGAAGACTTGTCGTATTCAGCAGCTCTCTCAGAATACATTATCAGTCTTCAAGGGGTGGGCGGCTGCTCGATACTTTTATACCGCGCTCGCTCTCTCTCACTCACTGACCAAGAGAATGATATCATAGCTTCTTTTATTTTTCAGCTTTACGGACTGATCATATGGCTTTCAGCTAGTATCCAGTGGGCGACAGCAGCCTTTGCAAGCATAATTTGCTCATATCCAGACTCGGTCGTCAGCCAACCACGGCGCCGGGTCAGCTTGGGCATCGATCAACGCGACCCATCGTCAGGAGGCGCCCGTCCAACCCTCATCTGCGAGATAAATTACAAATATGGATCAACATCATGCTCAAGGGAAAGCTCAAAGACGACGCCACCCGCTCAGCGATGCCACTAATTGGGTCAACAATCAATCCCCCACGCCAGTCCCCAGCTCAGACCACTACACCTCTTCTCCAGCCAGCATACCCCACCACGGATCTCTTGCACCCGGTGGCAACCTTCAGATTCTGAACGATCCCATTCCTCCTGTGGTGAAAGCAGAAGACAGACGCATCTCGGCTATCTCCAGCGAAGATGCTCGGAACTCCAATCGCGACTCTCAGATCTCCAATGCTTCGACTAATGCGTCTGGTAAATCGCGACGCAAGACCCATATAGGGCCATGGCAACTGGGCAAGACGGTTGGGAAGGGGGCTTCGGGGCGAGTAAGGAAAGCGAGACATGCTGTTACGGGAAGATATGCTGCGATCAAGATCGTCAGCAGGAAATCGGCGGAGATGCTACGCAGCACTAGCTTGGCCGTCATGGATACGATGTTTCGGAATGACGACAAGGGCGCCATTCCAACAGGTATTGAGAGGGAGGTGGTCATCATGAAGCTAATTGAGCATCCGAACGTCATTAGTCTATACGATGTCTGGGAGAACAGGGGTGAACTGTGAGTCTAGATAGTCGCATCGCGATTGCAATGGACCGACTGACCGGAGCTCAAAGGTACCTTGTCCTGGAGTTCGTCGAAGGCGGCGAGCTCTTCGACCATATTATCAAAAACGGCCGTCTTCCGGAACCTGAAGCTGTTCGCATATTTCGTCAAATGATCTCCGGTCTCTCCTACTGCCACCGCTTCAACATCTGCCATCGAGACCTCAAGCCAGAAAACATCCTGATGGATCGCGATCGCAATATCAAGATCGTGGACTTTGGTATGGCTGCACTTCAGCCTGCCAACAAGTGGCTCAATACCTCCTGCGGAAGTCCACACTATGCATCTCCCGAAGTCATTCGCGCGGAAAACTACCGTGGAGACAAGGCAGATATCTGGTCCTGCGGCGTCATCCTCTTCGCCATGCTAACAGGGACGCTGCCGTTCGACAGTACTGGCGATTGGCGCAATGTCATTGACGCAGTACTGGCCGGCGAATACATCATTCCCCAAGGGGTTTCGCAGCAAGCCGCAGATCTGATACTCAGAATATTGCAGCCGGACCCAAGACAACGAATTCCGATAAAGCACATGTGGCAACACCCTCTCCTCAAAAAGTACGAGAACCTTGATAGTACGGATCACAATGGCAGACCTTACACTGGTCCTGCGCCACCGTTGACAATACAGGATTGTGGAACGCCTATCAAGCGTCGAGACGACATTGACGATGTCCTACTGGGAAATCTGGGCAACCTGTGGCATGGTGTCAGTGTGGAGGAGCTTGCGGAGAAACTCTTGAGTGACGTGTAAGATTCATTGGGTTTGACTGGAAACCCCGTCGAATTGCTAATCATATATGCATCAGGCCAAATCATGAAAAGGTCCTCTATACCAAACTTCTCAGATTTCGAGACGAGCAGCTCGAAAACTACCAAGGTCCTCCGATCGAGTACTCAACCAGCGACTACCACCACAACCCACCACAGCAGCGAGCTGCAAGGCGGTCTTCGACAAGACCTTCTCTTCAGACATCACGTAGTCAACGGCGGCAATCTCAGTACTCTATCCTCGAGCAAAGCGCGGCGCCACCTAGGAAGAGCCACAGCCAGAGTGTCCATCGACAGGCCAGCGTTGCAGAAACCGAGGAGAGCTATGATCCCTACCGGCCTTCCCGGGCCCAAATTGCGAAAGACCAAGCAGATCAAGCACGAATAACCCTACTTCGCGTCACGTCTCACGATGCTTCCAGGAAGCCATCGACCCGTCTGGGGAGTACGACGTCTGCACGGAATCCCGCAATTGCCAGAGCCCGAGGCGCAGAAGATGTATACAGTATCGCAAGCTCACCTCCTCCATCAATGACCATGCACAGCGCAGGTCCTTCACAGCTCCAGAGGATGATGACCAACCGGCAAATCTCACAAGGTAACTCCAGGATGACGATGTCCTCCCGACGTTCTATGAGAAGCAATTCATCCGTCGTTATCGCGCGAAAGTCGACGAGCTATAAACGCAACGTCAGCTTCGTACACAATCGCAAACGTTCCTTCAGCGGCCGTCATCCGCGCCTGCGAAGTCAGGAGCATCATACCTCGCCATTCACCCTACAAGAGAGATTCTTTAGAGATCAGTCTCAGTCGCGTGCCAAAACCAAAGAAATCTCGCTTTCGCCCTCAACATCCATGAAGGAAAACCCTCGGTCAGAAGACCTGCCTGTCGTTCGCTCACGGAAGAGCCCAGTCAAAGAACACGCTGCAAAGAAGCCAAGAGTAGCAAGTCACTACTGGAGGGATGACGCCAGAAAGGTCAGCGTCGAGATGGAGAAGCTATGCGATGATGCTTTCAATCGTTCGCCAATCGCCTCCAGCATACCAACTCCAAGAACCGAAGCCACAGGTAATCGATCTTCTCAGAATACCTACTCCTCACCAGCGACTTCCTTCTCTGTGCACGAGGATCCAGTGCCGGTGTCTGTGACTCGTCACAGCAAAGCGAGGCAAATCGAGGTGGACTATCGACAACGTCCATTGCCTTTGCCACCAGCTACCGAGAGACGAATGGATTCCGAGCATCTAGGATCTTACACTCAGCGAGAGCTTGCGAAGACCAGAGATCTCCTCAAACAGCGAGCCGCTGAAGCAACTATGTCTCCAGGCTATCTCGACGAAGTCATCGCACACTTGGACCGACTGATGCAGCCCAGTACGATAAGACTGCATGAGGAGGAGCGACGAGCAGTCTCAACGCCTGATCCTAGTATTGGCATCCCACGCAAGGACACATTTGAGCAAATCATGGAGAAGAATAACATTGGCTTCCGCTCTGCATCAGAACCATCCAAGAGACAGAACACTAATCATACACAGTCAACTATTAGAGTTGTAGAGTCTTCTGACGGTCTCAAGCCAATATCGCCTGTTAAGCCCCTTACCATACGTAAGAAGAGCGAATCATCTACACCATCCGCAGGATCACCGCGACAGATCATACCAACAGAGCGCTTGTTCACCACCGAAGAGTTGTATAGCCAGCAGGTCGAAGAACGCCGCTCCGCTGGCCTAGCACTTCTCGAAAACCCTAGCCTTGAGCCCATAGACGAAGGCGAGGATAAAGAGAATTTCGATCCTGCTACTCGAAGAACAGACCTTCCCGAAGCCAGGAAGCGCAACTGGTTCCGCCGCCATCAGCCCGTCCAGCGGAGCCGAGACAATGACATGGGTCCTCCACTCCCAGTCAAGGGCCAGCAGCAGCCGCTGTCATATCTCCAGCCCTTAGGTCAGAAAGCCCGGAACCGTGCTTCCGACGTCCCGAGCGAGGAGTCCCAAACCAGTGAACACAAGAAAGGATCAGGCAAAGCTCGTTTCTTCAAGATCTTCTCCGGCAGACACGACTCCAAGGAGCCCGATAAATCAGCTGGCGGTGACTATGACCTCGGCGATGCCGACAGCCTAGTCACCGAAGACTCCACCTTCACTTACATTCCGCAACATGCATATATGAGCGGTGCGCTGCAGAACGCGAGCCACAACAGCGTCCTCAAGCCGAACAAGCATGGCAAAAACAACAACGCAGAGGATACCATGATGCCGCCGCCACCTCAGATTGCGAGAGTCATTGTACCACAACCACAAAATTGGCTAGCTCGCTTCTTGCGTATCAAGCCTGCCGTCAATGTGATGTGTTTCCAGGTTTCAAAAGTCCGCGCTCGCAAGGAAGTCGCTGGCGTCTTCCGAGAATGGCGAAAATATGGCATGCGTGATATCGTTGTTGACAAAGCTGCAGGGAGGATCTGGGCCAGGGTGGATGTCAAGAACTGTATGTGCCGTTTCTCCTCTCATCCATCGTCCACGATACCTCCTCATCCTGTCCCTTTCAATCCCCAGATATGTCACTTTCTCATTCCAACATATCGCCATATGCCATCTATGCTAATTTACTTGCAGCTCTCCACATACCCTCTCTCTCCGTAGCCGCCGAATTCCACACCCTCCTCCACCGCGGCCGCCGCGCCAACATCGCCATTGCACGCTTCACGCAAGAGAAAGGCGCCAAATCATCTTTCGAGCGTGTTTTTGAAGCGTTGGAGCAAATTTTGAAGGCCAGAGGGCTGGTGGTAGAGGATAAGAAGATAGTCAAACAGATGAGGATCGGTGCGGGGATGTAGGTGTCTAAATTCGCCCAAGGAAAGTGCATACACGAATAAGTCGGGTGGGTGTGGAAGGGGATGAGGGGAGCGAATGGAGGAAATAATGGTATTGACGAATGTTTATCCTGCATGATTACAAGCATCTGAAAGATACGAGGACACGACGAGGAGGTGGTTTGTCTTCTTGTATCAATGGTCGGCTGGATAGGTCTGATGATGGAGGATGGCATTGCGTAGGACAGGGATGGATAGTCCATTTCGACTGCTTTAACTTCATCAACTTCATCAATTTCAATGGAACAACTGATTGCATACTCGAACCTGGTCCAGAGGAGACTTGTGCATGCGTTCAGGAGACGGTGTCCGATGGATCTACGCGGCTGGAGGCCCGATGCTACAGTGGTTCCGGGGCCTCCTCGGTCACATTGAATGTAAGATACCTGCAATTCGTTGCGAAGGGTCGAGGTCCGATCGTATCGGCAGACAGGTTCAGCCAGTGGTTCGACACGCTGAGGATTCCCCTCCGCCCGCGCTAGCTCACACAAAACTCCCATCTAGCCAACCTGCCCAAACCCTGCCCGGCTTCTCTGATGATGCACAGCTTCCTCGCGTTCGCCTGCTTTCCCTCCTCGTCCGCGCCGACCACCCTCGCCACGGCCACATTCCCGATGGCCTCACACCTGCCTTCGCCCAGATTATAGTTACCCGTCGTCACGAAGCCGATCAAATCGACCTCGTCCGGGACCGGCGGATACTCCTTCTCACCCGCTTTCGGCAACCCCGTCTCGGGGGATGCGACGCTGCCGCTGAGAAGGCTCGCGGCAAGGTTGTTGGCAACACGAGCATGCTGCGGGACATGCTTCGGAGGTGGTGGCCGTGAGTGTCGAGCACCCTTTGAGGCTTTAGGTGGGTTGGCCAGAGCGAGCCATTTGGCGCGCATCTCGGGGTTGCTGGTCGGGAGGCGGTAGATGCGTGCGCTGCGAGTAGGGTGGCCGGCTGTGAGGAGGGTGATGTGGACTGGGGAGAGAGCTGTAGGTGGGATTAGAGGCGTGGTTGAGGGGGGGTTAGGGAGGTGGTGGATCTTGAGGGGTGGGTTTGGGGCCTCGGTGGGGATTTGCTCTGGCTGTTGGTCTTTGGGCGGAGGCGGAGCAGGTTTGGTTGCGTCTTTGGCAGCTTTCTCAGGTCCTGCCGAAGAGTATTTCTCTGCAGCTTCTGTACGGGCCGGCGACGAAGGGCCTTGGAAAAGACGGTCCCAGTCGCAGGCCCAACCCATACCGAGTTCTCCTTTCCTCCCTTCCCCAAGATCTACTTTGTTCCATTCTGTCCTCTTGCCTTTTGGCCGCCGCTCCCACTCCTGCTTCTTTCTTTCTCGTTCCATCAGCTCCCATTGATACCCTGCTTTCGTACCAGGATAGTCACCAGGGAACCAGGGTACGCCCTGCTCGAAAGACACCTGCTTCTTCTCTTGCAGACCGCCGAAGCGAGGGTTTCCGCCAGTGGAGAGAGGATAGTGCATCAGAGAATACCAGACGGGAAGGACGCAGTCCCAGGGGAGAAGCAAGGTCCACGTGCCTTGACCATTTTTGGTGCGTGGACGAGATGCTAGGAGTAGGACAGGGATCTTTGGGTCCTTGGGAGTTGGATTGGGGTATCCTCCTGGCAACGCCTCGCCTTTACGGCGGTTGATGGCTTTCTGGCTGGCTAATTGACGAGAAGCCGTGAGCCGCTTCGTCCGGTCGAACATGTCAGGCGTGGCTTGGGCCTGGTCAGGTGGCCATGATGACAGTAGCTCTGGCAATGTTTCATTGGCCACCTCGAAGACAGGCTGCGGGACAGTACGTGGTGGATAATGTAGCCGTGGGTCTGAGATGTTGAAGCCTAACATCACATTGGTGGGTAAACAGGCTGGATTCGTGACTGCTGCAAGCTGAGGCCAGACTTCCTCCGCCGATCCAACGTCCACCCATTCATCTTCTGCAAGGTTCTTTGCAGTAACCCTGGCAGCTTGCTCGGAAGCTTGCGATGGATGAAGAGCACCAATCAATGCCTCAGTAGATCCAGGTCCAACAATTTCGATGCTACCAATCTCGAACCTTAGATCCTCCACCATGACCTGTGGCCGTTGGATCTTGGCCACCTTCAAAATCTCGCTCCAGACCTGGAGGAAGGCAGACGGATGCACTCTCATAAGAAGTTTCCTCCTCGGTCTTTTCTTTTCCTGCTTGACCACCTGCTCTGCTCCATCTTTTCCCGCCAAATTGACCTCCATTCCCTCCCCATCTCCGCTCTGCGGTTCGGGCTCTGTCTCTAGTTCGGTTCCTTTCTCCTTATCGATCTGTCTTTCTCGTCCAGATTTTCCCAGGTCTTCTGCGGGTGAGGCATCAAAACACCACACAATGCCAACTCTAGAGATCCACATCCTCTCGCCATCTCTCTCCCTGATCCAACCTTCCCAGCCTCTAGTACCTCTCCTCCATTTTGCCTCCCTCTTCCCAATAAGCATGTTCTCCTCTACTCCAATACCCTTCAGTAGCCCCAACAGACTGGGTTCAACCCCCTCGATTCCAATAGTGCTTATATAGCTCGTATCCCAAGCAACACAGCCTCTCAAAGATGCAGCACGATGCGTAGGCCTATAGCATTTATCCGTCGGCGTCAAGGGTATCGCAAATCGCCATAACGGCTCCTTCGGCGGAGTCATATGCGCTCTCTTTGCATGGTACAGATGTGTAGGAAGCCATTGCTTATGGACTTGGCGTTTGCGGAATTTGGCTGGAGGGTTTGCAGGTTTTGCAAGGGTATCTTTCTTGAGCTTGCGTGATCGAGGAACAATAGCCACCATCTTTTCAGGATCTGTTTCCCCAGGCTTTTGCGTCTTTGCCGCAGCACGCTTCTTCTTAGTCAGAGCGCCCAGCTCTTTGAGTTTCTTTGCCTTCTCGAGTCGGAGTCTCTGGTGGGGTGTTGGCTTTCTTCGACGAGCCGTTACCGTTGGCGCATTATCTTCCTTCATCTTTCCACTTGCGGTACTAGGTCAGCCATTCATCTCCATTGAAGATCTTGCTTGTGGCCTCGACGCACCTCCTTTGCTGCCCTCGCTCTGAGCCTCTTGGGCACCCTCTTCACATTATGACTAGCTGTCCTTCTCCTCAGATCCTTCGGCACCTGCTGGAACGCTCTCGTAGAAAGGCTGTTCTTCGAAGCCCCCATGCTCGCAGCCATTGCTTTGATCTCAAACTCGCGAGCCTTGACGAAGGCGGATACGTCAAGATCGCCATTCTTGCTCAAGGCTTTGTCGGAAGTCTGGGCGAGGATGTTTCTGGCTGAAGAGGTTTTGACGCGTTTGGCTGCACGCTTAGCGGATGGGGGAGGATTGCTATGGTGGGGAGACTGCTTGCGTTTAAGGGGCCCCGAGGGAGCCATTGTAGGCCGAAGGTTCGAGACACAGCCCTAGAATATGCCACTATACATCCGTATGGATCAAGACTTCGTTGAGTACGACGAGAGAATGATTGAGTTCAACGCGCTTGGCACGTCTTGTGCGCACAGTTACTCATACAAGTAAGCTAGGCCGAGGATGACCAGATGGCAGATTAGAGTTTCGAACACAAGTAAGATTAGATTACTCTAAGTTGAGGATCGCCCAGGCTTTCCTCTCGCAGTTGCCTCTGCCATTGTATAATTATAACGGTTTGAAAGCCATTTAGCATGCATATTATCACCCAGTCCACGCCAAAGCTAAGGTATACCATATAAGCATACCGCTTGCTACACCTCTAAACAAACATGGAACTACGGGCATGCTGCCAGTAAAGTAGCAATTTTCGGTCCTAGCTTCCTCCAAATTTAACGCACTCAGAGAGTCAGAGGTAACAAGCCAAGACGATCGACGAAGTCCGAACAGAGATGCTTTATGAACCTTGTACTTTGTGATTACTTTATGTTATTAACACTCGAGGGGTTTCTACCCTATTGCCATTTTTTCAAGCAGCGCCCCCGCCTACCACCGTGGGGTCAATGTCTGCATTCCACTTGCTCAAAATTTATACAGTAACGCGACACCTCAGCACTCCTCACCTTCATCCTCCTTTCCACCCATTCTACTCGTCATCGTTCTCCATTTCCCGCCCTTCGCCTGCGTTATCGTACTGACGAGCTTGAGAGGAGCGTCTTTCGACTCCCTGATTGGATATTTGATTTGGGCTGCAGGTACATTAGTCACAGTCATGCAAAGGTCGGCGATAGCATTGACTCACCCATGCCAATAGGGTGGCAGTTTTGATAGATGTTTTCCCATGCACCTTTCGGCACAGCGTACGTTTCATGCATAATGCCGATATGGGGATACTTCTTGTTCTGCGCAGCCCACCAGTCCCAGCCCAGACGATGAGTCGGGCCATGAGCGAATGCGTGCAAATGTTCTATGTCCTTCCAGTAGGAGATGGTCACCAAAGCATTGCCGCCTGCAGTAGCCATTTGCATGGTGTTCGCTTTTCCGAGATCTATCATCGAGTCAGCTACAGAGCAGTCAGGAATGCTTCCAAATACTCACAGCCCCACTTCTCGCGGTCTGCTTCAGCATCCTTCCACATGTTTTGAAAGTAATCGCCTACATTCGCGAAACCTGGGGCGAAAAGACCCATTGGGCTGTCAGTGATTAGTGATTATCCCTTGACTCTTTGATTTTCCTCGGAGAAAGGCTCACTGATTGGTGTTCGCTCCCACGATGAAGACAACCAAGCCCTTATCAGCAGCCTTAGCTGGGATCGAGCCATCCTCGTCGGGTATAGGTGCTGTGCTCTTGTACAAGAAAGCTCCATCGGTGTATGTATTGTGGATATAGCCCAGGGTGATCAATGCACCTTTGGCGAGGCGTAGTAGGAGAAGAATCACGGCAGGAAGGAGAGCAACAGGGCGAGGAAGCGTAAGGAAGAGGATTGATTGAGCGCAGCCACCAGCGGCGAGCCATGTCTGTTATAATTTGGAGTCAGCATTGCCTATTAAAGGGGTTGCATTAGGCCTTGGAACATGTCTACAGAGTAGACACCCCCAAGACATGTTTCAAGACTTTAAGTAAATTTGGTCTGACGCTGATGCTGAAATTGGCGAGGAGCAAATCTGCCATGTTGCCCGATATATATATAATTTTGGTGTAATCAATGAGACGTTGAGATCAGAGACCTCCTACGATGGAACGATTGGGCAATCGAATCTAGGCGCTGTGCTGTTTCTAGGTCTGGAAAGAAAAGGAACGAATGTAGGAGATGAAATATACCAATGCAGGATTATTCTAACACCCCGACTCCGCCCTTACCTGACTGAACGGAGCAAAGTTGTGTGCACAATGAAGCGCTTTTGTTTGTGTTCGGAGCAGGTTTACACCGTGCACCGTGCCATGCCACGCAGACAGTCCTGACCTTGTTTCCTAGGGCCTAACTTTTTTTGCCAACCGCAGTCCGAATGGAATCCGAGTGTTCGTATTCCGTACGTGATGTGACCGGCATGTTCTTTCCTTCAAGAAAAGCCCGAGTTCGGAGATGGGAGAAATACTTGCAGCTCCACCGCTATCCGAACAAACCCCGCCCACCCTGAAGCATCTCCAGTCTCCCCTCTCGCCTCCGTCCCGCCCGACCCCGTCTGCCGTCAACAGTTGGGACCATCATGGCACAGCACAAACCTCCCTTCACCCTCGAAACCGCTCACCAGAAAGTCAAAGCCGCCCAAGCCCTCTGGAACACCAGGGACCCCTCCAAAGTGGCCCGAGCCTACACCCCCACGTCCATCTGGCGCAACCGCAGCACCTTCCTGCGCGGGCACGCCGCGATTGAGGATTTCTTGACGAAGAAATGGGAGAAGGAGAAGGAGTATAGACTGCGCAAGGAACTCTTTGCTCAGCAGGACAACAGGATAGGTGTACAGTTTTGGGTTTGTACATATCGGAGTGGTTCCTTCCTTCCTTCCTTCTGAAGGCCGAACTCTGGGCTGCAAGACAGATTTCCCGAGCAAAAAGGCTCTTTCTAGACCCGAGAACTGTCTTGCGAGTCTGAGTTTTACCCTTTATACCCAATGCTGACTTCCGAAATGGGCGCAGTACGAATACAGGGATGCGCACGATTCCATGGTCTGGAAACGCTGTTATGGCATTGAGCACTGGACTTTTGCTGCCGATGGGAAGATGGAGAAGAGGATGATGAGTGGAAACGATGTGGTGATTGGAGAGGAAGAGAGATGGTTCAGGGACGGGGTGGATGTTGACAGCGTTGCCCTGGGAGAGGCGGACTTCTAAGGGGAGTAAAGGAAAGAGAATGGAGGTGGGAGGGGCAAGGATGCGGGAAGAAATTGTCCTGGTGGCGGTGGGCGTTAGGATTCACATCAAGGAGACACGGAGGATGCTGTATAGAGGGTAGATAATACCAGAGGTACGTGATGGATGCAATTGTTAAGTAAAAGCATACTACATGGAAAGATGGTTGTTAGACCGAGAGGGTTTCGTGGTGCGTATTGTCAAGGTCAAGATGCAGTCTCAACATACGTTTCTAAAGCATCATAACCACAAAAATGTCCCACGACTTGCCATGCTTTTAACGAATCCTGTAGAATTATTGCGGCATGAGAATCAGTGAACTCGTCTGATTATTAGTTCACACATTGCTACCTATCTACCCGTCTCTCTGACCTTGCTCTTCCAAAAAGTATCCTCGCGAGCAATAAAAATGGGTGATCAGACAACCTATTCCCTTTCTCGTAAATCTTGCTTCTAGGGCTTCAGCGCATGTGCGCTCCGATCTGGTAGAAATACAAGTCAAGAAAGATAAAAATCGCGCGATTTGCCTTGCAACAGGAGGAAATCCTGAAACGCACGCCGCACGCTGAAGAAATGCCTGGATTTTGTAGCCGCCCGTGGTTGTCGCAGATTGTTGCTGGAAAGAAAATCGGGGTTTCGGGTATTAGTGTACGTAGCTGTATACCGTACTGAGTTGCGAGGTGGAAGCGAGGGAGAAGGAGAGATCGGAGACAATAGACGGTTGGCAGACAAGCTTCCAATCCAGCAGGAACCTGTCCTTCAGCCTCTTCGGTCCACTTGTCGGACGCTCCAATTCGGACGTTGCAAATTGAGAATTCTCCCCACGAAGGCGAAAGCATGCCTAGCTAGGACCCTTTTTGTTCAAGGCCCTTAACATATCACTATCCGCACTCGACCTGCCACCAGAGTTGTCTTGCGCCTGTCCTGGACCTAGCAAATCTCGGACAGCCATCCCTCCCCGCTGCGCACTACCGTTGCCATTTCCATTGCCGTTGCCCTCACGAGTCTGTCCCTGCGCCGGTGGAGGTGTCCGTCCTTCTCTTGGAGGCAACACTTGAGGTGGGTGGAGACCACCGGGGTAATTGTAGGCAGAAGCGGATGAGGTGCTTCCGTGAGGCGAGCCCGAGGCACGTGCATCGTATGAGTAGGCCGATTGAGGCGATGTGCGACGTGCTGGCGGGGGCTGCTGCTGCTGCTGTGGCGGGGGCGGTTGCTGCTGTTGAGGGGGAGGATAGTAAGGATTTGGACCCTGTGGCGGGTAAGGAGCTGATTGATAAGAAGTCGCAGATGATGCAGGTGAAACAGGGACAAGGCCAGTTGGGTCTGGATACTCATATGCCCCACCGGAGCCACGGCGACCAGTTGAGGCCGGAGGACGACCCTGGTAGGGGTGAGAGGAGTACTCTTCTGGAGGTGCAGGTGGGGGAGGAGCAGGCTGGAAAGACTCGTCCGAACGGAGACGTTTGAGACTCACTTTATCTTGAGCATGGGGAGGCTGTGGGTGGCCTCGATCATCGTAGACGGGGCCGCCTTGATATGGCCCAGGAGGCGGCATAGGGTAGCCGTGAGGCGGCGGGTAATTAGGGTCGTGTGTCATTGGCCCCAGTGGTTGTCCGTGAGCCCCGTAAATAGCAGGCTGCCCTTGTTGAGGATACAACGGCCTTCCACCACGTTGGGGTTGCAGAGCCCCAGTATTGCGAAGGTGTGGATACGCAGTGTGGGCTGGCACAAAGGCTTGCGCTTGGGAGGAGACTGGGGTGAAGATGCATTCTTGCTGGAAGCGTTGGCAGTTGGTACAACGACCGTCATCTGATGCTTCGAAGCCAGAGCAACGAATCTGCACCGGATCAGCATGACTCGAGACATGTTCGAGACGAGCCATGACGTACCTTGCGCCGCCTACAATAGCGACACGCGATGGCCGTCCGCTGCCTCGGTGCCGGTTGACTCTGATAGCCCATGTGAGGTTGTCCCATAGCTCGAGGATCCGGAGGCCCGTAAGGAGAATACATATCGTGGGGTGGCATTGCGTATCGCATGTCTGGATGGCCCTGTGGAGGTGGAGGTAGAGTTACCATCTCGCCAGGTGTTGATGGAGAACTTCCGTAGCCCGGTTGCGGAGGACCCTTTGCAAGCTTACGTTAGCAGAGGGACAGAACGACGAAGGTGGTGATGATGATGATGATTGATGTAGGGGTACTTACTCGATAATGTGGTGGGACTGGATATGCACCTCTTTGTGGTTGGCTATCCCACTGCGGAGGCGGATACTGTCCGGGTTTGTTTGGATCGCTGGACATTGGCGGAATGGGAGGAGGTTGACCTTTTGTGAGTCAAGTTGTTTTAGAGATGCCTTGGACCTATTCTCATGTTCCTCAAGTAGCGGTCAGATTTGGGTCAGGAGACGGTTGTGGGTCGGATGGAATGACCAGATCGAAAAATAAAGTTGCGGTGAAGGCCGAGCGGCGATGGATGACAGGTTCACAGCTAACGACCGGGTGTTCGTGAAGGGTAGAAGCGGAAGGAGCGACTGATTGAGTAAGCTCCGATGCTCCTGATGGCTATTGGATGCTTCAATTGAGGACCAGTGGCGAATGATCGAGGACGTGTGTCGAGAGGAAGTATGTGTTGGCGGGTGTTGGATGATTGGTGATTGGTGATTGGTGATTGGGGGGAGGGGAATGAAGGGCGAAATGCGATGTGTAATGTGTAAATGTTGTAAATGATGTTTTTTTTTTAATTTATTTTTTATTAATTTATCTTTTGGTTGGAAAGAATTGTGATGAGTTTGGGGGAAGGGAAGGGACGGACCCAGCTGAATGGGTTCCGGGTATTTAGGTTCCCTTTTTTTCGCACGCTGGTAAAAGCCGGTGCTTGGGAATTGTGGCAGGCGGGAGCGGCACCTGTCTTTCTTAGTCTCATAGACCGATGTGCTGCTTGCTGTGTCCAGCGGCAAATGCAATCAATATTTTCTCTATCACTGGCTAGGTATATAAGTCCAAGAATCCTGTGAGGTCTGTGACGGCCGTCTGGAAAGGAGAATTGTGGTCGAGGTAGGATCCCGCGTGGTGCGTGTGGGCTTGAAGGAGCAACGTAAAGTACAGTAAGGTATGAGCGTTTTGCTTAGTGTTGGAGCCTGAGACCAGTGACCATACTTTTTAGTACACGAATCCGCCTCGTACTCCACCTATACCGCCACTTGTAATAACAATAATAACACAAAATAATACATACTTAATAACAGTAACAAGAATGATAATCCAGGTCAGCTGTGTGAAATGTGAATTTGAACCAAAGGCACCCGGCTGGAAATTGGAAAGTTTATGCTGCTTCTCGTTTAGAGAAATCCAGCGTCCAAAAGTCTAAGAAGGCATGTCGCGCTCCCCTTTATGCCGAAAGCTTGTTGGGTGTAGGGGTGGGAGGTGATGCGGTGACTTAAAAAAGATGCCACACAATACAACAAAACACATAAACAAGGGAAAAGGAAAACGAAGAAAATCAGTTTCACCTTGATCAGTTCATTTACGGTACTTTACATTCTACGACGTCTAAACTGCTTGCTCAGGGCGGAGAGCTGAAAGAACGCGACCATATATAAAGGTACCCTTGTAACCTCCTGGTTTCATCATGCTTCCTGCGCCATGTGTGAATCTTTGCTCAGGACAAGTGAGTGTATGTATTCGATCCATACATAAAGCGCTGACTTTGATCCCGTATTCAATACATCTCGTAGGCTTAAAGTGGCAGTGAGTATGATGAGTGTGCTTTGGCGAACCCGAACCGCTGCAAGGTCAAAATTGGGCTGATGCACGAAGGCTCAGCCCGCGCTGGAATCGTTGTCATTGGCGGGATCTTTCGCTGATTATGTACATTTTGGGAATAGCTGGCTCAGTTGGCTTTGGGGGCCACTTCCTTCGTCTTGGTACCTCCTTGCCGTCTTTCCCCTGTCCCTTGCTCCCAGGCACGCCGGGGTCAAAGCGCATTTGCTGAATTCAAGTCATCGCTACCAAAGCATTTTCGATCGAAAGAGTACGGCTGCATAAGTGCAAGAAAGAGATGGCGAGAAATGGTAGGGAAAAGATAGACGGGTGACGAATGAGCGCGTTGATCGGTGGGCCGGAATGGAGATAGTGTGGATGATATAAACCTTGACGACCACGCGAGGATCGACCACGCCGCCTGAGGTGCCGCTGCTCCAGGATGACGACCCTAGTCCCTAGCTCTCCTCACGGCCGAAAGTCTCTTTTCTCTCTGTAAAGTAATCCGCATCAGGAGGCCACCCGGAAAATGGCGCCAATAATTGTCAGAGCCACGCACGGTTTGGGCCAGCAAGGCACGATACTTTTTTCTCAGGCCATGGAAAAAAGGGCGTCTGGCCTCTACATCTCGTGCGCATGGAAGACAGGGTTTTCGTGCATGCGTCAAGCCGAGGCTGACGTGGCTTATGCATTATCGAGATCAAGTAGGTAGTACGGAGTGCGAAGCTTCCGACGAGCATGTGAACACGTTACAGGAGTTACGGTTCGGCACGAAGGAAAGCCGTCAGGGTTTGGCCGTGTCAGACTCGATACTTACATGTATGATGCCACAGCGCCAAATAGTGGAGAAAGTTCAAAAAGACAACATTTCCCGCCCGAGGTGACTTTGGTTTCAAGCCATGCACCAAAGCCAATCCCGGCCAAGTGGCAACTTCTTTTGCCAAACTCCCAGCTTTGCCGCTCGTAATCTTGACTCCCTCAGAGCGGTGTGGTCGACGGTAATAGTATTTCGCAATCTTGCCTGACTGTGGCTAGCTGAAGGTGTCATGTGCAGCGATCAAGTCGAGAACGTTCCAATAAGCTGCAGTAGTTGGAAGCCTGAACGGATTTCCCTCATCAAATCTCTCCGCACATGTGCGCATCCACACCAAGTCCCTGTGCAGGGATATTCTTGGGCATCGACGCGCAGAAAAGCTAAGCCGTTCCGAGACAAGCACCAGCTGCGAATCTGCGAAAGCGTGCTGCACGTAATGACGCACTTTAGCGTAGAAACAGGGGGTTGCCGCTGAAGTGTGGCACAGTATTTGTTATGAGGGGCACACTGCTGGTTGATGCTTTCCAAAAGAAAAGAAAATTCTAATACGGGGAGTGCAATAAATGCTGACAAAAGCCGTCTTATAACGATGTAGAATTTACTCTCCGTGATCATCTTAACAATGCCGTATTGCCAGTATCCATATTGTCACGCATGTGGTGGCTGATGGCCTTTTGACTCTTGCCTGGTACACAAATCCCACCACATGCGTCGCCCCTCCCCCCTCCCCTCCTTGGGAATCGGGTGCGCCATTTAGACCGACAGACTGCATGGCATAGCGGGGACCGCCAATTTCCGACCTACGCCTAGAACATCTTTGACATGTAGGTTGTCACACCGCTTGATTGTGGGGTCCTTGACGTAAGGAGAACTGATTCCCATTCGCTATGGCGCATGATTGGGGCTTGTGAGACTTGTAAGATTTAAGATGGGAAATGGAAAATGGAAAATGGAAGGGAGTGGACTGGTTGAGATCAAGGCTCGTTTACCGCGCACCGAAGGTTCGGCTAGAAAGGCAACTCTGAAGCTATGCGGCCCCATAGGGTAGAGGGTAGAGCCGGTGCGAGCAGCGGGCTGGCTTTTGGGGAATTGGGATATTTCGCTCGGGTTCCATGCTGACGGCTCGAAGCGAGTGCCATGTGTCTCGGTGTCTCGTGAGGCTGCCGTGATCAGATGCGGGAACGGGACGCTGCATGGGGGGGCGTGTATCATTTGGAGACAAGGCTCAGCGCTTCGAAGCATGCAAGCCAAAAGATGCAAGTAATATTGATGCAGGCTCGGCAAGGACAGCTGCTCCTCTGCTCATTCGCTTCAAGCCTACGAATGGTGGTGTCTTGTGATCACGTCAATTTCCCGTTCACCCGAACGTTCCATGTTCGATGCTGCGTGCGGAGGCAAGTAAAAGCGCAAGCATGAATCCTGATCGCTTCATTTGGCCCTCCATTGCGAAAGAAAGGAACTTCGCATGGATGTGGACTTTGGCGTTGGAGGACGCTACAGCCTACGACTATGTCATCCAATGAAGCAATCTTCTACCTCATCTTCTGTTACACCACATGGTTTCACGCGAAGCGCATGGATGTCAGCGCGGTCCCACTTCGGTCCTGATGGTGATGAGACTAGGCTGCCTCTCTTCCATGTACAACGGCGGATAGTGTTGTTTCTATTTGCAGATCTTGGAATCAGCCCGTCGTAGCTCTTGGAAGGCAGGATTTTGACATGTGTTTACGAAACGGCGTAAAGTGGCGCCATTATTGTGATGGCTAAGGTACGGGTCGGTCGATAGGGATTACGGAGTCGAGAAAAGATGTAGCTAGGAGCCTAAAAGGGCTTGTTAAGGCAGAAGGATGAAGTTGTCCAACCGCCTGGTGTGCTACTACTAGGTTTAGGGTAGTAGGTATGTCGGTCGTAGGTATGCCGGTAGTAGGTATGTCGAACAATGCGACCAAGAATGCGTCCGTCTTGGGCGGGCGAATGATTTGCCCAGGGATGACACGGACCTTGTCCAGTAGTAAGGGTAAGGTAAAGTAGTGGTAATCAATTGGCTTCGGCCGAGTCGGGAGTGCGGTTTGTCGCTGCTTTAGGGGTCAAGGTTCAAAATCCTGCGGGCCAATACGGCAGGGTAGAATGCCGGTAAAGTAAAGTAGCGTTGTGGAAGGTCAGATGACTGGAAATGCATGCGAGTCTAAGAGCTAGATTCCGCTCGAATTTTAAAGTAAAAGCATGCCTGATGGAAAAGACGATAAATTAGACGAATTAACGGAGGCGGAAGGGATGCTCAGCGGGCCGAGAATTTCTACTTTCTTTTTGTATCCCAGGCCAAGGCCTCAACAATAATCAAATTATCAACATTCCTTGATCAAGATTCTTTCAAATAACTCAAGGCAATTTCAATGGGATTGAAGTTAACCACCACGGGGGAATAGGGTAAGGTAATGAAAGGCAATAGAGCACAGGAGTCAAACGATCATGGGCTTATCGACTGCTGGCAGGTACTCGTACTCGTAACGTACTGTGGCCAACTGCCTTGGAGCATCTGCCGAGTAGGGTGTATTGGCGATGCCAGCTCATCATCAATGGACTGGAGCATGTGGAAGGTGTGAGTACGATGAGGTGTTTGTGCATGATGCAGGCCGCATTGCCAGTTGATCAGGACATTTCTACAGTATGTAATGCGCCCGTCAAGGGAACGAGGAGCGAATGCATTAGCGCTATTTGCTAGCCAAAACTCCAAACTGTGATCACATGCGGGAGGAAGGAGGGAACCACTCGAAAGAGTCCTTGGGTTGGAAAAGCAGACAAAACAGGCATGGCATGACTTTACAAGCATCGCAGCATGCAGTCACAGTACCAACTACGAGGTTAGCTTCCTAGGATTACCGTCGCTGCCCTGAGACCAAATTCAAGAGCACGACTGGGACAATGACGACGATCTCCGATAGCTCGTACTATACATAGTAACAAGAGGATGTTCGAGTAATCCAGCTCCGTAGTGAAACTCAACATCTTGTGGCTGCATGCATGCTTCTCTTGATCGCTACTGCAATTACCAGGTAGACTCGGTAAAGAAATTTCGAGTCGGAATCGTTGAAGGTTTGAACGTTGCGCAAGCTATCTTGATGATGCCAAGGTAGGTATCCGAGGTATCTTATCTTACCACGGCAAAAGTTACCTGCCTCCTGAGTCGGCATCTATAATGTAATAAGTTCAGAAGTGCAGTCTTATCGAGATGTTACTTTAGCATTATAATTGCCTTCTTGGCTTGCTCAATTGTAAAAGCATGTCGCCGGCTTTCCTAGAATACCCCGAGCTTTGCCGAGGGCGACTTGCAGTTGCACGTGGAAAGCTGTTGCGTCGAGATACTTGCTCCTGCAATTCTAACGAGAGATCCCATCGGTCAGCTACGAAGATACTTCGTGAAAAAGAAAGGAAAAAAAGAAAGAAAAAAAAAGAAAGAAAAAAGGCTTGCAAACTTGGGCTTGAAGAGCGATCGGGTAAGTCATGGATTGTCGAGCCCACATGCGACTCAACGACCTATCTAGACGGACGAACGTGGGTAGCACCAGGTATGGAGCTCAATGCCTAGGGCTCACATCTAGGCCAGCTAGGAAGACTTGGTAATATAGTCATTGACGGGCATAGGATTCAGTCAGACCGTTTTCCATACCGAATAGGTATGAGAGGAACTATGAAGCACACAAAGAATCAGCAGACACGTGCTAAAATCAAATATTCATGTTGCATGCTATTCGAACGAGTCTACGTCACACTGTGCAATTCGCTGTCTATCTGATGCACCCTGCTTGCTGTTTTCCACGGTCAAATGCATCCTTGTGAAGGTTGCCTCTTCGAGCCGGACTGTTTTGTGGTTCAATACCCGTGCCTTGCTGCGGTGCTACTCTGCCCTAGCCAAGAAATAGAAACTCGACTAGGCGTTGCGAGCAGCAAGCAGCAAAGCATCCAATGCCTCACAAGCCTTTAGGGACTTTGAAGCAAGCATACGAATCATTCCGGGAGAAAAGGACCAAACTTTTCTCATCATACGTCCACCAGACACCCCTTGCCTCTCCATCAATCGCTCCATCACAACCGGCCTCCCATCGCATCTTGCAGGTCGTCCCCTAGTTCACCAGTAAGTCCACCTGGGATAAGGGCATAGAGAAGCTTCCACTCCAAGTCCCCGATTGCGTCCATGGTATTGGCCTCAAGGTCGATATGCTCCGTGACATGTGCGATTCTTCCGAAGGGTCCCATGTTGGGTCGAGTGACTGGATTGTTGGCGATGACGTCCGCATAGAACTGTTGAATCGTGACCAATTAGCAAAACGATTACCAGTTATGGGCCAGCTTATCAGCGGGATTGCCCATGCTTACCTCAACAACATCTTCATCCATGTGTGGCTTACGGCCAAGGACTTCGAACGGCCACCATTGACTTAGTGGGCTAATACGGAAGTGGTGACGCGCATAATCAGTCGCTTCGGAAAGCTCCCAGCGCTGTTTCTCTGAAAAGCCTGCAGCATTCAATGCGGCCGACAAGAGATCTCTTAACAGGTCTTCTGTGATATGGGGGGATCCTGTGAATTTGGAACCGCCCCTCTTCATTGGAGAACCATAGGAACTGGCAGGACTATGATCATCAAAGCCTCCGGCAGAAGATTTGTAGCTCTTGCTCAGGTTGATGGACAGAATGTGTAACATCGAGCGAGTGGCGGCGAAAATCTGGTTGCGGGTAGCCAAGGTGTAGTGTTTTGTCGCATACCAAGGGAACTTGGCAAGGAGCGAGATCATTGCTTCATAAGTACGTTGCGGAGATCGCTGAGTGAAGTTTGACTGCAGGCATTTGTCAGTCGAGCAATGAACGAAGGGTAGAGGCCGGTCATATCACTCACGCGATGCGGCTGCTCAGCATGCCGGACCAGTAAACCCATCTCCTCCGCACTGACAAAGGTCTTAAACCCTGTGTTGTACAGTTCCTTTGCCTCTTGGATCGTGGGCATCCCTCCCTCCCAGTTCACATTCTTCGCCTTGGGGAAAAGCTCCTTGAGCAATTCAGCCTGACTACTCGTGGCCACATCCACAACACGGTCATTGACGCGGACCATGTGCCTAGGACGAAGGTTGAGGGAATTGGAGGCAGCGCGAGCATCCGGCGTGGAAAAAAACTCGACATAGCAATCCATCGTCTTGCCTGTGGGGCGATCCATGATGATGTGGATGGCTGGACCGACGTCTGAGGTGATGACCTTAGCATGAGGTCCCAGGAATGCCATGACTTGGGCCTTGGTGAGGTCATAGGGAATCTGGTATGGGGATAGGTGTCAGCTTTGGCAATGTAGTAAAAGAGTAAACACGAGGAACGAAATCTTCGCTAGACGGCAAAACTTCGGGCGCAGAGACAACCAAAAGACAGACTCTCCGTAAATATCAGTCAAACTGTTCAAAATCATTCCCCAATTGTTACAGATGCAGGTACTCCAAAGAAGTGAAGAAATGCCTGAATGAAGAGTAACGCAATCTAAAGCTAAAGTACAATGCGAGCTACTGCAGCTCTGTAAAGAGGTACTGGAGTCACTGCAGAGGAACATTTGTCCTTAGACATGTGTCCAGCTGACCAAGGTCAACCATTGATAGACGTATATCTTTCTGAAGGACAGTAGTGGCCAAGACATGAATGTCGCGACGCATGAAAGCATCCTCAAAATTATTTCTTACTTACGTTTCCAACCTTCAGCACACCCCATTCAGCCGGCTTTGTTGATCTGGCCGTCTCGATAAAGGGTACGTTCTCTTCGGCGGACACTGTGTCAAGGCTAGGAGGAACGTCGCGAGTAAGGTTCTGAAAGCGAACGCTGGCTCCCCCAAAGGTGTGTGGGAACATAGCATCTGATCCAGCACGATAGGGTAAGGAAGGCAGGTCTGGCTTCACGGTTAGCTGAAGGCCGAATCGATTCTGCCACTCCGAAATCTGATGGAAGGCTCCAGGAAGCTGACGAGCTTGAGCTACCGCAGGTGTTTGAAAGGCAGTGGTCTGAGCGTAGAGAGGAGCGATACGATTCGTCGCAGGCGGACGTGCGTAGGAACGATTGTTCGGCAGCGGAGGAGGTAGGTATTCTGGACGACCAATCGTAGGCTGCTGGCCGTACATTGGATAAGCGGAAGTAGGCTGTCCATAGGGCTGCGGCCAGAAATTGCCATACGCCATGGGCTGAGGAGCAACGTAAGATGACTGTTGGTAGCCAAAAGCCTGCGGGTACTGCATTTGACTAGGATGTCCACTAGGTCCAACAAGAAAAGCGCCGGGATACCCGCCGAACTGGTGCTGTGGAGGTCCACCATAAGCGAAAGTCAACGCTCCGGTTGGCCCATTTCCAACTTCAGTGTAACTACCGTGGGGAGGAATTGATGACATAATGCCACCTTGGCCAAATCCAGCTGCGCCTTGCTGCCCCATATTGTGTGGGTTAGAAGCTGTGATAGGATCGTGCAATTGAGAACGAGTCTGGCCGACGCTGCGAGGAAAAAGAGCCTGAGTCTTTCGCTGGACTCCATCTCCGATGGTAGTTGGTAGGTTGGCATTACGACGCTGGTCCATAGGCACATCGATTATAGAAGAGTCTCCTCCCAATGATTGAAGCTGCGAGCTATTGGAATTGCGGCTCTCGACAGCAGCGGGCTGGTCGCTGAAAGCCAGCTTGTTGGTAGTCGTTGGGGTACGACCACTTGTGTCGGAGCGGATCCCTTCTCCTACCGGTGAGAGCATAAATTGAACCAGGTCTTCGATATCTCTCACGATTTGCTCGCGCAGCGCTCCAAGGCTAATGAAACGTCCGCCTACTTCGGTCACGTTCTGTGCCTCACTTGCACTAAGTGGATTCGGAGGTCCGATTGGCCCAAAAATGCGCTCGTAGAAAAAGCTGCGGATAACGTCGGGACGAGATTGGAGCCCTGAAGGTAGATCACCACTTCCTGCTTCCAATTCGTGGACGCATTCTCGAAGTCTGTCAAGCTCAGGCGGTGTTGGTACTAGCCTGAGCTCGTTGTCAGTGCCTAGGAGATAGCATGAGGATATTCAAACTTACTGATTGGTATGGTTGCCCTTCCGACCAGCAACGAGCGTATCACTATTCTCACACAAACGTGTTTCAGTAGGCGCAATCGACACCTGACGGCCACGAAGCTGCTCATTCTTATCTCCCGCTTCACGAACGAGGCGTTGCATATGCGCGTTCTGGGTTGACGAGCGCTGAGATCCCTCTATACGCGAGCCCATTTGATCGACAGCGTGAGAGATTTCGTGGTTCAAAGATTGCCTCTCAGGGGATACGGTGATGATGGACTCACGCCGAGCCTCTAAGTTCCATATCTCTTCGGGCTGCAAGAGCCAGCGGTCGTCGAAAACACTACTGTTCCAATCATGGATTCCTTGGTGTTCTGCAAGCTGAGGGAAGTTGGCATTTTGGGGTAGTGTCGTGGTGGGCATGGTCTTGTCAGATTGATTCAGAGGAACTCCTGAGCTTGGATGAATCTCAGCCTCTGAACTGAACGGACTGTCATTGGTCCCAGCATGCGTCGATATGTTATGGCCCATTGTGCTGAATGAAGGACCCTTGTGATAATGACCTAGAGTTGATGACCCTTGAGCATTGCGTAGAGTTGTGAGAAATTCTGCGGCTTGGATATCTCCTCGATTGTGATTCTCGCGAGGGGGGGCTGAAGAGGGCATGAACGCTCCGTGGGAAGTGAGACTACCGCGTTGCTTTGGGTCCCGAGATACTCCTGTGTACTGATGGGCTGACACAGGAGTGGGTGCCAGCTTTTGTCCCTGGTACTGTTGATTTGATGCAGGAGTCATCATCTGAGATGTCGGAAGTTAGTGTTGTAGGTGATTGACAAATAGGACCCTCTCACCTGGGCCACTGACGACAATACCGACGAAGAGGTTTGATCTTGGACTTTCATATCATTTGGAGATGCCAGTGGTATGAATGTTGATGGAGGAGAGTAGTATGGTTCTGCTGAGTCCTCTTCTTCGTATACCTCGGGTCGAAATCTTTGTGAGGGATAATCAGATTCGAAAAAAGGTTCCAAGATGTCGAGGTTCTGTGATGAATGGGAAGCGGAGGTAGTAAGATTGAGCTGTGTTGACCCGCTTCCGGCCACCGCAGTTGCCACGGTTGGCTTGGGTGAATCTGCCAGGCTGAACAGTCTAGTCTTCTTGATAGGTTCTGCTGGATTTGCAGAAGATTTGCGGCTGCTTGTTGTTTTTATTGTCCCTTCCGCCAATGCATCGCCCTCTTCATACATCCATTCAGGGGACTCCGTCGAATCCATGCTCGGCACTGAGCAACTCGGTGTCAACACTGCATAATGCTAACAAACGCTGCCAACAAAAAATCACATGAGAACGATCCCCTGAATGTAATCAGGTGCTACAAAATCTTCCACAACTATTGGTGCTTTGGATAGGGGAGAGGTATACCTACAAGATTGCGATGAGTCTCTTGACACTGAGTTCTTTTTCAGAGTCAGCCTCATTTCCAGTTGCCATGAATTCAGTCGGGGAAGATAGGTCAAGGACGTTTAAACTTGAGTGACGCGTGTGTGAGCGCACGAAGAGGGTCCTTGTCCGATGTGTGGAAGAACTCGAGCGAGTTATGCTTTGGCCAGAAAGGTGTCTACTTACATTGACAGAGCGACTTGAGCTCTGATCCTGATGCGAATACACAAATGGTTCGACAAGAGGTAAAATTGCGACAGGACAACAAGCTACACCTCGCAACACCAGATGCGACTAGTGAAGCTGCACCGTGCAAGAAAAGCGGGATACGATCCGTTGAGATGCTAGCCAGCTGTAGAGATTGGAGCCATAAGGTGTTTAAAAGTTGAGTGGTCGGTGGTCGTGAGGGAAATGGGAAGAAAGGCGGATATCACACCCTACAAAACACACTAGCCAAGCGAGCAGCAACTCCACGAGAGGAGCCTGGCGGTATCCACCGACGTTTGGAATGAGAGACCTATTTGACCTAGCACATCTTCCAGGACGCATAAAGCTTCCTTGAGGTGTCCTGAACCCGACCAATGCTCTGAATGTCCGGAGTGCAGGAGAAGCCTTGACAGCGTTCTTACAAAAGTGCATAGTTTCACTCCACCAGCAGGAAGTTTGAGTGGCTTCGAGTTGCATACCCCATGTTCCTAGGCTGACATCTCTGCCACCAGACAATTCGTATCCTGGCCGAGCTCCGGGAACAGGAGAGTATCAGCACCAGGTCAGGAGAGACTCTGTGATTGGCTCCAAAGAATATATCGTTCAACTCGAGGGCTTCGGACGACAACGCCAAGGGCACAGAACATTGTTCGAATGGCCAAGTCTCAGTACAGGAAGTATCAGAATCTCACGCGCGGGCTTCGATTACCCCAACTTTGAGTGAGACAGTCCAGTAAGTGGATATCGCGTGGCATTAAGATCGTCTAGATACGGAGCCAACTGCATCTTTCGTCAAAGTAGACTGCATATTGGATGTGGATCGAATCATACCATCGACTGTCCAGACCTTTCTGCAAATTGCCATGGTCACGGTACGAACGCACTGTTGCTGCCAGATGGAAACTGATTTCAGGGAGTTTTCTAGAACGCTTTTGACGAACGTACCAATTCTGCACCAAACAGGCAAGAAGCCCCCTCCAAGTTAGGGCATCTGGAATCAACTGGGACTCCAGCACCTGATCTGCGTCCCTTTTAAGTCAATCCCAAATCATACTCGCTAGGCGCTTTCCTCAAAACCCACGCATCGTCGAAGAGATACGTAGCGTTCTAGAGAGCAAAGAGTCGAGAGCGAACAAACAGCATTAAGCATCAAAGCAGCGCCGGGTTAACGCAAAGCATCCATGGTGCATATGATACCGGCTATCTCATTACATCATTATAAGCACGTTGAACATTCTTGCTGGACCGCTGGTTTCCTTTGGAAAGTGGCCTACGATGACTGAGATGTTGGGCGTACGGTCAGGAAAAAGGGTGCAAAGCGGCTCACGTTACGCAATCATCACCTCAATCCACGGTAGGCGCTCTTCTCAAGTCTGGCCGAGAATGTTGTCATTGGTTTACAGAAGGGCAGGTGCATAGTCTATCGAGATACGCGGTGCTCATGACCTGAAGGGTGATCTCGATAAGCCGCCAACCAGAGAAAGTGGAAATTAGCGCGTGAGAACGCCAAATGTGGAAGATTGGGAAAACGATTTGCTTCAGACACTTGGTGGAAGTTGGAAAAGTTCACAGGAAGTAACGTGGTACCAGGTCCAGTAGTGGTAGCTGAAGCTATTGCCAGCCCTGCTTCGCTGTGGTCAATTTGTGTCTGACAGTGGCATTGATGCAGAGGAAACCGAGCCAACCGGTAGAGACGCATCCGTGACCCATCCAACCGTCAGCAGCCACTGACTTACGGCTAGAACAGGAAAGGACGCTAGCTTCGTATTTGTTGCAATCAGTCATAGGACATGATGCACCTGTGCGGTGCAAATCACTCAGTCGAACTAAATTGATTCATCAGCCTAATTCCAGTTGCAAAGTCTAAGTGAGCAAACCGGAGTCAGGAAAGATTCTGCCACGAATCTTGCCCGCGCGTTCAGCTGTTCAGACAGTCAGATCATTGCGTTCAGCGAGAGGAGAGACACCTAGACTGTGGTATGGTAGTCTGCGAGGATCCAGGAAGACGTACAAAAAGCTTCATCTCGGATATCTCTTTATCTACCTCTTCCATGAACTGTATAATGAAATCAACCAGCTTATGCTTCAGCATCTCCTCCGTATGGGAATTCGTTATCAAGAATGATATGTCGTATCCCTAACAAGAAATATCAGCCCGAGCTTTATTTCCCAAGGAGATCACAATGACCTCGGCTGACCTTTACAGGCTTTCTCCGTAGTATGAAGAAAGCCTCTGCTCTCTGCGTCAGAAATCTCGTGAATTTGTGTACTAGTATGTTCTCGATTTCATCTGCCTGCTTGATCTTAATGCTGACTCGTATACTGTTGATGCTCGGTTCGATCAAGACTTTCTCGTTCTCGTTGCGGGAGACGGTCAATGGGTTAAGGAGGACTTCTGGAGAGCTGGCGGCTTCGATTTCGGGGACGTTATGGCGTTCAGATGTCTGGGACGCGAAATTCGAAAGGGATAATGCGGCAGTCAGGGAAGACCGGACGCAGAGGAGGTAAGGACGGAGGGATTGAGACTGGGAAAGCAGGTTAGCTTTGCAGAGAAGAGGGATAGAGGCATCTGACCATTGCCTGGAATATGACCTTTTTTATCCTCTGTTACACCCATAAAATTTCTAGACTTGCTAGATGTCTAACAGAGCAAGCCAGGCAGGTCCCTTTGAAAACCAAACGAACTACGTTGCGCCAGTATGGTCGCTGCCTGAGCCTAAGTGTGAGAACGGACAAAAAGCAGCGGGCACCACGGGTGACACTGACCGGTTAATCTTCGGCAGCTCCCAATGTGACTTTTTGCCCCGGCTGCCAGTAAACATAGTAATACTTACACTCCGGGCAAACAAATCTTTACGTCCGTGAGTTGGCAACAGCAGCTACCCATCATGTCGGCGATTCAGGGTGAGACCCGAAACTCCCCAATTTCCATGCGAGCTGACTCATATAACAGTGTTTGTGAAGCACCAAGGCAAGAAGCATGAGGTGGAGCTGGACCCTACATCGACAGGAGAGACCTTTAAATACCAGCTATACTCCCTGACAGGTGTCGAACCAGACCGTCAAAAAATCCTCATCAAAGGTGGCCAGCTCAGAGATGAAACCGAGCTCTCGAAGCTTGGGGCGAAGCCCGGGCAAACCTTCATGATGATGGGCACTCCAGCGGAGAGTGGACGCGTGGCCCTTGAGCGACCAAAAGAGAAGATGAAGTTTATGGAAGACATGACAGAAGCAGAAGCGGCAAGTGCTGAAGGGGCAACGCCCGCTGGCCTGCAAAATCTGGGTAACACGTGCTACATGAACTCGACGCTACAAACTCTACGCGCCGTGCCGGAACTCCAAGAACAGCTGTCGAAGTATACAGGAGCAAGCTCGTCTCGGGGGGTAGATCTTAGTCAATACGGTCTACAGGGATCAGTCGACCTCACCAGCTCTCTTCGAGACCTATACAAGCAAATGTCCGAGACACAAGAAGGCTTCCCACCATTGATCTTCCTCAACGCTCTACAGACAACTTTCCCCCAGTTTGCAGAGAAGTCAAGGACCGGCCATGGCTATGCACAACAAGATGCCGAAGAAGCATGGACACAGATCCTATCCCAACTACGGCAAAAGCTCAAGATCAAAGCTCCTCCAGTCCCGTCGACCTCATCGTCTTCTGCCGAAGAAACAAAAAACGCACGAGAGATTTCCTTCATCGACAAGTACCTTGCCGGCCGCTTCTCCTCGACTCTCACTTGTGACGAGCCAGCAGCAATCGAAGCAGGCGAGGAGCCTATCCTGAGCGAAGATGCTTTCCTGAAATTAGACTGCCATATCCTCAATGCCACTAATCACCTTCGCGACGGCATTCTCAAAGGTCTTGAAGAGAAGATCGAAAAGCACTCTCCAACTCTTGACCGCGATGCCCTCTACACCAAAACCTCCCTAATCTCGCGTCTCCCTAAATACCTCACAGTTCATTTCATCCGCTTTTGGTGGAAGGCTACTATTCGTAAGAAGTCGAAGATCATGAAGAAGGTGACCTTCCCAGCGGAGTTGGACGTGGTAGAGTTCTGCACCGAGACGCTGAGGAATCAGCTGGTGCCCGTGCGTGACAAAGTCCGCGAAGTGCGCAAGGATGAAGAGGATGTTGTGCGGGCCCGCAAACGCCAAAAGCTGGCACATAAGCAAGAACAAGACCGTGCTGCGGACGAGCTGAAGGCGAAGGGTCCGGCGGACGAGAAGAAGCTGGTCAATGACAAGGCAGCCGAGAAGGAGGGCGATGACAAGGAGATGACAGACGCTGTGTACAAGACAGACGGCGAGTACGACTCCGAGCGAGCTGCATCGATTTTAGCAGCTAAGAAAGAGCTTTTCGGTCTCATCAACCCAGAGCTCGCGGCCGATGAAGGATCTAATAAGTCTGGACTATATGAGCTCAGGGGTGTGGTGACTCATCAGGGGGCCAGTGCAGATAGCGGACACTACACTTCGTATGTCAAGAAGCAAGGACCGATAGATCATGAGACTGGCAAGAGGAAGGAGGAGGATGGCAAGTGGTGGTGGTTCAACGATGAGAAAGTAAGCGAGGTCGGGACGGAGAAGATTGAGTCATTAAGTGGTGGTGGTAAGTCTTGCATTCCGACACGACAGGGTTGTCTGATGCTAATGACTGTGACAGGCGAGAGTCACTCTGCTTTGATCCTCCTCTATCGTGCTATCGACTTGCCAACAGCTGAAGAAGTCAAGGAGTAGCTGGCAGGCATGAAAAAGTTAGCATATACAGGTGTTCCATCTGCGTTCTCTGCGATAGTGGATTATACGATAAATAATTGCATAGCGGCAGAGGAGAGCAGCCGTAGATCATCGATCGCAGGTGCCTCGGGCATTCGTAGCGAATGCATCTATGATTTTAACAACCCTTTTCTGAGCCATCCACTTTTTCGCCCTACCTAAACGTGCAGGTGAACCTGACAGACTGGGAAATCGGAAAAGAGTATCGAGCGTTTGGATGTTAAAGTCGCTACTGACCAGCCATTTCGGTTTCTGATTGATTTAACTTCGAGGGCTCATCTATCATCGAGACGGATGATACGTTACGGTTGTGCCTGACAAAAGAATACAAGATACGATTTATAAGCCATGTAGTTTGTCTTGAAAGTGATATGATTTTTACAGTATCTTCACCTTTTTACACATCTCATCATCAATCGACATTCGTCGTACTGCTTTTGACTTCCAAGCTCGACCAGTCTGCATCTACCCTGGCTGGCACTCACAATTCCTGCGGCTTCTCGTTGCCCATCAAAGGCTCAAGCCTCTCTTTGAGCTCCTCAACGGTCATCTCTCCACCATCCCAGTGCTGCACGCCACGGTCGACAGCCTTCGGAGGGACGAGCACATTACTTACGACGTGGATGACGCCATCTGACGCGATCCCATCCTCGATCGTGACAGTGGAGAAGGCGTTAATCTTGATTTCAATGTAACGGCCATAGCGGGCGACGTCAACGCTGAGAGACTTGTCATCAAGAAGAGTCTTGAGGTCAATCTAGGCATTGAATTTAGCCAAAAATTTGACGGACGCTACGAGCAGGGGACAAGACTTACGTGGAAGAAACCTTTGGGGATGCCATCTTTTTCCACGGAATTGTCCACAGATTCAGACTTGTAGTAAGCATCAGAATACAGTGTCTGATTGGCGACGACGTGATACTCTAGAAGAGCCTTCAGGTATTTCTGACCATATTTGCTAAAGAGGAAACCGTTGATCTTAGGACCCAGCTTCTGGAAGGCGAAGTTGGAGGGGGCGAAAATTGTTCCACCAATATGGTTCGAGGTGTCCGCGATAGCGGGCAGAAGACCGGTCTTTGTAAGGCCGAGTTCAAGGGTGCTGAACTCGCCAGGGAGGAACTGAATGATGCTGGCAATCTTTGGGGGCGGGATCAGTAGGCTATCAACGCCATGGATAACGCCGTTCGTTCCAAACTGGACGTGGTCAGCTTCGTCTATCGGTAGGTGTTGGAAGACGTACGATATCAATGGCAACAATGCGGCTGTAGAAGTTGACTGTTAGGCCTTTCAAACCAATCTCCGTAGCCAAGCGCTGTGGCCCAATGCCGAGCGTGTCAACCGAGAGCAGGGTCGGGACCGTGTGTGTGACCAAGACTTTGCCTGCTGGGTAGAAGTCTTCCGAGACGTGGTAAAGTAAGATTTTCTTGAGTTCCTCCTTCGATGGCTTGGGGGCATGCTCCGGGATTTTCTCGAATGCTTTGTCGGTTGGCGCAAAAACAGCTGCAGGGTCGCCAGTCAGCGTTCATGGTTGACGATCATAAACATCAATTCTAGAAGAAGACATACTATAATTTGAAGCGGTGCCATTGAGGAGCTCAATAACATCCTCATACTCGTCGATCAAGGCGGCAAGCTTGGTGGTGTACTTGCTCTTGGAGATGAGCTCATACACAGTCAGATTCGGCTTCTTGCAGTGGCCATGATGACCCTTGCGGCCTTTGCGGCCTTTACCACCGTGATGCTCCTCGTCATCCTCGGAGAAAAGGACAACTTCTTCTCCCAGTTCCTGAATCCTGTCGGTGGCAGAATCTAGCCATGAGCTGACATGGTAGGCAGTTTCGTAGGCCTTGTCCGAGACCTCTTCTGTAGTCTCCGTAGCGTATTCGATGGCGTCGTCAAAGGCATTTTTGGAGGTGTCTATGAGCTTGGTGAAAGAATTGTGGAACTGTTTGATCGCCTCGTCTTTAGAAGGGATTTTTTCAAGGAAGGAATCCGGGGCTCGGTCAGACTCAATGGCTACCTGGCTCATGACCTGCTCCTCGGGAATCACAAACGCAGTGGAGAGAGCGGCAAGCGGCAAGATCTGGATGAGCTTCATTATTGCTGGAATATGGAAGGTGATAATGAAGAAGGAGAAAGAAAAAGAGAAAGAGAACCAAAGCTGATGCCTAAGTAGGGAGGGAGTATACGGGGCAATGGTGACAGGCTAAGACGCGGCAAGGTTGACATCGATGACGACGCCGGATCTTTGAGTGTCCGGATCTTTAAGTGTCCGAAATCCGCAACGAAATCCCTGCGTAGATCGCAAACTCCACGAATTACTTAGGCACAGGCCGAGCGGCACCGTCATTCTTCCTCATCCCGTGGAAACATGGCAACTGCAGCGCCTTTGATCGTACCCGCGTTGAAGAAGCATACAGCCACGGTGATATGGGCGCATGGATTGGGAGACAGGTAATATAGATGCTAGTACGACTTCCCAGCGACTTCGCTAACCTTTTTACAGTGGAGCAGGCTGGTACGGACAAAGCTCTTTTCGGAAGCCGTTCTTTAATGGCTACAACCCTGGACTCTGATGATCCTACAGGATGCCAATTGCAGAGAACTTCAGAAGACGAGGCAGATTCAGTGAATGTGCCTTCGTCTTCCCTAACGCACCAAATATACCAGTGACTGTAAATTTTGGGATGGAAATGCCCGGCTGGTATGACATTGTACGGCCACGCGTTCGTCTTCTTGTGCTGAGCGGATCAATCTTTCATGATGGCTAGCGATGCCGGAGACCGAGTGCTGACTGGGATTTTTAGACAACATTCGGCGATCTTGCTCAAGCTCACGACCAGTGAGTCATCTGCTCCCAGCCATTCCTGCCAGATTCCTACTGTGTTTTGAGTTACGACACTTGCCACAGGAGTAGAGGATTCCCAGAAAACAATTCATGATGTGAATTGACCTCAAAACAAACATACTGACACCGAAATCGATCAGGCCCGGTATCCTCAAGTCCCGCGATTACTTCACCTCTCTTATCAAAGCCGAGATCGAGAAGGGTATCCCGTCCTCACGCATCGTACTGGGTATGAACATCTCTGCCTCTACGGGCCCAGAGTCTCTGCATTAACACACTATAGGTGGGTTCTCTCAAGGAGGAGCGATATCCCTCTTCACTGGCATAAGCGTAAGGCACTTTTCGGACTTGTATCTTCGTATCTGATACCGAGTTCCCAATTACGAGACATGTTGCGGGAGCAAACTACTCGTCCTGCCACGCATTATACGCCCTCACCATGTCTTATGACGTGAAAATCTATCTCTAAATCGGAATGCTGACTCTGAGGTGTGCTAGTGTCCCGATAAACTCGCCGGCATCTTCGGCCTCTCAAGCTACCTTCTCCTACACAATAAGATCAAAGATTACGTCAAATCAGAGAGCGCAAACAAAAATACGCCCATCTTCATGGGCCACGGAGATGTGGATCCTCTGGTAAAGCACGAGTGGGGCCTAGATACATCGAAGACACTGAGAGAAATGGGGTGGATAGTTGACTTTCGGACTTACAAGGGACTGGCCCATTCGGCGGACCCCAAAGAGATCGATGACTTACAGAAGTATCTGGAGGAGAGGCTGCCGCCTCTGAGTTGAACAGGCCGGGCCGGACCACAACGGATGATATGTTAAAGTGCGGGTTCGGAGTGGCCTGGGTCTTGTCATAAGCCTCCTCTTACCCCCTCTGCCGGAGAGTCTGTCCTTTTGGCGCTCAGAAGTACTGAGAGGATGTCAATCGAACATGTAACCCAAGGCAGGCGATTGACTGGTTGATAATCTATCATTATTTGCAAATGCAAAACTGACAGACACTCTGGCGATATTGATGCATCTTTTGATAATGCTCTTTGAAGGATTTAACGCCCTCTCTGCAAGAGACGGTGAGCTGTCAGACTCCTCCGAACTCTGCTCACGGTTCAAGATGTCCTCCAAGGTGCTCTTATAGAAAGTTGTGCACAGCTTTGAAGGCGAGCAAAGCATCTTTCTCTTAAATACCTGCTGTCATGGAATCCTTTTTTTGTGGTTGGGTGTAGTTACATTTGCTCCAATCAGGCCGCCGTTTTACAACTTGACGAAGCTGTTAAGCATGCAGCAAGCCGAGACACGGAGCATGCATGAAGCCACAACAAAAAGAGGTGTGTATCTGCCTAGTCTGGTTGCATGGAACTGAAATTTCACACTTACGTACGTACTCTTCCACTATGGTTTACTCTTTGCTCAGATTCAAGTTCTACTTTCTACTCTATCCTTTGGAGCTGAGCATGGCAAATACTAAAGAGCGCAATGCCTGTGTTGGCGATTCAATAGCCAAGGCTAAATCTGGCTTGGGAAAAGGTGGGCAGAACAGGATCTCGGGTTTCGAGGTGGCTTCATACTACAATTGGCTTGACGAGAAGAATCCAACAATGCTGGTGCCAGTTCGATATCCGTATTGTTCTTTTTGATGCTTTGGTCCAAGTGGCTTCACTAAATCACGACAGCTTCAGGCGTAACCCCAATGTGGAGTCCACCAGCCACTGCTCCAGCTCTGAAGCCAGACTTTGGTCCTCGGTACGTCGACCAGAATACGGACCGGAACCCGAGCTCGCCTTTGAATCCTTTCGTTCTGGCTGTTTAGACTAATCAGCCGGACTTCGACTTCGCGGCCGTCGACGTGGTTAGTGATCGTAGGTCACTCCGCAAGCTATCTCATCGACTGGCAGGGTGCAAAATTCAGGGATTCAGAGTGAAAGTCAGAAATACCGTCGTTGCCATTCAGTGTTGTCCAATAACGACTGCGTCCACAACAAAACTCTCAGTGTCGAACATCCTTTTCTTAAGCAGATCCAAGACTTTGCAGTAGATCATTCCTTTGTAAATCTTGCCGTTCAAAAAAAATTGTGTTGCAAAGATAACGATTTTGTGATGTTTCGCAAAGACATTTTACACTCCAGGCGCCAGTCCATGCGGTATGGCTTTGTGACTGGCAATCAGATGCTTTTAAGTTCGGCGTGGACACTGTAGGCAATACCGCTCTCTTATCCGGATCGAGAAGCAGACTCGCGAAGAGCTGCCGAGCACAATGTTCCATGGCTACCGTCAGGCGTTCGGGGACCTGTATAGTCAGCTTTCAGAGTCTGCTAAAGGTGGCACTTCATCATCGTATTGTGCGATACAGATTCAGGGGTTTGGGTTTACTCGTCCGCTCAGAAGTCGACGCCTACCTGCAGGAACGTATGAAGGGGCCAGACTCTCCGAAAAAGGCGAATTCAGGGGACCTTCTCAACCATGCTGACTTTGTGAAGACCTTATCGCTTGGCAGCCGGCCTACAACTCCCACAGAAACAAAGGAGAAACCTAGCAGCCGAGTAACCGTAGTTCAAGGCGGACACAATGTACCCCCTGCGGCAGTGTTGGAGTTGACAACGCGCTCCGAACCCGCCAAACGTACTTCTGACATCGAGCAGAAGTTGGCCGATCTGTGGTTTTCTCAGACTCTTTACTTCATTGAAGCATATTACCGGAGCGTCGGATACATATTATACAACCAACTAAGGCTTCAGCAGGGAAAGTTCGAAGATATTAAGGCGAAGTCAATCGGCGACCAGTTGACCAAATGGAAGACGGCTAACGCAATTGGGTTGAGAAAGCTAGTGACGGTATTAGGGGGAATTGTTGAGGAGGTCAAGAAGGCACAGGGCCCTTGCATTGTGAGATCTCTGATACTCCTTGCCATGCTTGTCCAAGGAATTGAAGTCGTTGTTCCATGAGAAGTGCAAGGGTCCCAGGAAAGCGCGTTCGAACTTGAGTAGCGAAACATGAGACTCAGAAGCATGGTATCGTAGCCTAAAACTTATTCCCTTTTTGTACTCCAAATAGATTTCGCTCCTCCATTCACGAGTACCTTCCAAAGTGCTAAGGGACACCTTCTCGAGCGGTCGGTATTCTAAACTTGCCCCCGGTGGCCCCCTCCTGCAACCCCCTCAATCAACATCACGATGGCCAAGCTGTTTATCCTTCTCAACATACTCCCGACCTTTCTGACGGCCCTCGAACTCTTCACCTACTACATAGTAATCGACAGGACCTATTCAAGATATCCAAACCTTTACCCAAAACTCTGCCCGTTATTTGGTCACGTTGGTCACTCGGTTAAGAAGCTAGAGATGACCGCCCTCAGAGCTGGGGACGAGTTTCCCAAGGGCATTCACTTCAGGTACGCTCTTCATGCTGCCCCCACGGCCGCTGTGCACCTACTGAGTTTCAGCACTCCCTCGCTGCAGCTGGGTACCCTACGCAGAAGAGAAGGAGACTATCACATCCTGCGGCATTCCTCAGACATACAACGCCAGCAAGAAGTTTGCAGACAGGAAAGTAGTACTTTGCGGTACGTGTTTTCGGAGTTTATCTTTCCCCTTTTGGACCAAGTCTTGAGTCTTGAGACATGTCTTGTGAGTTTCGACTCTGTAGACATGTTCCAAGGCTCAATGCAACCCCTCGAATAGGCAATACTGACTCCGAAATTATAATCCAGCTGTCCCAGGGGCCTTCACACCTGGCTACTCGGTCCGCCACCTTCCTGACTACATTGAACATCTGAAAGATATCAAAGGCAGAGGCGTTGATATTGTACTTGTAGTTGCTATGAATGATGCTTGGGTCATGAGCGCTTGGGGGAAGGCCAATGGCGTCAAGAACGACCAGATTGTGAGCCTAAGACTCAGCAGGCTGATACTGCGCCGCTGGCTGATAGGACTTTAGATGCTTATGTCCGACCCTGACATAGCGTTTCGAAGAGCATACGCTGGACACCTGGGGCAGACAGGACTGGGAGATATGCAATGGTAATCGATCACGGGAAGATCGTATATGCAGAGAACGAGCCTGGCGGGGATTTTACGGTATGTCTCGACGAGCTTGAACGAATTGTGACTGCACAAAAGCTAACCTTTGTGCTCTAAGGTGTCTGGCGCCGAGGCCATGCTTTCAAAGCTCTGAAGCGGACAGCAGCGGAGGCTGGCAGATGATTTGCCCTGGATCGCAGAAGTGTCGGAGACGTAGGGTTGGCGGATCGATGAATGAACAAAAGCTTCAAGACTTGGACAGGGGTGACTTGTTGCTCGGCGAAATGGTAGACGATAGGATACTTAGTGTCGCTGAGGATGTGCTGTAGCCACCTCGTACTCGGAGCACACTCGGACGTAACGGGAAGCCAACTGGCCTGGACTATGTACACCTCACCATGTGCATCCATATCTGGCTTGGTTATAGTTAAGAGACTGTAGCAAAAGTTGTGTAGTGAGGGAAGTTCGAATTCCTTTCTTTTCATTTGCGCACATTGTCGTTGGTGTCAACCAGAACAGGTCGGCTCTTTTTGTCAGGATACTGAATACAGACAGTCAAACGCATCACAGTCAATCCAATTGCAGATAACATGAAGAACGCGCCTGGATTGTAGGACTTTCAACAAGCTCATTCAGAGACTTCGCACTCTATGCATGACTTTTGCCACATTATCTGATCATTAGTATATCAGAAGTCTGGCCCCAGGAAGAAGTACGTGAAGGCACACAGCCCCAAGTAATAGAGAGAGCTCTAGCCGCTCGTGCACTCTGCTGAGATAAAATCCTTTGGAGAATGGATTTCATCTGCTGATGATGACTTTCTGGGAGGCATTGATCGTACGCACATTCGGAAGGGAGTCATCGATCAAACAGTCTCCAGTTATTTGACAAAGGATCACACGCGTATGTAAAGTAGTGCTGGTGATCCAAAGAAAGCACCTAGCTTCGTCGGTTTTCCATACCTACTTTTAGTGCTCGCCCAGCGGGCTTGGCAGTCATTTCCTGATAGCTGCGGAGCCTCCTCTTCCAAGCTCCACCTCCTCCAAATTTGATGAGCGTATAATACTGATCTTTACGATCACAACCACAATGTTCCGCTTTCATAAGTCCCTCGATGTAATAAGTAAGTCCTTGCAAAATCTGGGTTGCCAGACATATCTCGATGACAACGGAGCTTTTTCTGTTCACCGACTAATCTCCAAACCTGTCCAACAGCTCCCCATCTATGTTCAAGGAATGACACTAACCTAAAATTCTCCCAGCACTCTTCCACAAGCCTTCAGTACCCGCCTCCCTCCGAGTCCTCACCCTTCTCAAACAGATCTCCGCCCATGCCTCTGAGACTGCAACCGAAGACCAGGCTACAGACCACACGCATCAGAACAAGCTTCAGCGTACGGAATTTGAATTGAACATCACAGAGGACCCACCAACGGGAGATCAGATGAGGACGATTCTAGAATATCTTGGGGCTTGGAATGCAGGTCGGCTAGTCGAGGGGGCAAAGGATTCGGGAGATGCCATCAGAAAGCTGGGAGAAAACCCCAAGACATTCAAGCCGCCCGTGGTGAGTGCGCCGTTGCACTGGGATTTGAAGATAGAATACTAATTGGCCTGTAGACTGTGGACTGGAATAACGGTAACGTTGGTGGGTCGAGGCAAGTCGATTGGCACACATACACGTACTGATCATCTTATCAGTCGTTGGAGATGATGAGTCCGAGATCCTGAGAATGATTTCTCAGTTACCGAAAGAGACTGGTTCTGTGTAGGATAGGGAATTTGCTGGATGGAAGGGTGTACAAGGGAATACTAATTGCTTTGCTGACAAACGAAAGCGCCACTGCGATGAAATGCATGCTACAATCAGCAAATGACGAGACCGCCATGTTGAATCGCTTGAGCATTCCCATTAACTCGCTGAACCCGTAAAATACTGAAGATTCAAAGACCGAGAGAGTGGTTGCTCTTCCCGGCGACGCATCAGGAATGAGTGTTGAGTCATTTACCTCCCTTGAATTGAAAAACCAGGCATCTTGTTGTGATAACAAAGATGGATAATGAGTGAAGCTATGGTGTCGAGCCGCTGGTCAATTGAAGTGAAGCAACCGTTATCAAAAGCAGCTAATTCCATATTTTGCTTTCTCACGTCAGAACACTTACGCTGTCCCCAACCACAATGCCAAGGCGTAATTGAATCTTCACACTTCTACCATCTTCCAACATCTTCAATCTGTAAGAGTTGGGTGACCCTCAAGAAGCGAGCCATCGGATTCCTTTCATCCAGTTCTCTAAGAAGGGTAACTGCGGTCAAGCAATTACGCAACGACCCTGCTCCACTGCGACGACGGTTGCTACTTCCACCAGCACCACTGTCATGACACATTGAAGAGCTCCCACTAGCCTTGGATACCGGATCCCCGCCCCATGACTTTGTGCTTGGATGCTGTCAACACTTAGGTTCCCAAGATCGACAACACGGCCTCCTAGAGCATAGAGCATTGAAGCATCCTTGCATCTGCTTTTTCACATCATCATCACCATGGCTTACCATTTCGATGGGAAGGCCATCTTTTCTACGTGCAACGGCGAATATGCTCGACGCGAAAAGATCCCTAGCATGCGAACCATCCTCAGATCTAATCCCATCGAAGACCAGCAGACTATGGTATCAAAGCTTCAGAAAGACTTTCCAGAAGTATGTAAAGCGATCACTGCGCCGGTTACGGACACGGACGTGTATGAATACTTTGACTACTGCGACGCTGCGGTCCATGGCTTTGAGTTCCTTCGCGCAGTCCTGGAGTACATTGCCGGACTCAATGCAAGCGTCAGCGCCCAAAAGGCAACGAGGGTCCAGGATTATGTGGGCCGTTGGAAAAGCGCCAACAGTGAAGCCTTCACATACATACGACCTTACCATGCTCTCACCGACCTCTTTACTAAGGAGGACATCGAAGAGCATGGGATTGAATTCCTAACAGAGGCGATGATGCAGATCAGAAATCTGAAAAAGCAAGAAGACCACGATGGTATGACTATCTTCCTTGTAAATGAGGCGCATACGCTGATGATCACTTTGCAGAAGCTCGTCAAAGCGCACTTCGTCTCCAGATACAACATGCACATATGATGCACAACCAACGCAGTTTCACACAGTTACAAGCGCCAGCGCGGTCCCCGTTCCCTATAAACCTCTCCGCTGCGCAGGGCATGAGAGCAAGCTCCAATCCAGAGCACGGTCAGCCTCAACAGCAAGGAGGTTTAGTTCGCCACTTGCCTGGGCCTCCAGGCAAATGCCCAACTTCGCAAGCACGTTTTCCTCTCCCACGTCTCACGTCATCAACAGAGGTCTTAGAACATGTCTATCCCGGAAGCACAAGCCGTGGGGACTTCCATAGTGATCCCATAACTCACTACGCCATGGATGCCCACATTTCCTGGCCTCCGGATAGTCATGTCGCCATACCGTCTCGAGGTCTTCCTGGTCCGTTCAGTTACCGCCCACTGCCCCCTCCGACCCAACCTGTTCCGCTCCTTAACCGTATAGGAACTTTCGATGGCAATCTTCCCAAGGGAAAGAAGAACCCCAAGAAAACTTCCTCAGACGATGCCCGAATGGTGTCCAACACGGAAAATGGCCCACGTCAGGCATCCAATGGTGCAAACCCGAAGCGATCTTTTGCTCTTCAGAACATACAATTGCCATTCTATCCTCGATCGCCTGATGCCATACCGTTGGGCCAAGAAATACGCCCTTCTTCAGGAGGGGTGCCATATTCTGGTTACTATCAACAACCCAACTTGCCTCCAGGTCACAACTCAGGCAACGGCCAGGAGACATTTCATCACCCGCCTGACTATGGACAGATGTCAATGCAACCTGCAATGGAGGGTCGTTCACGTGTAGTGTCGAACCCTTACTCGCCAGCTGTCCATGAACTACAGGGACCAACCCAAGATCCGCGTCCCACAGTACTAAATCTTCCCATACCAACTAATGTGCGGCACCAAGGAGTCAGTGCGAAGGGACAAGCGTTCGAAGAGAACGCCGGCTTTGTTTCGACACAGGTGCGACCACACCACTCCCAGCCGCTAGACCCACACGCCTTTGGACACCAACTTCCAGATCGTCAAATGGACGCTCAAGATCGACAAGACCCGATTCCAGAGTTTCAGAGACCCGCGCTCGCCCCCATGCCAAACGCTAGTCAACCCCCATTTCCGCGAACCCCAGAGCGTTCAAGGGCAAATGAAAATCCTAGACGTCCAGTGCAGGAGGGCTGCACGATCTGGATCGGTGGACTACCAAAGGACTTCGACAAAGCTGCTGTGATGCATCTACTTAGACCGTGTCGAGGGCTCCTTGACGTTAGTGAGCCGAGGGAATCTTCGCCAGTAAAATATCACATTAATCGTTCATTTGCATTTGCAGAGTACGTTATACCCGTCAGCAACATCGTACGCAGTACTAACGTCAGCAACCACAGCTTCCAGAGCCCTGTTGATGCTGCCGAAGCACTGGAACGTCTACCTCAAACGCGATTTGCGAGCTTACCCGAGGGAAGTTTCCTCAGTACAAACTACCCCAGGCCCAAGTTGTACGCGTCACCAGGCCACTGTCAGCATGGAAGCGACGGAGAATCGAAGCGGCCAGTATCCAATGTCTCGCCAACAAAGTCATGCAAGGGCGAAGACTCCACTCGTGTAGGGAAATCAAAAATTGAACATGGCCGCAAATCATCGAAAGGTTCGGCTCGAGGGAAGAAACAGTCTACCAGCAGTTCAGAAGGAAAGACGGGAATACCTTCTGAGCGTGTCATTGCAGTGGACGTGGGCCAGAAGGAGTCAGGCCTACAGCCTCAAGAAGCAGTTGCAATTCCAGATTCTTATGGCAAAGCAGGATCAACGGCCCATGTGAGTCAGTCTGGTACAGACGGCCAAGTAGATTCGAGACCAATGAACCAGGATCCCGCACTCGTTCAGCCAGGCGCCAGCGTAGAAATGCATGCCAATCAGGCCTTTAGGTCTACCGGTGACGGGGTCGAGGAGATCGTGTCGGCCCTCAGTGCCAAGCCCCAAGTTCAGCAGGGCCACCAAGCTACCAGCTCGAGGCACGCTGAAGGCCGCGCAAAAGCCCCCAAGAAAAAATCTCAAGGTTCCAATAAGTTGCCAGGGCCCGATATTAAAGGGTCGGAGCCTCCCTTGGTACAACCTGCCTCTGGGAATTCGAAGCCAACAGCTCGGGCAAGGCCTTCTGCAAATGATGCTGGCAAATTTCTGAAGAAATCTGGCCGCTTGGAAGGAAATAGAAAGCAAGGTGGGTCCGAGATCGAAGCCAGCAACATGATAGCCCCTACAGTCCCTTTGCAATCCGCTTTTACCTTACCGAAAGACCTAGAAACCCCGGACCAGTCTTTTTTAGGCCGCAATCCAACGGAAGATGATGGCGAACAGCCGAAGGCTTCCGTTGCTAATGTCCCTAAACCCAGCAGTGGGGAGAACGATGAAGCGGAGGTGTCGGAAACCGCACCTGCACCTGCACCTGCACCAGGGACATCTGCCGTGTCAGCAGTGCCTCTCGAGCCAATATCACAAGCAATGAGACGAGATGTCAGCAGTTCAACACAAGGATCTGCAGACACCGGCCCGTCCATCTTAAGCTCCACGACGCTGTCGTCTAGTCCCCGGACTGAACGCTCGAACAGTATTACGCAGGAGCCATTATCGCCTATGGATCAGGCAGCTTGTTCGTCGTCGGAGGCAACACTATTTCCTGGTTTTCGCGATGCTGGGCAGACTGCTAGAGAACAAAAATCAGAACCCCTACCGAGCTTGGCGCCCTCCGAGACAGGGAAGGGCACCAAAGGTGTTCAAGGAGAATTGCAAAACCCTACTAACGTCGAATCCGGAGGGTTCCCGTTAGGACGGATCGAAGAGGATCTCGAGCAAGCTCCAAGCATGTTGTTAATACAGCCTTCACCACCGCCTTCCGATCGGGCGATTCTGAGGAGCCCAGCGCGCAAGCGTGCACCGTCAATACCACCTCGATCCAGTTCTCTAGCGGCACCTTTGACACCGATCAAGACACACCAGAAGAAGAAGCCTCGAAACTTCACACCTGTGAAGGAAGCACCTAGTGAAGACGATATGGGTACTCCCTCCAAGGTCACAGGTCTCGCCGTTGAAGGCACGAAGATGGGTTCGAGTGTGCAGACAACGGGAAATACGAAACTGAACTTTGCTGTCTTGACTGTTGACACTGGGGCGCGCCCCCTGCCGACCGACAAATCGAAGGACCTTCCCAAACCAGAGACTCCCTTCCTAATGGACGATGGAGTGAGAGTGGCCCCGCCAAAGATCAGTCATCAGACTGTGATGGAGGTCTCGAACGCTGACCGGTACTACGCGCAGAAGAACAACTACCAAGTCTTCCATCTGGTCAACGCGATGCATATCAATGCCACTTTCAACAGTCTCAACTCTTCCGATGCGACATCAACACATTCTTCCGAAACGAGCACTTCCGATCACTCCTCGACAAAGAAACAAAACAACGACGTTGAAACCATTCTAAGGGAGGCTGGTTTTCGAAGCCTCTCCGGCACCAGCCCGTTCACAATTAAAGACCCGGAACTGATTTTGCTTGAAACCATAGACGAGGGAGGGGACGCATTGGAGAAACACGCCAACAAACATGGGCCTATGCTTTCTTGGGTTGACGAGAAAGGCAAAATAGGACCAGGGATGAGTTTGGATGCATGGACCAAGCAACATGAAATGATCGAAGTTGTCAAGAAGGCAACTGCTGTGAAGCGACTTCTGGCTGGCTCGCCACCTTGGACCAAAATAGAGTCACTGCGACAGCAACTTTCGCAATTCGTCCATCACTCGTTCTCAGACGCACAGGAGCAGCAGACCACAAAGGCGGAAGCTCAGTCAATCCTGTGGGCCAAAGCGCTGCTGGACACAACTCCACAACGCGATTCATCAACCAGTGAGATGCAAAAGTGGTCAAGAAATGCCTCTCGTTTTGTGGAAAAGAATGCTTCGGAGCCATCGCCTGCTGACGCGGAGTGCCGGAAGGCTACAACCAATAGCCCTGGCAAGTCGTCCCGAGGCACGCCCTCGCAGAAGCAACAGCAACAGCGTCGGCACCCATTGCTTATCAACAAGCCGGATCCGCAAACCCTGGTCCGCGAGCTCGGGAAAGATAAGGATGCCTTTCAGACTGCCAATCCTGAATCGGACAGTTCTCTCATAAGTGAATATAGTACGGAATCTGAACCTTCACCAAGCACCGTCGGCCGTCGAACTCCTTCTGAAGAGCGACTAACGCCATCAGTAGCCCTCATACCATCTGTGGCTCTCAATCAAGTCAGCAAGCTGAAGGACATCTTCGCTGAAATGGGGGAAGATCGTCGACGTTGGTCTGATGATCGTTACCGGGTCAGCACCCCTCAAGAGGAGGACCGCATGACAACGTCTGATCCCCAGCTCAGACCCTTGGGTGGAGAGTTCGACGTGCGTAGAGTGACTGAGGTAAAGGATGAGGAGCCGGAACCAGAGGTCAAGGAGACGGAGGACGAAGTGCAGCAGAAGCCTCATGAGCATGGGCAGAGGGAGAGCAAGGGCAAAGAGCTACGCAGTGAAAATGAGAAGCAAGATCAGAGCGTAACCGCCACGTCCGAAGAAACCAGGGATTCTACAGCTGCTGGGTCAAAGGACACAGCTCCTGTAAATTCAGAAGATCCAACACATCAGAAGCAGCTTTCCTGGTCGCTCGGAGTGTCTTTTCCATCATTCGACAGCCACTTTACGACCAGCAACGAAGGCAGTTCAGGAGAAGTGCACCACACGCAGCTAAGAGGTGGGCACAGCCCCCTAAAGCGAAGTGGCTACAATGCTGTGGCTGGCCGGGGTATCGATGCAAAGCGAGGTGGAAGGAAGGAAGGAAGCAAGGATCCTTGGGCGCTACCACAAGGGGAAAAGCCCTGGGGCAGTGGGGGGGAAGAGCGGGGTGAAAAGAAAAAGCGTCAGCGTCAATAACTGGTTCCGAGTGCTGGATTCGGGATTGGCATGTTCGAAGGGCGTGAAAGCTTGGAAAACAGATGCAGAGAAGGCCAGGCGTTGGAGAGAGATAGAGCGTTGGATGCGGAGGAGGGTTTTGTATCTTAATATGGTATCTTTAGTAAGGAATGGAGTTGCACTAGCGATAGATAGGTATCACTCGCGTTTCTGGGGCATTCCTTCATCGTGTGAAGAGGCATTCGAGTGTTCACATGCTATGCTATTTGTACCCTGGCGCCCGTTTCTATCGTTCCGTCAGAAGACGCAGTCGCCATGTACCCCGTCTCTCGTAGGCATGACCCGTTTCATTACCATAATATTCAATGCTGCCTGCATTTTTCAAAGTCCCGGGAAGAAGATAGCTCGAGAAAAGAAATTCATGGCGCATGGCAAACATGTTGCTTGTAAAACAGACATTGAAGCGAAGAAAGAACCATCAAGCTCGTCACAAGATAGTGCCGAAAGAGCCATCTGTAGGGAGGGTCTTGCGGGGGCTGGTCAGCTTGCCGCTGGGATCGACGGTGGGTTTTCGGTGTCTGAAGGCAAGAGTCAGCACAGTAATCCTGTAGGAATACAAACTGTGGTTCGGGCATACCTGAAAGTAAAGCCAACAAATAACCCTTTGCCCATCTTCTCATCCCGATCCGCCATGTTCTCCAATGCAGTCTGCTTGTCGTGCACCTCCTTGTACTTGGCCATATCTGCCTCATTGCTGAAGTCATCGAAATAGCCTGCATCTGTTTCACCATCTAACTCCGGTACAAATGGGGCTCGCTGCTCTCGCAACTTCGACCAGTCGACTTCCGCGAAATAAGCGTGCTTGTAGATTTCGCTGATATTACGGAAGCGGTTCTTCTTCGAATTCACGCAGCGCTGGATCAGATCCCAGGTACGGGGAGAAAGGAAGTAAGTCGGGTCTTCAAACTTAGGTTTCTTGAGCACTTTGTCCCAGTGACGCAGATTGTGCCATGTTTCGTCGACAGTGGAACCTGCGAAGGGCGGGTATCCGGATAAGGCCTCGAAGAGCATGCAGCCGAGAGACCAATAGTCGACAGTGAAGTCGTACTCTTCGCCCTTGAGTACCTCGGGCGCCATGTAATCAGGAGATCCGACGATAGACTTGGCATAATTCACCTCGCGGTCACGCAAGCCTCGGTAGCCCTCACGTCGTTCGGCGACGGAGCGTTGGTCCATAGGGTTGCCGAAGGGCATGGAGAGCTGGCCGACTTCCTCAAGCTTGATTCGCATTGATTCGAACTTCTGTGGGGAAAGCATGCCAGCTGCGAGGCCGAAGTCTGTGAGCTTAACGTGACCGGTAGAGTCGATGAGGAAGTTCTCAGGCTTCAGATCCCGGTGAATGTAGCCTAGCTGATGGAGGGCATCAACGCAGCAGAACATTTCGGCGATGTAGAAGCGGCAGTGACGGTTGTGCAGTACACCAGTGTTGTTGAGAAGTGTCCGGAAATCGCCTCCTGGGACGTATTCCTGAGTAAAAGAGTCAATCTAGGCTCGAAACCAAAGAGCAGAATATTCATACCATTGCCAAATAGATGCTCTTGTCGTCCTGGAATGCATATAGTAGCTTCACCAACCATTCACTTTTGGCTGCTGTCAGTATGTCCCTTTCTGTCAAGATATGCCTGACTTCATCTAATTTGAAGAGGAGCTTTTTGCTCATTACTTTCAAGGCACAGACTTCTCTAGTGTCTTTCTTGGCTGCCAGATACACCTGTCCATAGCCACCTTGACCGACTTGAGTGAGGATCTGGAAGTCTCCATGACGGAGTCTTGTGCGGCGCTTCCGAAGATTTGCCCGTTCTCTGCCCAAATACTTGTGTCTTGCCGCTTCGTACTCTTCTGCAGGAGTGGCTGGAGGGGCGGGAAACTGGGAATTGAAGAGCGCTTCACGACTCTGGCGGTGGTGCACGTAACTCAGGAGATCAAAGTAGTGGTCCAAGAAATCTAGAGACGTTAGATTTAGACATCATTCTGCTCACTGGCGGTACTGACAGAGCTGGGTAACGTTCGCAAGACGTTTCACTTTGGGCAATTGCAGCTTCTCCAGCTCTTCAGGTGTCAGACTTCGTTGAGCATTGCATCGTCCCTTGGGGCCAGAGTCTGTGTCCCTAGCCTGATATGGCTCCTGACGTGATACTGCGGCTTGATTGGGCGTCGCTGGTTTTGACTGCCGTATGCCTGGAGGTGTATTCTCCTTTCCCGACTTGCGAGTTGGACTTCCAGGGCCTAAGGCATATTCTGGACGACTGATGCTTTCGTCAAATATCTCTTCGAAGCCTTGCCTGGCGCCTTTATTCGGTGAGTGCGGACTCAATTGCTGCCTTCCAACCTTGTTAGGGCTGCTTGGGCCAAGCTTCAAGGCATTTTCGAAAACATCTGGAAGTTCATTGGCCCCTGGAGGAAGCTTATTCTTGCTCGGACTGCCTTGAGGGGTGGCATGCGGAGATGTGAACCCGGCGCTGGTTGGCGTGTGCGGTGGCTCGTAGATGTCATTAGCGGAACGAGTGTGGAGAAGAGGAGGTGGCATGGGCAAGGTGAAATTGGGTTTGCCTTTACCCAGAGGTGATGGTGGAGGTGCAATGGCCGCCATGCCGTGAACGGTTGTTCTCTGGTCAGAGGTTGGCAGCAAACACCAGGCAACCCGACGGGCTGGCTTGGTTAGAAGTAGAGCTCTGACAGAATGGTATGATGCTGAAAGACGTGCTCTGATTCGGGGCAGGGGGATTGGCAACGCTGTCTGTCCCGAAAGAAGAGCAGGTACAAAGCTGGTGCAATTGTGTGGTTATAATATTTGCCTTAGATACCTACTTTACTTAATGTAAGTAAGGTAATAATGTTTTGATTTCCCTTGATTCATGCCGTTGGCGGCGCGACACTAGCCTAAGCGCCTCGGCATTTGCTCGGCTTCCACTGCGGTAGTAACTCACTCCTTCCATCCTTATTAATCCTATGATTCCTATCACTACATTACACACCATGCTATAAAAGTTCCTCGATACCGCGTCCCTTTTTGGAGATGAGTAGGTAGGATTGAGTCGGCTACTCAATTGCTGAGGTCACATGTTATCATCTGTCCAGAGGCCAAAGAAGTCTTGGCTTACAATCCAGCTAGAAAGATATTTCATGCCACTGTAGCATCTCTCATCATGCTTTTCGTGTGTGTGAAGGCCACCGTCGACTGAAAGAATCCCTTCTGATGCCCCATTGCGTCACATTGACAAGATCTATGGTTCCAAACTCGCCGCTCTCTACTGAGCAATGAGCATAGAAATGCCCATCACAGCCGTATTCGAAATCGCACTTCGTTCCATGCAGTCTCTTCACTCTTGCCCTTATCAACATGTGTATCAATGCTATACCAATGATGAAGTAATGACTTGCTCTTGTGAGATGGTAAACGCAGGCTTCAAAAGCGCTCCAAATGCTCGACAAGCTTAAGTTGGTCCGTAGCTCCTCTTCGACTACTAGAGTATGGCGCGTCATATTCCATTTCCTCCACCTCCTTCTCTCCTTCATACAAGGCCCAAGTTCAGCTGCCAAATCTTCCTGTATTTGTCTCCTCCGACTTCCTTTATCCAGGACATCCTGGCTTTTTCATCATCTCCTTTTAGAAAAAGCTCTCCAGTGATCATCTTCCCGTCTCCACGCCATGTTCTACAGCCACGAAAGTACGTTTCCAATGCCATTACGAGTTCGAGAGCTTGCCAGCTAATTACCCTCCGCTTGCAAGTCCTCACATCTCGTGAAGGAGGCGTCGCGACTGTGTGGTACGTACTTACTCTCCCATTCAGATTTGAATCTCAGCATGCAGCTGACATCGACAGGCTTGTCGCGACGCTTGGGTCTCGGTCGAACACCAAAAAGATCAATCGAAAGGCTATCCTTGACGTCGACATCCCGAAGACATGCAGCATCATCATCCAACCGGAAGCGCCAATGGCATTGAGATTGCAAAGCAACTTGCTGTAGGTTCCCAGGATGTGGGCATCTTGAAGCCTGCTCATACTCTTCACAGCTATGGTGTCTCTCGCGTCTTCTCCCAGCAATGTGGCTATGTATTGTCCGACGCGCAAATTGCCCAGAGTAACATGAGAGCGCTCCTCAAAGCCGTTCGTACCTCGGAGTTAGATCCTAACGCTGGGAAAGCGCGGTAAGTTCGGGTCTTTGAACAGTGGACTTGCACTGAGGACACTGGCAGCTCCGACCAGCTCGTCATTCAAGATGACCCAGCGTTCCTCCCAGATCTCGCCCTTCCGGGACTCGACATTGACTTATCTGCGCTCGATATCTCTACGGACGACTCTTCTCGCCGTTCCAGCATACTATCACCCCATTCACAGCGCTCTAGCCTTTCAAGCCATGCTGAAGCTGACGAGTCAATGCTCGGCCTCGTAATACCTAGCTCTGGTAGCGGAGGTGCTGGAGACCTGGGCGGGTTCATCCTTCCGGGTGAGAATGTCAGCTCAGCTCAACGTAGTGCACGGATCGGCCGTCTGTTGGACGACGAAGACGAAGGCTTTAACATCGATCCCGGCTTCACCATTGACGCCGATGGCAATTTGGTGGAAGAGCCTACTCCTGGACCAGGTGCTGCTCTGGCTGGCGGCATACGGCTAGGCAGTGATTCTGCCGCCAGTGCTCGTGTGCGTCAAGAACTAATGGAAGGTCACCAAGCTGGCCGATTGGAGGTAAGTCTGACTCCCAAATTAAATCGAGCAGACGACTCATCCAATAGTAGCCCGGTGCAATGGACCTCGACCTTGACCTTCCCCAAATCGACGACGACATCGTCCTGCCTGACGCCGAGGCTTTTCCAACAACCGCACTTCAAGCTCCTGCCGGCTCTGGAATCCTCGGTCCTTCGTCGGGTGTACATGAAGAACAAGAATCGTCTGAGTCTGCAGATGCTCCTCTGCAGCATAAGCGTCGAACACCTAAAACATTGCCAGTGGATGAAATGCAGGAGCTCCACAATACTGACCTCACCCAATGGAAGACCGACTACCTTGCGAACATGGCCGAGGCAACCGCAGCCAAAAGGAGCCACAAAGCTCCTGTCCTCGCAAAGAAGAATGCTGCTTTCTGGGTCGTCGGAGCTGGCATTGGCGGTGTAGGTGCTGGATTAGGCAGCTCAAAGCTCCAAAGTCCTCTGGATATGTTTGCAGGCGAAGCCATGATGGAAGCTTTGACAGGCGTCAGAATCTCTATCGCTGGACAGAAGAGAGGACGTGATGACGAGGAAGACCACGACTCTGGTAGCGAAGCCCGACGCGTACGGATCAGAGACGGCGACGGGGCTCAGATCGGCCGTGGAGACGACATGATGTTGGATGACGACGGGACAATAATGATCTCAGGCAACGATGTATGCATGAGTACCGTCAGTGGATCTTTTTCTCCATTGACCATTTCTAGGAAGTCGAGGTTGGGCGTCATGCTCCGCCAGCACTCGAAGATCCTTCTATGCCATGGAATATCAGCTCAGCCGTCGGCTCTCGTCAAGGCTCCGTCATCCGTGGTCGTGGCTTCGCCGGCAGTATTGGCGGGTTCCCTACGAGTGCTGGCGCTCCTAGCTCTTTACCACCCGTTGCTGCTGGTCCCAGCTCACAGGATAGACGCGCCAGTCGAATCCTCAGCGCCAGTCCTCTCCTCGGCCGCGGGCGCCAACGTTACAGCAGTCTTGAAAACTTTCCTGTTGAAGATGATGACGAGCTTCTCGGTGGTCGCCAGATCTCTGATGATCAAGCCCTTGACGACTTCCAGCTTTATGGTCCCGCTGCCGCCGTTGATACTCAAACAGCTGGACAGTCACAATGGATGAGAGCAACACTGAATCAAGAGGCCAACAATTTCCTAGAATTCGTCAAAGCCGAAATCACGGCCCTTCCCGCCCATGCAAGCGATGATGAGGATGAGCTTGCCGGAGATGGTCTTTCAAAGTTTTCCGCGTCCTTCGAACGATTACTGCCGCCTACACAACACAGTAAGATCGTCGCAGCTCAAGCACTGCACCACCTTCTCGCTCTTGCCACGAAGAGCCTGATCACTGTTCGTCAAGTGTTGCCGTATGGCTCCATTGATCTCAGCCTGCCAGCTGGGGTCTGAGCCCCATCGTGACCTCTCTACCGCCCGCGCGGGTCAGGATACGAGCTTTCGGACTGGATCAGAGAGCCGGTACCTTTTTCATTGTTTCACTAACCAAAAGATCTCAACGACATCTCCCGTGGCTCGGTTTTGCTTGCACTTTGCTCATGTTGCTACATCTACGACATTCTAGCGTATACCCCAATGATGTGAGACATTGCTATCATGTACCAACAAAGACACTGTATCGCTACACAATGGCTATATAATACATTCTAAAAAAAAACTGAAGTACTTGGCTTGTTTCCCACTTAGATTTTGAATTGCTTTGAGGGAAATGTTCCGCGGCTGCTTATAATTGGTCTTTCTGACGTCCATGCATGGACCTGACAAAGTTGTTTCTGAATACAATTTGCGGGAATGTTCGCATTTCAATAATATCGCGAGGTGGTTCTACAATTCTTTCAGTGTCCCTTTACATAAAGATTCCCGGCACCGGGCCTGTTTTTCCGCTCATGACGTTGGTGGGGTTTTTGCGCCGAAGATTCAATTGATCACTCTAATAAACAGCTCCACTCTCAATTGCCCTACTTCATCATTGGCTTCACATCTCCACACGCTATCATTCACACAAAGAGTCCTCAAATCGTAGAGACTCTTGGTTCTGCGTAGCTATGCCGAAAGTTCAGGAGCACCCCGAGCAACCCGAGGGCGGCCGCAAGTATGGCGCCTTCCAAGCGGTAAAACTCCCCCTTGAGCTGAATGCAACCGGAAGCTAACGAAGACCAATTGGGTAGGAAATCTACGAGGATGGCTTGCTCAAGAACAAACTACCAACCGTGACCACCGATCCAAACAAGCTTGAAGAACAGGCAAAAAAATATCTTGGTGCTAGAAGTTTCAACTATGTTGCTGGTGGAGCCGGTGAGAAAAGCACGATGGATGCGAACCGGCTGGCATTTAGACAATGGAAGGCACGATTCACCTCAATCATACAATATGGTTCAATGGCTGACAATCACCGACCAGATGATTCCCCGCATGCTCCGGCCCACCACACACCGAGACTTGAGAGTCGAACTCTTCGGTCACAAGCTCGAATCACCTCTTCTCATTGCTCCGGTGGGCGTCCAGACCATCTTTCACACAGACAAGGAGCTTGGAGTGGCAGAAGTCGCGACCGAGATTGGAGTTCCATATATCCTCAGCACAGCGTCGAGCGCCAGCATCGAGGACGTGGCCAAAGCAAGTGGGGATGGTGTGCGATTCTTCCAACTATACTGGCCCCAAGACGATGATCTCACCGTATCAGTACGTCGCCCAGACATCTGTAGACTGTTTGGCTTCAGTGCCTGACACAGTTTTGTACAGCTCTTGCACCGTGCAAAGTCTCATGGCTACAGCGTCCTCCTTGTAACCCTGGACACTTGGACTCTCTCCTGGCGCCCTGCTGATCTCGACAATGCATATGTACCTTTCGCCTCAGGGATTGGAGACCAAACAGGCTTCTCTGACCCAGTCTTCCGCCGGAAGTTCAAGCAAAAGCACAACATTGAAGTTGAAGAAGACATCCTACAGGCAAGCCGCGAATGGGAAGCAGCCGTATTCAGCGGCGCCGCCCACACGTGGGAGCAATTGGAGCTGCTGAAGAAGGAGTGGGATGGCCCAATCGTCTTGAAGGGAATCCAGCATGTTGACGATGCGAGGATGGCAGTCCAAGCTGGAGTTGACGGGATCGTGGTTAGCAACCATGGCGGACGACAGCTGGATGGAGCCATTGGGAGTTTGGAAGTGCTACCAGAGATTGTGGAGGCTGGTACGTGCATTTCGGAGCTGATACTTCCTACGTGGTATTGAAATTGAGTCGCAAGACATGTTTCGGGAGCAAGAGGACCTTTCTACTCCAGAGACCTGTCTTGCAATTCCATTACCTACTTCGACCAAGCAATGCTAACTCGGAAATTTGCGTAGTTGGGGATCAGCTTACGGTTCTTTTCGATAGTGGTATCAGGACAGGCGTTGATATCATCAAAGCTTTGAGTTTAGGGGCGAAGGGCGTGCTGATCGGCAGGTGAATCATTCCCCCGCGTCCTGTTCTTGCATAACAGTCCAGCTGACGTCTACACTCAGACCCTTTGTATATGGCCTGGCAGTAGGAGGGAAGCTTGGTGCTCGAGATGTCGTCCGAGGCTTGTTAGCAGTAAGCATTCCTGGTTCCCTAATATGCGTCGGAGCACCGTTCTCAGCCAATGCGCAGGACCTCGACCAAAGTATGGGCTTAGCCGGCATTCAGAACATAGCGGACTGTAACCGGTCAATGATCCGCAAGGTGCAGTATGGAGGCGACAAAATATCGAACTATTAGCTGGAAGTATGACCGAAACAGACAGCACCGAAGCAAACGAACAAAGAAAGCGAGCATGCAATCCTGATGACAGCGATCGTCGAGGACACTATCCTCGATGCGCGCGGAGGGTCAGTAAAAGTTGGACTGCACATAAGCAAGAAGGCTCCATAGCCAATCCAATATGTACGGAGTAATCTCCCACCAATTCTCGCGAAGATCAGTCCAGTCGCCTCGATAAGAACATGTCCTCATTCTATCAGTATCAACCCTGTGCGGGTCCGTGTCCATCTGATTTCCCTCGATGTAAACACCACCTCTCTCTGCTCTCATTTACCTTCTTGCGCCTCTCACACACCCTCTTTTCATCCTCGAAGATGTTCCTCCCGACCGGTCTCCTCCTCTCAATCCTCCTCCTCGTCTCCGCTTCCGCCCCACCCCCGCAACATATCCTTTCCAACCCCCCCTCTTTCTCCACCGAATACCGTATCCCCACAGTCCACCAATCCGCCGTACTAGCCCGTCGGATACTCGGCCTATCCTCCATCGCCACCCTCTCTACCGTCTTCCCCGCCACCTCCTCCGTCGAGGATGATTTCTCTACCCTCTCACACCCCGCCTCAGACCTCGGCGGTGTTCCCATAGGTCTAATGGATTACTACGCCTCCTGCTCCCCTCAAACTTGCAATCCTACAATCCTCGCAATCAGTATCGCCACCACCTTCCGCAATACACGCGCCGGCTCCAATGTCACCCTCTCATTGCGCTGGCATCCTCCAATTACAGCGCCGCCTAGTGACGATATCTACACGTACTCCCCGGCTAACATGCCGCGCTTCAGCCTGGTTGGTTATATCGAGCCGGTTCCTACGTCCGAGGTTCTGTCCTATGATGTGGAGGCTTGCTTCCTGAACAGACATCCAGATGCCGAGGCGTGGCTGCCGGGTAACAAGATCCATCAGAGCTGGTGGGGAAGATTGGTCGTGAGGGAGGTGTATTGGATTGGCGGTTTTGGGGATAGAGCATATATTGGCTGGATACCCGAGGGAGAATGGAGTGGCGTCAGTGAAGATGAAATTGCAAAGGCGAGGTTGGTTGGGGAGGACGGGTATGAGAAGTATACCGGCTTGGTAGAGCAGGAAGTGCTTGAGTTATGAAGAGATCGAGACGACGCCAAGTGCCAGACGTTCGAGAGACCCTACGACAAAGTGAAAGTGCCTTGGACCCGGAATTTGTGGGACTTTCGGGCTCGCCTGCAAAATTGCAAAACCTCATGTCACACTTCGCTAAGGGCTTCGTCGAGCAAGGCAGGCATTTCATTTGACGCAAGGAAGGACGTCCAGGACGGAAATCAACATGGCATGGACAATATGACGGGATGAAGACTCACGATAGGAACACGGCAAGGCTGCCTAGTCTACGAGACCAATGCAATGATGCCGTTGTTTTGAGGAGAGACAGGTGTCATTGGAGATGAGGTGTACGAAGGTTTTTTGGGAGTTCGTATGTGTAAGAAAGCAAGAACAGAACGTCACAGCCACATCGCATTCTGTAGACTCCGACGTTCAAGACAGATCAATACTTAATGTATCATCATCTACCTACTGTAAGTCCTCGCTGACCTCTTCTACCATGACTCGCTTTGGTCCATGGCCCTCCTCTCCACCTGCCTCCACCATCTCCATCTCTTGCCTGAACTGCTCTTCCTCCTCTTCCAGCCTTCTTCTTTCTCTCTCGTCCTCCGCATCTACGCCGTCAATCTCAGGCGCAGCATCAACAACAGACCTTCCCCTCACGCCATCCCCGAAACTTCTCCCGCCAGCCCCATAACCCTCCTTCTCCAATTTCTCCACCTCCTCCTCTTCCAACAACTTGGCCCCAACTCCTTTGGTAGCATCAATCTTCCTCTTCACAGCATTCGGGACGAACCTCGCCGTAGCCTCCTTCCTCAAATCCCTGACCACAGGCTTGCTCTCATACGTCGTCTTCGGCGCCGGTTTCGCCGGTAACGTTGTATCCGGCACCTCGGCTTCTGCCCCCTCACGACTCTGTAGCCTCCGTTCAGCACCCAGCGGTTCGCTGTTCGCGTTCGTAGGATGCCTCGGGCGATCCTCCCTTCGCTGTCGTGGTACAGGCGGCGGTGTGTCCCTCGGCCAGGGTATCTTCCTCACACTCTCATCCGTTTCCCCACCACTGCTCTCCTCTTCCTCCCGATTCCTCTTCCCCAGCCCCCCGTAGCCTCCTCCCCCTCTCCTACCGTCCCCTCGGCCTCGCGCTTCGCCTCCACCCCTATGACTGCTGAATGTAGGAGCCTTGTCGCCCAATACCTCCCTTGCCTTCTTCACCCTCGCAACATCCCGCTCTGCTTCCTCAAGCTGCCGCTGATCCCTGGCCGAGAGTTTTCCGCCTTGGCTTTCTTTCAGAGCGTGAAGGTCTGATATGGTCGATTCGAGACGGCGGGGATTACGAGAGGCGTAGCGTTCGGTTCGTTGGGCTGCTACGGCTGCTTTGCCTGAAGGGAGAGGGGTCGTCAGTTAATGCGATTGGACAAAGTGGAGAGGTGGAAAAGGGCAAGGGTGAGGTCGAGGTCGAACCTTTCTTGAGGGCTTTCTGCTTTTCGAGCTTCCGTTGTTGGGCGGCCGGGTTCTGAGCGCGGTCTTTGTCTTTGGCCATGGTCGAAGACGTGGAAAGGGTTTATAATAATTGAGATAATGGTTCTTAAGGGCGTGGTGAACAAAGGGTGGTGACCAGATGCGGGCCGGTTTAGAGCGCTGCTTTGTTTGGTAGGAGTGATATGTATTGGATCATGGTTGCAGAGTGATTTTGGAATAATCATGGAGATTGAGTAGACAATGTATGAATCTATTTCACTAGAAGCCATGAGCTGAAGGGGAAAGCCACCAATCTACGTGTCGAATCACCAAAAGTAGGAGCATAAATGTAGTCTAATCAAAGTTTGCCCTTAGGCTTGCATTGACTATTGCTATCAAGCTCGTTCAGAGCAAAAGCAACGCTTCCATCACTATTTCTCATCCGTTCGTCCACAAGCCATCATTCACTCCAAGCAGAGACCGTGCATTGCCATGGCCACTAGGATTCTCATAGGAGTGGGGGCGCTCAAGAACGGAGCGACAAAGAAACCGATTGCTGTAGTGGGTATCATGATGCTGGGGATCTATTTGGTGCTGTCGACGACTTTGTTGTATACGTCTGTTACGGAGGACATTGTCAGCGAGAGATGATTGAGACGGGATAAAATGATACGCACCACCAGCGGTTTTTTCAACGTACTCGACGGCATCTTCGAGGGTCTTCTTGGCGGTGTCTAGGTAGCTCTCCTCGCCAGGCTTAGTGCTAGTCGAGTCGGATAGATTCTGGGTGATTGATTTATCATCGCCTTTGATGTGTCAGCAAGGGCATGAAGTCCCGAGCAGGGCAGTATGGAGGAGGAGGATTCGTACTTGGCTGAACGCTGCCAGCAACTTTGTCACCTGGATCTTGTCAGTCAGAGGTCCGGCAGGCTGGTATGGAAATGTAATTTACCTGCGTCGGTAACACCTTCCTTGGTCTTGTCGAAAAGAGATTTCTGAGAATCAGGGGTGAACTTCTCCTCAGCCTTATCGCCAAAGTCTTTGCGTCTGCGGTCGAAGTTGGTGTCAGGCAGCGGTTCAAGTGGCTAGGCAGCATAGATTGCCGGAGAGAAATAGAACTTACCCAAGATCAGACATGATGATGGCGATTTGGCTTGCAGATTTGAGTGTGTTGTAGTCTTTGTGGATTTACTTGAGCAATTGTTTGTGCAGATGAATGGTAGAGATGATGGTGGTTGTGAAGAAAAGGAATGTTTGAAAGGAAGGAGGGGCAATAGAGTATTTATCGTTTGTTTCCGACGCTACTGGTGTTACCGAGGAACGCGCGCGATACATACCTTAGTGGTATGTGGTCACGCAATTCATCTTTCTGCCTATTCATCAACAGTTTCCACCTTGGCACGTTTTCGCACTGCTATATATGCTCAGAATGACTGCTCTCGTGCTCTTTTGTTATCTATACTTGTATATGAAACCATCAAGGGTCCGTGACGTCACTGCGGGGCAGCGTTTCATGACCTTCCTTTAGCGTACTTTAGATTGTTGCGAGGACCCACTTTGAATACGGAAAGAGGCAAGAGGTTCATCCACTCATGCCAGAACTTTACTTGGACTACATTCCTTACACAGCAAAATGATATTCAAGAGATTCATCTTTTGGACAATAAATATCCAAAAATCGCCATATTGTACCCTTCGTCCCGCGAAAATTGTTGCCCTTCTCATCGATACATCCGTTGACAAAATAGGGCTGCTGCTGCTGAAGGTCGACGTATCATGCCATCGTCGAGACGAGTCGTCCGTCCTGTCGCTGCTTGTCGAACCGCTCGCCGCTTCGAATAACCCGTTTCTTAATCTGGAAGCCCAGGTACATCAAAGGTGGGAAATTGTAGGGGGGCTGCAGAATGCAAGCTGCGGCAACCTCCCAAATTGCCCACTTAAGCAACGGCCGAGGCAATGGCAAATGCAATGTCCCAATACACAGGCACGACTTCGCACCAGGCCACTTTGCCCGCCTTCGTTCCAAGGCTGGGAACCTTGAAGAAGTCCATGAGTACGTTTGTGTCAATGACTTTAATGCCGATGTTGCCACGAAGCAGGGCCGCGATAAGGCCGGAGGTGGAACCAAACGCGTTTACTACCTACCGTCTGCCAGGCATAGCTAGAGATTCATAGACACGCGACGTCCTGATTGCTTTCGGGCTTACCATGTATCTTCTAGGATGAAGACCAGGTCATGAAACAGATTCCTGGCATGTTTTACTCTTGCAACAAGTCTCGCTACTCCAAACGCAGTACGAATCAGGAAGTAAAGGCTGGGGAGAGAAGCTCGCAATGATGACTCGCTCTTAGTAAGAATAAACATGGATGCCGAAAAGCGTGTAGCAGAGGCAGCTGAATGTCTGGGCACGGATCATACCCTTACAGAAGTTAAAGATTCGCCTCATCTCGGACATAGACTCCACGAACAACATGGCACCGCCGTACGAGTAGACTGCTTGCATAAGTCCAACGACCTGATCCTGAAAAGCCACTCCCTCTGGTGGACTTGCAGTCGTTAGTATGAGACCTGGGTCTATCATGTAGGCGGGGTTGGCAGCCGTGTAATTAGGGAGCATGTGTGCAGTGACAGCCATCGTTGAAACGACAATGATGACGTTCAATGAGATGGGGAAATGTCCTAGATTCCCTAGCTTTGCCAAGGTTCGGATCTGCCCAAGAAACATGCCCGGGATGGCCCATACCAAGCAAAGAATGATGAGTTATACGCCGTTTTGGTCCAGGCTCGGTCCTTTCGCGGCCATCTGTGACAGACTCTGCCCGTCAGAAATGATGATGATGCCAACATTGATAAGCAACCGGAACGTCTGCAGGATGTTGACACCGTGTCGTACGGTTTGACCCTATACATTAATAGCGATATCACCATAGGTCTTGAGAGGGTAGCGATCAGAGTCCAACTGTAGGACCATCTTCCATAGCAAGTATCCTCCATTGCAGGTAGTCAACATCAAGATTCGAGATCAGGCCTTACGGATAGCTTACTAGCCAGCGAATATAGCGAAGATATGTAGAGGACAGCGTTAGGCTTGTAAATTATCTGTCTGATTGCCCATCTATGTGTCGAACGGTGTAAGCGTGCATTCCGCCAAAGCTGCTCGAACGGAAGGTGCTTAAGGACTGGATAAAGAGCCGAGGGTATCCATGGTGATAAGGAAGAAGACAGCACCCCATGTGGCTGTACGAACCGCACGGGAGGCTTGGACATAATCTTCCTCTGCAATGGCAAAGGGCTGGGCTCGATCGGGCGAAGAGGACGTCGTGCCGTTCTCACTCACTTCTGCCTCTGTGGTCGTGGCTTAGGTCTCCTTGGCGAAAGGGTTAAACGTCTTCAGGCTTCATACGGTGTAGATGTTGTCAGTGTGGGCTGGTACCACGGTACGGTAATTGGCGCGCATGATGGCAGCATAACGCAATACTCTTCGAACGTGACACTGCGGTCGGGCAGCTTGTGACTCGCCAAACCTGCACCTTGCAGATGAGCCTATGCGAGGGTCACCACCGTCCAAGTCCCTTGCGATACCCCCCGGGTTCGCCATGATGTCTGATATGGACCAGAGGGGAGATGGGCACACGACGAGGTCAATAAATGAAAGTAGGAGAAATATATCGAATGCGACATGGCGTTAATAAATAGTACAATGGTGTCGAGCTCTCTCCCTAGTCTAGAAGAGAAAGGCGGTCCGCCTCATCGTACTGAAAGGACCATCAGTACAATCAGATTAAAACTTGCATAGATCAAGACCAAATCTCTTGGTGGAAATCAATAGAAAACAAGACAAGTGTATCGCGTAGTCTAAGAATGGAAGTGTGATCAAGAGATGCACTCCCTGTGCCTCGTTCTTTTTGCTCGTCGCCTGTCATGCAGCTAGGCCAATCAAACGCGGGATCGATAATATTATAGCTCATCAACCCGGACAACCATCACCAAGCTCGAGGTAACATTCCAAATCATAGCCGCTGTTGCGAGCATTTCCAACAGTGCCATAGGGATAGAGGATGGTTTTGGCGGACGGAGGGACAGGGCCTGATCTAACTTAAATCAGATGTCGACTTGTTGGCTTGCATCCTGCAGCGTCTTGGACATCACTATCGCGTCAACCGTCGCACTGGTACAGGTTACAACTCCCGCCTGTGGATAGAAATGTGTCTGTGATGAGCACGGGTATGCGCTTAGCTTTGTAATTGTTCTGATCAGCATACGAGTGCTAAGATGGATGACGAGACATGCAAGTGATGCAACGCGAGCTAGGTGGAGGGTGGCGGCGCCTTAAAGCTTTATTTACAAGCAACTGATCTTGCAACGACCGCACCCTCATTGACAGCCAGTAATCCAGTATTCGACGCTATCACACTGGTGATTCAGTGAACAGCGGCGCCGTCAGCGCCACTAGCCTTCTAGAAGTCCTCTCAGGTTACCTGTTGTTAGAGTACTGACAGACGTTGCAGCTATGCTCAGGCTGGGCACTCGGCTCGCTTCGTAGTTGGTACATTGGTGGACGGATACCTAGGTAATTCGCCTTTCACGCGTGCTGATCGGAGAAATTGAAGCTTGTGGCAACAAGCTTCGATGAAATTAATCAGGCACTTCAGGAAACAATTAGCTTCGGGTCTGAACGAGATCGTCTTGAACTCTGTCGAAGAGTCCTGAAAGCAAATAGATACAATCGGCTATCCTTACCCTTGGTTCCATTACTACAGATCGGCCTCATCGGCCTCATCAGCCTCATCACTTCTGAGAGGACAGAGGCACACAACGTTGAGCTGAAAATGATTGGTATTCAGGGTCCACTCGCTCCCTGTGTTAGGAAGCCTTGGTCGACGGATACATCTCCGGAGAAGGTACGTCGAGTGGTATCATGTCTTATTGCCATCACCATATCTGCGCGAGACCCCTGTTGGGTATAGCCTTAATGGTCCATCGCATATCCAGGCACGGCAAGCGAAAGCCCCCTACTAAGCTGGCGGAGTATCATGTATGACAACGAGTAGAAACTTCGCATCTGTCCATCCTTCTCAGCATGATGCCCAATGGAAAGCGGTATAGAACATACCCGGGACAATGACTATCTCAGTCTTGCGTGTCCTCAACCGAAGGAGTTTGACTTCATCCGACATGTCCATGCCCTCTGTGAATGCCTTTGCTCCTGCCACAAACGCAAATACCATTCGTGCAATGTCCTCTGCACTGTGACCTTTCTTCTCATCTTTTGTGCTGCTAGGATAAGCAATCCCAGTTCTTATTGCATCCACCGGCTCTACGGAACCATCATGGCTTGAACCATTCCCCACGGATAGGTCTCGTGAAGACGAGGATGACGATCCAGCAAGAAGCCCAGTGCTGCGAATGATAGAGCCGTCAGATTTGGAGAGAATGAGGGTGGATTGGACACCAGGTTTCGATGCTAGGCGTGACAAATTCTCCAAGGTCGCTGCTGGCTAAGTTCCTGCTGTCAGCTTCTATTGAACGGCGTATAGCACCCAACGGAGCGGCATACCGTTGGTTGTACCATCTTGTTCACGCTTAGTAGACGTGTCTCAGGCCACTGCGTTGACCAAACTGCTGACTACGGCAAACACCAGTAGGTGGATGTTCTCCGACAGCGAACAATGCTTCTGGTAGACGAGGAGCAGACGTATCATGAAAAGCTCCAGCACGAACAAATGACCAAAACAAACCTGATACCAGACAGAATCACGTCGTCCTGGGCTGCACCATTTCGGAGTTAGTTATTTTTTATCAAGGGGATCATCTGAAGCTGTATCTCTTTCTTCCAAGACTTGTCTCACGACCCGAGCAAGAGGCATGAAAGGGGACGGGATGAATGCATACTAGTCGCGGAAGTTTTGGGCTTGTAGCACTATTGAAGTGAAGGTGTGGTAGACCAGCAGTAAGGGCACCAGCAACGAAGGATTCAGGGCGTACTCAGCGAAGACTTTCGGGTCTATCTTCGGTGGAGGCGGCCAAAGTTGGATATCAAACGTGGTAAAGTTGAGGAAGTAAGAGCTCATGCTGGACCGTGGTATTTTGGCTATTTTCTAAGTCCATACGGCCAATCCCAACCGGAGCGTCGGAAAGATGTTTCGTCGAGAGTTTTGCTATGGGCTGCACTGTTGGCTCAAAGCATCTTTTCAACGAAAGCACCCACGAGAATACTATCGAGTCCAGAACGTTCAGGTTTACTATCTGTACCATGGACTGTCATTAAGGTGGAGTGTTGAGAGGTTTGTCTGCTGCAATCAATTGCCGATCACTAAGCTAGCGTGGAGCCAGGATAGACAGCTCCTCCATCCGCACAGCATGTCAAACAATAGCGTGCAAACTTGCCTCACTATTCGAATCAAGGCCACGATTATTACAGATACTCACAAACCAAGGCAACGGCCGCCCTGAAGAGCTATGGGGTCGAGTGCAAAAAAGAAGAATGAGAAGAGGAAAGACTTCAAGAAACCCAAGCTGAAGGTTGGTAAAGCTCGCCCCAAGCCAGAAAATTTCACGGACACAAGCTTCAAGGCAAAGGGTCAGTGGATGCACAAGACCGAACTTAACACTCAATTCGCTGACTCTGCTCGAAGCCATCGTCCTCGCCCACCAGTCCCTCACTACCAATGCCCCCACTCAATCCACGCAATTCACCCACCACCTGTCCCTTCTCTCCTCCCGCTCATCGTCTCAACGACGCGACTCTCTTGCCTACCTCACTGCGGCTCTTACCTCCCGGCCCGTCAATATAACCCTCCCACAGCCTGTCGGCGTCCTCCTATCGAAACTCAACCCTCTGATACTGGACGGCAGCAATAGCGTTCGCATACAACTCCTCAAACTTCTTCGCACTCTTCCATCTCGAGAGATTGAACCTCATACAGGACAAACTCTGCTCTATATCCGCGCCGGACTCACCCATCTTGCCGCAGATATTCGTTCCTCAGCCACCGATTTGTTACTCTGGGCCATCGAAGCCTGCCCCAACGAGCTTGTCTCCTGCGCCGGTGGCTGGGTAAAGACGTTGAAATGCCTGCTGACTGTACTGCACTGGCACGCTCCTTCCCTCACACCTGGTACAGGGCCGGTCGTGGGGGCCAATGCATGGTCATCATCTCGGGCTCCTACTCTAGGAAGAGAAGGGTCAGAGGGTAAGTTGACGGTCAAGACATTGAATGTACTGGCTACATTTCTACGCGCCGGGCTAATGGAGGAACACAACGCCGACGAAGATGCTATGTGTGCCGAGAAATGGCCCTTCCCATTAAGGTATGTAGAGGCTCATATGCTACCGAAACGTTCGAACGCCTTTGCCCATCTCAACCTTTTTGGACCGCCAAGGGATGAAGAAAGTGAAATGTATGTTGAGCGAGAGGAACGCCACAGGATATTCCAAACAAGGTTTTATGCAATTGTTTCCAGTGAAGTTGAGGCGGCGAAGAGAGAAGGAGGTGAAGTGGGGAGGGCGGCTGCAGGGGTGGCTAAGGTCTTGACAGGGGGAATGGAGGGTTTTGAGCTAGGGTAAGTGATACCAATGGTGGGAATTCGAGTCAAGAAACAAGACATGCATTCTTTGCATCCTACTTCATTCAAGTGCTGAATGGGGTGGGAGTCTTGCTATGACGGGTGAATGAGAAAAACTTCGTACTTAAATACTAGTATGTAAGCTTAGAGATGCGGCTGATGACGCCTGAGGAAATGTACTCGAAGCGTTTCTAGCTCTTCGGCAAGGTTTCTGCCACGATCAAGATGCAGTATAAGGGAATGAGAAACCAAGGCATGTTTCGTGTTCAGTAAACTAGATCCTATCTTGAGTACCTGTTGGATGAGCTAAGAAATCCACCATTTTTCGAAAAACGCTCCACTGGTCGGGAACCATAATGTTGATAGCAAGCCGGCCGCATAGCCTAAAAAGAGGGAAAACCGAAAGACATGCCTCAGCCGTTGGGAAACATCGACGGATCCCTCTTTAGTTCCCCATATAGGTACTGGCATCAACACCTTTCTCTGGAAATTCACTATTGCGGCTGTTAGCAAATATACTCGCATTGCCCCAAGACTCTGCTTCTCGGCACCTACGGGATTTTGTTCTCAAATCTCGTCTCAATGGCCTTGATGACGTCTTGATCTGCCTCACTGCTTACGAATGAGATACTCAAACCCTTTGTTCCAAATCGTCCAGCACGGCCAACTCTATGCAGGTAGGAGTCTGCATCGCCGGGCAAGTCGTAGTTGATGGCTAGGTTTATACGCTCAATGTCGATACCACGGCCAAAGACATCAGTCGCAACGCAAATACGCTTGTTGAATTCTTTGAATTCTTTGTAGCGTTTGATACTATCATCGTCAGCATGCATTGGTGACATCAGTTCAAACGTGTGCTCACCGCTCTTCTTGGCTGACACCAGAATGCACCGCAATACTTGGGAAGTTGCACTCGCGAAGCAGTTTGTCCAACTCCGTCGCTCGCAGAGTGCTCTTGACGAAGATGATGACCTGGTTGAATTCGAGGGTATCTAGCAGCTCGTTGAGCTTCCGGTTCTTCTCTGCCTCGCTGAGCTGGATGTAGTACTGCTGAAGGCCGTGAAGAGTGAGCTTGGTCTCGTCATCGACGTAAATTTCCAGAGGATTCTGCATGAATTTCTTGCAGATTGGGCGAATCTCCTGAGCGAGAGTAGCACTGAACATCATAACCTGCTTTTGAGTGGGAGTGGCGCGGAAGATATCCTGGACGTCGCGGCGCATGTCTGAAGTGGTGTCTCAGCTTTTGTACGTATATTCGAACTTTCATACGTGATTTACCAATCTGATCCAGCATCTTGTCACATTCATCAAGAACGAAGACCTTCACGCTTCCGAGACGAAGCTTCTTGTCGCGGACCAGTGCGTTCAATCGACCGGGTGTAGCAACGATGATGTGAGGGTGAGTGTCTTTGTTTGACAACGTCTCGATATCCTTCTGCATCGGTGTTCCGCCGTAGAAGACCCCAGTTTTGATATCCGGAAGATACTTGCTGAACCGGGCATATTCGTTCTTGATCTGGTAGGCGAGCTCGCGTGTGTGACACATAACCAAAGTGGCGCACTCGCCGGGCACTGGCTCGATTTGCTGAAGCGTCGTAAGGACAAAGACTGCAGTCTTTCCGAGACCGGACTTTGCCTGGCACAGGACATCGGTTCCAAGAATGGCTTGAGGAATGCACACTTGCTGGACTGTGATGAGGCGATGCCGAAGTTAGACTTGCTTTCCCGAAATGATATTTATTAAAATGCCCGGTCCATTTCAATGTCCGTCCATCTCGCAATTACATAATTCTCCAGGAAGTATGTCTGCTCTGCCAAAGCCAAACAAGCAGACCAATACTCAAAAGAACCTCTTTTATAGTATGCTCAATGCATCTGCAGGCGGCCTCGGAAGTCTCTTGGAAATACGATGCTCTAGAGCCCCCATCATTGTGGATATCATCGGTGAAGATGACAGCAGCAATGAGATTCACTTGAAGCGCCTTCAATCCGTTATTGCTATCTGCAGCCGGAATACAGTGTAGCCAGATCCGGTGAGACTTCCTTGGGCCGCCCGCGGTTGGAACGAAACAGCGCAATGATACCTCTCGCGAAGATGGACGGACGGATGGACACACGAGGCACTGGAGGAAGCTAGGGAGGAAACTTATGACTGACCCTCCGATGGATGCTCGAAACCGCAGTCGGTGATGGCGCGGAGAAGCTCTGGCTTCAACAAGAAATCCCGGAAACCAGTAGAGTGAATGCCAACATAGCTGCCCTTCTTGTCCGCGTTACCTCCAGAGACGGTCAAGTCACCCTTCTTGGTTGCGGCTCCATTGGTGGCTGCTGGCGCCGCGGCTGCTGCATCGTTGGTTTGGAGTTCCTCATCCGAGTAGTCAATGAGATCTTCTTCGTGAGACATGTTGTAGGATGACGGGAGCTGGGGATAGAGTGGAGGGGGATGTAGTGTGAGACTATTGTCGAGTGGTAACGCAAGGCTACAGGGACAACGCCGGCTGTGTTGAAATGTGCAGTCAAAATCGAACGGCCTTGACTAGCCCGAGATCCTTAGAGACAGTAGTTATCAGCCGTAAGATGTCGGAGTGAGGGATTGAGTTGGATGAAGTTGTTGAATGTTGTTGCGAAAGAATGGATGATCAAGGAGCCAAGAGAACTTGAAATGAATCGCAGCTAGACCGAATCCATCATCGCGCGGAAAGTGAATCATTCGCTTTCGGTCCACCCTGCGACGACATCATCTCAAAAAAAAAATTTACAAGAAGGCACTCTGGCCAATTCAGCCTGCCACCAATCTGCAGCTCTCTGTGCTGCTGCATGAAGTTTCAATCGGCCAGCCATGGCGCAAGATAAAGCAAAAACGCAGAAGGGACTTGCTCAGAAACATCTACATTCGAGGATTTCCTACCTATATCAAGCTGCCACTTACCTTGCGAAAGGTACAGATCAACCGCAAGTGAGATCGAATTGCGTCAATAATGAGGCCAAGAAACAGAACAAGCCTGGTGAAGAGCTTCAATGCGCAGTAGCTGCCTCTCAGGCTGTGTCTGAGAGCCTCCCTATTTCGCCAACCGAACCAAAAATATGGATGCGCAAAATCAGTTCTGATGATGATAGGGTATCCGAAGAATCCGCTCTCTCCCGCCAGCTGGTTGTCCACCTCCGAGCGATATCGCTGAAAAGCCAGATTAGGCTATCTCCTGCGATGAAGCATACGATATGCAAGCGCTGTGACATTCTTCTAATGCCAGGATCTACGTCTACGTCCTATATGGAGAATAACAGCCGCGGGGCCAGGAAAGCTTGGGCTGACGTCCTAGTCACGACGTGTACTGGGTGCGGTACCGCAAAACGATTTCCCGTGGGAGCCAAGCGCCAGCTTAGGAGGGAGTCCAGGATTGGCAAAGCACGAGATGTGGGAACATCGGGCCATGAGGCTGTCTAGCATGAGAATAGTGATTGAGCTGTGTTGCCTCCAAGTCGAGTCCTACTTTTGCATATCGCCACGGTGCCGCTTAGGGTGGCACTCCAATTATTTTCAATATGCCGACTTGTGAAGGGAAACATTTTACAACAATGAGATAGTGATTCAAGAAAACATGGAACCCCAGCAGTAAGGACACAATGTCCCTACTTCCTGTACGGTGACTGAAGCGCACAACATCTAGCCTACTGGACTCCGTGTCATGACAAAATAGTGGTGGATGCCGTGGCCGCCATACTTGGACATGTCTATATCCAGTGTCTCTACGTCCACAAAACCCGTGCTTTGGTAAAGATGGTGACCTTCCGACGATGCTTCCAAATAGGCTTCGAGCCCCAATCCGTCTGCGAGTTTGAGCCCCCAACACAGAAGCATTCTCCCAGCACCTCTACGCTGATGCTGTGGTTCACATACAAGCATGTTCAGGCCTAGGAGTCAATCATTTTAGTGCGAATTGTCGAACGGAAGGTCAAGTCAACTCAAACTTACAGCAATGCGGTTTTCCGCCCATAACCTTTTGCCTTTCTACACAAATGGCATTGTAGAATTCGTTGGCGGCGTCAACATTGGTCCCTAGGTCCCACTTTCTCGCTTCCGTATGTTTCCACTCGCTCTCTGGTCTTTCCATTTCATAAATATTCCATCTGGCAAACGCGATGATCTCGCCAACGTCCGTGTCCACGGCCTTGATGAAGCGCATGGTCGGATGGTTTGAGATCTCATCTCGCCAACGCTCAATGGAAGCGCCCCTGGCCTCTGTACCCGGGATTTTTGGATACATGAGGCGATTCCACGGGTCTTTGCTGAAGGCAGCGTACATGATATCGAGCAGTCGTTGTATATCAGCCTCTTGGGCCTTTTCAACGAGGAGAACCATGTTGAGGATAAAAAGTTTCTCTCGAGGGTGGTGGATGCGTAGCTTGCCAAGAGGAGTACTTCTAGGCACGGTAACTGCCCTTTTTGAAGAAGTAGCAGAAAAATGAGTCACGAGTAGCAATCTTTAGCCAGGGTTAAATGTAAAGTATAGTGCAAAGAATAAGAACCGAAGTAGCGTCTTCAGCCCCAATAAGAGGCAAGTGTATGCGGGAGCTTCGCACTTCATCTGCATGTTTGAGTCACCGATCTTCCCCAATTTCCCAATCCTCCTCTATCGATTCAATAATGACACAGGTTCGAGCTGGCCTCTGGTAGGAATTTGCCACGCGATCGTCAATCTTCGCCCTTGATCGGATTGAACAGACCCGAGCACCCGAACGGCGGTAACATGCAGACAAATCGGAAGCAAAGACAAGGCGGAAGGTGAAGAAGCCAGACATGCTGAGTGGTGTGGTGGGGTGAGGCGAATCAACATGTCGATGTGGTACAAGTCTACGATACAATCCCTCGAACTGTTGTACTTCTGAAAATAAGATACATATAATAAAAGAATCAAGCGAGCCGGTGTTGTTGGCAACCCACCATGCATACTGGCAAGCCGCAAATGAGATGTGGGAATTTGGAAATTGGAAACACTCACATGGTAAATATGCCCTGCTCAAATGGAGAGCTGAAGGACACACTGGCGGATATGAGAGCATGACAGCCGGTTGGCCACCTCCCACAATTACTTCCCACCCTTCGCACTTCATTTATCCATCTGACCCTCATCGTTCGAAACGTTGCTGATTCGGAATCGCCAACAGTGTTTCATGGACTGCTAATTCCTTCTCTGTGATTCTTGGATTTACATCCCAGAGTCCTGCGCTTTTCTCGGCATTTTTGGTGATATCCCCAATGCCCCATGCATCGCTTCTTTTAGTTGACAGCAGCTTTGGAAGAACGCGAGAAATCCCATCAAGTGAGCAAAGTAGGATGACTATCTCTTACATATCTTCTTCATGTTGAGCATTTCCATCATTGTTCCCGTAAGGACATTTATGGAGAGGCTTTGGTCACAGAAGACTCGGGCAGGAATTGATTTGAGCACCATTTGAGCAACTCTCGTAGTACTTCTCTAACTATGTAGTTAACGGTTTGCAGGAAAGCGGTCCGTGGGACCCTGTTCTACCATCTGGGTGGCAATGGCCCATGGATAAAGATGATTGATGGAAACGTTGCCTTTGCAATTAACATCTTCCCACCGCACGGTGGCACCGTGGTGCAAGTACATATGGTCAGTCGCTGGTCGATCGAAGTGTTTTGGAGCGCTGTATGTTGTACTTCCGGCCAGATGTCGAAGCATTCTGAGCGATGTCCAACAACTAACGCTGGTGATTAATCGTACCTTTTACTGCACTTTTCAATATCGCTTGGTGTCAAACCGAGAAATTCCATAGGCTAATCTGTCACCAGGGATGCTAGATCTTCTCCAATGTATCAAGCACTCGAACATCACCTTCGAGGGTGATCTTTCTTTTGTCAACGACTGGGGTTACCTCGCCTTAGCCTTGCCTCTTGCGGCCCGTCCTTCATGTTGAGACGTTGACTTGAGGAGGCAGATCCTACTCTTGACCACAACCACATTGCAGTCACCTGCCTATATGCAGGTACACTCTCAGATTTTCAACAGGCGCCAAAATGTGGTCTCGCTATTGCCAACTCCTGCACCCACCTAGAGCAGGAAAGAGGCTCACACTGTGGGCCAGCGACTCCAAGCGCGTCATCGAAACGACAGAGAATTTTGCCAATGGCTTATTGGGTCTTGACTGGTCTTCAAAATTGTTGAGCGCAGCTTCATCCCGGAGACGAATAATCTTGGTGCTGACACTCTAAGGCCTGGCGACACTTGTTTGGCGTCTCGTCATGATGCGGCGCTCGGCCACCATTACGGATACACGCAGCTTTTCAAATTTCGAGACATCTATCTACCTTCAATTGTAGATCGGTTCCATCCAAGAATTTCTCACGTCAACCTCACCAACAGTGAGGTCTATAGCATGCAGGAAATGTGTGGCTTCGAGATCGTAGTCAGGGGTAGTAGCCCATGGTGTGAAGTCTTCACTCGCAAAGACTGGCTCAATTTCGAGTGCGCACATGACATGATACACTACTACCGCGCTGGACCAGGCAACAGCTACGCACCCACTATGGGTTGGCTCTGGCTTGATGCCGCAGCCAATCCATCGAAAGGGGGCCCATTGGCCGAAGGGGCATTCTTTAGCTTGTGAGTCTATGCAAGATCCACTTCGAAGTTCCAATAAATCATGCAGCACTCCAGCGTCCGTGACGGTGACATTCTCCCCATGCTCACCGCCCTCGATCTCTTCAATTCCACCCGTCACCTGCCCACAGCCTACAGACTGCTCGGCCGTCACTGGTCCCTGTCATTTTCGAGCTTCTCTAATGCGACAGCACCCAGCCGTCGCCCTGAAAGGATGGTCTTCTGCGCCCCTAGAAACGGCCTTTGCTAAGCAAGACCCATGTTCGACAACGGCCGAAGAAGCGAAAAAGTCATTACGTTCGTACCTATGTCAATGACGGTGCTATTGCGCTGCCAAGTTGTAAATCAAGTCCCGGCTCGAGCTGTCCACTCAGAGAGTTCCTGTCACACGTTAAAAGGAGAGGCGAGGAGAACCGGAGATGTCAAGGAGATATGTGGTCTGAGCGTGGGAACCCTGGATAGTATCACGTTCTTGCATCAATCATCGGTCGTCCCTAACAGAGCTGATGAGACTGGGACATCTGTCCTTGGTTCCTTCCTCAATCACGCAGTCTACGCACGGGTGTGCTTTTCTGACCTTTGATCGTCGATAGTGCTAGTAGTCAAGCAGTGCTGAAATCCGAATCAGAACGGTGGGGCGTTTGGACACGAGAAAGATGCGACGGCCCGAGGAGATCGGATTTGTGCTTTGGGGGAATAGGCGATGAGCAGAAGCTCTAACAAAGACTGTAGACATCGAAAGGGGTCTGCAAAATGCTCCAATACTAGACATAGTCATTAATGAAATCATCGATAAATTAGACGGTTCCTCGGATCCATGACAATCTTTTGCATTGCTCTCTGTTTCTGTTGTAGAACGCTCGCTGCGTCAGCCACATCGAATGAAGACTCCATGTCTATGGCAACAAGACCGGAGCCTGGGAGCACTGCTGGCCCTGCCATTTGTCCTGTGTATTGTATGAGCATCATCCGCATCTGGTCCGTGTGTATGCAAAAGAGGAGCTTGGCTACGGCGAGATGGCTCCAGGACGCGACTTTGAGACGCAGGCTGTGGGCTTTGTGGAGGACAGGTTGACAACAGGCAGGCGTCGGGCTTTCTCTGACCGTGAATGGCGGTGGATGGGAGAGGCTGACATGCAAAATATGATAAGGGCAGGTAAGGTTGGGAAGGACAAGGAGAATGTATGATCTACAAGCCGATTTCGTTTCGTTACAGGCCTTATCACTGTTCATGGCAGCAGCTTGACCATGCTAGTGAAAGACTCGTTGAGGTGGTCGCAGGTTCGTTGATTCAACATTCTATAAAAAAATGAAGTATATAGGACTCTGAACTGAGAAGTATGACAGGAGGGTTTCCAGAGCTTTTCCGGCGTGTTCCATGTCTTGTTGCTCTTTTTCCTGTGAATCATGAAGGACATCTCTTCTCTTGGCACGTACCAGCACCTGGGCGTTTTCATCGTCGTTAACAAACAGCTCTCCATCGTTGGGCCGCATGTGAAGCATGTGGGGGACTGTGAATAAGCTAACAACGGAATGTACGAGACGTCTGACGGGTCCACAATGGCTAGGAGAGAGGCGGACAGTAAGCTCCGCGAGCCGGCGTCAAGTTTCCTGGGCTCCGAAGCTTGGTGGTCTGCTGTTCTTAAAGGATCTCGACGTACTCGCAGCCATCTATTTGCACGTCCTCAAGGCTAGGCGACCCTTAAGATAGGATATCGGAAACAGGAGGCATTGGCCTAAAGAGGACGATTATATGCAGGTCCACGCCCCTGCACCATGGCGAAGTAAAGAGAAGTGGAGGATAAGGACATTCTGGGGAGAGATGCCAGTCTCCACCGGCTTCTAAACAACGGGAGCCTTTTCGCCATTTCTCCAGACCACTATTCCATCAGGGGAAAGCTTGCTGGGTAGCAAGTATATTTGGTGGGAGATAGGCCTGTTTGAGAGTGGTGGACTGCTGATGATGGAGAACCAATGGATATAGAGCAACCAAAATGGACATGGAAATTGGTCGGAGTCGGTTGATTGCGCCCAGCAATAAAAACATTCTGGATCATGCGCATGTGGCAAGCATCAACTTCTGGAGCGCAAAAATAGTATGTTCATCGAGAATAAGATGGCGAGAGAAAGAGGAAGGGACGGAAGAGGGGTGCAAATAAAATGTTGATGGTTCATGGTCGCACCATACATGGCCGCGAAGATTGAAGGGTGTGTGCCTCTCGTCTCTGTCCCGCACGGTATGATATACTCGGGAATTTTCATTTTCCTGTCGAAGAATGGAGCCCCGATCTTGAGTCTTAGTCTGAAAACTGGTGAGGATGCTACACCACCTGGGCACTCAAACGCTGTCAGGAGTAGGTAAGTGTTACGGGTTTTTGATCAGGAGCTAACCATTAAATTTTAATGAAAGTGCATTTTCGAGACAATTGACAAATCTGGTACCCAAGATGGTGTCATGTCCCTCTTTAGGCCAAGGCACAGACCGGTACTGTCGAGATCTTCAAGCTGATGTGCTATTTTCATTCGGCGCAGATAGTCAACACTGCTGGAAGATCCATATGACTACGCACGACATCACAACATCACGACATCGAAAATGAGACATGCATGCAAGCATGCAAGCATGCAAGCAAGACAATTGCATAGGATGAAAGTGAGATCGTAAAGACATGACTCAAGGGAATTAATGCGTTAACACTGTCGACAGAAATTTGATCATCGAAGCTTTCGGATAGGATAGGGTAGATGTGCTTCGATCACTGACTATAGTGGTCTGAGAGCAAGTCTCGATCTCATTCCAGGCGGACGATGGATGAAGATCGAACGTCGTCGAGAGGAGAGGAACATGGCCCCTGAAGCTCGCTACCCAGATCTCGACCATATCGAAACAACGCGTCAATGTTTGTAATGATGAGTCGCGCCTAGGAACAATGGTGGACGGGCACGAAGAATCGTTGAAGATGAAGTGGTTGCTTGTTGATCACCCGAAAGGAGTCCCGTGGTTTCAGGTATTCTTGGAATGAAAGGTTCTAGGAGAATTCTGTATATGCGATATGCGACGTGGAGATCTCGGGAATGCCATGTGCGGGTGAAAGATTGAGTACGGCAGTGGCGGTGCGAGACGGCCGTTGACCGGTCTGCTTCTGCAGCGTGGGGGACAGTAGGCTTGAGCCCACTGTGTCAGACAAGTACTTAGGCTCAACGATACTTCCCGTCGAAAGCATGCAGAATGCACGACCTAGCGGCCACACGGAACTGGGTTCCTGCAGGATGCACGGTCAATGGAAGGTGGGGATCGTATAGCCGCAGCAATGATAGAGCGAAGTAGTGAATAGTGGATATTCTTGGTCGGAACACTGTCATTGTACCGAATTAATTGGCATATAAGATACTACCATATAGCCGAAGCGTCCATCTGATCGTCGTTTGGAACCGTATTTTATATGTAAAGGGGCCTTATAACACTGTGGTATCGTATGGCCTAAGGCGCTAGTCAATGGTCTTACTAAGCTCACTGTCGCCAATCAGAGAGCTCGAAGAGACGCTCTTATTAGACGAGAAAATACCTCTGTACGGGGGATGGTACCTGATTTGGGGGCGTAGGGTACCGCAAATGGCCTGTACCTACTCCGACTACTCATTATTCTACTTATCTTACTACTATAAGGGTTTACTTAATAGATTCCCAATGGACTTGAATGGCTACTTCTGATTTTGCATTGGGGGCCTACTATTAAGTACCATTACTCAGCAGGCTACTAGGACCCCTATCTTACAGTCTAATTATGGCCTACGTCTGAAAAACGTTATTTTGAACGGTATTTTATATGCAAAGGGGCCTTATAATGATGTGGTTTTTTATATGCCAATTAATTCGGTACTGAAACCGTTCGCATGAAAGGTGGTGGGGACTATTCTATCAGCACTTTGCCATCTCTGAGACGAAAGTTTCCTTTTCCGGAGTGGCTCTGGAGTATCTGCTCGACCCTGGCAATTCTAGATCACACCAAGAAAACATAGGAGGAAAAGAGGGGAAAAAGGCAGGAACAAAAGAAGTAAAAAAAAGTAAAAAGAAGAAAGGGTAAAAGGAAGATAAATGAGAAAGAAAAAGAAGGGGAAGACGAAGGTCGATCAAAGGGAGCCAATCTACGATGACCTTGGTCCTTGCTTCATGCAGAAGGTATCTCACACGGAGAGCGATGGAATGGAAAAAAGAAGAATCTTTTCCTGTTCCACGTTCCAGTCCGGAAATTATCAGGCAGGTGGAAGTTCCTACGAGTGGTTGAGCACTCTTTTACACTCGGAGCATGCATGCATATCATTATTATGTTTTTGCGTAACAGGCTAACAGCTGGCTAGAAGGCTGGCCGCAGGGGTGTCAGAACATCGCTACTCTATGTGGACGCACCATCTTTTACCCTACTAACGAGGATGACTACTCCAGTGGTGCCAGCGATTGCAGCATCAGTGCAAATGGCCAATATTTTCTTTGCTATCAGCCAGTGAAATTCGAGACCGAACTACGCCGTGATTGAATCGACGTCGATGGTCTACAGGTCTTGTATCTCGGTAGGCAAGCTATCTAGATCTCATCGAACTGCGTCACCCGGTAAAAGCATCCCGCTCGCAGACGGCAGCGGAAGCGGGAGACAATGGCGAACTTGCGGCTCTCCACCTGCTGGGTCTCCCAAGTGACGGCGTGATTTGGTTTCGGGAAACTTAAGTATCTATCTGCAAGGCGCAGTACGGAGTACTGATTGAGATGCGCAGGGATATCGTTCGAAGATGGCAATACTGTAAGAGTCAATAATAATGATACTAATGAAGGCTGCTCCGCTTCAGCAGGGACTTCTTGCAGGAACCTTCTCACGGGGCATCAGCATCCAAAGTAGCAAAAGCTGCGAGGTTTTATAAAGTAAGCTTCAGCTTCCGCTTCAGCTTCCAGATAAGTACGTGTACTTTACCTAAAGTATCAGAATTCAGGAATGGCATCTATCTCCGCATGATCGTCCACGCACGTGAAGTGTGTGGGTCTTTGCTCGTGGTCAGCAGGGACTGATAACGTCATTTTATCGCTTATCCTGCCTCTTAAATGATGACGATCTCCATGAGGCAAATATATCAAGTATCATTCGTGTAGATCAACTTGATCTCCCTTGTCCGTCACATCCACGTCCGCGTGATTCATGGAAAGAGGCATTAATCATTAATCATTAATCATTAATCCTACTTTAATGATGTTACGGTATTACGGTGCAAAGGCGAATTCTTCGCAGAGTTTTTCAACGCTCGTAAACTTAAAGTGGGATATGCTACTTTAGCATATCTTGGCAGCTTGAGCCTTTTTCGCTGCAATCAATCATTTCTCTCTTAAGGCTGACAAATGATACCGAAGGAGAAGTATTGTCGGTTAATGATCCGAAAATCCGAAATGTGGAGATTCCGAGATGAGGAAAAAGGCGGAGGGCATGCTACAGTAAAGTAAAGCAGGTAAAGTCAAGTAAAGTAAAGTCAAGTAAAGTCAAGTAAAGTAGTTGGTCGTTCTGTTCGCTTAACTTTATCTGGCGCACCAATCACAATGTCCAGAGCTCGACGATGCTCGTGTTGGATGATCTAATTCCATTATTATTGAAGAGGCAATCACAACTGCAAGTCAAGGCCAAAGCACACACTGCGTTCTTCAATGGATTCGGCCTGGATTCAAGCCCACCGTCATATCTGCGACGTGTCCGAGACAAGAAACTCGACCTCCACAGAAAAGGTCCGAAAAGGACTGGGGGGGGGGGGGGGAACGCAAGGTATACTTGACTCTGACTTGTACGCTTGGAAGGAAGGACAGATATCTGTGACGGAACTAGGCGCATACTTTGTCTGATGTCTAAGGCAGCTTTGACTCGGGGGTCGATCCGTTGATCATTTCACGTGCTTGCTTAACGTGGGAGCTGTAGATCTCCAACTCTCTGGAAATATTACCCGCAAACGCAACAATGTAACGTCATCAATCAATCAATCAAGGCTGTGCACCTCGTATCCTCTCTACTCGGAACTTGGGGGTATTAAGCACCGCAATCATCATCCTGCCTTTGGCTTCCCTTATTGCCGCAAAACATCAATCAAACACACCAAAGTGGCTCGGAGTAATTACGTGAAGCGAGTGAAGCGATGCATTGCGTCGAATCTAGACTCTAGCATTCAGGAACCGGATGTTAGCGATTTTAACGGTTAGACACAGCGCGGTCGGCGGAAAGGCGCAGAATTCTCCGGTCATGGTCCGATGGACGATACTGAAACAACCGCCCAATGGGTTTAGATGCAGGGTACCACAGTACCACTTAGCTACCCTTTTAACTGGCCTCCTGGACTGTGGCACAAAAGTACTTGTCTGGTAACTTCAGCGATAGTGGCTTGATAAGAGTGTAGACTGCTGTGCTGATCTTCATCACGCTTTGCTCGCCCGCACGGAGATGCTCTACGTGAATTTACAAGTCAAGGGTACTCATACAGTGGTCATTGGTTAGCTTGTAGCCAACGGGCAGGGACTGAGGAGAAGCTGTGAAATACGCTTCTTTCCAGTGAAGAGGCGTAAAGATCTTCCAGCTTTCGCTTCAATGTCCCTTTATTCAAGCTTCCACCCCACCATCATCGGTAGCCATGCTTTTTACTTCTTAGTTCCTGACATAGACGCCCATGATTATTTGATTACCAGGGGGGTCTCTACTCTTTTTCTTTTTTTCTTTTTTCTTTTTGGTAAGGGAAGGCTAGGAGGGTTTTTGGAGGGCTAGGAGCTTAGGGGTACGAGGCGATAGGAGGGCTAGGAGGGCCAAGTTCTTCTCACTAGTCACTTTTAGCAGTAAAGGAAGCGAGTGGCAGGTTACATCTCTAAAATGGTAAAATGAACAACTTTGCCTCGAGTGGTAAACATGATTGATTGATTGATTGATTGAATTGAATTGATTAAAATGGCGGAACATAGCGAGCCCTGTCGTTGGTTCTCTTCATATTCGATCCACTACGACTGCCTTCCACACCATCTCAACACTAAAGTACTATTCCCTAAGCTAAGTACATCCTGGAGCACTGATTCCAGCTACACTTTTGCCCTGCTTCGCCAAACAATTGATGTACATTCACTATCATGGGAACCCTGCAAAATCCTCTACGACTCAACGACTCAATTTACAACTTCCTTTCGTTTCGAGTCATGGAATATGCCTGCGAAGCACATGGCCACCTTGAACCCGCACTAAAGTCAAGACTGCATTGATGGATCTTCACCTCCCCACCCCTCGGCCCCCCCCCTCATCTCTTATCCTCCTCTACTACTACTCTACTTTGCTAGGCCTTGGACTTCTTAGCCCAACCGCAGCGCTACTTGGTCCAGTCGGGAGATTCCTTCCTCTCATTTCCTGCACACTGCTCTGAACGCCAATCCAGAAGAGGCCTGGACAACTGCGGCCCTATTATCTGTACTCCTGTTCGCCGCCACTACCCTACGTCCATTAGCGCGGGTCGCCGAGTAAGACCGTCCACTGTGAACCACAGCAGCTTTCAATCTTCAATATAGTCGTTGCGTCGCCTCACTTGGGCTTTTCCAAATAAAGAAAATCCTTTTGTCGAAACTACTTCAACTTGCTACATTGCATTGTTTGGTTTTGTTTCTCCCTTTTCCCGCAATCCTGGTTAGACCCAGCCCAATCAGAAAGAGATATCCGAGCTTTGGGGTAGTCCGCCTCCCTTGAAACTCGACTTGCAGCAGATGATCTCAAGCCGCATGTCGACAGATTATTCTATTTTCATATGGCTGCGGGGAACTCTTCGAGGGTGAAACCCAGACACCAGTCTCACCTACCCACCTCAGACCTCGCTACCCAAGAAGGAAGAAATATAAAGGACATGGTCATGGCGTCAGACCCGGAAGAAGCAGTACAGGAGCCCGAGGTGCAACCGCCGCTGGACCCTTTACCAACATCGTTTGACCACGGGAATCCCACCTCCATACCGCCACCAACCATGATGCCGCTCAACACCGCCGCCATGCTCTCGCAGCGACGACGCAGGAAACACTCGGCATCACTCAAGCGCTCTGCATCAACACCCAACGTTCGTGGTTTTCCAAATGGCGATCCGAGCATGACGTTGGCAGAGAAAAGAAGAAATAAGTTGGGCTACCATCGCACCTCTGTGGCTTGCGGTATGTATTCTTTTATGGGCATGTCAGAAGTGTCACTGAGTTTCATTCGCAGGACACTGCAGACGGCGCAAGATAAGATGCTTGCTCGCTCCAGACGACCCGCAGAACAGATGTGCCAACTGCATACGACTGAAGAAAGACTGTAACTTCTTCCCTGTAGACCAGCAACCGCAGCTCGAGAGACGACCTCGTACCTCCTCGAGAGCCGGCACGATGGCGTCGAGTTCATCGGATTCTTCACCTGCCTTAGCTGGAGATCATCTTCCATATTCATTGGATTGCACCGAAGATTTCAATGCTTTTTCACAGCCGTCTCTCTCAGCTCCATTTACCACGTCAAGAGGGTCTATCAGTGGACTAATTTCTCCGCTGACGAGAGGTGAGTTGTGATGCATCTCCAAACCCCGTTAGCGCTCACAGCTGACTCTTCTCCCCAGGCCCGATAATCACCAACGCCTTTGAGGTTCCACTGCAGAATCGACCTTCATGGGATTCGCCTTTTCTGGACCATGGCCCGACGTCAGCGGGTCATTCATCGCCCGGTGATTCTACGCATGCCTACTGGGGAAGGCACTCAGGCTCTCCAATGACTCCGGGATTTTCGCCTCATCTGCCGGGGCCTACTGGTTCGATCCACAGCGCCCCGGATGCTAGGAGTAGCTTTACATCGTTTGCACCATCGAGGAGCGACTTTGGATGGTCTTCGGCACAGCGATCAATGTCGTTTGGTCTTGTGGAAGACCTTTCCCTCAATTGCCACAACCACAACCAAAACCATTACCATCCTCAGTCCGCTTCTATGGATTACAGAAGAAGGGCATCAGATATGCATCCACCGTCATTGCAAACGAGCAACAACTCTTCCAATACATCGATTTCCGAGGCACATATGACGCCATTATCGGTTCCGATCTCGAGTTCACCCCCACAACACTGGATAGCTCCAACAACATGGGGCTCTCTCCCCAACAGCTCGCTTGTGACCAAGGGACCAGATCAGTGGTCAGAGCCGACAATATTGGCGAAGGTCCAGGAAGAGGACTTCGGACCTCTTTATGGTGGCGAGCCTGCAATCATCTACGCAGATGCGGACCTCCAGTGAGCGCATGGACGAAAGTGTGTATCGCGAAATGTCTGTACAACCTTGCAGAAGTGAATCATCGTTTTTGGGTTGCTATGCGTCGTTTCGTAAGCAGGTCTTCAGACAGACTTTGGTGGTGAAGCTCCAAAGGTTTCATCGTGGATTCTTGGATACAAGCTATCGATAGCAGCTGGCTGGATGTTGATGTCGCAGATGTGGTTCTAGTTCCGGTTCAGATCCGTTTCGACTAAGGTTATGCGCATGACGGTGCTGGCCATAGTCTACTAAGCGCAACCATGATTCTTGACTAATACAACAGAGTTGAAATGAAGGACTGCCTCTTTCGTTTCGAAGACCTGATTGAGCGCTGAGGGGTGGAGAAGCAAGCAGAATCTATCGATGTGCGACCGACGCTCCGACTACAGGCATGCGCACGCTTTCACACTTTCCAAGACCAATCACGATAATCGCTCGGGACATTGCGAAGCTCTGCCGCCGAGTAGACTTGTCAGTGGTAATTGCTTGGCCAACCAATGCCAGACAGCAGGCTCCTCACTTTTACCTCAAAACGTAGATGAGCATCGCTGCGGCAGCAGCTACGGGCACAAAGCTCTGGTATCACTTCATCATGAAACCATTTTGTTTGAGGTATTGGTTGATCTGTATTGATAAGCATAGTTGCCGTGGGCCGTTGAGCGGTCTTTCGCTTCTGGTATGATACTTGGGGTCTCGGGCATCCTGGCAGGTGGAATCGGGGAGGATGAAACTACCAGAGGATGGCTTGGGCATTATAAAATCGGCGATCTTTCTCAATCACCATTTGCGTGCAGTTACCGAGAAACTTGTGAAAACCTGTACATGCATTGTCACTATGCAATGAGTGAACACAACCTCCGTGCAAAATGCAACACCCCTTTCCTTCTGCCTCAAGCTCGCATACACTCCATCACCCTCCCAGCACTTCCACCACACTGTCCCGCCATCATCTAAGCGGTAGGGTTCGGGTTCATCTGCGACCGAGCATGTCAGCGAACTTCCTTTCTTCGCACGCAATAGTCTATCTTCCTAGTCGAATATCTGCCACCACGCAGCCACTATTTCGATGGACCGTAAGGGGGAACGGCTTGTTTGACGCACCTTCCTCTTCCCACCGGTCATAGTAACATTCACGAATCGTCTAGTGTAGGTGATTCTAGCCAATCTTTTAGCTCTTCAAATTCTCTATTGTTCCTGCTGACCCATTTTTTTTACCTCTTCTTCGCGCGGCCCTTCGGTCTGTGACAGAATTAGATTATCGGGATAGGAAGAGAGTAAGGGAGAGACGTGCGTCTTCTTCTTCTCCTGAGGCTCGACCTGCCGTTGCCAGATTCATCAGCACTCGTCTCACAACCCCTCACATGCGTGTGTGCGTGTACGAAATTGGGACATCCCATCAAAGAGCTAGGAGTGGGTGATGCGTCATTTTTGAAGATGTAGTGCCTTCGAAAGAGAAGCGGAGGTGCTGTGGATGGATCGGTATGGTACCTTTGGAGTCTGCGATCTAGTTTATTCTTAACGAGGACGTCTTGAGTACTCTTGTTCATCATACTTACTTAACTTTGCCTGCACGAGCAAGCGACCCCTGAAGAGAAGTGAGAATCAGTAGCTACTCAGTCGGGTCAGAATGGTTCGTAGGCTTACGTGGACTTTACCCATGTTTCGATTTGTTCTTCTGTTCGAGTTTCCAAAGGCTTTGGCTCGCTTTGTGGGGGTCCTGAGTGGCGAGGAAGCTGTCAGTATTGCTGCTCAGGGTAGGGCTAAAGCAGTAGGTGAAGCTACTAATTCTGTCAATGGACTATATTTGGCATGACTTACGATAGCTGTGAGGTGATGTGGACGAAGGTTTTGGGTGTGAAGATGGAAATGGGAGTCACAATTGTGCTGGCAAGATTCTTAGCGATATTACCTTAGTCATCAATTCTTGGCGCGCCAAGGTGAGTAACATCCCCGAGTTCAGGCAGACCCACGCAGGCTGGTGGAGCCGTCAAGAGAAATGGTAGTTTGAGGAATTGAAACCTCTCACTCAATTGTACGTCAAATTTGGGTACCAAGCCGGAACAATGTGTCCTCCATGATCATCTCTTCCAGGAAGAACATTGAATAGCGCAGGAAGCTCCTTGTTGGTGATGATTTCGTCAGTATTTGGACGAGTCATGGCATTCCAACTGCCACTTTTTCTGGCACCTACAATTGAGGCTTTGTTTCTGTCCTGCTCAACCTATGATAAGATACAAAGTCTCAAATCCGTCTAGGCAATCTCCTTTCCCGGCTCACTTGGCATCAGGTTATACACAAGCCCTTAGTTTATTACGCTTTAGCGAATGTTCCTGGCCGGCCAATCGCGCCCTTCTACAGCATGCCAATTCCTACAGCTATCCCGTCCGTCTTCAACCTTGCCCTTCTGGAAGATATGTATAGCAATTAGTCCCCGAGCTCGAGAAGCGTACTGGTAGGCGAAGAGAGTAGGGGAGCTTCGTGGCGGTTCAGGATCAAGATAGTCGAGTCTAGTACTCGTGTTGACTTCGCTGACTGTGAGTAGGCTAACAACGTCCGTTGGTGAGTGCTGGCATATGGTCAGCAAGGTCGAGCAGAGAGTGATGAAGACCTCTATGATGGTCAGGGTAGTGCCTTGAAGCTCGGCAAACATGGTTGAGAGCGGGAGCATCAAGTCCTCCGGAGACATTGGTGGCGCTGGTAACAGTGATATTGGGAGGATATCGTACGTATATGTTTGATCTCTGAGTCAAATCTACCAGGGTTTGAGTTTCGTTGCTTGCACCGGTTCCGGCGAGTGGCCACGGCAGAGTCTGCATGCAGCCCACGGTAGCTTTTATGCCGTTTTCGGTCCAGCATAGAGCCATTGTAAAGACAACAAAAGTAGAGGCTATGGTGGTCTGGTGAAAGCTTTGTATAATCCATAAAAGAGAGTGATTTGAGCTATGGCGCGTACTATCGAGATCCTTACGTTCTTGTAGCCTTGAAAAGAAAACTCGTCTCCAAGAAAGATCGAGGTGAAACCCTCTTACGGTATTCTGACCAGCATTCGTGTAGGTTGATTCTCCCCTTGTTGATCCTCAACATTCCCCGTCCCAGACTGTCGTCGAACAATGTCATCTTCAAGAATGCTCTCATTCGAGCTGATAGACATAATTGATACAGGTGATGTGAAAATAGTGAAAAGTGTAGTTTCAGGTGTAGGCGGGAGAAGACCCACAGGGGGGTTCGACTGTGGGATACCTTAATCGTTCAAAGGATGTAGTGCTTGACGACTGTTGGACGGGACTTGTGAAGCTAGAGTCAGTAGATTAAGCATAAGGAAAAGAAGAAGGCTTCTCGCAGACGCTGCAATGGACGGGCAACTCTGATGGTAAAGATTGAAAGTAACCGAGTACACGAAAGACCTCAAGTTCGCAGCTGGGAGGAAGCCGTTTTCTTGGCTGTGGTAATAACGACTTATATGCTCAGATCGAAGAGAGGTTCGAAGCCAAACAAACAAGAACACTATCGGCGATTATCCTCCGGGGTCACAGATATGAAGAGAACCATAAGTATGGTCTTGCGATATCTATCAGCATCCACCTTTGGGGGATTTATATACTTTCGACGGAAATCCATCCGTCCTGTCGTGTGGCTAAGCGGATACTATACATAGGTATTCCCTTTGATTCAACATTCGAGGAATGCAGCTAATCTCCAATGAAAGACTTCCAAGGAGCAAATGAATGGCGATGCTCCCTTGGAAGAGTTCCTCAAGACTGACACCCTCTTAGATTGATTTGGAGCGACAGGCCATATTTCTTCGTGCGCCTCAGAGGCCTTGGGAGACTACTCTTCAAGCCATTCATGAAGCCAACGTAATAACCATTAGTTCTCATCCGGCATAGTTGCCCTTGAGTGTATTAGGATCTGAAGCAGATTTTGTAGATCAAAAACCAAGAGCAGCAACGAGAGGAAAGGAAGTCAGAAGTACTCTAGATGGTCAGCAAAGGCTTGTCAAGCCACAGCCGTCAGCCCTACAAACCAGACGATTGGATCTCCCTGCGCGTTGCACCTCTTCACGACGCCCAACCCTCCGACCTTCTCTACTGCCCAACTACATACTGGCGTATCAGCAAAGCAAATCAACATACCCCACCGTCTTCCTCAAGTAGTCTCAGCTTCCAACCACCATACAATGCGAGCGGTCTCCAAGTTACAGCACCCAAGCAACATGTAATGAGCCCCCCCGATGCCATCTACCCTCCCTTCCTCTATACCGGATTCGCAACTCGGGCTTTCCCAGTCCGAGCTTCATATTCTTCGCCAACACCAGCAGATCGCTTTGTCTTCCGGTAGCTCCAGCGCCGCGCCGCATTACGCTCACAGCACCACTTCCTCGCGCGGACGCGGACACGCTCGCAGTTCGGCTTCAACCTCTCGTGCAGCGAGTGCTGCAAGCTCGGGACAAGGGGGAGGTGGTCGGCTGCTATTGGATGCCGGAAGTTTGGCGGTATTGGGCAGTCACTTCGAGAGGTTGATGGGAGCGATTCAGAGCAGGGTCAATCATGTACGTTTCACAGCCCTGTCCAAAGCGAAAGGCGCAGCCTTGTCCCTTTGTGGCTCTCGTAACTCCGCCGTTCTGTTTCCTTCGTCTCTTCATGCTCCGCGATAGCCTGCTCATCTCTCTCTAGCTCACAGCGCAAACCCAACGCTCCACGCTCCACCAATCCTCTCGCGCCCAGTCCTCCATTGCCGCCGCCGACGCTGAAATCGCCCGCTTTCGAGATATCTTGCGCCAGATAGACGACCTCGAGACCGAGTTTGACAAAGTGCGTCATATACGTGACATCGTCAAAGGCTTCCGAGCAAGGGTGGAGGGCTTGGAGAGAAGGGTAGATGGGAGGGGGACGGCGGTAAGGGGAAGGCGGTAACATTTTCGATCATGTTGAACATATGAATTCCTTTGTGCAAGCGATGGGCGCCATCAGCATTTTCTGTTTTTTGGGCCTCTCCTTTGCGTTGGACTTTCGGACATTTTGTTTGATCTATACCCTTTAGAACGGACTAGCGCAAGCTACCAGAGGGACCTCAGACCCATTGTACTGGATAAATGTTGGGAGTCTGGGATCATCAATGTACCATCATTTCGGCCCTTTTGAGTTACCTGGGTATCGATTGGCGAATCAATACTTTCTATTCTTGTATACCATTCATTGTTGCCGTCCCCGATAGACTGGGAATTGTGACGGGACTGTGACCAGGCGACATCGGATATCGTCACCAATACCTTCGAATGCGACCCCGTCCGCAGATCGATTTCTGTCCATGCTTGGAACTGTTATGCCTTTGAGCCATACACCTTTCTCCTGTCGTCCCAATCCGCCAGCAGGCGCCACATGCACTCTTCAATGTCCACAGTCCACTATCATCGTCGTATCTCCGATTATTTCCGGCACCCATGATCCACAGCGCAGTAATCTTGATCGTGCAGAGTGCACGACCCAACGGACACCCGAAGACAAGATGTGCGTACATACAGACTGACATGAGCAGGAGATGGCAGCGACCGGGGAAAGGATCGTACTAAGCGTTGAGGCTGGCGTCTGGTAGATTGTATCACAAGGGTTTGATTATTCAACGGATGGCCTGCAAGCTTCGCAGGGCCGTAATTGGACTGGCGAGAGAGCGAAGCCACTGCCTGATTAGACGAGACACATGCAATATTAGGGATGGTATTTGCCGGCAGAGGGGATGGAAAATCTTTGATTGGTAATGGCAAGTAAGGTGAATCATATCAGATTATCAAAAGATTGCAAGGCACTGGGTTGGTTCGTACATCTACTGTACAGAGAGTTGTGCTTTTCTTGCTCAAGGCCGCGAAATTAGAGGGAAACGCACGAATGAACAATAGGCACGCATCGTCTGATAGACGGCATGGTTCTGAACCAGGCGTGCCATTCTAATGTCCATGGCCTCTAGAAACAAGCTTTAGCTCTATCGTATGGACCGGTAGCACCTACAGGTGCTGATGCGCCCAAGATACGTCTCTTCGATGCGCGTGATCTCTGAATTTGGCCCAAAGCCCCTCCTTTTTCCTGGCAACGCCCGTTCATAAAAACGCCTTCGCCATGGCAAGAGGGTATAGAAAAATACATTTTGAGACGCCTCAAGCGATCAGCGAAGAAGAAATCGTCGCCAGCCGGTGTATGGTGTATATACGTTGCTTCGGATCCTATGTAATTCATGACGGCCTCCAATGCGCTCTGAATCTATGTGCTCCCGGGGCTTCCGCCGCCGTGACAGCCTCGCTCGTGCCTTTTCATGTTGCTTCTCACGCTGAAAGCTTTACCACATCCTTTGTGGGGGCACAAGAATGGCTTCTCACCGGTGTGCGAGTGGCTGTGGATCCTTAAACTTGATGGTCGAGAGAAAGCTTTGTTGCACACTTGGCAGACGTATCGATCCTGCGACTGGCCAGTAAAATTGGTCGAGGAAGACGGCGCAATGTAGTGATGATGTTGATGTTGCTGTTGCCATTGGCTGGGGTTGTTCGGGTCTACTGGAGATGCATCTTGAGAATTCGGAGCTGAAGGATTGGAGGCACCTGGAATATTGGGCGGCGGAAAATTGTTTGGAAGCGGTCGCTGGTAGTACATGGTTTGTGCTCCTGTAACGGCCGGTGAAGGATATGAATAGTTCGATCCTGCTGATGGCGAAGGGGGATAAGGCGAATTCGGGTATGGCGATTGTGTTGCTTGTGATGATGTTGAATGCCCAGGGTGCGTGGATGACGGAGGAGGCTGGCGCTGCTGGTGGGGCTCGAGATTGTTAATCGTGCCTCCAAAATACTGGGGACCAGAGGTGGAGGAGTGCGAAGATGTAGCAGAGGGAGACTGGTGGGAAGCGTCAAAACCAAGCTGCGGGTCAATGGGAGGTGATGGCGGTACAGCATTTGGATTGCTCACGGTTGGTTGACCGTATGTATGCGGTCGATGGCCTGCTGTTTGATGGTCGGCGCCTTGCGGTTGTTGCTCGATGGGCTGGCCTTCGGCATCGACTGGGAATCTGATGAGCTTCACACATCTAGTTGCAATGGAAAGTGGACTAACAATGCTGCTCCTCGTTTGGCGGAGGTACATCCATTCCGATTAGACTTTGAATGGAAGGTAGGGTGCGGAGGTTGCTCGGCTCGTCAATTGGTGGCGAGGGCGGAGGCTGAGGAGATCGTGTGTAAACTGGTGACTGGCTGATGTATGGGCTCGCTGTGAGGGCCGAGGCCATATCTTGCCTATGGTCGTGTAGGAGGCGCCCCCGAGGATGTGGAAAAGATTGACTCGATCTTGGGGGGTCTTGCTGGCGGGAATTTTGTTGACCTCTATGAAGGAGATTCGACAGATTCATATCTTCAACAGAATGACCGTCAGTCAATCCACACCTAGATCGGAGCAAGAAAACGATGGCCCAGAGGTACTCTGGTACTGGGGCGCATGCAAAGGAAAGATATGAGGAAGAGAGCAAGAGTTCGAGAATAGTATACATAACCACATGGCAGAGGGGCTACGACTTACAAGGGTCATAGTAGTACCCAAGTCTCCATAGACGGCGCGTCCCTCGAGCCTTTGCACTTCTGCTTTGCTTTTGCAGGGCCGTTGACACTCAGCCCGAAAGAGGTGCACCATCAACCGATCTCCAAGGACCAGTTAGAGTAGCTGGATTGGACTGGAGATCAAGATATGCCGAATTTTGACTAGAGCCCGGCCTTTCGAATCCTTGATGTCGCTCCCCGCTAGATCCTCAACGGCTTGCCGAGTCAGAAAAACGAGATGGTGTGACGGAACTATCCACTTGGAACCGCAGTACCGTACAGGAAGGCAAGCCAGCCAGGAAACAAGGGGTGGGGGAGGGGGGGGGGCTCTATGATTCTGGAAGCGGGAGATGGGAGGTTCGGTTAGAAGTAGCAGGGGGGGGGTTGTACCTTTGATATGTCCTTTTTAGGGCTGTCAGACCGCCCAGCAGACTGTTCTCGCCTAAAGCGGCAGTCGACCTCGTGGATTAGATGATTAAAATGGTCTGTCCGATGGCACTATCCCTGCTGGGGCCCGGGCGATCATGGAATACTTTTGACTTGATCAGGTCACAGAGCGTCAGAGCGCAGTTCGAGGCTTCGAGCTGTTCACTTTTTCGGTCAGTTTCTGTTTTAGAGGGACCGGCGCGTCAAGTGGTGTTGAAGTGTTGAAGATGCGGGACCCAAGCTTTCGGGGTCGGGGAGTCAGGATCCAGGAATGTTGGAATTTAAGTTCACCTAGTCCTTTTCACCCCGGCATCACCTTTCAATTCCATTCGCCCTCTCTGACTCTGAGAGTTCCCTTTGACGGCGTATACAGGAGGGAAAGGGGAAGGTGGCAAAAAAGGAGCAAAGCGTGGTCGGTTCTACGTCGTCTGTGTGGATTATGTGATAGAAGATGACAATCCACACCCTCACCCTCACCCTCACCCTCACCCTCACCCTCACCCTCACCACGGGACTCTTTTCGAAGCCAGAGCCAGAGCCAGAGCCAGCCGAATGATTTTTAGATTAGATCAAGTAGCGCCGGTAGTGAGCTAAGTACAGTACACATCATGTACTCATGTATTATCATGTATTATTATTATTATCCTAACCGCCAACTGCCAAGCGTAAAGTAGAGAACCCAAGACGGCCAGGGGATAAGTTCACCTCGATTGGAGCCCCTGTGTGACACACTTTTACCGGCGCCCGGCTGATCGCTGTGATCGACGTGCACGTTGACGATCGTCAAACATTGCACACAGAATTATGCGTAGAATGTGTAGAATGTGTGGCTTTTCGCCCCCATTGTTAGAGTAGTATATCATTCTAAAACAACCCACCTGGTCTCCTGGTCCGTGGGTACACGGAGACCCTCCCTCTTTCTCTTCCCCATGGGCTTGGCACTCGGAATTAACCATATTGCATATTGCATGAGTATACTGCATATTGCATCCTGCATGATTGGACGGCCCAATAACAATAATAACAATAATAATATCAATAATATCAATAATAGTAATAAATAATAATAATGATAATGATAATGATAATGATATAATGATGACAATGATGATGAGAGTGACAACAATTGTGGGTGACCCGCGAGTGATTTCTGCATCCCTTTTTCCCTTTTGCCCTTCATGCAGGACGAGTCACATACAAGTCACGCAACTCACTAAGAGCGCAGATTCAGAAAGATGCTTGCAACAAAATTTCCCGGGCATCAGGGATATCGGCTTCCAAAACTGGGCGGGATAGCGGTCATCAATATGCAACCAAAACGGCCAGTAGAGCATCAAACATTGGGCAGCGAATAGGGGAAGGACGGAAAAATGCAGATCATATGCACCGCTCGATTCTGTGCACATGGTCGCACACATCGAGCCAGAAGCAAAAAGGAGATGGTAGTATTTCAGTGGTCTAGATAGGATGTTGTAGTCGGATGATATGCATCCAATTGCCCAAGGCGTCGACGAAACACGGCTAGTTCCATCACCACTGCGAAGTCTTCCAGCGTCCAGAATGTCCTGCTGTTCGTGCGCCCTTTCTGATGATCTGATCCATCATGCAGCCTGTCAGTTCAATCCTCCGAAGACCTAGACCCGCAACGTCCAATGCGTCCCGTCTAGCTGCATTGGAACTTCTCATGCGCCGCGCATATAGTACTGTTGCAATGCTTGGCTTCGTCCTCCGAGACTCCCTCCGTCTCATCTGCGACCGCCACTGCAAACGTGCATCAAGTCTTCATGCTGGCTTCATCCGTCCGACCCTGGTTCCCGACCTGAAAAGGCCAGAAGAAAGGACTGCCTCGTTCGAGCCACATGGACGGTTCGCGCGTTGCTTGTCCCATTTCGCCAATTCGGTCAATGTGCAAGACGTTGAGGCTGAGGCGCCCACCACTGCTACTGCGCTGACCCTCAAGAGGCTTGCTTGAATGGCGCGGTTATAACCGGAGGATGCAGGTTGTTTTGGACCCAAGAGATGATAATCACCATGACTCGTCATTTTCTTCCATGCATATTTCCGAGCAGACCCTGAGAAAGGTCGCCAAGAATCCAAGATATCTACGACTGGACTCGGCACCACAATACCTGACAGATGGAGAAACCATTGTCCTCTGTGAGCTGATCGATGGTATATTCTCCGTCCATCTCTCCCGGCTTCACGGTGTGTTTCCCGCATCTCATCCCTTTACATGCGATCAAGTTTCAAACTCGGCGAAACCGTAAAGCATCGCGCATCGGAATAGAGAAAGCATGGACGTCTCATTCCTCCAAGATGATACCCAGCAACCAGGGATTGAAAGCGTGCAATCTCCTCGAGCGTTCTGCACTGTACGTCACGAATCACGCAACGACAATGACGTTTTAGGAAGGGTCTGCTGCGAACTCAGTTGTTCCGGATCCCCATCAGGCTATCATCTTTACAACCGCACCAGACGATTGCCGCCCGAGGCAAGACCAGATCCACTTGCCTGCTTTTTGCATATCTACGGAGTACTGCAGCCGGTCTACGCGTCCAATCAATCACTGTTGCCCTTTTGGGAACAAAACCATCTACGAGAACAAGTTCTGTGTGGACGGAAGCTGGAATAGACGTTGCGGGAATTAGATGAATGGATCGTCAATGTCGACGACAACGGAAAGTCAAATGCACGATCCGGATACTCGGAAAGATCCTGCATCTACACTGCGAGTCTCCCCTCATGACGGAAAATAGGTAATGCACCTGGCACCTCCTTTCCTCCTCGAGCCTCGATCGTCATACCACCTTCCCACGCCCTGGCAATCTGTGCCATTCCGGGCCACGACAGAGCTATCTGTTGGTCTAGCCCTTGTCCCAGTGCCTCGACTCACTCCAAGATCCTTTCTGTGCTACCTTGGCCTGGAGCACATCTCTTGAAAGCACCGCGTTGAGCACCATTTTGCCCCGAGGTTGGTTAGTTCCCCGGGAAAACGCGTCTGGTAAAGGGAAGTACATGCGGATTGGAAACACAAATTCGTATGCTATTCGTATGCTACTCTCTACCTACCGTCATTCCTTTCCAGTCAAGCAATGAAAGGCATTAAGAGCTTTTCATTCGTAAATCTATTTCTATTTCCGTGGACACAAACTTGCTCGCTCCAACCGAACAACTCCCCTTGAACTTGTTCGGGTCCGAAGTGAGTCATGAAGCGCCCGTCCAATGCTCTATATGCCATGGTACGCCTGTGCTGTGATGTTGTGCTGGAGGCGGATATCTAGGTGCAAAAATCGAGTGGCAATTAAGATACGGGTCCGTCCTGGTTCTCATCGTCGGAAGGCATGTGACAAGAGCCCGACCGAGTGAAGCTGGTATCTGGCTCCCACTCTCCTCCAATCCTGCTTCAAACCCGTTTCCCTTGAATACTCGATTGCACATAGATAGATGTGCTAGTGTCGGGATGTAATCGTAAAGTCATGATGAACGCTGATTAAGTTCCTTCAATCACGTGGATCCAGCTGCTCTTCGCTGTGCCTCTCCTCTGTAAGGACATCGTCTCTCTCCTTCCCATATCTTTTTCGAACTTCCAACCCGCCCTCACCGTTGTTCAAGGGCGTCTTCACTCTTCGCGACGAGCTTTCTCTTAAGCTTCCATCGCTGGCCTTGGTTTCAATACCCGAAGAACTCCAGATTCGGGAACTACGGGTACTGTAGTCAAGGGCAGAGTCTTTGTTGTTGCTGGGGTCGTAATGTGCATTGAAATCGCGAGAACTCCAGCTGGCCCGGTGCACGCGCGCTCCGAACGGAGCATTCGTGTACGGGCTCTCGAGCTGTGACCGCATACTATTTGCTCGGCTAGCCCGGGCAGTGGCTGGGCGAGCAACGGAGACACGAGAGCCGAGGGGATTATGGATGCTTCCGATGTAGTTTTCATCTTCATCCTCGATCTTGGGCTCACGACGAACAGAAGTAACGTTAAAGTAAGGCCCTTTGGGCTCTTCCGGAGGCGGTGGAGGCGGTGGGGGAGGTGGGGGAACATCCGGAGCTGTCTTCTCCAGGTGAGCAAAGTAGCGTTGCCGAATCTTTTCCAGTTTCTGAGGCTTGAAGTTCTCATGGTTGCGAGTGAGAGACATGTAGCTTGATATGGCGCCGATGACAATTGCGATCATCAATACAATGGCGAGGACACCTTGTATGACGATGATTACAATACCAATGGCAGTAGTTGTTATGCGTTGCAGGTTGAATCGAGCATCAAAGGCTGCGGAAAGCGCAACTGTGGCAACCTTGCTGAATCCAAGGAGATAAACCATCAGAGCATTGAGTCGAGCCCCCTCAAAAGGCCTCATCAGGACTATGACGACCAAGGCGATGATCTCCACCACAAGCAGGCCGAAAACTTGAGTCAATGCATGGCCAGCAGCACCTCCGTAGAAGCATGCTCGGACAAATTCATATACCAACCAAACGACAAAGAACCACCACCTCGTCCGCCGGAAGCGTGCAGCTAGCCAACCAAAGCGCATGGTGTAGTCTTTGTCTTGGTGGACCCCAACTCGCTGAGGGTCTTCGTTGACAAAACGAATTCTCCACCATGGTACTGATCCGGCGGAGACGGTTGGTTCGGATTTTTCGAATCTATGACTCTCAAGCTTGAGCCCATACCATGGAATGGGACCGATCGCCTTAATCTTTTGGAAGTGCACTCTGTCCGGCACTGTTTCGTAGCGGCCCAATCGAAGGCGGTAGAAGCAAGCATAACCAGCTATGCCCAGCATGCTCACGAAAAAGACGGTGAACACCAGGGCGGCAATAGCGGTAACGCCAGCGGAGCCTTTGTAGGTCAATTCAAATAGCGTCAGGAAGATCATCATAAAAAACGCAGTGAACATCGTGCGGAGAGCGGCTTGTGCAGCGTACAGAAGCCAATGATCTCTGAAGTGTGCAAGTCTTTCCGTCTTGACAAGATTCGCCTTGCCTAATCCTTCGAGGATCCATTTGAACGCAACCACTGAAGCAGTAATGAGGGCTATGAGGATCAGAAGCCAGAGTAGGCCGGTCATGAAAGCGTTCGATGCTGGAATGCCCTGCTCAGACAAGGTGCCCGCAAAGCCAGAAAAGTTGCCCGGAATCGGTAAGCCTGGCTTAATAGGATTTCCGTACCACGGTGAAGCGCTGGATGAATTGGAGGCGGCCCGCTTGGCAATATGACTTTCAAGCTCTCTGGTCCTTAGCATGTTCCATTGGTGATCGAGGGACTCTAGATACCGGCGGGAAATATCAAGGCTTGCTCGTTTGTAAATCTGGGATATCGAATAGCCGCCACCAAGATCATTTGCAGAGGCCCCTGAACTTGCTGCTCCGACGATGCTGGTGTTGCCTTTGTTGGATCCGATCAGCTGGTTGATGCTATTCTGCATTGACTCGCTGTAAATCATTCCAGCGCTCCAAGCGAAATTGCTCCAGAAGGCGGCTAGCACACTTGGCCAATTCATTGACAAAGCTCCAGTAAAATAAATATGATGAAGGACGGCGAAGACTACGAATACCGAGAGTGAATGTGCGTAGTGTGTGCGCATTGTCGGTATGTGATCCCCATAGACTGCTGTGGCCAAGGATGCGACTATGGCCACTATTGTGAAAATACCGAGTACGGTACCCACTGAGCTAGGGTGCGAAAAGCTTGCTCCGTTCGTAACCAATGCTGAATAACATCCTATTTCTGTCTCGGTAGAATTGCCGAAGATACGAAGGATAGCCTGACCCTCGAAGTCTGGTATTCCGAGAGCGATCGCAGGGATTCCAGACACGTCGGATTGGTCGACAGGGATGATGCCATCAGCAGAGATGGGGACACTGCTATTCATGGGACAAAGACTGCAGCACTTTAGTGATAAGCAGAGCCAGGCATTCGAGGTTGGCGTACCTGTATATCTGGGCATTGCAGGGGTTGAAGGTGAGGTCGAAGCGAGACTCTCCGTACGCGAAAACGCCAATGTACACTGGAAGAGTCAGTGTGAAATTTTTGATCATTAGGAGGTGAGAACATACTCATGATACTCTCGTTGGCCACATTAGTATTCCCCTCCAGATGGAACAGCACCGTCATATTATCCTGGTAGTATGCAGCATCGAAGCGCGTAACGTTGATCAAGGAGCCGCCCAGGCAATCGCCGAAGTCCTGTGTGTAGAGCGCTGGCTTTCTGTCATCACGCAGCCAAATTGTCTCCCCGGCGCTGTTTGTAGTCTGTATCCAGAGGTTGTCGTTGGTGAGGGTAAGATCTATGAGCGAGAGAAAGGACACGATAAGAAGCAGGACGGCCGACCATGACCGACCGCTCAAGGTAGAGTGTGGAGGAGACATTTGGAAGTTGTAACACATGGAAGCTTGAATTTGGAGGAGGGAAAGGATGTGAGAGCGGATTATCGCATCGATTTGGTTGAGCGAAGACCAATTAGCTATCGTGGGTAGATGCTGACGATTGAGGGCGAACAAGGCAATCTTCGGCTTTCCCACTTCCCACTTCCCGGGACTCAGGGGCAGTGAGCTGTGTTGAGGAAAGACGTGTTCATCGTTTTAAGCATAGAGAGAAGAAAGGTTTGACAATGAGGGTATGGCTGTCAGCACCAGTCGAGTGGGAATGAACGAGTGTGATTGTTTGCGAGGCCATAAAAAAGAAGAACATCTTTAGTGAGAGCTAAAGTACGAGTAGTGATAAAGGTACCTTAACCTTCACACCACCACTTGCACTTCCGCCGCTATCCGCTAAATAGCTGGGACGGACGGACGCTTACCAAACTTGGCATAAGATGTTTTGCATTCTCAGCCTCACCACCACCACGGTCACTACAATGAACACACTGAACACATAGAAAATCTATCATTTTGTTGAATACAGCTTAAATAAGATCTGAAGGGAGAAAATCGTCTAGATGATCCATAGATGATGTGTTATAATCAAGCTTTGAAGTTGTGAGTACGCTCATATCCGTGTTCATTAAGCATCGAGCTTTAATCGGGTTAAAAGTCCCTCTATCTTGCCAAGCAGTATCTGATAGTTGATTGCATCCCCCTCCAGCTCATCCCCCACCATCTCCCCATCCAACGTCCTGATGGTACTAGAACCGTCTTTCATCATGATTCCCGATGAAGAGTTCACATCGCCTCGTGCAGCGTCACCATTGGGCAATGAGCCCATATCGACGCCTTCATCCTCCGGCAGCTTTCCATCTATGTCGGTCTCAGCCTCGGTGGCAATTGTAGGCTCCTCTTCCATCATGTCTTCTAGACCAGAATCTTCGAAGCGCAGACGGAAGCGCTCTGATAGATAATATCGGATGCTGAAGCAGATCGTAAGCGATAGGTACAGTGGAAGCGTGAAAGGGAGAACTGACTCATCCAACAGCTCAATGGTATCCGTCTCTTGTCTTCCTTTGATCCTGTTCGCGCTCTCTCGAACAAGATCTGCGAAATCCTCCTCATCAATGTAAGATTCCAGTCTATAGGCAAGATACCTGGCGCCGAATTCTTCAAGTCTTGGTACACGTGTGAGCCAACCTGCGCGGACCACGTCGTAGATGTCCAGTTCTTCTGGCGCGGGGGATGAAGTCTCAGCAGCGTCCAATCTCGTAGGGATTTGTGACATTGAACCGTTTCCAAGAGTGCTAATTACCACTGCAGCCTTCATTTTCAGCTTTTCAATTAAGAGGTGATCGGCAGCAAATAGAACATCGATAGCAATTTCTAGAGGGAAATCGGTCTTCTCCGTGTAGAGGAATTGCAGGACGACCTCCAAGACTTCCGGTGAGCAATCCATGGAGATTATATGTAGATACTCCGTGGCTTGTGCTTCCCGAAAGGCCGAAGAGAACATTGTAAGAAAGTACTCTGACCGCAAGAGCATAGCCCGGTGTACAGGGAACAGTATAGATTTCCGAGGCTTTCCATCTCGAGATGGAGAACGTGATGCCTGTCTTAGGGGTCCGATGGGGATGCCATTTTTCGTTTCTGGTTTCCTTTGCAAGGAATCTTCCTCTAAAGGAGATTCGATTTCAAAAGCATCGTCGGACTCATCGGCCCTCAGCAGCACATCTGCAAAAACCCCGTTGTTGCAATCCCATTTGACATTGTCCGCCCTAGCCGTGTCGAGAATGATCTTGTGCTTCAGCACGTTGTTTGAGAACCAAGCCTCCAGCTGATTCCGGCCCTTATCAACCTCATCTGTTCTCCGCTGTCTCGCAAGTCTGCGGTCCCCGCTTTCGAGAATGCCATCCCAGAGACTTATGATCTCCAATTGCCTGCTTATCTTGTCGATCCCTTCCAATACTTCGTCTTCGGAGAACCCCGTGCCAGGCCCACCACCAACATCGTTGGATATTTCGCCCAGATATATGTACTTGATGGCTATTCCAAAAGCTTGTGGGGGGATCGCCGAAGGAAGTTTCCATGACGCTGTGTCAGGTGCGACAGATAATTTCTTTGCGAAGTATGGAGACCTCGCAGATAAAATGAATTTGTGCAGACGGAACGACTCCTCAGCAGCGGCAACGAGGATATCGGATGTTTGGGGGTGCTCTCTAGTCAAAAGAGAGGTTATGTGCGAGGCCAGAGGTTGCAGTGGATCCGTAGATTTCGAATAGTCGTATGAGAGCAATAGGTTTCGTATTCGGTCATTAAGGGCATTATAAAGACATCGCTCTCCTTGGAACGTATCTCGTTCGCAAAGAGCACCGGATTCAAGTAGCAGCTGTACCACTTCGAAATGACCACACAGACTAGCCTTGCCTTGAGGCGTTAGCAAGCAATGATGAGGAAGTGTGGGGGACATCATGGTACACTCATACCAAGATCAAAGGCGTGTAATCGAAACGATCTCTCGCGTTGATATTGACGCCTTCTGTGATCGTCTCCTGGCAAGTCTTCAGGTCTCCGCAACGACAAGCTTCACATAGTCTGAAAAATGTTTCGCTGACGTCGAGAGGGTTGTCTTCCTTGAGTTTGCCATCCTCAATCAGCTTCTTCTCTTCCTGAAGACTAGCTTCAATCTGGTCTTTTCTGAGTACCATGGCGATTCGGGCACCGCAATGATCTCTAGCTGTCCAGCAGCGAATCAATGATAGAAGCAGAAATCTCGAATCGACCGCAAGTGTGGCGTCAAAGTGCCAAGGCCTCTAATCTTATCACCCACCACCTCGTGACGCGGGTGTTGCCCCTTCCGACAGACGAAGTAAACATGGGGATCTGCAAGGTACCATGAATTCACATTTCGACACCCAATGAAGTCGTGATAACAACTCAAGGACTCTACTGCCAATACCATGGCTTTGACATCCTACTAGTCTACAACAATCAATTCCGTCACATTCGAAGCATCAGGCTCACTCGCCATCGCCAGCATGGCGACCTCGATAGAGCCAGAGAAATATGAGGTACTGGAGACAATAGGTAAACATTTCACATTTCCCCGATAGATCAGGGATTGCGGAGCTGATCGTTCTCATAGGTCGAGGGTCTTTTGGTACAATCAGGAAGGTCAGAAGAATATCGGACGGCCATGTAAGTTGTGAACTCAGAAAACTTGAAGACTTCGCGGCTATTAAGAAAGATCCTTGCCAGATCCTGTGTCGGAAAGAGATTCAATACATCAAAATGTCTCAGAAGGAGCGAGAACAGCTCCACGCCGAGTTCTCTATCCTTAACTCCCTCAAACACCCGAATATTGTCGGATACTACCACCGAGAACACCTGAAGCCGACACAGGAACTCTATCTGTACATGGAGTACTGTGGAGGAGGTGATCTCAGCAAGGAGATTCTCAAACTCCGGGGAAAAGACCAGTATGCAGATGAGGAATATGTTTGGAGCATTTTTTCACAGCTCGTCGCCGCTCTATACCGGTGCCATTATGGAGTCGATGCTCCGGAGGTTGGCAGGAACGCCATGGGGCCATGCGGTGCTCTGAAGCCATTGGGCTTGAAAGGCAAAAATCAAGTCATGATCTTGCACCGAGACCTGAAACCGGAGAACAGTAAGTCGCAGCTGTCATATCTATATTCCGTGTGCAGTCCAACACTGATTGCCGCAGTATTCCTCGGCGCGGACAACTCGGTCAAGCTTGGAGACTTCGGATTGTCAAAGCTGATGCAATCCCACGACTTCGCGTCGACATACGTCGGAACACCGTTCTACATGTCGCCCGAGATATGTGCTGCAGAAAGATATACCCTCCACTCGGATATTTGGTCTCTTGGATGCGTGATGTACGAGCTGTGCGCGCGGACTCAACCTTTCAACGCCAAGACGCATTTTCATTTGATACAGAAGATCAAAGAAGGTCGAGTAGATCCACTGCCAAGTGTATACTCTCAGGAGTTACAAAACGTCATCAAGAGCTGCTTGAATATCAATCCGCTAAAGCGACCTGACACTGCGAGCCTGCTGAATCTTCCTGCTGTGCGGCTAATGAGAAAGGAGAGGGAAGTGGTTGAATTAGGAAAGTTATTGAGGGTAAAAGAAGAACAGGCCATGCGAAAAGCTCAAGAAGCCGAGGCTAAGGCTTCGAACTGGAACGGGGAGAAGGAGAAAATGAGAGCTGCGTTGGAATCGACAATACGTCGGGAATGGGAGGTGAAGGCCAGACTCGAGATTAATCGACAAGTCCAGATGGAGAAGGAAAAGCTCCATAAAATGTTTGAGACCGAGGTCCGGTCGAGAGTCGAAGCCGAAGTGCAATTACGGCTTGAATTACGGCCAATTGCGAAAGAAGGAGGACCACCTACTCCGCCGGACGTCCAGTTTTCGTCCGTCAGCACAAACGCGGATTCCGATTTTCTGTCGTCGACGGACTTGAGCAGCCTCTCCATCGACTCGCCTCCAGTCATACAATCCAAAACACCACCCAAGAAGCGAACGCGAACCGCATTATCTCGGGCTCGCACTGAATTTGACTCACCGATGGATGTACAGATGATTGACCCTTCACCAATGTCGATCGCCTGCCTCTCCCTCTCACCTCGCCGCGCAGCCGCTGCAAACGCGTCTGGAATACCCAACAACAAGAACCTCTTTGCTGCAGCCGCCGTCCAGAAGCACCGACTCGCACCTCAATCGTCTTCGCCACGTGCCTCGATCATAGTCGAAGAGGAAGAAGACACCCTTCCTGACCTACCATCACCCACCCGGGCACCGTCAGGTCTTCCTGACCCCTTCAAGGCCCCCAGCCGGCCGGGCCTCCTCCGCCAGAAAACCGCGCCAATGAACCGCCTCAGTGGATACCCCCAACCTACGCTCTTTCCGCCGGCAGCGTCTGACCGACCATCCCGAGTTCCGTCGCCACCAAGCCCGAAGCACTCAGGATTCTCGCCTGTCCGCAAAGCGCCGCCCAAACCACCTACTAGTAGCACGGAGAACGAAATATTTAAAGCCGTCATGCAGCGAAATCTGTTTGGTCAGAACGGCGGGGGGAGGACGTTGGTCGAGCTGGCGCAAGCGAGAGCTGGAGGACTCAGTCAAGCGCAGAAAGTAGAGAAGGGAATTGTGGAGGGAATTGTGGAGGAGACCAAGAAAGAGAACCTGAGGAGTGGTGGGGATGTGCCGGTCTGGGATCCGGAGAGAGACGAGATGCCGAGCCCATTCTTGGTTAGGGGTGGGAAGAGTTTACGAAGGCTGTGAGGTTGATCTAAGAGGGGATGACGCAAACGGTGATCGTGGGTTACTGCAAAGGGTTTATGGAGTCTCTTCCAACGACGGTGAGCATGACTGGAGATATCTGTCATTGAGCGTTTGGATGTCACAAGAACCTGATATCTCCGAAAAAAGGCGTTTGTCCCTTTCTCGGCGCTTCTGGCGCGCTTGCAAGTCATTGCTTTTTCATGCAAGTGTTCGTTAAGCAAAGAGTTGGATGGGAAGAGCCGAGACATTGAAAAGCCGCAATGTCGTGCTCTTCGGGAGGCAATGCATGAGAGATTCCAAAGCTTTGGGTCCCAAGGTCATCGATTGCCATCCAACTGAGGTCGCGACCTGCTGGAAAGTGCACAGATGGGATTTATCAGTCAAGATAGAGTAGCTCACGAGCCATTGAATTGAAGCTTGAGTGAAAAAATCGCTAGAATCCAAGCCTAAAAAGTATCAGCAGTGCAAGAAATGTTTAGTGGAGCACTACTTTCAGCAAGGCTCGCTACTCACCCACAATTGGCGTTAGTCCTGACCCCATACCCGGATCATAGCCGCAGCTGGCTTGTCTTGTTCAGTGCCCCCTCTTCAAAGACGTGGGTTCAGATCCCTGATGCTTTGGTTGGCAACAGGGCATGGCCCTAAGTGTGAGTAGTGACACGCTCTGTGCCCTCATGCATCTAGAGAACGCCCAGGATTTTTGTCTGGGACTTTTCGGATCCGACAGAGCTCGAGCACTCAGGTCACGGCAATGGCACTTGGGTACAAATTGGCATGAGCGTGCCCTATTCTTGGCCGAACAGGGATTGAAGTCAGGTATTGCCTGTTATGGAGGGGCTCGGAGTGACGGGCTGACAGTTAACTAAGCCTGAAACATAGCTGCGCCTCGATCAGAGAAGAATGATATGGGAATGAAGCTATTCGTACAGGTCGACGGCTGGCAATCTCCAAGGTGGCAGCCTCAGCCCTCTCGGCTATGTCAGGAGAACACAGAGTCTTGAACCTAGCATACCGTGATTAGAACGGGTTAGTGAGTGGCCCATCATGCGAGCTTTTGATGCTGTCAGCCGGTTTACAGATCTTCTGAAGAATTGCAGTCCACGCAATTGATTGAATGTGTAGAAAGACCGACCCGGCATCAGTTTCCTCGGCCGAGCAGTCTATGAATAGCAACGCGGGCCTGCTCGGCCTGGCAGGATCATCACGAAAATTCGAACCCTGCCTTCTGCGTAATAGGCGAAAGCATCTTAATCGCGCTCTCCTGATGATCGCAACTGCCGAAGGAAGATGGGGGAAGGGTCATTTCCAACAAATTAGGGGTGGTTTGAAAGGTGATTTGGGGTATGCAAGACATGCCCCAAAAAAAGCCATGATGGAGAGAAGGAGAGACAGGGTGTGGAGAAGGATACAAGCCACGCGGGTATTCCTCCAGCTTTTAACTAACTAGCCCATCGCGAAAGGCTGCGCTAGAATCAACATACCATGGCCTCTTTCTCAAGCTTTTTGCGTGATCCACGGCGAACATTTTCTGGTACCTGATTCTGACTCTTGTCAGGAAGACTCAGCGGGCTATTCTATGATGCTGACCTAGTCCGGGTCCTCGGGGGTGGGGTTTTGCCGGCCTGCACGTTGGGATTTGGCCCACTCTTAGATTTATGCTAAGGCATGCATCCCCCTGAATCATATCAAATTCTGTGTGCAGTCACAGTGGTGCAGGCATACTTTTCTACCCATCCACGCATCACACCCTTTTGTGAAACACTCTGCCAATCGGAGTTGCCAGAGCAAGATTGGCATAAGGTATCATTGGATGATAATAAGAAGCATAAAGAATACTGAAGCCCAAGCTCTGAGCCTCTGACCCTGAGCAAAAGGCTTTTCTTTGCCCGTGGCCCCGTAGTATTTGAGTATTTGAATGACTACCTGATCGTTCTATGCACCTTAATTTATCAGAGCTAGCCGAGCAGCTTATGAGGTGGAGGGTGGAGGGTGGAACCGTGGAGGGTGTTGCGATTATTTTTCCCACCGGATGTACTAAAAGCTAGCATCCGCCGACTTCCTCTTGATAACGAGCCCGCGCGTCGATAATAATACTGGTGGTGCCAGCTCGCTTTAATTCCTAGTAGTTAGCTACCAGACGTTTACATTGATATTTTACATTTAAATTTTCCATTCTCTGATTCAACCACGGCGACAACTCTTCACTCGCAATCCACTCGCTTTTTCTTTGTAAACCCGTTGTAAGGCCAACATCTTACTAACACTCAACTTTAAATTTTCGCTTGGTGCGAAAAACCAGACCGTTGCTACTAAATTTCGATTTCCACTGTTTTACCTCGCAGTCCGGCCCAGTCAACATCCACTCTTTGCCATCATATTCAGTCCACGTCCATTCGACACATCATAGAAGCATCACGCTCGTTACTTAGCCCGTGACTTTACTCGAAACCGCCATCTCAGCCGCTGTGTTTCGGGCGCAATCTCAGCTTAAATGTTGGCCGCTCAGACGTAAGAGTTGGGACAAGTTGGGTAAAGGCCACACTTGGAATCGAGCTCGTTTGAATAACTTCAACGAATCCATCACTGCTCTTTCTCGCTCATACTCGGGTCCACAATGGCACCAAGTCCTCCTCGACTCCGAATCCTGTCCGTAGGGGGAAACCAGATCTCGGCGTTCCTCTCATGGAGGCTCCAAGCTACCAATGCTTGCGATGTGACGTTGGTCTGGAAATCTGGATACGAAGCCGTCGCCCAATACGGAATATCCTTCAAGTAAGCAGAGCTCTCGTCCTATACACGATGAATGGTCAAGCCTAAATCGGATTTCTTACAGATCTAAGCTCTTTGGCAATGAAAGATTCAAACCACGCCATGGTAGGTCATAACTCACCAATCCTGTTATCTCCCTGTCAAGCTGACCGGTCAAAGTCGTCAGAAGTCCGGAAGATGCAGCGGGCAAGAAAGCAGCCTTCGATTATGTTCTCCTTTGTGTCAAAGCGCTACCCGATGTCTACGATCTCGCTGCGGTCATCGAGTCTGTCGTTACTCCTCAGCACACCTGCATCCTCGTCAATACTACGAACACCCTAGGAGTCGAGTCCCATCTGGAACAGAGATTTCCCACGAACGTGGTGCTGTCATTGGTATCAGGAGCTGAAATCACACAGCTTGGAGCAAGCGAGTTTGAGCATATTGGGGCCACGGATGTATGGGTTGGCCCGGCGAATAAGAACGACGCCATACCAGCCGCCATTCAAAACGATATGGCTGAAGCTTTAGCTATGACTTTGAGCACCGGCCAGGTCGACTGCAAGGTCTCTCAAAACATCAGACAACAGCAGTACGAGCGTATGATAGGGTGGGTCTATGAAGACAGATTCACATCGATTCTAACTAACACGCTCCAGGCCAATTGCGTTCCACCCGCCCAGTGTTCTTTTCGAAGTCCCCTCCCATGCAGAGCTGCTAGAAAAGGTTGGCGTTCGGCCAATGGTAGCAGATGTGATAGATGAGCTTCTGCAGATCGCAACATCTCAGGGCTGTCAGTTCGACGCCGACTTCCGGGAGATCACAATGCGGAGAATGTCAGAGCCCTCAGACACCAACAGCATCATGTATCAAGACTTCATGGCGAAGAGGCCTATGGAAGTGGAGACCTATCTTGGATCCCCTATCAAGCTTGCTCAAGAGACGGGCGTCCGAGTACCACGCATTGAGACTTTATATGCGCTACTACACCACTGTAACATCGTCAATCAGCAACGGCCCGCTGTCCCGCCGCCGTCAGCAAATCCACCCCCCGGTGCTGCTCCGCCTCCTCGACTATCCTCTGCTCCTCCTCGACCGCCGATGAACGGCAACATGAGTGGTCCCATGAGTGGTCCTACGAATGGCAACGGCATGCGTGGAGGAAGAACACCTTCAATGGGACCTGCGATGAGGCGAGGACCGGGACCGCCCATGATGAATGGATACCCGTCACGTCAGTCCAACGGCTACAACCCTCGAGGACCGCCACCCAATCAGTTGTCTCGGCGACCATCTTTCGAAGGCGATGACTTGGGAGAATTCAGTCATTTAGTTCTATATGACGATATACCGGAAGGAGGCGTGGCTCCTGGTTATGTCGGTGATATGAGCAATGGCACATCAAGTTCTTCGGAACTGGCAATACGGGAGCGAGAGCTCAACCTACGGCAAAGAGAGTTGCAACTGAGGGAGCAAGAATACAGCATACGTAAAGGATCCAGGAGGCCACCACCTTCTCATAGAGGCGGCTTCGATGACGATGATGATGACGATGACGATTTCTTCGACCCGATGGCGATGCGTGCGCCGCCGCCCAATATTGATCCTGATAATGTGGACATGATGAGTGTCACTTCTCGCAGGACGCGGAAGGCGCCGAGTCTTAGTCAAATCCGCCAAAACCCTGAAGGGTCCATGGGACGAAATGCTGGCATGCGCCAAAGTCACAGCTTCGGACCTAGGCCAGGGATGAATAGAAATCGCGCTTCGGCGCAGCTGATGGCGAGCATGCCAACGATGCACGACAATCCTTTAGACAATCCATTGATGGGCTACTCTTCAAATCGATATGCCAACGTCGACCGGAAAACAATGGGGGAGGAATCGAGGACAAACTCTCTAACAGCTGCTCGTTTGAACGAGTTACAAGGGGCAGGCAATAATGCTGGCATGAATGGCGCTTATCCAAGCCCGAGCCCAGGAATGCCTCGGCGGACAAGCCATTCTCCTGGAAATGCGTTGAATGGGAGGAATATGGGAAGACGGTCCCCGCCAGAAGATGGATATATGGCACCAGGTTCGATGCATCCTAATGGGGGGCCTTCGCCTCCTGGCATGATGCGTCAACCTGTGCCTAGATATCCTCCCGGGCAAGGGAATGCTGTGGCACCGCAACAAGTCGAGCAACGCGCTGGGGTGAGCAACCAATACCCACACAAAGGCCCTATTCAAAAAAACGTACGTAGTCTGACCGGTAGTGCGAGCGCCAGCGCGGGGAGTGGCGATAGTGGTGCCAGTGCGCACATCGAATCCGATCCCTCGGCTCACAGCAGTCAGAGTAGCCTCGCACCTCGACAGGCTGCCCGTCTTCAAGGACACCCCGTAGGGGTCCAATGAGAGGGTAGTTGCCCATCCCACACCGAAGACGTCATCTCGGTACCGCAAAAGTCCATCCGTCTTCCCAGGAGCGTCCTTTTCTCGTGATTCGCCCTCACCTCTGAAGCCTTCCACTTCACCTCGGTTTCGAAAACGCCTACACCCAATAGCATTGCATACAGTCCACGGCCTTACATCCTTTTGATTCACCAACAATAGACGACCAAGCATTAAGCAAGACAGAAATAAATTAATCGGCGAGAGAAGGCTGAGAGAGGTCCTGCTCGGATCGATCATCATCTGCATGGTCCACTTTCATTCGGTCGTATATATGCACGCGAATGTGACCTCCTTAATATTGTGAGACTACCTAACATAATACTGCATTGGAGTCAGCGTTGGAGCGTTTTCTTGTTTTCTTTTTGTGCTGCTCTCCCATGACACCAAGCAGCAATTCTGGGTTTGCATCTGGAAGCCAGCATGAAGGGCGGAAAAGTGGGCATAGAGTGATCTTCTGGCAGCTGTTGCTGCTCCTCGTGCATTAGCAAAACTGGCTTGGAAGAGCAGAGGAGAAAGAATTTCTTTGCCCTTCGATCACTTGATTCCCTTACGACTGTAAATGTACCTCGTAAGCCTCGGCCTTTGGCGCTTGTTCGATCCACCAAATCCACACGCTTGGTTGGGGCTTCACTCCTTGAGCCTTGAGCCACGAGCCTAGTGGATCAAGATGTGTATGCCCTCACGTGACCCTTAGGCGCGTCCTAAAGCTCAACCCACGGTATCCATTAGCGCTAAGTCAGCCTCAGGTGGTAAGCACTGTCGTTCTTGGCTATACACAAACGATCATTTCCTACCAAGCTCCCCATCCCCAGTTGTCAACTACCCAGTAGCCCTTCACAATGTCCGCCTCATCCCACCGGCCCTCCACGTCGTCTCTTTCCCATCCTTCCACTTCCGCCTCCGCTTCAACAATCAACCGCAACCGACAGTACAGCCATCTACACGCGCAATTGGCGCAATTGAATGCGCATCTAGCTGATATGGAGAATCTGGTCGGTATGACAGCTGTGCAGGCGGAGTATGTGCGGGGCTTGGGGGGATGGTGGGGTGGTGGGTGAGTGAGCCGTTTTCCGTCCGTTGCTTGTGTCTATGGGAGACGGTAGGAGTCGAAGAGGGTGCAGTCAGTGGAACGCGTGAGGGAGGGAATATAAAGGCGTGGCTATGTGACACTGTCTTCGCATTTCCATGGACGCTGGTTGAGCACCTGGCTAACACTTTGTCTCTACGTTCAGATTCATGGCCGCGTCAAAGATCTTAGGCGAGGAAGCAGCAAATGCTGCTGGTGCTGGTGCTGGTGCTGGAGAGAAGGAAAAGGCCAAGCAGAAGTGAGGTAGGAAGCACACAAGCCTGGTATTACCGAATGCGATTAGAGCAATGTCGAGGGCAAGGCGAGTGAGGATGGATCCCGAGCGAACATGAGTGCGCCTGAGGACTGCTGGGTTCCAAAGGAATGCTTGGAGAGAGGCGAAGGACAGCAGTACCCCAGCTGCTGTGGCCCAACCAAAGCTGCGGTAGTAAGTCTGGTGAGAGGCTGAAGCACGAGACAAAAACAAGAAATGTATGTCCTCAGACTTCAGAGAATTCAGGAGAATCCAGTGCGTCAGCCGGTGTCTAAACTTCCCTACTCGCTCTAGGAGAGTCTTATCGTCATGAATATATGCGAAACGCCTGGGAATCTGAGGACTGTTTCGTCTTGCCTCGCCTAAACCCCAAAACGCCTCCATCGATCGCATGCCTTTGTCTAATTACAGCCTGAACCCATCCATCCCATCATCACGATCAGATCGTCGTTGCCTTCCATCCCCCGGGCCGATAAACCCCCTACTATGCTCCAGCCCATCTAGGACCGAAGTGAATCAAATCCAAATCCAGTGAGACCCAAATCCCAAGCGCACTTCTGACACCTCTGCCAAGGTTCGTCAGACGCGGTGATATCAATTCAAAGCAAATATCGTAAGTAAACAAGAAAGCAAGCAAGCAGTAACGAAATTGCGTCCAAAGGACGAAAAGGAACAGAGCAGCGATATATCACCATAGAAGCCCCTCCAGCCAGGTAGTCCCGCTCAAGTCGGTGTAGTCACCCGAGCGAGGGTAGTATGTGTTGTGTAGGGACGGACCATGTGTATGTCCGGATAAAGCGCATTCGCTTGTAAAAGGTATATACGTGAACTTTGATGGATTTGTATCGAGTCGTTGCCGAGCATGTCTGATGGTTGAGTTGATGATCTTGAATTGCGAGATAGCACCAAGGTTTCGAAAACGCAGGCCAAAGGATCACTCGTGCAGTGTCCGGAGCAGGCGACTGAGAGGTTTCTGGGCTAGGGCCTCATAGGCTCATCGTCAACCACTCCCACTCCTGAGTCCCGGCAGATGGGCCGCCGGTCATGATGCCCGGCTGTCCGCCTGTACCCATCATCCCTGTGCCAGGAATCCCGGCCATACCCGCAGCAGCCATTTGATGGGGCCCATTATCTTTCTTCTTTGATGAAGCAGCTGTCGCCTTCCCACTGGTATCGTCCGCATCAGCCATCTCAGCCTCTTGGCCACCACCGCCTCTGCCGACCCCTTGCTTGGAATGCCTCCTCTGGCGTTTTGGCACAACAGTCGAGCTCGGTCTGCCGGCAGCAATTGTTGCAGTCGGGGGTGCGGGCTTCGGTGGAGCGGCAGCAATAGGAGGAAGGCTACCCATGCCTGCGGATGGTCCAGGCCCATAGCTCGTTGGGGTGCTGCCGGCAGTTGATCCTGAATTTGTAGATCCATAGGCTGAAGGTGGAGAGGCCGAGTCAGTCTGGCCTTGCACCTTGCCAGAAGTAGGCGTCGTCGCAGGAGTTTGGTGGATCGAGTTCTTGCGAGATGCTTTCTTGGACGAACGAGTGGATGAGTTGCCAATTGGAAGCTGATTGCCGCTACCACGATTTCGCTTCTTGATGACATCTGTCTTCAGGGAAAGAGGGCGAACTACGCCGTGAAGTTTAAGGAACAGACCACAAGCATTGCATAGGGGATGACCTTCAGGATTCCGGCGCCACAAGGGAGTGGTTTGGGTAAAACAGTTGGTGCAGGTCGTAGGTACCCCGTTGTTTTCTCCAGCTTTGGATCCACCTGGACTGCTTGGACGGGACGGAGCTACGCTGCTGAAACCAGACTCTGGGGGAGAACTGGGCGAAGACTGAGGTCGAGTGTGCATAGCCGCCTGCTGAGCGAGATGGACAGCGTTAGGGGTCGAGGTCGTCCGCGGGATCTTCTGTCTTCTGGGATCGTTGCTTCGGTTGCGAATGTCACTGACCGAGGTGGAAGATCCATGTGCCCGACTAATATGACCACCTTGCGCCCAGTCTTGTGGTGATGTCACCGTCTCTGTGCCCCCTATTGTCACCTGCTTTTTGGGAGGGCCGCCTGGATACCTCGCCGCCATTGTGTTGAGCTGCCCACCTAAGTTGGCATCCCATGGAAGTCCATTGCTACGAAGATCAAGAGAAGGATCATCCATGGTCGAGAAATCTGTCTGCATCATCATAGACCCTTCGGGGAAATTGCCTCCTTCGTCGTCTTCGTTGTCCGAATCTTCACCAAAAGAGAACATGTTCTCGTTACGTGGCATATTCATACCATGCGGTTGCGAGTTGGAATACTCGGGGTGAAGGACTTGAGAAGGGTTGACATGCTGCATGGAGAAAGCAGGAGCGGTAAAGTTCGCAGCTGATGCAGGAGCACCACTTGTGACGCCGTTGAACATAGCCTCGTTGGTGGGATTGTATAGGTATTGAGGCTGCATTGAGGTAGACAGGTTGGAAGGCCGACTACTAGAGTAGTTCTGCATGGGTCGTTGATGCCGCGCATCGGCGTTTTGACGACCGAAATACAGATGCTCGTTGTCATACAGCGGTTGCGGGGTAGATGTTGCTGAGGGATGGGCGGACCCGGGCGGCGAGTAATACTCTGCAGAGTTGATAGAGGAACCTATTGGGGTACTCTTGTATGTTGAGAACGGACCATGGTTATTGATTGGAGATGCAGCTGGCGAGAATGTGAAATTCTGTTGGAATGGGCCGGCGGAATGGAGTATAGGGTCGTCATTAATATTGAAAGTGTCGAGGTTGAATGGAACGTGAGGGTAGGTGTTGGCATGCATAGGAAAGGGCTGTGGTGCTGTATGTTCTAGAGAGTAATCACCCAGTCCGGCATCCCCGTCTGGGTCGTTGGGTATCATAATACCATTGGTGGGATTCACTTGGGGAGAAAACTCGGCAGGCCGCTTTCGAGACTGTATTCCACATAGTCAGCACCTTTGAGCCCGAGGGTGATTCGCCACAGTTCAGAGGGCGCACCTTTGTCTCATCGATGCTCGTCTTCCTCACCCGCCGTTGTACGTAATCGAACTCACGATCTCTTATTCGGTCTTGAGTAGGTGCTGATGGAGGGAGTTCTGGATGTACTTGATGCTGTACGTCCTTCCTCGTCTTGATCGGTATCGCTGAAGCATTGGTGTTTGAGGGGGGTGGGGGGGAGGAAGGAGATATGCCAGCAGGAGATGCGATTGACGTAGGAAATATGAAGTCGTCGATGTTCATGGCATCCGGATCCGGAGTGTCTGAAAGGTCTACAGACTCTCGAAGCTTTGCAATTCCCGAAGGGGCGCTGGTGGGTTGTTGGCTTGCTCTGCGAATGCGCTTGTAAGTCACGAACTTCTGCGCAAAGGTGCGCTCGTGTGGTTTCGCACGTACCGTGCCTGCTCTCGTTCTTTGCGCTTCAAGTTCATGGCCATCATTCTCCAGGTCAGATTCTCCATTCGCTCTTGATTCGGCAATTGGGACTTGGTCTTGCTATACAGCTTCCATATTTGCGTTCCGAGCGGGTCCTTTTTCTGCATTTCATCGGGGTCGCCCAGATCAGCGCTGGAGGCGTCGTCCTTCCAATCCGAAAAGAAGCTCTCACGGAGAAGGTCTTTGCGAGTCTGCTTGTTTTCAGGGGAGATGTCCAGTTTGTCTCGAACGTGACGGTAGGGAGGGGGGACTGGTGTATGTCGGATGTGCGATGATTGTGCTTGCGCCGGTCTGGATACTCGGGATGACTGCGGGGTCGAGAGGGCGGAGGACGAGAGGGCATTTGTGGGGAAGTTTGTAACATCGTCGATGTCGATGTCCTCGGTGGAGTGGGTGGCTGCATGTGCGGGTCCCCCACGAGCCAAGTCTCCCGACCGGTTCATCAAGTATTGCTTCGACGCATCGCTGGCCTGGGTAGTCCGAGGCATAAAGATAGAGGGAGTTTTCTGGGTCAATGATGGTGTGAATGAAAGTGCAAGAGAGACTGACGTTTCTCCACCTGCATACGATGCATCGAGGAGGAGAGCGATGATGTGTGTTTTGGGGTAAGGTCTTTTAGGGTCTTTAGGGTCTCTGCAAGAACTGGGTAGAAATGGGTCATGATGGTTGGCCAGACGCGGGCTCAGGGTTGGATTTCAGCGGGGCTACTAAATTGGTTCGGGGTAATTTAGAGCTAGAGCACGAAATGCGTGAATGCGTAGCTAGTTGGCCCTAGCGGCCTCGACTCTTTTTTCTTCCCAGCATTTTGCGGGCAGAGTCAAGTAATGTAGGTAGGTAATCTTTCCTCCCCCCCGTTCTACTAGTGTAGTGTACCTAGTGCTTTATGCAAGCCTTGGGGTGGTAGGCTCGGAAGGTACATTTTAATGTGGGGGGTTAGGGTAATGCGTCTCATCAGAACCCTGAAATCCTATGTCGCAGGATTGCAATATCAAAGCTTGGAGACTTTGGAGGGAGTAAGCCTCTTACCAAACTTGACACCTCCTGGAGGAGCAGATTTGCGCGGGGGAAATTTGGGTTAGATGTGTTGCTGTGTTGCTGTGTTGCTGTGTGCGCGAAGACCAGCCGTCAAACCGCGCCGAGTTTGACTTTTACCTCGACGATAATTTCGCACACTTCAACATGTGATTTCCCCCAACAGTGTCTAGGTAGGTAGGAATTTGGTGAAGACAAGTAGGTATCACGAGCGGACACGGAGAATGCCCGAAAAACAATCAAATGAAAAGTCAAAAATCAACGGGTCTGCTGTAGCTTGGGGAATTCAGCGAAGTGATTCCAAATTACAGCTGTGCTTCTTCAAAATGCAGTAGACGTACAAGGTAACAACAGACTGAGAGGAACAAACTCAACATCGACCTCGCCTGAGTTTCGCAGCCAAACGGCTCGCGTACTCTGATGTCACACTCGGTGCTGAAGTTGAAGACTGTGTGGCGAAAATACTGACACTATCCCGCTTTGCGCCGCTTTCAACCTTCCGAGTCTCAGACACAATTATCTAGAGTCAACATCACAGAGAGCTACGGCAGCACGCCATGGTCAAGAGTCACAAATGGCCATTCAATCGTGTAGAGGTCCCCGGTGCCTCAACGCCGCTGAGGCCTCGCACACACGTCTCATGGGTGATTGAGGATGGCGGGTCATCTCATATGTGATGCTGATGTTGTCCATAGGTACTCATACGCAAACGATCTTATGCATGGAATCAGCACGTCCTCATTGGACGATCTCGAACCGTTCCTTCGGTCTGCGGAAACCCAAGCGAGGGCTTATGCACTCTTTTGCCGGCCCGAATACCTATTGGCGTGGGAGCGAAGGAAGAAAAAAAGAAAGGGAAGAAAGACCGAATGACAGCGGCTGTCAGCCACGGCCACTTGAATCTGTCCAATGGGTTCTCTGTTGTTCACCAAGTCAAGCCCTTGCCTTCGCTTCGAGAGAGTCGATGCGCTGCCGTCGCTCTGATTCTGTTGCAGAGTCAGGGTTGTTATTGCGAAATTAGAAATGTCAAGTGCAAACCCCCACGCCGCTAAGCATCGGTAGGGCCATTCTAGCCTGGTGGCATTTTTCAGCCAATGTTGGCGTTCGCCAACGTTTACTCGTAGGACCAGAAACCTAGGATCGAAGAAAACCAAAATGAAACAAGCCGAGATTGTATTGTCCCAGGGAATAACAAGAATAGTGAGTGCGAGTGAGCCTTCCCGTCCAGTCCAGTCCAGTCCAGTCCAGTCCGTCCCTAACAGTAACGTCGATCCGGTGCTTTTTCACAATTGAGCCAACAGCCGGTCAAGGTGAGGACAACTCAGGAACTGTCCCTGCTCAGGGGCGTTGACGACTGCAAAGTGGCTGTATCACTGTCGCATTCGAGCTTTGATGATTGTAGCTGACTTCCAGCCAATCACTGCCCAGATGTGACGCGACCCGTGTCGCCTGAGAAGGACGTAGACTATTAATTCAAGGAATCCTTAGGGACCAAAGACCCTGGCAACAGGGTCTGGGCCGAAGCAAAGGACCATTGCTTGACGATGGCCCTAGCTGTCCCTGCACTCCCTATGCTTGCGCCAGTCGGTGCATTTCGATTTGGAGGATACACAGCTTCCGAGAGGCCAGAACGGGAGTATGTTGATGCCCCAGTGTGAAGTGGGAACCCAGATCAGGCAATAATCAGGTGTCAGACGGTAAACTGCATTGGCATTCGATTAACAAATTCTGGAATAGCTGCGCAAGCCCAACGAAAAAGAAGTATGAAAGGAACAAGGGGGCATGTCTGCCTTTTTATAAAAGAAGATTTGGAGCACGCCATGGGAAAAGATAAGATCTCGTGCTCCAGCGAATGGTTGATAGCGGGAGGTGTACGTTCCAGGGCAGACACAGACACAGTAATAGCAAGCACCAAGCGGATAGGCACCCGAGCGGCCCTATCGCCCCTAAATTTGACGTCCATAGGCTCTGGGTATGCAGATAACAAAGCTGCAACAAGGCCAGATGAAACCCTATTTCTGTTATTGCAAGCTAAACTATCTAACTCACCGAACGCATCTCATCAATTGCTAGCAGGAGATAAGACCAGGCTCAGCTCCTCGTCCAACCCCGTGGTTGCCGATGGTTGCTAGGTCCCTACTCCATGAACCTAACATGTTGGAGCAATCATAACGAGACTGCTGCCCTCCTCTAAAATCCAAACAAATTCTTCTCCTCATAACTACAATCCCGCAGTACTGGCAGGGCAGCCTTCTGGATTATAGCTGGGGGCCCACAACGGAGTGCCACACTACTACCGTCTGGAGAGAATCAAGTTTTCCGGATTAATCTCAGCGTTGACATGCTCTTTGGTACCGTTCTTGTCTTCACTAGGATGACTGAACACATGGTCAATCGTGAATTGTCCTTCATGGTTTTCCTTGAAATCGTGCAACTCGTCCTTCAAGAGGATATCGGCTTCAGACATATTCGCATCGATGACGGCTATCTCGGTATCGTCGATTGTCGCCCTCGGTCCCAAGAATTCGTGCAATCAACTGGTACCCGGGCTTTAGTCCTGACCCGCCTAGGACCAATGCACCCGACTGAAACGCATTTTCTGGCCCTCGATGATGCGTAGACCGTTCCCGCGATATTCGATCTCACCTGTTTGGCCACGGGCCTCAATCTCTTCATTGAGAGGTATGCAGTCAAGGACATTTGACATGGCGCCACCCGGTTGGTCGTCGTTGGGGAAGTATGTCTTCACGACGAGCTGAAGTGTCCGGTCTTCTTCGCTCTCCAGCATGGATCTAGTGGGGATATAAGCACGGACGCACATGTGATCTTTGGAGTGGAATTACCAGCTGGATATGCTGACAAGCCCCCGAGCCCAGTGCATTTTGGTCCTGCGGAACAGAGAAGGTATAGCATCTTGTGTCTTACTGGGCCGTTTCCTATCTTTCAGGTGGACAGGAACCCAGCTGTGTTTCTGAAGCGCCAACCCATCATCCCCGTTGGAAGATTGCGCAAGGTCTTTGGCTTTGATTTCGGCGTTTTTCTTCATGAAAGCGGCCGCCTTCTCGGTAACAGTGCCCAGGATGCATTCTGGAGATTGTCAGGCCCTGTAATATCCGTTGCACTTAGGAGGATTTGGACGCGTACCGTTCAACTTCTGGAAGGCATAACCATGATGAATCGAGGCAAACTCATCACTAGCATCCTGGTGCACTCGCCCTGCGTGGCCAAGTTTTGCTGCTTGGACGTCCGGATGCCAGTTCAGTTCTCTCATCGCGTCATACACGTACCTAATTAACAACTTAATTCTTGTTACTTAAAGTCTACCTACTTTTTCATCAATAACTATTCAGCAGTCCTTCTCGTTAATATGCTTTTTCCATCTCTTCCCTCGTAAATTGCTTTTGTGGTGGATTTGCAGACTGTTTAGCACAGTAGCTCGGTCGACGGTTTCATCCACCCCTAGTCTCCAATCCCCGGCTCACATGTTTGATCATGTTGAATTCCTTTCGTCAATTACCATCGCAGGCAAGAACCACTGGAATGCTAATATGTTCGAAGTTATTCTCCAAGTCCATAGATAGCTTGAGTTTGCCTCCTTCAATATCGAGCGCATGGATCTCCCATAGGAGTTGAGGGACAACCCTATCAATTCGAATGTTCATCAGTGACTAGATTTGATATGCAGACCCAGGTGTAGTACCCATGGTTGCGGACGTGATGAAATTCTTTGGCTGTGATTCATCCTGCATCGTACAGTGACTTGAGACTTGGCTCCCCAACTGATGATGTCTTTCGGTCAGCAATTACTCTTTGTACTCGGCAAATGGAGTCACGGAACCGAAATGGCTCGGAATTCCCTTCCAAATAACGAGCTTTAGGACTGGAGCAAGCTTGCTGAGAGGGTGCTTCCTTGTCGACCTGATCAAATTAGAGGCTCGAGGAATCCAGTCGTGAGGGGTAAAGTGATCAGCTTCGTCGATTTCTCTATAAGACTGGTGGTTTTGGCTGCTGGAGGTTATTCCCATCCATCGTTCTGTTGGATATTTCTTTTGCAGGTCTATTCGTGCTGCAAGCTGCATAGTAAGGCTATTTCTTGAGGGGAGTACTTCCCGCGCAGCTTCTGATATTTCGTGTTCGATTCCTTCGTATGGCCGTTTGCCTGGGGCTTTTCGCCATCTTGGTCTGTCTCGTCCGTGGCGTATGCGTCGTTATGTTTTGCATTCGCCTCAACTTTAGAGTCATGCTTCCACTCATCGAGTACGGAGAGCAGAAAGAGCCTTTTGCTTCCGAAACATTGGTTGAAACATAGCTTGTGAAGTTCAAATTTGGTAACCATCAAGGGCAAGGAGCTAGTTCCAAACGCACTTACATTACGTAACTCCATCCTGTTGGATGATCTCGTGGCCGTCCAAGATGAAATCCTACACGGACCTCGTTGATGACTTTTTGTGTTGTGAGTATGGCTTTATCGGACGCAAACAGATGTACCTCTTCCCGCTTTACGATATCTTTGAAGTATACAAGGTCACCGTTCTGGACTTTCCTTCTGAGCTCCTGTCGATCGTCTTCGGCCTGCTCCTCGAAGTCTTCCTCTTCCTCATCTGTGGCTGGTTTAGCGGACAGTGGGAGCTTGTAGTTGCGCAAGATTCCATACCGCCCGTATGGGTAAGCCCAGGCCTCCGGTCATGCCTGTTGCAGTAGCCTATGCGGTGTTGGTGAGCATTGCTCCATTCCGGTTTGTCTTGTATTTCTTGAGCTGTAGAACCGGCATGCTGGTGTACGTGAACGCGATATGGCTTGGGGGCCATGGTACTGAACAAAGTACACACGGGACGTCAAAGAATGCTATCAATCACATAAGGACAGAGCTGTTTCTTCTACTTTGGGCGGGGATATAAGCAAGAAAGGAACGGCACGGCTCCCACGAGTGTGATGTAATTTTATTAAGTACATACGGAGAGAAGCCAGCCAGACTTTAGGGGACCTATGTGACAAAGGCTTGACTGAAGTGACTTGAGTATGGTTTTCGAGCACGTCCGCGAGAGCCAACTGAGTTGGTTCCCCTAGGACTCTCATGAAGTGGATAACATTGCGTCACATGGCAGTGCAAAGAGCTGCCTCTCTACTCTCCCACGACGAATAACTTGATATCAATAAATTTGAGGTATGTAAAAGCAGTTGCCTTGAGGTGGTGGTAAGGTAGACGAATACCAGGCGAGCTGTCAATCTGCCAGATAAGGTGGCATTCGTAGGGGGGTAAAGCTTCAAAATTTGAGCACAGCAGGGGGAATATTCCTATATAAATCATTCCAGCCGATCCAGTGTTCTATATCAATGGTATATAGTCGTAGTCGTAGTCGTAATAACATCCATGCTTGTATAAAGAAGAGATGAAGGATCATTATAGGAATGCACCTTTTTTTGAATTGGACGCAACCTCCTCGCTTCCGAGTTGTCTTGGCTTGGCATCACACTTTTGTGTTCACCTTCGACCAATCATCGATCTCACAAGCGCAGAATATTAGTCAAGCTTTCCTGACCCACTTCATGATACTGATCTCTCAGACATTTACGACGTTTACCAAGATTCTTAGCGAGCTTCTGGCCATCTAGAATTTGGCCACCAAGCAGCACGCGGAGACCGTTTTCTTCAAGCCGCACTTCTCCAAAACTACAAATATGGATCAAGCTAAGCTGGCAAAGATGCAACAGTCTGTGCGAATTGGTGAGCATTGATACTTCCAACCCTGCTCTACACCCTCAGCTTCCATAGCTTCCCAACCCTGCATTGAAATTGAACCATCGCTGACAAGCATGGGCTTTAGGGTAAGCATTATTCCTGCGTCTCCAGGCTGCCCGATGGACGGAAGTTCATCCGACTATAAGCTCGGCTTTCTCTTCTTGGACATAGCTAACATTACATCTCCGCCTGCAGAGGCAAGGGTACGCCCCGGAGGAAAGTGAAGAAAGTCCACAAGTCATCCGGCACAGACGACAAAAAGCTACAAACGTCCCTGAAAAAGCTCAACGTCCAGCCTATTCAAGCCATTGAAGAGGTCAACATGTTCAAAGAAGACGGAAATGTGATCCACTTTGCTGCGCCTAAAGGTACATTCCAATTCCAATTCCACTCCCAAAGATTCTACATCCGTTTTCCCCCCCTTCCATTGTCACTTCCTTCCTCCTGTATCCTCCCGTCACAGCTGCTTCCCTATACATACATTGACTAAGAATTCTTCGAATAGTCCATGCATCCGTCCCTTCGAACACCTTTGCCATCTACGGCGCCGGCGAGGACAAAGAACTCACCGAGCTTGTCCCCGGTATCCTGAACCAGCTTGGCCCAGACAGCCTTGCATCTTTGCGCAAATTAGCCGAGAGCTACCAGAGCTTACAGAAGAAGGATGGAGGGGAGGGTGGAAAGGCGGAGGATGAAGACGACGATGATATACCAGAACTGGTAGAGGGAGAGAACTTCGAGAGCAAAGTCGAATGAGCGGGCCTCGGAAGGACACGCGAGGATGTGGGAGAAGGTTAGATCCAGAAATGTGGACGAAGATCAGGATAAGCAAAACAAAGCTGGTCAACTACAGGATAGCCCGGAGTACAGAAGGAATCGATCTCCGCCTCATGTGCAGCATTTTGCCATACTTTCATGAGCTAGAGCTGGTACCTTGTCTTTGTGAACAGACGGTTCCTTGGTCATTGGCCGTCAATATCATGACGTTCTAGCACAGAAGCACCTGCTCGAAATACGAACAATCCTTGCCTAGCGGCAAATGCCTCCTGAAACACTCATCCATGTTTTCTATGTAGCTCGAAGATATTGTGATACTTGGCCGTTCGTGGTGTGTTTGAGTAATATGGACGCACCGGCTGAGTGAGAATTTTCATTCGACCTTTTTTCGCTCCACTTTGTACTTGTACTCTCTTGAGTTGTCTTGGTACAACTTACTAGAAGAGATACTAGCTGCAAGGGTATCAGAGGAGGAAATCTGGCAATTGAGCACCCTCCCAAGCATCAACACGCAGGTTGGCTAGGAGCTATTATCATCTCAATGTGTGGCCGAATGGAAAACGACCTTATCTGGTTAGCATGGGATGAGTCCAGAATCTTGCATGGCATGCGGGAAGGGATGCGCTTGATCGTAAGCGGCGGCTTGGTTGAGAAATGTGCCCCCCACTCTGATCTTGCTATGCTCTTTTACCCTACTTTACAAAACTTCCCTATCATATGACACTCCCTCTCAACAAAGAGAATCTTTGGTTGGTCTTACGAAGCTCAGATTCACAATGGTCATTCATGAAGAAACAAATTCTGCAGGGGATGTGGCAATCAAGGTTTTTTCAGACAGACTTGCCCTGAACTGCCCTTGTAATTGCTGCACCGCTGAGGGCCATTCCAGCAGTAAATGTCCTAAACCTCAAAAGCTCTGGTGCGAAGATTGCAAAAGCAAGGTCACAGAACTGGCGACAAGCGCTTTTGCCCTCTTCAAACGAGAGTCCACGCTATCGGTCATCTTTCAGCAAACCATGAGCCTACAAGATTCGAGCATCAAAGGCAAGAGTCAGACGAGCCCTCTATCATTGACAAACAGTCACGAGTTCAGCAAGAAGATAGACAGAGCCAAGCCGAACTCGAGTACGAGAGTATCGGATGTACTTGTGGAAATTTTCCCGACCTTGAAGGAATCACCCGTCATTTGATTCAGGTCCTTCGTGAGACAAGCAAGCCAGATTTGAGGTACTTCAAGAACTACATCGACAAGTTTGACGATCCTGACGATCTCTGCATCGCTCTCTTGGACTGCGTTGATCCGAAAATTCGGGGGCTAGAAGACAAAGCAGTAACCCCCGGACTGCTAGAGAATATTCGCTGTCAAAAAGCAGATGGAGAGATCTTTGATGGTATTGGAGGATATTTCGATTCCCTAACCGATGATCGAGAAGACAATTATTGTCGCCTTTATGTTGAACAGTCAACCAACGTGCGTTCTCGAAGTCGTGGGCATGTCGTGCCTCTCTTAAGTGATAGTGTTGAGCCATTACACTACTACATCTATGCTCTTAGTAAATGCTCTCGAAAGAGCCATTTCCTACAACTATTTCGGTTTCCCACAACAAAAATTCATCGAATAGGGACACTATTCAATACTCGGCATGCTCGAGATGATCATGGCGCTGGCATTCAGGTCACTTCCGGAGGAACTTTTAGCAGAATACTCCCCCAACTCCAGGCGCCCAGCCAAAAGACAAATGGTACACTTGAATGTATTATGTCCTTTCGAACAAGAAGCTTGGCAGAACAAGGACAAGAGAGGTGGTGGTCGGGCGAAATTGCCAAAATTCTCCGACCCAGGGATACAAAGTTGGCCGAATTTTCGGAGCAAGCAGGTCGGCCCGATTGTCTCAAGACCCTCAGGGGTACCTTCTTTTAGAGAGTATTTGCCGGCTTTCAATCAGGCCATCCGCGAGTTGTTTCCATTAATTGCTGATCCTAATGAAAAAGAGAGTAGCGTTCAAGTCAAGAGGCAGACGGTGACTACAAGCAATCTGAGAGAACAATTCGAATTTCATGCTCAAGATATCCGCGAAGACCTGGGCCTAAACTTCTCTCTAGACCTTCCGCCTGGGTCTCTGGGCAGCGAAATCGCCATAGTGTACGGGATTTCTCAGTGGAGAGTCCAGCCCAGAGGAGAAGTCCTACAATGTTCTACCTTTTCGATTGGAGAAAGCTGGTCTCACAGCAACAAGCTCAATGATATGGCCTATTGACTTTGGCTCACCAAGGAAGATCCAGCTAAATCAGATTTCTAAGCCGAATATAGTGTTTGACTATCTTTCGGCGCTGACGTAATGGATGTTGGACAAGAGCGCTGCGCGAGTGGTCCTTGTAAGCGGTGATATAGCACAGCGATATATTACAAGGCTACTCGACAGTGGCCTTTCCCCTCCTCTCAAGTCTGAGCTGAGAGGTCATCAAATCACCTTTTGAGTAGATGTGTCGGACGGCACGATCCAAAGAGTTTACCTTGATGTGCCGGACCTTCCCAAAGTGCTCTATACCTCCTGTTGGCGTTTGAGTCATCAAATGAGCCTTGCGTTGAAGATCGCCTCACTGATCGTAGGTCTGAAAGATCTCAAACATAGGTAGCATGAGAACCGGGGCGCTCTAGGTCAGATCTTCGATGCCGTTCGAGCAGAAAAGCAGGGCAACGCGATTAGGATTGCCACGCTTGGACACTTTCTCAGGCAATGGTTGTTTCAACTGGGGTTTGAAAATGACACTGAGATCGAACAACTTGCGAAAGTCGGCGGTACAACTACCGGAGGGGCTATTCACATGCTGATATGTGGGTTAAGATATCGGAGGCCCGGAAAATCGTCTGAAAAACGAGGTATCAAAGCTGCTGCTAGGTCTAGGAACAGGGGGGCGGTGTTCGGCAGAGAGTATGAGAGCGGTGAGCGAATTCTTTGATCAAAAAGAACAGCCCTTGAAACAGAGGCTGAGTGGGAAAGGCAAGGATATTGAAAAAGAAGTAGACACCCACGTCGAAGATCCAGACTTGGAGGCACCAGGGACCTTCGAAATTGCACATGAGGAAGAAGTGCTTAAGATGCTCGAAGACGGAGATTGCTCCGGCCAAGGCAATGTGAGTGAAGTGGAGGAGATCGATCCAGTCAACACTGAATTGGAACCTGACGAGCCACTGGACGAGGAAGTGCGTTTGGAAATGAGCATTCGACCGTCACCTTAAACCCCCCTCCTTCGAGCAACCCTATCAAAAATTTCAACCAGAAACTAGGGCGGTTCTGAGAGTTTTTTTGACCAAAAAAAATTATCGCCAAGATGAAGTGAGTCAAAAACGAAGAAAGAGTCTTGAACATGATCAATGGCGGGATAGATCTGAACGCTGCTCTTCTATCTTTGGGAGGGGAGCATATGTTGTGGAATCTTCCCAAACAAGCTTGCCAAAGTCATTCGTGCAAAAAGACCTCACGGTATGGATCGAGTTTCAATCGCCGATCCATACTCAGGCCTGGCATCCAGAATCTTCAGAGCCCCATCTACGAACCTTCGCCTTCAAGGCCAGCATGCCTATTGAACCATAGTAAAAGCTCTTTACTTCTGTCCAACTGTACAAGGTGGGAAGAGAAATGCCGACAGAGCTGATGTTCTTGCAGCAGCAAGGAACTTGGCGGCCTTTATTGTCCGAACCAAATACCAGAGCCACCGCTCAAGCTAGTGCGAGGCTTTAGATCTCGGGGTGAGATACATACGTCGGGTATCGTTGTAGGAAAGAAGTCGAGATTGAGACGCATACATCTGATATGAGTGGCAGGAAAATTGGTGGCGACTGTTTCACACTGCGGAAATGACTTTCACTTCCTCTTTACAACATCAGCGGCATTGTTTTGATTTGAGCAAGCAAGCTTTGTTGTATTCGCTTATTAGATTGATAATAGATCGTGCCTCAATGAGAAACTCCCCCTGAAACATAAATTAGAAGGAGGAGGAGAGGAGGATCATGGTAGTTCTGATAAGCAGGCAGGAAGGCAACCAGGCATTCCAACGCCACCCACAATCGCGCGACACTGACCCAGCTGGGACGATGCTAAGGCGGCGCTCACCTAGGACCTGATAGGGGGTTGAGATCGGGGTACATTTCTTGTAGCTTGGCGATCGATCTTGCCGGCGAGTCAACAAATCAACACATCATTATCATGAATTTCACACTTCTGCTAGTCTCCTCACGCCGTGGTTATGGCTTTCGAGCGCCGTGGAGTAAATTAGCTGAAACTTTCGATACGGCACTTCCCGGAGTTTCAACATATTTTGGAGACAGTATGTGATATACGATGATGATATCTCCTGATTCTCGAATACGAGAATAACTTGTCAAGCTTGTCCACTACGACTACAGGATGCAAAATTGGGCCATTGGTAACCATTTCTTCGTCTTAACATTCCGGAAAGCGCCTTACATGTTCCCACCTGACGCTGAACATCGCCCCTTCGCGACTTGCTAATTCCGTTGCAACTTGCGTCCATCTCCCGTGACTTCCTCCCCACATGTCTTCTCCCCGTATCCTCATATATCTCTTAAGGCGAGATCTCCGCCTCGCTGATAATCCTGTTTTCACCGAGGTTGCCAGAACCTTTCAGCAGTCCCAGCATCCCTACACCCATTTCCTTCCAATCTACGTATTCGCGGCACAGCAGATAGAAGTTTCCGGCTTCCTTTCTTCCGATTCCGAAATTTCGCCTTTTCCGGAGGCTCGATCGAATGCCGCCGGATTCTGGAGATGCGGCCACCACAGGGCCAAGTTCCTGGCGGAGAGTGTTTGGGATCTGAAAAGATCGTTACATAATACTGGCAGTGGCCTGGAGATTCGAGTCGGATTGGCAGGACAGGTAATCCAGGAATTACTCAATGCGTTCAAGAAAGCGAGCGCAGAGGTCGTCGCGGTTTGGATGACAGATGAAGAAGGTGTGGAAGAAAAGAGGGAAGAGCGAGATGTAAAGGAGGCCGCTGAGAGGGCGGGAACCGAATTTAAGCTGTGGACAGATGAGAAATACTATATAGATGACCGCGACATTCCATTTCGAAACCCTAAAGACTTGCCTGACGTCTTTACGTCCTACCGCAAAAAGGTTGAACCTCTCAGAGAGGCCCCTCGTCGGGTCCTTCGTTCCCCCTCGAAACTGCCACCTCTGCCACCTTCAATACCCTCCCAACCCCACCCTTTTACGATACCAACAACGGTCGAAGACACCATCGCAAAACTTCACAAACCTTTGGATCCAAATCTAGGTCTCTCCAATCCACCAACATGGCCCACAAAGGCAACTTCCGCGCACCCTTTCCATGGCGGGGAGACCGCTGGGCAAGAGCGCATCCGCCATCTCGTCACCAGCGGCAGTTTTTCCACGTACAAAGAAACCCGCAATGGTCTACTTGGGCTAGACTTCAGCACTAAGCTTTCCTCATGGCTTGCACTTGGCTGTATCACAGCACGGCAGGTCCATGAGTTCCTTCTGAATTTCGAAGATGGCAAGACAGATCTTGGCAAAGGGGTGCACGGTTACGGAAAGGGCGAGAATAAGGGCACTGCAGCAGTACGATTTGAGCTACTATGGAGGGACTACTTCCGGTTAACCACCCGCAAATTTGGGCCACGACTTTTTCGTATCGAAGGCTTCAAGAATGACACGGCGTCCTCGTGGGGATACCCCCAGAAGGACAAAGAAAGTCAACGAAGAGTGACTCGTTTTCTGGAGGGTACAACGGGCACAGGGCTAATTGACGGCAGCATGCGAGAACTATTTCTTACCGGTTATACTAGTAACCGACTTCGACAGAACGTCGCGTCTTTTCTAGCAAAACATCTGGCCATTGATTGGAGGATTGGCGCAGAATGGTATGAGAGTTGCCTAGTAGATTACGACCTTTCCAACAACTGGTCGAATTGGCAATATGTTGCGGGCGTCGGGAACGATCCGAGGGAAGCAAGGGTGTTTAATCCTGTCAAGCAAGCAAACGATTACGACACCCAGGGTAATTATATCAAAACTTGGGTGGTGGAACTACGCTCTTTGAATGAGCCTCAGATCGTCTTCCAGCCGTGGAAGATGAACGACGAACTGAAAGCGGAACTGAAGCTGGCGGGTACCGAGTGGATTGAGCAGCCCCTGAGAAGGATCGAGTTCAACATGGGAAGAAACGCTGGCAGAGGAGGTGGCCGAGATGGAGGCAAGGGAGGGAAGGCCGGTGCCAGTCGTGGTGGTGCTGGTCGGGCTGAAGGAGGTGGGGGATATCATGGGAGAGGGAGAGGCGAGAAGTCAAGGGGTCAGAGCAGGAAGGGAAAATCAGACAGGGCAAACGAATTTGTAGATAATTAAATAGCAGTCTGGCAAACTTGTATCGATATACTGGGCATCCACCGGGTTCGGAAAAAGCTGAATTCACCACTCGATGCAACGATATGCGAGTGAGCGAGGGGAGTAGATATGGTGACTGTACTGGGCTGCGAACGCAGGAAGTATGCGGCAGACATGCAATTTTGGAATTTGAAGAAGAAGAGAAGAAGGAAAATCTGATGGCACAGATCAGAGGACCCCCCTTCTTCGACAATTCAGTCCCGAATAGAACGGCAGACGCTAATGCAAGGCTAACCCCTATATAGATTAGGTGATAAGTAACAGACGCGTACACACAGTTTCTTTATCTTTCCACCTTTCTGTCGTCGTTCTTCTATTAATCGGGCTAAATATAGGCTGATGGAAGGGGCAAACAACCCTCTAAGCGGGGGTCTCTACAGTTTTAGATATACGAACCTCGGCGATGGAACATAATCAACGATTTAAATAGCTTTGTGCTTGCCCGAGTGAGCGACTTTGAGGAGTCGCGTAGATTTATCACCTAATCTATATTGGGGTTAGCCTTGCAGTAGCGTTTGCCATTCTAATCGACACCGACAATCCCCTTTCAGCCTTATCCGTCTGTGAGGTACCCGCCAGTGCCGCCGACCTATTATGAAGCACCTCACGAATACCTTCCCAAGACACTCCGTCTCTCTTCCTCTAATAAAGAGACAAACAATGATGCCAGGCACGGGCCGACCAACGCAATTCCATGGCGTCCCTTTCGAGGAGCGAGCCCCCGATGGCAAAGGAGGCAAGCTTCCCTTCGCCCTTGAGTATCCAGCGTACCAATCTCTTCCCAGCTTCATTACCCGACTTACTGACCTCCGCGTAGCGGTCACCCTGATGCCCCGCGTGGTCAGAAACGCCTTGTCGAAGAGAAAGGCTCATTCGGCAAATCGACACGACGCAAAACTCCCTCTAGAACCAGAAGTGCAACTCCAGCAAAGAAAGAAATCAACCCTACCTTGGACGGTTTTCTGTCAGCCTTGAACTACGACACTCAGCGAGCCATCGAGTCCCCCCGGCAGGCGAACGTATCTACACGAAGCCAGAATGATGGCAATGTTGCCTCACATCATCGGCCCTCGCACAACAAAGAGCCGACACAGATCATAGTGTCCGGCTTCGCCCCAAGTACACAATGGGCGGCTATCGATACCTACGAGAAGATTTCCCATGGCCTGATCTGCGAGGACTACGCTCGTCGACCACCTGCCGAGCTGCGAAGATATCCCAACACCCTCAGCTCACCTTCTGTCCACCCGAGAAAACTTACTGATCCAGAGCGTGAGATGGCTAGACATTATGCTGGAGGCGAAAGCTGGGTGCGGCTCACTTGCGATTCAGCAGAAGCTGCGGACCGAGCTGTGGAGATGTCACCGCAACAGGTTCATGGACACTGGGTGTACGCCGAGCTATACAACGGCACGCGGCCCGAAACTGACCTGCCCATTCCAGTCCGGGAAGAACGCCAACGGCGAGGATCCTTTGGAAGCCCAAAACCTCAACGCAGGCCTCCTCAGACACTGAGTGCCGCCTTCTCGCAGCATGCGATCAATCAGCAACGTCCAACATCTACACTTCCGAGGTCTTTCGGCATGCCCGCTACTACACAGGCAAACAATCAACGACCCAATGACGCCGCATCATTTTCCTCCTCTACAGCATCATCGGCCACGGCCACTGGTCCGGATGATCCTGATCTCCGCAACCGTCACCCATCTCAGGCCGAAGACAATAGGTCCTCTTCTACTACTCAAAAACTTACAGATACATCGGTTCCAGAGTCCAATCTTACCATGATGAGATATTTTACCGACCGGCCACGCACCGTACTTCGTCCTGCAACTGAAGCATTCTTGCCTCAGCCAACCTGGACCGACCGACAGGTCCAGTGGCTCAGAAGCTGGGGCGTGATCCCTGGTGATTTCATTGGCAACGGACCTCATCTAACGGAGAACGGCGACTTTGACTGGTCTAGAGCGAGTTGGTACTGGTGTTTCTGGAACTGGATGGACACATATCTCAACACCAATTTTTGCAATCTAAAGGACGAATAGAGAGGAGCTGGCACTCCGGTCTCGATGCCGGTAGCATTCACCACTTTGCATAACACCTTTTATCACTAGGCATTCTATCCACGCGGCATTAAGTGCTTTCCATCGACTTCCTATATTCACGAGTAGCGCTAGGCCCATCAAGCCTTCCCACAGTCCAGCAATTTCATCGGGGAGCATAACGTGGAGTCGTCATGTTTCGGGAATCTTTTTAGCATCGTCCATCTCAGCGCCTCATCATTGGGCATAGCGTGCGGTATCCGAAAGTTCCACATCGGATATGCTGGGGGTCATATCTGCTGGAGTCGGTCTTCTTAAATCACATCACTGTTGTCAAATTACGGCCTGTCACATAAACCAGGTCTCGACCAGCATAGCGTGCGGGATGATGAGGGTTCATCCCTTTCGATTACACAATTTCGGAGGACCAAGCGTTGGCATGGCAGACCTCACAAAAAAAATCTGTGTTCGTTATTCCTACATTGACTGACTTCGGTGGGTGTCGTTGGTTGAATCTGGGAAAGAGTACAACAAAGTGTGGAGGACACCAAGTATTGCTAGTATTGACTGACTTCCGTGTATGTCGCTGGTTCAGTCTTGGTAGCAAGCAGGAGCCTCATGGCATGGCAGAGTTTAAGGTTAATTCGTTTCAAATGTTACCTCTGTTGACTGAATCGGGTGAATGTTCTCTGGTTGATATTGGAGATAGCAGTAGCACTTAGCTCTAGTCACGGATGGATTTACTCTTCGAATTCATGGCCTAGTTCCTATAGGAATGGCCATGGACCAAACAGTCAGGATGGCAGGATAGATGTCCAACTCATTCTTCTTCTTCCATCTGTCTATCCACGTTGGTGACGGAAGCACAGCTGATGGTGAGACGGGACAATGCGCAGCGACATCATAATTCAAGCCCCCGCGCTGACGATTGAACAAAACATTGCTCATTTCACAGCCTTTTGAGCCGCGCCCTCAGGATCTGTTGCAATGCCCTTGACGGTGTTTGCTATATCTTTCGCGTCCTGCTCTGCGATCTGCCCCGCTGAAGCAGCCTCCTGGCTCTGTTGATGCATGAGGATCCGAATCACTTGCGTCACACCTACACACCCCAGGAAGAAGTTTACGGCAGCCAATCTGAGAAGGTTGTTAGTCTCGCTTTGAAAGGAAACACCTAGATTGATGTCTGTTCGTACAGAAGGTTTCGCGGTTTAATGACAAAACACCACCGAGTCCAAATTACGCCGGTGGCTGTGAGAGCGACGTTCTGGGTCAGGGAGAGACTTTCAGCTGGTCGAGCAAAGTCACTAATTCCGGCGAGGACAATGCTCCACTGTCCTGAAGTCAGTTGCGAGGTTCCATTGGTATTACGGAGCATTTTCGTAGACGCACCTTCATGACTGGGGCCCTACACGATATCAGTGATTGACGAATCGTAGGGTAAAAGCTCCTTACCAGAAATGCACAGTCTTGACACCCACAGGACTGTTCCATAATCGCTGAACAATTCCTTCTGTAGGAGCAGCGGTCGCATCTGCAGTCCGGTATCTTCTTCCCAATGGCTTTTTAGTAAAAGCGCGGGAGAACCTCGCGCTCTGAAAGAATCGCAGACCAGCTCGTGAGGACATGTTGACAGGGTAGACAGCAGCGGAGTCTGGCCGATGAAGCTGATGATGGAGGTCGGGGAATTGAAGCTTGGAGTCGCCGGTCAGCCGGCAGTAAATTTAATCTCCGGCACTACTCTAGAGCTTGAATGGCGATGCTCGAACTCGGAACCATAGCTTCGCCTTCAATTGACAGCTACCAATCCACCATGTCGGGCAAGTATGCCTTCACCAAGTCCCTCAAGGAGGTGCGCTTCCTTTTCTGCCAGACTTCGGACCACAGCGCAGCTACAAGGTTCGAGCAATCGCATTCATTCTAGCAAACGCACAGACTTAAAAAGCGCCCGGCTCAGGTCGTTTCTTATAAGAGCTTATCCCACCATGAAAAAGAATAATCCGCATACACCAATTATGCTTAGGGAAGCTTTGGATACCGAGCCGACTGTTTTCGCCAGATACGGTACGCTTTGGTCCTTGCACGGCGTTTGAGCCAGAGCTGATGCATACACGCAGAATACGGCAAGGAAAAGCGGGAATCACTAAGTGGTAGGGTGCCTATAAATGTATGAGATCGAACTTCCAAAGCTGACCGATATGTTGAAGGTCTCAACGACAAAGAGATTGAAGAAAGGATAACGGTGTTGGTCAAGGAGCCAGTGTAGATAGGAGGGAAGAAGATTAAGGGGAGCTTGGTCTCTTTGGAAGATAGTCACTATTCCAGTAACTGCTTGAATTGAAACCACTCCTTTTACAATTCATTTGCCTTCAGGTTTCAGACCAGAGGTCTCTACCGACATTCAATATTGCACCCTTCGGGGCCTGTGGCCATCAAAGTCTGCCTTTCTTAGGGCTTCCATTTTCTCATGTTGCAACTTTGAGAGTCTTGTCACGCAAACCTTGCGTTCCTTGTGTTTCCTGGATTGTTGGTAATCTACACGTAGGGGTTGTTTGCCACTGGAGCTCGCCGTTGTCGAGGCTTTTCATCCATTGATATTGTACAAACGAGAAATTTTGCCTTCGCTTTGTGCCTACCGAAAACCTCGTCGACCCCTAGGAGAGTCTGTTCGAGGCATCGGTGTCTCAAATTTGAGTCGTTAATTGGCCCCCACTTCACCGAATCTGTACTGAGCCCAACTGAAAGAACCTTCCTTCAGGGTCCATAGCCGCTCCCCAACGTCGTCTCCTGCTGCACCCGCACCAACAAAGATGGGTAGCAAATGATCAAATGTTGGATGTGCTTGCCTCGCATCTGGTCGCGTGAGGAGATTTGCCATCTTCTGCTCACGCTCTGCAGGAAGACTGGTTACGGCGTCTTTCAAGGCCTCATCAAAGCTAATCGTGTAGGGCATTGGCCGCGAAGTTCCCGCGGTGAATCGAAAATCGCGGAGATTGTGCACGGCCATGCCAGAGACGATGATGGCAATGTCTCGCGAGCGAAGACTGGCCACCGCTCGGCCCAGGTTGTAATGTTGGTAAGGATCTTCTGAAGAGAAGAGAGAGACTTGCACGAGGGGTGCGTTCAAAGGGTTTTCTTCTGGATCAAAAGCCACCTTGAAGCTCGCCCAGACTCCATGATCCAGGCCTCTGTCGACCGGTTCAACCTCGATATCATTTGATCGGAGCGCATCTATGACCAACGCAGCTACTTGCTTGCTGCCAACGTTTGGATATTTCTCTTTGCGAAGTTTCAGCATTCCCTAGTTTCATGCCGGGTGAATTACCTTGATAATAGTGTCCGGGAAATCCACAGAAACTGCATTCCGGTCAGATTATTGATCAACAGCATTTTGAATCCCCTTACTCATAAATCAAGTCCGCGTTTTCTTTTGTGTTGACTTGGATTTTGTTGCTTCCTTCTGACTGCCAATGTGCGGAAAATACAACGACGGCCTTGGGCTTCACTTTTGTTGTGATATCTTTGCCTATGCCCTGCAGTTTCTTATACACCGGGTGGTTAAGATCATACATGACGTTGGGCTGGCCTCTATGGGTTAGCGCAAGTACATATTCGCAGGAGGAGGGACGATTTATCTCATGGAACCAGCTAAAGGCTGACTTACTCCACCATGGGAAAGGCTGTGATGAGGGGTTAGTGTGGACCAAGACGTAAAGATCTCATAGAGCATGGGAGATGGAGAAAGACGCACAAGAAGACAGGGGTTTTGGCTGCCATCAGTTTTGTAGTGGAGATGCTGACGGCACTTTTGAGGATACGCGAATCAGCGCGCAGGTTGTTTGACCAGTCTTGTTTGAGAGTAGAAGTGAAGTCTTCCCAGGGCGAGGAAGCCTGGGATGCGAGTGAAACAGCTAGGATCGAGACCAGGAGAGAGAGAGGGCCGTGATGGTTGGAGAACGAAGGCCAAAAAACATGTACCACTGGACTCGGAGGTCTTATTTTTTATATCATTGTTCAGTACAAAGTCAACTTCCTTCAAGGGGTGTATTACTACAATAGACCCATTTGCAAAGCAAGGCGATATTTTATTGGCAATCCTCTTGATTGCTAATCGTCGGGGCGGTATCGGCAAGCCCCTCTCGGATCTGTCTTTGTGTGACACTGGGATCGGAGAGACGCAAGGCTGTGATTCACAAGGAAATCTCAACGCACAAGGAGGGGCGTACCTGCCTACATGCTGTTTCCTCACAGTCTTTACAATGAATCGCCGTGTAGCCCTAGCCCGAACCCTAGCCCTAGCCCTAAATACTCAATCACATCGGGTCCACTATATTCCGCTGCCAAGAACCTGTCCTCGTCCTCGAGGGGATGGAGGCATCCCTTGGATCTCAAGTACCTAGACCATACCGATGCGGTGAGCTGCCCATCAATTCCTTCGGCTTGATACCCAAGATCCTACGAAAGTCAGATAAAAGCCTACATGCAAGACTGCCCGAAAGCCGACGTCTATTATACAAGACTGTACAGAGATGCTTCAGAGATTGCTTCATAGATTACTTTTTCTTCACCGACTCTTGTCAACATCAACGGTGCGTTATTGACTTTTTCGGCAGGTTCAACAGGTATGATATACACAAGCCTCCATGGTCGATGGTGCTGCTTATCCTCACGCTTTCCAAGTAAGTCGGATTGGATTTGTGTCCCCACTCCCCTATGATCACATTATGGTACACTCTCCCTCACTGTTCCTCCTCATGGCAGATCGCGAGACTCGAGTCTTTTGCTTCGCTGGGTTCCCTCGCCTTAGTTCTTCGAGTCTACCTCTTGCTTTCTCAAAGCCTTGGCTTGCACTTTTCCAATACCAGCGCTTTGCGTCTTCAAGGTTTGCGGGAGCTCCGATTCCCTATAAGTAATTCGGAGTAAGCACTGTTGTCGAAGATGAGGACTGTGAATTTGGTCAGGACATACCACTTCTGTAAAATAACCCATAGCATATTCAGCCTTCGCCAGCCCCGACTGAGCAGCTTTACGAGCCCAGAGATAGGCCTCTGTGTCACTTTGCTGCAGTACCCCTTCAGACCCCGTAAGGTACCAACCGCTCAAGGCAAGCTCGCTTTGATGCTCCTCTTGCACTGCTGCTTTGCTGTACCAAGCAATACTTTGTCTGGGATCAACCGGGCATCCCATCAGCCCGTATTCATACGTACAACCGAGACGGAATTGCGAAAACTTGTAGCCCAAATCGGCTGCTTCAGCGAAGAGTTGCTTCGAGTATGCTTCGTCCCTTGGTACACCCTCGTTGCTGCTGGGTTTCTCGTGCAGAAGAGCCTAGGTTGCGATAGTGTCAGCTTCCATCATGCCCCGCAATTTTGACTGTGATCGGCGGACTCACAAGTTCGTGCAAAGCATGTGGATTCTCCTCGTCCGCGCGTTCCGCCGCTCGTTTCAACCAGACAACGGCTTCTTTGGCGTTCTTTGGCTGGCCCAACAATCCTTTTAATGAAATGATGCCCATCTTATACATGGCGGGCGTGTCGCCCAGAGTCGCGGCTCTTTTATACCACTGCATAGCTTTCACAGCGTCCCGGCTTGTACCTCCACCTTCCTCATGTCCTATCTCGCAGCATACTGCCACTCGGTAGGCGGCTTGAGCATGGCCTGCTTTTGCCGCTGATTGATAGAGCTTGAAAGCCTCTCGAGTATCAGATTCCAAGCCTAGTGATCCGCGGCTATACGCGTCGGCCAGGTAGAACGTAGCTTCGCTATATCCATTATTGGAAAGTTTCTTGACAATTTTGTGAGCATCTAGGATGTATTTCTCACGACTTTTGTTGCGTGTCCTCGGATCAGCTCGCTCATCAACTAGAACGGAAGCCGCTTCAACCATTCTCTTGGCCAAGACTAGTTGATTTTTTGGGTCGTCAGGGTTCCTCGTCGTGGCCTGCTTAAGTCTTTCAAGCTCCTGATGAGTCACTGGCAGAGACTCTTGTTTGATGTTTATGGAGCGCGAGAATCCTGGATTTTTAGTGGGACTCGATAATTGCATGGGCGAGGGTGTGGAGTCGTACTGCCTGAGAGGAACTGGCTTCGGCGCTTCATTGACGGGAGAGCTTTGCATTAAACCGGGTCTGACTGGCGCAGGATGCGATGGTAATGCATCCGGATTTGATGGTGACGCGATAGGGGGCGACGTGGGTCCTGTTCGATTGTTGATTGGAGATGGTCTACCACCAGGCGGTCCCATCTGTCGCGAATGTCCATCTTGCACTGGCGGTGAACAATATCGGTCAGGCGGCCCGTTGCCTTGATATGCCGTTAGGGGTGTAGCGGGTGCGGGAGGCGGCATATTTGCTCTGTTGTGATCATTGGGACGATATCCTTTTAAAGGCATTGATCCCTGATACTGGCGGTCTTGTTGGTAGTGATCTGGCCTTACATTGGGAGATGCCATAGTACTATGGGCGCTAGGACCATACTCATTTCGAACGGGAGCTGTCGCAGACGGTCTATCGGGAGCTCCAGGCACACCAAAGTCGAATCCATCATCGAGCGGTGGCCTCGGTGATCGCCGGTCTTTGAAATTGGGTTGTGATCTACTCCGGGGATGTCTCGCATTCGAAGATGGATCATTCCTATGGTCTCCACGTACATCGTCCCGTGGCGGAACTGGCACTGGTGGAAATTCTTGAGTTCTTGGTTGTGGCTGCAGATGGTCGTCGATGGTCATCCCTCGTCTACGACCAGCGCTCGGCGCAGGTCCACCGTCAAAGTTTGGCATATCTTCGTCAGCGGGAGATCGGTGCTGTCGATCTTTGTGCTGGAGATATGGCTGGTGGTCATCCTGGCTTGTGTCATAATAAGTGTCAAAGAATTCGCCGAGACTGTCGTTTTGGGCATGTGGCTGACGAGAACCCGTGCTTTGTGCATGAACCACTGCGTCGACTTGGGTTGGTCTACCTTCATCCGAATATGGTTTGGGCTGAGGAAAAGATCCTTGCGGAGACTTATTTGCTGGACTAGTTGGCGTATACCCTCTGTCTTCAGGACCGTGGTAACCAGCAACGAAACCAGGCTCCTGCCAGGCCGACTGATCTGGTGGGCGAGCAGATCCCAGGTTTGCTCCAGAGATCGCCGTTGGCAGAGTTCTGCTTCGCTCATATTCTGTGTCCATTCTGGTGTCAAATGGAAGTGATGGTCTCGTCCGGTTGTCTTCTGAGTGTCGACCGTTGACTATAGGCTTGAGTTGATCTACCCGCGCACCACGACGACCATTGTCGCGAGGTCTAGGCCTGTCTTGTGCTGTTCCTCGGTACTGCCCTGCATCCCTTTCAGGCTGTGGCTGGTGATCGAAGTATCCTCCACCTTTGCTATTGGAATTTGTTTCCGATATAGCTGAAGGCGGAGTGTTTGATTGAAATTGAAGATCATTTCCGTTCAGCTTCTCTGTGCCATTAGGCGACAAAGCATAGCTGCTCTTGCTGCCTGCAGTTTGCGGCCTATTGTCGTAAGTCTTGTCTTGCCGCGAGTCATCACGCAGGCTTGTTGATCCCATGGCACCATCATGACCCGTGGAATTTGCATATCCGACTTTATTGGGCCTCAAGGGAAATGTTGGAAAGGGATTATCCCAGGCGACTGCATCATGCGATATCGGTGTTTGGATGACCCTATCAGTAGCTGAACCAATGGTCAGCTGGCATTTCGATACACACCTTTGAGCTTGCTGTCACGCTTTGGCCGACTTACAGGGTTTCGGGTGCTGAGAGTTTTGAGGTCTGGTGGAGTGGGGTTGGTTCTGGTTGAACCTAGATGTTGGTGCTTCCGGCTGTCTAGGAGGTCGATCATTCCTGAAGTTGCCTGAAGAGATCCCTCGGTCGTGTGGACCTCCTCGGTCTTGCTGAGGATACCCAGCATTGTATTCGGGGTCTTGGTAATCCTGTTCGTCGCTGTGAGGAGGACGATTGTAGTGCTGCGTTGCTGTCGAATTGTCTGGGGTCTCGTGAGAAAATTCATCGTACTCATGCTCGCCGTTGTTGTGTTCCTGTAAGCCATTGTGGTGCATTGCTTCTGGTTGATAGTGCCGTTCATAACCTTGTGGCTCACGATATTGGTTCGACTGGTAGTACGGGTCCTGCTGGTGATAGTGATCTCTACCGGGTGCTGCAACTTTTGATTGCGGTAAGCCTCGACTTCGAGGATCATTGCGAGGATGTCGTCCTGCCTCCATTGGTCTCCCCTGTGGCCGTTGTGCGGGCGGCCACCTTCCATCCCTGTTTTGGCCCCTGCCTCCGTGCCGCCCATTGCCGCCATCGTAAGAGTTGTCTTGATCTGGCCAATCCTCGTTGTATCTGTAGGATCCACCTGATGGCTCACTGGTACTTTGAAATACCTGCGGACGACCCCGTCGAGAGCTACCACTGAAGTGCGCCGCTTGACTTCTTGAGCCGTACCCATTCTTCGCAGCGTAAGGTTCTCGAGAAGACCCATATGAGGCCTGCTGGTCTTGGTAGGGCGGTCTTTGTGGGCCGCCATATCGTGGCTGCTGAGCATATGCCATGACTCCAAATTGGCTGCTTATTAGATTGCCAGAGGTAGAGTTGGTTCAGACGGCGTCACGGCAATGAGATCCCCTACACGCAATCTAATTGCTCTTCAGCCGGTGCTCATCTTTAATGTGTTCCTGATGAATATGTAAGGTAACGCGCGCTCCTGATGTGAATAATGAACGGGTTCCTCTCAAATACCTCCGTAAACCTCAAGATATTGATGATACTCGCACAAAGATCCAAGTTGTTATGCGGACGCTTAGGAATTGTAGGTTGAAGGAGTCTGTGAGACTTTGACAGTATAGAACGATCGCTTTCAAAGAATAACTTCCAGACCACGAGAATACCGTAGTCTCTGCGATATCCAGGGGTGGGTGATGCAAAAAAACAGGAGCACAAGGCCTAACAAAGGAGCGGATTGACAGAGCCTGAAAACATGGGCCCGCACAGGAATTGGAAACATTCACGACCCAGACATTGCTCGCGTACGGTATTTTTTTTACAGGAACTCGAGGCTGAGTAATCGTACGGCTGCTGTATAGGGTTCGTCATTCCCAATCGGGTCTTGAGAATGTGAGGGAGTCGATTGGCCTACACTGTCTGTTGATGTGGCTCATTCACATGTGGCGGTGGTGGCGGTGCAGACCATTGCTTTTCTTAGAGTGAAATCGCCGCTCTTATGACTTTCTCCATGGTTCGTGTTTGATTCTTCAATAAGTGACAGCCTACCTTGTTACACTGCCTTACACTGCCTTACATTGCCTTACATTGCCTTTTGCTATATCGGACACATCGAGTCTCGGAATCTGTTAGGCCACAAGGATCGACATTCACGGCTTCAATTGCCATCATGTCAAAAGCGGCGCTTTGGTTCAAGATGCTGTCCACGTAAGAGACACAGCCCAATTGTCCTCATGATTGCAGATGTCATTTGACCGTTCCTAGCGGTGTCGTCATATGCGTTGGTGGCCCAGCCCTTGTCTACTGGGTATCTCCTACCGAAGAAGAATTATTCAAGGCACGTCGTCTACAGACCGCTGCACCCCCAGGACATGTGCTGATATGGAGCAGAAATACAATCCAGAACTCCAGAAGAGATCGTTGGAGAACAGGGAGCAGAAACAGCAAGATTTTGACAACTTTGTCAACAAACTCAAGGAATATTCCAAATCCGACAAACCAATATGGATAGCCGCTGCCGAAGACGAAGCTCGTCAAAGAGCTAATATCGCAGAGGAGCAGCGAAGAATAGCGCAAGACATACAAAGGAGAAGGGAGAAGATAAGAGACGAGAGTCTGCAACGATGAATACATACCTGGCTAACAGAAAAGACGGATTGCATTTCTTGTGTCTAACTAAAACCGCCTCCAGAGCATGATAGCTAGCTCGAAAATGCATCCTGAAAGGTGACTGAGAACATAGCCGGCGTTAGGTTTCAGGCGTGTTCTACAGCCATCTATACCTGAGCTTAGGCCTGCTTCGAGAGCATAGTACTTTGGTTTGAAACTCTCCTCTTTGGGTTTTCACTGGACAGATCCAAAGAATATGCTTTATACCGGTTGAGACGTCTCTGCGAGGATGCTATTTACAACACACGATCGACTAGCATACACATGTGATGTCAACAGAACTTGAAACATCAAGCTCGGATTACGGTCATGACCCATTGAACATGCTCAAACCCCAAAAACTGCGCCGGTGGTGTCTTTTTACAACTTGGCTGCAGGACCTACGGACGTGATTTCATTGTACAGTAGTGTTGTTAAGAAGTCTGCCGACCTATTAGCCCCGATCAACAAAACGAGAGCCTTGGATGAGACTTGCCTGCATAGTCTTCCCCAGTGACTTGACCGGAGAAATACTGAGCTGCAAGATGATACTTGTTCCCCTTTGGCGCTTTCGAGGACAACTCGTCTGCCTGTTCTTTGAGAAGCTTCTGCGCATACACTTTGTCGACCTTCGTGCCTTCAGCTGTTGTGATACCGTGTTTACACCATTGCCACAATTGGGATCGACTGACTTCGGCAGTTGCCGCGTCCTCCTAAAACATTGCCACTCGTGTCAGTCAATGCGGGGACTCCATGGCTGGGATGCCTTACCATTAAATAATTGATTGGGACGCAACCAATCCCCTTTAGCCAACCCTCCATATACCCGAGGCCGATATTGAGGTTCTTCCTGATGCCTTCTTCCGTAACGGTGCCCGGCATTTTCATGTTGAGCAAGTCGTTGGCGGTTATACGCACCTCTTCTCTTCGCACAAATAGCTGGTTGGGCGTTGGCATGTGCTTGTTGAACACCTCATTCGCAATGTTTGCCAGCGCTGGGTGCGCCACCCACGTGCCGTCATGGCCTGCGCGTACTTCACGGAGTTTATCCGCATAAACGCCTGCCATAGCTTTGTCGTTCGCCTCTTTATCGTCTTTGATAGGAATCTGAGCTGCCATGCCGCCCTGAAATGTCTGAGCTCAAGGCTGTGATTGGGAATGGGTTCAACTTACCATAGCATGTACCCCTCGTTTGTGGCATGTTTTGATGAGAAGCTGGACGTAAGCATCCATGAAAGGAACAGTCATTGTGACTGCGGAGCGGTCCGGGAGGACAAAATTGGAGTTCTGACGGAATTTTTTGATCACGCTGAAGATGTAATCCCATCTACCACAATTCAGGCCAGAACTATGGTCACGGAGCTCATAGATGATCTTGAAGCATCAGCATAATCAACGTCCCACAGATAAGCAGATCTACCTCTTCCATTTCAAAGGCTGCTACAATGGTTTCGATAAGAACAGTCCCTCGGATAGTTCCACGCGGCATGCCAATATAGTCCTGGGCTAGGTTGAAAACATCGTTCCACAGACGCGCCTCGAGATGTGACTCCATCTTCGGTAAGTAAAAGTATGGCCCTGTCCCGGTCTTGACCAGCTCTTGTGCGTTGTGGAAAAAGTAGAGACCGAAGTCGAATAGACTTGCAGATATTGGTTCACCATCGACTGTGAAGTGCTTCTCCACCATGTGCCACCCTCGAGAACGCGCAATCAGAGTAGGGAGCTTCCTGTCCGTCCGGAGTTGGTATTCCTTCTCTCCTTGCTTGAAGTCGACTTGCTTTCGAACAGCGTCATATAAATTGACCTGACCATTGACCATGTTGTCCCATGTCGGTGCACTGGAATCTTGAGCAGGGTCAGCATCGGACATAGAAATACAGGCGAATACGAACCTTCGAAATCCGCCATATAGGTCCAGACATTGGAGTTCAGAGCATTGACAACCATCTTTCGGTCCGTGGGCCCTGTGATCTCGGTTCTCCTGTCGATCAATCCTGGCGCTGGCGGGGCACCTTTCCAAGCATCGTTCTCACGGATATGCTTAGTCTCCGGCAAGAAGTCTGGCAGGATTCCTTTGTCCAGCTCAGCTTGGCGGATGTCCCGGCGTTCTAAGAGGTCTTTGCGCTTCTCATTGAACGAACGGTGCAGTAGAGCAAGAAAGGCTGTTGCATCTTTGCTTAAGATCATGCGGGTTTGGTCATTAAGAGCACCGAGAATGGAAACGCTTTGAATGATAGCTTCAGTGTTCGACATGTTGAAGAAGTGCTGTTAGGCGGAGATGGACTTGGTGGTCTTGACAGGTGTGATGTGAACTGGTCAGTTGTGGTTGATCAGAGGAGTTGTGTACCCCAATACGTCAGACTTAAGGGTGTGCAAGTTGTCCGAGGGAACGATATTTAGGCAAATGACCAAATGGGTGAACGGAAGATGTTGACGGGATCTTGGCCGCTGGGGAAAGGTTTCTTGGACACGATGATCAACAGTCAGCAAATGTCGAATCGAGTCAGAAGAGATCCCTGACGCCTACAGTTGATGACGGATTGACCCTAGAACTCCAGCTCAACGTCTGTATTCACCTGGGGCAGGGAGACGAAAGTTGCAGGTGGCTCCACCAGCTCCGGTGGTGGGGTTTTTGGTCCCTCGCGGAGATTAAGACACGGGTTTAATTATAAGTGCCTCGGCAAGACGATCCTTTCTGATTATCTCCTCCCCAGCTCCGGGTTACAGCTCGGCAGGGGTGAAAAAAAGTTCGGCAGGGGTGAAGCTTCGGCATATGCTCGCTTAACCCCGGATGAACTCATAGCATATGCTGATCGTATCCGTGTTAAGGTAACGTAAGATCCTCAGGAATCTCATTCCTGAGGAAGACGTTTCCTGAGAAAGACATTTCTTAAGTGGTAAAAAGATGATTCTTCTCCTATAGGATCTAATTACCTAAATATATATATTAAGCTATATTAAGCTATTAGGTATTAGCTCTTATTAAGTATACTTATTAAGTATAATGTATAATATATATCGATAAGAAAGAAAGAAAGGTAGTGTTCTCGCTATAGATAAAAAACTTATTTCTTTAAATAAAGAATAAACTTTCTCTCTTCTTATAGTAAAGTAAAGAAAATTATTTCTTTAAATAAAGTATAGATCTCTTCTCTTCTTATAATAAAGTAAAGAAAATTATTTCTTTAAATAAGATACGAACTTTCTTTCTTTTTATAATAAGATCTTATTTTATAGAAGAAATCCTTTTTATTAAGTAAAAAGTTATATATTATAATAAGTAGCGAAAGGATTTAATAGTGAGATAGGCGGTGATATAAGTAAAGGCGGATTTCTCGCTGATAGCGAACGCTTTTCTTAAAAGATAACTTTCTTTTACGAATAGCTAAGCTTTCTAATAATAGCTTATTTTCTAATAGCGTTAATTTTAAAAATAAGTATTTTCTTAATTAATACTTTCGTAGTAGATTACTTTTTTTCTTAATTTCTTATAAAGTTAATAAAAATATATATATTATATTTTACTATAAGATCTTATATTTCTAAGAGAGTATATAATAAATATTAAGTATTATACTTTTTTTTACTACTTTTTTAATATATTAGATACTTAATATTTCTTTTATTTTCTTATTTATTACTTAACTTATCGATCTTAAATAATAAAAATCTAATAAAAAATTCTAGATTTATCTAGCTTTTTTCTTTTTTCTTTATTAATTATAATAAATATAATTTTTTATAATAAAGATCTTTAGACTAGTTTAAAGTAGATTTTAATTAAGTTATAAATATTATAGAATAAATATATATAATATCTAAAAGATCTAGTTGATAGATAAGATTTTTAATTTTTTTTAATATTTTAAATAATTTAACTCTTTAATTAGAAAGTTTAAAATTAATATTAGAAATAAAGTAGCTATAATATAGTTTTAGATAAATTAATAATCTTTTATAAAGATTAATAGCTTTATAATTATTATTATAACGAGTTTTTATTATAGTATTAGCGAAAGTAATAGTATTATTAATTTTTTCTTATTTAATAAAATGTAGTTAATTAAGATTTTCTAATAATAAATCTATAAATAGTCTTAATATATCTCTTATTTAAAATTTATAGATAATTTTATTTAGAGTAAATCTTATTAATATAATTAAGTTATTAAGATATATTTAAAAAAATAAAACTACGCTTAATTAGTTATTTATACTAGTAATAAGATAAAATTATAGAATAATCTTAATAGTCTAATTTATTCTTTTTAATTATTTATCTATTTGAAAGTAATAAGTAATCGAAATTATTATAATAGTTTTAAGTTTCTCGAAAATAGTTTTTTAGAAGATATTTATAAATTTAGTATTACGATCGTTAATTATAGTAATAAAAATATTTTAATTATAAGATATTAAAATAATAAGTAAGATATTCGCTTAATTAATAGTAATTTATTTATTAAATCTTAATATAAGAAGTTTTCTTTTAGAGAATTTATATATTATAATAAAAAAAAAATTTATCTTTTTAGAAAGAAAGTGTAATAATAAAATTTATTATTATAATATAAAATAGAATTAATAATATAGAAATTAGATTAAATTTATTATAAGTGAAATATCGTTTAATTTAATTAAGTTAATACTTTAAATAGTATTTTAAATAAATTTAAAGATACTTTAATAAGTCTTTAATATAGATTAATAACGAGATCTTAGTATAAGTAGTATAAAAATTAATATATTAATTCTAATTATATATTAGTTAGAAAACTTTTTACTATATAAATTTAGAAATATAGAATTATTATTTATTAATATAATTAAGTGTAATATTATAAATAAAATTATTATATTTTTAAAAGTAAAGTTTTTTTAAAAGGTTAGACTTAAGTTATTTAAGTAAATCGAGAATCTTAATTTATTAAGAATTCTTACTATACATCTTAATAAGGCGTTTTTTAAAATTATTATTTATTTTTATTAGAGTTATATAATAAGCTAAGATCGCTTTAAGCGATATTAATCGTTTTTTTAGTTCTAAAATATTTTTATAAAGACTTTCTAGCACTATTTACTTCTCTTTAAAATTTATATTTATTTAAAATTTAGATAATACGTTAAAAATAATATTCGATTTACTAGTCTTATAATATATAATAAAATTAAATCTTAATAAATATTAAAAAGTATAAATTAATTAAAGATTTAATTTATTAATAGATAACGTAGAAAGCGTAGTTTATCGAGCGATTTAAATTATAGTAAAGTAATTAATATAAATTATTATTAATAATATTTTGAATACTTTAATTAGATATCTAACTTTTCGAATTATTTAAATTATAATAATAATCTTAAATTTTATAGATTAATAATTATATTTTATAGTATTAATTAATTTACTTAGAAATATTATAGCTTATATATCTTCTCTAATAAAAATAAAAACTTTTTTTTTTCTTTATATATAATAAATTATAATAGCGAAATTTTATATTTTAAAAGTATTAATATTAATATATAATTTTTATTTTTAATTAAAATATATTAGAAAGAAGAGCGAGTGAAAAATATTCTATAAATTCTAAAAGATAGAAATTTCTTTTTAAATTAATTCGTAATATAGCTTTATAGAAGTTCGCTTATAAATAAATTTAATAAGTTATTTTTTAGAAGTAATAGTATTAGATATAGTAATTACTTCGAGTTAATTTAAAAAAATAATCGATTTAATTATTATTATTTAAATAAGAGAAGTTTTCTATTTTTATAATAGCTAAGTACGCTATATATAGCGGAAAATTAAGTTTTTTAACTATTTTATTAAGTCGAGAAAGATTTTTAAATTATAAAAACTTAATAGAAATCGAAGTGCGATAATTATCTTAATCTTTTCTTTTATTATAAATATATTAAGAAAATTAATACGCTATTCTAATAGTATTATTAATAAGAATCTTAGAAAGAATTTTATTAATATTAGAGAAGTATATTTCTCTTATAATAGCTAAAATAGCTATTAAAAATAAAATTTATATTTTTAAAAGATTCTATTAAAGATAATAATATTATTTATAAAAGTATATATAAAAGTATAAAGTAAATATAGTAGAGTATTAATCTAACGTTATATATATAATAAAGATTTTTTATATTTTATAAATACTATACTAGATTCTTCTTAATTATAATAATTAATAATAATAAATTTATATTTATTAGAAAGCTTTATATTAAATTAATAGAACTATATAATTTTATTTATAATAGAAATAGAAATATATTCTATTATTAATATAATAATATCTAATTATAAGAGTAATAGATAGCTATTATCTTTTATTATAATATTAAATTCTTAAATATTAATAATAATTCTTCTTTTATAATTTTATAGTATATCTTATTAAATTATAAAGTAAGATTAATTATAAAAAATTAATTATATAAAAAAGCGAAGCTTTTATTATTATTATAATTTATTAAAAGTAATATTAATTACTTTTTAATCTTTATAATTAAAAAAATAAACTTTTAATAACTTTACTTTAGCGTCTAATTTTAATAAAATTAATATTTACTATTCTTTAAAAATATTTATAATACTTTCTAAATTTGTAAAGATATCTTTAAATTTTACTATAACGAAGTTAAAAATATAATAAATCTCGTTTTTACTATAAATAATTACGCTATTTAGAAATATATATTTAAAATTAAAATTTATTATAATAATATAATTTATATTAATAGAATTATTTATAGTTATAATAATAATAACTATTTTTAATTAATTTAAAATACGCTATTTATAAACTACTAAGTCTATTAATTTATAAGAAACTTAATAATATTTATTTATAGTATACTCTATTATAATATCTAATTTTATATTTCTAGAAAATAAAATTAATATTTTTATAAAATTCTTTATTTATATAAAAGTTATAGTGGAATCTATAATGTAAATAAAGATACTATCTTCTCTTTTAAGAAAAATTAAGAATTTAAACTTAAATAAATAATTATAATTATTAAAAAGTGTATTATAATAGCTAATTAAGATATTTATTATAGAGTTTAATAATAATATAAATATAGACTTTATTTTTATAACTCGCTTAATTTAAAAGTAAAGCTTTATTATAAAATAAGTAGAAATCTTAATATTCTAATAATTATTTATAATAATAATTTATAATTAATAATTTAATAGAAACTTATATAATATAAGAATATTCGTTTTAATTAATATATTAGTTTTAAAATTATTTATTAAGTAAATCTTTATCTATACTTTAATAAGAGTAACTTCTTTTATACTTTCTAGATTTTTTAAAAAGTATAAATCTATAAGAATATACTTCGTAATATTAATAATTTTATTATTATAATCTTAAATTAATATAAAAAATATTTATTTTTAAATTCTTTTTTTAAAATTAGATAAGAAAACTAATAAAATATAATTATTTAAAATAATTAAATATTTAGAATTTAGATAAACTTTAATATTAGAAGAATTTAGATTTAGATAAATATCTATTTTAATATATTAGAAATTATAAAAAGCGATTTTTTATTTATATTTAGGCGATTCTATAATAGTAAATTTAATAATTTTAAAAATAAAAACTATTTTTGTAGTATAAAATATAAAAACTACTTTCGTAATATACTTAGAATTCTTAAAATTCTTATTCTCTAAATCTATAGATTTTCTAGAAATCTTATTTCTAAGTTTATAATTCTAATATTACTATTTGAGGTGATAGAATAGCTTATTCTAGAATTTAAACTTCTTATAATATTATTAATAAGTATATTTTAATAGTAATAAGTCGATAAAATTAATTTTTTATTTTATATTTTTATAAAATTTATAAAAGCTAGAGTAATTATTTTTTTATTTCTTAATATTCTTCTTATTATAGTCGTTATAAAAGCTATTAGAATTCTTCGAGTAACTTAAATTCTATTAAGAATTCTCGAATTTCTTTATTTTATTAATTAAAATTTAATAAACTCGCTACTTTTATAATTAAAAAGATTAAATAATAATATTTTAATAAATTTCTTTAAATCGATATAGGATATAACTAGACTAGAAATATTAATAAGAATTATATATATTTTACTATTAGTATTAACTTAGATTAATAATAATTTAACGCTATATAAATAGAGCTAGTAATATTTATTATATATTTCTTTAAGAGTAATTTTAATAAGTAGGATTATTATTTTAATAAGTTAATTTTTAAAATTAATTATAAGCTTAATAATTCTATTAATTAAAAAAAGCTAAAGATTATTATTATAGCTAATTAGAATTCTAAAAATTAGAGTTTATAGATTAATTAGATATATCTCTTATTTAATTATATTAATTAAGATTATCTTTATAAAATAGATTTAATATATAAGAAATATTATTTATATTAAGCTTCGTTATTTTTAAAGTCTTTATTTATTATTAATTTTTTTTTATATTTATAATTATAAGAAATTAATTTAGCGTAATTTAAATAATAAGTAAATCTATATTAGATTAAAATTTGATATTAAGATTATTTTAGATAATATTAAGCTAATTATATTTATTATTAAACTTTATTATTTTAATAATTCTAATAATAATTATAGTATATTTATATGACTTACGATATCTTATTATATTATTAAATATATATCTTTTTTTAATAATAGTAGCTATTTTTAATATTTTAATAAGTCTAAATCTTTTAAATAAAGTAATATTTTATTTTTTAACGTTATTATTATAAATTAGTAAATACTTCTTATTATTAATAAATTAATATATATATTATTTAAGTACTTTATTTTAAAGATAGATTTATAAATTATTTTATAGTAGCTCTATATTCTTAACTTTTATAATATTCTTAATTCTATTAATAAAGATAATAATATCTTAAAAATATATTTCTTTTTTAATATACTTTATATTTACTATTATATTAAAAAATTTATTATTATAAAAAGAATTAAAGAATTTAATATCGCTATTAAGAAAATAAAGTCTATTACTTTTATTAATAATATCTTATTCTAGTATTTTTAGATCTTCTAGATTTTCTAATAAGTTAATAAATTAGAAGATTTTAGATTTAAATAATTTTTTATATAGCGATTAATAATATTAATAATAATTACTTTTATATTAATAACTTAAAGATTTATTCTAAATTCTTTATTTATTATTCTACTATTATTATAATAATAAATAATCTTATTAATAAAGATATTTAAGATTTCTAATGAACGATATTATAAATTATCGAATTTAATAGTAAGTTAAAGATTATTATTTAAAAATTTAGTAGATAAGATATTTATAGCTTAATTTAAAGGGGTATATCTTTTTATTTCTAGAGTATTATTAATAGATAGAGGATTAAAAAGATAGCGTTTTTAAATTATAGATTTTTAAAAGAAATAAAGTACTATTTTTAGAGTAGTATAATTAATTATCTAATTTTTTAATTAAGTTTATTAAAAAAGTAAATTAAGTAATAAAGAATAAGACTATATTTATTATTCTCTTAATAATAATAACAATATTAATCTAATAGATTTAAAGATATTCTTAATAAGATATTAAATAACTCTTCGAGTAATTTTATTAATAAGAGAGCTTACTTAATAATCGAAGATAATAAAATCTTATAATTATTAAATTTAAATAATTATATTATAGAAAGCTAGCTTAACGAATATATAGAAATAATAAAAGATAAAAAAGTATAAAGATTCTTCGTTTTTATTTAAGAAGTATAAGAATCCTCGACTTTAGATTAGTCTAATATTAATAAAGGATTCTATTAATTTCTAGTAGTAAGTTATTATATAATAGCTACTACTATATAGATATTACTATTATTATTAAAATAATATAAGATTCTTAAAAATCTTATTTCTAAGAAAGACGTTTTCTGAGAAAGACGTTTCTTAAGTAATAAAAAGATGATTCTTTTTCTATGGGATCTGGTTATCTAAATATATATATTAAGTTATACTAAGCTATTAGGCACTAGCTTCTGTTAAGTATACCTACTAAGCATAATCCATAACAATCCGTTTCACCCCGGATGAACTCGAGCCGGGTTCAAAATCATATTAACACTTTAGAGAGGGTTAACGTATATACTAAGTATATACTACTATAAGTATATATTAAAGACTTCTTAATTATTAAATAATTAATACTATAAACAGTATAGATATTTTAATAAATTATATATTTTCTATAAAAGATATATATATACTATGTTACGGAAATATAAGGAGATATAGCCTTAATAAGGTACTTACTTTATTAAGTAAATAAGCCTACTAAGTAGATATCTCGTCAAGCTTACTATTATTATAAGTAGTAGATTTCTAGATAGAAATAATTAAGCTTATTATATACTACGACTATAAATTCTTATTATTATTATAATATAATAATAATATTATTTCTTAATATTAATTAACTATTAAGAGATTTTAGAAGTTTCTTTACTAGGCTAATTAAAGAAAGCTTATTCTTTAAAAAAGCTTATTCTTTAAGAAAGTTATTTTTAAAAAAAGCTTATTCTTTAAATCTTATTCTAAGCTTTCGCTACGTAAATTTTTCAAGTATATTACTACTATCTAAAATTACTTTCGATAGCGAATTTATTATATTTATCATAGTTTTAATTAAGGATCTACGAGGGACAGAAACTTTCCTTTTAGAAATCTTAATTTCTTATAAGATTTCTTAATCTTTCTTTACTTTCTTTTAAGAATTATTAATATTATTAATTAATAGTTAAGCTAGTTTTCTTAAATTATTTAATACTTAATCTAATCGCTTATAATATCGTTATTCTTATATTTTAACTATAAAAGTTTCTTAAAAATAATTACACATTTACGAATTTACTTAATAAGAGAAATTATTAATTTATTAAAAATATCGTTAAAAGTAATTTTTATTTACTCTCGATAATTTAAGGAATCTTAATAAGAAATAATTATTCGTATATTAGATTTAATTTAATTAAAATATTATCTTAGCCTCTTAATTAAATTATTAGTAAATTATATTTTTATATAATATTTAGAATATTTAATGAAGAAGTAAAGCTATTACGAAGACTTAAGAATCTCTTATTTATAAAAATTATCTTAGAAAACTTATCGAGTTTCTTATCTTCGAGAATTGTTATACTTTCTTTAATAAGCTTAGAAATTATAATAAGAATAATCTTCGCTAATAAAGTAATTTATTCTCACTTAATCGATTTATTAAATAAAATAAATTTTAATAATTTATAAATATAAGTTATTATTATCGTAGTTATTTCCGCGGCGATAGCTTAATATATATATAATAATTTATTATAATAAGAAATATTAGAATTATCGAGCTTATTAGATATTATTAATATCTTAAAAAATAATAAAGATTTCTTATAATTAAAATAGAATTTAAGCGATATTAATTTTTTTAATTTAATATATAAAGATAAGTTAATAGCGTCTAAAGCTTCGTCGATAGAGTATATATTAAAGAAAATATACTTTTATAATATTTATCTCTTTATTAAGTATACTTATAATATAGCTAGTATTAAAGATAATAACTTTATATATATAAATCTTTAGACTTACTTGAAAGGCTCTATCTTAAAATAATAATTTAGTAAATTTATTAATAACGATAAGTGTTTTATTAAGCTCGATAATAGATTTAATAAGTAAAAATAATTACTTATTAAATGATTTAAGATACTTATTAATATAGCTATTAACTCGATTTTTAAGAAATACTATATACTTTATAATACTAGTAATTATAAAAAACCTTAAGAATATACTTAACGAATTTTATAAGTAATAAAAAATATTAAGTTTATAGATATTAGTAATTAAATTAATATTATTTATAATAATCTTAATTTCGATCTTAGATAAAATATTAGACATTTTAAAAAAAGTATAAAATTATAGAAATTCCTTATTAAGTTTAATAATTTTAAGTATAATTAATAAATAGATATAAATAGATATAAAGTAGAAAGAAGTATAGATATTAAAAATACTTTTAAATTTTAAATAAATCGATAATCTCGATTTATCGATAGTAATAGAGATAATTATAATTAGTTATAATCTCGATAATAGTAAGATCTTAAATTTAATTAGTAATTATCTTATAATCGCTAATCTTATTAATCTTACTACTTATCTTTTTCTTATTATTTTAATAATATAAATACTTACTTAAATTAATAATAATAAAATTCTAATTAATATAGCTACCTTAGTAATTAAATTTATAATATTAACCTTATCTACTTAAGCGATAATCTCTTTAGATTATCACTTTATTAAATAGATATACTTCGATATTCTTAAATCCTCGACTTTTACTAGAAGAAAGCTTTTTAAAAAAAAAATCGCGATAATTAAATTTTCCTAGATTAAAACTTTTAAAGATCTTAATAATAGTAATACTTAAAGGTATTTATCTATTAAGCTTCTATTAATAAGAATAAAAAATCTTATAAAGAAAATAATACTTAGAAAAAAAATATTAAGATCGAGTTATTATACTTCGCGGATAAAGATTAATAAGAAAATAAAATATATTATAGTACTACTAATTATTCGCTAAATTCCTATAATAAATAATTCGCGAGTTTTATAGGATTTAAAACTTATTATCGTCTTTGCGAAGATATCTTCTTATCTAAAACGAAGCTTTATAAGTATTTTTATATCGATTATTTAAGAAAGCTCGATATTATCTAGATTAATAATAATAAGATATTATTATCGAAAGTGTCGCCGAAAGATTTCTCGAAGAAAATCTTAAGAATAATTAAATTTAACTTCTCGAGTAAGGATTTTAATTTAAAATTCGCGTTTTATAGTTAAAATTACGTCTATATAAAACTTCGTTTAACTTTAAAAGAAGAAATTAATAATATATATCTAGATATAGATTATAATATAATTTTAAATAATAAATTATAATTTAAAAGCTTATTACTCGAAATTAGAATTATTAAAATAATTTTACTTTTAAAAGTTTATAAAGTAAACGCTAATAAGTATAAAATCGATAAATATATAATTATAAAGCTTTATTTTTTAAGATTAAATTTCTAAAATAAAAAAGCTCTTATTTATCTTCGAAGAGAAGTTTATATTATCGATAATCTTTATATTAAAATATTAATTAATAATAATATTATTAATTTTAAAGATATCGTTATTAATATTATTAATAAGAGTATTTATATAAGAAGCTATTAGATTATAATCGAAGTTTTTACTTACTTATAAGAAGAATTTATAAAAAAAAAGATTTATATAAAGTTAATAATAATAGTTTTTTTATATAGTAAGATAATACTATCTATAAGAAATATTAATCTACTTACTAATCGTAATTTTTTATTTAAATTAACTATTTAGATAAATTTTACTCTTTTCGCTTATATAATAGATTATTTAATAATTAATATTTTTATTAGAAATAAAATAAGTAATTCTATTTAAATTTTAAAAAAATTAAGATTTAAAAGCGTACTTAAGATAAATTATAAGAATTATTTCTAGACTATAATTAAGCTTAATTTCGTAATAATTTATTTAAGAAAGTCGTTAATTATATCTAACTCGTCGACTTTAATATCTATTAACTATTCGAAATCGATATTTTTAATCTTTATTAAATAGAAAATAAAGCTATTTAATAGAGTTATAATTTATAGCGATATCTAAAAAAAATTAAACTCTCGCGAAGTTAGTTAAAGAATTTCTTAATATCTAAATAAATATCGAATTCGTAAAAATTTCTAAAGAAGAATAAATGAAAATCCTATTATAAGATAATTAATAATTTAAGATTAGCGATAAAGTTAAGATTTATTTATTTAAAATTAAGGATTATAAAGTTATTAATTAAACTTTTAATAAGCTTTAATATTAGAGTAAATTAGAATATATTAAATAAGCTATTTTCTTTATATATTTAATCTTTATAGTCTAAAAAGCGCTTTTAAAAGAAGAATATAAAGATCGATTAGTAATAGATATTAGAGATTTAAACGATTTAATTTTATATAATATCTATTTAGTTTTACTATAAGATAAAGTAATTAATATATTTATAAGTTATTACTATATTTCAATAGTTAATGCTATATCTTTCTTTTATTAATATCTTAGAGGAAGCACGTACTTTGGGAATTTTCGGCTAACCTTCCACACTTATATAGTCGATAAATATACCTCATTAATTTGACTTCCACTTTTCAAATTTCTATTAATACATCATATATGCCACGTTCTTATTAAAGGTATATCTAATTTAAAATATTATTAATAATTTAATTTTTGAAATAGATAGCTATAAACAATCTGAAATATCTTATAAAATCGTTTTATTAATTATAAATTAATAAATCGTTAATGGAGAGTAATGTTACTTATTAAAATAGCGTATTTATAATTATAATATCGATAGATATAGACGATGGAAAGTATAAATTAATATTATATAATACGTATATAATATAGTTAACTTAGATATTCGCTATTATAAATAGCGTTTAAGCTAAAAAGTAGCTTAAACGATAATAACGAGATATTATGATTTTTCTAGGCCTTAAATAAGATTAAGAAATATAAATATATCGATAATATAGGATTTATAGATATAAGAATAGAATTTTATCGATAGAATACTTATTTATTAAGTTTAGCGATAAAGGTATATTAATTATTCTCTATATATTAGATCTTCTTCGATTTTTCTCTATATCTAGAGATATTAGAGAATAGATTTATTAAAGATATTTTTACGCTATCTTCTTATTAAATAGTTATATTAACTATTATAATTATTATTTAATCTCTTATTATAATTAATATAAAGTATTTATTTTATAATTTTAATAGTATTATTTTATTTTAAAAAGATTATATAAATAATTTAATTTAATTTTAAAAACATCTTTAAAGTTTAATTAAGAATTCTATCTATAATATAATTAGCTTTATTTTTAATATACTTAAAATATCAATATTAATTAATTCGTAATTTACTTAAATACTATTATACTTACTCTCCGCTAAAATCTATTACTCTACTTTCTCTTTTTTTAATTTTATAATTTTATTTCTTAGTATTAATATTTATATCTTCTTCTCGCGTAAGATAAATTTGATCTTATATATTCTATTCTAAATAATATTATTAGACTTTATATTATTTTAAATAAAAATAAAAATATAAAGCGAAGAGATAATATTTTTTAAATAATTAAAGTTATTACTATATTATAAATTAGTTATTTAATTTTATAATTTTAAAAAGCTAGAAATAGTAAATAAATAAATAAATATATTATTAATAAATATATCGATTATTATAGTATTTATATTTTTAAAAAAGCGCTTTATAATATAGCTAGCTAGTTTATTAAGCGAGTAATAAAGCTTATTAATATTAACGCTAGAATTTAAAATAAAAAATATTATTCTAAATTAATATACGTAATATTTAATATATTATATTATTTATTATTTAATTAATATAAAAATATTATAAAATTTATAAAGTTTAAATAATCTACGTAGTATAGAATTAAAATTAAAAATAATTAAAAATAATTAAAAAGTTATAAGACTTTAAATCTTATTTTATTAATTTAAATTTTTACGTAATAGAGTAGAATTTAAAGAAAATTATAATAGTATATAATAAAACGAAGTAAATAAATAACTTATTTTATCGCTATTATCTTATATAAAGTCTATATATTTTTATTTATATTTAATATTATTTAATAATTATCTTTTAGAGTTTAGAATTAATCTTATTAATATTTTATAATAAGTCTTAATTTTATTTATTTTATAGCGAGGATATAGCTAGAATATTAAAATAATTATATATATAAAAAATACTATAACTCTTTAAAAAAGTCTAAAAAAATATTCTTTCTTTATTATTTTATTATTATAAATTACTCGATATATATATATTAAATAAATATCTTAAAAGTATAAAAGTTATTTTAATATTATATTCTACTTAAATTATAAAACGTCGTTTATTTATTATATTTTAATATATTATTATTATAAAAGTAGATATTAATCTTAATTTTTTATTTAATATAAATTCTTAAATAGCTTAATAAATTATATTTTTTTAAAAATATAATATATATAAAGTAGAGATAGATAATAAATTATAAGTCTAAATAAATAAGTATATATAGAGATAATAAAATATAGATCTTCGATAGCGATAAGTATTTAGTATATAATCTACTTTTCTTTAATAAAGATATTATTAATCTTTTTAATATATTAAAAATATAATAAGAATATTTCTCTAAAGTAATAATCTAGATTATTATTTAAGAAATTTAATTTATTCTCTACTTTATTATTATATTATTATTTATTTTTTATTATAATAAAATTCTTATTTTAATAATTATTATATTTCGATAAAGAGTTTATTTTATTTATTTAAAGAAGTAGATTATAATAAAAATAAGAAGATTTAATATATTTATCTTCGTTTTAAAGTTAATCTATATATAACTTAACTTTAATATTAAAGATTAATTAAATATTTTATAAAAAGATTAATATTAAAGTATTAAAAATAAATATTTAAATTTAATTTACTTTTAAAATAGAAGTATTACTCTTTATTTATTTTATCTAACTTAAATATATTAATAATATTATTAAAAAAGTTAAAAATCTAGATAAAAGAATTAGATAAGTATTTACTTATAAATTAATATATTAATATCTTAGATTCTATAATAATAACTAAGATATCTATTATATTCTTTTTTAAAAAGTCTATAATCTTAATCTATACGTAAAAATTAATTAATAAATAAATTATAAAGATAATATTAAAATAAATTATATTTATAATTATATTTAAAATAAATTAAGTTTTTTAATTCGTATTATTTTAATTAAAATAATATCTACTCTCGATTTATTTTTAATTATATTACTTAATATTATCTCTCTAGATAAATCTAATAATATATATAATTTTATTTAAATTAAAATATATAAAATATATAACTCGATAGTTATATAAAAGCTTATTAAATTTAATTTAAATATTATTAATAAAATATAATAAGCTATTAATCTTAAATATAGATAATATAGTATCTTATTTAGACTTCGACTTAGATATTCTAAATATCTATTTAATACTCTTTTTAAGAATTTCTTCTTAACGCATAATATTATTAAGCTTTTTATTTACTTTTTTTTTTTTAGAATATTATTACTCTAAATATTATATATTAAAAATATTAATATTTTAAAAAAAGAAAATTTACTTCTCGTCTATTCTTTATAGACTTTAACTTATTAAATTTTTTATTTTTATTTTTACTTTCTTCTATATTACTTAATATAATAATTTCTTAATAATTTAACTTTATTTTAAAGAGTTTATATATTTTAAACTTCTTTATACTAATAAATTAAGAAATTTTTTTTCTTTTTTTTTAAAGTTTTTTTTAAAATAGATTTAGACGAAGAATTTATAGAAATAAATTAAAATTATATATTTATTCTCTTAATTTATTTTAAATTAGATATCTTAAAAAACTTATTATATATTATAATAAATAAAAGAATAATAATTATTATTATTAAGATAAATAAAAAGAATAAAAAAAGTTAAAGATTATAAAGAATAATAAATAATATAAATAAACTAATTTTCGAGTTATAGATTTTTTATAATAATAATTATTAAAGAAGCGAATTTAGCGATTTTAATATCTCGAAAATATTAAAAAATTAACTATCTTTTCTTTATTAATAATATTATCTTATATTTTATATAAATTAAATATCGCTATATTTTAATTTAAAACGTTTTATAAAATTATCTAATATTTTAAAAATTAGATTTAAGTATTTTTTTATAGAGAATTCTTTATAGTATAAAAGCGAGATTCTAAATCTAATCTCTAAATTTTAAAATTAATTATTTTTATAATAATAAGATATCTATATAATTAAAAAAAGTTTAAAAAGATTTATTAATAAATATTAGAATAAGCTAATTAAAATATTTAAGTTATTTAAAAAATTTAATTATATAATATTTAAAGCTAGATAGTAATTTAAAGAGTTAATAAATACGTTTATATAATATAGCGAAATATTAATATTAATAGTATTATTTTATAAATAATAAAATTAAGTCTTATAAAAAGAAATAATTAATATTAAGTAAATAAATAATCTTTTTATTTCTCTTAATAATAGTATTAGCGAGAATTTAACTAATTAAATAATAGTAATATTCTAAAAAAAAATTATTATCTAATTAAATAATAAGCTTAAATATTTATTATAATAAAATTAATTATCTCTAAGATATCTCTATACTCACCTATTTCCTTAAGACTCTTTCTTATTTCTTTATCTTCTTATAAAAATAGCGTATTATTAATCGTCTTTTTAAATCTATAGCTATCATCTATTTCTAATATCTATTTATTTTATAATTCTTAATCTATTAAAATCTTAATTTATTAGATTAATTTACTTTAAATATCTTAATATAGCTTATAATACTATATAATATATATCTTTTATAATTAGTAAATATATAGTAAGATAATAATATATAAGCGCTAGATCTCTAATATTTTAATCTTAAATCTATTATTTTTTAAAATAATTATATTAGAAAATAATAGAAAATAATAATAAAAAAGAAGATTTAGATAGAGTAAGAGAATTTAAATAAAATTATATTTTTAAAATATTTTAAAAAAGATAATATTAATAAGTATTTTAAGATATTAAAAAGCGTTATAAATAGCGAAACGAATATAAATATATAAAATTATATTTTAATTTATTAATTAATTTTAAACGTTTTTTAATTTTAAAAGAATATTATTATTATAATAAATAATCTCTACTAAATTATTAAAAATATTATATTAAATAATAACTTAAATATTATATTAAATTAAGAAAACGAATTTAATAATAAGAAAGATTTTTTATTACTTTTATTAAATTTATCTTTAACTCTTACTTCTCTAAAAATACTAATATAAAATTTTAAAGATAATTTTAAAAATAATTTTAATAAGTTAATATTTAAGAATAATTCGTGTAAATAGATTATAAGTATATTATCGCTATTAAGATACTCTTTTATAATTAATTTTTCTAAGAAAATTCTTTATAAGAGAGTCTTTATAAAGTTAAAAACCTTTATAATAATTTTTAAATTATAATATTAAGTAATTAAATTAAATAGATAAAGCTATTAGAGCTTATTAAAGATATTTAATTTATTAAAAAATTTAAAGACTTTAAGAAATCTATTAAAGTTTATTTCTATTATTAAAAAATACGTTAAAATATAATTATTACTTATTAAATTATAATATTAAAAAATAATTATAACGCTTTAAAAATTATCTATTTAGAGTTCTAAAAGTATTTCTTATATTAACTAAAAAGATATATATTTTTTTAATTCTCTATATCTCTTTAAAATTATTCTATTATCTATTAATTTTTATATAAAGATATATATTAAAATAACTTATTTTATAAATAAATTAATAAAACTCTATTATTCTATAATATAGACAATATTAATAAAAATATATTTTAAAGATTAAATTAAAAATTATAATAACTTCTTTATAATTCTCTTATTTAACTTAATTTATTATTATTATAAAAAATTAAACTATTATTATTTAATTATAATAAATATTAAATTCTATTTTAATAAAATTCTCGAAATTAGAAAATATTTTATTAAAATAATAATCTCTTTAAAAATAGTAAAACTTATTATTAATTCTCTTTACTTCTTATCTCACTTTAAATCAAATTAATTAAATTATTTAATTTCTTTATAATCTATAACTATAGAACTATTTCTCTTAAAAAATAAATTTTATTATATTATTTAAAATTAAATCGATTCTTTAAAAATAGAAATATATTATAATTACTACTATAAAAATTTAAATATAAAATTAAATAAAAAGCTAGTTATCTATAAGACTCGCTTTATTATATAAAATATTTATAATATTTAAATTAAATTAATAAATGCTTTATAACTTTATTCTTCTTATTATAATAAATTAGAATTTCTAATTTATAATTAATATTATCTTCTTAACTTCTTTAAATCTTTTTATATTAATATATTTCTTCTTACTTTTATAGATATATTTAAATTATATTAAAATATATATAGATTAATTCTTTACTATTATAAGATTAAATTAGCGCGAAAAAAAGAGAAGAGTTAATATCTTATCGCTTACTCTAAGATCTTATAAAAGCGAATTTATAAATATTATTAAAATTATTAAATTTAAAATAATAAAATTAAATAAAAAATTTTTAATAAAAATTAATAAAGTAGAGTATATAATATATATTTATATAATAGTATTTATTAGAGATATAAAGTAATAGATATAAAATTTAAAATTTAACTCTTTACTAATAAATTGAGATTATATAAAATATCTAATCTCTAAAAAGTATAAATTAAATTTAATATTTAATATTAGACTTAATAGATATTTTTATTAAAGAATTTTATATAAAAAATTAAAAATAAAGTTATTATCTAATTTTATTAACTATTTAAAAACGCTAAAAATAAATTTAGAGTAAACTTTTTTTATTAAAATCTTATTTTCTCTAAATCTTATTTAAAGTAATTTAATTAATATAATATATTCGAAGTTTATTAGTATTATAAAATAAGCTTAATAAATTTTAATTAAGATTATTCTTATAATAAAAAACGTCGAAATCTATATAATTAAATTTCGTTTTTTTTTATTAGATTAAAATAGATTATAATCTTCTATTTATTATTTATAGAGCTATTAAATATAGAAATATATAAGAATCTCTATTATTATATTACTACTTCTAAAAATATAATTATATTTAAAATAGATAATATTACTTTTTTTAAAGACTATAAAGAGTATTATTTCTTTAAATTTAGAATATAACGCTATAGATTTTTTTATATAATATTATACTTATATAATAAAGAGTAATATTATTATTCTAATTTATAATATAATTAGTAAAAATAGAGATAATATAATTACTTTATTATATTAATTAAAAAAGTTGTTTTAAAAATTATTTTAATATATTACTTTTATTATATCGTTAGAGTTTAAATATAAAAAGAGATTTATTTTATTTAGAGATATAATATTAATAGAATTTTAATAAGAATTTAATAACGAGTTAAATATTCTTAATATATTTAAAAATTATAAGATATAGAAAATAAAGCGCTTAAAGTATAAAGATCTTATAAAATCTTTTATTATAGAAGAAATATTATTAAAGAAGATAATAGCGTTTTAAACTTTTATAAATAAATTAAATATTTATATTAAATTATATTTTATTAAAGTAGTATAAAAGTACGTAATTTCGAATAATTTAATAATTTTCTCTAAAAAAGATAAATATCGATAAGAGATCGTTTTAATAATTATCGTTATACTTCGCTAATTTAAATATCTAAAAACTTTAAAATATTTATTCTATATATAAATTATCGCGATATTATTAAAATATTATTATTTAAAAAAAGTATCTATTAAACGCTTCGCTTTATACTTATCGATTTAATATAATACTTTAAACTAAGATTAATAATAGAGCTATAGAAAATCTATACTTAATATTTAATACTATTTAAATAATAATTATTATTCTTTAAAAAAAAGTAGAAAAATATAAAAAGTAAGTTAAAATTAATTATTTTAAAGAATAAATTATATAAGAAGTCTACTACTTTAAACTATTTTAATAAAAAATTTATTAAAAAATTAAACTAACTACTTTAATCTATTAATCTTAAATATAATAATTTATTTACTTTAATACTATAATAAATATATTAAATTAATTATAATAAGCTAAATATAATCTTTTTCTATAATATTAAATTATAATAGTATTAAAAGTTAAGCTTTATAAATAGATATATTCTATTTCTTTTTAAATTTATTATATTAAAATATTAACTACGCTAAAGATAAAATTAGAATAAAATTAGAATATTAATTATTAAGATATAGAGAATTTAAATATTAAATTATATTTAAAGTTAGTGATTTTATTATTATTAGAGCGAAAGAGCTTATTTATTTAAATAAAATATTTCTATATTAGCTTTTATATAGATAAATTAAAATATTTACGCGTATTACTATAATAAACAATTTCTATATTTCTTAAATTAATTTTATTTTAAGCGCTTTCTATTTTAAATTATCTATAATTATAAATATTATAAAACTTTCTAATATTAAAAGTAAGAAATATTATATTATATATATTAAATATATAAAATAGCTTAATAGAATCTAGCGATTAATTTATAAAGAAATTATCTTACTTCTAAATTAGAATTATAATATTTAATTTATATAAAATAAAAATAATTTATTTTAAAGATTTTTATTTTAATAGTAGAGAATATATTTATCTAAGCTATAAAATAATAAAACTTATAAATATTTATTAAATAAGCGCTCTTTATAAGAAATTCCACTATATTTTCTATATTTTAAAATTATTTATCTTAATATTAAATTATTAAATATAAAATATAAATTATATAATATATAAAATATAATATTTAAATATAAATATTAAGACTTATATTATAAGCTATTAAATCTCTAACTTAAAAACTATTAGAAAATTCTTAAAATTCGAACTTAATAAAAATTCGAGAAATACTTAATATTTAATTTAAAAGAATTTCGAGAAGATAAATATAATTCGTTCGCTAACGATATTATTCTAAGCTTTATTATATATTTATATATTTATATTCTAATCTAAATAATTCTATAAAACGATTTAAGAAGTAAAAAGTTAATCTTAGCGTAAAGTCTATAGTATTAATAAGTATATTTAAGTAATAAGCGTTTTCTTAAAGCGTCTAATAATAGAGTTTTCTTTTAATTAAAGTATTTAATTTAAAACTATATAAGTATTTATATTATCGAAAAATATTAAAAAGTAAAATTTATAAATAGCTAGATTTAATTAATTAAAAGTTAGAAAATAATATAAATATATATCTTTTAAATATTATAATTTAAATTATAATCTTTTTAAAAGATAGAGGTCTAGCGAATATAATTTATATATATAAAAAGATATTAGATATAATTATAGAGCTCTTTTTTAATAATAAGATATATAAAAAAAGTGATTAATAGATTAATACTTTTTTAATAGAAAAATTATATAAATAAATAATATCTTTAAGTATTCTAGAATAGATAATAGTATATATTTTCTTATTAGTATAATATAGAAGCTTTATAATAAAATTATTAACGATTTTAATATTAGCGTAATATTTTTATATATTAAATATCTTTATTTATCTTCGAAGATATCTTTAACTTTTTCTACTTTTTTTAGATTTCTTTAACTTTCTTATTAATTAGATATTTATTAATCTATATTTTATTCTTATAAATCTTATTTATAATAATAATAATTTAATCTTTAATTTTAAATTAATTAGAATTTTAAATTTAGATTTTTAAGCTAATATAGTAATAGTAATAATAAAATATAAGATATATATTTATTTTTTTATAATTAATTAAAGTAGATAGATAAAATAGGCGAGCTAGATATATAAATTATTATTATATATTTTATTATTAATTTAAAAAAGATATTATAATATAATATTAATTACGATATAAATAGAGAAAAGATAATATAACTTAAAATAGAAAAGAGATTTATATTTAATAAAATATTAGAATAAGATAATAATATAGAATTAGTAATAGTAGAGAAGAAAGTAGAATAATATAATTAATATAAGTATTATAGATATTAATTTTAAGATATTAGATTTTTTTCTATTTTTAGATATATAATCGCGTTATATTCTATATTATTTTAATTATATTTTATTAATATATTATATATTAATTCTAATAGCTATTCTAAATTAGATAAAATAATTTTAAATAATATATTTATATCGAGAGACTTTCGAGAAATATACTTTTAATATTATTTTTACTTCTTTATTAATATTAAAATATATGATACTTTATTATTTAATTTAAATCTTTATATTAAGTATAAGAATAAGAAGTTAAATATATTAATAGTAGCGCGTAAACTATTAGAGTACTCTTAAATTCACTTAATCGAGTAGCGAAAGTATATAAAGGAATTTACTTAATAAATTATAATTATATTAAATAATAAAGTATTATAGTAAATTATTTAATAATTTTATATTCTATTTAGATATTTCGTTATACTATTATACTACTATATTACTATATAATATACTATTAAATATATAAATATTATAAGAAGCTATTTTAATCTTAATAGAGGTTTATCTAAAAAAAAAAGATAGCGCTATAGTTAATATTATAAATTAATTATTTTAAATATATATCTATTAAATATAGTATTATTTTTTCTTTAGATAAATTAGTTATATTTATTTATATTATATAATACTTATTTAGTATATAGACGAATATATAGTTAAAGCTCGAAGAAGAGATAATATCGCGTAATAATATTATAGATTAATAGCGTAATATAATGTTTATCTTAGCTATTTAGATGATAGATATAATAGCTATTAAATAAATTAAGTAAATATCTATTATCTAAATATACTAGTATAGATATATAGTTAAAGATATTAAATATAGTTTATATAAGGTTGCTTATAGTATATTAAGATATAATAATTTATTAATATAGAATTACTATTATATTACTCTATAATCAATTTTTCATTAATTATTCATTAACTATCTATTAACTATTTATTAACTATCTATTAACTCTCTATTAACTCTCTATTAACTCTCTATTAACTCTCCATTAATACATAAACTAAAATAAATAATAGGTTTTACTAAACTTACTATGAGTAAAAACAGTAGGTATATCGTGTTGATACATTATGAAGAACGTAAATTATCCAAAATGGGTTATTTTAAAAGATCCGGTGTATAGTCTTTATTATGCAGTCCACACAGTTCGTTAGAATAACCAATCTATATACGATAGATCTAAAATTCCCGTCACTACTCGGGCCCATAAGGTAGTATATTTATCTTAATTATTAATATATATTTATAGTAGTAACTTATCGCGATTAAGAAATATTTAATATATTAATTATAAATTATATAAATTTAATTACTTACGTTTAGCGTTAAATTAATGAGATTTTATAATAATTAAATAGAGTAAAAGCTTATATTAACGATATCGTAATTAGAATAATTACTTTTTAAGAACACTTAAGAGATCTTTAAGAATTTTTTAAGCTATTTATAAAATATAATATTATTATCTTATTAATTAAAGCTTTTCTAGATTATCTTAATATTAATCTACTCAATTATAAAATTAATTCATTTAACTTAATTTTTTTAAAAGAGAAATTAAAAATAATCTTAAAATTTTAATATTCTAATACTCTCAATAAGTTTAAGTATTATCTTAAATTTATAAAATATTTTTAATAATATATATATTTTTATATCTAGCTCTCGGATTTATTATAAAAATTAAAAACTTTATTTTTTAAAAAAGCTTTCTTAGTAGATTATTAATAAAAATAATTTATATTTATAAAGTATTTTCTAGATTCTATAAAGTCTTAATCCGCATTATTTTAATTACTTTAAAAAATCTTATTTTATTTCTTAATTTTTATATACTTTAATAATAAGAGAATATTATAAATAGATCTAAATACTTTTAAAGAATTTAGTTTTAAAACTATTATTTTTTATATTAAGAAAGATAAGAATCTTATCGATAAATAGCTTTCCCGCGTTATTATAAAACTTATACTTTTTCTATTAAGACTTTTAACTTTCGCTAAAAAGAATTATTAATTTATAAAACTCGAAGTTATAGAATTCATTTAGATATTTAAAAAAATAAGATATATAATAAAATTCTTTAAATATCTAGTAAGAGTATAAACGAATTATTTCGCTATTCTTAATATTATAAAATAGAGCTTTATTATATTAATAATATTAATAATATAAATAAATATAAGATTAATAAAAGCTTTCTAATTTCTTCGTTAGTTTAATCTCGAGATAAGATATAAATTTAATAAAGATTATATTATTCTTAACGCTTTATTTAAATTAATAAGTCTTAATAAGAATATTATTATCGCTTTAAATTATTTAAAGCTTAATATACTCTTTATAATAACTTTAATATAAATAAACTCGAGCTTTTATAATAAATATATACTTAGATATTAATAAGATAAGAATTAAAAGTGTATAGCTAAATAATTAAATAATAATTATATACTCGATAAGAATATTATTTTCTTATATTTTATTTAGAGAAAGAATCTTTAGACTATAGATTTAGATTTATATTTCTCGCTATATCTAGAAATTCTATCGAATTCAAATTCTTAAAAAATATCGAATTCTTATTTCTCGAATTCTTCGTTTACTTATAATCTAAATTCTTAAGAAATATCGAATTTTTATTTCTCGAATTCTTCGTCTATATAAATATTAAAAGATTCTTAAAAAATATTAGATTCTTATTCTTCGAATTCTTTATCTTTTATTAAAATATAAGAAGTAACTTCGTTAAAAGAATCTTCTTCTTTATATACTTTATAATTCTTAGAAAAAGATTTAATAAACGCTTAAGAATCTACTTTATAGATTAATAACTTAATATTTTATATAGATAAAGCCTTAGAATATTAGCGCTTATATATATCTTCGAATTTAATTAAAAAAATCTTAACTATTATTTATAATTCTAATTATTTAAGATTCTAGCGATATTATAAGATAATTTTATTCTTCTAATATATTTATAATCTCGTTAAAAAACTTCGCGACTTTATTTATTATTATTTAAAATATTTAATCTTATAAACTCGTCAATATACTCTATATAATAGTTTTTAATCTATTTTATTATTTTTAATATTATTCTATACTCTAATATTAAATTTTATTCTAATATTATTAATATCGCGAAATTCTTTAAACGCTATTATATTAATAATTTATAAATATATAAAAGAAATTTAATTAGTACTCGATAAGTTTATTTAAATAGTAATTAAATAAGCGAAAGCTTTACTCGAGCGTCTTAATATCTTAAATTAAGATATTTCTATAATTCTAATTTTAAATTATAATTCGAAATTCTTATTAGAACTATAGATAGCCCTTTTTAAGATATTCGATATAAAGTTACTTTATTTAATAATTTATTATTCTTAAATTAATAGTATTAATAAATATATAAACTAGATAATTAAAATAGTCTTAAAATACTTCATTTATACGCTTAATAATTTATCGATATAATTTAAAATTCTTTATCGTATTTAAATAATTTTAAATAATTTAATAAGTATTAAAATTATTCTTAATAAAATAATCTATAAATTTATATTAAATAAGCCTTTAGATCTATTAAATCTTTTATTAAAAATCGATTATATTATAGTATATACTATCGCCAAAAACGTTATTAATTTTATTTAAATATCGAATAAATTTTACTACGATTATTAAGATTAATTAATATTTTTTAAGATTAAAAATTAGATATTACTCCGCCTCTATAAAAGTTATAAAATTTTCTTCACTCTAAAAATTATTAAGAAGTTTATTTAGTAATATATAGAATCTTTTAAAATTCTTAAAAAAATGAATAAACTAATATATAAATTTATTATTTTTAAAGATTAATAAGTTTATTCGATTTTTATAATAGCTTAGCTAAAGCTAGCTCTTAGTTTATAAGATAATCTCTTTTATAAGCTTCGCCTTTAATATATTTCACTAATCTCTATTAATAAGAATAATATCGTAAATTATAAAATTAAACGATTTTTTAATAAGCGGACTATTAAAAAGAGAAAAGAATTTATTATAAAATTTCTAATACGCTAAAAAAGATATAGCTTTAAATTTAGTAGATAATATAATATTAAAAATCTCGATAACGCTTTCGATCTAATCGAAGAATATAAAAAAGAACGATAATATATTTAATAGTAAACCCCTTAAACTCCTTAAACTCGCTAAATTATTTCTTAAAAAAAATTAAGAATTTAAACTCTAGATAAACGTCGCCTAAAAATCCTAGACTTTAAAAATAAAATTTTTACTTATATTCTAAGATCTTATCTTAGAAAAAAGAAAACTTTTAAAGAACGCGGAATAACTCGCTAAGTTATTTCTTAGAAAAAATTAGAAATCTAAACTCGAGATAAATATTATCTAAAAATTAAGAAAAGTTCGATTATATCTCTATAAAGGAGTAGAAGAATAGCTAGAGATTAAGATTTCGCTATTTAAACTTCCGAGTATAGATTAGCTTTTTTATCTTATTAGCTTTCTTTAATTTCTTTAGAAAGAAGATTTCTTCGAGAATTTCTTCGAAGATTTCTTCGAGGTTTCTTTAAGAAAGACGTTTCTTTAAGAAAGACGTTTCTTTAAGAAAGACGTTTCTTTAAGAAAGATATTTCTTTAAAAAGTTTTTAGATAGATATTAATTAACTTCTTACTTACTTTTACACTAGCGAGATTGCTATACTTTCTTCTTATTTATAAAAATACTATTATAAAAATATAAAGAGATATAGTCTTAATAAGATATTTACTTTATTAAGTAAATAAGCCTATTAAGTAGATACCTCGCTAAGCTTACTATTATTATAAATAGTAGATTTCTAGATAGAAATAATCAAGCTTATTATATACCACGATCATAGATCCTTATTATTATTATATACTAAGTATCGATATCGCGAATTATTTTATATAGATAAAAATCGCTAGATCTAAAAAAAAATTATCTTCGATAAGATATTAATATATATTAAGTATATTTCTTTTATCTTAGATAATATATATATATTTAATATTTACTTATCTCTATTAAACTTATTTTTATCTCTATCGAGCTATAAGTCTCTTAAGCTCTATAGTAAATATATACTAGAGCGCGGGCTTTTTAATAGTAAAAAGCTTATCGAGTATTAGTTTTTAACGGGCTTATAGCTTAATAGAGATAAAAAAAAGTTCGATAGAGATAAGTAGATATTAAGTATATATATCTTATTCGAGATAAAAGAAATATATTTAATATATATTAATATCTTATCGAGAAAAAAAAATTAATTTAGAGATTTTTATTTATATAAAATAATTCTCTTATATATAGAATATACGATATTAATACTTAATAGATATATATCTTTTATAAGGAATATAATACTTATTAAAGTAGCTATACTTTTTTATTAGCTAATTATAATATTATTAATAGTAACCTCTACGAAGACTTTACGAAGACTTTATAAGAGCTCTATCGAAGACTTTACGAGAGCTCTATAAAGATATTTAAATCTAAATAGAGATATTTCGCTATTAAGCGTAGATACTCTCGAGATTAAACTTTTTTAACTAAGTTATTAAAAGATATAAACTATTTAATAATTAAAAAGTCTTTATATATTTATAATAGTATATATTTAATTTATATATTTATAATAGTATATATTTAATATATATATTACTCTCTCTCTAAAGTAATATTATTATTTTAAACTCGATCTAAGTTTATTCGAGATAAAACGAATATATTTAATATATACTATAAGTTTATTTAAATAAAGCGAGTATATATCGAAGCTTTATCTCTATCGAATTTTTTTTTACTTCTATCGAGCTATAACTCGATTTTGAACTATATTTAATTCTTAGAAAGACTCTCTAAAACCTCTCGAACCCTTCGAGAGCTCTTTAAAGACTCTTCGAGAGCTTATATCGAAGAGGCTATTAAAGCAAGCTCGAAATTTAATTTTTTTAATAATATTTAATTAATATCGAGCTTACTTTAATAGTCTCTTCGATATAAGCTTTTAAAGAATTCTTAAAAAGTTTTAAAGATTTTAAGAGATTTTAAAGAATTTAATTTTAAGAATTAAGAGACGTTATATTTTATTAAATATACTTAAAGAGAGACTCTTTAAAATCTTATTAATTTTTTAAAATCTCTTTAAAATCTCTTTAAGAGCTTCTATCGAAGAGGCTCTTCTTATAAACTCGATAATTTATTAATTTATTAATATATTTTTATAAATACTATATTAAGTTTTATCTACGCTATATTATTTAAAAGTATATAATTAACTCTATAACTTTATAAACTTACTTTATTATTATATTTTTAATAAAAGAAAAGAAATTAAAAAAGATAGATTTAAGAAGTTTAAAGTTCTTTTCTAGCTTTCTCTTTTAAACGTACTTATATATACTCGCTTTTAGATTAAAAATAAAGAAATAAGATATATTTAAAAATAAAAATAATAAAATTCGATAATCTAATTAACTACTAGCCTCTTAATATAAAAGTTATTTAGAATTTTAACTCTTAAGTATTAAGAAAGTAAGCTTTCTAATAATAAACTCATATTCTAAATATATTTAGAATATATATTTAAAATATAAATTTTAGAATATAAATTTTAGAATATAAATTTTAGAATATAAATTTTAGAATATAAATATATATTAGAGACTTAATAATTATTATAATAGTATAATATACTTAGAAATCTTATTTTAAAGAAAGACGTTTCTTAAGTAATAAAAAGATAATTCTTTTACTATAAGATCTAATTATCTAAATATATCTAATATATTAAACTATATTAAGCTATTAGTTACTAGTTTCTATCTTAAATATATCTATTAAATATAATTTATAGTTTATATTAATAAGAAAGAAAGAAAGATAGTATTTTCGTTATAAGTAACTTATTTCTTTAAGTAAGTATAAGAATAAAAGTATTTAGAGTTAATTAATAAATCTCGCTTATATCGCTTATTAGACTATAAGCTATATAGCTAGAACGAGTATTTAATATATATAATAAAAGTCTTAGATATTTATAAATTCTCTTTTTCTCTTTTTTTAAGTTGTTAGTTTATCTAATAACTAATCTATTTATTCTTCTAAATATACTCTTAAATCCTATAGTTATCTAGCTATTATATAGTTTTATTAAAAAAAATCTTATTATCTTATAATTCTAATAACTTTATTTATATAAAGCTATCTAACTAAGATAGTTATAATAAGTAATTTATAAATTAATTCTATTGATTTACAAAATAGAAATATCTTATTATAATTTATTAGCGATATTTTTAATATAATAAATAACTTTTATTAGAATATATCTATTATATAATTAAGCGATTATAATATTAATTTTAATATCGAAAGAAATTCTAATAATATTATTTATAAAAATAATAATCGTTAAAGCGTTATATCTAATAACTCTTTATCTATAAATAAAGATTCTTATCTTATAAATTTAATTTAAATTTATACTATTAATTTTTAAAGTTTAATATTAAAAAGTAATTAATTATTAAAAAAATTTAAGCTAATTAAAATATTAGTATATATAAAAGAATAAGATAGAGTTAAGCTTAAAAATCTTTAATTTATATATATAGCTAATTATAAATTTAAAGTTACTATACTCTTTAATTAGATTAATTAAATTATCGCGAGTAAATAAATTAGCATTTATAATTATTAAAAAAAATAGATATACGTTATTAATATATAGAAAAACTTTTTTATTTTCTATTAAAATTTAAATTTTTTTTATTTAAATTATAAAACGAAATGTAAGCTTTTAGATAAAAAAATAATTTTTAAATATAGTCTTATAATTATTAAAGTATAAGAAATTTAAATATCGTTTATTAAAGTTCTATAAGAGCAATATAGAAATATAGGCATAATAAGTAATGTATAGTAAAGATGGTTATTCTTTTACTAAGAAGTAACTACTTATAATATTAAGCTAAGGTTCTTACTAACATATCTCCTTAGTAGATATAAAGATATAATAAAATTATATACTTATATAGTTATAATAGTTTACTATAATAATATACTCTTAATAAAAAATATAGCAATCTTAATATATAAATAAGTAAAGAGTAATATAAAGTAAGTAAATATAATAGTAAACTCTTATATAGTTAATTTCTTTTTCTTAAAAATTATAATTATAATAGCTTACTTCGTGATAGACTTCGAAGATTTAATTACGGAAGGCTTCTATAACGTCGTTGATAGCGGAGATAGTAGCTTTGGTAGCGGAGGTAGTAATAGTATAGTAGCATAATTAATTACGAAAGGCTTTTATAAAGCGAGGCGAGATAGTAACTCTAGGGATATAGCGATCTTATAATCTTTTATTAATTCTAGAATATCGTTTAATTATTTAATATTATATTATTAATTATATTTAAAACTATATTCTTTTTAATATATTAGATATTTAATTAAATAATCTTTATTATAATATCTAATATATTTATTAAATAAAAACTATAGTTTATATAACTTATAATTATTAATATCGTCTTTTATATAAATAAAATTAGACTTTTTTAATAGTAATCTATAAAAAAAGTTAATATCTATAAATTATAGTTTTAATTATACTATTAAGAATATAAAATAAACTCTTTAATAATTAAATATATCGAGATAATAAACTTATTTATTTATATTAATAATAATTTCGAAAGAGCTAATATAGCGTTAGTTAAGCTTATTTATTTTAATAATATTAATAAATTATAAAATAGAGTATCTTATCTCTCTTTCTAAAGTATATAAATTAATACTTATAATTATAATAGAATTTCTAAAATATTTAAACGAAGTTTATTATATTAATAGTTTTAATTTTAATAATAGTATATATCTATTATAATAGTTCGAATAATATAATAAGATTAAAGATTTTATTAAGAGAGAATCTATAGAAGAGCTTATTTAATAATTTAATTATAATAATTAATTATATATTATTAAGAAATACTTATATATATAAGAGAATAATAGATTATATTAAAGGTTTTTTTAAGATATATAAGTAGAAATATAAAGTAATTTTAATCGTCTAATTAATATATTTATTATTATTATTTATTTAGAAATAATAAGTTATAAAGTATAATAGCTTAACTTCTAATCTATTAAATATAGCTTTTTATAGCTTTAATAGAAATTTAAAATCTTTATTAAATAATAAGATCTTTAATATTTCTTAATTATCTATATTAAGATAATCTAATAAAATAATAACTTACTCTTTAATATTTTAAATAAATTTATTAAGAATATAAATAATTCGCTTTATAAACTTATCTATAATAATTATTATATAATTAAATTCTTTATTAGATAATAATATAATAAGAATAAAATTAAGCGTTAAGATATAAAAAGATAAGATAAGATTCTTTATAAATTATAGATAATTATAAAGTTTATAATAATAAATCTATAATATTAGATATTTAGAATAGTATTTAATATAATTATAATTATAAAGATATTTAAATAATTTTTATATATATTATAATTTAGAGATTATATCGAAAGATCTTTCAAAATCTAAATAATTATTTTTATAAATAATTTCGAGAATATCTTTAATTAGTGATTAAGATATATATAATTATTTAAGATCGATAAATTTATTTTTATAAAAAATAAGATTAATATTTATAATATTATAAATAAAATAAAGTTTAATACTCTTATCTTTAGCTATTAGCTTTACGTTAATATTAATAATATTAATAATTCTTATTTAATATAAATCTATATTATATTTAATAAAAAGCTTACTATAAAAGACTTTATTTATCTTTACTATAATAATAAAGTAATTATAAATATTATTATAATTTATTACTTACGTAGTATAAATATATAAGATATTAAACTTTAAATAATTTTTAAATAATATTAATTTATTAATATTAGTAAGATATAAGAGAGCGTTTAATATAATATATTTCTTATTAAGCTTATATCTTTATCGAGATAAAATTAATAAAAGAATTAAAAAATATATATTAAATATATATTTAGTCTTATTATAGACGTTATTAAAGTAATAAATAATTATTTTATAATATTAAGAAAAATTAAATAATTAGTTTAAATAATAATAAATCGCTTAAATAATTTTATAAGATATCGAATCTTCTTAATAATTTATATAAATTCTACTATCTCGAGTTTTATAAATTAATAATTCTTTTTAATAAAAATTAATATTCTTAATAAATATATAATTAGCTTTATAGTAATTCTAGATAATTACTTAATATTAGCTATAATAATAAATTTCTTTTTAATATAAAATATTTATATATCGAAATCTTATTTCTTAGAAGTATTAAGATTTATTTATAAATCTTTATTTAAATTAAAGTATATAAGTAATAAGAGTTTATTTAAAGCTTTCTATAGGCTTTAAAAGCTTTAATTCTTCTATAAAATAATCTTTAATAGATAAAATTTAAAAGAGTAGATACGATATAGATTATTTTTAATAAATATCTCTTTAAATAAGTAAGTTTTTAATATTTATAGAGAACTAGTAAGCTATATATAATAGTAAATTAAATTTCTTAAATAATCTATTAATTTAAGATAGTATTTAAGATTATTAAATATATTAAAATAAGTAATCTTATTAATAGCTTTTAGCTTATTTTTAGCTATTACTATATTAAAAGAATTAATTTAATAATTTAATAAATTAATATTAAAATATTTTAAAAAGATTTTTATAAACATAATAATAATATTATATTTAATTAAGATTTAAAATAATTTTTATAAATATATAATATACTTTTTTAAGGTTTTAGAGTTTAGTATAATATTATCGATATATATTTAAATAAAGTCTTTAATAAATTATAGAATTTTATTAATCTATCGCTATATATAAATTATAGAATTTATATATTTTATAATTAATATATTAAAAATCTTTTAATTTTAATAAGAAACTATAGTAAGTATATAGCGATTATTATAATAAATAAATTATTAATAGAAAAAAGATATTATATTAAGTATAGATAAATAAATATATTCTAATAATCTTATTATAATATCTAATTATAATAATATAGAGTATATATCTAAAATAATAAGATTATTAAGATCTCTAATATTTACTATAGCTCTTTTCTTTTACTTATTATTTAATAATATTTTTTAAATTATAAAAATAGAATAGTTAAATAAAATAAGCTTAATAGTATATTTAAGCCTATCTTATTATTATAAATTATTAAATATATTATTAATTATTATTTTATTATTAATATCTAGAGAGTAGATTTTAATATAATTTAATTTTAATAATCTATTTTATTAATTATCGTATAGCGTAATCTTTATTTAATTATATTTAAATACTTTAATAAAATCTTTATCTCTTTATAAGATAAGAAATTTATTAATTAGATCTATTAGAATTTAAGTATTATATTTATTATTATAAATTATAATATTATTTAATAATTTAATCTCTTTAATAAGATTTAATTAAGATATAATAGCGTTATAAATAAGTTATAAGAGATTATTAGTTATATTTATCAGTATATATAACAGAATAAGGTAGGGCTGAACTAGAAAACCTTGAATTTGTATGTGCAGCCAATCATCAATTCGTCAGGTCTACGCTTTTTGGTTAGACACCGCGGGTAAACAAATTAGCGTCCGCAACCATCAAAAATCTCTCCCCCTACTTTTAACCCTTTAATAACTTTACTATTCTCTATTAAAATTTTGAATTTTTTTTTTAAGTTATAGAACGGAAGGTGGGCTTTTAGATAAAAAAAGAATTTTTAAATTTAGTCTTACAATTATAAAAGCGCAAGGAATTCAAATATCGCTCACCAAAGTTCGCCCACCAAAGTTCGCTCACCAAAGATCGCTCTGTCACGGGCCTTGCCTCGGCTTAGGGCTAGGGCTACCCAGCGTAGGCTTCGCACCACACATATCTGCCCTGCAGACACATAGAATAATCAACATCTTTTACACCACACACCAAATTATAACATAGTCACATTGTTTTCTAACACGCTCACCTATTTACTCGATAGCCCTAATTAAAAAAACGATTATGAATTTAATTCATAGGCCTTTACTCGTTAATACTATTATAATAAAAATAATTATTTTCTTAATTTAATTACTTATAATAGATTTATTTATAAAAGACTTCGATAAAGACTTTATAAAGAAGATATTTTTATAATTAATTTTATATAATATATCTAGATAAAGCTTTTTAGAAATTTAAATAATCTAATTAATTTTATTTTTAATTAAGACTTTAATAATATATATATTTATAAAATAAATATATAAAGTTAAATTTTATTATACTATTAACTCGAAAATATAATCTCTTTTAAATAATTTTTTAGAAAAGTTAATAAATATTATAGTATTAATATAAAACGCTATAATTAATACTTTATAAATATAAATAATATATCTCTAATATAAATTATATTATTAATTAATAATATTAATAATAATAATATAGTTATTAATATATACTTTATCTTAAATAATATTAAATATAATCTTTTTAAGACTTATAATATTATTTTTTAATAGTATATAAACTTTAAAATTATTAATAAAATAGATCTTTTTTTAGATGCGATAGAGAATCTTACTATTATCTATCTTATTAGTAGAGATATATATTAAGATTAGAATATATTTATTAATATTATATATAGCTAAATTTAAGCTCTTAATATAAAGAAATAAGATTATTTTTTAAATTTTTATAAAAGATAGTAATATTAATAGCTATAATTTATCTATTAGAGTAATTCTATAATTAATATTAATATAAATCTTCTTATTAATTATATTAAACTATAAGTATATAAAAATATAAGTATAATTTTACTCTTAAAAAATGAGTCTTATATCTAGATTAGATTTCTCGATAAAGTTAAAATTAAGAATTTTAATAGAATAGAAGTCTTAATAATAGAAGACTTTTAATTAACGAATAAAAGGCTTTTACTTAATTATAAAAGACTCTTATAAATAACTCTTTTATAAATATTTATAGAGTTTTATTTTAAATATAAATAATATATTATAGTTTTAATAGATTATATAAATATTAACGAAGTTAATATAGATCTCTTTATATAATTATTCTTTATAATTATTAATAAAGCTTTTCTTAAATGATTTATCTTAATAAACTTTTTATATTTTATTATACTTTTAAAAATTAAATTAATTATTATTAATATAATTAACTTAATTATAAATTACTTAATTATTATAATTAGCTTAATAAATAGTAATCTAATTATAGTAGATATCTTATAACTACTATAGCTATTTATCTCTATTACTTTAATAATCATAATTATCTTATTTTAAAAATCTTTTATTTTAAGAAGAGTTTAATTATTTAAATTAATTTAAGAATATTAAATTTAATATACTTAAAGAATTGGCGATTTAAAGGCGTAGCGATATAATAAGTAAATAATTATTTTATAAAGAAGCGTATTACTAATTTAGTTAATAATCGTATTATTAATTATTATAAATATATTATTCTTTATTATAAGATTTATTTTAATAGCTAAAAGACTATTACGAATAGAATTAAAATTAAAAAAAGTTAAATAATTAATTTTTATAATTCTATTAATCTTAATAATTAATATTTAATTAATCTTATCGAAGACTTTATTAAAAGATTTAATTATTATATTATTATTATAATAATTAACTTAATTAAAGCCTTTAATAAAATAATCTAAATATTTTAAATTATATATCTTTCTTTAATTCGAATATTTAAATAAATAAAGAAATTAATATTATAGTAGATAATAGATTTATAAAAATATATAAGTCTATTATAATATCTTAATAAGTAAATATTAATTAATTTTTAATATTATCTATATTAATAGACTTAATATAATAAATAATTACTTATATATAATCTAAAGACTCTCTTCTATTATATATATCTACTAGAATATATTTCTTAATAATAAAATAAATAAGTACTATCTTAATCGATTTTTTAAATTATCTTAATAGTATCTTATACTATTTCTTAATATTATTATCTATTTATAAATTAAGCTTTTTAAGATTTAATAATTTAATAATATACTATAATAACGCTATATCTCTTAATATTATATTAAAATTAACTTTAATTATAAAGAAGTCTTTTATAATAACTATATTTTATAATTATTTAATAAAAAAAGTAACGCTATAAAAGTAAGTATCTTTATTAATTATAATAATCTTATTTTTTTTATAGAATTTATTAAGATAGAAATCGAAATAATTAAGATTTAATAAATTTTATTAATTAAAAGTATTTAATAAAATAGATAGTTTTTTAGATAGATTTTATAGCTCTAATTATTTTATAAAGTTTATAGAATTAAATAGTATTTATAAGTTCTATAATACTTAAATTATAACTCTTTAAATAGTATTATTAATATCTTATTAAAGCTATTAATAATTAAGAGAAGTATTAAAAGTTATAATATTATTATAGATTATAATTTTTATAAAGATCTTAAATATAAAGAAAGAATATCTATTAGATAAGCTTATTAGTATAAAACTTCTTATTTAAATAAAATTTAAAGATTTTTATATAGTTAATAAAAGAGAGCTTAATAAAGATAAATTTAATAAGATAATGTTAATTAAAGAAGATTTTAATAGCTCTATTAGCTATATAATAAAATTATTAAAATCTTTAATTATCTTATAAAAAAAAGTTTATTAATAATTTAATCTAATAGCTATAATATTAATAATTTAAATTCTAAAAAATTAAATCTAGTTTTTACTTTATCGTTTTATATTATAAATAAAAACTTTAATAACTCTAAAGACTTAAGAGTATAAATAATAAAATATTAGATTATAAATACTATTAAAGGCTTTAATAGATTAAGATATAAATATATTATTTTAATAAAGTCGTTAATTTAAAAGATTAATATAATTATTTTTTAATTAATATAAATATAAATAGCGTCGACGTTAAGAAGATATTTTATTAGATTAAAATTATTTACTAGATTAATAAGATAATAGAGATTTTATTAATAAATAAAAGAGTATTAGCGAAAGACTTAGATAGTAGAATAGCTATAAAGAATTAAATAAATAAAGTATTATTAAATAAATAAATAATAATAGAGAAGCTTCTAAATTATTTAATAGTTAATTAATATCGAATAATAGTATTACTATTATATTATAAGAGTAATATAGAAATATAAGTATAATAAGTAGTATATAATAAAGATAATTATTCTTTTATTAAGAAGTAACTACTTATAATATTAAGCTAAGATTCTTACTAATATACCTTCTTAGTAGATATAAAGATATAGTAAAATCATATATCTATATAGTTATAATAGCTTACTATAATAAGTTCGCTTAATAGTCGAATAGCTATAAGAGTAATATGAAAATATAAATATAATAAGTAGTATATAGAAAAGATAATTCTTCTTCTACTTAGAAGTAACTACTTATATTACTAAGCTAATATTCTTACTAAGATATCTTCTTAATAGATATAAAGATAAGTAAAATTATATATCTATATAGTTATAATAGCTTATTATAATAATATAGCGTTAATAAAAAATATAGCGATCTTAATATATATATAAGTAAAAAGTATTAGTAAAGTAAGTAAAAAGTATTAGTAAAGTAAGTAAATAAGTTATTATAAAGTAAATATAGATAATAATTATATAATTAGTTTTTTCTTTCTTAATATTATAATTATAATAGCTTACTCTATAATAGACTTTAAAGATTTTATTAATAATAAGAATATAATTATAGTAGTATAATTAATTACGAAAGACTTCTATAAATACGTCTTTAATAGTAAAGATAGTAACTCTAATAGTAAAGATATTATAGATAGTAACTTTAATAGCGAAGATAGTAATAATATAATAGTATAATCTATTACGAAAGGCTTCTATAAATATATCGTTGATAGCGAAGATAATAGCTCTAGCGATATAGCGATCTTATAGTCTTTTACTAATTTCGAAGTATCGCTTAATTACTTAATATTATACTATTAATTGTATTTAAAACTATATTCTTTTTAATATATTAAATATTTAATTAATTAACTTTTATTACGATATTTAATATATTTATTAAATAAGAATTATAGCTTATATAACTTATAGTTATTAATATTATTTTTTATATAGATAAAATTAGACTTCTTAGATATTAGTTTACAGAAAAAATTAATATTAATAAACTATAGTTCTAATTATACTATTAAGAATATAAAATAATTTTTTTAGTAATTAAATATATTAAAATAATACGCTTATTTATTTATTTTAATAATAATTTCGAAAGAGTTAACGTAGTATTAGTTAATCTTATTTATCTTAATAATATTAATAGATTATAAAATAAAATAATCTTTATATAGATATAAGAGTACTTTATTTCTTTTTTTAAAATATATAAACTAATACTTATAATTATAATAAAATTTCTAAAATATTTAAATAAAGCTTATTATATTAATAGCTTTAACTCTAATAATAACGTATATTTACTATAATAATTTAAATAATATAATAAAATTAAAAGCTTTATTAAAAGAGAATTTATAAAATAGCTTATTTAATAACTTAATTATAATATTTAATTATATATTATTAAATAATACTTATATATATAAGAGAATAATAAATTATATTAAAGGTTTTCTTAAAGTATATAAATAAAAGTATAAAGCGATTTCAGCCGTCTAATTAACACGTTTACTATTATTATTTATCTATTATAATATTAGCCCCTTCGGCTATCGTATATATATCGCGTATTACTAGAGCTAGTAATTATCAGCTATTATTAGTTATCTATTTTATATATATAAATATTCGAATATCCCATAAATTAATAATTAGTCTTTTAGTTATAATTATTTAATTTCTAATATATCTAATATCTTACTTTTAATAGATTATAAGTTCGAAAGCGAGTAAAGTAATATTAAAATATTCTTATACTTTCTAAGAGATATTAAATTAAACTTTAATAATCTTTTAATAGATTCATCTTATAGCAATAGCTCATTTTTTTAACTCGTACTTATTAACGAAAGGGCTATCGCTAATTAATCTCTATATAAAAAATATCGAAGCAAAATTCTTATTTTATCTAAGATCTCGAAATGATATGAGTAAAAAATTCTTATATCATATAAGAACTCGAATTAATTAAAAATTCTTATATTATTTCGAGATTTCGAAATAATATAGATAAAATGTTAAAACTCTTATTTTATTTGAGGTCTCGAAGCAATATAGGTAAAATAATTATTCCGTTAAAACTCTTATTTTATTCGAGGTTCCGAAACGGATATCTAAAGCCTCGACACTCTTCCTATTTTTTCTATCGAGGTTTTATATAGATTTAATATGGTCGGGTAAATAATTGATTTCGAATTTAAAGCGTGAATATAAGAATTAATATAAGATACGGTATATTAAGATTTAGAGAATTAGCTTTTGAAATTATTAGAGAGTATTATAATACTAGCCCCTTCGATTATCATATATATATCGCGTATTATTAAAACTAGTGATTACTAGTTATTATTAGCCATCTATTTTATATATATAAATGTTCATATATTTCATAAATTAATAATTAGTCTTTTAGTTATAATTATTTAATTTCTAACATATCTAATATTCTACTTTTAATATTATTTAGAAATAATAAATTATAAAGTATAATAGTTTAACTCTTAATTTATCGAATATAGTTTTTTATAGCTTTAATAAAAATTTGAAATCTGTATTAAATAGTAAGATCTTTAATATTTTCTAATTATCTATATTAAAACGATTTAATAAAATAATAATTTACTTTTTAATATCTTAGATAGATTTACTAGAAATATAAGTAATTCGCTTTATAAATTTATCTATAACGATTATTATATAATTAACTTTTTTATTAAATAATAATATAGTAAAATTAAAATTAAGCGTTAAAATATAAAAAGATAAGATAGAACTTTTTATAGACTATAGATAATTATAAGATTTATATACTAGTCGAAAAGATATAATATATTTCATAGAATATTTCATATTAAGTGATATCATATCGTACTCGAATATAATATAAGTAGAGTCGAATATCATTCCATTTTTCTAATATGAGTTCGAGATCTTAGCGAGATATATTACGATATAATATATCTATAATATTATATTATATTATAATATATATATAAAATATCTCGATTAAGATTTCTATATTTATAAAATAATCCGATTAAGATATATAGAATATATTTATTCTTCTTTATTAAGAGAGAGAAAATATAAAGACTCGAGTAATTAAATATAGCTATTTATCTTCTTATTAATAGTAATAATTAAAATAATAATTAAAATTATAAGCGTCTTTATTCTTCTTTTTAAAATTATAATATAAAAGAATATTCTAAATTTTAAATCTTTAAATATTAAGGAAATAAAATTCTATAATTATCTCTATTTATATATTTATTTTAACGCGTTAAATAAGCTTAATAGACTTTATATTTATTCTTCTCTCGAACTCTTCGCCTCTCTTCTATTCTACTTTATTATAATTCTTTTAAATACTCTAAATCTATCTCTATCTAATTAAACTTATTAACTATTTATAAATAAATTCGCTTTTTAAATTACTCTAAACCTCTTTATTAATATTAGATTTATTATTATTAACTCTCTCTAATTATAAATCTATTAATTACTTCTTTATATATTATAGAGTATTAGCGATATATCTTAATAAATTTATAAATATTAGACTTATTAAAGTACTTTTTATAAGCTCGTTATTCTTATTAATATAATTGTTATAATTATTAACTAAATTTTTATATAAAGTACGAGTAAAGGCCTATGAATTAAATTCATAATCATTTTTTTAATCAGGGCTATCGAGTAAATAGGTGAGCGATCTTTAGTGAGCGATATTTGAATCCCTTACGCTTTAATAGTTATAAGACTAAATTAAAGAATTTCTTTTTTTTCTGAAAGCCTACATTTCGTTCTATAATTTAAAAAAAAATTTAAAATTTTTAATAGAAAATAAAAAAGTTATTCTAAAATTAAATAATATGTATCTATTTTTTAATTAAAGCTGTTCGGCTGTCGAGCGATCTTTGGTGAGCGAACTTTGATGAGCGATATTTGAATTCCTTACGCTTTAATAATTATAAGACTAAATTTAAAAATTCTTTTTTTATCCGAAAGCCCGTATTTCGTTCTATAATTTAAAAAAAAATGTTAAAATTTTAATAGAAAATAAAAAAGTTATTCTAAAATTAAATAATATATATCTATTTTTTAATTATTCGGCTGTCGAGCGAACTTTAGTAAGGATATTTTTTTAATAATTGCGGATATTAATTTATTTATCTGCGATAATTTAGTCGATCTAACTAAAGAGCGTAGTAACTCTAAATTTATAATTGGCTATATATATAAATTTAAGATTTTCAAGCTTAGGTCTATCTTATTCTTTTATATATACTAATTATTAACTTTTTTAATCTAATTCGATATATTAAGATCTTTCTTAAAATTAATTTAATCTATTTAAGTTTATTTTCTTAATATTAGTATATATAAAAGAATAAGATAGGGCTAAGCTTGAAAACCTTGAATTTATATGTGCAGCCAATCATAAATTCCGGTTCGCTACGCTCTCTGATTAGACCGGCTAAGTCATCGCGGGTAAATAAATTAGCGTCCGCAACCATCAAAATCTCGCCCTCCCACGCCTCGATATCGATTAAATAAATTGCAGAGAGGCTAATTCTCGCATATGCAACCACCAAGAGAAACATGTACTTTTCTTATCATTTACAGCTATCTAATGACCTGTCATCCCTCCTTCTAATCGCATTACATCTTTAAGTCTCTTGGGCATGCCGAGATTTGATAGGAATTTAATAGGAATTCGGTAGAAATTTGATAGAATTTGGGTGCGGGGAAATTTAGCCTCTCTGCAATTTATTTAATCGACACCGAGCACGCCTCCCCACCTCCCTTATTAAAAAAATAGGTGTACGTTATTGACACATAGAATAACTTTTTTGTTTTCTATTAAATTATTGAGATTATTTTTTTAAATTATAGAACGTAATATGGGCTTTTAGATAAAAAAAGAATTTCTAAATTTAGTCTTATAATTATTAAAAAGCAAGGCACTCAAATATCGCTCACCAAAGATCGCTTATCAAATTTACTCGATAGCCCTAATCAAAAAAATTATTATGAATTTAATTCATAGGCCTTTACTCGTTTTATATAAAAAACTATTATTAGAGTATAAAATATCGCTAATAAATAATATTTCTAAGTATTATAATAACTTTTAGTTATTAAAAAATATTATTTATATATAATAGTCTTTATAGAAAAATAAAGAATATTATAAGTTATTTAAGTAATTATAGTATATTTAAACTTTAATTTCTTTTATTATTTTAAAATTAAAAAATTCGCTAGATTATTAAAAGAAGTTTTATAAAAATTAGAAGTAAGATTATAATTAGAATAATAATTAAAAGATTTATTATTTCTTCTATATTATTAAAGCTAATTATATCTATTCTTATTATCTAAATTCTTAATCTCAAATTTTATCGCTTAATTAAGCGTATTTTTATTTAATTAATTAATTTATTTAGCTTTTTATAGTTAACTACTTATATTAATAATTAACTACTTATATTAATATCTTAATAATTTTAAAATATTCTTTTAAACGCTTTTTAATAAACTTTCGTCTATAATTACTTCTTAATATTAATATTCTAATTCGATTTCTTTAATTTTATATTATTATAATTTAAATATAAAAGTATAATTTAAATATAGAAGTATAATTTATTTATATAAATAGTTTAAATTTAATTAAATTCGATTATAGTAGATAACTAATTTCTCGCGAGCCGTCTTAAAAGCTTTAAAAAGTTCTTTTTTTAAGAAACTCTCTTTCTTTTTAATTTTCTAAGCTCTTTATCTATATAATTAAATAGATAATTATAAATATTAAAAATATAATAAATTATAACCTTCTTTTCTCTATTTATTAATTTTATAAATTTATAAAAAGATTTAATAAACTAAATTAAATATTAAATCTATTAGAAATTATTTAAAAATTATTTAAATACTAAGACTATAATTTTTATTTTTATTTATTTTTTATTACTTAATTTTAAATAGATAGTTAATCTATTTTTTAAAAAGTATATAATATTAATATAAAGAAGTAGAGCGCGAATTAATATCTAATAAGTTAAATTCTAGCGAGTCTTAATATTTTAAAAAAGCTTAAAAAAGTATTTTTAATAATATTACTTTTTTTAGAAGATTAATATTTATTTAATATTAAAATATTTTTATTTTAAAGTTATTTAGTTTATAATATAAAAAAAATCTCTTTATATTAATCGCTAATATTAATATATATAATAATTTTTTAAATCTTAATATAATTAATAATATAATAATTAGAATAATAATAAGAAATATTATATTTTTATTAAAGTTATCGATAGATTAATTATACTTATTTAAATTTAATTTTTATCTTCTTTATTATTTTAACTTCTCTAAAAAAAATTATTTATTAAAATAACTCTAATATTATTTAGAAGTTCTTTTAAAATTAATTAAATAATATATATTATATAAAAAATATATTATAAATAATTTAAAAATTTGAATTCTTTAATATTAAGCGGGTTATTTATTACGAAAATAAAAAAATAATTAATTAAATCTTTAAAGAGTATACTATTATTATTAGCGTTATTAATTATAAATTTAAAAATATAAATTTTAATCTTATATTTCCTAAGAATTAAATTAATAATACTTATAAGTTTTTAACTAGTATATTTATTTTTAATATATTTAAAATCTATAAAAATCTTATATTATTATTAATTGATATTAATAAAAAAGATTAAAATTATTATAAATAATTAATAATTATAAAATAACTAATAATCTAGAGTTAGAGAGATTTTAATATTATTAATTAATAAATTCTTTAATAATCTTAACTTTAGCTCTATAATTTTTATTATTAATTAATTCTTTATACTGTCCTGGCCATTATCAAAGATATATTACCGTTATATAACGGTTCTATAACTAATAACCGATAAACAACCGATGTATCACCGATGTACAACCGACATGAAACCCCATTCATACTCGTTAGAAGAATTATTCTAACTCATGATATCACATCGGTTGTTCAACGGTCACGTGACGGTCACGTGACAGTTGTCGAAGGGTTGTAAAACGGTTATAGAACGGTTATACGATTCTCATAGAACTATAAATAATCTATATAATAACTGAAAATAAATTTTTAATTTTAAAGTTATTTATAGGGCTGAAAATTCGCTTAGTATATATAGGCTTAAATATCAACGCTAGTAACTTAAAATTGGTTTTTTTCAAATTTTTACGAAATTTTTATATTAGAGATATATTATATAATACTACTAGCCTATTCGAGACTTAGTATAAAAAATAAAAATAAAAATAAATTATTATAACGATTATAAAACGGTTATAGAACGGTTATAAAACTATAACCGTAGTGGGTTCTAAGGGAAGAGGTCTATAGTTTACGACGGTTATAAAACGGTTGTGAATCGGTTCTAGAACGGTTTCCCAACTAGCATAGAACCGTTATAATACCGTTTCACAACCGTAATACGCTAGTTCTATAACTTTACAAACGGGCAGGACGGTAATAGATATTAATTTTAATTATATATTAAAATTAAAATAGTGTAAAAATTATAAAATCTTAGAATTATTAATAATTATAAATAAAATATTAATATTTATAATTTAGCGATAAAATATTTTAAAAAGTCTTTATATATAAACTTTTAATCTTCTAGTAAAGTATTATAAGAGAATTTTAATATTATTTTTTCTAGAGTAAATAGTAAGTTAGATTTTTTATTTTTTATTTTATTTATTAATAATTTATATTATCTAATTTAATAATATATTTAATTTTTATAATTATTAACTAGATTTATTTATTATAAACTACTTAAATTAAATTTTTTAATATATTTCTTAGACTTAATATATATTATTATATCGCTTATTTTATAATCTATAAATAAATAAATTAGAATTTTATTATAATAATAATAAATAATATATAACTCTCTAAAATTAATAAGTATATTTATTAAATTATATTTACTTCTAGAATTTTCTAATTTCTAAGCTTTAATAAATAAATTAATAATTATTGTTAGATTTAAACTAATTCTATATAGCTTATACTATCTTTATTTATTATTATATTTTTTATTTTTTATTATTAATATTAAGAAGAAAGTAAGATTTATTATTATTTTTATATTAAAATATATTTATTAATATCTTATATTGAATATCGTTAATTAAAAAAGTTAAGTTTACGCTAAATAAAGATTTAAATAATATTTTAGAATTAAGATATTTAAGGAGAAATTAAAAAAGATATATAAATAAATAAAATATTAGAAATAAAATAAAATAAATATTTAATATATAAATTCTATCTTTTTACTATAATAAAAACTTATATTACTTTAATAATATATCGCTATATTATTCTCGATATTTTAAATTAAAAACTAACTCTTTCTAATTAATATTATAATTAATAATTATATATTTAAGAATATATAATAATATTAATATAGAATTAATATTTAATTTAATTAATTTGAAACTTTAATTAGTCTAGCTATTAACGCTTTTCTATTTAATATAATATATATTTAATTTACTTTAATATTACTTATTTATTACTATATTATTTTAAATATTAGAATTAGAAATTAAACTTTTTTAAATAATATTCTAATTATTAGTTATATTAATAAAGATATATATTAATATCTTAAAATTATCAAATTAATTTTATTAAATATTAATATAGAATTAAAATCTAATTTAAATATGTTAGTAACTTAGCTAAAAAAGCTAATTCCGAGGGTGTCTGCGCTTGATAGTCAGACACCCCTATTTGAACCTAAATAGGGCCCTCGCAGGGCCTTCGCAGGGCCCCGTAGGGCCACTGCTAATAATGCCTCCCCCTCTAGAGGGCTTATCCTCGAGCTTCGAAGATAGTGTAAAAATTGCGATATCCCGAGGACTCTTCTTCGAAAGATCTATGATTTTAAGAATAATATACTCTATACTTCGAGATTTACTCCTCTAAAGATTTCTAAATATTCGCTTATTTTATAAGACTTAAAATTAATTATTAAAATTTTTACTTATAAGATTATTAAGTAAAAGATTTTTATTTTTATTTTTATATTAATATATTATAGAAATAAAATTATATTTTAGATTTATAATCTCGTCTTAGCGTATATAAATTTAAATTTATTTTAATTAACCTCGAGATTTTTTTCTCGAGTATTTACTTTTAGACTTTTTATTTTAAAATATTTTATTTAAAATATTCTCGATAAAATAGAATTATTTTATTTAAAATATTCTTAATAAAATAGAGCGTTTTATTCGAAAATCTTATTTATATAAGACGTTTTATTCGAAAATATTTAATTTTAGAGCTTATTTTCGACGTAATTATTACTTAAGTAATTTTTTAAAAAAATTAAATTTTTAATTTTTAATAGAGGATTTAAGTATTCTTAAATCTCTAACTCTTAATTTTTAATAATTAAATATATTATTTTTAATTATAATTAATATCGCTTTAGAGTAATTATTAGTTAAATACTTTAGATTATAATTAATTTAAAAATAAAGTATAGATATTATTATTAATAACTTAGTTAAAAAAGCTAATTCTAAGAGTGTTTACACTTAATAATTAGATATCCCTATTTGAATCTAAATAGGGCCCTCGATAGGGCCCCGTAGGGCTACTGTTAATAATGTTTTTCTCTCTAGAAGGCTTATTCTTAAGCTTCGAAGATAGTGTAAAAATCGCGATATCCCGAGGACTCTTTCTCGAAAGATCTATAATTTTAAGAATAATATACTCTATACTTTAAGATTTACTTCTCTAAAAACTTCTAAATACTTACTTATTTTATAAAACTTAAAATTAATTATTAAGATTTTTATCTATAAGACTATTAAGTAAAAGATCTTTAATTTTATTTTTATATTAATATAATATAAATATAGAGTTATATTCTAAATTTATAATCTTATTTTAGCGTATATAAATTTAAGTCTATTTTAATTAATCTTAAGATTTCTTTCTTAAGTATTTACTTTTAAACTTTTTACTTTAAAGCGTTTTACTTAAAATATTCTTAATAAAATAAGATATTTTATTCGAAAATCTTATTTATATAAAGCGTTTTACTCGAAAATATTTAATTTTAAAACTCGTTTTTAATATAATTATTATTTAAGTAATTCTCTAAAAAAATTAAGTTTCTAATTTTTAATAAAGGATTTAAGTATTCTTAAACTCTCGATTCTTAGTTTTTAATAATTAAATATATTATTCTTAATTATAATTAATATTATTTTAAGATAATTATTAGCTAAATATTTTAGATTATAATTCATTTAAAAATAAAGTATAGATATTATTATCAGTAACTTAGTTAAAAAAGCTAGTTTCGAAAGTATCTACGCTTAATAGTTAGATACTCCTATTTAAACCTAAATAGAGCCCTCATAGAGCCTTCGTAGAGCCCTATAGGGCTACTGCTAATAAAATACTTTAATAATTTAATTATGAAAATATAAGATAAGATACTTAGTTATTAACTATAGAGTTACTATAGAGAAAAGAGCGACTAGATATAAATACGCTAAGGCGTGTTATATAATTATATCATATAATCGCTAAGAGTCACGTGACTCGAATTTTAATACTCCTCTTTACATGTATTCTCTTATAGGCGAAACTTAATAAATACGAAGTTCGATACTAACGAAGTCTAAAATCGAGTAGATAAGATAAAATAACTTAGTCGATTTTTATCGAGTTATTAAAGTGAGACTAGCGTCGGGTAGTTAAAGTGAAATCTAAGTTGAATAATTAAAGTAAGTTAGCGCCGAGTAGCTAGCGTGAAAATACACCCCTTACACCCCCTACACTCCTTACACCCCTCACACCCCTACCCCCCTATACGAACGAAATTAAAAAACACGAGATTCAAAATTCGCGATATCCAAAACAGGGTAGGTAAAGTGAAAAGTCCAAATCTGAAAACGACTATATTAAACTAGTCCCCTATCAAAATTCAATTCAAATTCCACTTTTTATTAAAAAGCGATTTTTCGAAAATTTTATTTTTAGATTATCTAATATATATTAAAAATTAATTAATTTAAGATTAAAGAATATATATAGAGATAACTAAATAAAATAATTAAAAGAAATTCTTCTAGCTATATATCGCTAATTATAAGACTCTCTATAGAGATTATTCTAGATATCTAGTATTTAGTAATAATAATTATAATAAAGATAATTTAAAAATATAATATTTAAGATATTAATATCGAAATATATCATCTAACTAAATTAAAAGATTAGCCGAGGCGAGGAAGATTTACCGAGACTTAGCGACATATATATTTGTAATACTCTCTACAGTTAAATCTAATTAACTAAGTATTTCACTTACTACTTTTAATAGATTATAAGTCTAGATCGTAAAATATTTATTTAGTATATTATTTATAAGTTAACTAGCTTATTAATTAAGTGCTTAAAAAATAAGAAAAAGCTCTATTATAATACCGTATCGCTTAGTAATACTATTATAATATTAAATATCTAACTAATTTACTTTAAAATAACTTAATAATACTCTCTAAGCTTTATCGACCTTTAAATAATAAGTTATATTTATTATATAATAATTATAACCCTTATAAAGACTTCGCTACTATTATCTTTAACCGCTATATTAAAAAATAAAAGATTAAAATAAAAAGCTTAAATATTAAGCTAACTAAAAATTTCATCACGCTAATTAATTAGCTAAGCGCTTTAAACGATATTAATTCTATCTATAAAACGCTAAATCTATAAATAGAAATAATATAATTATAAAAGAGATAGTATATAAAGAAATATCCTTATTTTTTAACTAAAATATAGTTATATTAGTCAGATAGATTATAATAAAATATTATTATATTAATATTACTAATCGCTTAGCTAACGAATTACTAAATTAATAATTAAATACTTAATTAATGAAGAATATAACTATCGCGTAAGGTAAAGAGTATAAAGAGCTCTTAAGTTTTCTATCTAATATAGACTCTATATCTATCTAATCACCTTTAAATCTAATTATATCTTAAAAAAATTCTTTATTTAATTATATTAGTTAAGATAATATTATACGCCCTAGATATAATTATATATTAATATTTCCTTCTAATTAAAGCAATACTAAACGCTCTAGATATAATTATTTATTAATATTTTCTATAATTTAAGATAAGCCTAAAAGCCATTATAGATTATACGCGTCTATTATATCTTTAGATATCTTTTAAGAATAATTTTATATATTATATAATAAAGCACGCGCGGATAAACGTATCTTTAAATATAACTTTTCTCGATATAATTAGATATTAAATAAAGCTTAACGTTAATCTAGAAAATATTTAAAAAGTTAAGAATATAATTATATATCTATCTATCTCTCTAATAACTTCGTAACTCTTAATAATTTAATCCGCGAGTTATCTCTTAAATTAATTAATAGCGAGAATCTCTTTAATACTATTATATAATCTATTAAGTTTAATCCTCTTATAAGCTTTTAATCCCTTCACGCTTTAAATAATATATTAAAGTTAAAGCTATATTAAAAGAAACTAGCTTAAATATAAAGTTTAATAAATTATCTCTTTATATCGCTAAACTTAAAAAACTTAAAGATCTTTAAATATAGTAGCGAGATATACATTAATATCTTACAATATAGCGCTTTATTAAATTTACCAAAATCGAATAAAAAGATTACTTTACTATTTTCATTTTAATCGAAAATACGCCTAATATTAAAGTTATAAGACTTATTAATATTATTAAAGATAAAATTATTAAGTAAGAGCTAAAGTATAAACTAGCTATCAATATTATTTAAAGTTACCTTAATAATAACTTACTATCAAATCTAAAAAGTAAAACTAATATCTATCTTTTATAAAAGACTATTATTATTAATAATAAACTTAAAAATTTTAATATTCTTAATAATCTCTATTATTAACTACTTAAACTAAATCTTAATTAATATAAATATATATTAAATTTCGCAGCTCGTCTTAAGAGTATTTATATTAATATTACTAATATATTATTTAAGTTAAAATTAAAAACTAATTTTTTTATTTTTCTCTTCTATATCGAGTTAGATAAGACTTATAATATCTATTTCACTTATTATATTTAAAATTATAAGTCGATAAATAAGATAAATATAGAGCCTATCTTCTCGCTAGAGTACACTATTATTTAATTTATTTAGATAATTATTAATCTGTCTTCTAAGTATACTAAATTTAGCTATATCTTTACTACTTAACGTTCTCGCCGTCTTACTCTAAATAACTTAAGCCTTATTATTATTATTAAGTTATAGAAGAGAGCTATACTTAATCTTAATAGTTATATAATTTAAAAGCGAGTTAAATATTATACTTATTATAAGAAATATTATTATATTAAAACGAAGTGCGATTAACTTAATAGAAAGAGTCGAAATAAAAATACTAGCGGCGGTAATAATAGGAGTAATATTCGAGATAACGACTTTAAATTTAATAATAAAAAGAATAAGAATAGAGACTATAAGCTTAATAGGAAGCGTTATTACAATTTTATTGATATCGAAAGAGAAATATATATCGTATATACCGCTAAATTCGATAGCTCCCTTATATAATAGACTCTAAATTATATTTACTTATAATACTTCACTCTCCATCAAGACGCTTTTATTAAGTACTATTCCCTTAATCTTAAAGTTAATAATATCTATCTAATTAAAGATATTAAAAACTCTTTTATCTCTATCGATATTAATAAAATATATCTTAATATTATTATTAATAGTAAAAAGAAGAAGTTAATTCTTATTAATATTCTTTATCTTTTTAAGCTATCTCTTAATCTAATTTCTTAAAAATAATTAATACATAATAATCTATCTATAAAATTCGTTTCTAATAATATTAAAATTAATTATTATAATATCACCGCTTAATTATAAAAAAATAATTTATATATCTTTTATATATAGAAGTTAAAATCTATATTAATATCGTTTAAAGCTAAATTAATATTTATACTAATATCTAAATAGTATAATATAAAATTCGCTATATTTCAAATTACTTCGAAATATAAGAAGAAGGCTAATTCGATAAATAAAGATATTTCTATTTCTATTAAATCTAATACCTCTAACTCTAATTTCGATTTCGACTTTAATAAAATATTTCGTAAAATTAACGAAGAAACTCTTAATCTTTAATATATCTATATAAATTATTTAGAGTATCAAAATATTCGAAAACTTATTAAGTTATCTAAGAGTATAAATCTTATTAAAAAGATTATAAAAATAAAGTCTTACGCTTTATATACTATTAAAAAAACGAAGAATATATTATATAAATCTTATATTCGCTTAAAGAAAAGATTAAATAATTTAATTCACATCGATATCTATAACTCTATTACCTCGCGCGACTTCGATAAAGAGAAATACTTTATTATCTTTCTAAATAACTATAACAAACGCTTTAAGATTAAAATCATCGAATAAAAAAGCGATATCTTTATCGCTTTTAAGCGCTTTTAACTCCGCAATAAATATAATAACTATACTATTAAATATCTATAAAGCGATTATAAGAGTAAGTATAAAAACTATAATTTCGATATCTATTATATTAATTATAATATTATTTAAGAGCTAATCTAATTAGAGAACTTTAAATAAAATAAAATCACTAAATAACTTAATTAAATTCTCTTTAGTATTATTAATATTATTATAGAGAATACTAATATTAACTAAAAGTTTTAATTAAAGCTTATAATAGCGATAAACTATTTTCGTAATTATAGTCTTATTATAAACTATAAATTTACTTTATATAAGGCTTATACTAGATATAAGCTCTATCTAGTATATATTAGACGTATTAAAACTAAAGACTTTATTATAATAAGAAGACTAGCTACTAAATAAAAGAAAGAATAATATCGCATCTAAAAAGATATTCTTATAGACTATAATAATAATTATATCTATCGAATATTACTACTAAATAATAATATTATATATTTATTGAAAGTTATATAGAGTAGAGAAAAGAACGAACTCTTACTTAATCTAATACCTCCTTAATCGTTAAATAATTTAGCTATAAAGGGGAATACGCCTAGATTTATAATGTCTCTCTCAGCTAGAAATTTCCTTTCTATAGATATAATAAATATAAATAAACTTATTTAATTATTTAAATCTATTTTAAGGCCTTCGAAGCCCGTAGTAACTCCTTTTGACTCCGGCGTAAATACTTCTATTATTACGCCTTTATCTACCTCTACAATATAAAATAATACGCTTTTATATTCTAATCATCCTTACTTAATCCTACAAAATCTCTCTTTAAACCCTTTTACACTCTATATTATAATTACTTAAATCGTAAATATAGAGTTATATAAATCGAAGATCTATAAAGAGGCTATAATAAATAATTCTTTCTATAAATAATAAAAAGGCGATATAATTAAAGAATTTATATTGCTAAAAGAAAATAACATTTAAACTCTTATTAATTTACTCTATAAGCGTATTATACTTTATAATAAATAGATCTACACTTTAAAATATAAATCTAATAATAAAATCACTCGCTATAAAGCTCGCTAGATAATATAAAATTTCGAATAATACGAAGACTTAGATTATAATAAAACCTTCGCCTTAATAATTAAATCTATATTCTATAAAACTTTCTTTATCTTAACCGCTATCGAAAATTAAGACCTAAAATAAATAGATATTAAAACTATTTTCCTCTATAGGGACGTCGAAGAGAAGATCTATATAAAATAGCCCACCGATTTTACCTTAAAAAAGTATCCCCGATAAATTTATAAGCTTAATAAGACACTCTATAGCCTAAAGCAATCCCCACATATATAATATAATACCTTTACTAACTACATATAAGAAATTAATCTTATTCTTATTAATATCAACTATAATATATTTACTAATTTCGATATTAATATCATTATCACCCTCTATATAAATAATATTCTTATTACTAATTCTTTTCAATCTAATATTTAGCGAATTAAAAATATACTTAATATTAAATTTAAAATAATTAATTTAAACCTCTATAACTACTATTTAGATATAATTATAACTTATAATTATATTAATTAATTAAATATTATATTTAGATCAATTAGTCTATATTAAATAATTCCTTAAGCATTATAAAATATAAGAATCTAAATCGTAGTTTACTCCTATAGAGATTAGCGCATAACCGCTTTCTACCGAGAATAATTATATAATATCTATTAAATTACTAAAAACTTATCAATTAACTATCGAATCTCTTATATACGCTATATTAAATATAAAATCGAATATCGTATTCGCTATATTAATAGTCTTACGATATTCTTTAAACCTTATCGAAACTTATTACGCGGCTATTAAGCGTATCTTTTAATATCTTAAAATAATTATTTACTAGTATTTCACCTATAAAGATCCGCTCTAAAACCTAATTAGCTATATTAACTTCGATTAAACTAATAATTATAATACTTATAAATTAACTTTAGATTATATCTATAATCTAAAAAGTAAAATAATTAGCTAGTCTTTTAAGTAATAAACTACTATTATATTATTTATCTATAAGACTAAATATATTAATTAAATTTAAGCTATAAAGAAAACTATTTAGCTTTAAGGACTACTTAGTTAAATCCGCCCTAACGAATCGCTTTAAATAATTATTATCTTCGATAATAATTAAGACGTAATCGCTTTAGTAAAGAATCCTTAGTATTATAGCTATATTAAGTATATCGATATCTAATATTATTAAGTATACGACTAAATTACTAATAATAATATAAATCTTAAATATATTTCCACTAATAAACAGATAGTCGATAGACTTACTAAGGCCCTATATAAGAACAAATTTAAGCTCTTTCGAGAACTCATTAACCTAAAACCTCGCCCATAGAATAACCATTCCTCGTATTTCAGCGACACGCTTATTATCAAGAAAGAGTTAACTACAACACCTTAAGGGGTAAATAAATTTATATCTCAGCGACACGCTTATTATCAAAAAAGAGTTAATATTAATATCTTAAGGGGTAAATAAATTATTATCAAGAAAGAGTTAACATTAGCACCTTAAGAGGTAAATAAATTTCGGGTAAATTAAGTCTTTCGATATCATCACTTATATAGGAGCCTGCTTCTAATTAATCCTCACACCTCGAGTAATCTACCCGAGTCACCCGCCGAGCCGCTATATCTAGCACTCTACGAACTTACCATTCCATACCGAAACAGCTATTTCTTTAGCGCTACTATTACTACCGCTATCAAATCTTTAAGACTCTTTTAAAACGCCCTTATCTATACCTCATCTCATTAACACACCATATACAAGGCGCATATCACCACTATACGCTAAGGACCAGATGCCCGAAACGTGATATAGTCGTTTTCAGATTTCAACTTTTTACATTACCTACCCTATTATGGACGTCATAAACTTTCGACCTCCAATTAATCGATCTTTAATATACACCAAGTAAACTAAAAATAAAATTTTCAAAAAACCGCTTTTTGACAAAAAAAATGGAATTTTTTATATAAGATAAATGGAATTTTCCTATACACATACCCTCTCCACCTTTATCACCCGGCGTTCGAATATAGCTATTTACTTGAATAAGGGGGGTAGAAGAATAGAGGTGTTTTTTCGTTTTTCTACTTATTTAATTCGAGCTATATTTCGAGTATATAGAAGTATCGAAATATATTACCTAACTAAATTAAAAGATTAATCAAGACGAGAAAGGTTTATCAAGACTTGGCGACACATATATTCGTAATACTCTCTGCAGTTAGATCTAATCAACCAAGTATTCCACCTACTACTTTCAACAATTAATAACGAATAGATATAAATTCTCTAAAAGAGCTTTAGGAATTTAATAATAATAGCGATAATAGCGTTAAAGAAATAGCTATTTTAATATAAAATAGCGAGTTTATAGAGTACTAAGTCTAATATAACGACTCGATAAATAATTTAAATAGATTATTTATAATATAAGAATTAATAAAATAATTTTTTTAAAGTAATTAATAATAAATAATTTCTTTAAATCTAGATATAAATATAGTAGAATAGCTTCTTTATTAAATATTATTATATAAAAATTATATTAAGATAATAATAAAATTAGTAATTATTAAGAAAATAAGTTAATATAATTTCTACTTTAAGAGTATTTTAAAAAATAATAAATTTATTTAAGTAAAAAACCTTAATAAGCTTATTAACTATCTATTTATTAATAAAAATATATTTTATATCTATAATATTATTATTAATCTTTTTTTATATAAAATAATAAATAATATTAATATATTTAATATAAGTATAAAATTAAGTATTCTTTATAAGAGTAATTATATTTTAATTATTATCGAAAATAATAATAGTTTTAAGATTTATATCGTTAAAACGAAGAAGTTAACTAAATAAATTCTTTAATTCTTTACTTAATAGTCTATATCTAATTAATATACTTTATCTTATAAATAAATAATATTATAATAATTTAATATTTAGATAATTAATTAATTATATTACTTTTTATATTAAAAAGATAATTAAATATAAATCTTCGAGTTATATTATTAGTTTAATTAGAATTAATATAATTAATAAATTCTTAAAAAGAGCCTTTATATACGAGTTCGTAATATATTATATCTTTTAAATATTAAAAAATTTAAATAATTATATTTTAATATATTAAAATTAAGTTAATTAAATAATAATTTATTAATAATATTATATAGACGATATTAAGATAAATATCGAATATAATATATATAAGAGATCTTATTATAAATTAATAATTCTTTTATAATTTTCTTAAAGTAATATAATTCTCTTTAATAAAAGCTAGTTTATAATTAATTTTAAAAGATATCGATATTATAATAAGATTCTAATAATTAAATAATTTAAAAATTAAATAATATAAATCTTTTATTTTAGATGAAGAATATTGTTATAATAATTTCTCTTAATAGTTATATTTAAATAATAAATATATAATTTTAAATTCGATATATAAAACTTCGCGTTAAGTTTCTTCTTAATTCGCTAAATTCTAATTTTATTTAAATTAATAATTAAGATATTATCTTATTAATATAAAGCGTTATAATAATACTCTTTTTAAAGTTTATAAATACGCTATTATTTAATTCGATAGAAAAAAAACTTAACTTCTGTATATATTTCGAGAAATATTAATATTAAACTCGAGAGAATTATTTTAAATTATAAAATATTTTATTTAGCTTATAGACTTCAATATCGTTTTTATTAAAATTATCAAATTAATATATATAAATCTCTTTTTTTATATTACTATATAAAAAGATAATTTTAATATTTATTTATTTTAGATTTTAATTTAAAATAATTATAAGTATAAAGATCGCTTTATAATTTATAGACTTTATTATTAACGCGAAAGTATTATAATAATTATAATTTTTCTATTATTTAAATTTTTAAATAATCTAATATATTTTATAATTAATAATTTTTCTATTAAGATCTTATTTTAAAATATAAATTTATTTATTTTTTAGAATAAAAGTCTTAAAAGACGTCTAGATAAGATACTAAGTATTATTATTTATAAAAGATTTATATTTATTTTTTATAAAAAAAATTTAATTTATTTAAAATAGCTAATTAGATATAATTTATTTATAAATAATAAATTTAAAAATATTTAATTTATTAATATAATTTATAAGTAAAATAAATATTATAATTTTTTTTAAAAAGAAGATTAAAGAATAAATCTTATAAATTTAAAATTATAAGATCTAGATAACTATATAATACTTTTTAAATAATATTTAATTTATAATCTTCGCGAATAGTTTATATAACTTTAATAATAATAGATAATAAATTTAAATTTAAAAAAAAATTTATATAAAGATTATAAATTAAATTATTAATATAAATATAGATATAATATTTAATTAAATAAATTAAATAGCTTATATTAAAGATATTTAAATTAAAAGCTTTTATATAGTTAATTAAGTATATTATATTAAAGAATTTTATATAGATCTTTAAAAAATTACTAGTTTATTAATTAATTAGAAAAAATTTAGTCTTAATCTTATAAATATTAAAATTTTTAAAGTTATTAAAAATTTAAGAATTATTCTAATTATAAATATAATATTTTTAAATTCTTTTTTAAATTTAATATTTTTTAAAATATTAATAATATATTATTTATTTAATATCTTCTTTATAGTAAATATTAATATTATTAAATATTATTATTTATTTAAAAACTTATAAATTTTAGTTTCTTCTTTTAAATCTATAATTAGAGATTATTTTTTTATAAAGTATACGCTATTAATATAAATAATTATCTTTTTAATAAGATTATATAATTAAAAGATATATTTCTTTTTATATTTTAATAATATATACTTTTTATTTTAATTTATAAATTTTTTCTAAACTCGTTTTATCGTATAAGCGATAAAATTAATTATATATAAATAAGAAAAAATAAATTTTTATTAATAAAAGATTTTAAAAGAAATTATAATAATTTTAATATTAAGCGATTATATTATTAGATAGTTAGCGATAATAATAATTTTAAATTAAAAAGATTTATTAAATTTAAAGCTTAATAGAATAAAATATATTTTATATAATACGATTTATTTAAAATACTTAATTAGATTATTTATCTAGAGGTTATTAGAAATAATACATTTTTATTTAATATCTAATAGAGTGAGATAATTAAAAAAAACTTTAAAAATATATTCGCCTTTATTATTAAGATAAATATTAAAAATTTTATAATTATATAATTTAAGATAAATCTTAAATTATAAAAATATAGTAAAGATTTTACTCTTATAATAAATATAATAAATTTTAAAAGAAAAAGAGAAATTATTTTCAAATATTATAAAGTATTTATAATTATTAAAATTAATAAGAGATAAAGAAAGCTTTATTATAGAATAAGTAGAAATCTTAATATTCTAATAACTATCTATAATAATGAACTATAATTTATAATTTAATAAAAACTTATATAATATAAGAATATTTATTTTAATTAATATATTAGTTTTAAGATTATTTATTAAATAAATCTTTATCTATATCTTAATAAGAGTAGCTTCTTCTATATTTTTTAGATTTTCTAAAAAGTATAAATCTATAAGAATATACTTTATTATATTAATGATTTTATTATTATAATCTTAAATTGATATAAGAGATATTTACTTCTAGATTCTTTTTTTAAAATTAAATAAAAAAGCTAATAAAGTATAATTATTTAGAGTAATCGAGTATTTAGAATTTAAGTAAACTTCGATATTAAAAGAATCTGAATTTAGATGAGTATCTATCTTAATATACTAGAAATTATAAAAAGCGATTTCTTATTTATATCTAGACGATATTAGAGTAATAAATTTAATAATTTTAAATATAAAAGCTATTTCTATAGTATAAATATCTACTTTAATAATATATTTAGAATTCTTAGAATTCTTATTTTCAAAATCTTTAGATTTTCTAAAAATCTTATTCTCGAATTTATAATTTTAATATTATTACTTAAGATAATAAAATAGCTTATTATTAAATTTAAAGTTCTTATAATATCGCTAATAAGAGTATTTTAATAGCGATAAGTCGATAAAGTTAACTTTCGATTTTATATTTTTATAAAATTCGTAAAAGCTTAAGTAATTAATATTTTTATTTTTTTACTTTTTAGAGTTTTTATTATAGTTATTATAGAAGCTATTAGAATTCTTTAAATAATTTAAATTCTATAAAGAATCCTTAGATTTCTTTACTTTATTAATTGAGATTTAATAAATCTATTATTTTTATAATTGAAAAGACTAAGTAATAATATTCTAATAAGCTTCTTTAAGTTAATATAAAGTATAATTAAACTAGAAAGACTAGTAAAAACTATACGCGTTTTATTATTAATATTAATTTAGATTAATAATAATTTAACGCTATATTAATAAAGCTAATAAAGTTAATAGTATTTACTATATATCTCTTTAAGGATAGTTTTAATAAATAGAATTATTACTTTAATAAACTAATTAATAATTTTAAAATTAATTATAAATTTAATAATTCTATTAATTAAGAAAAGCTAAAGATTACTATTATAGCTAATTAAAATTCTAGAAATTAGAGTTTATAAGTTAATTAGATATATCTCTTACTTAATTATATTAATTAAGATTACTTCTATAAGATAGATTTAATATATAAAAAGTATTACTTAAATTAGATTTCGTTATTTTTAAAGCCTTTATTTACTATTAATTCTTTCTTATTTTTATAGTTATAAGAAATTAATTTAGCGTAATTTAAATAGTAAGTAAATCTATAAAACTTAATATTAAGATTATTTTAAATAATATTAAGCTAATTATATTTATTACCGAGTTTTATTATTTTAGTAGCTTTAATAATAGTTATAGTATACTTATACGAGTAAAGGCCTATAAATTAAATTTATAATCATTTTTTTAATTAGGGCTATCGAATAAGTAGATGAGCGATCTTTGGTAAGCGAACTTTGGTAAGCGATATTTGAATTCCTTACGCTTTAATAATTATAAGACTAAATTTTAAATTCTTAAAAATTCGGAAAGCACAAACAGCGCTTCAAAATTTAAAAAAGAAATCTCAAAATTTTAATAGAAAACAAAAAAGTAACTCTATGTGTCAATAATATACACCTATTTTTTTGATGAGGGAGGCGTGAGAGGGCGAGATTTTGATGGTTGCGGACGCTAATTTATTTACCCGCGATGAGTCAGCCGGTCTAGCCAAAAAGCGTAGAGGACCCGAATTGATGATTGGCTGCACATACAAATTCAAGGTTTTTAAGCTCAGCCCTACCTTATTCTGTTATATATACTGACGAGTAAAGGCCTATGAATTAAATTCATAACCATTTTTTTTAATCGAGGCTGTCGAGTAAATTTTGGTGAGCGATCTTTGATGAGCGATATCTGAATTCCTCGCTTTTAGATATCTATAAGACTAAATTTGGAAATTCTTTTTTTATCTAAAAGCCCACATTACGTTCTATAATTTAAATAAAAAAACTAAAATTTTAATAGAAAACAAAAAAGTTATTCTAAAATTAAATAATGTACACCTGTTTTTTGATCAGGGCTGTCGAGCGAATTTTGGTGAGCGACTTTGGTGAGCGATATTTGAATTCCTTGCGCTTTAATAATTATAAGATCAAATTTCGAAATTTTTTCATTATTGAAAAGCGCATATTTCGGGCTATAATCTAAAAAAAAAAATCTCAAAATTTTAATAGAAAATAGTAAAGTTATTAAAAGGTTAAAAGTAGGGGGTGAGATTTTTGATGGTTGCGGACGCTAATTTATTTACCCGCGGTGAGTCAGCCGGTCTAACCAAAGAGCGTAGCGAACCCGAATTGATGATTGGCTGCACATACAAATTCAAGGTTTTCAAGCTCAGCCCTATCTTATTCTTTTATATATACTGATAGCTCACGGTATCTTATAGTATTATTAAGTATATATTATTTCTTAATAATAGTAGCTATTCCCGATGTTTAAATAAGTCTAAATCTCTTAAATAAAGTAGCGCTTTATTCGTTAACGTTGTTATTATAAATTAATAAATACTTCTTATTATTAATAAGCTAATATATATACTATTTAAGTGCTTTATCTTAAAAATAGATTTATAAATTATTTTATAATAACTTTATATTTTTAACTCTCGAAATATTCTTAATTTTATTAATAAAGATAATAATATTTTAAAAATAAGTTTCTTTCTTAATATACTCTATATCTATTATTATATTAGAAGATTTATTATTATAAAAAGAATTGAAGAATTTAATATCGCTATTAAGAAAGCGAAATTTATTATTTTTATTATTTTTATTAGTAATATTCTATTCTAATATTTCTAGATTTTCTAGATTTTCTAGCGAATCTAGCGGGTTAAAAGATTTTAAATTTAAATAATTTCTTATATAGCGATTAATAATATTAATAATAATTACTTCTATATTAATAGCTTAAGAATCTACTTCGAATTCTTTATTTATTATTCTACTATTATTATAATAGCGGATAATCTTATTAATAGAGATATTTAAGATTTCTAATAAACGACGTTATAAATCGCCGGATTTAATAATAAATTAAGAATTATTATTTAAAGATCTAATAGATAAAATATCTACTTACTTTAACGAAGTATATCTTTCTACTTCTAAAGTATTACTAATAAATAAAAGATTAAAAAAGTAATATTTCTAAGTTGTAAATTCTTAAAAGAAATAAAGTGTTATTCTTAGAATAGTATAATTAATAGTTTAATCTTCTAATTAAATTTATTAGAAAAGAAGATTAAATAAAGAAGAATAAGATTATATTTATTAGTCTTTTAATAATAATAATATTAATCTAGTAAATCTAAAGATATTTTTAATAAGATATTAAATAATTTTTCGCGTAGTTTTATTAATAAGGGAGTTTACTTAATAATTAAAGATAATAAAATCTTATAGCTATTAGATCTAAATAACTATATTATAAGAAACTAGCTTAATAAATATATAGTTATAACGAAAGATAAAAAAGCGAAAGATAAAAAAGGATAAAGATTCTTTATTCTTATATTTAAAGAAGTATAAGGATTCTTTACTTTAGGAAGTATAAGGATTCTTAACTTCTATTAATATTAGTGAAGAACTCTATTGATTTTTAGTAGTAGGTTATTATATAATAGCTACTGTTACTATATAGATATTACTATTACTATTATAATAGTATAAAATCTTTAGAAATCTTATTTCTAAAAAAGACGTTTCTTAGGTGATAAAAAAGATAATTCTTTTTCTATGGAATCTGGTTGCCTAAATACATCTTAATATTAAGCTATGTTAAGCTATTAGCTACTAGCTTCTGCCACAAGCATAATTCATAACAAAAATAAATCTTATATTTTATTATTATATAAGATATTTTAATATATTCTATTATAGCGAAAAAGCGAGAAAATTCTTCTTTAAATATATTAAACTCTATTATTAAAAGCTTCTATTTTATTAATTTCTCTATTTATAAATAATATATAAAAGCTTATAATATAAAGTTTATAATAGAAAATATATTATAATAATATCTTTAATTAAAGATATAGTAATTACTTAATTATAATATATCTTTAAAGCTTCTAATAGAGAAGCCTTTCTTTCTTTTTTATAATTTATATTATAATAATTATAATTTATACACTTTAATAATAATTAAAGATTATTATAATAATCTTTAAAAAGAGAGTTAATAACTTTAATATAGATTATATTAAATTCTTATTATATATATATATAACGATTATAGAAATATAAGCTTAATTAAAAAATTTTATACTTATAAATTTATTAATTAAATTTAAAAAATCTATATTAAAAATATAATATATATTATTTAGTATTATATCTAAAAAGCTTAATAACTTATATAATTTATTTAAATTAATAATTAATATTTCTATTATAATTAAATATCTAATTAAAAATTAAAAATTTAAATTATATATTATTATTAATAGTTTATTAAGATATATTAAGACTTATTAATAGAGTTTATATAACTCTTTAATAAGATTATAACTCTTCGATAAAATTACACTTTTTAATTATATAATTTCTCTCTTATTCGAAGTTTTTTGATAAATTTATATTTATCTAGAATTATTTATTAAGAATTATTCTATTAATTTCTTATTAAAAAATAATATCTTAATCTTATAAAATAAATTAATTATAAGTATTTAATTAGAATATTAATAATAATAATTAATCTTTATTATTTTCGAATTTGAATTTTATTTATTATATCCGCGATAATATAATTAATAATAAAATATCTATTAGCTTTTTCGATAATCTTTTTTCTATTAATAATCTTTCTTTTATTAATAACTTTATCTCTTTAAATAATTTTTCTATTAAGTATTTCTAAGATAACTAAAATTTCTTTAAATAATCTAATAAAAGCTTTTATAGTAAAATACTTTTATTTATAGCCTCTAGCGATTTCTTTAAATAGTTTAATAAAAACTTTTATAATAAGATACTTTTACTTATAGTTTTTAATAATAATAAAAATAATAAGTAGATAAATAACGATATAAGTATTAATTTATTATTTTATAATTTTAATAGAGAAATATATAAGTAGAGATAAATATATATAGCTATAAATAGTAATAAAAATTTAAATAATAAAAATAATAAAGATCTATTTATTATATTTGATTTCTTAAGATATAATATTATTATACTAATTATTATATAGTCTATTAAAAAAATTAATAGAATATCTTAAGAATCTTAACTATTTTTTTTTTAAATTATTTAAAAATCTTAATATTTTTAGTAATAAGAATAAATAATTAGCTTCTCTATTATTAAATTTAAAATTATAAAATCTAAAGTAAATACTCTTATTAATTTTTTTTTATTAATTTTAATTATTAACTCTCTTTTTAACTTTATTATTTAAAACAATAATTTAATAAAATAAGAAAGATATTCTATTTCTATTATTATATCTAATATTAAATCTATAATTTAAAAAATTAAATAAATCGCGAGTAGATTATATAAAATTATAAAAGATTTTTTAGCTATCGAAGTTTTTAGTAGTAGAAAACTTTATAATTAAAAAAGAGAATAAAAACTTAAAATTAGATATATATACTCTTTTATTAAAGCTAGATATACTAAAGCGATAGATTTATTAATATATTCTCTTATTATAATTATTATAAAAATCTTTTATAATTATCATTAAGAAATAGCTATTATTATTATAATAAGAGAAGAATATATAATAATAAAGTATTAAATATTAAATATAATAATATTAATATAAATTCTTAAATCTTATATATATTATACTATTAATAATATATTTATATAAAAAAATATTCTTTAGAATAATATAGTATATAAATAAGTTAATAAAGCTTTAATAATTATATATATAAAGATCTTTTATTTAATTAATATTAAAAAAAATTTATTATATCTAGAAAAGAGTATTTATTATTTCTAGAGATCTAATATAAATTTATTTATTTTTATATTATATTAAATATATAATATTTATTAATTACGATTATTAATAAAATATAATAGAATATATTATTATATTATTATAAATAGTTATAAATTATAAAATATCTATTTTTAATAACTTCGACTTAAATCTAAATAATAAATATAAATGCTTTTTTATAGAGAATATTTTACTAGAGTAGACTTTATAATCTATTATTTAATATCTTAATATTTATTATAATTATAATTTTAAAAAAAATAAAAAAGAGATTATCTATTTAAACAATTATCGCTTTATTTAAAGAATTCTTAATTTTAATTTATTTATTATATAATCTCTATATTAATTATATTTAATTTGTAATAAATTTAAAATAATAAATTTTAATTATAATTATCTTAAAGTTATTATTATAAAATCTTCTATTAATTTTCTCTATCTTCTCTTTATTAATAATTTCGATATTTATAGAAATATATATTATATACTTAAAGTATTTTATTTTATTTTAATATATCTAGATTACGCGAAGTATAAAAAACTTATAAATATATTTATTTTATTTTTAAAATTTTATAATATTAATATTAAGAATATAGTAAAAGTCTTTTATAAATCTATATAAAATTTAAATTATAAAATAGAGTTTAAAGTTAATAGCGTTATAAATATATTTTAAATTTTTATCTTAATTTTTTTTAGAAATATACTCTAATAGATAAATAATAATAGCTTTATAAGATATATCGCTATTATAAATTATTATATTTACTATTATTTAAAAAATAAGAGAGTAAATTTAGATTTTAATATTATAGAAAATAATAGATATTATTAGAAGATTATTTAATAATATAAATTTATTTAAAATCTCGACGATATTAAATTTAAAAAGTTTATTTAAAATATTAATATATAATTTAATATCCCTTTAATCGCGAAGCTAGCGTTATCTTTAAATCTTATTTAATCTAGAATTTATAATACTTTTCACTCGAAGTAGAGAGATTTAAAAAGAATTCTTTAAAAATTCTTAATAACTATAATTCTTATTAAGCGTGAATTTATTATTTATTTTAAGAAATTTTAGAAATTTTATTTTTCTTCTAAATAAAAGCGTATTTAAAGCTTAATATTCTATATTTAATTATGATTACTTTCGAAGATAGATAAAACTACTTTATTAACGCTATTAATTCTATATAATAAAATAATAATTAAATAAATCCGTTTTTTATTTCTATAGACTATAAAAAAAGTTATAATCGTTAAAATAACGCTATTTTAAATTATTATATAAATATTTAAATTTATTATTTAATCTAATATCGTTATTAATAATTAAAGATATATTAAGCTAATTATATTATATTAATAAATTTTAAATACGCGTAAGATTTATTAGAAACTAATTATATATATAATACTCGCTATAAAAGACTTTAATAACTCTAATAAAAATAAAAATTATTTTAAAAAAAGTTCTTTCGAATATAGCGTATAGTAATTTAGAAATAGAAGTATTATAATATATATTAAAATCTAAATTAATTAAGACTAAAAGAAAGAAAAATAAAAAGAATAAAAAATAAAGAAAATCTTATAATAATAAATTTGAGAAGCTTTTTAAGTTTTTAAATATTTATATAAATTTTTATCTTATAAATAATATTAGAAAGTATATAATAATTATAAATTCAAATATTTTAGCGAGAGAATTAAAGTATAAATTATTTGTATTATTTTTCTTATAATTATAATTATTAATAATTACTTTTAAGATCTTTAAAGATATAATAAACGCTATAATACTATTAAATTTAATAAATTATTTATTTATAAAGAATATAATATAATAATTATTACGATTAGATTTAATAAATATTTAAATTTATAATTATCTAGATATAATTAAAATATTTAAAATATTTAATAATTAATATATAACGTTAATATAGAGCTTTTTTTAAATTAATAAGTAAGATCTAGATAAGAATTATATAAAAGGCTTTTATAGCGTTATAAGAGATAGCGAGTATTACTCTATATAGATCTCGCTTAGAGAGTTTATACTTAATAGATTCTTTTATATTAAAATAATAATTAATCTAATAAAATTCAATCTATAATATAACTTTATTTAATACTTTATAATTATCTATAAAAATAAAAATAATTTTAATATATTAAACTTTAATATAACTACTTTAAAATAATATTATAGAATTATTTATATAGATTTATAAGTATAATATAGCGTATACTTTTTAGATAGATTAATAAAGTCTTCTCTAGAGTTAATTAAAAATATATATATAATATTAATAATTATATATAGATTAATATTAGAAAGAGTTAATTACTATAATATTTTATATATATCTATTATCGAAAAAAATATACTTTTCTTATTATATATATTATAATAAAGCTATATTAAGACGATCTAAAAAATATTAAAAATAATTTAATATTAAATATAATATTAAATCTTTTAATATATAGACGATAGATAAATTAGTATATATATAAATTATTAGCTCTATATTATAATATTATTTATATAATCGATATTTCTAACGAACTAGACTAGCTAGATAAGTCTATTAAATTATAAAGATAGACTACTTAGTTATATTAACTATAGAGTTCTATAAAAGAAAAGAGTAACTTAATATAGACGCGCTAAGATATATCATATAACTATATCACATAACCGCCAAGACGCTAAGAGTTATATAATTCAAATTTTAATACTTCCCTTCGCATATATTCTTTTATAAATAAAATCTAATAAATATAAAGTTTAATATTAACGATATTAAAATTAAATAGATAAGATAAAAATAACTTAGTCGATTTTCGTCGAGTTATTAAAGTAAGTTTAGCGCCGAATAATTAAAGTAAGTTTAACGCCGAATAATAAGAGTGAAATTAATATCGATTAATTAAGATAAATTAGTACCGAGTAGCTAGCGTGAAAATACACTTCTCTTACCTTCTTGTATACCTATCCCCTATACGAACAAAATTAAAATACATAAGATTTAAAATTCGCGATATTTAAAATAGAGTAGATAAAGTAAAAAGTCGAAATCTAAAAACGACTATATTAAACTATAACCCTTATCTAAATATAACTCAAATTCCACTTTTTATCAAAAAGCGATTTTTGAAAATTTTTATTTTTAGACTATCTAATATATACTAAAAATCGATTAATTCGAGATTAAAGAATATATATAGAGATAACTAAAAGAAATAATTAAAAGAAATCCTTCTAGCTATATATCGCCGACTATAAAATCTCTATATAAATTATTTTAGATAACTAGTTCTTAATAATAATAGCTATAATAGCGATAATTTAAAGATATAATATTTAAGATATTAATAATAAATAGATATAGATCTTTCGAAAGAGTTTTAGAAATTTAATAGCGATAATAATAATAGCATTAAAGAAATAGCTATTTTAATATAAAATAGCGAGTTTATTAAGTATTAAGTTTAATATAGCGGCTTAATAAGTAATTTAAATAGATTATTTATAGTATAAAAACTAATAAAATAGCTTCTCTAGAGTAGATAGCTTTTCTATATTAAAATTATTAAGTTATAATTATAAATAATATTCTAATTTAATAAGTCGATAAAAACTTTTAAACTTATTTTTATAGAGGGCTTTAATAAGATTATTAGTTATCTATTAATTAATAGAGATATAATTTAAAGCGATATTCTTAATAATAACTTATTTCTATATATAGTAATATTAAATATTAATATATTTAATATAGATATAAAATTAAGAATTTTTAACTAATATTATAACGTCTTAGTTATTATAAAAAATTATTATTATTTACACTTATTTATTATTAGAATTAAATTAATTTAATAAATCGCGTAATTAAATTATTTTCTTAATAGCTTATATTTAACTAATATATTTAATTTTATAAATTAAAAATATTATAATAAGTTATTATTTTAATAATTAATTAATAGCTTCGCTATCGATATTAAATATATATCTAGAAGTAAAATAATAAATATCTTAATTATCGATCTAATTAGTATTAATATAATTACTCAAAGAATTTAAATCTTCTTTAAAAATAAATTAATAATTGATAATTTATCTAAAATAGCGAAAGATTCGCTTAAATACTTTTTAATAAACTTTATTAAAATTTAAACTATATCGAAATAATATTAAAATCGCGAATATAATATCTAATCTTATATCGAGTATTATATATATTAATAATTCTATTATTAATTAATACTCGATATAAGAGATTTTAAAGATTTAAAAATTCTTTTTAAATATCTAATATCTTTCGATATTTATAAAAATAGATATATTTTTAAATTCTTATATATTATACTTAGTAAGAAACTTTTTAATATACTTTATTTAATTAAATTAAATAATATAATTAGTATAATCTTTAATAATAGTTATATCTAGATAATAGATATATAACTTTAAATTAATTATTTTAAAATAACTATTAAATTTATCTTTAATACTCTAAATTTCTATTTTATTAAAATTAACTAAAAAAATATTATTTATATAAATTATAATAATTATAATATTATTAGTAAAGATTAAAAAATTAATTATAATAGACTTAAAATTTAATTTCTTTAAATATATAAAGAGAATATTATATTAAATTCTTAAGAATTACTTTAAATTATATAACGCTTTCTTTAATTTATATATCTTATATTTACTATTAATCTTAAAATCTATAAACTATATTATATAAATAATTTTCTTTATATTATTATAGAAAAAAATAATTTTAATATTTATTTACTTTAATTTTTAATTGAGGGCTATTATTAAAGTAAAGATCATTTTATAATTTATAAATTTAACTATAAAAGCGAAAGTCTTATTAAAATATATACTTTCGCGCTATTTAAAATTACGAATTATCTATTAAACTTTATATTGTATAATCTCTTCTATAAAATCTCGCTTAAATTTATAAATCTATTTATTATTTAGAGTATATATATTTAAAAGTAAATTTATTAAAATCTAAGTATTATTAGTTATAAAAAAGTTAATTTCTTTCTATATAATAAATTTCTATTCTATTTTCTAATATTTATTTATTATTATTTCTTAATAAATTTAAAATTTAAATAATTTAAAAATATTAAATTTAATTAAAAAGATGAGTAAATCTAATAAAAGATTATAATAAACTTTAAAAACTTTATATTATCTAAATTACTTTAAGAGAAATTATTAATTAATTTTAGATCTAATTATAAATCTTATTAAAGCTTATATTAAAAATACTAATATCATTAAAATAAATTCCGCGAGTATATTTTTACTTAAAGTTTTAAATAATTTCGACTTTATTCTCTCTAAATATATCTATAATGATATCTATAGCGATATTTATAACGAAGATATCTACGAAGATACTTCTCTAATAAGAATTTATATAATAATAATAAATTCTCTTCTAACGACTTTAATTAAAATAATAATTATTTTAATAAATATTTCTTATCTTATTCTTTTTAAGACTCTCTTTTTTAGAATTAATATTAAAGAGATAATTAATAATTTATATATAATCTTTTATAATATATTTATATAGCGCTTATTTTTATTCTTAAATAAATTTTAATTATTAAATTTTTTTTTAGTGGGATTAAGTTTAAATAAAGTAGATTTAAAAGAGATATTATTAATCTAAATTATATTTAAATAGATCTAAATTTTATTATTTAATATTAATATATAATAAAATTAATTAGCTTTATAATTAATTAAGCGTCTCTTATAAGCGTAATTCTTATATTTAATTTAATTAATATTTAATAGATATATTTAATAGAAATTAATTTATTTAATAATTTAAAGATATAAAATATTAGATAAATAATTTATAAAGATCTTATAAAAAATAATATTTCTTTTTAATATCGATTATAAATTATATAGATAATTAGAAGTTTACGCGAATTTCGATTAATACTTTTATAATAGCTTATTCTCTTTAAATATAATATTAATTTTATATTATATTATTTAATTAAGATATTTAAATTTATTATTTATTTAAAAATTATTAAATATAATATCTTTTTAAGTAATTTCTTTAATAAATTAAAAAGTATATATATTATAATTATTATACTCGAAATTATAATTATTATAAAATCTAATATAAACGTAATTTCTATATTTAACTTAATTTAAAAAAACTTAAATATTATAAAAATTATAGAATTATTTTTATTAGAAAGTAAGAATATAGTAAAATAAAGCGTTTTATTATTTAGAAAGATTATTATTTATTTATAATTATTATAAGAAGTAGAAAAAGGCTCTTAAAGATTATTATAAATTAAATTATTTTTTTAGCGATCTAGCGTTATATAACGCTTATATAATTTAATTTTTATATTAATAATATTATATAATTTATATATATTCTTAAAAAGTAAAATAAATAAATTTATTTTAATATATATTTTAACTAATTTTTTAAGATTTTAAAAATTTAAATAATTATAATAAGCGTATTATATATATAAAATTTTCTTATTAATTTAAAAATCTAGAATATTAATAAATAAAAATAAGAATTTAAATTTAGATTTAGATATAGATATAGATATAATAAACTTATTATAAATAAAAATATCTTTATTAATAATTATTAAGTATATAAAAAAATTTATTTATATATTTAACGTATAAAGATAATTACGCTAATATCTAAAAATAATATTATATTTTTCTACTCTAGTATTTTTAAATATAAATTAAAGAAAATAGCTTTAATTTTCGAGTTATCTTTAAAAAATTAGATTAAAACTACTATTAGAAATATATTAGATATCTTTTATATATAGAGTTTATTTATCTCTAAAACTTTTATATTTAAATTTAATATATTTAAAATTTATAATTATAATTAAATTATTAATTCTATTAATTAGATAATATAATTTAAATAAAATAAAAATTTAAAAGATTAAAAAATTATAAATAATATATTAAATATAAATATTATTAATAAATTATAAATATAATAATATAATAATTATAAATATTAAAAAAGTTTAAGCTATAGTCTTTAAGCCCTTTTTAATAAAGAAATAATAAATTTAATTTTATAAATATTAAGAATTAATAATAAAATATATAGTATTTTTTAAATTAGAATTAATATATATTATAAAATTATATATTATCGCTAATTAAGTATATACTATAATAATCTTAATATTATTAAATTAGCGATTAATAATAAACTTATTATTTTAGATATTTTTATCTTTATCTTTATTACTTAAATTAAAAAAATTATTATTATTATTATTTTTATTTTTATTTTTATTATTATAATTATCGCGATCTTTATAATTATTATAATCTTCTCTATTATTATTATTATTTTATTTTTTAAATTTAAAATATAAAATAATATATTTAACGTTATTATATTTTTTTTATAATAATTATAATACTTATAAGTCTAAATATAAAAATAAAAATTATTAATATAGATTTTTTATTAAATTTTATATTTAATAATTTTATTAGTGATAATTAATATAATAACGCTTTATAAATTATATATAAAGAATTTATTAATTAACGTAATTAGTATATAAATTTTAATATTAATTAAATTAATTAAATTAATTATAATATTAATAAATCGAGTAATTATATAATTTAAATTAAATTTTATAATATTATTATTTTTAAAGATATTATAATTTTAATTATATTATTTATAATATAAATTATATAGAAAATTTAAATTTAAATAAAAGCGATAAATTTTCTAATTCTTATCGAATTTTAATTTTAAAAATAAATTATTAAATTTATCTAGAATCTTTATAAATCTATTAATATAGAATTAAAAGTTATTATTATACTTTATAAAAATAATATTATTTATCTTTCTAAATATAAAAATAAAAATACTTAAGCTTTAAGATTTAAACTTATTTAAAATCTTTTAATTTTCTTTAATATTAATTTTATCTTTAATTTTAGAATATAGATTTTTTTTATAACGTAATTTTAATATAATATAAATTTAATCTTATATCTATAATTAGCTATTAATTTAAACTTTAATAATAATAATATTAATAATTAACTTTATATAATTTTTTTTAATATAGTATTATAATTTAAATAGCTTTAATTTATTTTTAAACTATTACTTTTAAATTTAATAATTAAAGATATTTTTAAATTTATTAATATTATCAAGATAATTTAAAAAAATCGAGATTTTAGATTTTTTAGAAGATATAATATTTAAAGACTTAATAAGCTCTCTTTATTAGAGAATAAATTAAATAAACTTACTCTATTAAAATCTAAATTTAAAAATAAAGCTTATATATTAATAAAGTTTAGAGAAATAATTAGAATAAATAATATTAGCGAAATCGAGCGCGTTTAAAGACTAAAGAGATTTTTATTAAAGATTAATTCTAATAGAGATTTAGAAGTTAATTAGTCTAATATCGAGTGAAAATTAATAAAAAAACTTAATATATATTTACTCTTATTATTAAAATATTCTTTATAATATATTAGAGATTTAAGCGTATAAAAAAAATCTTACTAAGTTTTAAGGTTAACTCGATATAATTTAAATCTTTATTTATAAAAGTTTATTATTTATTAATACTTAAAATAGCGAATAATATTTTATTAAGAAATTAAAGAATTAATAAATATTAAAGATATTAAGATAATTTAAGAATATCGTAATAATAAAAATTTATTTCTTATATATAGATATAATATTATATTATTAAGATTATATTAATTATTTTAATAGCTAAAAACTTTAATTATCTTCTTTAAAATTAATTTAATTAAAATTTAAGATCGAGATTAATTATAAGATTATTTATCTATTATCAAGATATTTTATTTTTAAAATAAGTATTTATATCGAGGCTTCTTTATAATAATAGAGATTTTTTTTCCCTTTCACTTTTAAGACTAAAGTTTTTATTTTTTTAATTAATATATCTTTATTAATAATAATTAAAAACTATATAATTAGCGCCGAAGCTAAAATTATTTTCTTTTAAATTATATTTCTTTTAGCGATAGCTAAAATAGCTAATTTTAAATCTCTATTATAAATATTTTATAATTAAATAAATATAAAATCTAAATACTCGCTATTTAATTCTTTAATATTTATAATATATAAATAAAGGCGTATTATTTCTTTATTTAGCGTATTCTATATAGAAAGATTAGTAATATTCTAAAGATCTTAATAATAATATAATTTAATTAATTATATAGCGATTTTAATAATCTTAATTAGATATAATATATCTTAATTTATTTTATATTATTTTAAATAAAAAGTAAAAGTATTTAAGCGATAGCCCTTAGTTTTTAAATTATAAATAAATTATAATTATTTAAATCTAAAATAATTATTTTAAAATAAGAAGTTTCTATATTAAGAAGATTAATAAAGTCTTTTATAATTATAATTATCTTTAATTATAATAGATATAAATATCTAAAAATAATTATAACTATAATAATAGATTATATTATTACTAAAATAGTTATTAAGTATAATTTAAACTTATAATCTATTAAATTATAAAGATAAGATACTTAGTTATATTAATTATAGAGTTTTATAAAAGAAAAGAGCGACTTAATATAAGCGCGTTAAGGCGTATTACGTGATTATATTATATAACTACTAAGACGCTAAAAGTTATATAATCCGAATTTTAATAAAGTTATATTATTTAGAATATATATAAGAAGTAGCATACTTATAAGAGCTCGATAGATAAGCTTACTTATATTACTAAAGGCTTTAGTAGAGTACTATATACTTATATATATATAAGAGCGAACGAGTTACTAATTATCTATAGTAAGAGAGATTATAAGAGACTATAATACTAATATATAATAAAGATACTATAATAAACTACGTAATTATAATTAGTTATATAAGAATAAAGACGATTATTCACCTATTAAATAACCGCCTTTATTTATTTTTTAATAGGCGAATAATTAAAAACGTTATTAAGGTTATTTAATTACTAATGGTTTTAAGAGAGGCGATATAAGTTTTTTAACGGTTGATCTACGATTGAAAGCCCTTAAGCAACGATTATAAAATCAGCTATTCTATAGCTGTTTAACCGCTATTTAACCGCTATTCAAATACTTAATCGTTACTCAATTATTATTCAACCGCTATTTAACCGATATTTAATTATTATTTAACCGCTACTTAGTTAGACCTTTAACTACTAATTACTTGAAATAAAACTCTATAGATAGACTAAATAGTATTTTCTACTAGCTCGCGCTAGCGTAAATATAAATAATACTTTTATAAAAGTTATATATATAGAGTAAACTCGGTACTTCTCTATTATTAGACTATTATCTTTACTATAACTCGCTCTAATAAGAATATTTATACTATTCTTTAAATATAAAATAATATAAATTTTAATTAGTATATATTAGAGTATATAGTTAATATATATAGCGGCTTATTATATCGAGAAACTTCGATATAACTTCGTCATCTTCGCTCCCCCTTTAACTACTTCTTTCGCTATCTCTTATATTAGATCTTCTTATTATCTAATAAATCTTTTAAATAAAAAATTACTTTTTAATATAAAAAGAATAAATAGATTAATATCAGATAGTAATAATTATATATATAACTCTAATAATTACTTTTCTTATTATATATAGCGCTTTAACGCTTTAAAATAAATCTATAAGCTTTTTAATCGCGTTCGCTAGACCTTTTAATTATAATTTTATTTATTTACTTAAACTTTCTATTACTATTATTTTTTTAATCTATTTTACTTCTTAATTTCCTCTAATAATTATATTTTTAGCTTTATCTTAAATACTAATTTATATAATTTCTTTATTTACTCGAAATTCTTAATTATATCTTTAATATTTTTAAGATACTTTATTAATTCTTATAAAGCTTTATAAGATAAAGAGTCTTTTTAAATAATTAGATACTTAATCTTATTCTTATAAATTCTTTTATCTAATATTTTATTAATCTCTTACTCTTCTTTTTTATTAATTAAGATTACTTATAATTTTAAATTATTATTACGCGAGTACTACGACTTTAATAGCGATATATAAAATATAAAATAAAAAAATTTTATATCTAATAGAGAGATCTAGCTTATAAATCTATATATCTATTTTCTCTAATACTTTAAAAGATCTAAATTATTTATAATTAAGTTTCTTTTTTAATTATAAGATATATATATTTAAGCTTCGTAATAATACTTTATCTTTTTTTTTAAAAATTATAACTTTATAATTACTATTATAATACTTTATTTACTATTTTAATACTTATTTCTATAATCTTTTTAGATATAATCTTATCTCTTATAATTAATCTACTCGCTTTATAACAAGTAATACTTTTCTCTTTAAGATTCTATTCTTAAAAATATTTTCTAAATCTATTATATATTCTATTAATAGCTCTTATAAGATCTTATTAATATTTATATATATATTATTATTATATATAAATATAGCTATTAATAAGATTTTAGATTAATTATTCTATTTATAATTATAATATATTTATAAATAATATTTAAGAACTTAATTTTATCTTTTAATCTAATTATTAATTTAGAAATAAAATATAATACTAAGTTTACGCTTTATATTTAAATATTAATATAGCGTTATCTAGAATTTACTTATAAATAGAGAGTCTTAATTCGAAATTAAATTATATATTATATTATATAATAACGAGTAAAGGCCTATGAATTAAATTCATAATCATTTTTTTGATCAGGGCTATCGAGTAAATAGGTGAGCGATCTTTGGTAAGCGAACTTTGGTAAGTGATATTTGAATTCCTTGCGCTTTAATAATTATAAGACTAAATTTAAAAATTATCCTTTTATCAAAAAGCCCATATTTCGTTCTATAATTTAAAAAAATAATTCAAAATTTTAATAGAAAATAAAAAAGTTATTCTAAAATCAAATAATGTGTACCTGTTTTTTGATTAGGGCTGTCCGGCTGTCGAGCGAACTTTGATTTTTGATGGTTGCGGACGCTAATTTATTTACCCGCGATGACTCAGCCGGTCTAACCAAAGAGCGTAGTGACCCTGAATTTATGATTGGCTGCACATACAAATTCAAGGTTTTCAAGCTCAGCCCTACCTTATTCCTTTATATATACTAATATAAATTTTCGCTATAAGATATTAATAAGACTATTAATCTTTAGATTCTTTATATTTCTAATATATATTATATACTTAATTAACTTATTTATTAAGATTAAAATAATATCGTAAATTTTATTAATATATAAATTTCTTATAGATAGTAAGTCTATAATAAAATCTATTATTATAATATAAAATAAATTTTCATTATCTAATAAAATCAACGCTAGCTCGCTATATAACTTATGATAATAAATTTATACTCTTTAATAATTAGAATAAATACGAATATACTCTATTATATCGCTTATTATATTTATTTAATAATATTTAAATCTAATATTCTCTTTAATATACTTATAAATAAAGTAGTTAATATTAGGATTATTATAATTTATATAAAGAATCTCTTTCTTTATAGTAGGATTATTAGATATATAGATTACGAGACTATAACGTAGTAATCTATTTTTATTAACTTTTTATTTTAAAAGTTTATTCTATTTAATAGCGTATTTTTAGCGTTATTTCTTATTTATAATAAAAGTATTCTTATATTATAATTTAAGTAATTATATTATTATTAATTCTTATAATTTTAAATAAAATCTTTTTAATTCTAAAACTTAATAAATTAGAAATTAAAACGATATCGTAATATCTAGAATATATATTTATCTATTAAACACTCTCTTATTTAAATTAATAACTTAAATATCTATAATAATAATATTATTTAATTATTTTATTAATACTATAAATTTAACTATAGTAAATATACTATTATATTTTTATAAATTAAATTAATATTCTTAATTATAAAGCTTATTTTATAAGATAAAAAAAAATTATTCTTATTATTCTTACTACTATTCGATTTAATAATATTAAATCTTTTTAATAATATATTTATAAGATTAAGTTTTCTTTTATAATATTTAATTATAAAATTAAATATAGCTAATTTCTTAATTTAGCGAATCTACTTTATATTAAACTCTTTTATTATTATAAAATAATATAAATTATTATAATCTAAAATTATATAAATAAGATATTTACTATTTTATAAGTAATATCTTTAATTTTTAAAGTCTAATATAATTATATAGAGCTTCTTATTATATATATTTTAATAAAACTTAATATTTTTAAATTTATAATTAAAAAATATAATAGAGTATTATTATTTATCTTCGCTTAATTAATTAAATATATTATTTATATTTATATTAGAAGTATTAATCTTTATAATAAATAATATTTTTTAATTATAATATTCTAATATAAATATAATAATAAATACTCGCTTAAATATCTTAAAAGTCTTATATATTTTCTTATTAAATACGAAGAGTAATCTAATTTTATCTTTCTTTATCTTCTAAATTAAATTTATTAAAGATATAATTATTTATAAAAAGTCTTATATAAATTATTAATAAAAGTTTATAAATTTTAGAAAGATTAGAATATTTTTAATAGACTTCGATTTTAATTATTTAGTAATAATTTTAATATATAATAACTTTATTTAAATACTACGCTAATTTATTAAGAATATTAAAAAAATAATCTTATTATAATTAAAAGTATATTTTAATAGTTTTATATAAAAGTAATATTTTAATAATACGCGTAATACTTTATATATATACTTTTAATATAACTCTTTTATTTTTAAATAGATTAATATATCGTTTAAGTATATTATATAGAAGATATCAATATATAATTTAAATATTTTATTTACATAAGCTTAAAAGATTATAAAGATATTTATAAAATTAAAAGATATTATTTAATACTTAAATTAGTTATAGTAAATTTAAAAGTAATTTTCTATTTATCTCTCTTTTATATTTATATTTTATAATATATATTATAAATATTAATCTTAATAAAGTATTTTATATATATAAATCTTTTTAATATTTCTAAAAGTAGTAATAACGAGTAATTATTCTTAATAATTATCTTATTAAACTTTTAATAATTAATATCAAATTATAGGAAATTATCTAATTTTTTAATAAATAATATTAACAAATTAATCTAACTAGTTAAAAATTAAATTTATTTTCTCTTAAATATAATATTTAGATAGTCTCTAATTATTATAAGCTTATTATATAATATATTATAAATTAAATTACTTCTAAATAGCTTATTAAATAGTAGATTAATAGAATATTTAATTTAATTATATATATTAAAACTATTAAATAGCTCTTCTAAGAAGATTTTTAATAAATTCTTAAATTATTTAGATATATTAGAGTTATCTAATTATATAATATTATATTATATAACTTTATTATAATTATCTTTATTATTTTTAAATAGAATCTAATATAAAAATATAATAAATGCTTATTCTAAATTATATATAATTACTATATTAACTAATAATACAAATTACTCTATATCTACTATTACGATATCTATTTACTTCTTATTATTTATAAAAAAATCGCGATAAATCTAAAATTATTTATATTAATAAATATCTAAATTAATATTATAAATTTAAAATTTTTTAAAAATAAGATTATATTCTTATATATTTATAATATATATCTTTAAGATTTACTCTTACTTTTTTTTTTAATTATTTACGAGATTAAAAACTAGATTATACTTTCTATATAGAAATATTTAATAATAATTAATAATATATATTATTATTAACGTATATTTAAATTTAAAAATCTATATCTTTTTAATAAAAGATTATAATATAAAGATTTTATTATTATTAATATCTATTAGAATAGTTATTTTATACTTCTTACTTAATATAATAATTTCATCTTTTAATAATAGAGAGTAAGATTATTATTTAATTAATAGCGTATTTAATACTATAATAATAAGTATTAAACTTTATCTTTTCTCTTATTTAATTTATAATTATATACTTTATTACTTATAATATAATTTAAATATTTAAAAGAATTCTTATAATATTCTAATTATTTATAATTATAATATTATATTTTAATAAAAGATATCTTAGACTTAATATAAAAGTTATTATCTTTAAATTTAATTTATATAAACTTTTATTCTTATAACGTCGAAGAAAATAAATCTTTCTTTTAATCTTATTAACTCTTTATATATTATATCTTAAACTTTATATATTATTAATTATTACTTTTTTAATTACTTATCTTATTACTAAAGTAAATCTTATTTAAAATAAAAAACTCTTTTATTTTTTATAATTTTTACTTTATATTCTAATATTATTATAATAATATAATATAAATAATAGATTAGATAATCTCCTTTATAGCTTTTAAAAGAATTTTCTCTATTACTCTATTTTATAAAGCTTTTATATATTTTAAATTAATTATATAACGATCTCGCTATAATTAGAATATAATAAAATAATTATTAAAATTAACTATTCATTACGTATCTCTTATAATTACTTTAATTAATTAATATTCTATATTATAAAATTTAATAGCTAGATTATAAACTTAATTTAAATATTATTCTTTATATTTCTCTTAAATAAATTCCTCTATATCGCGTAATATCGTATTTCTAATATTTCTTTAAATCTATTTCTTAATATTTATTAAGAGAATAGAAGATTAATAAATCTTCTCTTTATTTATATAAAAATCGATATAAAATATTAAGATGATAAAATTATCATAATCTTAAAAAAATATAACTATCGAATTATAATTTTTAAAATATTATATATTAGATATCTTAATAATACTTATTTTTTTATAATTTAAATTATAATAGTAATTATCGCTATACTTATAGCGATAATTTTATATATTCTATATTTTAATTAGTTTAAATTTTTTAATAATTAATTACTTCTTAATATTAAACTTTAAAAATTAATAGCGTTAGACTTAAATTAAGTTTATAAAATAAAAGTTTTCGCTTATAAATTAAGAATTATTAAATATAACGCTTTAGCGATTATTATTTTCATTAATAATATTATTAGAATTTTTATTAATATTAGAATTAATATTATAATCGCTTAATTATGTTATAGGCGTATTCTAATAAAAGTCGCTTATTAGATTAAAAATATTATTAATTAATTATAATAAAACGTTTTTATTTCATAAGTTAATAGAGTTAGCTCGCGAATTATTTATTATAATTAAATTAAATAATTTTATATAAATAAAGTTATTAGAACTATAAGATAATAAGGTCTTTTTTAATAAAACTACGTAGTAACTATATAATTACGAGATCTAGATACGTAGTTAATAGAATAAATAGATTAATTATTAAATAAATTAATAACTAAAAAAAGAAGAAGAGAAAAGGGAACTTATAAGTATTTAAGACTTTATTAAGTATATTAAATACTCGCCCTAGCTGCGTAGCTTGCAATCTGATAAGCGATATAAGCGAGCCTATTAGTTCGCTTCGAGTACTTTCACTCTTATAATTATATAAAATTTATAAATTTATTATTTAATTTATATAAAGTTTAACTCTTATAATAAAGTTAATTTATATATTTTAAAATATATTAGAAATAAATATATAGTAAGAAAATAGAAAGTAGAATAAAAGAATTTATTTTTAAAATAGAAATAAAGTATTTATTTTATATTAGACTTCGTAATATTAATATATTTATTTATAAAATTAAAAACTTAATTAAATATATTAAAAAAATATTTAAAGATAAAGAATTTAATAAGTAATATATATTCGAAAATATTTTTAAGGGTATAACTCTTATTATTCTTAATATATTTTTAGATTTTAATTTATAAATTATTAATATAGATATTATAGTAAATATAAAGCTAAGAATTATATTTATATATTTTAAATAAAGTAAATTATTTAATTATTTTTATTTTTATTAATTTGATTATTACTCTTTTTTTATTTTTAGCTTTATTTTATAATTTTATTTTTTTATATAATTTTAATAATAAAAGTATAAAAAGCTATTTTAAATTTTACTAAATATATAAATTAATAATAAATTTTAAATTTATTAAAAGTTATATATATATTAGCGAAAATATTATTAACTCTATTTAATACTTTTTTAGAAGAATTTTAAAAAGTATTTATCTTTTTAAAATTTAGAGATAAATATTAGAAATTAGATAATAGAGTTATCTTTTAATAAAGCGATTTTTATTTTAAATTTATTAAGTTTATTATTTTCTTCTTTATTTAATAATATATTATAATTTTAAATATTTAAAATTAATTTCTATTAATAATATAATTAAGTTAAATAATTTATAATAGAATTTCGAAGCGTATATTTAAAGCTATTATTATTATTTTTATTTTTAAAATTTCTCTTCTATTAGCGAGATAGCGAAGATATAAAATAATTCTTTTATAAAATTAAATATTTATTTTTTTAATCTAAAATCTAAATTTTTACTTTTTTATATTAATTTTAGATATATTCTTTTAATATCTCTTATTAGAAATTAATTTAAAAAAAAAATTAATTAAAATTAAAATTAGATAAAATTCTTTTTTATTATATTTTTTATTAATATATTTAAAATTATAGATATATTAAAATAGAGATAATAAAAGATTTTATATATTGGATTTTAAATATATAGATAAATAATATAAACTTTATTTAAAGAATAAAAATAATAAATTAAGAAATTAGACAGATAAGAAAATTTAAATATTCTCTATTTATTTTTAATTTAATAGATTTAAATATAAATATATAATTAATTTTTTTCTTATATCTAATAGTATTAATATCTTTTTATCTATTATAATTATATTATTAATATTATTATTATATAATATTTAGATTATTCTTTTATTTTAATATTATCTAACACTTTTATATAAATTATTAATTATATTTTATTAACTTTTTAATATTTTATTATCTTTTTATTAAAAACGCTATTTTTTATTATTTAATATATATCTAAAAAGAGTAAATTTTAATATATTTAAAAAGTAGAGAAGTATTTATATTAATAATCTATATACAATTATTATATATAAATTTTAAATATTTATCTCTTAAATAGAATTATAAAAATCTAATTATTCTTATTATTTATTATTTTAAATTTATTATTAGAGATATTAGATATATAAAATATAATTATAAAAGATTAATAATAATAAAATAATTATATAAATAATTAGATATTATAAATTTTTAAATTTTAAAGATTAAGATATAAAATTATATTTTCTCTATTTTTTTAAATATTACGAGTAAAGGCCTATGAATTAAATTCATAATTTTTTTTTAATCAGGGCTATCGAGTAAATAGGTGAGCGATCTTTGATGAGCGATATTTGAATTCCTTGCGTTTTGATAATTATAAGACTAAATTTAAGAACTCTTTTCTTTTCTGAAAGCCCACATTTCGTTCTACAATTTAAAAAAAAATCTTAAAATTTTAATAGAAAATAGAAAAGTTATTCTAAAATCAAATAATGTGTACCTGTTTTTTTTTGATCAGGGCTATCCGGCTGTCGAGCGAACTCTAATAAGCGATATTTGAATTCCTTACGCTTTAATAATTATAAGACTAAATTTTAAAATTCTTAAAAATTCGGAAAGCGCAGACTACGCTTTAAAATTTAAAATTTAAAATCTTAAAAAGATTATAGAACGAATTATAGGCTTTTAGATAAAAAAAGAATTTCTAAATTTAGTCTTATAATTATTAAAGCATAAGGAATTCAAATATTGCTCATCAAAGTTCGCTCGATAGCCGGATAGCCCTAATTAAAAAATAGGTACATATTATTTAATTTTAGAATAACTTTTTTGTTTTCTATTAAAATTAAAAATTTTTCTATTTAAATTATAGAATATAATGTGGGCTTTTAGATAAAAAAATAATTACTAAATTTAGTCTTATAGATATTTAAAAGTAAGGAATTTAGATATCGCTCACTAAAGATCGCTCACTAAAATTTACTCGACAGCCTTGATTAAAAAAAAAATGATTATAAATTTAATTTATAAACCTTTACTCGTAATAGAATAATAGAATAAGATAGGGCTAAATTAGAAAATCTTGAATTTATATATATAACTAATTATAAATTTAGAGTTATTACGCCTTTTGGCTAGACCGGCTAAGTTACCGCGGGTAAATAAATTAGCGTCCGCAATTATCAAAATCTCTTACTCTACTTTTAACCCTTTAATAACTTTACTATTTTCTATTAAAATCTTGAGGTTACTTTTTTAAATTATAGAACGAAATGTAGCCTTTTAGATAAAAAAAGAATTTTTAAATTTAGTCTTATAATTATGGAAGCGTAAGGAATTCAAATATCGCTCATCAAAGTTCGCTCACTAAAGATCGCTCACCTATTTACTCGATAGCCCTGATCAAAAAAATAATTATGAATTTAATTCATATGCCTTTACTCGTACTGATATAAAAGAATAAGGTAGGGCTAAGCTTAAAAACCTTGAATTTGTATGTGTAGCCAATTATAAATTCAGGGTTACTACGCTCTTTGGTTAGACCAGCTAAGTCATCGCGGGTAAATAAATTAGCGTCCGCAACCATCAAAATCTCGCCCTCCCGCGCCTCTCTCATTAAAAAAATAGGTGTACGTTATTCATAAAAGTAATAACTTTTTTATTTTCTATTGAAATTTTGAACTTTTTTTTTAATTTTTGAAGCGCTATTTGCGCTTTCCGAATTTTTAAGAATTTTAAAGATTTGTCTTATAATCATTAGAGCGCAAGGAATTCAAATATCGCTCACCAAAGTTCGCTCACCTATTTACTCGATAGCCCTGATCAAAAAAATGATTATGAATTTAATTCATAGGCCTTTACTCGTATATACTGATAATAATATTAAATATAAACTAATAGTATTATAATAATATCTATTTATAATATATATCTAGTATTCTAATTTATAGTCTAACTATTTATAAACTTTTTTTAATATTTTCTAAAATCTTTCTAAAATCTTTTATCTTACTCTATCTTCTCTAATCTTCTTTATTATTTTAAATCTTTTTAATATTTTATATAACTTTTTTAATAATTTTAATAATATTATTTATTTAAACTTCGCTTTTATAATTATAATTCTTTATTTTAAAAATTTATTATTATTATATATATAAGTATAAATTTTTAAAAAATATAAATTTAATTTATAATATTAAATAAGAATTTATAATTTTAATTATATTATTTTAATTTAAAATTTAAATTTAACGCTATTAAGCGATAATAATTAAATAATTTTAAATAAAAAAATAAAAATAAAAAGTAGAAATATAATAATAATAAATTTAATAAATTTAATATATCTATAAAGTTTAATAAATTTATAAAGTTTATAAAAATTATAAAAATTATATTATAAGATACTGTAAGATATTTATATTACTTAAGATTATTATTAATAATAATTTTAATAAAAAAATTTAGTATTAATATATACGCTTTTATTAACTTTTAAGAATACTATTTTTATTATTAATAATCTATTTAAATATATAAAGAATATAAAAATAAAAGATTTTATTTACGAAGCACTAATTAATAATCTTAATTTTTTATTTTTAAAAATCTCTATTAATATGTTATCTAGTTTTTTCTTATTTCTTAAACTTTTTTAATAATTTTTTTTAAATAATTTCCATAAGCTAGTTTAGAATAAATTTATTATATCTTCTAATAAAAGTATATTATTATCTTTATATTATTTTTTAATGATAAATTTATTAAAAAAAGTATTATATAAGCGAGCTAGTTAAGAGATAAAGATATATTTAATAATATTAAATTTATAATATAAAATATCTAATATTACTTAATAAAACTATTTAAATTTATTAAAGATATTTAATTTTTTTAAAAATTTATAAACGATTAAAGATCTTTTTTATTTTATTATAATTTTTAAAATATATATTAATAATATAGTTATTATTAATATAATTATAATATTAAAAGATAAATATAATATAAAAATAGTTTTTAATATAAAATACTATAGAGTCTAATTCTAAAATTTTATTATTGTAGATAGTCTAGATACCTTGAGTCTTAAGACGATATTAAGATAGTATAAGACTAGTCTAAGATCGATCTATGATTATTCTATAATCGGTCTATAACTAATCTAAAAACCTTTCTAATAATATATTTAAATAATTATAAGATAGTCTTTAATTAATATAATATTAAAAATTTTTTTTTTTAAGATTATTTAAATATTTATATCTTTTCTTAATACTTTTAAAAATTTAGGGTTTAAAAATTTAAATTATATATATATTTAATATATACTAGAAATATTCTAGAAATATCTTAAATTAATTTTTATTATAATCTCTATTTAAAGGTCTATTATATATTTATCTTAAGTTTTTTATATATTTATATTTACTCTAAATAAAGTCTATTATATATATATTCATCTTATAAATAATTAATACTCTATATATAATCTAATATATAATTATTATATATAATTATTTCTACTCTTATATAATTAGTTAGATTTTTTTAATATCTTAATTATATATAAACTCTTATTCTCTAATACTAAAAGTTTATAGATATATTATTATACGCCCCTACGCGTATATACTAGAAGATTTAAAATTAAATCTATAATAAAATCTTCGTTTTTTATTATTAAATAGATATATATAATAAGAAACGCGTATTTCTTTTATTAATATATATAAAAAAAATATTAATTTAGTTTATTTTTAATATTATTTATATAAAAATAATTATTAACGTTATATATATAATATTTATTATTTTTATAGAAGACTTTAATAGAATCTAAATTAAGAAATATATAATTTATATGTTTATAAATTTTATTCTTCGATATTATTTTAAAGCTTTTATATTAAAATTAAAAACTTAAATCTTATAATCTTAATAATATATTATTATTAAGTATTAAATAAAGTTATATTATAATAAAAGCTTTATTAAATTTATAATAGTCTTAATATAAAAATATATATTTAAAATAAAATCTATTATAAAAAGCTAGAAATATTAATAATTAATATCTTTTATTATATTATAAGAGTTTTTATTATTATTTTTATTAAATAATTATTCTTTAATTAATAGAAAGCTTTTTATAAATATTAGATATTAAATATATAATAGCTTTAATATCTTTATTATTTTTAAATAATTATATTTTTATATCTTAATAAGACTAAGTTATAGTAATTATTTTATAATATTTTTAATAAATAAATATTTTATAAAGTTTAAAGATATAGTTATATTCGCTATATCTTTAAAAACTCTATAAAATTATTAATACTTATTATATTTTATATTAAGATATTATATTTATACTTTAATTTATTAATTAATATATTAAAATTTATAATTATTATATATTTCTTTATATTTTTAATTAGATATAAATTTATATATATATTAAAAAGATTAAGAAGTTTTCGAAATTTATTACTCTTAAATAGTTATTCTTTATTTTTAAATTTCGATCTCGCTAATATTATTTTTAATTTAGAGTATATAATATTAGATAAAATAATTTTTAAGATCTTATATTCTTTATCTTCTTCGTTTTCTTTATCTTCTTTATTTTCTTTATCTTTTTTATCTTCTTTATATTTTTTAACTTCTTTATCTTCTTTAACTTCTTTAACTTTAATAATCTATTTATTAAAGTCTTCTCTAGCTATTATAGTATATAAAATTAATTTTTAATATACTTTTTATATCTTTATTATATATTTATATAGCGTATTAAATTTAATATAACGCTAGCTTTTTATTAGAGTATTACTTTATATAATTAAATCGAATATCTATATAATAACTTTTAAAGATAAAAATTAAATAATTATAATACTCTCTAGATATTATTTAAAATAATAATAATTTAAATTATTTAATTATAATATAACTTCGAAGTATTAATAGAGTTAATAATATTATCTTTTCTACTTCTATTAATAATTAAAATTATATATAATATATTAAACTTTAAATTTATATCTAATTAGAAGATAATCGATATTATTAAAATATTTTTATATTTATTTAGAATTAAAATTATAAGAAAATCTTAAAGAATATATTCTAATTCTCTTTATTTCGAATAAGATATATTATATATTTATAATTAAATTAGATCTAAGATTAATATAAATTTTATAATAATTAAAATCTTTAATCGTACTCTTATATCTCGAAAAAATATCTTATATTTTATTCTATTATTTAAATTCTATATATACTCTCTCTATTTAAATATCTTAATATAATATTTATTATTAATTTTAATATTATAATCGAGATTTTCTTATTCTTTTTTTAAATAATAATAAATTCTATAATTTATTTAAGTATTATATTATATAAAATTATTATTATTAATTTATTAGAGTAAATTATTAAGAAATATTATATTAAAGATTTATATTAATATCGTATTTTAATCTTTATTAATCTTTAATTTTATATTATAATTTAACTTCTAAATACACTTATAAAAGACTTTTATTATATTATTAAATCTTATATTATATAATTCTAATAAGATTATAAATATATTAATAAGCTTTTTATATTTTTTATAATTTAAATAAATTAAAATTAAATAAAATATTTTAAAAACTCTATATATATTTTTATATATCTCGAAGTTATTAATAAATAAAAGATATAATATAAATATATAAGATTTAATTATAAATATTTTAATATATTTATAATTAAAATATTATATTTTTAACTCTTTTTAAATCTAATAAAGATAATAAAAAGATTAAATACTCGATATATAAAGATTAAAAACTCTTTAAATATAGTATTAATTATTAGAATAGATAATCTCTTTTTGATTATTATTATATTTATAATTAAAATAAATATTAAAATAATAATTAATATTATTCATTTTAAAAAGTTAATTTTTAAATAGAAAGAATATATATATATTATTTTTATTTAAATTAAAATTATATAAGATAGATTATATATATCGCTATTTTATAACTATCTATATAATTATAATTACTTCTTTATTAATATTTCCTTAATAATTTTAATTAATAAATATTATATAATCTATTTTAAAAGATATAAATTTAATATAAATTAAATTTCTAGAGATAATAAAAGTATTAGTACTTATATAATAAATGTTTTAAAATATTATTTATATAAATAATTTTTAAATATTTAACTTCTAAAGCTTAATAAGCTTATTTATATAATAAATTATATTAAATTTTTTTTTTATATAATTTAATAGCTAATAGAATAATATATATAAAATTAATAGAATTATATTAATATTATTATATTAATATTATTATATTAGTCTTTTAATTCTTTAATATTTTATTATCTTCTATTTTTATAAAAGTAATAGCTATTTTTCTAAAATAATTATTAAAGATTTTTTTATTAATTATAGTAATAATATATAGTGATAAATCTAGCGTTTTAATATATTAAGCTTTATTAATAAAATCTATATCGAGTTTAAATTTATAATCTATATCGAGTTTAAATTTATAATCTTATTATTCTTTATATTAAAGCCCTCTATAAAAAGCTTTTATAATTAAAAAATCTCTTTTAAACGTATATAGTCAATTCTTAAATATCTTAATTTTTTAAATTATAAATTTAATATTAAATATAAAGATAATAGAAAGATATTCTTTTTATTTTATTATAAGATTATTTTATAGAATAGCGTTAATAAGAATATTATAGATAATAATATAGTAAGTAAGAATATTATAAATAAGGATATTATAGATAAAAGTATTATATAAAAAGATAATAATAACTCTTTATAATTATTAGATTTAGTAAAATTATCTTATAATAATAAATTCTTATTATTAATATTATTAGAAGACTTAAAATTTTTAAAATAATTTAAAAATATTAAAATATATATTTTTTAAAATATATTTAAGATTTTATTAGCTAATTAGATAATAATTAAAATTTATTATTATAAATATAAAGAGTCTATAATAAATAAATCTTTCTTTTTATTACTCTTTATATTTATCTTAATATTAAATATTATTTATTTTTATTTATCTATTTTTTATCTATCTATACTTAAAGAAGCTATACTCTTATTTAAAAATATTTATTACTCTATTATATTACTTATATAAAAATTTTCTCTATTAAAATTTTTTATAGCGTATATAAATAAAGATAAATTATTTATTAAATTAATATAATATAAAGATATAATCTATTATTCTCTATAATCGTTATCTATAATAATAATATATAAAAATAAATTTCTAAGCTTATCGTCTTTAGACTTATTATCTTTAAACTTATTATCTCTAGACTTATTATCTTTAGATTTATTATTCTTACTTAAGTCTTATATAAATATTTATAAATTATTAATTTTTTAAAATCTAAAAGTTATAATAATAATTAATATATATTTAAAAAAAGAAAGTCGTTTATAAATTTAAAAGAAAGTTATAAAATACTTTTTATAATATTTATAAAAAGTTATAATCTTAAAATAATCTTATCGTAGAGTTATATATTCTTGTTTAAATCTTAGAAATCTTAAATTATAAATTTATTTAAGATATAATATTTAATAATAGAAATTACTTTTTATTAAAAATAGTTTATTAATATATATAATTAATCTATATCTAATCGCTATATTTATATATATTAAAAATTTAATATATAATCTATATTAAAGCTATCGAGTTTCTCTATAAAGACTATTAAAATAATCCTTAATTATTATTAAAATATATAAATTATAATTAAAATATAATTATAAAAAAAGAAAAAAGAGAGCCTCTATTAAAGATTTTAAATAATATAATAATTATTAATAGAAGAAAGCTATAGAAAGTCTTTTATAGTATTTATATTATATTTAATATATTAGTAATATTAATTATAAAATTAAATTATCTTTATATTAAAAATAAAATATAAAAAAAAAGTATATTATAATAAAGACTATAATTATAGCTTTATAAATATACCTCTTATAAGAGACTTTTATATATTAAGAATATTAATATAATATAGAAGAAAGTATTTTATAGAGAGAGTAGCTTATATTTATAGTTATATATATTCTTCTTTTTTAACTAAAAGAATATAGTATAATATCTTATAAAAAATTAAAATTTTAGATATCTTATTTTTTGATATTAAATTTAAATTTTTAATTCTTATTAATCTATTATTAACTAGCACTTAGTCGTCTAGATCGATTTATTTAATTATCTTATTAATTAAGTAGAAGATAGCGCGATTTAACTTAACTATAACTTTAAAAATTATTTTTTTAAAATTTCTTTATATTATAATATTATTAAATATATTAATAATATAATATTTATAAAGATATATAATTTTAAAAGAATTATTAAATTATCGCACTCTATCTATAGCTTACTCTAAAACTTTAAAATTCTATATACTCTTAATTATATAAATATGTTAATATTATTATTATATATTTAAATTAATATTTTTAATAGTATATATTATTATATATATTATTACTTTATAATTAAATTTATTAAATTAATTTATAATAAGATTATATTTTTTTATTTTCTAAAAGATAGTAATTATAATAATATTAATATTAAAGATTTAAAAGATAATAAATAATAATATAGTAATAGCTAATAATTAATATTAGATAATATATTAATATTTATTTTTAATTATCTAATATTATTAATAATATTAATAAATAGCTTTTATAAAAGATTTTATATTAATTATATATATTTATTAAAAGCTTTTAATAGACTAATAGATAATTAGTATATAAAAAGCTTTATATAAAAATAAATAGAAGCCTTTAATAAAGATAAGTAAATAGAGATTTATTTAATTTTAAATATTATAAAATAAGATTTTAATTTTAGACTTATTGCTATAAAGTATAAATAGTAACTTTTTAAACTCGTTTAAACTTACTCTACTATTAACTATTTAATAAAATTAATTAACGAAGTATATCTTATTTTTTAAAATAAACTTAATATTAATTACTTTTAAATTAAATTTTTAATTAATATAAGAAAGTTTTAATTATATAGTAATTATAAAGAGTTAATAATATATAATTAGTAATTATTTAGACTTTCTTTATTATATAAATTCTAACTTAATAATAATAAGCTTATTTATAAACTAATTCTCTATTTTATAATATTTCTTCTTCTCTTAATTATTATATATATAATTAATTATAATAATTTTAATAATTAATAAAATTTCTTTAATATTAAATTTAATATAAAATAGAATTTAATTAGATATTATATATTAAATAAAAACTTTCTTTTAAATTTATATTAGATAAATATCTTTTATAATAAAATCGACTTTTAACGCGAAAATCTAACATCTTATAATTTTAAAAATAATATATAATTTAGCTATTAGATAATTATTTATAAAATTAAATAAATTTTAATTCTTTATAAAATTAAGCTTTTTTAATTATTTCGATTTTTATTAATAATTTATTTTTTTATATTTAATAAATAATATATAATTAGTCTAATCTACGATTTTATTAGATATAAAAAATATAATTATAAGAATATAAAAATTAATATTAAGCTAGATTATATTTATAACGCCTTTAATTATAAAAGATTTAATTAAATAAACTTTATTTAAGATAGTAATATCGAAATAATTCTTAAAACTATTCTTTTAATTTAAATTTAACTTCGCTTTTATCTTATTTATCTCGATTTTAAATATATATTATTAATTAATATAATAGCTTTATAAAGTTTAAAGCTTATATTAATTTAAAAATATACTATAACTAATAATTATAATTACTCTTAAATTTTACTTCTTTTTATTAAATATTAAATATATCTTTATAAATTTATTTTAAATAATTTTCTTATTAGCGATTAAATTATAATATCTCTTATTATTATAATATTTATAAATTATAAAGATCTTAAATTTAATAAATTTAATAGTTTCAATTTATTATATAATAAGATATTTTAATATAATAATTAATATAGAGTTAATATAAAATTATTTTTTAATTAATTAATTAATGCGCGTTTTTTATAATTAGATAATAACTATTAATAAGCTTTAATAATATATCTATAAAAGATTTTAAAAGTATTATTTATAGAAAACTTTAATAGAAAATATTAGATAGAATAAATAAATAAGCTTTATATAGAGAAAGTTTTATATAATATAATAAGAGAATATTTAAAAAATAAAAGGCTTTTATAATAATATTTATTTATAATAGTTATTTTATAAAAATTTAGATCTTATTAAGACTTATTATATTTATAAATATATATTTATATATATTTAAATTAGTATAAAATAAAATAAGAGTTTTAATAATTAAAGATTATTAGAATTATAATTATTAAGAAAATATTATATCTAATATTTAAAATATTATATATTTCTCTTATTATTTAATTCTTAAAAAATTATAAGAATTCTTTAAATCTTCGCGTTAATAATTAAGATTATTAAAATATTTCTATTATTTATTAAACTCTCTAATAATATCCTCTATAAATAATTAATAAATAATATTATTCTAATTTAAATCTTTTATATATTATATTAATTATAGCTAAAACTTTATATTAATTAATTAATTAAAATCTTAAATAATAATTATAGAATTATATAATATTTTAAGATTATAATTAGCTATAATAACTAAATTAATTAATTAATACTTTTAAAAATATTTTTTAATATTAAAAATAAATAAGCTATTTTCTATAATTATACGCTTAATATTTATAAGAATTAATAAATTTTTAAAATAATTCATCGCGATAGTATTTAGAATATTTAAAAATAAATATTTATCTTTAATATATTAAAATATAAGCTTCTTCGCGAATAACGATATAATTTTATTAAATAAATTAATATTAATAGACTTATTATTATTAAACCTAATTAAATTAATTATTTCTATTTTTTTAATATTAGAAATTATAAAATATATAGTCTTTATCTCTAATAATAGCTATAATAATAAATTATTTATAAAAGATTTTAATCTAGATTTCGAGATCTTAGTAGTTTCTTAATATTTATAAAAGATATTAAATTAAATTTTAAAGTTTTTAATAGCTTTTTTTTAGCTCTAACGAGCGCGTAGTTAGATTTTTTATATTTTATAAATATTTATATCTAATTATTAATCTTATTATCTAAAAGTCTTTTATTAAAAAATAAATTATAAATAATCTTAATATTCGCGTAATAAATTTTAAATAATATTATAATTATATAATTAATTTTATTCTACTTAATTTTATTTAACTAATAATTAAAGAATTTATTACTTTTAAATTACTCTTTAACGATTATATATCTTTTAATATTATTTAATAAAAGCCTTTTTTTTTAATTATTATCTTTATTTAAGACTTTCTTCTATTAAAAAAAGATTTACTTTTTAATATATTCTTTAAAATAAAATTAAAATAAGTCTTCGCGTAGATATATTTTTATTTTATTTATTTTAATAAATCTTAAAGCTAAAATTAGAAGAGATTTATTTTTTTATAATAAAGCTTTTTCTCGAGTTTTTATAATCTAATTTAATATAGCGAATATAAACTATTACTAAAGACTTCGATAAATAATTAATAACTTTAATATATATCTTAAAAAAGAAATTATAATAATAAAGCTTTTTATAAATAGATAGATCTTCTACTAAAAAATAAAACTTAAATTTAAAAGTATAAATTAAAAAATAAAGATATAAAAATTAAAAAGGCGATAATAATAATTAGTATATAATTTTTAAAAAAATAAATAAGTAATATTAAAATTTTAAAAGAAATATTTAAATATATAAAGAATATAGCTATATATAATAGTAGTAATTAATAAATTATATTTTATTATAATACTTATTATAATATTATTAATATTATTAATATAAAATTTAAATATTATATAATACTCTAATTTTATTTTATAAAGAGAAAATAATAGAAAATAAAGCTTTTTATATAGTTTCTCTAAATAATAGTAATATAACTTCTATACGCTAGATGAAGAAGCTATATCCTATATTTCTAATATTTAAATATATTCTATATTTTATTCTCTATATATATTTAAATATTAATTATTTCTAAATATTATTTCTTATTTAGCTTAAATAGTTAATATCGAAGATTATAACTTAAGAATCTTAATAATAAAATTTATAAAAGACTTCGTAATAGGTCTTATAAAGAATTATTATAAATAATAAACGAAGTATAATTAAGATATTTAAATCTTAAATATCGAGAATATTTAGATTTAATTGAAATTATATATTAAAATATATTATAAAAGTTAATAATAATAATAATTTAAGAGATAAACTTAATTAATTAAGATCTATATATAATTCGCGTTATTATAAAAGAGATATAAATAAAAACGTATTAGATAATAACGAAGTATCTTCGTTTAATAATTTAGAAAAATTAATAGATATCTTTTAAGAATATTTTAAATCTTATTAAATTTATATTATAATATAAATTTATATTTTTATTATCGAAAAAGATTATAATAAACTTTATTATATCGAAAGTTTTAATAATTTAAAAATCTAAGTTTATATCTACTTTAAAGATTTTATAAAAGATTTTTATAGATCTAAATTTAACTTTTAAGTCTAAATTATTAAATATATTAAAACTATTCTTAATTACTATATAATTCTTTTTATTTCTCATTTTAAAGTTTAATATAATCTTTAATTTATCTAGATAATTAAAAATAATAATAAAAATATTAAAGGCTTTAATAGAGAATATTAGAAATAAGAGAATTAGAAATAAGAGAATTAGAAATAGAAGAATTAGAAATAGAAGAATTAGAAATAAGCGAGAAAATAAGAAGAAATCTAGAGATAAGAGAAGTTATAATAATTTAATTACGACTTTATTTTTTAATATAAATTAAAATTAGTATAGTATAAAAATAAATATTAATATTAATAAATTAAAGAAAATAAAGATTAAAAAGAGTAAGAAAAGAATTATAACTTAGCTGAATATTTTTATTAAGTATTACTTTTTAATATATCTATTAAATATATATATAAATAAATTATTATAAGAGATATTTTTAAGAATAAAGATTAAATATTTAGTTTATAAAAAGATAAAGATATATATATAACGAATATATAAATAATAAAAAACTTATATTTTAATCGCGATATTAATATAAATTTATTATTAAATTTATTATATTAAATTTATAAAGTCTATATAATTAATAATATTTTAAATATTTTTAAAGATTAAGACGAAGATTCGAAGTAAGTTTAATATCTTTTAATTAAAAACGATATTTAAATTTAAGATTAAGACTATTAATTTTAATAATATGAAATCTAAAAAAATATATTTTTTAAAATATAAATATATTTATTAAAGATTTCGATAGCTAGCTAATAATTATTAGATATCTTTTTATAATTAATAATTTATTAATAATTTATAGAACTTTATAAAGACGATTTTAGTAATCTTAATCTAATTAAATATACTCGCGTATATCTTCTTAATATATTTAATACTCTTTATTAAAGAAAAAGTTCTTATACTCTCTTAATTACTTTTTAAAGCGTATTATTCTATATATAATTTAATATAAATATTATTAAAGATTAAATATTAATTAGAACTTCGATATTTTATATAAATTAAATATTAAAGAAATAAATAAAGAGTATAAAGATTTAGATATATTAGAGAGAGAGTTAAAAATAAATAATAAAGATAAAGATAAAGACGGAAATAAAGAGGATTAGAGAGGGAATAATAATATTATATAGAAAGATAAAGATATTAAATAAGATAAACCTTTATTATAAAACTATATAGCTACTTTTATATTATATAGCTTATATAATAATATATATATTAAAAACTTTAATAGGCGATATATTAATAGAATATTACTTTTATCCTAGCTTTATTTAATATTACTTCTATATATTATAATTATTACTATTATTAATTCTATAATAAACTTCGAATAGTATTATTTTTAAATTATTTTAAATAAGATATTCTTTATAATAAGTAATATCTTTATAAATTATCTTTATTTTCTAGATTATCTTTAGTTTTTAAATTATCTTTAATTTTTAGATTATCTTTAAATTATCTTTAGATTATATTTAAACGCTATTAAAATAATATCTAGATTATATTTAGATTATATCTAGATTATAGACGATATTAATTTATCTATATATCGTCTAAAGATAATTTAAAGATAATTTAAATATCGTTTTTAGCGTATAAAGATTATCTGCGAAAGGATTTAAAACTAATTAATATATAAAACTAGATCTAATTTAAAAATAGATTTAACTTTTCTAGTACTAAAAAGTATTAGAAGGTCTAAATAGTAAATAGAAGAAAGTTTAGATTATAAAGAGTATAATATATTTTTTAATTTTATTAAATTATTTAAAATTATACTTTTATTAACTAAATTTCGCGTTAAAATTTATATAAAATAAATATATTTCGTTAATTAACTTTTTAAACTTTATTATTTTTTAATATAAACTTTTTCTATTAAATTTTATTTAAAAGAATATATATTTTATCTTAATTAAACTTCGATCTTTTTTTTTAATATTATTTATTATTATTATAAATAAAATAATTATTTTTATTAAAATAATTATAAATATTATATAATTTATATTATTATAATTAATAGAGATAAAATAATTATTAGAGAAATAATTAATTAAGTTAAAATTCTTATAAATTCACTTTATATTATAAGCGCTTTTAAATCAAAAAAATTAGATTTTTTAATATTAATATATTCAATAATTAAAAAACTATTTCTCTTAGAATAAAAAACTCTTTATTTAAATTAAAAATAAGTTTATATTAGAGAAATTGATATATATTTTAATTATTATTATAAAAGATTAAATATTAAACTAAGTAGAAATATATTAATATATTAATTAAGATTTATAATATATTAAATCTTTATTAAAATATAAGGTAGAACACTTAGTTATATTAACTAGAGAGTTCTATAGAAGAAAAGAGCGATTAGATATAAATATATTAAGGCGTATTATATAACTATATTATATAACTATCAAGACGCTAAGAGTTATATAATTCGAATTCCAACACTCTTCTTCACATATATCCTTTTATATGCGAAATTCGATAGATATGAAATTTAATGCTAATAGTATCAAAATCGGATAGATAAAGTAAAAATAATTGAATTAATTTTTGCTAGAGTTTTAGCGTTAGATAATTAAAGTAAAGTTCGAGTTAGATAGTTAAAGTAAAGTTTAAATTAAATAATTAAAGTAAGTTTAATATTAAGTAATTAAAGTAAAGTTTAAGCTAAGTAATTAAAGTAAGTTTAGCGTCGAATAGTTAAAGTAAATTTAATGCCAGATAGCTAAAGTAAAAAACCGAAATCTAAAAACGACTATATTAAACTCCCAAATTCCACTTTTTATCAAAAAACGGTTTTTCGAAAATTTTATTTCTAGGCTATCTAATACACACCAAAAATCGATTAATTTGAGATCGAAGGATATTCGTAGGGGTGATTAAATAAAATAATTAAAAGAAATTCTTTATTCTACACATTGCGATTAATTATAAAGCTTCTATAAGGTCGTTTTATATATCTAATTCTTAATAATAATAGCTAATAATAATAGTAATATAGATAAAAATATTTTAAAAGAGCTTTAAAGATTTAATAGCGATAGCGATAATAGCGTTAAAGAAATAGCTATTTTAATATAAAATAGCGAGTTTATATTAAGCTTAAGGCTTAATAGACGACTTAAATAAATTATTTAAACTATAAAAATTAATAAAATAACTTCTCTAAAGTCGAAGTCGATTTCTCTAAATAAATAATACTATAAACGATATTTTAGCTTAATTAATATATAAAACTTCTTAAATTTATTCTTAAATAATATCTTAATAAATTTATTAATTATTTATTATTTAATAAAAATATATTTAAAGATAACGTTATTAGTAATAACTTATTTTTATATATAATAATATTAAATATCGATATATTTAATATATATATAAAATTAAAGATTTTTAATAAAAATTATAATACTTTAATTATTATAATAAATAATAATAGTCTATATATATTTAGCGCTAAGATTAAATTAATTAAAAAATCTATATAATTAAACTATTTTCTTAATAATTTATATTTAATTAATATATTTAATTCTAAAAGAGAATAGCGCTATAATAAATTATTATTTCGATAATTAATTAATAATAATATTATCTATATTAAAGATATAATTAAAAATAAAATATTAAATATTTTAATTACTTATTTAATTCGCATTTATATAACTAATAAGTAATTTTAGATTTTCTCTAAATATTAATTCTTAATTCTTAACATTATTTAGATATTAAAAAATACGCTTAATAATCTTTTAATAGAATTTATTAAGATTTAAAATATATCTAAAGATTATTAAAATAATAAATATAATATTAAATTAAGTATTTAATATTATATATATAAGTAATTTTATAATTAAATAATAAATATAGTAAAATTAATTAATAGAGATAAAATTAATTAATAGAGATAAAATTATTTTTAGTAATATAGAAATTATTATTATTAATAGAAGTAAGCGATAATATAAAGCTTAATATATTATATTTCTTTAAAAACTTTTTAATATAATCTTTTTAATTAAAATATAAAATTTAATTAATATAATCTCTAATAATTATTATATTAAAATAATAAATATAAAATTTTAAATCGATTATTTTAAACTTCTTATTAAGTTTATTCTTAATATTCTATATTTTAATTTTATCGAGACTCGCGAATAAGATATTATTTATATAAATAGTAATAATAATAATATTATTAGTAAATATAGAAAGATTAATAATAATAGATTTAAAACTTAATTTCTTAAGATAGATTATAAGAGTATTATATTAAATTTTAGAAGATTATTTTAGATTATAAAGTATCTTAATAAGCTTATATATCTTATTCTTTTAATCTTTAATCTTAAAGTCAATAAATTAAATAATATAAATTATTTTCTTAATATTAATATATAGAAAAGCGATTTTAATATTTATTTATCTAAGTTTTTAATTTAAAATAGTTATTAATTTAAAAATTACCTTATAATTTATAAATTTAATAATAAAAACGAAGATTTTATTAAAGTCAATTTCTTTTTATTATTTAAAATCGCGAATAATTTAACGAGCTTTATCATTATAGTAAGCTATCGTAACTATATAGATATATAATTTTATTATATCTTTATATCTATTAAGAAGATATCTTAGTAAGAACCTTAGCTTAGTATTATAAGTAATTACTTCTTCGTAGAAGAATAATTATCTTTATTATATATTACTTATTATATTTATATTTTTATATTACTTTTATAATATAGTAGTAATATTATTATTTAATATTAATTAACTATTAAATAATCTAGAAGCTTCTCTATTATTATTTATTTATTTAATAATACTTTATTTACTTAATTCTTTATAGTTATTCTACTATTTAAGTTCTTTATTAACGCTCTTTTATTTATTAATAAAGTCTTTACTATCTTATTAATCTAGTAAGTAATTCTAATTTAATAGAATATCTTCTTAATATTAACGTTATCTATATTTATATTAATTAAAAGATAATTATATTAATCTTTTAAATTAATAATTTTATTAAAATAATATATTTATATCTTAATCTACTAAAGTCTCTAATAATATTTACAATTTAATATTTTATTATTTATATTTTTAAGTCTTTAAAGCTATTAAGATCTTTATCTATAATATAAAATAATAAAATAAAAATTAAATCTAATTCTTTAGAATTTAAGTTATTAATATTATAATTATTAAATTAAATTATTAATAAATCTTTTTTTTATAAGATAATTAAAGTTTTTAATAATTTTATTATATAGCTAATAAATCTATTAAAATCTTCTTTAATTAATATTATCTTATTAAATTTATCTTTATTAAGCTCTCTCTTATTAATTATATAAGAATCTTTAAATTTTATTTAAATAAAAAATTCTATATTAATAAGCTTATCTAGTAAATATTTTTTCTCTATCTTTAAAATCTCTATAGAGATTATAATTTATAATAATATTATAATTTTTAATACTTCTTTTAATTATTAATAGTTTTAATAAAATATTAATAATATTATTTAAAGAGTTATAATCTAAGTATTATAGAATTTATAAATATTATCTAATTTTATAGACTTTATAAAATAATTAGAGTTCTAAAATTTACTCGAAAAGCTATTTATCTTATCGAGTATTTTTAATTAATAAGATCTATTAAATCTTAATTACTTTAATTTTTATCTCGATAAATTTTATAAAGAAAGCGAGATTATTATAATTAATAAAGATATCTACTTTTATAATATTATTCTTTTTATTAAATAATTATAAAATATAGTTATTATAAAAGACTTTTTTATAATTAAAGTTAATTTTAATATAATATTAAAAGATATAGTATTATTATAATATATTATTAAATTATTAAATTTTAAAAAGCTTAATCTATAAGTAGATAATAATATTAAAAAATAAGTATAAGATATTATTAAGATAATTTAAGAAATTAATTAAAATAGTATTTATTTATTTTATTATTAAGAAGTATATTTTAATAAATATATATAATAGAAAAGAGTCTTTAGATTATATATAAGTAATTATTTATTATATTAAATCTATTAATATAGAAAATATTAAAAATTAATTAAAATTTATCTATTAAGATATTATAATAGATTTATATATTTTTATAGATTTATTATCTACTATAATATTAATTTCTTTATTTATTTAAATATTTAAATTAAAGAGAGATATATAATTTAAAATATCTAGATTATTTTATTAAAGATTTTAATAAAATTAATTATTATAATAATAATATAATAATTAAAACTTTTAATAAGATTTTTAATAAAATTAATTAAATATTAATTATTAAAATTAATAGAATTATAAAAATTAACTATTTAACTTCTTTTAATTTTAATTCTATTCGCAATAATCTTCTAATTATTAAAATAGATTTTATAATAAAAAATAATACGCTTATAATAATTAATAGTATAATTATTAATTAAATTAATAATATACTCTATAAAGTAATTATTTACTTATTATACTATTACGCCTTTAAATTATTAATTCTTTAAATATATTAAATTTAATATTCTTAAATTAATTTAAATAATTAAATTTTTCTTAAGATAAAAGATTTTTAAAATAAAATAATTATTATTAAAATAATAGAGGTAAATAGTTATAATAATTATAAGATATCTATTACAATTAAATCGCTATTTATTAAACTAATTATAATAATTAAATAATTTATAATTAAATTAATTAAATTAATAAGGATTAATTTAATTTTTAAAAGTATAATAAGATATAAGAAGCTTATTAAAGCGAATTATCTAAGAAAAACTTTATTAATAATTATAAAGAATAATTATATAAAGAGATTTATATTAACTTTATCGATATCTATATAATCTATTAAAATTATAATATATTATTTATATTTAAAATAAAACTTTATAAGTATTTATAAAAGAGTTATTTATAAGAGTCTTTCGTAATTAAATAAAAGCCTTTTATTTATTAATTAGAAGTCTCTTATTATTAAGACTTTAATTTTATTAAAATTATTAACTCTAATTTTATCGAAAAGTCTAATTTAAATATAAGAGTTATTTTTTAAGAATAAAATTATATTTATATCTTTATACGCCTATAATTTAATATTATTAATAATAAAATTTATATTAATATTAATTATAGAGTTACTTTAATAAATAAATCATAATTACTAATATTACTATCTCTTATAAAAATCCGAAAAATAATTTTATCTCTTTATATTAAAGGTTTAAATTTAATTATATATAATATTAATAAGTTTATTTTAATCTTAATATATATTTCTACTAATAAAATAGATAATAATAAAATTCTTTATTATATTTAAAAAGAAATTTATCTTATTAATAATTTAAAAGCTTATATATTATTAGAAAATAATATTATAAATTTTAAAAAGATTATATTTAATATTATTTAAAATAAAGTATATAAATTAATAATTATACTATTATTATTAATATTATTAATTAATAATATAGTTTATATTAAAGATATATTATTTATATTTATAAGACTCTAATTATAATATTTTATATAGATATTATAATATCTATTAATTTTTTTAAAAAATTATTTAAGAGAAATTATATTTTTAAGCTAATAGTATAGCGAAATTTAACTCTATATATTTATCTTATAAATTTATATATTATTAAAATTTTAATTAAAAATAAAATTAATAAAATTATTTAATCTTTAAAAAGCTTTATCTAGATATACTATATAAAGTTAATTATAAAAATATCTTCTTTATAAAGTCTTCGCTAAAGTCTTTTATAAATAAGTCTATTATAAATAATTAAATTAAAAAAATAATTATTCTTATTATAATAATATTAATAAATATAATTAATAATTTTTTATAGTTTATTTATAATATTATTATATGTTAATTAGATTTTATTAAAAAGATTAAGTTATTAAACGATATTATAATCAGTATATATAAAAGAATAAGGTAGGGCTAAGCTTGAAAACCTTGAATTTGTATGTGCAGCCAATCACAAATTCGGGTTCGCTACGCTCTTTGGTTAGATCGGCTGACTCATCGCGGGTAAATAAATTAGCGTCCGCAACCATCAAAATCTCGCCCTCCCGCGCCTCCCTCATCAAAAAAATAGGTGTACATTATTAACACATAGAACTACTTTTTTGTTTTCTATTAAAATCTTGAAATTTTTGTTTTAAATTTTGAAGCGCTGTTTATGCTTTCCAATTTTTTAAGAATTTCGAAATTCGGTCCTATAATTATTAAAGCGCAAGGAATTCAAATATCACTCACCAAAGTTCGCTCGACAGTCGAACAGCCCTAATCAGATACACATTATTTGATTTTAGAATAACTTTTTTGTTTTCTATTAAAATTTTGAGATTCTTTTTTTAAATTATAGAACGAAATCCGGGCTTTTAGATAAGAGAAGAATTATTAAATTCAGTTCTATAATTACTAAAGTGCAAGGAATTCAAATATCGCTTATTAAAGTTCGCTCACTAAAGATCGCTCACCTACTTACTCGATAGCCCTAATTAAAAAAATAATTATGAATTTAATTCATAGGCCTTTACTCGTTTATAATAATAAATATAATATTTAAATTCTAATAAATTTAATTAATAAATTTTCTATTTTATAAAAACATAAAGACTTTATTAAAATATTTAAATATAATTAAATAGAAATTATACTACGCGATAACTAGTAAAATAAATTATTAAAATTAAATTATATTAAGATTTACTCTTTAGATATTAATAATATAATAATAATTAATAATATATTTAATAATTTATAATAATAAAATAGACTTAAATATATTATTAAGCTTATTTTATTTAACTATTTTATTTTTATAATTTAAAAAATATTATTAAATAATAAGTAAAAGAAAAGAGTTATAATAAATATTAGAGATCTTAATAATCTTATTATTTTAAATATATATTCTATATTATTATAATTAGATATTATAATAAGACTATTAGAATATATCTATTTATTTATACTTAATATAATATTTTTTTATTATTAATAATTTATTTACTATAATAATTACTATATATTTATTATAATTTTTTATTAAAATTAAAAGATTTTTAATATATTAATTATAGAATATATAAATTTTATAATTTATATATAATAATAGATTAATAAAATTCTATAATTTATTAAAGACTTTATTTAAATATATATTAATAATATTATATTAGACTCTAAAATCTTAAAGAAATATATTATATATTTATAAAAATTATTTTAAATCTTAATTAAGTATAATATTATTATCACGCTTATAAAAATCTTTTTAAAATACTTTAATATTAATTTATTAGATTATTAAATTAATTCTTTTAATATAATAATAGTTAAAAATAAATTAAAAATTATTAATAAAATTATTTATTCTAATATATTTAATAATTTTAAATATTATTTCGAATTAATAAATTATTTAAAGAGTTTAATTTACTATTATATATAACTTACTAATTCTCTATAAATATTAAAAATTCGCTTATTTAAAGAGATATTTATTAAAAATAATTTATATTATATTTACTTCTTTAAGCTTTATTTATTAAAAACTTTTATATAAAAAAATTAAAGTTTTAAAAATCTATAGAAAGCTTTAAATAAACTCTTATTATTTATATATTTTAATTTAAATAAAAATTTATAAATAAATCTAAATATCTCTAAAAAATAGAGTTTTAATATATAAATATTTTATATTAAAAAGAAATATATTATTATAGCTAATATTAAATAATTATCTAAAATTATTATAAAGTTAATTATATATTTATTAAGAATACTAACTTTTATTAAAAAAAATTATTAATTTATAAAATTTAAAATAATAGAATTTATATAGATTATTAAGAAGATTTAATATCTTATAAAATCGTTTAAATAATTTATTATTATTTAAATTAATTATTTAGCTATTATTAATATTATTAAATAATCTTCTATTATTTTTATAATATTTATAATAAAATTAAATATATAATTAATATATACTTCGTAATTTCTTTATTAATTTTATTTTAATATAAAATATAAGTCTAAAAAGAAATATATTATATTAAATATTTTTTTATATTTTATAAATATTAATAAATTAATATTATTTAAAATTTATTTAAAATTTAATATCTTATATATTTATATTATATAAATAATAAATTATAATAATATTTATAATTACTCTATTATTATAATAAAGATAAATAATTTTTTTTATAATAGACTTTTTATTAAATATAATATAGATTTATATTAAATAAAAATTATTAATATTATTAATATTAATATAAAGCTAATAATAAAAAATAAAAATATTAATTTTTCTTTTATTTATAATATTATAAACTCTAATTTTATTTTTTATAAGAATAAATTTATTAATCTAGAATAATTATATATATCTTAATCGCTAATTAAAGATATTCTCGAAATTATCTATAAAAATAATTATTTAGATTTTAAAAAATCTTTTAATATAATCTCTAAATTATAATATATATAAGAATTATTTAAATATCTTTATAGTTATATTAAGTATTATTTTAAATATTTAATATTATAAACTCGTTATTATAAACTTTATAATTATTTATAATCTATAAAGAATTTTATTTTATCTTTTTATATCTTAATATTTAATTTTATTCTTATTATATTATTATTTAATAAAGAATTTAATTATATAATAACTATTATAAATAAATTTATAAAGCGAATTATTTATATTTTTAATAAATTTATTTAGAGTATTAAAGAGTAAGTTATTATTCTATTAGATTATTTTAATATAAATAATTAAAAAATATTAAAGATCTTATTATCTAATAGAGATTTTAAATTTTTATTAAAGTTATAAAAAATTATATTTAATAGATTAAGAGTTAAATTATTATATTCTATTATTTATTATTTTTAAATAAATAATAGTAATAAATATATTAATTAAACGGCTAAAATCGCTTTATATTTCTATTTATATCTTCTAAAAAAGCCTTTAATATAATCTATTATTCTTTTATATATATAAGTATTACTTAATAATATATAATTAATTATTATAATTAAATTATTAAATAAGTTATTCTATAAATTCCCTCTTAATAAGACTCTTAATTTTATTATATTATTCGAATTATTATAATAAATATATATTATTATTAAAATTAAAGCTATTAATATTATAAGCTTTATTTAAATATTTTAAAAAATTTATTATAATTATAAATATTAGTCTATATACTTTAGAAAGAAAAATAAGATATTTTTATACTTATATAAAGGCTATTCTATCTTATAATCTATTAATATTATTAAAATAAATAAAATTAATTAATATTATATTAATTCTTTTAAAATTATTATTAAGATAAATAAATAAGTTTATTATCTTAATATATTTAATTATTAAAGAGTTTATTCTATATTCTCGATAGTATAATTAGAATTATAATTTATTAATACTAATTCTTTTTATAAATTATTATTAAAAAAATCTAATTTTATTTATATAAAAGATAATATTAATAATTATAAATTATATAAATTATAGTTTTTATTTAATAAGTATATTAGATATCGTAATAAGAGTTAATTAGTTAAATATTTAATATATTAAAAAGAATATAATTTTAAGTATAATTAATAATATAATATTAAGTATTTAGACGATACTTCGAAATTAATAAAAGACTATAAGACCGCTATATCGAGAGACTATAAGACCGCCATATCTCTATCGACGCATTTATAGAAGCCTTCCGTAATCGATCATACTACTATATTATTACTACTTCCGCTATTAGAGCTACTACCTCCCCTATCAACGACTAAATAAAAGTCTTTCGCAATTAACTACACTATTATATTATTACTACCTTCACTATTAATAACGTAATTATAGAAGTCTTTCGTAATTAAACCTTCAAAAATTATTAAGTAAGCGATTGCGATTATAATACTTAGAAGAAAAGAATTAATTATATAAGAGCTTACTACTATATTTACTTACTTTATATTACCCTTTACTTATATATATATTAAGATTACTATATTTTTTATTAACGATATATTATTATAATAAGCTATCGTGACTATATAGATATATAATTTTATTATATCTTTATATCTACTAAGAAGATATCTTAATAAGAACTTTAGCTTAGTATTATAAGTAGTTACTTCTCCGTAGAAGAATAATTATCTTTACTATATATCACTTATTATACTTATATTTCTATATTACTCTCACATTTATATTATATAATTTTCTCTATAAAATTATACTTAAGTTTATAAATCTATTAATCTTTTAAAATATATATATTTAATAAAAGATTTATTAGAATTTAAGTTTTATTAATAATAAGCGAGTCGATTTTTTCTTCTATAATAATTTCTTAATATATTTTATAATAAAAATTTAATATAATTTTCTTATAGATTTAAGATTTATAGAATTTAAAAGAGAAGATTTTTATTAATAGCGCTAGAGAATCTAAGAAGAGTTTTCTATATACTCTTAAAGTATTAAATAAATAATTTATCGCTAAGGTTAGATTATAATCGCTTAAAAAATAAAAAATAAATTTAAAAAATATTATTATAAAGATTATAAAGAGAGTTTTATTATTAAATATATTAGATAATTACTCTTTTAAAGATTTTAAATTAACTAAAACTACTAGCTAAACTCTTTTAAAAATTTAAATAAAATTAAATAAATTATTAACTTTATCTTTAATAAAAATTATTTATCTTTTTTAGCGATTTTTTTTTAAAATTATAAATAAAGAGAGAAGATAATTTTTAAAATAATTAATAATTTTAATAAGTTGACGATTATTATAATAAATTATTATTTAAATAAGTTGACGATTATTATAATAAATTATTATTTAAATATTATTATATATATTCTTCTTTAAAATAAAAGATATAAATTTAAAAGAAATATTATTAAATTATTTAATATTTAAAATAATAATAATTTTTTTATTATTTAAAAGTATATAATATAAATAATTTAAATAATTTATAAGTTATTTCTTAATTATATAATTTTAATACTTCTTTTAATTAATAGCTTTAAATATAATTTAATAAAAATCTATTTATCTAATAATATATAAATAAGAAAAATTAAAAGAAAAATTAATATAAATTTTAAAAGAAATAATATTTTATTTAATTATAGATTAATAATTATATAAATAAAATTAATTTAATATTTCTATAATAAATCGCTTTTTTTAAATATTATATTAATTTTATATTAAATAATAATATCTAATTATTTAAATTTATTATTTATTTAGAAATTTTCTAATATAATATTTTTTTAGATAATTCTTCTAAATAAATAAAAGACTTTTATTTTATAATTTTAATATTTTATATTATAATTAAAGCGAAGGCGAATATAATAATAATAATAATATTTTATATTATTAAAAAAAAGCTTAAATATAATAAGAATAAACTTATTAGATTTATTTAATAAAAAATAAATATTAAAATATAAAGTAAAATTATTTAAAAAGATAATTATAAATATATAGTTATTATAAAAAATATTAAATAATCTTTAGAAATTAATATAAATTAAGTTATTTTTTTATTTTTTAAAAATAATATAATATTTATAAAGCTTTATTTTAAGATTAGCTATAGTATATAATTTATAAATATTATTAAAAAAAGATTTAAAAAGATTTATTTTAATATATATTTTAGTTATCTTCTTAATATTTTAAATATTTAAATAATTTATATAAGTATATTATATATATAAAGTATTCTTATTAATTCGAAACTTTTACTTATTAGAGAGCTTTATAAACTTAATAAAAGACTTATTATAAATAAGAATTTCTTTATTAATAATAATTAAAATTAAAAAAATATTTTTTTAAATATTAAATATATAAAGATAGCTTTAAATATATTTAAAGAAAAATTATTGCTTTTTTATAAAAAGATTATTAAAAATAAAAGAAAGCGAGTATTATTACTTTTTTAATTATTTTTTAAAAATTAAATTAAAATTAAATTTAGATATATATTAAATATTATTAAAAATCTAAATATACTTAATACTCTTTATTTTATATTTAAGATTAATATTATTAAAATTAATAATTATTTAATTATCGCTAGCGAGTTTATTAATAAAATAAAATTCTTAAAATTTAAAGAAGATTTTAAAGATTAAGAAATTATAAATAATATATTAAATATATATATAATTATAAAGTTAGAGAGAGAATATTATTATTATAATAAAAAGTATAGTAATAAAAACTCTATTTAAAAGTTTAATTTTAAAAGATTTATAAATTTTATTATTTAAGATTTAGAAGTTAGTAATAAATATAATAATAATATAAATAATAAAATAATATATTATTATAAATTAGATAATTATAATAATTATCTTAATATTAAAAAATTAATTTTTTTTCTTTTTAAGCTTTTTAGATTTAAATTTCAATTTAATATTATCATTTTTTTAATTATCATTTTTATCTTAATTACTATAATTATTATAATCTCTATTTTTAAAAATTTAAAATTCTTTATAAACGCGCTTATATTTTAAATATTTAAGATATTTCTTAATAAAATAAAAATTTTTATTATAAATAATATAAAATTTATAAATTTATATCTAAAGATAAAAGTTAATAAAATTAATATTATTTTAAATATAATATTTAATTAATATAGAAGCTATAGAAATAAAGATAAAGATATTTATCTTAATATAAATAGCTATTATATTAATATTAAAGAATTTAATAAAAATAATAGAATCAAAAATAATATTAAGTTATTATATTTTAATATAAATTAATATAAATTTAAAAGATATATAATTTTAATTATAAATTTTATAATATTAAATATACTAGTTATCTAAATCTTTATAAAAATAATAAATCTTTTAATTTTTATTAATAATAAAAGAAAATTTCTTAAATAAATTATTAATTTTATATAATAGATTAATAAACTAATTAATATAAATTTATAATTTATTTTTATAAATAATAAAAATAAGAGATTTTAATTTTTAAATAATAAAGCTAAAAATATCTAATTCGCGAAATTTTTTTTTAAATTTTTTTAAATAATTATAGCGTTAATATAACTTTTAATAAAATTATATAAATTATTTTTATAGCGAGTTTTTATTATAATATAGAGTTTATAATATATTTTAATTTATATTATAATATTTATATTAAAAAATTATAAATTATTATTTAATTATAATTATTATAATAATTATTAGATAAGAGATTAATTAAATTATATTAATTTTAATATAATATTAAAGATTTAATAAAATAAAGAAATCTAATATATTTTATTTTTATTTATAATAATTAAAAATATTCTTAAATATAAAAATTTAATAAGTCTAATTTAAATTAATTAAAAGCTTAATATTAATATATTTAGATATAATATTATTTATAAAAAATTAATTTAATTTTTAAAGCTTAATAAAATAAAGTTTTAATAAAAATTTAAATTTAAAAATAGGATTTATAATATAATAGAGTTTAATAAAATAAATAAAATAAATAATATTAATAAAATTAGCTTTATTCTAAATTTAAAAAGCTCTTTATTTAAAATTAATTTTAATAATAAATTAAAAATAAATTAATTTAATATAATAATAAAATAAGTGTAAAAGATTAAAGTATACTCGCTATTAATATTATTTATATTTAAAATATTTATAATTATTTAAAATATATAAAAGAAATTTTATTAAATTTTAAAATTAATTTAATATAATTTAAAGCGTTATTTAAAAAGAAATTTTATATTATAATTTATAATATAATTAATAATATTTTAAAAAGATAGACTTTAATTTATAAGTATTAAGAGAAAATATAATATAAATATATAATAATTTAATAAAAAATTATCTTTTTTTATACTTAAGAGAGAGTTTAATTAAATTTTATCTTTTATATTATTATCGCGATTATTTTAATTATCTCTTATTATATTTATAATATAATATCTTCTATTAATTAACTCTTCTATTAAAGAAATTAATTAAAATTAAATATAAAATTATTTATAATTTCGCTTCGCTTACTTATTAAATTTAATTAAAACTTTTTTATAAAATTATTTTATTTTTATAGATATAGAGAGTAATTATACTTCGATTATTACGATAGAGAATAATTCTTCTTTATATATTAATATACTAGATATATAAAATATAAATTATTTTCTCTTTTAATATTATATTATTATTTTAAACTAGATTTTAACTTTTATTATAAAAATTATATAATAAAATATTAGAGTTTAATCGCTTATTATTAATTTTTAATATAATAAAATATAAATATAAAAATATATTATCTTTTATTTTTAGCGTATTTTATTTAATATAAAGAAATTAATAATATTTTAATAATTATAATAATTATATAATAAAAAAATATAAATATATAATACTCTATTTTAATATATAATAACTTTAATATTATATAATTAAATATAATATATTTTAATTTATTTAAAATTATCTTATATAAAAGATAATATAAGAGTTTATATAATAAATTATTAATATAATATATTAATATATTAATAATTTTAATATAATCTCTTCTTACTTATAATTCTTATTTTTCTTATTAAAAGCGTATTTAATATATATTATTTAATTAGAATAATTATCTTAAAATAGAAAATACTTATATTAGAAAGATTAATAAAAGAGATTCTTCGCGATTATAATTATTATTATTTAATAAATATTAGTATAATAAATATATTAAAAGTAGTTATAGCTATAATAAATAATAAATAAATTATAAAATAATTAAAATAGTTATTAAATAAAGTTTAAGCTTATAATTTATTAAAATATAAGATAGAATATTTAGTTATATTAATTAGAGAGTTCTATAAAAGAAAAGAGCGATTAGATATAAATATACTAAGATATATTACGTAATTATATCACATAATCGCTAAGACGCTAGAAGTCACGTGATTTAAATTTCAATAATCTTCGAGTTTAATAATAAAAGTACTTATTTATTATAACTCTCTATATTTATTTATAAAGTATTAAAATTAAATATATATAGATATATATATCTAGCTAGCTTTATTATATCTTTATATCTTTTAATTTCTCTTCTTATCTTTATTAATATATTTAATTTATATTAAAATATATATTAATTTCTAATAAGAGTTTATATTATAATTATTAATTTAAATTAATAAGAGAGAAAATAAAGAATTTGTTGAAATTCGAATCACGTGATTCTTGGCGTCTTGGCGGTTATATGACTACGTTATATAATATATCTTAACGCGCTTATATTAAGTCGCTTTTTTCTTTTATAAAACTCTTTAATTAATATAATTAAGTATTTTATCTTTATATTTTAATAAATTATAAGCTTAAATTATATTTAATAATTATCTTAATAATAGTATAACCCATCGCTATAATTATAATTATCTTTAAATATTTATATTTATTATAATAAAAATAATTATAATTATAGAAGACTTTATTAACCTTCTTAATATAAGAAATTCTTATTTTAAAATAATTATTCTAAATCTAAATAATTATAATTTATTTATAATTCGAGAGCTAAGAATTATCGCTTAGACGCTTTTATTTTTTATTTAAAATAATATAAAGCGAGTTAAGATATATTATATCTAGTCGAAACTATCGAAGTCGCTATATAATTAATTAAATTATATTATTATTAAGATCTCTAAAGTATTATTAACTTCTTTATATAAAATACGCTAAATAAAAAAATAATACGCTCTTATTTATATATTATAAATATTAAAGAATTAAATAGCGAGTATTTAGACTTCGTATTTATTTAATTATAAAATATTTATAATAAAAATTAAAAATTAATTATTTTAATTATTACTAAGAGAAGTTAAGAGAAAATAATTTTAATCTTAATATTAATTACGTAATTCTTAATTATCGCTAATAAAGATATATTAATTAAAAAAATAAAAATCTTAATTTTAAAAGCGAAAGGGGAAAGAAATCTTTATTATTATAAAGAAGTCTCGGCGTAAATACTTACTTTAGAGATAAAATATCTTAATAATAAATAAATAATCTTATAATTAGTCTTAATTTCAATCTTAAATTTTAATTAAATTAATTTTAAAGAAGATAATTAAAGTTTTTAATTATTAAGATAATTAATATAATTTTAATAATATAATATTATATCTATATATAAAAGATAGATTCTTATTATTATAATATTCTTAAATTATTTTAATATTTTTAAAATTTATTAATTATTTAACTTTTCGATAGAATACTATTCGCTATTTCGAGTATTAATAAATAATAAATCTTTATAAATAAAAATTTAAATTATACTAAATTAATTTTAAAGTTTAGCGAGACTTCTTTTATACGCTTAAATCTTTAGTATATTATAAAAAATATTTTAATAGCGAGAGTAAGTATATATTAAGCTCTCTTATTAATTTTAATTTAATATTAAAATAATTAATCTCTAAATCTTTATTAGAATTAATCTTTAATAAAAATCTCTTTAATCTTTAAATACGCTTAATTTTATTAATATTATTTATCTTAATTACTTTTTTAAGTCTTATTAATATATAAATTTTATTTTTAAGCTTAAATTTTAATAGAGCGAGTTTATCTAATTTATTCTCTAATAAAAAGAGCTTATTAAGTTTCTAAGTATTATATCTTTTAAGAAATCTAAAATTTTAATTTTTTTAAATTATCTCGATAATATTAATAAGCTTAAAAGTATTTTTAATTATTAAATTTAAAAGTAATAATTTAAGAATAAATTAAAGTTATTTAAATTATAGCGCTATATCGAAAAAAACTATATAAAGTTAATTATTAATATTATTATTATTAAAGTTTAAATTAATAATTAATTATAGATATAAGATTAAATCTATACTATATTAAAATCGCGTTATAAAAAAAACTTATATTCTAAAATTAAAAATAAGATTAATATTAAAGAAGTTTAAGAGACTTTAAATAAATTTAAATCTCGAAAATTAAATATTTTTAATTTTACGTTTAGAAAGATAAATAATATTACTTTTATAAAGTATAATAATAACTTCTAATTCTATATCGATAGATTTATAAAGATTTTAAATAAGTTTAATAATTTATTCTTAAAGCTAAAGTTTGATAAAAATTAAAAAATCTATTATTTTTACTTAAATTTAAATTCTCTATATAATTTGTATTATAAATAATATAATTAAAATTATAACGCTTTTAAGAATAATAATATTATAAAATTTAATCTAAATTATATAATTACTCGATTTATTAATATTATAATTAATTTTATTAATTTAATTAATATTAAAGTTTATATACTAGCTACGCTAATTAATAAATTCTTTATATATAATTTATAAAGCGTTATTATATTAATTATTATTAACAAAATTATTAAATATTAAATTTAATAAAAAGCTTATATTAATAATTTTTATATTTATATTTAAATTTATAAATATTATAATTATTATAAAAAGAACTAGTATAATAACGTTAAATATATTATTTTATATTTTAAATTTAAAAAATAAAATAATAATAATAATAGAGAAAATTATAATAATTATAAAGGTTATAATAATTATAATAATAAAGATAATAATAAAGATAATAATAATAATAATTTCTCTAACTCGAATAATAAAGATAAAAATAAAAATATCTAAAATAATAAGTCTATTATTAATTATTAGTTTAGTAATATTAAAATTATTATAGTATATATCTAATTAATAATAATATATAGTTTTATAATATATATTAATTCTAATTTAAAAAATATTATATATCTTATTATTAATTATTAATTCTTATAGAATTAAATCTATTATTTCTCTATTAAAAAGAGTCTAAAGATTATAACTTAAATTTCTTTAATATTTATAACTATTATATTATTATATCTATAATTTATTAATAATATTTATACTTAATATATTACTTATAACTTCTTAATCTTTTAAATCTTTATTTTATTTAAATTATATTATTTTATTAATAAAGTTAATAATTTAATTATAGCTATAAACTTTAAACGTATTAAATTTAAATATAAAAGTCTTAAGAATAAATAAACTCTATATATAAAAAATATCTAATATATTTCTAATAATAATTTTAATCTAATTTCTTAAGAATAATTCGAAAATTAAATTTTTTTTTTTAATTTATATTCGAGAATATTAAAATAGAGAAGTATAATATTATTTTTAGATATTAATATAATTATCTTTATATATTAAACGTATAGATAAAAATCTCTATATATTTAATAATTATTAATAAAAATATCTTTATTTATAATAAGTTTATTATATCTATATCTATATTTAAATCTAAATTTAAATTCTTATTTTTATTTATTAATACTCTAGATTCTTAAATTAATAAAAAAAATTTATATATATAATACGCTTATTACAATTATTCAAGATTTTAAAATTTTAAGAAATTAGCTAAAATATATATCGAAATAAATTTATTTATTTTATCTTTTAGAAATATATATAAATTATATAGTATTATTAATATAAAAATCGAATTATATAAATATTATATAAAGCTAAATCGCTAAAAAAATAATTTAATTTATAATAATTTTTAAAAGTCTTTCTCTATTTTTTATAATAATTATAAATAAATAGTAATTTTTTTAAATAATAAAACGCTTTATTTTATTATATTTTTATTTTCTAATAAAAATAATTTTATAATTTTTACGGCGTTTAAATCTTTTTTAAATTAAGTCGAATATAAAAATTATATTTATATTAGATTTTATAATAATTATAATTTCGAGTATAATAATTATAATATATATACTTTTTAATTTACTAAAGAGATTATTTAAGAAGATATTATATCTAATAATTTTTAAATAAATAATAAATTTAAATATTTTAATTAAATAATATAATATAAAGTTAACGCTATATTTAAAAAGAGTAGATTATTATAAAAATATTAATCGAAATTCGCGTAGACTTCTAATTATTTATATAATTTATAATCGATATTAAAAAAAGATATTATCTCTTATAAGATCTTTATAAACTATTTATTTAATATTTTATATTTTCAAATTATCGAATAAACTAATTTCTATTAAATATATTTATTAAATATTAATTAGATTAAATATAAGAATTATATTTATAAGAGGCGCTTAATTAATTATAAAGCTAATTAATTATATTATATATTAATATTAAATAATAAAATTTAGATCTATTTAAATATAATTTAAATTAATAATATTTTTTTTAAATTTATCTTATTTAAATTTAATCTCGCTAAAAAAAAGAAGATTAATAATTAAAATCTATTTAAGAATAGAAATAAGCGTTATATAAATACGCTATAAAAGATTATATATAAGTTATTAATTATTTTTTTAATATTAATTTTAGAGAAGAGAGCCTTAAAAAGAATAAGATAAGAAATATTTATTAAAGCGATAATTATTTTAGCTAAAGTCGTTAGAAGAGAATTCGTTACTATTATATAAATTCTCATTAAAGAAGTATCTCCGTAGGCACCTCTATTATAAATATCGCTATAGATATCGTTATAAGTATCGCTATAGATATCGCTATAGATATTATTATAGATATATTTAAAGGGAATAGAGTTAAAATTACTTAAAACTTTAAGCGAAAATACGCTTACGAGATTTATCTCGATAGTATTAATATCTTTAGTATAAGCCTTAATAAAGTCTATAATTAGATTTAGAATGAATTAATAGTCTTTTTTAAAGTAATTTAGACGATATAAAGTTCTTAAGATTTATCGCGATCTTTTATTAAATCTATTTATTCTTTTAATTAAAGCTAACGCTTTTAAATTATTTAAATTTTAAATTTATTAAAAGATAATAGCGAATAAATATCGAAAAATAAAATAAAAACTTATTATATAGAAAGAAGTTAACTTTTTTATAATTAATAATATTTAAATCTTAATAAATTTATCTTTAAATATATATATTTTAAATAATAAATAAGTTTATAAACTTAAATGAGATTTTATAAGAGAGATTATACGATATAAAGCTTAATAAATGATTTATAATTTTAAATAGCGCGAAAATATAAATTTTAATAAGACTTTCGTTTTTATAATTAAGTCTATAAATTATAAAGTAATCTTTATTTTAATAATAATTCTTAATTAAAAATTAAAATAAATAAATATTAAAATCGTTTTTCTTTATAATAATATAAAAAAAATTATCTATATAACGTAATCTATAGGCTTTAAAATTAATAATAAATATAAAATATATAAATTAAAGAAGGCGCTATACGATCTAAAGTAATCCTTAAAAATTTAATTTAATATATTCTTTATATATTTAAAGAAATTAAGCTTTAAGTTTATTATAACTAATTTCTCGATCTTTATTAATAATATTATAATTATTATAATTTATATAAATAATATTCTCTTAATTAATCTCGATAAAATAGAAATTTAGAATATTAAAAATAAGTTTAATAGTTATTTCGAAATAACTAATTTAAGATTATACATCTATTATTTAAATATAACTATTATTAGAGATTATATTAATTATATTATTTAATTTAATTAGATAAAATACGTTAAAAAATTTCTTATTAAATATAATATATAAGAATTTAAAGATATATTTATTTTTATAGATATCGAAAGATATTAGATATCTAAAGAGGACTTTTAAATCTTTAAAATCTTTTATATCGAGTACTAATTAGCGATAAGATTATTAATATATATAATATTTAATATAAGATTAGATATTATATTTATAATCTTAATAATATTCTAATATAGCTCGAACTCTAATAAAGCTTATTAAAAAGTGATTAAACGAATTTTTCGCTATTTTAGATAAATCGTTAACTATTAACTCGTTTTTAAAAGAGATCTAAAATCTTTAAGCGGCTATATTAACGTCGATTAGATCAATAATTAAGATATTTATTATTTTATTTTTAGATATATATTGAATATTAATAGTAAGATTATTAATTAATTATTAAAGTAATAATCTATTATAATACTCTCGATCTATAAAATTAAATATATTAACTAAATATAAATTATTAAAAAAATAATTTAATTATATAATCTACTAAATTAGTTTAATTTTAATAATAAATAAATATAAGCAATAATTATCTTTTATAATAATTAAGATATTATAGTACTAACTAAGAATTCCTAATTTTATATCTATATTAAATATATTAATATTTAATATTACTATATACGAGAATAAGTTATTATTAAAAACGTCGTTTTAGACTATATTTCTATCGATTAATAAATAATTAACGATTTTATTAAGATCCTCTATAAGAATAAATTTAAGAGTTTTTATTAATTTATTGGGCTAAAATATTATTTATAATTATAATCTAATAATCTTAATATAAAAAAGCCGTCTACTCTAGGAAAGCTATTTTATTAATTCTTATATTACGAATAATCGTCTTAAGTTATTTATCGAGTCGCTATATTAGGCTTGGCATTTAGCGGACTCGCTATTTTATATCGAAACAGTTATTTCTTCAGCGCTATTACCGCTATCGTTTTCGAGGGATTTATATCTATTCGTTATTAATATCTCGGGTATTACATCTCTAAATCGCTGTTATTATAATTACTATTATTAAGAACTAATTATCTAGAATAACTCTTATTGAGGTTTTATAGTCGACGATATATAACTAGAAGAATTTCTTTTAATTATTTTATTTAGCTATTCTCATATATATCCTCTAGTCTTAAAATAATCGATTTTTAATATACACTAGATAGCCTAAAAATAAAATTTTCGAAAAACCGCTTTTTAATAAAAAGTGGAATTTAAGTTATATTTAGATGAGGGCCATAGTTTAATATAGTCGTTTTTAGATTTCGATTTTTCACTTTATCTACTCTATTTTAGATATCACAAATTTTAAATCTCGCGTTTTTTAATTTCGTTCGTATAAGAGGGTAGGGATATAGAGGATATAATTTTATATTAGCTACCCGGCGCTAACTTATTTTAACTACTCGATATTAATTTTACTTTTACTATCTAACGCTAATTACTTTATCTTATTTACTCGATTTTAATATTATTAATATTAAACTTCATAATTACTAGATTTCGCTTATAAAAGAATATATGCGAAGAGAAGTATTAAAATTTGAATTATATAATTTTTAGCGTCTTAGCGATTATATAACTACGTTATATAATACGCCTTAGCGCGTTTATATTAAGTCGCTCTTTTCTTCTATAGAACTCTTTAATTAATATAATTAAGTATTCTATCTTTATATTTTAATAGAATTAATATATTATTTTTAATACTTTTATTTATATATTAATAACTTTAAAAATATGATTAAAATTCTAAAATTTAGATTAATAATTTTAGATTATAATTTTAGATTATAATATTAGAATTAATCTTAATAATATAAATATATTTATATATATTTATATTATAATTTTAATAGAAAATATAAAATAGTAATAAGAGAATTCTAGCTTTATATCTTTAATTATTAATAAAAAATATTTAAAATATTTAATTATAAAGAAGTAAAAAGCGAATTTAACTTTTAATATTATATTTAATATTTATTATTATTATTAGATTTTATATAAATAAATTAAAAGTAATATATTTATAAATAGTATTAAATTTTTTTAAAATATAAAAATAAGATTTAAATAGATTTTGCTAATTATTATCGCGCTATCTTTAAATATTATATATAATTAATTTAGAAATATAATATGTGAGAGTAATATAGAAATGTAAGCATAATGAGTGATATGTAGTAAAGATGATTATTCTTCTATTAAGAAGTAACTACTTATAATACTAAGCTAAGATTCTTACTAAGATACCTTCTTAGTAGGTATAAAGATAGATAAAATCATATATTCATACAATTACGATAGCTTATTATAATAATATATCGTTAATAAAAAGTATAGTAATCTTGATATATATATAAGTAAAGAGTACTATATAAGTTATTATAAAGTAAGTAAATATAGATAATAAGACTTTTATATAATTAGTTTCTTCCTTCTAAGTATTATAATCGTAATAGCCGTAATAGACTTTAAAGGTTTAATTACGGAAAGCTTCTATAATAATAATAAAGGTAGTAATAGTATAGTAGCGGAAGGCTTCTGCAACGTCGTTGATAGCGGAGGTGATAATAATAGCGAAAGTAGTGATATATCGATCTCGTAGTTTTTCGATATGGTAGTCTTATAGTCTTTTATCAATTTCGAAGTATCGTCTAGATATTTAATATTATATTATTAATTATATTTAAGATTATATTCTTTTTATTATATTAGATATTTAATTAATTAATTCTTATTATAATATCTAATACGCTTATTAAATAAGAATTATAGTTTATATAATTTATAATTATTAATATCGTCTTTTATATAGATAGAATTAAGCTTTTTTAATAGTAATTTATAAAAAAAATTAATATTAGCGAATTATAGTTCTAGCTATATTATCGAGAATATAAAATAAATTTTTTAATAATTAAATATATTAAGATAATAAGTTTATTTATTTATTTTAATAATAATTTTAAAAAAGTTAATATAGTATTAGCTAATTTTATTTATTTTAATAATATTAATAGATTATAAAATAAAGTAATCTTTATATAGATATAAGAGTACTTTATTTCTCTTTTTAAAATATATAAATTAATATTTATAATTATAATAAAATTTCTAAAATATTTAAATAAAGCTTATTATATTAATAATTTTAACTTTAATAATAATATATATCTATTATAATAATTTAAATAATATAATAAAATTAAGAGTTTTATTAAGAGAAAAATTATAGAAGAGTTTATTTAATAATTTAATTATAATAATTAATTATATATTATTAAGAAGTATTTATATATATAAAAGAATAATAAATTATATTAAAGGCTTCTTTAGAATATATAAATAAAAATATAAAATAATTTTAGCTATCTAATTAGTGTGTTTATTATTACTATTTATTTAGAGATAATAAGCTATAAAATATAATAGTTTAACTTCTAATATATTAAATATAGCTTTTTATAGCTTTAATAGAAATTTAAAATTTTTATTAAATAGTAAGATCTTTAATATTCTTTAATTATTTATATCGAGATAATCTAATAGAGTAATAATTTATTCTTTAATACTTTAGATAAATTTATTAAAGATATAAATAATTCGCTTTATAAATTTATTTATAATAATTATTATATAATTAAATTTTTTATTAGATAATAATATAATAAGAATAAAATTAAGTATTAAAGTATAGAAAAATAGAATAAAACTCTCTATAAATTATAGATAACTATAAGATTTATAGCGATAAATTTATAATATTAAATATTTAGAATAATATTTAATATAGCTATAAAGATATTTAAATAATTCTTATATATATTATAATTTAAAGATTATATTAAAAGATCTTTTAAAATTTAGATAATTATTTTTATAAGTAATTTTAAAAATATCTTTAATTAATAATTAAGATATATATAATTATTTTAAATTAATAAATTTATTCTTATAAAAAATAAGATTAAGATTTATAATATTATAAATAAAAAAAAGTTTAATACTTTTACTCTTAATTATTAGCTTTATATTAATATTTATAATATTAATAATTCTTATTTAATATAAATTTATATTATATCTAATAAAAAGTTTATTATAAAAAATTTCGTTTATCTTTATTATAAAAATAAAATAATTATAAATATTATTATAATTTATTATTTATATAATATAGATATATAAAATATTAAGTTTTAAATAATTTTCGAATAATATTAATTTATTAATATTTATAAGATATAAAAGTATATTTAATATAATATATTTCTTATTAAATTTATATCTTATATCGAGATAAAATTAATAAAGAAATTAAGAAATATATACTAGTTATATATTTAATTTTATTATAAATATTATAAAAATAATAAAAGATTATTTTATAATATTAAGAATAGTTAAATAATTAATTTAAATAATTATAAATTATTTAAATAACTTTATAAGATATTAAATCTTCTTAATAATTTATATAAATTCTATTATTTTAAATTTTATAAATTAATAATTCTTTTTAATAAAAATTAGTATTCTTAATAAGTATATAATTAACTTTATAATAATTTTAAATAATTACTTAATATTAATTATAATAATATATTTCTTTTTAATATAAAATATCTATATATTAAAATTTTATTTTTTAAAGATATTAAAATTTATTTATAAATCTTTATTTAAATTAAAATATATAAATAATAAAAGTTTATTTAAAGCTTTCTATAGGTTTTAAAAGCTTTAATTTTTTTATAAAATAATTTTTAATAAATAAAGCTTAAAGAAATAAGTATAATATAGATTATCTTTAATAAATATCTTTTTAAATAAATAGATTTTTAATATTTATAGAGAATTAGTAATCTATATATAATAGTAAATTAAATTTTTTAAATAATTTATTAATTTGAAATAATATTTAAGATTATTAAATATATTAAAATAAATAATCTTATTAATAGCTTTTAATTTATTCTTAATTATTATTATATTAAAAAAATTAATCTAATAATCTAATAGATTAATATTAAAATATTTTAAGAAATTTTTATAAATATAATAATAATATTATATTTAATTAAGATTTAAAATAACTTTTATAGATATATAATATATTTCTTTAAGATTTTAAAGTTTAATATAATATTATTAATATATATTTAAATAAAATCTTTAATAAATTATAGAATTTTATTAATCTATTATTATATATAAGTTATAAAATTTATATATTCTATAATTAATATATTAAAAGTCTTTTAATTTTAATAAGAAATTATAATAAGTATATAGTAATTATTATAATAAATAAAATATTAATAAAAAAAAGATATTATATCGAGTATAAATAAATAAATATATTTTAATAATTTTATTATAATATCTAATTATAATAATATAAAATATATATTTAAAATAATAAAATTATTAAAATCTCTAATATCTATTATAGCTTTTCCCTTCTACTTACTATTTAATAATATTTTTTAAATTATAAAAATAAGATAATTAAATAGAATAGATTTAATAGTATATTTAAATTTATCTTATTATTATAAATTATTAAATATATTATTAATATCTAGAGAATAAATCTTAATATAATTTAATTTTAATAATTTAATTTATTAGTTATTATATAGTATAATCTTTATTTAATTATATTTAAATACTTTAATAAAGTCTTTATTTTTTTATAAGATAAAAAATTTATTAATTAAATTTATTAAGATTTAAATATTATATTTATTATTATAAATTATAGTATCGTTTAATAGCTTAATCTCTTTAATAAAATTTAATTAAGATATAATAATATTATAAATAAATTATAAAAGATTATTAATTATATTTATTAATATTATTATAATAAGAATAATTATTTTCTTAATTTAATTACTTATAGTAAACTTATTTATAAAAAACTTCGATAAAGATTTTATAAAGAAGATATTTTTATAATTAACTTCGTATAATATATTTAGATAAAACTTCTTAAGAATTTAAATAATCTAATTAATTTTATTTTTAATTAAAATTTTGGCGATATATAAATTTATAAGATAAATATATAGAGTTAATTTTTATTATATTATTAGTTTAAAAATATAATCTCTCTTAGATAATCTTTTAAAAGAGTTAATAAATATTATAATATCGATATAAAACGCTATAATTAAAATTTTATAAATATAAATAATATATTTCTAATATAGACTATATTATTAATTAATAATATTAATAATAATAATATAATTATTAATATATACTTTATCTTAAATAATATTAAATATAATCTTCTTAAAATCTATAATATTATTCTCTAATAATATATAAACTTTTAAATTATTAATAAGATAAATCTCTTTTTAAATATAATAGAGAATTTTACTATTATCTATCTTATTAATAAAAATATATATTAAGATTAAAATATACTTATTAATATTATATATAATTAAATCTAAACCCTTAATACGAAGAAATAAAATTATTCTTCGAATTTTTATAAGAGATAATAATATTAATAGCTAGAATTTATCTATTAAGATAATTTTATAATTAATATTAATATAAATCTTCTTATTAATAATATTAAGCTATAGATATATAAAGATATAAATATAATTTTACTCTCGAAAAGTAACTTCTATATCTAAATTAAATTTTTTAATAAAATTAGAGTTAATAATTTTAATAGAATTAAAATCTTAATAATAGAAGATTTCTAATTAATAAATAAAAGACTTCTATTTAACTATAAAAAGCTCTTATAAATAATTCTCTTATAAATATTTATAAAATTTTATTTTAGATATAAATAATATATCGTAATTTTAATAAATTATATAAATATCGATAAAGTTAATATAGATCTCTTTATATAACTATTCTTTATAATTATTAATAAAGTTTTTCTTAGATAATTCGCCTTAATAAGCTTCTTATACTTTATTATACTTTTAAGAGATATTAAAATAATCCTTGTTAATATAATTAATTTAATTATAAATTATTTAATTATTATAATTAGCTTAATAAATAGTAATTTAATTATTATAATTATTTATCTCTATTATTTTAATAATAATTATCTTATTTTAGAAATCTTCTATTTTAAAAAGAGTTTAATTACTTAAATTAATTCGAGAATATTAAATTTAATATACTTAAAAAATTAGCGATTTAAAAACGTAATAATATAATAAATAAATAATTACTTTATAAAGCGTATTACTAATTTAATTAATAATTATATTATTAATTATTATAAATATATTATTTTTTATTATAAGATCTATTCTAATAGCTAAAAGACTATCGCGAATAAAATTAAAATTAAAAGAAATTAAACGATTAATTTTTATAATTTTATTAATTTTAATAATTAATATTTAATTAATTTTATTAAAAATCTTATTAAAAGATTTAATTATTATATTATTACTATAGTAATTAACTTTATTAAAATCTTTAATAAAATAATTTAGATATTATAAAAATATATATTTTTCTTTAATTTAAATATTTAAATAAATAAAGAAATTAATATTATAGTAGATAATAGATTTATAAAAATATATAAGTCTATTATAATATCTTAATAGATAAATATTAATTAATTTTCGATATTATTTATATTAATAAATTTTATATAATAAATAACTATTTATATATAATCTAAAGACTCTCTTCTATTATATATATTTATTAAAATATACTTTTTAATAATAAGATAAGTAAATATTATTCTAATCGATTTCTTACATTATCTTAATAGTATCTTATATTATTTCTTAATATTATTATCTATTTATAAGCTAAACTTTTTAAAATCTAATAATTCGATAACATATTATAATAATACTATATCTCTTAATATTATATTAAAATTAGCTTTAATTATAAAAAAGTTTTTTATAATAATTATATTTTATAGCTATTTTATAAAAAGAATAATATTATAAAAGTAAATATCTTTATTAATTATAATAATCTTATTTTTCTTATAAGATTTATTAAGATAAAGATTAAAGTAATTAAAATCTAATAAATCTTATTATTTAAAAGTATTTAATAAGATAAATAACTTTTTAGATAAATTTTATAGCTTTAGCTATTTTATAAGATTTATAAAACTAAATAATATTTATAGATTTTATAATATTTAGATTATAGCTTTTTAGATAATATTATTAATATTTTATTAAAGCTATTAATAATTAAGAGAAGAGTTAGAAATTATAATATTATTATAAATTATAATCTTTATAAAGATCTTAAATATAGAAGAAGAATATTTATTAGATAAATTTATTAATATAAAGCTTTTTATTTAAATAAGATTTAAAAATTCTTATATAGCTAGCGAGAGAGAGCTTAATAAAAATAAATTTAATAAGATAATATTAATTAAAGAAGATTTTAATAGCTCTATTAGTTATATAATAAAATTATTAAAATCTTTAATTATCTTATAAAAGAAAGACTTATTAATAACTTAATTTAATAATTATAATATTAATAATACAAATTTTAAAAAATTAGATTTAATTTTAATTTTATTATTTTATAATATAGATAAGAGTTTTAATAGCTTTAGAAGTTTAAAAGTATAAGTAATAAAATATCGAATTATAAATATTATTAAAAACTTTAATAGATTAAGATATAAATATATTATTTTAATAAAATTATTAATTCGAAAGATTAGTATAATTATCTTTTAATTAATATAAATATAAACAATATTAATATTAAGAAGATATTCTATTAGATTAAAATTATTTATTAGATTAATAAGATAGTAGAGACTTTTTAATTAATAAATAAAAGAGTATTAGCGAAAGACTTAGATAGTAGAATAATTATAAAGAATTAAGTAATAAAGTATTATTAAATAAAAAGTATATTTAAGAATAGTAAATTATAATATTTAGATTATTTAGAATATAAATATTTAGCGAAGACTTTTAAAATTAAGAGCGATATTATAAAATAAATAATAATATTTTATAATATTATAATATATTTAAATATATATATTATTTTATACTATAAGAATATAATTATAAAATATATTATTTTTAATAATTATATTATTTTTAGTAATAAAAATAAAAATAAATATATATATAGAATTTATTTTATTTATTATTTTTACACTAATTTAGAAAAAAGAAAATTTTAAAAAAATAATAATTTAAATTAATTTTTAAGATATAAAAAAGATTTTATTCAATAAAGAAAGCTTATATTAAATTTTAAATTTTATTCTTATTAATTTATATATATTTATTAAATCTAGATTAACTATAAAGATAATAAAAATATATTTAAAATATTTTATTCTTTTAATTAATTTATTATTCTACTCTAAATTAAATATTAAAAAAAAAATTATATTAATTTTAAATAATAATCATTAAAGATATAGTTTACAAAAGATCGCTAGTATTAGAATATCTAGATTATAAATATATTATAAAAAATTTAAATTTTTTTTTATAATTTTTATAATTTATTCTTAATAATTTATTCTTAATATTATTATAATATATTTATAAAATAATTTATAAAAAATCTAATATTATTTTATTTAAACGCGTTAAGTTATAATAATATTAAAAATTTAGCTTTATAAATTAATAAGATATTTAATTCTTCTTTTTTTAATAGTTTTTATATTTCTATTATTTATTTATATATATAAATTTAATAATAATTATAAAAATTATTATATAAGATAAATAATTATTAATAAATTATAATAAAGTATTTAAATATCCAATTAAATTTAATATTAAAGATTTTATTATTATTTAAAACTTCAATTTAATTTAAATTAATAATATCTTTTTATATAAATTCTTTAAAAAATATATTAGATTATTTATTAGAGTAATTATAATATAAAATTCTAAAAAATTAAAATTTAACTTTATTTTTAAAATTCTTTATTAAAAACTATTAAAGATAATATAAATTTTTAAATTTTTAAATATTAATATAAGAAAGTATTATATTTTATATATAAATTATAAAAAGTATAATAATAAAATTAAAGAGGGCTTAGAGAGAGATAATTAGATTCTTTAATTAAATTATAATTATAATATTTAATTTATATAAGCTAATAAATCTACTTTTAAATTAATATATAAATTAAATATTTTATTTTTAAATATTTTAAATAATTATTAATTTAGATAATATTTTATTTTAAATAAAATTATTTAAAAATAAAAATAATAAAAAGATAAAAGTTATTAGATATTATTATTAGATATATTATAAATTAAATAGTATAAATAAATAAACTCTTTATTAAATTTCTATATTTTTATTTTATATTTTTATTTTATTTATTATAAATTAATTAATCTAATAAAAAAGTAGATTTAAAATATTAAACTTATAAAGATAGAGTTAATTTTAAATAATTTTTTATTAAATATATAAAAAGCGTAATATAATTTTTTAAGATATTTCTTTTTTTAAAAAGCTAGCTATAATAATATTAATATCTTTATATAATTAATAAATTAGACTTATTATCTCTCTAGATATATATATATATATAAATATTTTTAGAATATAATTATTATTCTTATAAAGTTATAATATTAAATTATTAATTTTTTATTTTATCTATAAAGTTTATTTATTAATCTCTATTCTACTATTAATTTTATCTCTAATAATTATCTAAAGAATAATAATAAAGAGCTTATTTAAAATAGTTAGAGTATAAAAATTATTAATCTATATAATTTATTTTAAAAAAAGTTTTTTAAAATAAAATATTAATATTTTAATAAAAATATCTTTAATTTAATTATCTTTAGATATAAAGATATTATTTAGAAATCTATAAAGAATATAATATATTATTTAATAAAGTTAAAAATAAATAAATTATTTAATTAAAAGATAATAAATTATAAAATATTATAACTATATAACGATTTTAATATAAATTAAAATAAAAGATATTAGAGAAATAAATTATCTCTTTTTTATATTTTTTTATATTATAATAGTAGTAACTAAATATAATTATTTTATAATCTAATTATATAAATAAATATAATAAATAATTATAAGATATTTTTAATATATAATAAGTTATTTCTAAATTATTTCTAAAATATCTCTTTTATTCTTACTCTTTTATACTCTTTTTATATTTATTAATAATACTCTTTTATATAATAATATTTTTATATTTTATTAATAACTACGAGTAAAGGCCTATGAATTAAATTCATAATCATTTTTTTAATTAGGGCTATCGAGTAAGTAGGTGAGCGATCTTTGGTGAGCGAACTTTGGTGAGCGATATTTGAATTCCTTGCGCTTTAATAATTATAAGACTAAATTTCAAAATTCTTAAAAATTCGGAAAGCACAAATAGCGCTTCAAAATTTAAAAAAGAAATCACAAAATTTTAATAGAAAACAAAAAAGTAGTTCTATGTGTCAATAATGTATACCTATTTTTTTGATAAGGGAGGCGTAGGAGGGCGAGATTTTGATGGTTGCGGACGCTAATTTATTTACCCGCGATGAGTCAGCCGGTCTAGCCAAAAAGCGTAGAGGACCCGAATTGATAATTGGCTGCACATACAAATTCAAGGTTTTCAAGCTCAGCCCTATCTTATTCTATTATATATACTAATATAGCGTTCTTATACTTTTAATTTTTATATTATTTATTATTATATTTAAATTAATATTTCTCTTAAATTAATAATAATTAGAGATATTAATTATTATAATTTATATTTATAATAATAAATATTAATATATTAATAGATTTATATATAAATATTTTTTATTTTAAATTATATAATAGCGATAGATTAATTATAATAAAGATATAAAAAATATAAATAATTTTATAATTTTATAAATTAGATAACTTATATATCTAATTTATAAATATATTAGAAATATTTATATAATATTATAATAACTTATAAATCTAATTTATAGATATATTAAAAATATTTATATAATATAATAATCTTAATAGCTAATCTCGCATTATAAATAGATTAACTTTTTTTCTCTTTTCTACTATTAGAAAGTATCTAAGTATATTCTTTTATATTATTAGCGAGAATTAAGCTAATAAATAAAGTAAAGATATAAAACTATCTATTTTCTAGATTAGCTTTCTCTTTAGTATATCGTCTATTTAATAATATTATATTTTTATTATATATCTTAGAGAGCCTATCTATATATAAGGCGGAAAATAGACGATCTATATAAGGAAGGTTAGTCGAGTATATCTATTCGAAATCTATTCTAAATCTATTAAGCTGCTTAAATTACTTTCGAAATTTATTAATATTATATTTTATATAATAATATCTCTAATTAAATAGTATATTAATACGATATTAAATATAATATATTATTAAAATATAATTTTAGAAGATATATTATTAAATATTATTATACTATTATTATATATATTTTTATTAATATATAATATAGAATAGAGAATATATAATTAATTAATTAAGATTAAGCGAGTAGTAATTTATAATAATAGATTTTATTTTTAAATTTAAGATAATTAATTAAAAGAAAAGATAGAGATTATAACTAGCTTTATATATCTTTTTTAATTTAAATTATAAAATAATAATAAGATTTAAAAGATTAAATATAAAATAAATTATAAAGATAAAGATAAAAGTAGATATTATATATACTCTTTCTATCTATCTTATCTTATATTATAATTAATTATTAAAAATATATTAATATTATATTACTCTCTTATCTAATTATTATAATATATTAATATATTATTAAACTAATATTCTAATTAAAATTAATATTAAAAAATTATAAGAGCGAGTTTTTTATCTAAAGCTATAGTATTTATTTTATAAAGATAGAGTAAATAAAAATATAGATAATACTTTTAAATTATTATTCTAAGAGTTATCTCTAATATAGAGAAATATTTAATTATATAAATATATTATTTATAAAAGAGACGTTTTTTATAGAGTAATCTATCTTATTATATTAGATATCTATTTAGAATAGATTAACTATAAAAAATAGAGTATATATTAGAATTAAAATATATAATAATATATACTCCTCTAATATTTATATTATATTTTTTTATATAAAAAAAAGAAATCTAATATCTATAGAAATATATAAAGAATATTAAAGCTTAAAAATAAGATTTAAATAAATATAATAGATAAAATTAATAGATAAAATTAATAGATAAAATTAATAGATATTAGATATAATTCTATAATAACGATAATAAAATAAAATATATTATTATTATAAAGAATATTCTTATTATTTAAATATATTATATTAATTAGCGCGATATTAAATAAATACTCTTTATAATCTTATAATAGCTAGAATATATTTAATAATCTTACTCTAAAAATATTTAATAATTATATATTTTATTATATTAATTAATTTATAATAAATATAATTTTATAATATAATATTAGATAATAGAAGAAAATTATTTAATTTATAAAAATACTTTTTAAAAATAGCTCTTTCTCTAAATTAATATTTTAATTCTATATATATTATAAGCTTACTTTATTAAATAAATATTATAAAATTAAACTTATTTAAAAGATATTTAAATATATATTCTAAGAAATATCTATTTTATAAAATAAATATTATATATTATAAATTTTATAATATTATATCTTTATTAAAAATCTAATACTCTCTTAATCTAATAGAATAATAATATATAATAAAATATAATATTTTTATAATATTATAATAAAAAAGTAGATAGAGTTATATAGAAGATAGAGGAAATAAAGATTATATATTTTTTAGATTAAAATAGAGCTTATAATATAAATAAGTATATTTATTTTAAAGACGAAGTTTCTAGAAATAGATAATTAATATTTTTATTCGATTTAATTAGATTAATAGATTTATATTTAAAATAGCGTTTCTTTAATTTAATATATATAAAATTTTTAATATTAATATAATATTTTTTAGACTTCGCTATAACGAAGATTTATATTTAAAAAAAATTAACTATATTTAGAATTATATAAAACTTATAAATTTATAATTTAATTTATATAAAGCTTAACTCTTATAGCGAAATTAATTTATATATTTTAAGATATATTAGAAATAAATATATAGTAAAAAAGTAGAGAATGGAATAAAAGAATTTATTTTTAAAGTAAAAATAAAGTGCTAGCTTTATATTAGACTTTATAATATTAATATATTTATTTATAAAGTCGAAGATTTAATTAAATATATTAAAAGAATATTTAAAGATAAAAAATTTAATAAGTAATATATATTTAAAGATATTTTTAAGAGCGTAATTTTTATTATTTTTAATATAATCTCGAATTTTAATTTATAAATTATTAATATAGATATTATAATAAATATAGAGTTAAGAATTATATCTATATATTCTAAATAAAATAAATTTTTTAATTACTTTTATTTTAATTAATTCTATTATTACTCTTTTTTTATTTTTAACTTTATTTTATAATTTTTTTTTTATATAGTCTTAATAATAAAAGTATAAAAAGTTATTTTAAATTTTATTAGATATATAAATTAATAATAAATCTTAAATTTATTAAAAGTTATATATATATTAGCGAAAATATTATTAGCTCTATCTAATATTTTTTTAAAAATATTATTAAAAATATTTATTTTTTTAGATTTAAAGATAGATATTAAAAATTAGATAGTAAAGTTATCTTTTAATAGAGCGATCTTTATCTTAAATTTATTAAGCTTATTATTTTTTTCTTTATTTAATAATATATTATAACTTTAAATATTTAAAATTAATCTTTATTAATAATATAATTAAATTAAATAATTTATAATAAAATTTTAAAATATATATTTAAAATTATTTTTATTATTTTTATTTTTAGAATCTATTTTTTATTAGTAAGATAGCGAAAATATATAATAATTCTTTTATAAGATTAAACGTTTATTCTTCTAATCTAAAGCTTAAATTCTCTATTTCTTTATATTAATTTTTTTTTTTTTTTTTAATATCTCTTATTAAAAATTAATTTAAAAAAAATTAAAATTTAACTAAGATTAAGATTAAATAATTTTTTTTTATTATATTTTCTATTAATATATTTAAAGTTATAAATATATTAAGATAAAAATAATAAAAAATCTTATATATTAGATTTTAAATATATAAATAAATAATATAAGCTTTATCTAAAGAATAAAGATAATAAATTAAAAAATTAGAGAGATAAAGAAATTCGAATATTTTCTATTTACTTTTATCTTAATAAATTCAAATATAAATATATAATTAACTTTTTTCTTATATTTAATAATATTAATATCTTTTTATCTATTATAATTATATTATTAATATTATTATTATATAATATTTAGATTATTCTTTTATTCTTATTGAAATGTGTCACCTGACTAAGTTGGAAGGTTTGCCGAGGCAAGGAAGGTTTGCCGAGGCTTGGCGACACATGTATTCATGATGCTCTCTGCAGTTAGATCTAATCAACCAAGTGTTCCACCTACTACTTTCAACAATTCTAGCGCTATCTAATACTCTTATATAAATTATTAATTATATCTTATTAACTCTCTAATATTTTATTATCTCTTTATTAAGAATATTATTTTTTATTATTTAATATATATTTAAAAAGAGTAAGATTTAATATATTTAAAGAGTAAAGAAATATTTATATTAATAGTTTATATATAACTATTATATATAGACTTTAAAAATCTATCTTTTAAATAGAATTATAAGAATCTAATTATTTTTATTATTTATTATTTTAAATTTATTATTAGAAGAGATATTAGATATATAGAATATAATTATAAGAGATTAATAATAAATATAATAATTATAGAAATAGTTAGATATTATAAATTTCTATAATTATAAAATAAAATATAAATATTTTTAAATTCTAGAGATTAAAGTATAAAGTTTTATTTTTTTTATTTTTTTTAATATTATAATAATATTAGATATAGATTAATAGTATTATAATAATATTTATTTATAATATATATCTAATATTCTAATGTATAGTCTAATTATCTATAGACTTTTTTTAATATTCTCTAAAATATCTTTAAAATCTTTTATTTTACTTTATCTTCTCTAATTATCTTTATTATTTTAAATCTTCTTAATATTATATATAGCTTTTTTAATAATTTTAATAATACTATTTATTTAAGCTTCGCTTTTATAATTATAATTCTTTATTTTAAAAATTTATTACTATTATATATATAAATATAAGTTTTTAAAAGATATAAATTTAATATATAATATTAAGTAAGAATTTATAATTCTAATTATATTATTTTACTCTAAAATTTAAATTTAATATTATTAAATAATAATAATTAAATAATTCTAAATAAAAGAATAAGAGTAAATAATAGAAATATAATAATAATATATTTAATAAATTTAATAAGTTTATAAAGTCTAATAAGTCTATAGAGTCTATAAAGTTTATAAAAATTATACTATAAAATAAAATATCTATATTACTTAAAACTATTATTAATAATAATTTTAATATAAATTCTCTAATATTAATATATATACTTTTATTAATTTTTAAAAATATTAATTTTATTATTAATAATTTATTTGAATATATAAAGAATATAAAAGTAAAAGATTTTATTTATAAAGCTCTAATTAATAATCTTAATTTTTTATTTTTAAAGATCTATATTAATATACTATCTAATCTTCTCTTATCTTCTAAATTTTTTTAATAAATTTTTTTTAAATAACTTCGATAAGTTAGTTTAAAATAAATTTATTATATCTTTTAATAAAAATAAATTATTATCTTTATATTATTTTTTAATAATAAATTTATTGAAAAAAGTATTATATAAATAAGCTAATTAAAAAATAAAGATATTTTTAATAATATTAAATTTATAATATAAGATATTTAATATTATTTAATAAAACTATTAAAATTTATTAGAGATATTTAATCTTTTTAAAAATTTATAAAAATTTAAAAATCTTTTTTACTTTATTATAATTTTTAAAAAATATATTAATATATAATTATTATTAATATAATTATAATATTAGAAAATAAATATAATATGAAAATAATTTTTAATATAAAATAAGTAGAAGAAAGTTTAGATTATAAAAAATATAATATATTTTTTTAATCTTATTAAACTATTTAAGATTATACTTTTATTAATTAAATTTTATATTAAGATTTATATAAAAATAGTATATTTTATGACTTAATTTTTTAAACTCTATTATTTTTTAATATAAACTTCTTCTATTAAATTTTATTTAAAAGAATATATATTTTATTTTAATTAAACTTTAATCTTTTTCTCTAATATTATCTACTATTATTATAAAAGAAAAATTATTTTTATTAAAATAATTATAAATAGTATATAGCTCGTATTATTATAATTAATAGAGATAAAATAATTATTAGAGAAATAATTAATTAAATTATAATTCTTATAAATCTACTCTATATTACCAGCGCTTTTAAATTAAAAAAATTAGATTTTTTAATATTAACGTATTTAATAATTAAAGATTTTTTTTTAAATAAAAAACCTTTTATTTAAATTAAGAATAAGTTTATATTAGAGAAGTTAATATATATTTTAATTATCGCTATAAGAGATTAGATATTAAATTAAATAGAAATATATTAATATATTAATTAAGATTTATAATATATTAAATCTTCGAGTTTAATAATAAAAGTATTTATTTATTATAGCTCTTTATATTTATTTATAGAGTATTAAAGTTAAGTATATATAAGCGTATATATTTAATTAGCTTTATTATATCTTTATACTTTTTAATTTCTCTTTTTATCTTTATTAATATATTTAATTTATATTAAAATATATATTAATTTTTAATAAGAATTTATATTATAATCGCTAGTTTAAATTACTAAAAAAAAAAAGAGTTAATATATTATTCTTAATACTTAATTTATATATTAATAATTTTAAAAATATAATTAGAATTCTAAAGTTTAAATTAATAGCTTTAAATTATAATATTAAAATTAATTTTAATAATATAAATATATTTATATATATCTATATTATAGTTTTTATAGAAGATATAAAATAATAATAAAAGAATTCTAACTTTATATCTTCGATTATTAATAGAGAATATTTAAAATATTTAATTATAAAGAAGTAAAAAGCGGATTTAATTTTTAATATTATATTTAATATTTATTATTATTATCGAGTTTTATATAAATAAATTAAAGATAACGTATTTATAGATAATATTAAATTCTTTTAAAATATAGAAATAAAATCTAAATAAATTTCGTTAATTATTATTATACTATCTCTAAATATTATATATAATTAATTTAAAAATATAATATATTTAAAATATATTAAGATTATCAAATAAGTATAATATATATTATTTATTATTATATTTATTAACGCTAATATTAATATCTATTATATTAAATTTTAATTTTTTTTTATCTAATTAAAGTTAATTATAATTATCTAAATATTATCTCGCTAGTTATTAGTATATATAAAAGAATAAGATAGAACTAAACTAGAAAACCTTAAATTTATATATATAGCCAATTATAAATTCGTTAGGTCTACGCTTTTTAATTAGATACCGCGAGTAAACAAATTAGCGTTCGCAATTATTAAAAATCTATAAAAATCTATATATAGAAGTCTTATACTCTAAAATAATTAACTCTCTAAGAATATTATTACTTTATAATTTCATAAATTATAAAACTTAATTTACGCTTTCTAACGCTATAAAAATTATAAAGTTTAATCTACTATTAATAAATTAAACTAATATTTAAATATCGTAATTATATTAAATATATCTAAGATCGAATAATAATTCTTTCATCTATTTATATAATTGTTATTTCTTTATTACTCTATTAATTCTATCAATTTTATTAATATAAATATATTTACTCTCTCTACCCCTCGCTCTTATATTATTAAATCTATAAGATATATATATCCCTTTTACCCGCCTCTTATAGCCCTTATTAATATCTCTAAACTATCTTTTAACGAATTTATTATTATAGATAATTAAGATCGTAAGCGAGTTTAATAACTATTTACTACTATTTATAAACGCGTTAAAAAACTCTTAAAAAGAGCTTAAATAAATATATCTTTTTTTATATACTCCTCTTAAACTAGCGATAATATCTTTTAATCTAGCGATATTATCTTTTAAAACGCGTTTTTCTTTTTTACTTATTCTTTATTATTCTATTTTAAAGTCTCTTAACGCGAATTAAATCTTAAATATTATTAAGAAGAAGCTTTTAAATAAGAGAAAGACGCTATTAAAAATTGTCTATTACGAGATCTATTAATAAACTTCTTTAATAACGATTTTAATAGCTTACATCCTTTTAACTTATCTTTTAATCTTTATTTAAATTCTATTTAGTTTTTAATAAGACTTACTAGCTATATCGCGCGTTATCTATATATTATAAAGTTTATATAATATAATTTAAGTCTTATAAATTAGATTTATAATAATTATAATATAATATTATAAAAAGATAAGATAATTAAATAATATTATAATAGCGAAAAGATTAAAGTCGATATATTTAAAATAGATATCGATTAAGAAGTAAATAATATAGAATAAAATTATAAGAGCGTTGAAATAAGTATAAATAATTTAATTAATCTTAATAAGTATATTATTAATTAAATCCTCTATTTTTTAACGTTAGAAATCTTAAATTTTATTAATAATTATAAAGAATTTCGTTATTATAATATTTAATATAATAATATAACCTCTATAACCTTATAATAAATTATTATTAATTATTTAATTACTCTTTATATATATAAAATTTAGAGAGTAATTACTATTTATATATCTACTCTAATATCTTTAAAAGGCGAAAAATTAATCTTTAGCTAAATCTATATTATAAATAATACTTAAAATTAATTTATAATACGATATAACTTTTTTCTAATTATATTTTCTATACTAACTTTATTAAATATAGTTATTATAATTATATTAATTAGATACTCTATTATAAAATAGCTATAATTCTTAAAAGTATTAATCTCTATATTAATATTCTTAAATTAATATTTAAAAAATTAAAGATTAATTTAAATATAAGAGGCTATAAGCTATTTTATAAGAATCTATAATATTATAATTTATATATTTATAATTATTCTACTTTAGATAAAATCGTTATTATCTAAAAAAGTAATATTAATAATTTATTAGATATATCTAAAATTAGAGATATATTAATAAAAATTCGAAGTAATAAAAGATTTAATATTTTATATTAATATTTAATCTATATATCTCTACGCTATTCTTTTATCTTTCTATTTAATAAATAATTATAATATAATAATATATTCTATATAGATAATATATTAAGTAAAAACTTTCTTATCTAGCAAAGTAGAAATAACGAAATTATTTTATAAATTAGAGGAATTATTAGTTAAGATAGCTTTATATAAATAACGCTTATCTTATATTATAAATTTATATTATCTATTTCTTCTATTCTATTTATTATTAACTTTTTATAAATATATAATATAGAGTTATTCTAGTAAATTTAATCGCCTTTTTTATTACGATAAATTATTATAATATTTTATTTATAATATCTATATAACTATTAAAAGTAATAAACTTTATTAATTAAAGATAAATTAGAAAATTATTCGAGTTAATATTTATTAAGTAGTCGTCGATATTTATATTAATAAAGCTATTATAGATAATTAAGCTAATAAATAATATATTATTCTCTCTTTCTTCTATTAAGAAAATCTATAATTTATAAAATAACTCTATTAGAATACTATTACTCTATTTATTAAGTTTAATTAATTAAATCTCTTTATAACTTTTATCTATAATTCAAAATAAATTAAGATTATTAAAAATCTTTTATTTAATAAATATATTATTAATTAACTTAATCTAATTGCTAGAATATTTAAATTAAAACTAAAAATTCTTATAAATAATATTCTAAAGGGGAAGGTATTAGATATACTTCTATTCTTCTTACTTCTTATTATAGTATAATAGTCTTCTCCTATTTTATTTAATAGGGTAGTTTTTTAGGCGGTATATTAGTTAGGCGGTTAGTGTAAGTTATAGATTCTAGAGGTGCTTCTAATATAGTTTAGCTTACTATACGCCGTAATTTTTATCGGTTAGTCTTACGGTATTTTTTTTTTTTTATCTCTATAAGGGCGAAGTATAATCGGTTGAAATATTGATTAGTTTTAATTCTAATTGACTTTATAAGTAATAGATCGAGTTTTCATCTATGTGTATATTATAGAATTTTAAAAACGAGGTCTATTATATACTTATATCTTTATTATATTATACTCTAAAGATCGATTCTTTAGCGTCGCTAAAATAAATATCGCTATTAATACTAAGATTTCTAATTAGAATCTATTTTTTAATCTCTATATAATTATTATTAGATATATACTTTATAAGAACTATAGTTAATATATTACTAATAAAATAAATATTATTCTATCTTATTAGAATTTAGATAAAAATATATATAATAAATAATTTCCGAAGGACTTTAGCGATTATATCGTTTTTAAATTAGATTTTAAATACTCTATATATCGTTAATATAGGTTTATTAAGATATTAGATAATAAATTTAAATAGAATTATTAGATAATATCTTATAGTCTTTATTTATTAATTAAGTATAACGCTTATATTAATATAGAGATTTATATTAATATAAAAATCTATAAATATATTTTTAAGTATATTTATAAGAATAGCGATTAAGCTAATTTTTAAATAGAGTATAAAAGCGATATAAATTAAAATAATATAGGCTTAAATTAGATAAATAAGATTTAAGAATATTAAGATATATAGTAAATAGGCTCTACGAAAGTCTATTAAAGGATTTTTAACTTTAAATTATATAATTATAATTCTTCTATTAAACAATTATTTATTTATCTTTTAAATTAATATAATATAATATTTAATAATAATAATAATTTAAATTAGATAATTAATATAATATATAAACGCTAGATTAAGCTAATAGTCTTTTTTTAGCTAAATTAATAGTATTAATAATAAAAATAAATAGAAGATCTTTTCTATATTAATTTATCGAAGTAATATATCTAGAAAAAGAATAAATAAGATATATTTAAATAAAGTCTATATTAGAGGCGTAGAAGTATTATTATAAGAATATACTATATTAATTTAAACGCTAAAAAGCTCTTCTATCTATAATACCTCCTTTTAAATATATTAAATCCTATATTCTTCGAAGACTTATATATAATAAATAATAATATTCTTTTTTTTATTATAATATCTATATAGTAAAAGGCTTACTTTATAATAATATTAAATAAAATTAAATATTAAATAAAGTAGCGGTTTAATAAAGAGGATACGCCTTATAAGATCTCTTTATAATAATTCTACTATAATATAAGTCTAATAACTCTCTAAATTTATAAAATAATTATAAATTAAGATATATAGATAATTTTTTCTTTATTAAATAAAAATACTTTAAGCGTAATATAAATAGCTTATTACGCTAATAATAATATTAAAATATTATAACTTTTTTTAATATAATATTTCTTTTTTTATATATTAAAACTTTTCGCGTTAGATATATTTTTTCTTAGCAATTTCTTTAATAAGTTAAAGTATTTTAAATTATAGAATAAAAAGATTATCGCGTTAACGATAGTTTTAAAATATCGCGATATTTTCTAATATAATATTCTTTTTTTAGCTATTAAAACTTTTCGCGCTAGATATATTTTTTCTTTTTTTATCTATAAATAATTTAATTCTTCTTTTATACTTTATATATATTTCTTAATTAATACTTATTATTCTTTATTTAGATTATTTAATAACTTTATTTATATCCTTTAGATTTAATATTATATTCTCTCTCTATTAAATAATATATAATATAAATAAATTATTATTAAAGATTTCTATTTTTATTTAATTTAAATTCGCTTAAAGAAAAGTAATACTAGCTCTATAAAGAATATTAGTCTTATTATTAATTTTAGTCTATCTATAATCTAATAAGATTATAAATAATATTATATTAATAAATAAAATTAATTTCTACGCGAAGAATATAATTATCGAATTAATATTTAAGAGTAAATATAGATAAGTTTTAATAACGATTAAATCGCTATAATCGACGCTATTTAAAACGCGATTTCTTATTTTAATAATTAACTCTTCTTTCTTAATAGCTATAAAGATATTAATAAGATTATATTTTAAGATATTATATTATAAAGAGTATAATATAACTCTAAAGTAGTTATTACTATAGCTTTATCTAATATTACCTTTATTCTTCTTTAAGATAATATTATTATTTATTCTCGCTTTAAGATTTCTCTTAATATTATTATTTAATCTAATTATAATATATTAATAGAGTTTAATTTAACTTAGTTATTAAAGACGATCGAGTTTATTTTCTAAAATAAGATCTTTATATAAAACCGCTATAATATTAAAACTATTAATTATATACTCTAAGATATTTAAAAAAACCTCGCTTCTTTTAATAATATAGTTATATACTTTTATAGTAATTTTTATTAAATTCTTTTAATTATTAAGAGTATTAAGTTAAATTATATCGCTTAGACTACGTTAAAAATATTTTATTTTTAAAATTATATTTAAATCCTTAGACTAATAGAAAATATAAGATTTCAAAATCTAAATTTAATTAATTAAGATTAAATTAATATAAAGGAATTTATTTAAAGGCTATTAGATATAGATAATAATATCTTAATAAGCTTTAAAAAATAAGAAGCTATTAATTAGTCTATCGAATAATTATTAAATAACTTTATTATTTAGCTAATTAATACTATTTATAATAATCTTAACTTATATTAAATAGCTAATTTCTATATATTTAAAACGATTCTTTATATTCTTAATAAGAATATTATCTAGTTTAATAATTAAGTTTTTAATAAATTTTTTAAAATTAAGATTGTTTATAATAGTAGAGATTAAGTCGTTAATAAGGAAGATAGCTTTCTTTTATTTACTAAAATAATAAATATCTTTAAACTAATCTCGCTTTTACTTTATTATTTAAAGTTAAAATAGAATTATATAATAATACTATTAAGGAATTTAAAGTAATATATAAATTTATATAATAGAATATATTTATAAATTAAGTATATTAGAGCTAAGATACTTAATTATTATATCCTTAAAAATAAATATAATAATAAATAATATTATATATTATATATCCCTCTAACTCTATCTAATTTAAACGATCTATATACTCCCTTTTAATATATTTAATTTCTAATTTAATTAATCTTTAATATAATAATTAATAAGTTCTAAAATTAATTATTATAATAAATCGATCTATATTTATATCTCGAGATCTTTATTTATAGTTAATTATATATAACTCTAAGTCGAGTTATTAGTAAGATCAATCTATTAATTATAATTTTAGGCGATCTATTAAGAAGATAATTTACTCGGTTGATAAGATATATTAAGAATAAGATTATTAAGTAGATACTTTTTTTTTAGATAAGAATATAATTAATTAGCGATTTATAATAATAGAAGTAAGTTATTTATTATATAGAAAGTAAATAGAATTCGATTTAACTTAGAGTTAAGGCTTTTATTTTCTTTATTAATTTTATAATAATAGAAGTAGATCAAAAACGCACAGTAAGCGATTAGAGTTCGATTTGACTTAGGACTAGGGCTAAAATTCCATTTGACTTAGAAAAATCCAACTCCATTTAACTTAGAAAAATGAAAAATCCAACTCCATGAATTTAATTTATGGGCCTTTACTTGTTAAATATAAAAATATAATAAACTTTTAATTATTATATTTCTATTTTTATAAATCTAATTATAATTTAAATTAATTAATTTTATATATTTAAAAGTTATAAAAGTAATAATATTTTTAATATTAAATCTTAATAGCGTTAATTTAATTATTATATATTACGCTATTATAATTAAAAATAATTTTATAATTTTAATATCTAATATAAATTAAATAACTTAATAGAATAGAATATTATTATTATTATAATTAAGAAAAATATTTTAAAGACTCTATTAATATATTATTTTTATTTATTTTAAAAACTTCAAATATGATAATTATCTTGTCTTTTCTAAATAAATAATATTAATTAATTTTTTAAATAATAAATTTAAAATAGAAAGTATATTTAAGAATAGTAAGTTATAGTATTTAAATTATTTAGAATATAAATATTTAATAAAGATTTTTAAAATTAAAAGTAATATTATAAAATAAATAATAATATTTTATAATATTATAATATATCTAAATATATATATTACTTTATATTATAAAAATATAATTATAAAATATATTATTTTTAATAATTATATTATTTTTAATAATTATATTATTTTTAATAATTATATTATTTTTAATAATAAGAATAAATATAAATATATATATAGAATTCTTTTTATTTATTATCTTTACGTTAATTTAATAAAAAAGATTCTTTAAAAAAATAATAATTTAAATTAATTTTTAAGATATAGAAAAAATTTTATTTAGTAAAAAGAGTTTATATTAAACTCTACGCTTTATTTTTATTAATTTATATATATTTATTAAGTCTAGATTAATTATAGAGATAATAAAAATATATTTAAAATATTTTACTCTTTTAATTAATTTACTATTTTATTCTAAATTAGATATTAAAAAGAATAATTTATATTAATTTTAAATAATTATTATTAAAGATATAGTTTATAAAAAGTCGCTAGCGTTAAAATATTTTAATTATAAATATATTATAAAAAAATTGAAATAGTCTTTATAGTCTAATTAGTTTATTTTTAATAATTTATTTTTAATATTATTATAATATATCTATAAGATAGATTATAAAGAGTTTAATATTATTTTATTTAAACGCGTTAAATTATAATAATATTAAAAATTTAATTTTATAAATTAATAAGATATTTAACTCTTTTCTTTTTAATAGCTTTTATATTTTTATTATTTATATATACATATAAACTTAATAGTAGTTATAAGAATTATTATATAGAATAAATAATTATTAATAAATTATAATAGAGTATTTAAATATTAAATTATATCTAATATTAAAGATTTTATTATTATTTAAAATTTTAATTTAGCTTAAATTAATAATATCTTTTTATATAAACTCTTTAAAAAATATATTAAATTATTTATTAAAGTAATTATAATATAAAACTTTAGAGAATTAAAGTTTAATTTTTTTTTTATTTTTTTTTATTAAAAATTATTAAAGATAATATAAATTTTTAGATTTTTAGATATTAATATAAAAAAATATTATATTTTATATATAAGTTATAAAGAGTATAATAATAAAATTAAAGAGAGCTTAGAGAGAGATAATTAGATTCTTTTATTAAATTATAATTATAATATTTAATTTATATAAATTAATAAATTTATTTTTAAATTAATATATAAGTTAAATATTTTATTTTTAAATATTTTAATTAATTATTAATATAGATAATATTTTATTTTAAATAAAGTATTTTAGAAATAGAAATAATAAGAAAATAAGAGTTATTAAGTATTATTATTAGATATATTATAAATTAAATAATATAAATAAATAAGTCCTTTATTAAATTTCTATATTTTTATTTTATATTTTTATTTTATTTATTATAAACTAGTTAATCTAGAGAAGAAATAAATTTAAAATATTAAATTTATAAAGATAGAGTTAATTTTAAATAGTTTTTTATTAGATATATAAAAAGCGTAATATAATTTTTTAAGATTTTTTTTTTAAAAAACTAGTTATTATAATATTAATATCTTTATATAATTAATAAATTAGACTTATTATCTCTCTAGATATATATATATATATAAATACTTTTAGAATATAGCTATTATTTTTATAGAGTTATAATATTAAATTATTAACTCTTTATTTTATTTATAAAATTTATTTATTAATCTTTATCTTATTATTAATTTTATTTTTAATAATTATCTAAAGAATAGTAATAAAGAGTTTATTTAAGATAGTTAAAGCGTAGAAATTATAAGTCTATATAATTTATTTTAAAAAGAGCTTTTCTAAAATAGAATATTAATATTTTAATAAAAATATTCTTAATCTAATTATTTTTAGATATAAAAATATTATTTAGAAATTTATAAAGAATATAGTATATTATTAGATAAAATTAAAAATAAATAAATTATTTAATTAGAAGATAATAGATTATAGAATATTATAGCTATATAATAATTTATTATAGATTAAAATAAAAGATATTAGAGAAATAAGTTATTTTTTTTTAAATTTCTTTATATTATAATAATAATAATTAGATATAATTAATTTATAATCTAATTATATAGATAAATATAATAAATAGTTATAAGATATTTCTAATATATAGTAAGTTATTTCTAAATTATCTCTAAGATATCTCTTTTATCTTCGCTTTTTTATACTCTCTCTATATTTATTAATAGCGCTCTTTTATATAATAGTATTTTTATATTTTATTAATAATTATATAGTATTCTTATACTTTTGACTTTTATATTATTTATTATTATATCTAAATTAATATTTCTTTTAAATTAATAGTAATTAGAGATAATTAATTATTATAATTTATATTTATAGCGATAAGTATTAATATATTAATAGATTTATATATAAATATTCTCTATTTTAGATTATATAATAGCGATAAATTAATTATAATAGAAATATAAAGAATATAAATAATTTTTATAATTTTATAGATTAGATAACTTATAAGTCTAATTTATAAATATATTAAAAATATTTTTATAATATTAGATAACTTATAAATCTAATTTATAGATATATTAAAAATATTTATACGATATAATAATTTAAATAGCTAATCTCGTATTATAAATAGATTAGCTTTTTTTCTCTTTTCTATTTAATTAAAAGTAGATATATTCTTTTATATTATTAACGAGAATTAAACTAATAAGATAAAGATATTAAAACTATTTATTTCTAAGATTAGCTTTCTTTTTAATATATCGCCTATTTAATAGTATTATATTTCTATTATATATCCCCTTTTATCTCTTTATTCTTAGCGTATTTTTTAAAGAGTCTTTTAATATATAGTAAATTAATATTATAAATTGAAGAGGTATATTAATTATATCGCGTTTTTTTAAAATAAAATTCTATCTAACGAAGATAATATAGTATAATTAAAGTATGTAATTTATCTACGCTTTTATTATATATACTTTAATATTACTAACTACTTAATCTAGTAAATATAAGAAATATATAAATATTATTAGATATATATTACTTTTTAACTCTAGTATATCGCTCTATAAGTATTCTACTAATAAAAGATTACTAATTAATTTACGATAGTTAAAGATTAGATAAATATTATAAAATATATAAATAAATAAGATTAGAGAAATATGAAGAGGGTAATTACTTATATTACTAATTAATTATACTTTTACTTATATAATATATTTTATAAATAATAGTAATTCTATATAAGATATATATATGAATTAGTATCGACTAGATTCGATTTATTATATGAAATAAAAGTAATACTTAGTTTAAATAATTCGATATCTACGGAGATAGAACTAAAAGATCTTTAATAAATTCCTAATAGATCTTCAATAGATCTTTCATAGATCTTTAATAGATTTTTGAATATTATTCGATAAGTTACTAACTATTATTTAAATATAGAGTTATTTAAATTCTACTATCAAATAAAATAAGTAGTTGTATTAAGCGAATTATTAAGGTTAATAGTAGATTTTTAGAAATAGCATATTTAACTCTCTATCTATAGAGATATATATTTTCTAAAATAGTCTATTAACTAGTCGAGGAAATATCTGTTATAACTGAATAGTGGGGACGATAGGTTTCAAAAACGAGTTATCTACGCTATATGAACTGTATATAGATATATCGTCTTTCGTACTACCGGCCCCTATAAGGTATTTCTTTTTATCCCTTTATTCTTAACGCGTCTTTATTTAAAACTTAAAAAGCTTTTTAATATATAATAAGTTAATATTATAAATAAAAGAGATATATTAATTATAATATAATTAAATTATAGATAAAATTCTATCGAATATAGATAATATAATATAGTTAAGATATATAGTTTATCTACGCTTCTATTATATATACTTTAATATTATTAATTACTTAATCTAGTAGATATAAGAAGTATATAAATATTATTAAATATATATTACTTCTTAATTCTAATATATTACTTTATAGGTATTCTATTAATAAAAGATTATTAATTAATTTATAATAGTTAAAGATTAGATAAATATTATAAAGCGTATAAATAAATAAGATTAGAGGGATATAAAGAGGGTAACTATTTATATTACTAATTAATTATACTTTTACTTATATAATATATTTTATAAATAATAGTAATTATATAAATAATTCGATATCTACGAAGATAGAATTAAAAGATCTCTAATAGATTCTTAACACATCATCAATAGATTTTTAATAGATTTTTAAACGCTATTCGATAAGTCGATAACTATTATTCGAATATAGGGTTATATAAATTATATAATTAAATAAAATAAGAAGTTCTATAAGATAAGTTATTTATCTTAATAGAAGATTTTTAAGAATAGTATATTTAACTCTCTAACTAAGGGGATATATATTAATTAAAATAGTCTATTAACTAGTCGAGAAAATATCTATTTTAACTAAATAGTGGGGACGATAGATTTTAAAAACGAGCTATCTACGCTATATAAACTATATATAGATATATCGTCTTTCGTACTATCGACCTCTATAAGATATAATAATAATTATAAAGTTATAATCTTTAAAAAAAGAATAAAGTATTATTATAAAATTTAAATATATATATTTTATAATTAAAGAAGAACTTTAATTATAAATAATTTAAATCTTTTAAAATATTAAAGAAAATAAATATATAGATTTATAAGCTAGATCTCTTTATTAGATATAAAAAAAAATTATATTTTATATATTATTATTAAAGCTATAATATTCGCGTAATAATAATTTAAAATTATAAATAATTTTAATTAATAAAGAAGAAGAATAGAAGATTAATAAGATATTAAATAAAAAAGTTTATAAGAGTAAGATTAAATATCTTATAAATTATAAAGACTTCTTATTTTATAAAGCTTTATAAAAATTAATAAAATATTTTAAAAATATTAAAATTTAATTAAAAAATTTAAATAAATAAAGAAGTTATATAAATTAATATTTAAGATAAAATTATTAAAAGAAATTAAAAAATAAGATAAATTAAGAAAGTAATAATAATAAAGAGTTTAAATAAATAAATAAAATTATAATTAAAAGATTTAATAAATATAATTAAAAAATTTATAAACTTATTCTAAAGCGTTAAAGCGTTATATATTATAAAAAAAATTATTAAGATTATATATATAATTATTACTATCTAATATTAATCTATCTATTCTTTTATATTAAAAAATAATTTTTTATTTAAAAAATTTATTAAATAATAAAAAAATTTAATAGTAGAGATAGTAAAAGAAATAATTAAAGAGAGAGCGAAGATAATAATATTATATTAAAATTTAATAATATAATAAATAGTTATTTATACTAACTATATACTCTAATATATATTAATTAAAATATTTTATATTAAATTATATTTATAAAATAGAATAAATATCTTCGCTAAAGTAAACTATAATAAAAATACTAATTTAAAAAGAAAAGAGTAATAAGTTAATTATATAAAGATAATCTTCAAAAAAATATTATTTATATTTACACTAATATAAGCTAGCGAGCGAAGCGATATAAATTATATAAAAATTATATATAAGTATATATATATAATATAAGTAAAAGAAGTCTTAATATATATTAGCGTAATCTCTTAATTATTTAATAACTTTTTTATTTATAAAAAATAATAATAATAATAATAATAAAAGCTATTAAAACTTTTTCATTAAGTATATCTTTAGAATAGATATAAATATCTATTAATAATAGCGAGGATAATAAAAATTATAATAGTTATAAGTATTTAATAATCTATAGAATTATAAGAATAAAGATTAGATATTATTATTAATATATTAATATACTTTTTATATTATCTAGAAAGTATTATAAAGTAATTTTTAAGATATTTATTATATATAAAATTAATTTAAATAGTTTTAATCTTACTTAATTATTATCTTAATTAATATATATATTATACTATTATAATAATATATAACTCGCTATCGCGATATTATAATAAGAATAAATAAAAATAAAAATAATAGATATAGAGAATAATTAAGTATTTATTTATATTTATATTAATATTATTAATAAAAAGAATAAAAATTAAATTAAAAATAAGATTTTTATATTTATTAATATAATTTTTAATAATTATAATAATAGAATTTTTATAATTATTAAAGTAATAATAATAATAATAGTATATAATACTAGTAATAATAGTATATTATAATAGAGTAATAATATACTCGTATTTTATTAATTAAGATAATAATATATATAGCGATACTATTATAATTTAATATATAGATATATTAATATATTTAAAAAGACTTTAAAATAAATAATTTAAATACGCTATTATAATATATATTAATTTAAATTATATTTAAATTAGTAATAAATAGTATATATAATATAAATAAATCTATAAGTATTTAATTATAAAATTTAATAATAATAAAATTTAGAGATTGAATTTTTTAAAAGAGAATATAATTATAAGAGTAAAAGCACTTAAAGCGAATTAATAGACTCGCTTATATTATTTATTAGAATATAAGCTATATAATTAAAATAAATATTTAATATACTTAATAAAGTCTTAAATATTTATAAATTCTCTTTCTTCTTCTTTTTTCTTTAGTTATTAGTTTATCTAATAATTAATCTATCTATTCTATTAATTATATATCTAGATCTCGTAATTATATAGCTACTACGTAGTTTTATTAAAAGAGATCTTACTATCTTATAATATATTATTTAATTTTAAAATAACTTTCATTTTTTCTACTAAAATTTATTAAAATTTATTTTAAATTATAAAACGTAGTTTACGCTTTTAAATAAAAAAAGAATAATAAAATTTAATCTTATAATTATTTAAAGATAAGGAATTCAAATATCGCTTATTAAAAACTTATTTACTCTATTAAGAATATTCTTTAATATAAGCTTAGATAGTCGAGTAGTAATAATTCTAATAATATTTAAAACTATTTCGCTTCGTTCTCGATTCGAATTAATTAATCTCTCTCGCTAAAAAATTATAAAAGTATAAAATTATAATAATCGTAAAATTATAATAATCGTAAAATTATAATAATCGTAAAATTATAGAATTAATAAAAATTCTATAAATAGTAAAATTATAAAAATAAAAATATATATAAAATAATAATAATAGATATTAAAATATACTTCTTATTAATTCAATCTATATTAACTTTAATTTAATTAACTCTCTAGAAACTTATTATTAATATAACTTCTCTTTTCTCTATTAAATTTTTTCTATTATTATTTTAATTATAGAACTTATTTTACGCTTTTTAATAATTTATAAGATATAAAATTCGATCTTATATTTCTAAGTAAATATTAAATTAAAGTATTTTCACTCTTCGAGAGTTAAACTTAATCTCGAAATTAGATTTATAAATTACTTTTTATAAATTTAATTTATAGATCTTTGCTTATTAAATATTATAATATTATAATAAAGCTTTTTTAATTTTTTAAGTATCTAATTAATAAGCTAATTAGTATATATAAAAGAATAAGATAGAGCTAAGCTATAAAATCTTGAATTTGTATGTGCAGTCAATTATAAATTCGGGTTCGCTACGCTTTTTGGTTAGACCGGCTGAGTCATCGCGGGTAAATAAATTAGCGTCCGCAACTATCAAAATCTCTTATTCTACTTTTAACCCTTTAATAACTTTACTATTTTCTATTGAAATTTTTAGATTTTTCTTTCAAATTATAGCCCGCAACTTGCGCTTTTTAATGCTTTAAGAATTCTGAAATTCGGTCTTATAATTACCAAAAAGTAAGGCACTCAAATATCGCTCACCAAAGATCGCTTATCAAATTTACTCGATAGCCCTAATTAAAAAAATGATTATGAATTTAATTTATAGGCCTTTACTCGTTAAATTATAAATAATATATTAATAAATATTCTATAATTTAATTTTATAATCTATTATAAGTAATAGATAAAGTACTTAGTTAATTAGATTTAACTATAAAGAGTATTATAAATATATATATCGCTAAGTCTTAGTAAATCTTTCTTATCTCGATAAATTCTTTAATTTAATTAGATAATATATTTTAATAGATATTTATTAGATTAATTATAAAGCTCTATAAAGAAAGAGTTTAATTATAATACGAGCGTTAAGAGTTACGTAATTTAAATTTAAATATTAGACTTTATATCTTATAGAAATAAAAAAAGGCATAGCTTTTTCTTCTTCTTTCTCGCTAAGTAAGAGTGAAATGAATAAATTGACACATCGGGCAAGATGGAGTTTCAAGTGCAGACGCATATATATCGACCGCGGCGCGAACAGTCAAAGGATACGTATCGACTGACACAAAGATCCTGGATTCTACAGGCCTCAATTTCAACACTCGCAATCCACCACTGAATCATTCCTTCTTCGCTGATGGTGGGAAGTACGCATCCAACTCCTTGCCGTCCTCTGTGACCCACGACGACCAGGATTCGGCAGGGTTCCTTCGTATGGTTGTACCACTGATGCAGAGTTCCTCTTTGCAGTAGGTAGTCACCAGCCTTTATGATCGTCTCATCTCCGCGGTCGAGCTTCATCGTGATCTCTCGAGATAGTCTGTTTTATGTCGAACAAAGTGCATATACTTAGGATCTACTCACCTCTGCCGAACTGTAAGCCCCATTTGTCGTCGGCCATTCGGTCTGAGGCTATGGAGATAAAGCGAGGGCAAAGTGTTTCAGAGTTAGCTGTGGTGGTTGCGCCTTTCCGCTTTCGCGTTTCTTGGAAAGTTACAGCGTATTTGAAGGCTGGCTAGAGCCTAAAGGCCGAGGGTATCTCTGAGCAGGCACAATCGACAAAAGGTGGGGAATGTATGCCGTGCCGGTTTCCTCTAGCTAAGAACTAAATCGGAGACGAGCGCACACTCAATCTTCGACAAGCCGCTCTTTGCAGCTCTAATGAACAAGTTCTGCATCGCTTCATGAGAAGACAAAAATTTCAACGTTACCATTGTTCAAAGCCCATCGTGATAGAACGCTAAACTTACCGATGATGTCTTGAATAGCTGGATCTCGCTGCTTGCCATCCTCCCAGCCCACTGTTCGCGCTTGCTGACAGCAAAATTCCCTCTTCACCACCCCAAAGCTACTTGGTCAAGTCAAGACTCTTACAACAGACCCTCAAGCGCAATCCACATCGAGCCACTCCCGTCGCACCAAGCTCAAGATAAACGCGCAGGTAGCAAAGCTCTTTCCCATTAGAATGGTATACACGCGTTTCTGGATTCTACTAAAGACAGAAACATTAAGGCGAAGGTTGATAAAGCCGTAGACCAAGATTAGTGAGAACTTGTCTTCACCTGAACGTCCTTGTCAAATCTCCAAACCCCATCATTGCTGGAATTGCACGATGCTTGAAGACTCTTCTCGTCAACAAGCTGGACAATCAACGCCCTTACCCATAACGGAAGGTGGCTCCATGTCATTGTTAAATCCCCTTGTCGACGTTTAGGGGAGTTGCCGGAAGCTCTCGATGTTCGGCGACAAGAAACCTGATGGGCCCGAAGAAACGTGGTTCTTCCCAAGGAAATCGGATCCTTTTTGGTGGAAACATGCAGCACAGATAGGCATTCCTTGCTTTCAGCGCGATTGACTCCTCAATCTCGGCCTCTGTTCTCGCGCATCATGAGTTCGTCCTCAGTTGTATTTCCGAAGACGGTGCCGGGCGATCAATGCATTTGGTTTCGAGGTAAAGAGCCTTCGTACATGACACGAAGCCTAGGTTGTCGCATTTTTGGGCACCCTAGACAGATTCAGACTACGCACTTGGGGATTTGTATTTCTTCCCTCGCTGCTGTCATGTACTCTGGGCAGGGTTTTTTGATATCACCAACCGGTAATGTGGATCCACTGAAGGGGCGACTGGCGCCAGCCAGGGTTTCTTTTGGTGACGTAATACGTCTACCGACCCCGATGCAGCGGGAATTGGTGGGAGCAATCCGGTGATGAGGTTGTCGGTGTCGATGGCGGGCCTTAAGAGACTTAGCTTCCTAAATCAATGTCTACTCGATGTACGGTATACCTACGCCCGACGCAAGCTGAAGTAGGCCGTTGCTCGGGTATGTCGGTCGAGGTCCATCAAAATCCGGTCATACGGTCTGATCAGGGTGTTGACAGCAGTTAAGTCTCTCCGTGAAAGACTGGACTGGACTCTTGCTCCATCTTTTCCAACACCCAAGCTTTGTTTCGCCTCGTGAGTCTTCTTGATTCTTGATCGATGTGAAGGGTACCGGTATGCTGGCTGTTGTACCAAGAAAGCCGTCATTAAAAAACACATGTTCTTCAAAGCGTCTGGAGAATCGTCTAGAAAGCCTTGCAGACAACTGAAGGGGTTGTCATATGTCTTTTAATCCTTATAAGCGAATAGAAAGTGTCCACATTCACAGTCAGGGCTAACTCATTCACGCTGACCAGCTGGGAAAACATGTCTTTTAATCCTTGTAAGCGAATAGAAAGTGTCCACATTCACAGTCAGGGCTAACTTATTCGCGTTGACCAGCTGGGGAAACAGTGCTGTTCTCATGGAGCCAGGCGGAATTGTGGGCTCGAGCGGAAGACCGCTCCGTCTAAATATGTATTTGTGTGTGCTGGGGTCATGAGCTTGCGTTAGGTTACTCCAATGCGGGTTTCCCGGAGTAAGACACAACTACACAAGCATCCTGCTCGTCTGAGGCTCTGGCGTAAGCCTCTCAATACTCTCAATACTCGGCAGGCATTTCGGGAAAACCGCTAGGAGGATCGGTACGATGCATACCAATGTAAGATTAGAATTATCAATGAAAGAAAAGTGCAGTCTTGCACTGACTAGGACAAGAGTGTATTTTCCGGCGCAAAGGAAAGGCAGAAAAGGCAGACTCGGAAGAGATTGAATCTCTATGAGCTCTGATTGATGTTACTTCCTACTTATTAGCCAGACAGCATTATGCTCTCCCAGCAATGGCCAAAAGTGCTTTCGGAAGGATCTAGATTCCGAGAGGTACTATTGACCGAACATTTCCACTTGGGGATTTTGGGTGGATGTGCATGCCAAGCTTTTCCCACAACCCCCACCTTGTTGCCAAGAAGCCAAGTAGCCAAGAAGCCAAGAATAATAGTGCAGTAGTTCAGCCTCTTTTCTCGCTCTTTCGACCCTTAGGTTCTCCGACCCTTGCCTTTATCAAGACCCTGTCTCCCAAGTCACAACCCTTTAAAGTATTCCTCTTACCATTTTCGATCCCACGCGCATATTCAAACAAACTGCTTTTCCCCATCCAAGGGAATTCCTTCCTTCTTCGATCCTGACTTTGAAGTTTATTGCTCTTGGCACCCACCCCCCCCCCTCAATCCATCCCCTTCCTCATCCACCAAATCAGCAATATTTCCACAAGAAAAAAAAACCAAAAAAAAAAAAAAAAAAAAAACCAAAAGTCAAAAATCTGTCACACCCTCCCTCTCTGCCAAATTCGGGCTGAAACACAACATTCCAATAGAGAAGAAACCCATGACTCGGGACTCCCACTAAAAAGTATCCACACTATCTTCCCGCTTAGTCATACAGAGATTAAGGCAAGCGTCTCCCTTCTTTCCTTTCCCCTTTCCGTCCTCGTCTCCATCCAACAACCAAACTTGACCCTTTCTCGATGAGGAGCTTTTGACGACAGCACGCTCTCTCTAACCCAACGCAGTAACCCTAATCCAAACATATCAACTTCCATACCGAATCGGGTCGAACTCAATCATTTACCCACTACTCTCTTCATTTCTACCTTCATTCTCTCAACTCGACTTCAGCAATGGCCGACATTGCTGATCCCAATGCCTCCCCCGGCGGTCACGACGACGCGACCGGCAACGGGAATGGCGCCGACCCTCGAGGCATCAAGCGTCCTCGCGTTAGTACCGCCGCCGACGACGACGATGATGACGACGACAAGCCTGGACGTGAGAGGAGGAAGATTGACATCAAATTCATTCAGGATAAGTCTCGTCGGCACATTACTTTTTCGAAGCGCAAAGCCGGTATCATGAAGAAGGTATGCTTGGCAACATCAAACAGCCATCGCGCCGTCTCTTAGAACAAGACGCTACCAACTCAGTGCTAACTCATCGCTCTCCCCAGGCCTACGAGCTCTCGGTCCTCACCGGCACCCAAGTCCTGCTCCTCGTCGTCTCCGAGACTGGACTAGTATACACCTTTACAACCCCCAAGCTACAACCTCTCGTCACAAAGCCCGAGGGCAAGAACCTGATCCAGGTATGTTGCCTGATCTGTCCATCATGACACACACTCGTCCTAACGCTCGATCTCTAGGCGTGCCTCAATGCGCCCGAGCCCGCTCCGGGGAACGAGAATGGCGTTGACGCCGAATCAACCGTCGACTCTCCTGAAGACGTCAGTCACGCGCAAATCCCAGCTCCACAGGCAAGCATGCCTCGAGGCGGCGGGATGCCACCGAGTTACGGAATGACACCTGAACAACAACACCAAATGGCATACCAGCAATACATGCAGAACCAGCAACAAGGCGTCGGAGGACACTATCCCATGCCTCCACAGGGTATGATGCAGCAGAACTCCTCATCCTAGAGAGCGAATGCTGAGATGCGTTCTGCTAGAGCGATAGACGATTGCGATGAATGGAATTAGGGAGGAACATGGAATATCGACACTCGGCCTGTACTAATCCAAAAGACATGCCTGAAAAGCAGGCGCAAGTACACGATGGGGCAGGAGGAGTTTAGGCGCAAACATGTTAGGTGTTTGGTTGCTTTGTTTTCTCATGCATGCATGCTTCGGCCCTCGACATGGGCGAGACACTTACACGTCACACACTAGGGCCACTGCAAATAGATGGGGCGAGGATGATTCACTTTGTACCTGCGAAAGCAACTATGGTCTATCTTCTAGCTTGAGCATTCTGATCAGCAATCAACCTACTAGTACCACTCCTCTTCTACCAGGTCACCTCGTACCCGCAGAACTTTGGTCATCAGGCTTTCTCAACCATTGCGATAACGAGCACAGGCTGCGCCGGGGTTTCGGGGTTTCGATAGCTGAGTTTGCTTGCAGACATGGTGGAGAGAGAATGAGTCCCAACTGAGAGCACAAGAGAAAATCCTTTGCACATGTAGCCATAAGCACAGAGAGATCTTCATCATCAAAACCCAGACAGCTTTGATGTGTATTACATGACTTTGGTAGATTGTCTGTGGTGCACGGTGTTTTCTCGAGCACAGACGCGGACATTACGAGTAGCGGCGATCTTCCGTACCAAAGAGCTCGGCTGTCTGTCGGAGCTCGCGTCAAAACGATTCCTCTCGCAACTTTGCGCTTCAAGACCACCATGCAGGTCTGCTCGTCGGATCCTTCTCGATTGAAGACAAGGACACTTCTTGCGCTCATCATTCCGATGCGGTAGTATGGGTCAGCTTGGCGGCCTTTCGCCGCAAGGCAGCGTTGTAGTAAGTCTTAAGGATAGCTTGTTGGGGCAGGCGTGGTACAGCTACTAATCACAGGAATCTCTCAGATCGGTATCTTCGTTGGACTCATCTCCACTTCTGTCCAGTCATTGGGCCTCACACTGCAACGAAAGTCGCACATATTAGAGGATGAGAAAGACCCCAATGACCCCCGTCGGCCGCCGCACAGACGACGGAGATGGCAGGTTCGTGGAGGCAGCATACCTCTCAGCGTGGGGCTTCTGGCTGACTCTTCTTTTCAAGCTTGGTATGCTCATGTTCATAGTTTCGAACATTGCCGGAAGCACAATTCAGATCACCACCCTACCTCTTCCGGTTTTATCAACATTGCAAGCTGTATGATTGACGAAATCTCTCCAGTCCTAGGATGACTGCTTATGGCTTCATAGTCTGGCTTGGTGTTCAACTCTATCTGCGCTACTCTCATTCTGGGAGAGCCTTTCACACGATGGTCTTTCGGAGGCACAGTCTTGGTCTGCGGTGGAGCTGTGCTGATTGCAATATTCGGAGCCATCGGAGAACCTGCGCATAATCTCGACCAACTTCTTGCACTTCTGGAAAGGCGGCAGTTCATTCTGTGGATGATCGGCCAAGCTATGCTAGTGGTAGCCATCATTGCTGGGGCGAAAGCTCTCAAATACATGAATCCCTGGACCAGCCACAGTCCACGGATGCGCCTCTTCAAGGGCATGGCTTATGGCGCCGTCAGCGGAATCCTGTCTGCACACTCTCTACTGGTCGCCAAATCAGCAGTCGAATTGCTTGTCCGTACGATTGTGGACAGACATAATGAGTTCAACCGATGGCAGTCCTGGATGATTCTGCTCGGCTTACTTGCTCTCGCCCTTACTCAACTTTACTACTTGCATCGCGGCCTGAAACTTTGCTCCACTAGCATATTATACCCCTTTGTTTTCTGCGTGTACAATATCATTGCCATCTTAGACGGCCTCATCTACTTTGATCAATCATCACGACTTTCTTTCCTTCACGCCCTTCTGGTAGGCCATCGCTACTAGGCCCTCTCTCCTTTGGATTATGAGACCGTTAACACGGCCGCAGATTGCCCTAGGCACCGTCATTCTCCTTATCGGCGTTCTCGCTCTCTCCTGGCGCCTCAACAATGACCCGGCAACTAGACTCTCCGTCTCTCAAAACACGCTCATTCCGGGCATGGGCTTCGTCGATGACGACAGCGACTCCGAAGCGGAGGGGAACACTCCAGAATCCCAGATGGACGAAGAGGCAAACCTAGCTAATGGCAATGATTCGCCCTTCAATAATCACCGCAACTCTCACCGCATCTCCTCTTCTAATGATCCTCGCACGCCTACCATGAAGAATAACGACTTGTTGAGCATCACGCGTCTGCGCAGAAAGGGTATGACAGAGTCTGAAGAGATATGGGAAGAGCTGGAAGACGATGCTCTTGCCGAAGTGTCACCTTTCTCACGCCTCAGGAGCAGTGCACGATCCACCCCTTCTTCAAAACTACCATCTCGAGGAAATCCCATGGACGAAAGTCCAGATGAATCAACGGCGCTCTTAGCAAGGTCTGGCACGGGCAGGAGCTACAGGGACAGGAAGAGGAGATATTCAACGCCGATTTTGGAGACCCAGGAGAGGGAGAGAAGGAGAAGGTCAGCGTCGTCGCAAGAGGCATTGGGCGGCTGGTGGAAGTTGAAAAACTGGTGGAGAGGAAAGGAAAGGAAGGGTAAAGGGAAGGGTACCGGCAATGGCAATGGCAATGGCAATGGGAACGGGAGCGGCGATACTGCCTGACAGGGTAAGAGACGGCAAGAGCGTTAAGGCACAATGAAGAATGTCTTTGAACTACTATTTGCGTACATACAAGAGACATTCGGTGGCGTCTGAGCCGTGCATTATCGACAGGACTCCAACGGTTAGACGAAAGCGATGCTTCCCCCTGGCCGCATATCTATGTAATGATAGTATGATTACCCAAACAACAAGACAAATAGACAGCGTTAACTCCAAAGAAAAACTCCCGGTGCTCTGGCCGTCGCTGGCCCAAGCGACCTGTGTAGACGTGAGAAGTTTCAGGGGGTTCTTTGCGGTCGGGTGGATGGTTGAACTGGTAAAAGTGTCTATGCATGTCGAATGGATATAATCTACTAGTCCTTGCCTCAAGTGAAGCTTTATGCTCAGGCTTTCTAATTACAGTTTTCTAGTTACAATTTTCCAATTACACGGGTCCGATGACATGGATTGATCGCGCCTCCAGCCATAAAGCACAAGCATGCTGCTACTGCTGAAGACGGGGACCCATCTGTCCACTCCACAATCTAAGCAACCAGTTGGACGTATCTCTATCCGTCTGAAGCTCCAAGAGATTCTAGGGTGTCTGCTGCCCTAGTGGACAGTCTTTCGAGACAGAGCATTCTGAATTCTGATGTTCTCACTGGTCAACGTCGATCGAAGCTATTACATTTTGTTAGCACCACCAGCTGCATCATCTGATTGCGTGGTCACCAACCTGTCTGGATGCACGATTCCCGCCAGGAGAGTCCTCTGAGTACCGTCGATGCTGCCCGCCGCCGCCGCTAGCCTCATTCCAATGGAAGAGAAGACCAGCTTCATCGATCCTGCAGGGAAAGAGCTGCTACATGGCGCCAGCCAGTCTATAATCTCATCGATTGCCGGGTCTAAATCTGGCTGCCTGCCATGCTCGAAGCCATATTCTCCTTCGTACTTTTTAGGGATGTTGGCAGCGTCAATGTACGTTGCCAATATTGGCAACACTTCATCTTCCGTCGGCATCATGAGTTTGGAAGCTGTGAGAGGATCGATCCAGTCTTTGGCCCATATCCAGAGCCTTGGGAGGTATGACGGAGCACCAGTGACCTGGTTATTGTCGGTTAGATGCTTTCGTGTTGGTGCTTTGTTGCAGAGACCCGGTTGTGGAGCGGATCCATTCAACTCACGATTACACGATCTAAGAGTTCGGGTTAGGCATCCGCGAGTAGCTTGCTAAAAAGCTGGAGCCAACTTCTGATCCTCCAGATCTGCATCAGGGACACCGCCGAGATATCGGCAATGACTGTGGCTTGAAAGATTGGTACCTCTGGACTCGGTCTCTTGCGGATTCGAGAGCAAAGAGGCCACACAAATCTGACCATGCCTTCAAACACGGCGACTGCGCGGAGGGTCACCGCAGAAGGCAATCCTGTCGGTGTTGGTTGTGCAATCGATGAGAAATCGCAGGACTTCTTGAAACTTCCCAGATTGGAAGTAAGGTATTTCATATCGAAAAGGCAAATGGTCAAGCCCCGCTTGTCTCGACAACCCGTCCAGGCCATGAACTGCAGCGGTGTTAGAGAATGATAATCACGTTCGGGGGACATGACACACAAGCTTGCGAGTTTCTTCGTAGTCAACGACATCGACATTCTCATAGAACCTGACGAAGCTGCTGTCATTGCGCGCTTGGCATGGCGCCCAGAAGAAGTCGAGTGCTTTTTGAACATGAAATTGGCGAGCACGTAAGAAGCGTCTGCAAGGGGGTCGCGCGGAAGTGAGGTGAGGCCCAATAATGACCGCAGGAACCTTCACAATTACGTACGTATGGCGAAGGCATGCTTGGGAAGTGGGACGCAATCATGACGAGTTATGAAGGAGCACAACCAGAGCATGGTATTGAATGCTGTCAGAGAATCCTTATTGTAGTACAACCAAGAGCGTAGAACGAAGGAGAAGTTGACCCATCAGATTCGACGATGGTGGTGCCATATTGAAAAATGGAGAGACGCCAAAGCAAAGAGCACTTAAACGTGGAATAGAGACTGAACTCACAGGAGGGTGACATCGTCATTGATACCGTCACACATATCATCGGAAGTGATGTACTTGGGTCTAATTAGAAGGGTATTCGCCTCGCATTCGGGGTTGAAGTGGTAGGAGGCAGATGCTTCTATCTTGGATAAGTCCGAGAACTCGGACACAGTTGATTTCGGGTTCACCCCCCGGGAGCAGACATTGATATCTAACTGTTGAAGCAGCAAAGATGCCAAAGTAAATGAAGGATGGGAACTAGAGCATCAGCAGCATAGAATGTAGGCTTTAGTTAGCGACCGGTAGACATGATCAAGTGTCAGTGAAAGGGTCTGGGTGTGAGGAAGCAATGTTACGCTTTGACCGAAGTGACATGCTCATGAATCTTTTGTTGAAGTTAAGGTATGTGCTCACAGACCTCTACTGATTCATGTTCAAGTGAGCGTTGTACACGTTTCACTACCTTGAGTTGAGACTGCTCAGGAGGGTCAGCATGTCGTGGAAAAGGAAATGAATCGCCTCCTGTAGTCACTTTCTGAGGTCTGCACGCAAAGTCTAGAGACTTCTGCGCCCAAGATCTCGGATAACGCCCCGGCTGAAGGGTTGCCTGAACAATGCCCCAGATCTGCTTCGGAATGGCACCCGACCCGAGCCCGATCTGGCCCCAATGGCCCCCAATAGAGCCACCTAAAGTTCAATCAATGCGCTCCCAGGAAACAGTTGTAGAGTCCTCCACTACACGGCCGCCTTCCGAAAACGGCTAGAGCTGCTACTAGCGGCTGCGCCCAGATCCTGTTGGTTTTGACGGCTTATGGCCATTAGCCACGGCTTATGGCCATTAGCCACAATGTGGCTGGGGGCTACAGCCATATAGCCATGGGCAAACATAGCCATGGGTAACATAGCCATGGGTAACATAGCCATTGGCAACAGCCATATAGCCATAGGCAACAGCCATATAGCCATAGGCAACAGCCATATAGCCATAGCTATGGTGTGCCAGGGTAATCAGTTTACTTGGCGTATATGTGGAATTAACACGCCTAGAAGGCTAAGATGTAATCTCCGAAGCAATTCGATTTATTATAGACCATAAGTCGAAATCGAATAACTTGAAAGGACGAATTTTTAATGATTTAATAAGCGACTTTTTGTATTTATATTAGATCTATACTCACTTATATAAAGTTCTTTTCTTATATTCTATTTATTTATATATATAATTTATTTATATAGTATTTATATATAGCTCTAACTCTAATTATATTAGATATAGCTTATTATATTATTAATAGATTATAAGCTTAATTAGCTATTAATCGAGATCTTAATCTTTTATTATATCTATCTACTATCGCTATAGTCTCTCTAAATATTAAAGAATATAGTTATTTTAAAGATTTTATCGAAGAATACTCGGGGGTAAAGCTATAGTAGATTAAGAAATAAGATTATTTATTCGCTAGATAGATAGCGTTATTAATTAAGGGCCTTTTTTATTTAAAAGAAAAGAAAAAGAAGAAAAAAGAGAGGGAGAAGAATCTTTTATTCGATTTAGATAATTTACTAATAATTAACTTATTAAAGAAACTAAATAAGAGATTTATTAGTAAATTATATGTTAAAATAAAAGTTTTAAAGAATTTAAACTATCATCTATAAGTCTAGAATCATTAATAGTTTCTTAAGAAATAAGATATTTTTGAAATAGTATTAGAGGAATTATTAATATTTATACGATTTAATAGAAAGTTAATTAAATAATAGATTATTTTAATTAAATAAATTATTATATTAATTAGAGGTAACGTTAATTGAAATTAGAAGAGTTATATCGCTTATCTTATTACTTTTAAATCTATATAGAATAAGCTTTATCAAATTTATAGAATAAGTAATAAAGAACGCCTTTTTATTATACTATAGAAGTTTCTTAAATATATTAAATTAATAAATTAGACAATTAATTAAATAGTAATAGATTTACGAAATCTATAGAACGAAGTTATAAATTTAAATCTAGTCTATATATTATATAATCTCACTATAGCGATAATAATTATAAATATTTACTAGAGAAATAAATTCGATATAGCTAAATATAATTTAAAAATTAATAATAATTTTATTATCGAAATAATTATAAAATATTTATAAATTATAAAGTAAGATAGATAGATTAAGAATAAAAGCTTATTTATATATAATAAATAAAAGAGCTAGCTAGATTAAAAATCTCTTAGAGATATAAGTAAGATAGAATATTATAATTATAAGAAAATTAAGTATTATAAGAGAGAGTATTTAAATAAAAAGAATAAAAAGGATAAGAATTATAAGACGAAGGATTTAGATAAATAAAATTATAAATTAAAGAATTAATTAAAGAGTTTAAAAATATTTAAAGATAATAAGTAAAAATACTTAAATTATATTATTATAGTAGCGAATAAATTAGATAATAATAATAATATTAATAATATAAGCGATATATATAATTAAAAGAAAGATTTATAGATAATTAGAGAAAAGCTAGAGTCTATAGATAATATACTATTAATAAAGAATTTCTTTATAATAATAGACTTTTTAGAAGATAGTAGCTGGCTAATAAATTTCGAAGCGACTTATTATATAATATTAAATAAGAAACTATTTATTAATTTATAGCCTTATTAAAAGAAAATGAAATTCGATAATTAAAGTAAGTTAATGGTGAGAGATAGAGGAATTATTCGAATTTATATAGGCAATTATATATAGATTATAGAGGATATTCTATATATTCTAGAAATAAATAATAATCTACTATCTATTATAGTATTAAATCGAAAGAATTTTAAAATATAATTCGAAAGTTTATATATTAGAATTATTAATATATCTATAGATAAGATAATAGTAAGAGGCTATATAAGAAATAATCTATATTAATTAATTAAATTAATATCTAATAGAGTATTCGCTTTTAAAGAATCTAAATCTCTTATTAAAAGTATATCTATATCTACAAAATAAGAATAAATTAATTATTTTTAATTAATATATTAACGATTAAGTTATATCGAAGCGTATTATTTAAAGAATCTATATCTTTATATAAGAGATATAGAGAAAATAAAATTATTAAAAGGATTTTAATATAATATATATAACTCTACGAAAATAGTTTAATAGATTAATAAGGATTTTAAATTAAAGAAAATAGTATTAGAAGCTTAAATATATATTAACTTCTAAGAATTATATTTTATAGCTAGTATTATTAAGAGTAGTAAGTAATTTATATTTTTTATCGATAAAGTTACTAATTAATTAAATCTCAAGTCTATTATATTAAAAAAATAGATTTATATCTTTATTCTTAGAAATATAATTATAATTAATAAAATAATTAAAATAAGAGAAGTAATATTAATTAGAATCGATAATATAGAGAAGTATAAATCAATTAAGGATATACTTAAAAAACGAGATATTATTATAAAATTCACAACTATTTATATTCTATATTAGAATAATATTATAGAACGATTTAATAGAATATTAATTAAATTTATAAGACTTATACTTAGCTAGTTAGATTTATTTATAAGCTTCTAATTAGAGATCGTAATCTATATAAACTATTTAAAAAATAGATTATTATATAATAGTAGAGGGAGTAAATTACTCTATAAATTATAATTTAATAAGAAATTAGATCTAAGTTATAAAAAAGTCTTTAATTATCTATGCTTAATTTATTTACTAAAAGAGAAATAAGAAAATAAGCTATATATTATAATCTATTAGAGTATATATATTAATTATTATTTATTCACTTAGTATCGAATTTATAACTCTCAAAATAATTAATTCGAATAGTCTACGAATATTTATTTTTATGAGAATTGTAAAAAAGTTTAATTAATAACTTTAACTTCGTTCTTAATAGCCTATAACTTCATATAAGTAGATATCGCTCTTACTCGCTAGAATAATAACGATCTTAATAACGCTTTTATTTAAAGTAGTATTAAGATTATATCTAGCGATAACGATAATAAGAAAAATTATAAGAGGTCTATATCGAATATTATATCGTTATTATAAATCGAAGAAATTAAAGATATATAAAATTCTTAAGTAGAGAGAGAAGTTTCTATTAATTTTCTAGAGAATATAAATAATAATAAAGATTCGAGATTAAGTGGTTTAAATATATATTAAATTAAATCGAAATCTCTATTAAGCCTTCGCGAAGTTAAAGAGACTCTTAATATTTTAAATAATAAGGAAATAATAAATTAAAAGACGATATTTAAGATTAATATTTAATAATTTATTATATCTATATCTACTCCTAACTCTCTTAATTATATTAAGCGACGTCTTATATATTAGATTGTTATCTCTATACGATAGTCTCGCATTAAGAAATTAGACTATAATCTCTATAAGTTCTATAATAATTTTAGTATAAAGAATAAGACTAAGCTTATAAATATTATAATCGAATCTCTTATCTATTAAAAAGCTATTTATAAATTAAATGTCTATAAATAGAAGTAAGTTATTATTAAGAAAATTATCGCCTTAATTATTAAAGAAATTTAAAAGCTCGCTATTCTATCGACTAGTAGACGCCTAGTTATATATAAATAGATTTTCAAGATTAAATATAATAGCGATAAAATTATTAATAAATTTAAAACTAGACTCGTTGCTAGAGAATTCATATAAATAGAAAATATCGACTTTTATAAGACCTTTACTTCTATTCTATAATTTAACTTTTTACGCTTATTTCTATTATATATAGTAATAATAAATCTTCTAATAAAATAAATAAATATTAATAATACTTATCTTAATAGCGACCTTTATAAGAAAATCTATATAATTTTATTATTAGGCTATTTATTAGTAATTAATATTAAAAGTAAGATATTACTTTTTTAAAAAGAATTATATAGTCTTAAGTAATTAGTTTATATCTAAAATAAGAAATTTAAGTATATTATTAAGAAAATAAGATTTATAGCCATTATAGCTAATAGCTATATCTTTATTTAAGTATTATTAAAGAGAATAGCTATTATAGTACTCTATATAAATAATATTCTTATTAAAATTAAGCTATAAAGCACTATAAATTATATTAAGTATTAAATCTATAAAGAATTTAAGGCTATCAAAATAGGCTTAATTAATTATATTCTCGATATTTAAGTCTATTATAATTAGAAATCTTATATTTTAACTATTAAATAAGTATAATACGTCGAAAAAATATTTAAAGAATATTTAATAGATTAGATAACTTTTATTTATATCTCTATTAATAGATATAAGTTAATTTAATTAAGTTAATTAAAGAAAGAATATATAAATTAATTATAATATTAGAAGCGAATAGAAAGCTTTATATTTCTTATAACTAATATATGAATTAACTTAGTCTTTATTATAGAAAAGCTTAATTAATTTAATTATAATCTTATTATCTACTATATAAATATAATAAATTAAGTATTTAAGTATATATAAAATATTATATTTCTAGAATTATACTATTAAGAAATAGAAATATTAAAAGAATTCGTAGATTTAGTATACGATAATAATTAGAAAGATCGTAAGTCTATCTATAAATTCGCTTTACTATATAAATAAGTAGTATATATATAATATAGTTAAAAATAGCGAGAAATAGCTATATTTATAATAGAAGCTAAGTATATAGCTTTAATAGAAGAAGATAAAATTATCGTATAGACTATACGATAACTATAAGAAATTCGTTTTCAAGTATTAGATAAAGGCTTTATAATATTATTCGATAATAATAAGAGAATTATTAGTCTTATAAAGAACTTTAAGTATTATTAAAAAACTAAATATATCGATATTTAGTATTATTATATTCGCTAATTAATTAAAAATAAGATAATTATAATAGACTATATACTTATAGTCTAAATAATAATAGATATTCTTATTAAATCGCTTAATAAGAAGCTATTTAAATAGTATAGAGAGCTATTAGAAATATATAGCTATTTAACTAATTAGAAGGCCGCTATCGAGGAAATTCGATATTATATAAAACTTAAATCTACTTTTTTAAAATAACCTTATTATATATAAGAGCTATTACGTATTCTAGAAGAATAAACTAAAGAGCTATATTAAAAGTTTACGTTATTTCTCTACTTTCTCTACTTTCTTTATAGAGATTTTTTCAAAGAGTAATATTAATTATTTACTTTATTATCTCTATTTTTTTAGTAATTAAATAAAGAGAGAGTATTAATTTTAACGGCTTATAGTTATTAATTATAATTTATAGCTATTAATTATAATATAGCTAAGGGCTATAGCTATATAGCTATAGGCAAATATAGCTATAGATAATATAGCTATTAATAATAGTTATATAGTTATAGGTAACAGTTATATAGCTATAGCTATGGTGTGTTAGGGTAATTAGTTCACTTAACGCATATGTGAAACTAACACGCCTGGAAGACTGAGATATAACCCTCGAAGTAATTCGATTTACTATAGGCCACAAGCCGAAATCGAATGACTCGAAGGGACGAATCTCCAGTAATTTGGCAAGCGACTTTTTGTATTTATATTAGGCCCATGCCCACTTGCATGAAGTTCTTTCCTTATGTTCTACCTATCTATGTATGCGATCTATTTACATAGCATTCATATATAGCCCTAGCCCTAATTGTATTGGGCATAGCCTATCATATTGCCAACAGATCCCACACTAAGGTACTTTAATGTCCCGGTCTAGGTAGGTACTGTAGTGCCTTGCCTCCTGCGACAAGAACAAGCAAATATGCTGCACTCCATCCTTTCTATTCATTGTCCTTGACCAGACCGTCTTCACGCTCATTGGGTACAAAGATATCCAAGCTACACAGTATCGGGTCCCAAGCTGCCACTGAGTACTTCCCAAGGCAACCGCCCGCCCAGTGTGCTGACTTTGCTTCTCCCTATCCTACCTTGAACATCTTTCCCCCTTTGTCTACAAATCTAAGGTGACAAGATGTCTCACGCCATGTCGGACGATCAGGTATGTTTAATTCCCAATTCCAGCCTGCATCCTGGAGGTTAAGCACAGATTCAGGTGGCCGGTGAACTCAAGAAGATGACTGCCTTCATTCGCCAAGAAGCCCTCGAGAAAGCCAAAGAAATCGAGATCAAGGCCGACGAAGAGTTTGCAATTGAGAAATCAAAGCTCGTCCGCCAAGAAACATCGTCAATTGACTCACAGTACGCCAAAAAACACAAGCAGGCATCCATGTCGCAGCAAATCACCCGCTCAACCCTTGCCAATAAGACGCGCATAAAGGTGCTCTCTGCGAGACAAGAGTTGCTCGATGAGCTGTTCGAGAAGGCGAGAGACAAGCTGGCAAGTTACAGCGAAGATAAGGGAAAATACGAGGGCATGTGCAGGGGGCTGATCCTGGAGGGATTATACGCCTTGAATGAAGACAAGGTGACAGTGAGAGCAAGGAAGGTCGACTACGATATTGTGAAGAAGGCGATCAACGGCGCGAAGAAGGAGTATAAGGAGAACCTGGAGAAGGATGTCAACGTTGAGCTGGATGAGAAGAATCCGCAGCCGGAAGGATCGTATGGCTTCCTTTCCTTCGCATATGCTACTACCAGAAGGGTACTAAAAAAGAATAGGCCGGGAGGTGTCTCGATCGTGGGCGGAGGTGGTAAGATCGATATCAACAACACTCTCGATGAACGCCTAAAGCTACTGGAGACCGATGCATTACCCATGGTCCGGACAATTCTGTTCGGTAAGAATGAGAACCGTAGGTTTTACGATTGATTATTGGGCTACGATACTTGTAAACCTGCATTGGCTTATAGATCATGCCATGAGAGTGATTGGCTCTGCTGGGAGGGTTTCTGTCATTGTAAAACATTAATTGCACTCTGGTCGGATATATGGTATCGCGTATATGATTTCCAGACACAAGAGACGCAAAGAAACAAAGTGGCAGGACGTTTACAGTACTCGTTCCCCGTGCCTTTCGCGCACTTTCACTACGAGGCTGCCACAGTCCTAAATTGACCTTGTCTTTGCAAGCTGTCCGGCAGGGCAAATGACGTATTTTGCGTCCCCTTTTCGACAAACGTCTCCATCATTTGCCTTTTCGCAGCATCCTCGACTGTGGAGTCTCCAAATAAAGACTTCTTTGGAGGAGGTTTCGTTCGGACACCGTACGACAGCCGATATTGAAAGGCTTCAAGCACCTCTTTGGCTTCTGTCCTTGCCATGTGCGAGGCGCCTGTATCGACGATTTCTGCGAACATAGACTTGATCTTGAAGGACAGCACATCGATATCACGGTTGAAGCTCCTCTCTTTCTCTGTGGCGCAAGGCGCGGACGGAGGATCACCGCAGTCAATGGCAATACTAAGGATTCCAATTGCAGCTGCGAGTTCGCCATAATCCGTTGCGTTACTGGTCATGAACTGTGGACCCTCGAGGTGACGAGCGATACCTTTGAGATTGATTGTAACATCTGCTTGCTGGCTCAAATGCCGAATGTCTCGGAAAAAGCATGCGAGCGCGAGACGTCGCCGTAGTAGGACCAATCGATGGGAAGAGGCGGGTACATGTTGGAGCATTCGTAAGCGCAAAGTTGTGTCCGTAATCGACGTGAAGGCTGTGGTGTTTACCACCTGAAGCTGTTGGAATTGTTGTCAGCTTTAGTACTGCTCTTATATGTCTTGATCACCTACTTCATGATGAAGACCCTGCTCAGGGATTGACTCAATCAGGCTTGCAAGTGCGTCTTCAATTGCACTGGTAATGTGACAGCTGTTGGCTATGGAATGGTCCAGTGCAAGACGGCATAAAGTACAGATTAGATGTCTCCTCGACTCAGCACCTAATTCGCTTGCTAGTTTTTGGAAGAGATCTAGAATCGACAACAAGCTTGGCCGCCTGACAGCTTCAATGCTCTGCGACAACGCTGCGTGGGGAATGACCGGTTCTTCGATGTCCAGCGCTGCAGAAGTGGCTCCAATCTTTCGAAATAGCATATCGATGCGTTTCGGCGAGAGTACCGAGGCCATGTGTCTTGACGCATCTGTGAGTGTAGCGGTGTAAGAACACCTCAGGTCGTCCCTTGACTCGAGACATATCGCGTCCATAATCCAAAGTACGATCTCCTCTGGCAGGTTGTCCTTCATCGCAAGTTCGCCGACGTACCCACTCAGAAAAGCCTGCTGCCTCGAGGACGTCTTCCCGAAAATGCGTCCAAGACGGTCATCCTCAATGACAGGAAAATCCGATTGCTCGAATAGAGGTTCCTCCCCCTGCTCATCGAAAAAGGACCAGGATTTGTCCTGATGTAATGCTTCTGTCCTCTGGATTGCGGCCTTGAGCCTACATATTTCGTCTTCATCCCCATGCTCCTTCATGACTACATCGATATACGCTGCATCGAATGGCCCCTTTGTAGACCCAGCCCTCGGATTCCCACTGACAGATACCTTTTGCTGCTCGAATGATCTGAGCATCGCATTTGCTTGGGCAATGTCTTCGACAGACGCCTCTTCTTGTTTCCTGTGTCTTGCTAACGACTCGAGATCGAATCTATACTTTTTGGATTGTACAGGAACAGGCGAACGTAACGGCGCAGCTTTTTTGTCAGTTTTGTTTCTGCGCCTGGTACTCGTGCGACGTCCATCCTCGGCATTCCTGTTTAGAGGCAAGGCAGGTGATTGCGGTTCTGGGCCTAACGCTTCTCCCCGAGGTTTTCGGCCCTCGAGTAGTAGCAGATCATTTAGATCCTCGAGTGAAGAATCCGAATCAGACTCGTCGTCTGAATTTCGGATTACTACCTCCCCATTTTTCACTTCACGTTGGCTGCTCATTAATATTGTACCTTGCGAACTACGGGCGTCGGCATTTCGCGACGTTGAGTTTTTGAAAACGGGCTTAGGGGGTATGTATGAGATCCCAGCATTATCCATGGGCTCCTCATCATGCTGGGGACCTGACGGCTGTCTGCTTGAGCTCCTCGAGGTGACCATCGATAATGTCCCGTGTAGGCCCCGTCCCAAGTGGTCCCTTTCTCGATCAAGACCCTGCTCCGTTTGACTTTCTTTCGGAGTGATCGAACGCGATCGTTTCATGGCTCGTGGGTCTTCCAAATTGTCTTCGGGCAGTGGACGTTTATTCCGACGAAGCGGTTCTGTGAAAGGTTTGAAGTAATTAAGAATACTGGTGTTCTTGTACATGGTCGCAGCCGGTCTTTGGCGCCTTGCTGGGGCTCAATCATCAATTGATCACTATGTGAGTACTGCTTTGGTGCCTCGGTGCTTGATATTTCAGTGAGGCTTTAGCGCGTCGCGCCCCATACTCTACTTGTACACACGAAGATCACGCGCTGCCAAGCCGCTTCGCAGAATCGCCGATTCCCGAGGACAGATAATTCTTACTCCAATTGCTTCAGCATTTGCACCGAATCTTTCCGGCTGAGACTGATTGTAACGGAGCCGAGGAGGCAGGTCTAGCCTGGATTGGATCATTCCAACAGAAGGTAATGTAGAGTAAAGTGTTGCTTACCCGTATCAGCCTTACGAGTAATTACAGCCCCTAAGCTTGTACGCTCGACTTGTAGGTGGCCTGAATCAAAGACCAATCTTCCTGGCCAGCTGAGAGTTCCGCGATAGAGGAGAATTTAGTAGATACATCAGCTACGCCGCTCAACACATACTCTGTAGCTGCCATCAACTTGACTCCCCAAAATTGGGGAGGTCCTCTCACATATCTCGGACACCTTCCACCCGGAGCCGGGCACAAAAGTCAAAACTTACAAATCGCCCGAGGATCCTCGAGCGTCAGCGTCAGCGACCCTTCAGAGTCAACTCAACCACTGTCATTGTTCTATCCAATTCTCGCCTCTGCGAACATCCATAGAATCTAAAATACACGAGATTCGCAATCCCAATGAAAGTCCTGTCTCTTCCCCTAAAACCTATCACTTGATACTCTACTAGCAACGACTCTAAGCCGACCCTCCGTTCCGAATTTTGGTCGCCGCAGCCGGTAACAATATCGGACAACAATTCACTCTCGCTCGCTTTGAAACAAACATCTCGTGTGGGAAGATTCAATACTTCATTTCACTCGTTCAACCTAGTCTGAAAGATGTTACGCTGAGATTGCGCTGGTGGGGTACATATCATCTTACCAGGTCCAAAAGCTACGGGGATTCCTGGATGATCACTATCAAGTGGACCCGGTCTTGTCGCTATGGCGATTCAGCCATACCAGGAAGATAGTAATGTCTCTAATCCTATCAAGCGAATTCGATGGGCGACACAGCGTGTGACCGGTGCTAATGAGCAGAAAAAAAGACATAGCATAATAGACAGGCTACATCACAGAAAGATGGGTTCCAGCGAGAAGAAAGGGGAGTCTGCGGAAGGTTCGCACTTAGATGGCATACAAGAGGAGACTGATACTTCAACGGAGAATGGCGACCAAGAAGACTCCAGGCGGAGAATCTTCTTCAACATTCCCTTGCCGGACGACGCAAAGGATGAGGATGGGCGCCCTCTGGCAAAGTACGCCAGAAACAAGATTCGTACAGCGAAGTACACCCCTTTAAGCTTCATCCCAAAGAACTTGTGGTTCCAATTCCACAACATCGCCAATATATACTTCCTGTTCGTCATCGTTCTTGCGGTAAGGAACGTGCTTCACTCCGTCACGGCTTACCATGCTGATGTGTCACGTCAAACAGTTCTTCAGCATATTTGGTGCTTCCAACCCTGGTTTAGGCTCCGTGCCTTTGATAGTCATTTTATTTGTCACTGCTGTCAAAGACGCTATAGAGGATTGGCGCAGAACCGTACTCGACAACGAGCTCAACAACTCCCCAGTTCATCGCCTGGTTGAATGGAACAACGTCAACAGCTCCGCTGACAACGTCTCATTATGGCGTAAAATCAAGAAAGCCACGACTCGCGGGATCGTGCAAATCTTCAGGTTCTTCAAGGGTAAAAGCCGAAGAAAGTCTCGCGACGAGAAAACAAACGCCGAAAGAGCCTTGAATGAAGCTCGACCTTCCGGCGAATCGACGCGGACTCGAAATTCAATGATGTCTTCTCGGACGTCATTCCACTCCATGCAAAGCCGAGGGGATGTAGACGAGATCCAGATGACACCAGTACCATCCCCGCAGCCGGGACAGCGAGGTGTGACAGAGAGTAGTAGATTGTCTCCGGGAGAGCGTCCCGGTACATCTTTTTCATACGAAGACGATAATCTCGTGCTTGAAACGGCTGAGAGCAAGCTGGCTGCTCCGAATGGAGCCAAACGCGAGAGTCGTCCTGCTCCAGCAAAATTTTATGGTAACCTTATAGACCCGCTGAAAAGTGTTCCGGGGAAGGCCAAATTCAAGAAGGATCATTGGAAAAATGTCCAAGTGGGAGATTTTCTGCGCATATACAACGACGACCAGATACCGGCAGACCTGGTCGTCTTGTCTACCTCTGATCCTGACGGTGCTTGCTACGTGGAGACCAAAGGTCTGGATGGGGAAACCAACCTGAAGGTGCGACAAGCTTTGCATAGTGGGCGCAAGATCAAGCATGCAAAGGACTGCGAGCAAACGGAATTCGTGATAGAAAGCGACGCGCCTCAAGCCAATCTATATCAATATAGTGGGGCGGCAAGATGGGTACAAAGGGATACCAGAAGTCCTGCGGCGCCCGGGACCCAAATGGCGGAACCGATTTCTATCAACAATCTTCTCCTCCGCGGATGCACCCTCCGCAATACCGAGTGGGTTCTTGGGGTGGTCGTTTTCACCGGACGGGAAACAAAGATCATGCTCAATTCTGGCATGACTCCTAGTAAACGGTCCCGCATTGCAAGGGAACTCAACTGGGACGTCATCTACAACTTTGTCATCCTCTTTTTCATGTGCCTTCTCTCGGGTATTATCAACGGAGTGATATGGTCGCAGGGCAACAATTCCTTGGACTACTTCGAATTCGGTTCCATTGGGGGCAAACCTTCGCTGGACGGATTCATCACCTTCTGGGCGTCTGTGATTCTCTTTCAGAACTTGGTCCCCATATCGCTATACATTTCCCTGGAAATCATCAGGACTGCTCAAGCCTTCTTCATCTATAGTGATACGTTTATGTATTACGAGAAGCTCGATTATCCCTGTACGCCCAAGTCATGGAACATTTCGGACGATGTTGGACAAATCGAATACATATTTTCGGACAAAACGGGAACATTGACTCAGAATGTTATGGAATTCAAGAAGTGCTCTATCAACGGGCTTCCTTATGGAGAGGCCTATACCGAGGCTCAGGCTGGCATGCAGAGGCGCCAAGGTGTCGACATCGAGGCAGAGGGGGCGAAAGCGCATAAACAGATTGCTCAGGATCGTATCAAGATGCTGAAGGACCTTCGGAAGATGCATAACAATCCCTATCTTCACGATGATGAGCTAACATTCGTTGCCCCTGATTTCGTCACCGACCTGGAAGGCCAGTCCGGGCAGGAACAGAAACTGGCGACCGAGAAATTTATGCTTGCTCTGGCCCTTTGCCATACCGTAATTACCGAAAGAACACCGGGGGATCCGCCAAGGATCGAGTACAAAGCCCAGTCGCCTGATGAAGCGGCTTTGGTGGCCACAGCCCGGGACTGTGGTTTCACGGTGATCGGCAGGTCCACCGACGGTATCATCTTGAACATCCTGGGCGAGGAAAGAGAGTACACGGTGCTTAACACTCTCGAGTTCAATTCGTCTCGAAAACGTATGAGCGCCATCATACGTATGCCTGACGGCAGGATTGTGCTATTCTGCAAAGGCGCCGACAGCGTCATCTATTCACGACTGAAGCGAGGAGAGCAACAGCAACTGAGGAAAGTCACCGCTGAACATCTCGAGATGTTTGCTCGTGAGGGTCTACGAACGCTATGCGTTGCACAAAAGGAAATAGATGAGAAAGAATATCAAGTCTGGAACAAGGAGCACGACCTTGCCGCAGCGGCCATCATCGACAGAGAGGACAAACTTGAGATTGTTTCCGACGCCATTGAAAGGGACCTCGACCTCATTGGAGGAACGGCAATTGAGGATCGATTGCAAGATGGTGTCCCGGACACCATCGCTCTGCTCGCGGATGCCGGTATCAAACTTTGGGTGCTCACGGGTGACAAAGTAGAGACGGCCATCAACATTGGTTTCTCCTGCAATCTTCTCAGCAACGAGATGGACCTGATCGTGTTCAAGGTGCAGGAGGACTCACCTGGAGCCGCCGAGGCGGAGCTGGACAAGCATCTGGCCTCGTTCAACATCACCGGCTCGGACGAAGAACTGAAGGCCGCTCGCAAAAATCACGAGCCGCCCGGACCTACACACGCTATTGTCATCGACGGCGATGCCTTGAAATTGGTCCTCGGGGAGGGGCTGCGCCAGAAGTTCCTGCTGCTTTGCAAGATGTGCAAATCTGTTCTGTGCTGCCGAGTGAGCCCTGCCCAGAAAGCGGCGGTTGTTCAGATGGTCAAAGTTGGATTGGACGTGATGACTTTGTCCATTGGCGATGGTGCGAATGATGTGGCAATGATACAAGAAGCCGATGTAGGCGTTGGGATCGCCGGTGAGGAGGGTAGACAGGCAGTCATGTCCTCCGACTATGCCATCGGTCAGTTCCGCTTCTTACAGCGACTGATTCTCGTGCACGGCCGTTGGTCCTACCGACGTTTGGCAGAGACCATTGCCAACTTCTTCTACAAGGTACGCATGAAGTAGCCGAACGGCTGATTGGTCAACGCGCTGACTGGTCTTTTAGAACATTGTCTGGACGTTTGCCCTTTTCTGGTATCAGATATACAACAATTTCGACTGCTCTTACCTTTTCGACTACACCTACATCCTGCTCGTCAATTTAGCGTTTACATCTCTTGCGGTGATCTTTATGGGTATACTCGATCAGGACGTAAACGACAAGGTTTCGTTAGCTGTTCCGCAACTCTACCGGAGAGGCATTGAGCGGAAAGAATGGTCCCAAAAGAAATTCTGGTATGTGAGAGGTATCCGTTGCTCTCACGTGTTTGCTGACCTTGTGTAGGCTTTACATGTTCGATGGAATTTACCAATCACTGGTTTGCTTCTTCATGCCATACCTGCTGTTCAGGCCCGCCACCTTCACTACCAGCAATGGTCTGGATCTCAACGACAACAAAAGGATAGGCGTGTACACCGCCACGGCGACCATCGTAGTCGTCAACCTTTACATCTTGTTGAACACCTACCGGTGGGATTGGCTGATGTTGTTGCTCGTTTCCTTCAGTATCCTCCTGATCTGGTTCTGGACTGGGGTGTACACTGCATTTTCTTCCTCTGATCAATTTTACAAGGCGGCGCCCGAAGTCTATGGCGAGCTTTCATTCTGGGTGCTTACGCTACTCACGGTCAGCATATGTCTGATGCCCCGATTCACGATCAAGTCCTTCCAGAAGATATATTTCCCCATGGACGTCGATATCATCCGAGAACAGATTCGGCAAGGGAGGTTTAAGTACCTGGACAAGTATGAGGCGTACGTGCCGCCGGGAAAAGTGCCATCAGCAGCTTCGTCCGATGTTTCTCAGCCTGCGAAAGCGGCCCCAGGTACGCGAACGCCGTTAGAAGATGATGAACGACCTATTTACCCACCCTCGGTAGCTGCGACAGGCACCACACACAACCCCCACAGCCAAACCGGCAGTGATGGGACCGAATACACTGGGCACAAGTCGTCTTTGGAGCAACCTCGCGTGTCCTTCGAACGACCGAGGCCATCATTCGACAGAATGCGGAGTTCGATGGACCAGATACGACCAAGCTACGAAGCAAGTAACGACTTTACCTCGGCAGCTCTTCTCACGAGGGTGGAGTCGAGCCATTCGGATGTGCACACCTCGAAAGCACGACATGGGCAGTCCTCTTTGCGATAGCATCACGACGCTCCGATATACGGCCTACTTTGCATGCGTCTCCCTGTACATACATCCGCCAACGACTTAGATACTCCTATCTGCGGCCATGTTTCCTGAGCGAGTTACTTTGATTGATGTTGCATGGGCGGCGTTTTGACCGGGAAGGCGTGGAAGCTGCTATCCTTGCAGAAGGTTTGGTCACTTGTGACCGCTTGATTGGAGGGCGAGGGGCTAGATCTTACGAAGAATGTCGCGGGCACTGGTGTCTATTTGTACTTGCGTACTCAGCCATCTGATGCGGTGGTTCTCGGCGCTTGACTTCTTTTTCTAGGGCGTAGAGAGAGAAATGCTGCTTTCAGTAGAAGTCTCACCCTGACAATGATAGCTGTGAAATAGACAGATACGTATCCAACATACACAGTGACATTTCCTTCAGATCTGATTCCTCGTACACCGTGAACGTTCATTCCACACGAGTACGGCGGACGAGGGCTGATACTACGAGAAAACTAAAACCAATTTTTTTTCTTCCCGTGACTTTAAAGAGATACTTAAAGAGGTTTTTTTAAGAAATATTTTAGAGAGATATTTTGGGAAATATTCTAGGGGATTCTTAGGGGGTACTCGAGGGAGATTTAAGAGATTATTCGATAGTATACTTTTAGAAGTACTCGAGGGGGTACTTTAGAGAGTACTTAATCGTGTCTACCCTCATTTGCGCCCTACCCCCATTTGCGCCCATTTTAAATCCGATAAACCCGACATAGATAGCTATCACTACCATGGTCTACCACTACCATAGCTACCACTGTTACTTTAATCAAATAGCCTACTATCATAGTCTATTATAATGGCTGATGCTACGGTACTATAGTCGCCGTCTACAGATCTAATATAGTAGACGTTGAAATTATCGGATTTAAAATGGGCGCAAATGTAAATTCGACATAGATAGCTACTACTATCATGGCTACACTATTATAGCTACCACTATTACTTATTCAAATAGTCTACTATTATAGTCTATCATAATAGCTAATACTACGATACTATACTTAGTTTCATAAGAAAACGCGAAATACTAGGAAATGCGAAATTTTTAAATCCGATAAATCCGACTTAGATGGCTACTACTATTATAGAGTATATAACTATTACTACTTAGTTTCATAAGGAAACGCATAATACTAGAAAATGCGGAATCTTAAATTCGATAAGTTCGATTTAATACTTATATGTCTACTTCTTATTAAAATTCTATAGTAACTCTATATAATAAGAATTAATAACTCTAGTTCTTTCTTACGATTAAGGCTTCTATATCGAAGAATTTAAATTATTATTTTTTAAGCCTTATTCGTATATATCCGAAAGTGCTCGATATCTGATAATGCCCGATTTAAAATCCGATAAGTCCGACGCAATATCAAAATATGGGCATTGTTTTTGATTTTACTATATATCTATCTGAATAAGACGTTATACTATATCGAGGCTCTATAGTGTAGTAAAATATCATAAAGAATAGCCTATTTATCACCTCGGACTAGCTCTTTTTAAAGATACGAAGAGAGATAAAAGTTCAGTTAAGAAAAAGGCTACTACACCTTCCACATTAGGCTTACTAATATTACTAACGCTCATCTTATTATAGCAATAACAGCAAGATAGAGGAAGACCTACTCCATAACAGTGGCGGGCCCACCATAGGCTTCCCCGCAGGCTCCATTACAGGCTTTACCAGAGGCTCCACCACAGCAACAACAGCGGGGTAAAAGAGGTAGAAGAGGTAAGAATATAGTGAAGGTAGTTAAAGAAGATGTAATAGAAGAAGAGGTAGTGGAAGAAGATGTGATAGAAGAAGACGTGGTAGAAGAAGACGTGGTAGAAGAAGAGGTAGCGACGGTTTTTTCACGAACCGATAGACCGATAAGGCCTAAAAAACGATAAATTAGATTCTCAGATACATTAATATTGCTAGCAATGGAAGTTTAGTATTATCCTTCATGATTATATCGAGTTATTATAGAATTTTAATAAAAGATAGACATTTTGATATTGCGTCGGACTTATCGAATTTTAAATCGGGTATTATTAGATATCGAATACTTTCGAATATATACGAATATCGATCTACTAACTCGTAAAAATCGTATTTCTTTTATCTTATTATATTACTACGATAGAGACTATAGTTAAGATTACGATAAAGTTCTTAATAAGTCTAGCGTAGAAGATATAATAGTCTTTTCTTTAACTAAACTTCTATCTCTCTTTATATCTTTAAAAATATCTATAGCGAGAATACTTACTATATTAGATTTATAGTCGACTATAATATCGTAGTATTAGTTCTTATAATAGAGTCTAGTAATAAGTTATTTAAATAAGTAATAGTAATAGCTATAATAGTAATAGCCAGCTATATCGAATTTATCGAATTTAAAAATTCCGCATTTCCTAGTATTATGTCTTTCCTTATGAAACTAAGTATTACTCATTTAAATGGCCTACTACTATAGTCTATTATAATAATTAATATTACGATACCATAGTCGCCGCCTATAGGTCTAGTATAGTAGGTGTCCCTATCTTAAACTCAGATATGGCCTGTTTTTATCTAACGACATATGTATCTAAGTAGTATTCGATACCTCGAAGGCTTCACCGCAGCAACAATAGTAAGGTAGAAGAGGTGAAAGAGGTAAGATAGTAGAAGAAGAGGTAATAGAAGAAGAGGTAGTAGAAGAAGAGGTGGAAGAGGTAAGGTAGTAGAAGAAGAGGTAATAGAAGAAGAGGTAGTAGAAGAAGAGGTAGTAGAGGTACGATTTTCGCAAAGTGGTAGACCGATAGAGCCTAAAAAACGGTGAATTGGATTCTCCGATATAGAAGCCTTGGTAGCAAGGAAGAACCATATTTTTTCATCCTTATTGTGCGAAGTTGCCATAGAATTTTGGTGAGAAGTAGATATTTGAGTGTTGGGCCGGACTTATCGGATTTAAATATTTCGCATTTCCTAGTATTTCGCGTTTCATGAGGAAAGGGCTTACAGCTCGGCAGGGGTGAAAAAAAGTTCGGCAGAGGTGAGTAGATGCTAAGTATATGCACCTCGTCCGAGGTGAAAGGAATACACTTAGCATATGCCAGCACCTTATCGGAGGTGAAGAAAATTAAATTTAGTCTAGCTGTTAGCAACTTAGCTAAAAAAGCCTGGTCTCGGGGTGTCTGCGCTTGATAGCCAGACACCCCTAATTGGACCTAAATACGGGCTTCCGTAGGGCCTTCGCAGGGCCTTCGCAGGCCCCCGTAGGGCCCCCATAGGGGCTATTACTAACGCCAGCGATCCTTTTATACGTATATGCGTTGCTGATATTGAGTATATATATATTTTTAGCGAAGAAGGCATAATATTAAAGCATCTATTACTATTTTATTATCTATTAACAATATTAATTATTTAGAAATTAAGAAGTCTCTGGTATATACTTAGCATATGCGTTATCCCGTCTAAAGTGTCGATATTATTTTAGACCCGGCCCGAGTTTATTCGGGGTGAAACGAATACGTTCAGTATATGCTATGAGTTTATCCGGGGTGAAGTGAGCATATACCGAAGCTTCACCTCTATCGAACTTTTTTTCACCTCTGCCGAGCTGTAACTCGCTTATGCATGAAACTAAGTAGTCGCCGTCTATAGGCCTAATATAGTAGATGTTGAAATTATCGGATTTAAATGGGCGTAAATGGAGGTAGGGCGTGAATGGGGGTAGACACGATTAGAGGGTTACTCGGGTATCTTAAAGAGTTACTCGAGAAATTACTCGAAGAAACACTCGAAGTGCGAAAAAGAAATTTTCTTAAAAGAATTCGCGGTAAGTTCCGTAGAAAATCCCGTAGAATTTTTTTTCTTTTCTTTTTCCAAGAACTTTATAAATACTCGATCGCAGTATTATTTATTATTCGTCGTAAGTACTCGAGAGAATACCCGGAAGAGCACTCGGAAGAGTACCCGGGAGAGTATCCGGGAGAGTACCCGGGAGAGTAGCCCGGAGAGTAGCCCGGAGAGTAGCCCGGAGAGTAGCCCGGAGAGTAGCCTTTAAAGTAGCCTTAGAAAGAGTGTCTTAAAAAGTACCTCTCGAAGAGTTAAGAACATTCTAAAAAGAGTTTTTTAAAAAGAGTTACTAGAAATCGCGAAGAAGAAAAATAGAATAAGAAAAAAAAAGTAGTTTTGTCGTAGTGCTCAGCCGTCGTCTGCCGTAAGGAGTACCCTGTAGTACCCGCTCTCATGGGATTTGGGATCCTAAATTCCGGCGCTAGTTGATGCCAGCATAAATGTTGTGTTCCACTTTACGCGTTTAATTCCGTACATACGAGTAGCAAAGCACAGGCGATTCTCGGTATACCTTCTCAACAGTAAAACTCCAAGACTCCTCCTCATTCTCATTGTCTTGCCTTTTAATAAGCTTCACCTGAGCTTGCTACCCTGACCTGCGACTCTCTTGTTCTGTTGAACCTCACTAAAAGCCGCCATGATCATGGACACCATAACAATTCCTGCTATCTCAGTGGCAAGCCTCTCGCGACCCCGAGAATGCCCACCGTGAAGCCAAAGCTTCAAGATCCACCATACTTCCTCAGAAGGAGGGCAAGGGCTCTCCAACCAGCGCTGCTCTTCAACGGCGCTTAAACAACCATGGCGGTGTATTTGAGTAAGCTCCAGTACGTATCCCAGTACCCGAAGGTGTCCAAACGACTCACTGTCACCTCACTGACGACTTGAACTTTGACTAGAGAGCTGAAGAATCTGCCTCCTGAATTGCACTGGTTTTGCAGCATATACACACCCACTGCCCCTGATCTGAACCGCGTGAAAATCGAGCACCCGATTGGTGAGAGTGCTGACCTCCGAAGAGAGCAAGCATGTGAGTGCTTAATGCTCTTCTCCTTCGACGGTGATGATGCGCGGCGCATTCAAGAAGAGCTTGGGGCCCGGATCGATGAACAATTGGGAAGATGCGATGCATGTGTCATAGCATACTACAAATCTCGACAGCGACTGGTTGAAAACTTGAGGCAGTAAGTGGTACACAGAAGACCTGGAACCTCGGAGGGACCATTGCAATGCTAATGCTGGTAGTCTCCACACCGAAGAGGACGTGGGCGCTTTAATCGATATATTCAATACCCGAGACATCGACCGCATCAGGCGCGGGCTGGACGGTGCGACTCTAAAATTGGAAGCGACTGATCCCTCAAGTCGGCACAAGGACGTCCTAGAGCTCCCCTCCCAGCTTGCCCTTTTCGAAGCTCTGTGTTGTGAAGCCTTCTTCGCCGATAGGTCTCTTCTAGAAGAGCATTTTCAGCAGCCTTTTACTTTAGTGCAGACGAACAGGAGACTGAGAATTACGCAATATGTACCAGGCGCAACGACTTTCCTGTTCGACACGAACCATGAAAGGTGGACCTGGGCTACCCATACTTGGTCGAAGTATAAGACCATACCCTCAGAGGAGGATTTCGACTTTGCCCTACGAGACCCGCTTCTGTTGAACATGCGGCTGTGTCTTGGACCTGATGTGGACATGACGATGCTCCAACGACTATGGTACGGCGTTGGCCTGATTATTAAAAAGCTCGACAACAATCTAGTAACCCATTCCCTTCGTGCCTTGGATATTGACGTTTTCCGGCTCGCTTTAGAAAACCTCAATCATGACATGGAAGGATTACGCTATCTAATCCAAACAATCAGGAGCTTGCTGGAGCTCGCACCAAAGGATTTCTGGGACTCAATGGGCACAATCTCGCCAACCGCATTCATCGAGCAGGTCTTCAACAACCCACAATTTGACAGATTCATAATGGAGGCCGACGAAGACGAAGACTATGAGTCATCTGCGCTCAAGGACATGCTCGCTTGGATCAGACCTTTCATGACCTCTTTAGAGACTGTGCATCAGGCTGGAGCATGTCGTTCCCTTGGCTTTCAGCTGTTGGACAGATTGCAAGCAAACATGTTTCCGGTACACGCGAGGGCAGAGTGCAAACGAACAGGATTTGCGACCTTGGGCTGGACGCTGATCAATTGCAACAAGGAAGGTGCTACACTGAGTCCAACGGGTCGAATTGTAGCCGCCGAGACGTTGGAAGTAACTAGCGCGTACGTCAAAGAGATCATCGAGATACCTTCCATGCCTACTGACAACAAGCTCCATGAACACTGCGCAGATACCTGTCTGAAGATTGTCAAGGTTGCTCTCGCGTTGGAATGCAAATCTTTGAAGACGGATCAAGAGGCTTTGAAGCAAAACAAAGAAGTCTCGGATGGATATGCGTCGTACTCCCCAGCCATTTGGGACGCTGTAGTTCAACATCTCGACCGTGGCAATGTGGCCGTGGCTAAGGCAGCTCTGGTCGGCATCAACGATCTCACGGGGCTCGAAAAATTCAAGGTGAACGTGGATGAAAACCCCAAGGTGAAAGCAGACGAGATTTACGCCAAAGCCAAAAGCGGATTCAACGTCAAATTCGGCCGCCTCACACATTTGGTATGTCAAATCTTGGAGCGTATCAATGACTTTGGCCCAAGCGATCTGGATAAGCTCTTCCGCCACTCTGACACGGCTACTGCATTGGTTGCATCGCTCTTCTCGCCGGATGCCAACCTATACGAAGCAGGAGTCAACCTCATCAAAAGCATCAGCTCCGAATCAGCTCGGAAGGAGGCCATTGGCCACTTACTCAAGACCTTCCTCGAGACGACACTGAATGCATTCTCTTGGTCTATCCGTCGCATTGCACGTAATCGGACATTTGCTTCTTGTCCCCGCATGTTGAAGACCTCCTCCGATGTGCTTGACATCCTCTGCGACTCTCAACACGGCTTACTCCGAACCCGTTCGCTCACCGGCACACCCGAAACCAAAGCGCTGGAGAACTTCTGGGAATGCCAGTGGGAAGGTCTGAGAGTGATATACGAGACGACGGAGGATTGGAGTCGGGCGAGAGTTGCTGATTCCAATCTACTCAAGGAGTTCTGCAGAGATACCATGCAATTCTCGGAACGATTTTTCGACCAGTACAGCGTCTTCGCAACTGCGATTGATTCTGCAAATCCCGTCAAGCAGGAGGACGCTACCACCGGAGCCCAGGAAAACAAAGCCGGCAAGGGCCTTCTGGAGCATCCCGCTCGGATCATGGAAGCAATGAGTAAATGGCTAAGACTACGTGATCTTTTCCTCGTGGAAATCTCGGTAAAGCTTACCCACAAAGTCTTGGATCGACTGACGGACTTGTCCATGACCCTTGCTGAAGGACCCTGCAATTTCCTGGAGCAAGTGATCAACAATGGACCTCAAGGGAGGACACACTTGAAACCACAGGAGAAAGCCGAGCTCGCAAGAGCGTTGGAGTCAAACCTGGGTCGTACGGTTGCCTTGGCAGATACTGATGGTGAACAGTCTGGACCCGTGTCGGATCGTAGCCAAGAGCAGTCCCTAGCTGTCAAGAAGAGAATCAAGGCGGGGGTTATTGACTTGGATGCTTGGAGGTCCAAAGCCAAGTCATCTCAGCCCGTCGTCGAGGTATCTGACGATGAATTTGGCGATTCCGACATCCTGGACCAGGACCTCTTATCCGTCAGTCGCTCTGCGGAGTTGATGAAGGGCATGGAGGCCTCGATCGCTGCGAGCAGGAAACCAACAGAGACTCGGGATCGCAAACCGTCTACCGTCCCAACGCGGGAGAAGAAAGCCCTCAAGGGAGCCAAGTCAGTCGTCGCATCTGACGCTGACCGCGCTCTCTTCCGCGAAAAGCGTGAAAGAGACCGAGAAGCAAAGAAGCAGCGAGATGCCGAGACACTGGCCATGGTCAAGAAGAAGGCCGCGGTTGGCAATTCCGGACAAACTTTCGGGGAAGGCTCGGGCTTGGGCAGCCTCGGCGTCAAAGGCAAGGATCACGCCCCCAAGGCGTCCAGTATGATGTTATCCTCGGGCTCAGAATCCGAATCAGACAACGATCTGGATCGAGAGCTCTTCGGCCCCAAACCGTCGAGACTCCCTGATGTGGTCCGAGAATATCAAGCTGCCAGAGCCATACAAGCCAAATACAAGGGACCGATCAAGAAGACAAGGCAGGTCAGGTCTGCCAAAGATATGCGTGCACGATTGGCACCCGACCTCACGGCTCTCCATAAGACTATCCTCGGCTGGGACTTTTTCCACAACGGCGACTTTCCCCCAGGCTCCGAGAGGCAGGACTACCGCTTAGTGACAAACAGCTTTCGAACCCCCACCGATTATCAGAATACCTTTGAGCCCCTGCTAGTCCTCGAAGCGTGGCAGGGATTCTTGAAGTCGAAAGAAGAAGGCAATTTCAAGACCTTCGAAATCAAGGTAGCAAATCGCATGACCGTCGATGCCTTTCTCGAAGTCAGCACAACTATATCGATGGCTGAAGGTAAGGAGCTTGGGATCGGTGAAGCCGACGTAGTATTGATGTCAAAACATCAGTCACCTACAGCTGAAGCCCGGCAAGCGCATTGTCTTGCCCGCGTCTTCAAGATCAGTCGGAAGAAGTCCACGATGGAAATAACGTACAGAGCGAACGTGGGCAACGGCCTAGTGGCGTCGATGGTACCTAATTCCACGTTATACGGTGTCAAGGTTTCGTCCATCATACCGTTGGAGAGGGAATACGGTGCTTTGCTGGGTCTCAAGTATTTTGACCTTTGCGATGAGGTGATTAGAGCGAGACCATCGCCACTGCTCGAGTACTCAGAAAAACACTTGGGACCCCTCGTAGCGAATTACAGTATCAATATTGCACAGGCCAAAGCTGTCAAATCAGCTGTTGACAATGATGCTTTCACTCTCATCCAAGGGTATGTTGATGTATGACACTTTGCCGCGCTAGCAGCCGCTAATACTGTGGCATAGTCCACCAGGCTCAGGCAAGACTAAGACAATAGTGGCCATTGTCGGTGCACTGTTGACCGGTAGTTTCGCTGATAAAGGCGTGCCTATTGCTCGTCCGCAGAGCAACAGTGGAAACGTGCAGCGCAGCGGCAACGGGGCTGCCTCAAAAAAGCTACTTGTCTGCGCTCCAAGCAATGCGGCAGTCGACGAGCTCGTCATGAGGTTCAAGCAAGGCATTAAGACAGCCGAGGGAAACTCACAGACTCTCTCAGTGATTCGTCTTGGCCGCAGCGATGCCATCAATACCAACGTTCTGGACGTGACGTTGGAAGAGCTCGTTAACGCAAAACTCAATGTCGCTAGTGGCAAGAAAACGGGGACCGGAGACGAGATCCACAAGATCATGATGGAACACAAGTCCACAAGCGACCAACTCCATAGTCTTCGGACAGTGGTGGACGGACTCAAAGCCAGCGGAATGCCGGTGTCCGCAGAGCAGGATCGCGAATTTGAAGTGTTGAAGAGAAAGAAGCAACAGCTCAGTAATCAGATCGACGTGGCTCGAGACAGCGGTGATACGGCCGCCAGAGATGCAGAGATGAGCAGGCGGCGTGTACAACAAGAAGTCCTCGACGGTGCTCATGTGATCTGTGCTACACTGAGTGGCAGCGGTCACGAGATGTTCCAGGGCCTGAATATTGAATTCGAGACTGTCGTCATCGATGAAGCCGCCCAATCAATCGAGCTCAGCGCGCTGATCCCTCTCAAGTACGGATGCTCCAAGTGCATCTTGGTGGGCGACCCCAAACAATTGCCGCCGACAGTGCTTTCGAGAGAAGCTGCACGATTCCAATACGAGCAGAGTCTGTTCGTCCGCATGCAAGCCAATAGTCCCAACGACGTCCATCTTCTGGATACTCAATACCGGATGCATCCGGAGATCAGTCTTTTCCCTAGCAACGCTTTCTACGATGCCAAACTACTGGATGGACCAGACATGGCCAAGCTGAGGACAAGACCCTGGCACCAGAGCAAGATCCTCGGACCATACCGCTTCTTTGATGTGCAAGGTACCCAGCAAAGTGTTCCCCGTGGTCACTCGTTGATCAATATCGCGGAAATCGAAGTGGCACTCAAGCTATTTGAGCGTCTGATTACCGACTGCAAGGGCTACGAATTCAAAGGAAAGATTGGGATAATCACCCCTTACAAAAGCCAGCTGCGGGAACTTCGCTCTCGGTTTGCCCAAATCTATGGTGACTCCGTGCTGACCACTGTGGATTTCAATACTACGGATGCGTTTCAAGGACGCGAGAGCGAGGTAATCATTTTCTCCTGTGTTCGGGCATCATTTAGCGGCGGCATCGGATTTCTGTCGGATATTCGGCGAATGAACGTGGGCATTACACGAGCCAAATCATCGCTATGGGTCTTGGGCAATTCCCAATCTCTGATACGGGGGGAGTTTTGGGGCCGCTTGATCCAAGATGCAAAGCGTCGAGACCGTTACACTAGCGGTGACCTGGTAAGCCTCTTGAAGAAACCGTTGTTACAATTGGACTCGGCCATGCCTACCGGAAAGAAAGATTCACCGGTGACGAGTGCTAGTCCTTCAGATGTCGATCACGATATCGAGGTGATTGACGCACCAGCCTCCAGCGCTTCCACCGCTGCAAGACGCCGCAGCTCAGTCGTTGCAGATTCACCAGTCCACAGCAGACTGTTCAATGATGCCGCGGCGATGCCGTCGAAGCCTGCCGGAGGAGCGAACGGCCTGAATCCACTTGAAAATTGCCAGAAGTGTGGCAGTTTTGCACATTTTACCAGTCGTTGCGACAACCCAGACGCCGCGAACATGAGCCCAAACAAATGCTATCGCTGCGCCGGCTCCGACCATGTAAAAGCCTCCTGCACAAGGGACCGCTGTCTGATTTGCGGTGTATTTGACCATACCCAGAAGACTTGCAGCAGTACGGCGCCTTTGTCGAAGAAAGAAAAGGAACGACTTACCAAGACCGAGGCGGACCACAAATACCTTTTACAGCGTTTGCCAGAGATCCGGCGGAAGAGGCAAATGGGGTCCCATGGCATGCAAGTACCTGTTGTACGGAGTACGGCTGAGACACCAGCACCCGATAATATTGGTCCGAATCGCCTAGGGCGAACTCAGCACATTGGCGAGAAAAGGAAAAGAGAACGCTCTCCGCCTTTAGACGCTCCCAAGGGACCTGAGTCAGCAAGTGGGCCCTTCGGACTGAGTCAACAAGATGCACCCAAACGACCATCGAACGGCGACCAACCGCTATCTAGGCTACCCAACGGAAGCCATAGCAGGAATCGAAATGGCACTTCATCACATTCCACTTTGCCTCCCAGGCCATCCAACGCGCCATCGAAGAGCCCCAATCTTCCTCCAAGGCCAGCGAACAATGCGCCAAGCTCGGCCACGCCGAACAGTATTGCGGCTGCGGCAGGACCAAGGCAAGTCGACAGAATCAACGACCGGTCCGGGAACCTCAACGTGGCATCAGGAGTGGTGCGATCTGGACAGTCAACGCGTCCGGGGAACGGCTCGAGTCAAGTGATCAAAGCGGAAGAGGTTCCTACAATTAGGCCGCCTCTCCCTCAACAACATATAGTTCGACCACCAAAGAAGAAAAGAGACGCGGATCCTTTTATTAGGCCCAAGAAGAGGCTGTGATTGCCTGCCTTTCGATTCGAAGAGACGCTGTCTTATTGCTTACTGTTTCGTTTCAGCGCTGCATCTTGCAAGGCGTCATGTAGATAAATGCCTCGCAAGGCGTCAGTATGCTGGTCACATACTACAGTATGAGCGGGCGTTTTCGGGGCGCAGTTGGTGCAAGCCGGCTAGCGGCTCCTTTACATGATGCAAACCATGGGGGTATTGTCCTGGCGCTACGGCTCGCAACCAAGAATTGTTTCAAACAGAGACCCCTTCTTGAGCCGCGTGGATCGGTTTGTGGTCATCCGATACTGTACCTCTATTCCCCTTCTTCCCATCTTGTGCCTTGCTAATCCTTTGCTGCCTTCTTGCCCCAATGAAATGTACTGAACTACCTCGCCCCTTGCATGAATGCATATGCAACCTACCCACTTCTTCTCTGGCAGACACTCGTGATATTTTTGAAAACCCGGCACTAGGACTGAACACCTTACTCCTATCCCGGCCCCTTGCTAATTTAAGGCCGAGGGTTAAAAGCCGTCTCACACACAACTTTCGAGCATTTAACAACTCGTCACATCTCCGACGATTAGGTTATGATGGATTCCAATCTGCACATTGATCCAGCGACTTTTCGATTTCCAGACCCGCCGCAAAGCAGCATTGACGGAGACTCGTCGCAGCTGCATCCAAAGCGCCATTTCCCCAAGGGATCCACGCGACTCCAGCCACGAAATGCTGGCTTCATTTACAACTTGGAGGCGAGGAGGTTGAACATTTACAACTCGGAGGCGAGGAGGTTGAACAAACAGATATGCGAGGAGCTTGTCAAGGGTCCTCCAAGCGCGATTGGGGACGATAAACCACCACCGGAGCATCGCAAGCATTCACTCAAGACAGTTTTCAGTTCGCGCTCTAAACGCAAGTCTTCGAAAGAGGATAAGATGCCAATTGCGATACACAGGACTTCAGATGGTCGCAAGTATGGACAGATCCTTTCAAGACAAATATACGATAGCAGTGGCAACGCATCAACCTACCAGGTTAATGAAAGCAGACGTCCTATGGGCTCTCCTGCGAGTGAAGGCCAACGAAGGCATCCCCCAGCTCCTTTCGATCTCGTTGGGGATGTCAATTCGATCGTTCATCAAGTCAATGCGACTCAGGAACCGGTACATGAGCGTTCAACCCACAGGAGCCTTGAAACTGAAGAAGCTAAACATCGAATGTCACCTTACCAGACCGTTGGATTTCCCGATCCTACCTCCGAAAGTCTCGGAAACAGAGTTCTCAGGGACAGACTGACGAACGGAAACACCGCACCTGGACGAAACGGACCCATCGAACCCAAGCCATTGACCGAAGCAGCAACCGTGCAATCGTCACCAAGAAAGAGCACCACTGATGACTCTCTCGGTTTATTGAGGGACCTTTCTCAGATACTGTCCCAAGGCGAGGCGACTACTTTGACTGTAGGTGCTTCTCAAGTCCCAATACCAGAAGCTGAGTACCAGCCAAGAGTCCGCGACTTTGCCGCCAATGGTCCGGCACCATTTTCGCGTGTTCACGCGGTCATTCGGCGCAGATCACGCAGTCCAGCCAAGAAAACGGGCAAACAGACAGAAGCTCCAGTCACGCCAGACGGATCTTGGGATGCCGTCACTTGTGAAGGTCAATCAGCAAAACCACTGAATCGGAGTCCCAGTCGCATCATCCTTCCCCCAATGGTTTTCAGGGGACCTGCCAGACCTCCTCTAACGCCACCGTTGCCCATGACCCAAGAGCAGGTTCCAGGGACCAAGACATCACCGGTCATCAACTACCATTCCAAGGCGCCTTCCGTTGTGTCCGCCGAATCCACTGCAGAAGACATCCAATCAGATGCCTCATCCGGCGTTGTATCTAATGCCCAAAGCGCCGTCTTCGTCAAGGTACCACCTCAGCCCGGGCCTGCACCTCTCACGCCGTTGCCGTCTTTGCCTGAAGGGCTCGACAGCTTCGGCCCAGCGACACCGAGAGCCAGTCATTCAAGCCGGAGGTTAGCAAGCCCAGAGACCTCGTCCCCGAAGGTACCACCGCAAAAGTCACCTACCAGATCCCAATACAAACTGTACCCTTCCGTGGACAGCAGCCCACCCAAAAGACCCGGTTCGCCGGTTAGGATGAATGCAGCGACTGAAACAGAGCAAGAGATGTCTCAGCCGTCGCCGCCACTCCGCTCGAAGAGACGCGGCATCTCGTTTCCGCGGTTGGATCACTTGCCCACAAGCATGAGCGTTGGCACACCAGACGAGCTAGAACAGCTGAAGAAAGAAGGAGCAGAGAATACCCGAAAAAGGAAACATCGAGACTTGGCTCGCATGAGGTCTCACGAGGCAACGATTGAAGCGGTCGAACCGGTCACTCGGAACACAGTGAACGATCAGAGATGCCATGAAGGGGTCGCGGAGCTACCAAGTCCACGAGATTCCTACAACTATGCGCTCTTCGAACTTAAGCACAGAACACAGCACTCTCAAGTCAGCAATCTGAGCGCGACGACAACACTCCAATATCGCGACAGCAGCACGCTTTCTCAAAGGCTCTCTCCGATCATCATAGTCGCTGAGCAGGAACCCGTTTCCCCAGTCCAGCGAGCACCATCCCAAAAGTCACACTTCGGCAGAAATAGCATGGACGAGCATCCGCGGGGTTTCAAAACAAATGGCTTCTATCCTGTGCCGCCTCATCTAGCGTCTCCGACTCTGCAGGGACCGGAGGACGAGAGCAAAGTACGCCCAGTGTCGTCCCATTCGCTGCCGGTTCCGCGCCCTGTTGCTTCCCGGGTACCGACGCCCCACCTGTCTCCTCTCTTGCGAAGACGCTCTCATCGCTCATCAGATCACTCCTTGATGCATGAAATGAGCGGTCTCGAAGAGCGACTCTCCGCTATGGAACGGAAGAACGCCATGCTCGAGAGTGCATTTCTGGCTGTGATTAACACGTCTGCGGCTTGCGGTGGTAGTCGAGGACTGAATGGAATGGAAGGCACGAATGGGGATAGCTCCATTGGTTTGTCGGGTAAGGACTGTGATCGGTCAAGTGGGACGAGTGGGACGGGGAGCTTGTATGCAGGGCTGGAGAATCTTTTGGCACTACATAGTGGCAATGCGGGTGCCAGGTGGAGCACTTCCAGCGGACCATAGGGAGTAGTACAGCTTGGAAAAGTCGATTTCGGCTTGGGATCAGGCAGGTCAAAGTTGGCCGGAGAAGACGCATGTCCTGATAGAACTGGTAACTCGAAGAAATCAAAGCTGTCTTCGTTACCCTTCCCTCGTGTCATCTGCTTCGACCACTTTACTATTGGCCCCATCAAGGCGGTATCTCCTTTCCCTCCCAGTCCCAGCATTTGCCCCTCCCGTCCAACCCGGCATCGTTCACAACTTGTATCAACTTCTCGGCGGCAAACTCAGGCGTAAACAACTTCTCCTTTGGCGTGCTTCCCCAAAACTCCTCACTCAACCCTGTCTGCACAGTGCCCGGATGCAAACTCACACACATCGCGTTCTCCCCACATCTTTGCCTTAGATAGATATCTATGCTTTTAGCAATGGAATTGACAGCAGCTTTGCTTGCACGGTAGCTGTACCATCCACCAAGGCTATTATCACTTATGCTACCCACTCTCGCAGACATCAGGGCAAGGACAGCGGAAGCAGGGACGTGCGGGATGGGTTCGAGGGTCGTGGAACGGCGGGGTAGAAGAGGCGAAAAGTGCTTTGAGAGGAGAAGTGGACCAAGCGTATTGATTTGGAAAGTGGAGAGGGCTTGGGCATGGTCGATTTGGGAGGGGGACTTCTCGGGATGAAGGATGCCAGGGATGCAAAAAGCGAGGCGGAGGTAGCTGGATGAAAAACGGGATTTGCAGTGGGATGCCGCTCTAGAGATGGTGCTTTCATCTGACGAAAATGGTCAACGGGAATTTCGAGATCGGTAGGAACATTGGCGAAATTGTACCAGTCACATCGAGCTTCAGCACCTCAAGCCTCTGCTTGTCCACGTCGAGGCCATTCAGTATCTGCTCGTTGGTCATTTTCACATCTTTTCGTGCTGTTGCAATGACGGGCAGATCTGTGGTCTTGAGCAGGCGTCTGGCGAGCTGGAGACCAATGCCACGAGAGGCAGGAGATACCAGGAGCCAGGGTTTTGACATAGCAACTGGCGAGCGATTCAAAAAGGGACCTGGTGCTCAGGATTCAAGCGACTGACAGACCAACGGATTCGTTCCATGACCAGCACGAAGTGACTTCGAGTACTCCCTCGCACTCCTCCTTGAGAAGGTAGTGGCGTCCAGGATGGTGAGGACGGATCGCCAAGGCTGGACTTAAGTGTCTACCCCCATTTGCGCCCATTTTAAATCCGATAATTCCGACGTAACACCCAAATTTATATAGCAAACTAGCATAATAATAATGATCTATATCGAAGAACCTATATTATCGTTTTTTAGGCCTTATCGGTCTATTATGTCTTAAAAAATCGGTTACTATCTCTTCTACTACCTCTTCCTCTACTATCAGTCTATTTCTTCTTCTATTATCTCTTCTTCTACTATTTTCTTACCTTCTTCATCTCTTTCATCTCTTTCACCTCTTTCGCCTCGCTATTATTATTAAAATAAAGTCTACAATAAAGCCTTCGATAAAGTCTATTACTGTGATGAAGGTGATAAAGCGAGGTTTAGTGATATTATTAGACCTGGTGTGGGAGGTGTAGTAGCCTTTTTCTTGACTAGACTTCTATCTCTCTTCGTGTCTTTAAAAATAGCCCGAATAAAAATAGGCTACATCTGAGTCCAGGGCAGAGATATCTGCTATATCAGGCCTACAGACGGCGACTATAGTACCGTAGTATTAGCCATTATGATAGACTATGATAGTAGGCTATTTAAATAGGTAGTAGTGGTAGCCATGGTAGTGGTAGCTACCTATGTCGGATTTAAAATGGGCGTAAATGAGGGTAGACACGATTAGCCTTAGCTTGTATCGCCGAATAGATGTTGACAAGAGACGATTGATAGCAACAAGGTGATGATTATACCAATGATGTGCGTGGCTCGACGCAATGGATTTCCGAACCGTACAGATTGAGTTGCGTAAGGCCTATCGGTACAAGATACAGATGCCACGGAACGCTCCCATCGCTGTGCAGGACAAATCAACCAGACTGGCCGTGCCTGGACAACCCACGAAATGTCTCACTTCTCCTTTAAAGGTTTCTCCTCATTTACCGTTGGATACATCTCCACGGCTTCTGAGCCTTCTCTTACTCCTGCGCCGTCTTCTCCACTTTCATTCCTCGCCAGCTCCAGCCTCCTTTGTCGCTCCACCCTCGACTCTCCTGGTAAGGCCGGTAGAGGGCTGTTGACGTCTGTCCATGGTCCACGGCTCCTGCTCCCTTGCTCGCCCCACATACTGACCCTTTGTACCCTTCGAAGCCTCTTGAGGCCATACGCCCATACCACCGCTGCCAAGACCGTCGACGTGGCTGTCACTCCCAAAAAACCAAGATCCGATTCCTCGATGAAGTTCTTCAGATTCATACCGTAGAGACTGGCAGCGAAGGCCGCAGTGCCAATGCCCAGAGTGCCAATGCTAAACTTGAGATCGAGAAGCATAAGAGAGTTGCGATTGGCGTCAAGAATGGCTTTCACGCTGTTGACGTTAGTATGGAACTACGTTGTTGGCGAAACTTGGGACACTTACACCTCCTCAGTGTTTCGAATATTGCTGACCTGATTCCCAGCGATTTGGACTATCTCATCGCAGACTTTGTGGTACGATTCTAGCAGCATCTCAACCTCTGTGTGGTCGTCTTCTTCCCTGACTTTTCCTTGCGCCCTTTCAGTCAAGTACATGGTCACGAGGTCATCGTCCGCCTCAAGTAGATCATCTATTGCATCTCTCACGAGCCTAGCTTTTCGCTCAAATGTGCCCAGTCTTTTTGAATATATGAGTAAATGGCGTAGCTTGTCACGGTCTATGTCCTCCTCAAGCTCTTTTAAAACCTTCTGCACCGGCTCAGAGACGACCTCGAATTCTCCCTCGAGGCCACTCGTGACGCTGATAAGCACCGCTTCCAAAGCTCGGAACTCGTACGGTAAGCCTCCAGCTTGCCGTGACGCTTCGTGCTGACCCAGCTTCCCTTGAAGATCGTGGATAAATTGGGACTGAGTGTATGAGTCCGTAGTACCATATGCATCAAGTACGAGTACACGGTTGTGCTTGATGAGAACGCGTAGGTGGAGAAGATTGATCAAGATTGCGGAGGGACGGACGAGGATATGGGGCAATAGAGAGGAATCAATTTTTCTCAGGTCACGAGGGAGTAGACCATACTACACAATCTATCAGCATCGATCTCTCCTTTCGGACACTAGATTTGTTGGACATACCTTGGCAATTAGCTCGGACTTCTTGAACTCACCATCCATGAACGTGACATTCCCGTTCTCATCGAACTCTGTGCACCGTAGTTTCAACTCGTTCGGCCCTTTCAGTGTTTTCCTACGACCAAAATGCGTGCTGCCAGTATCATCCAGGAAACTGGGTAGCGCGGGTGAATCACTCGACTTCAAGGCTGAATTTTCTTTGCGCATTTTGTCCTTCCATGGCTTTTTCCACAGCGGTCGAGTATCGGTAGACCGATACTGAGAGGAGCTCGCCTTTCTTGGGGGAAAGCCAAAAGGCGCCGGCAAACTCCTGCTTGCAAGGGCAGGAAATCTTGAGGACCCTCGCTCGGAATATGGTCTAAGGAAATCTAGATTGAGGAGAGACGATTCGACGTAAGCTTGGCGGCGCGAACTCGTGACCAGATGTCTCCTTGTTGAAGGTAGAGCGTGCGCTACGTTCCCTGGAGCTCCTTTTGCGCCTCGACATACAGAAATTGGGCAGGCCGTTGCTCTTGTGCTAGGAGTGAAGAAGCAGGCATGCTCAGACTGGGACCGGAGAAAGCGGAGAACAGACAAAGAAGGTGTGGACGTAGTCGGCCTAGGAGCAGGCCTCATATCCTCAAGAAAGCATGGGGTAAAGTTCGTTTGTATGGTTGCTCATAAATAAGGCCTCGTGGAACGGGAAATATTGGAGTTGAAATTTAGCGTATGCACGAAGCTTTGCGTCTTGGCATTGAAAAACTCGCAACCCCAGAAAGCAGAATGGGGAGTGTTTTTGATATATAGAAAAGCAATGCATGAAAATTAGTCTTCCCATTATCGCAATTTTGACGCCGCCAGATAGATTGTATCTTCATCTACATATACGGAGGTCTGCACCAAAGTCCTGTACATGCCAAGACGCCAAAGCTTACTAGCCCTAACCCTACTTTCGGAAGGCGGCTCTATAGCAACGGACTGCCTAGGACTATCTTCCAGGAGTGCAAGACATATATTGAACTCTAGGGACCTCTTTTGGGCATGACAGGGGTAAAGGGACCCAGAATGGACTCAGGTCAGGCGTTATCCCGAAGCTCCTTGGATTCGACCTGTGTCAAATGGTCTACTTCTACCGATCTCATCTTTTTCACTCACGGCATTGAATTCTAGCTACCATCTCTGCTGAAGTCTTGAAATCAGTCAAAAGCTATACGCTAATTGATCGTTTGTTCAAACTGAAACGGGCACAGTCCATCACGCGTTGGCAAGTCGTCCCAATTGTCATCGTTACCAGTCGTCCTCCTGGTCCTCTTCATCATCTGTGCAGATTAAAGTCAAGTCAGAAATAGCAATGTTTGTTATGGAGGGAAATATAGAACTTACCGCTTGCGCTGACCTTTTTGTTTCTTTTACTCAATGCCGCAGCAAGCGCATCCCCCAATCCACCTCCTCCCGAAGGAGGTGGCGGCGCTGCTCCGCCTGAAGTGCCTCCGGATGCTGCACCTGGGACCGTAGCAGCGCTACGATCACGCTTTTCCTGGTCGCTGACTTTCTTCAATCGGCCTCCACCAACGCCGCCGCTCGCTCGAATAGAAGCCAGCACATCTTCCTTTCCTCCTGCCGGTTTCGTTAGGGCTGGAGCGCTGACGGAGTCTCGACCAGCCGGCAAAGATGGAGGAGGAGGACCTCCGCCAGATGGCATTGGCATTGGCGGTGGCGGTGGCGGCGGCGGTGGAGCACCAGACGAGGGCAGTGGCGGAGGAAGTGGTGCAGCGGATGAAGGCAATGGTGGGGGAGGAGGCGGAGGGGGGCCTCCCGAAGAAGTTGGAGCACTTGGTACCGGTCTTGGTATCGTGGGCAATGGAGGTGGCGGGGGATTGGCGGATGGATGGCGTTGTCCAGGCAAAGGAGGTGGGGGAGGCGGACCCGCGGATGGAGGTGGTGCAGCTGGACCTTTGGGAGGAAGCGGAGGCGCGGCGGCAACGCTAGGCGGTACGGCATGTCCGTGACCGGCCTCTCGAGAAGTGCGCGGAGAAGACTGTAGGGGAGCTCGACTTGGCGGTGGTGGAGGGGCCACCGAAGACTTTCTTTCTCCTTGAAAAGGTGGGGGGACGCCGAACTTTGGTCTTGCATCCGCTTCGTCCTCTATAGGCGTCTTTGGAGGTCTGGGAGGTGGAGGTGGACCAGGGTTTGCGACGTTCGAGACAGCTCGATTACGCTTCGGAAGGCTCGGAGCTGGCGCTTGCGCGAACTTGCCAGCGTCTGCGAGTGGCGGTGGTGCCCGGAATTGGTAAGCCGGGCGTGGTGATGGCGTCCTCTCAGGAGACCTTGACCGTGACCTTTCCTGATGGGAGGGAATGACAGTCTGACTTTCTTGGCGAGTCTTTCGAGATGGCGGTGGGGCAGGGGGTGGACCTCGTTTCGAAGAAACGGTACTGCCAGTATCCTGTGGGCTGATGGATTCCAATCGTCCAGGTGGAGCTCCTGGCAGCGGAGAGGGAGGTGCATTGACTCGCCGATCATCGCCGAAGCCATTGGCGACACCATCGTTGCCCCCAATCGGAATTCCGCTTGCCTTTCGCTGTTCTATATAGTCCTTAATAAAATCGGAATTCTGCTCGATCTGATCCTCGGTGATGCCCATCTCCAGTAGCTCGCCCAATAACCCTCTCCATGACGGATCAACCGTATCCAGCGATGACGCCCTATCACGGCTTGGACTGATCTGTGCATGGTTGAGTTGCGCAGGCTCCCGGAGAGGGACAATAGACTGCGGTTGTGGTTGCGGTACGTGTGGAGCGGAGGAGGACCTCTGACCGTGCAATAGGCTACCAATGGCTCCGAACCGATGGTGCGATTTTCCGTTGGTTACTACCCCGCCTGCTGGCTGCGGTCCCGAGCCTTGGAACGGCGTTGCTTTGGTGGCCTTGCTCGCATTCTTCTCCCGGTCGTCCATCTTCTTCTTGAATTGTTTGGCCTCTTTCTCGTCCACGAAGGATAGACCAGCCAGACAATTTTCAAGTTCAAACGAGTGAAAGAAGGTCCTATCCTGATTGTAGTAGAAGGGGTCGTAAATCTCTTGATCCCATACCACGCCGCGACTGGATCCCTAGCTGTTGTTCAATACCGTAGTCAAACCGAGCAGAGAGGCGGGCACCATACTGAAATATCTACCAATTTGATCCAGAAGGTGTTCCCAACCAGATCGTCTGCCAGCACAGCTGCACCTTGAAGTCCAGTGTAGACCCATTGTTGCTTATTTGGATAAGCTACGTAAAGCCTAGCCACCGCAGCAGCCTGTATCTTGTTGACCGCCTTGGGCACCACTCTCTTGATTATTTGCTTATCCGCGTCGGACAAAGCGGATGGCATCGTTGAAGAAGGTGTATCCGTGACAGGCGGTCATCAAGTCCAAAGCGCTGGCCAACAAGGGCTTTCTGGACGACGGAGAAGCTATGCGGAAAACGCTGACTGAGGATATGTCTTAAGCTTCCGGTTGTCGTTCTTTTCGGCTGTTGAAGAGACAGTCGGCTTGAAAAAATAATGAGTGACGATGGTGAATAAATATGTAGCATTGAAGTACGATATGGGTATAAAACTCACAGCCTGGTGGCCTCATGAGCGCGATGCCAAGACTCCGCCTTCCGCTCCGCACCACCAGCAGGGCCCAATCCAAATCCAACCAGTTGCTTGCCTTGCGCCTTTCTCCTTACCTGAAAATTACCGTCGACAAGCACAACAGGGTCCATGAAGTAACTACAGTGGCATGCCTAGATATCATTCCAACTCAAATAATTAGATCCGTCCTAGAGCGTGGCCGGGGAGGGGGAAAAAAGGAGCACTGAGCAGCGTATCCAGACGGTTTGACCTTGTTAATGCCTGGGAGCAGCAAAAGAGATAGAAGGATGGGTGGAGTCCCAAATCTGGCCAATATCGTTGTATCTGGGAACGAGGACCCCCATGTGCAAAGCTTTGAGACGTTTTGCCTCGGTGCCAACACCTTGAAGAAGAGGAACCTTGTGGTCATCTGTGATATCCTTGGCCGAGGATCCGCATGGAGCTCGAGAAGTCTCCCTGGAGATGTTGATAGCTGTGCTAGCTGTGAGCTGCTCAAACATCTTTCAAAGTATCAGGAATCTGCTGGACATCGATAAAGAAGTACAGAATCTGGTCAAGATCTCGCAACGCTGGGGGTTGATCGCAGCATTATTGACAGACTGTTCGCTGGAGACTTCTGACTTAGGGGCCGGATATCGAAATACTTGAAATGCTCCATTACGCATTCCGCTTGCCGTTGGAGGACTTTGTTTCGAAGGGTGGATGACCACAAGCGAATAAGTTGTTCATATCTCTTCAATATCTCATCCTAATTGTTCAACAGACAAACCAACCTAAAAGATAGCTGCATGTCAGAAACAACAGCACCGATGTTCTTCGCTCGCATCCAAAACTTCCTGTTGATCTATGTGCATCTTTTTTTTACTTCTCTACATCTGCCTTCTTCGCTATTTGTGTCGCTTTCTTCTGACGCCTAGAGGCCCGCTGCTACCGAGACATCTACGAAAAGGGGTCTTGCGTATGAATGACTGTTCTTATGCAGATTGGCATAGAAATCTCATGAATGGAGATGAAACAGGCCCTCCGTGGTGTTGATGGTGATGTCAATAATCTGCTGTGCTGTGTTCTGTCTGGATTGCCGCAGTTGTTGGCGTATGTCACGGGGGAAGAAGCCAGGAATGTCATGGCTGTTCAAATCAAACCCCTTGGAGTACGCTTGAATATATGTGACGTTTCTGTCGCCCGGACTCGCCGATGCTGTTGCATTGTCCCATTGTTCTTCAGTTTCCTGGACCGCCCTCCCAACTTGGCACTTTCTCTGATCGCTTGTTGCTACCTTTCTTTGCCATCGCTAAGAGTAATGCCCTACGTTGTGCTTCGACCTTCGGCATTGGGTCAGTCCGAGTAGCGCTCCCAAAGCGTAGCTGCGGACTCGGCTCTGATCGACCTTTGTCCACTACGGAGCTTTAGTCCTTCCCAGATGATATTCAGCAAGTCTGAGAAAGCCACCACAACTTTTCATCGCAAAGCTATATGGTCTTGCAAGTGTTAGTGGAGCTTCTTCTCAGGATCCTCTAAAAAGCGTGAGCTTTCTCAATTGACCTGCAACTAATATCTAATCCAACTTTTTGGTTCAAGCGAAGTCCTCGCTCCAGCCTCCGTCCGCAGATTATTTCCAACATCAAGATTCCTTGTGGCTGCTAGTCTTGGACACTTCTACTTTTGCCTAATGACCCGAGCTCATTTCGTGTCGCATCCTTGCAGGCAGAAGACTGCATTTGTAGGGTGTTCGGCGCCCCTTAGCGTCCTATTCTAGGCTCTTTTCAAAGATTATCTACCTAGTCCGACTAATAGTCCAACGCTTCGTCCATGTCCTCCAAAGCCTCCAAAGCCCCCTCTTGCTTCGGGCCTCCAATAGCTCCGATTCGTTATCACTATGTGACATAATAACGTATTTGTTGAATAGTAGTTTTAACATTTAAGTGGCGCTCCATGGTGAAAAAACTGTTCTCCGCTTGCTACTACTCGTGTGGCCGAGAAGTCTACCTGTTATCACTAGGAAACGCAGTTTACTAGGAAATGCAGTTTTTTTAAATCCGATAAATCCGGCGCAACACCAAAATGTCTACTTCTCACCAAAATTCTATGGTAACTGGGCACAATAATGATATATATCTTACGGTCTACACAGGCACACAGCTACTTCTACGAGTCAAATCCATCATAGCAAGTAGGCCTGGCCACTATGGAGTAGGCATCAGTGCCAAATGTAATATTTACTCGCTAGCAGCTAAGCGAGCTTTTTCGTCCCTAGCTGATCTATTACCCCCCATTCAAGACCGCTTGGTCTTAAACTCGAATGACAGATAGTAATACATATCAACCACGATGCCTATGAGTATGAAGCTCCTGTGATTACTGTGGAGTTATTGCTATTGGTTGGGGAGTGGGCTGCAGTCAAGGTAGATGGTTCCAAATCCTTCCATTGATCATTGCTCAGCCAGTAATGGGCCAATTCAAGTTATTTAAATTCTGAACTACACTATAGAATACACTCTACAGTTTGTACTCTTCAGAATATAGATTTCAATGCGTTAGGGTAGGCCATGCTATATTATCGTGGGAAGTAGGCATTTTGGTGTTGCGCCGGATTTACCGCATTTAAAAAAACTGCATTTCCTAGTAAACTGCGTTTCCTAGTGATAACAGGTATCATCTTGGCAGTCCGGCGCGGGAGTACCCACCAATCAGACTATCTCGTTCCTCCGCAGTTTGACACTGAATTATGCCTATGATCTATAGCGCTAACCTATCTAAGCTAGACTGCCAAGATGATAGACTTCTCGGCCACACGAGTAGAATTGCGTCCACCATGATGAAATATCCACATTGCTAATTGGAAAGCTTGCTTTCTCAATGCTCAAGACTTGAAAACGAGAATGGGTGCTACGCTAAGAGGCTAGTGACCAATCAGATCATCGGATTTCACCATTTTCAGTCTAAAACTCACCTTATTTCTTCATTTTCGATCTAAACGCGGGTGCACACGGGTACGTCCAAAAGAGGGAGCTGGAAAAGAACTTCAAAATCCTCAAATCTACCTTTTTTGATTCCTTTTCTTTTATCAAAAATATGATAATAAAGTAAGTTTATAAAATTATAGAGTCAATTATACGCTTTCAAATAATGTAGCGTAGACGAAATTTGATAAAGTATTTGTAAAGATATACTAAACTAGTGAATTATCGAGCTTGCGAGAAGAGCCTCTCCGGCAGGAGCCCTCGGAGAGCCCTCGGAGAGCCCCCGGAGGGTTAGGGGGGTTTCAGGGGGTCTCCCCCTGAGTATATCAAATGAAATAGGTATAACGTCTCTCGATTCTCAGGGTTAGACCCCTTAAATTCCCTGAAGCCCTTCGGAGCTCTTTAAGGGCTCTCCGAGAGCTTGTATCGGAGGGGCTGTCAAAGCAAGCTCGAAATCAATCAAATATCACTAAAAAATCAAATTTCGAGCTTGCTTTGACAGCCCCTCCGATACAAGCTCTCGGAGAGCCCTTAAAGAGCCCCCGAAGGGTCCGAGGGGTTTTACGGGGTCTCCCTGAGAATCAAATATAGTCAAAAACCAGTACTCGGCAAGCTTTTCACTACTGGGAAGCCCGCGCCCCAGCACATATTACAAGTAAAGATACGCCTAATCTGACGTTTTGTGCATACCGAGGTACGCTAGAAGTTCTCTACCGTAAGAGCGCGCTCAGCCATATCAACTCCGTCTACACTTCGTCTTGCAGACATATTTTTGATCTTCCACTCTCAACATTCTTGAACTCCCGCAGGACTCGGTGAGAGATTCAGATGCCCTCCGAAACTGCGAAGCCCCCCGTGAAATTGTCATTACCGCTTGAGTACCAGCAGGACTGCTTCTCAGAGCTTCGCAACGAGGATGAACTCGTCATACTTGCCCGCGGCCTGGGCTTGTTGCGGGTAGTCACCAATCTACTCCACTCCTACGATGCCATCGGAAGCAATCTGGTTGTTGTTGTGGGGGCGGATGAGAGAGAAAATGGTTGGATTGGTGAAGCGCTAGCGGAACATGCTGCTATCAGCAAGACCCCAGCGGCGAGGGGGCTGAGCCAGGTCAATACGGATATGATGAGTGTAGGGATGAGGTATTTTGCCCTCAGGCATCGCCCGAGAGGGGAAAGGGGCTGATGGGCGGTAGGGAAAGAATGTATTCGCATGGGGGAATATTCAGCATTACCTCTCGAATATTGGTGGTTGACCTACTGTCGAGTACGGCTCTTGGACAGAAGGAGTAGGGACGGGGCTGACTATCTAGAGTTGCTGAGTCCTGAGACCGTTACGGGGCTCGTGGTGCTTCACTCTGAGAGGTATGGGAGCCCATCGAAGTGCTGCTCCAGATCTGACAGTAGCCAAGGATCATTGCCACGTCCATCGAAGCCTTCATCATCCGTATCTACCGCCAAATGAACAAGGCCGGCTTTCTCAAAGCATTCTCCGACAATCCTGAACCGTTCACCACTGGCTTTGCGCCTCTGGCATCGATGATGCGCAACCTCTTCCTCAGAAAACCTTCTCTCTGGCCACGTTTCCATGTCACTGTAGCTAAGTCGCTTGAGGGTCGCAAGAAAGCGGAAGTTATCGAGCTTGAGGTGCCCATGACAGATGGGATGCGAGATATCCAACATGCTATACTCGAATGTGTTGAAGTCAGCATTGGCGAGCTCCGAAAGGCGGACACAGGGTTGGAATTGGATGACTGGACGCTAGACAGTGCGCTGCACAAGAATTTTGATGTTATCGTGCGGAGACAGTTGGACCCGATATGGCATCGAGTGAGCTACAGAACAAGACAGATCGTGAACGATCTCAGTGTTTTACGGGGTATACTACATGCGCTCCTCACTTATGATGCAGTCTCATTCAATAAGTACCTGGACACGATCTTGGCTGCCCATCAGCCGCCACCGGGCTCAAATCGTCAAAATCAATCGCCGTGGTTGTTTCTCGACGCGGCTAATACGATGTTTGAAACCGCAAAGCGCAGAGTATATACTGGTAAGCCCATCGATGGAGAGGTTCCTGAAGCCTCGGGTGCTTTGCCAGACTCACTTCGTCCCGTACTTGAGGAGCAGCCAAAATGGGCACTGCTGGCCGACATACTCGAGGAGATTGAGCGTGATGCATACTTCAATCCTGGCATACGAGATGACTCAAGCGGGACCATTCTCATTATGTGTTCGGATCAAGGGACGTGCCGTCAACTTCGAGAGTTCTTGCAGAACATGCACGTTCGTCCGCAGCAAACGAACGAAGATGACGCGGCAGACGGTGATGCCGAGGTAAAAGCCTCTGCGACGTTCATGATGAGAAGGAAACTGAGGAATTATCTCAATTGGAAGAAAGATTTCGCTCGAGTCAGCGCCTCGCTCTTTACAGAGAATCAGAAGGTCCTCGAGGGTTTCACTGACCAGAGAGGTGCCGACGGATATCGAGGCAAGGGCCCACCGAACAAGCGGAGAAGAGTCAGAGGTGGCTCGTCCGCAGCTTTTGGTGGCGGCAGACCTGGCAATAGCAGTCTGCAAATGGCGGAGGACAGAGAGTCCCAAGTAGCAATGCTTTTGGCAGACATACAACCAACCGACGCGGATGGCGCACAGAAGGATGAAGTCGCGATAGACTCTTTGGACGACATGGAAGACTACTTCGAGCTTTACGAGATGAGCGATCTAGTAGTTGTTCATCCCTATGATGGTGACATGGACGAGCATGTTCTCGAAGAAGTGCGACCAAGATACGTGGTCATGTACGAGCCTGATGCTGCATTCATCCGGAGAGTGGAGGTCTACAGGAGCTCGCATGATGATCGTAACGTCCGAGTGTACTTCATGTATTACGGAGGCTCTGTGGAAGAGCAGCGGTACCTCAGCGCGGTTAGAAAAGAGAAGGACGCTTTCACAAGACTCATCAAAGAAAAAGGAGTATGGAGGTTTCAGTGTCACGGTCTCGTTGACTTCAATCGCTAATCGGCTCGCAGAACATGGCCGTAACCATTACGCTGGACGGCACTGCGCCGTCGGACCCCCAAGAACAATTCCTTCGTACTGTAAACACACGCATCGCAGGCGGTGGTCGCCTGGCTGCCACTGCTGAACCTCCCCGCATTGTCGTCGATGTCCGCGAATTCCGCTCCTCTCTCCCCTCCCTTCTGCACGGTCGCTCCAATGTCGTCGTCCCTTGTATGCTCACAGTTGCCGACTATGTGCTCACTCCCTACATATGCATTGAGCGGAAAAGCGTGCGAGACCTCATTTCCTCATTCAAGAACGGACGCCTCTTTAACCAAGCAGAGACGATGCTCCAACACTATAAGTATCCGATGCTTCTTATTGAATTTGACCAGAACAAGTCTTTTACACTCGACACATTCGGTACCGATCACACCACGACGCTCAGTACAGCCAACAATCCGCAAGATTTGCAGTCTAAACTTGCACTTCTTACACTTGCCTTTCCCCGCCTGAAGATCATCTGGTCATCCTCACCATACCAAACCGCGGAGATCTTCGACGAGCTGAAGAAGCAGCAGGAAGAGCCAGATCCTATCAAAGCGGTGCAGATCGGCCTCATTGCTGGCGAGGATCCAAGCGATCAGAGCTTCAACCAGACGCCGCAGGATATGCTGAGAGCGGTGCCCGGCATGACCGAGAAGAACCTCTCGCGAATCTCCCTCGAAGTTGGAGACTTAGCAGATGTCAGTAACCTGACGGAAGAAGAGCTTGACGTAATGGTTGGAAAAGAGGCAGGACGGCAAGTTTACAGATTCTTCAATAGGAGTGTGCTGGAAGATTGAGTGCAGAATAGCATGGCTAGGATGGAATGACTGGCGTTCTGCATTGTGGGCGCTCATGAGCTGAATACAGCAGAGGAACCCCAGGTCAAAGGGAATACGATTCAGAAATCTTTGAGCATTTGTATCCAGCATAGCGTCGTGAGGTGGACAGCGAAATGAAAAAGGCCATGTATTTTTGAGAAGCCGAAGATCATGCCTGTCCCTGTGCGATACGCAACTTTCTCTTCAAACCACGCCTCGCTTGTCGTCATGACGAGTACAGGCCGTGTTGCATATGCCTTGAGGGTGTGGCACCACCAAAGGAACGCAACCGTACGAACACCAGCATGCATGCACCATCTAGCCCGCTCATATCTCATCAACATCAATATCCTTTTCATCACTGCTGTTGTCCCGATCTTCGTCGAACTCAACATTGTCATCCACACCCTCATGACCATACCTAAAATACGATATGTCAGCATCTCTTTGCCCAAAGCGAAGAAGGCTGGCACGTACGTATCCGTTTCGTTAATCTTGGCCGTCTCCGGCAGCTCCCCATATGCCTTCAGACTTCTCGCCTCATCCGCACTGTACTTGAGTATGACATCCCCCTTCTCGTCTTGGTAGTCTCGGAGGGATAGAAGTATTATGTCGCCCTGGTTGATCCAGACCTTTTTTCGGAGCTTGCCGCGGATATGTGCGAGGCGCTTTTCGCCGTCGAAGCAGAGGGCTTCGAGACGGCCGTTGCCGAGCATTTTTATAACTTGGGCGTATTCTGGAAGAGGTGAGGATGTGGTTAGAAAACTGAAGCGGTAGAATAGCAATGGCAAGGCAACGCGGAGAAGTACCTTGGCCTTCTTCTTTGAAGGTCAGTTCGCGCTTCTCATTGTCATTCTCGTTCTTTCCACGACGTCGATTTTTACCACCCTGAGGTACAAGTCAGTCAAACCATCCTGCCCTTCATGTTGAGTCTGAGCGGGCATATGGGGCCTCAGGTGGCTGTGAGAAGGAGCGTCTTACTTTTCCCTTGTTCTTGGGCATATTGACTTCGTCTGGTTGTGTTTGGAGTGGTCACAAGTGCTTTGGGGCCAGAAGTTGCGGTGGTTGCAAATTTATAGATGTTTGGTGGGGTCACTGGGGTGGCGGTTGACTCAGTAGCGGCGGCGACCCGCCCACCCCCTAGCGCGTATGGCGAAAGGCAGAGTGTTGTGACTGTCTTCTCGCATTCAGAACCTGTTGTTCTTATACAATGAGGGATCTGATTCCAAGTCATGCTTCGACCCGGTCGTGCAACCCTAGCAAGCGCGTATTTGCTCAATCATGGGACTCGGAGGACTCTAAAGACGAAGACTATTGACGCGCGCGGTCATCCCCCTTTCCTCTCCATACGATCCCTAACTGTGTGCCGTGTCTCTATATCTCCAAAGCACAAGATCTCACATAACGCCCACAGGATTTTAAACGACCGGTCGCATGTTCTCTACTTGCCCACGCGAAAGCGATGCCAGGCCATTCTAGACGGCCGATACGATGAGCGCCAGGAGGGCTTATGGATGGTTTTCACAAGCAATCCGATGCAGAAGAAGAGGGTTGTTAGAAGCTGGGCAACAAGGAGAGTTGACCAAGCCGTGACAGGGGCTCTGAGAATGAGAGGATTCGACAGGAATGGGAGAAGACTGGTGGATCCAGATGCCGGTACAATGAAAGGATCAGAATCGAACAGTAGGCCAAGTAATGTGACAATGGAGTATGTACCGGAGGCTCTGATAGGCACGGTCGATGTTCAGATCCTGCATGATAGTATTGCAAGGAGCTTCACGGAGGTGCAGAGGCAGGCAGGGCTGGTGGTGGACAAAATCTTGAAGACTTGCGGTCGCTACCCTCGTCATCCATAGTACGATCAACAGCAGGAACCGGCAATAACACCGTACAGCATGATCAAAATCGAATAGTCATCTTTGAGAAGGCTTGAACACAGAGAATGGAGGAAGATGATCCATTTACGGACATGCTAGGTTACCCTTTCCGGCGCCATCGAGACTTCCATGCTATGAACATCCACCTGGTTGCTTTTCTGAAAGCCTCAGGCCTAAGGGGATACACCGCTTCATATCTTCTCTTGGGGTATCTGTCGCCTGCCTAAGCGTCAGCATCGCCTTCGACAAAACCAGAAACCGAACCAACATACGAGAAGGAAGTGTCACCTTACGGGTTGAGCTCCTCGGAACGAGCCTTCAACTCCTCCTTGCTAGCCTTTGGTGGCATGTCTGGAATGTCATGAGCAATTAGCCACCGTATTCGCTCGCAATGCCGGGTTGGCGACATACCGCTCATGTTCATGGGGATCGCAGGACCTTTGGATTGATGATCTTCAGCGGACGCTTTGCCTGGAGTGTGCTCGTTCTCATGATGCTCTACCAGAGTCCGAGTCAGTAATCCATCTTGGAAGTCGGATAGGACACGTCGAGGGTGACATGGGACAAGAGCCCGTGCTCTCTAGCACGCCTTGCGAATTGAGTTGGAATAGCAGACAGAAAAGGAGTAAGCCGAAAAGCTACCTACCGTGATCGCTGGCTGTTGACTCCGATGCCGAGGACGGATCCTTCGCGATTTTCTCGAATATGCCCGAAGGCGCTTCTTCTTCAGATGGGTGGACAGGCATTTTGGATGAGAGGTTGAAGACTGATCGAAGTAGTAGGATTTGGATAGGTTCAGCGAAATGAAAGTGAAAGTGAAAGAGAAGGTGTGAGGGTCAAAAGACATTTTTGTATGAGCGATAATCCAAGCCTACGTCACAAAGATGGAGGGGTCTGTTTATTTACGGCCACAGCCGCCTCGCCGCCACCCCCCTACTGCAAATCATCTTACCACGGCTGCGCGACATTGACATTGACATCGCCGCCAAGATGTGAATGCTTTCTAGGAACTACGGTATGGACGTATATCGCTGTTCGTTATAAGGTACCTCAAATTCAATGCCTAGATCACCGTTTGTGTCCATTCAGCGGGAATCGATATACCTGAGAAACCCAAGTACGTTGCTTCATCGCGGTCTCTGAGACGCGCCTTCCTCAAGTCGACATCTCACTCCAAGAACCCTAGGCTCGTGCCCGCTCTTTTCAGGTCTTCAGCGAAACTTTACCTCTCGCCACTGCAGAATCATGCCTGTGATCCGTCATCTGAGCTCAATCTTCACTTCAACTGTTTAGTCTTGAGGACAGTTGCCTTTTCCTATATGCATGAAGACACCAAAGCCTGTTCCGTTTTTTGAGACCTGCAGGACTTAATTACATAGACCCTGCCATTCTTTCTGCACAATAACTCTCTTTCCCGCAGCCTCATCGCCCAACAAATCGCCGTCCCTACGCGTCCAAGGGCAATCACCCACAAGCCCGCTCTCTTTGCTGCTGTCGTTAGCAGTTCCCGTCTGATATCCTTCACTAATACCACAAACTCCGCACCTTCATTGACCCGAGGAAACGTTCCCTTTGGTTGCTGACGCCGCAAGAACTCACACAATGGTCCCCACCCATCCTGCACCTTCCATTTCAATAATTCCTCCTTCGGTATCAGCTACCTCACCCTATCCATCGACCTCGGATGTACAGAAATCGCATTCTCGCGTTTGTGAGAGCCCCCAAAAGCCGCATAGTGAAGCTGATAGCTTACGGGCCACCACTGGGCCATACTGTTGTGGAGAACGCATAGGTAATTTATGACTGAATCGTGCAAGAATGCGAAGATGGTGGCGCGGAAGGAGGTGTACCACGAGTCAAGATCGGGGGTTTGCAGGATCACTTTTGCTTCTGGGTAGGCGGCGATGAGTTCGGGGGCGAAGTAGACGCAGGGGTTATCTGTTATGGCCCGATGAAGAAGGACACATCAAGATCTGCCACTCTAGGACAACGAGTGGCGATCTTGAGAGTACTAGATCTCACCTGGAAATCTCCTAGGATTTCATCCCAATCTGCTCGGGTAAAAGTCCCTTTACTGAGGAACTTGGCCTCGTATGCCCGTTTCCATAAAGCGCTGTGTTGAGGGTTCTGGATCCAGGCGAAGTAGTGATAGCAATCCGTGTAACCGAGTTGGAGTGAGAATTCTTATTTCTTCAAAATTGGAAATGGATACTAGGGAAATCAAGCACAGCTGGTTGTTCCTTCTGTGTCGGAAACATGTCGTATGAAGCAAAAAGAAGAGCTGAAATGGACAGCGCAAAGTCTGGTTGGAGTGTTATGAGAGACTGCATACATAACGTCCCACAGCGAGGAAAGCCAAAGCAAGAGAACACGCATTGGCACTCTACGCCTAGACACGTCCATTGTCGAGGACGACGTTGCTATTGCGATGCTGCTGGTCGGTATGGCAGAACCGAATGAGAAATAGAGATGGTTTTAATTGACCACAAAAATTGTGCAACGTAAATGAGCTCAGGAAGTTGGTAGACTCTCGGATATGGAGGTTCGCGGATTCTCGAGTAGGTAACACAAAAGCCAAAGGATTGTTCAGCCTTAAACACTAACGGCGCAGGAATCCAGACCCAGCAAGCCTTTGGTTTGACAAGCCGATTATAGTCGGCAGTCGTCCGGGTTGAGTAGGTACGTGTAATGCGATCGGCTCTTTCTGAACAACCTATCCATTCTTTACAATCCTCCATAGCCCTCCAGCCCTCCTCAACATCTCGATCCCATATCCTAGCTCAACAACGCCTCTGCACACCTCCCAAGCCCTTCGCGCCCCTTCGATTGGATAGTCCAACGCTGGCGGAATTGAAGTGCTGATCAATCCCGGAAATCTATCTCGACAGACAGCTTTTGTATTGCTGATTGATCTCAATCCTTCCTCTCCACCAAATCTTCCGTAGCCACTACCTCTGACGCCGCCAAAAGGCAGGGAGACTGCGTAGTAGACCGCGAAATCGTTGATGCTGATCATGCCCGCATTGATCTCCTTTGCCGCTCTCTCCAAATCCTTGGTAGCTGTTCCAAAAACACTAGCGCCGAGGGCGTAAGGAGTGGAGTTTGCCATGCCGATCGCCTCATCCAGTGAAGCAGCCCGCATGATAACGCAGATAGGTGCGAAAAGTTCTTCGGTCGCTATACGCATAGAAGTTGTGACATCGACAAGCAATGTAGGCTGGAAGTAGTGGCCTTTCGGATATCGATGATGCACGAATCTTTTGCCACCAACGAGACATCTTGCTCCTTGGTTGACGGCGTCAGTCACAAGCTTCTCCAAGTGCCCGAAGCGAGAATCCGAAACCATGGCTCCAACATCCACATCATTGGGGTCGTCGAGGGCAGAGCCTACCCGCAAAGCCCTGATCCGAGATTCGAGGATCGTCACAATTCGGGGCCAGATTCTGTGGAGGCAGATAATACGCTCAATGCCAATGCAGTTCTGCCCAGCTGATTGAAAAGTACCTCGCATGAGTATGCTAGCCACCTTTTCAAGATTCTTCACATCATCGAGGAGTATGGCAGGATCTTTGCCGCCAAGTTCAAGGCAGAGAGGAGTAAGGGAGCGGGCGGCGGAGAGGGCAACATGGTGGGCGATAGGGCGAGAGCCGATGAAAGTTACATGACTAATGCCCGGATGAGACGTGAGATGGGACGCCGTCTGCGGCCAGCAAAGCACGGGCTGGACTAAATTGGCAGAATGACCGCAAGAGACCAGGGCTGCACGGGCAATAGTCCCGAAATACTGAGTCGACCACGCAGTAGACTCGGAGGCTTTGACGACGAGGGCAGAGCCTGTGAAAAGAGTGGATATCAAGGGACCCATGAAGTTGTGGAACTAGGGCATGGATTAGCTGACCCGGATGGGAGCATGATAGAGCGCGTATTTACAGGATAGCTGCGCCAGGTCAGCGGTCCGAAAATATGGTGACAGTGCTTCCACCAAGACGCAAGACCTACTTCCAGCTAACACAGGCAGCGATGACTCCTAAGGGCTCCCATTTGACCTCATTATACTTGTACATCATGAGGAAGTTCGTAGGTCTCCTCTCCGGCCTCAATGACTTCTCTCCATGCTGTATAGTCCACTTCAGCTTTTCCACGGTGACCAAAATCTCCCCAAGAGATGCATCGACCTTGGTCTTCCCGGAGTCTAGACAAGCTGCCGTAGCTATGGTATCTTGATTGTCGAGGATGTATCTGCGTAGATCGAGAGCTGTCAGCTCAATTTTTGCAGGAACCATCCCGTTGTAGATCTGGGCTTAACGCACTTCAGCATCGTCTTGAGTACCCTCCGTCGTTGCTTGAACGTTGTTCTCGCCCATTCTGTTTGAGCTTCCTTGGCTTTGGCTATCGCTCTGTCAATTCCATCAGGCGTGGAAGGGTTCACAAGCCCGAGTAGTCGGCCGTTGGCTGGACAATAGCATCGTATGGCGCTCGATCCCGATATCTGTGACTCTTGTTGGCTTACGTACAACGGTGTTGAAGAGGGTGGTACCTTGATCGTAGGCTCTTCTAGAACTTCGCCTTTCCACTCCGGAGAACATTGCTCAGGCACGGGGACTACCAATTTAACGAGTCTTTCCTCGTCATCGTCGAGGACTATAATCTTGATGGCAGCGAAGACAAAAACGACCGACAAAACAAATATCGAAATCTCAAGCCATGGCCATTGGGTAGGAGGGTCGTTGAGAGTGTCCATAGCCGGGATCGGCGAAGCTTGCGATTTCAATGTCACACCTGAGTTAGAACCCGCCACGGCAGCACAGTCACTAGCTCACAGTAAATTTTTGAACGATCAATGATAGCAGACGTCTGTTACGACCGTATATTTGAGAGAGGATTCACGAATAACTACATGGTGAGGCGCTGTGAGAGTGGTTGAAGAATTGGTGTACGCTTTTCTGCACGGGTACAAGCCAATGCTCAAGAAGCTTCCCATTATTAATGCCGCATCGCTCCTCCGATACACGAGATGAATAAAGCAGTGGTATCATGCGCTCTCCTAACAATGCCTCCCTTGCAACGGTCACTACTGATATCCTCCATCACGCACGAGTTTCCTTGTCCCGGTCCATGCAGTGACCTCGACCTTGACGACCCCTGGGATTAGACTGCACTTCTCCCACCGCGCCTACGCCCTCCTCCACGGCCACAAGTCAAGCAGGAGATGATGATGTCGAAGCAGGAGACGATGCCGGCGATGATAGCTTGCAGGACAGATCCGATGCCGTTAACGATTGCCATGAGGCAGGATCCGAGGGTCTGGAAGAGCGATTCGATCTGTGATTGATGACATGTAAGCGGCGAAAAGTCAGGAATTTGAGGGCGATGATTTAGGTTTAGAAGTGACGTCTCAGCCTGTAGGAGCAGGCCAGTAGTCATTTGCAGATAGCTACCAGGGATAAAAAGGAATAGATTGGCAAACGTACGCATGATACGACGGCGCCCATTTTGACTGGTAGAGCGCGTGTAGCACCTTATTTTCAAACAGGGGACGAGGGTTTGAAAGCTGTGCGATGGGCTGTAGGGGCTCGAAGTTGATGGGCGGTTGCAGTGCTTGTATGGTGTCTCGAGGAGTACTGTTGGTGATAATGATGGAAGAAAGAAGAGGGAACAAGTCAGAAGACTGAAGTTCTGTCGGCTAGTTGCAGGGCTTGGCTGGGTGGTCGCTTCCCGGAAATAATGAAGAAGTTGATGGGGAAAACGTGAATGCAATTTCGCAAAACTTGGAAAAGCTCATCTCTTTATATGAGTTGAATTAAAACCCATGCTTACTTGCCAGGCCGATCTCAGGCATGATTGAAATCTACGAGAGCGCTTCTTTGTTTTAATGACGCACAAGGTTTATCATCTGCCAAAATTGGGAGGGCACGAGACGCATCTTACTCTTTGAAGCTTGGGTTTGCTCGATAGTCTTGGAAATGAAGCATTATGGTATGTTTATTTGCCAACTCTAGACTGGAATTTCAGCCACCGCTACTGCGAGAATTATTCCATCAAGGGGAAGGACGTGGATGATAGCCACCGCTAGCAAAACACGCCAGTGTTCATTGGGGAATTAACATGAAGATCCCTTGTTGATCCTGTGGCTTATCGGGCCCTGATCCGAACTCGTAGACGCACCAACAACTTGCCATTCTGCTCACAAAGTCTCAGGCTTCGAGGAGGGCACGGAGGGCAAGACATCAACATACCGTAGAGAATCCTCTGGGCCACCCATGTCCATGACGCCGATCAAGGTTCGCGGCAAGAGAGCCCCGGTTCAGACGGAAAGCTCAAATCACTCCATCAACTCTGTCCTGAACCCATATCCGAAGGGCAAACGGCCTGTCTCTCCTGCTTCCCACTTCTCAACTTCCCTAGCCAAGTTGCCTCGTCATATCAACAATGTTGGTGAGAACTCGGGCCGGCATGCGAGGTTCGCAGCTCCTTTCGAGCAACTGCCAACCGAACTGTTGGAGACCATCTTCTTGCATGATCTGAACATAAGCCTGCCGCAAGCTTCACCGATCATTGGTAACAAGCTCGCGTCTAAACATGTGAAAACCCAGCTCGTGCTCAGAGTATGCAGTGCGGGAGGACTCAGTACCTATCCCTGCGAACAGGCCGCCTTATTTCCATCTATGACGGACCATGCAGAAGCTCAGTCTGCTATTCTGCGAATGAGGTGGATGACATGGACATTCATTAGGCAGCTCATACCCGACTATATAACAAAGACCTTAGTGCGAGAACTCAGTGAGCGCGGGCTACAATGGATGGGGAAGGGCCCTTTGGTGACAAAGGAAACCGAGTCTACAATCCGACAGTATCTGGAGGATAATACCGTTCGTTTTACAAAAAGAAATCAAGATGATCCACCGGTGTTCTGGAGTATCAGTTGGCGTATTGAAAACCCTCCTAGGTTCATACGCCTTTCATTTGGACTTCATGATGGCCTGGTCACGATCGAAGACCGCCGCGTACACGGATTGGACAGGTCCGCACAACACGTCAGGTCATTGTCTGCCGAGCGTGACCAGTGGAGGATCTTTTGTGGTATCAATGGTTGCAAAATACCAGAAAAATTGCTGCACGGGCCTTGGACCACGGAAAAGTGTGACTTCCTCGAGATGGTCATCAGGGGAAATGCTACCGTCGACTGGGTCGGCACTACCAGTGGCGAAGTCGCCGAAAAAGGCTTGATGCAAGCTTTGCGAGAAGGTAATGCCCGTGCAACGAGATTACTAGTGACGAGAGCTGGATCCCTTGTCCCTCAGGGGCTCTGGGGCCTTCCCTACTTACGTAGTAGTAGTACCGACATCGAGAAACTAGATTCCGGGCCTTGGCCGAGGGAAGATTTGGTCCAGGCTAATGGTTTTGACCTGAGAGGCGTCGGTGTTATTCCTCGAACGAAACACTTGAGAACAGCAGTCCTCGAAGCAGGTTGTCAGCAGGACATTGTCGAAACTCTGTTCATGGCCGAAGATACGAACATCGACGTTGAGGACCGATTTATTCTTCATTGGGCCATTGAGAAAAGAGTTCTAGGTGATGAGCGTGGCCCGTGGCTGCTCTCGATGCTCTCCTTACGTGCTGCCGGTGGCACGAAGGAGCTGTTTGCACCATCTGCATCACAGGGCCGTGCCTTTGCCGCAGATTAGGCCTGCGAAAAGGAATTGATGGTTCGAGGCAAGACTGTTGATTGGCATAAACGATATGACCCGAGACGAAGCATGCCAGTATGTTTGTGGTATCTTCCTTGATCGTTCCAGATCCCTTTATAGAATCAAAATGGAACTCAATGGTAGAATGAGAAGTAAGGGCCGCGCCCTCGCAGTCTAGTCAAGTATGCTTGAGGACCACTGAATTCTCTTTCGCAGCAACTCGTCTCCGTCCATGTATGTCCCAACACAGCCTCCGCGGCTTTGTCATTAAGATCTTGCCTCTTTCACAAGTTGGCCATCGTTTCCCAACTATCAATCTGTCCGAATTCAAGAGTATCACGTCACTGACGCATCGGCTACAAAATGTCATCATATTCTGACCCCAATCCAGTAAGACACATAGCGACGTAGCCGCTCGATTGTCTCGGTGCACCTTACAAAATGTCGGATAAGCAATGTATGGATACGGTATGGTGCGGGCATATGTCCCAATAGCTTCTGGTTAAGTCAATCACTGTTGTTGAGGAAGGCTCGAGCTATGGCGATTGTTTGATCTTGCGGTTGGAAGTACGTATGAGTGATTGAATATTGCACGCTATGCTATGCTAGGGTATCTATGCTAGACAATGCGAAATCGTAAGCCTTCTACCTGGGTCTTAGGTATCGAGAGCTGGTGGTTCGTAGATTCCATGATTTGAGAGGAAGATTGGGGGAAATAGCCGGAACGCATGCCGTAGGTTGTTGGGCGGCTGGTGGTGTGAATATGTGGTAGCACATGTGCCGGTCGGTTTTCGAAGAGATCTGATGTAGTTGAGAAAGAAGTGAAGTGTGATGTTGGCGTGGTCTGCTTAAACAGCTCAACTGCCGTCGTCCACCTCGGCATCTGTCGCAGTCTTCCTGTCCTCATCACTCTCCACCGCCTTTCTTCGCTTTGCCCCTTTCTTCCCAGAGTTGCCCTTGCTCGCTTTCGCCGCCTTCGTGACCCCGGCTGGTTTCACCACCTTTCCAGCTTTAGCTTCACCAGCTTTTCCTGCCTTGATTGCTTCAGTGGCTTTCACTTTCACAAGCTTCGCGGAATTTGTCGCGGGGTCAGCCTTCGTTTTCTTTTGGCCTTTCGTAGGGCTGTAGTCATCCTCATCTTTGCCAAGCTCCATTTCCTCGTTCCCAACATCTTCCATGTCCTCGTCATCGTCATCGCTGTCCAACTTGTTCCTCCCCTTTCCTTTCGTCGCCTTTCCGCCTTTCTTCACAGGGCTAGCCAGGCCTCCCTTTTTCTCGCCGTACCTCTTAACCAAATGCTCGATCGGACAGTTGGCATCAGCCCATCCTTCACTGGTCTCACCGGTGATAGCTCTGCACCTTCCACAGTGGTTTCCATGATCCCAAAAGAGCTGATGTAGGCCATACTTGAGATTCTCTGGAATTCGAACCTCGCAGTGCTTGAACGTGTTCACTTCGTTCACCTCGGGTCTCTTCCTCTCTCCTGGACCGACCTCTTCATCTTTAGGCGGTACCCACCCGAGATACCTGCACAGACGGAAGACGTGAGTGTCGACGGCAAAGCATGGCTTCTGCATACAAAATAAGGCAACGCAGGCGGCAGTCTTCACACCAATACCGGGGTACTTTTGCATGGCCATGAGCGCATCATCTTTGGAAAGGAGATGATAGTAATCGAGCGTTAGGATGTGTCTTTCGAAAAGATCAATCTCGCCTTTCATCTGTGCAAGGTTCATTGGATCTGCGCCTTCCGGTGCAGCAGAGGGGTCATCGTTTTCGATGACTTTGGTATGAGCTTCGCACCGTCCTTCGTTCTCCGAGTAGACCATATCGAGTATAGCCTTCATGTTTTTGCTCTTATTTTTTGCCAGACCGCCGGTCTTGATGGCTTGAAAGACGTCGTCTATGGTGGCATGACGTATGGCAGTCCAATCGACACTGCCATTGCAGGGACCCGACTCTTGAAGGCCGAATCGCTTCACAAGACCCTGGAAGGCGCTGCTGGAATTGCGCTTAGACGTAGCCGCACTGAGCAGGGTACGGAGCATGGCGTCGAGAATTGTAGGCACTTCGCCGCACCCAGCAACAAATTCCGAGGGGGGTGGAACGGTGTCCGGCTGGATGAACCTGGAGTGCTGATCCTTGGGGAACGCATTCATAAGGAGATCATGGACGACTTGGCACTCCTCTGGTGTTGGATGCGCCCAGTCAGGATAGGGATCACTGCACGGGAAGTGATCGACTTTTTTGGCTTTCTTTTTCGGCGACTCTTCAGATGCGTCGATGGTACTAGCGGCTTCGACCATGGATATAGCATCCTCAGGCTTGCTTTTCTTCACTGCGGATTTTATCGGGGTTCCAGTCTTTGCGGACGCTGCATTTTCTTGCGCAGCCTCATCCTTTAGTTGGTGACTCTTTGCTGAGGGTCGCTTCCCCATGTTGTGCGGTAGCTCATCGGGATGGTCCTCAACCTTGGGCGCCGCAGCAGCTCTCTTACGCTTCCTTGATATGCTTGCCGGGAGCGCTGGCCCTTCGTGTTCTGACTTTGTCTCGAGAGTCTGTTCCTTCTTGGCTGCTTCCCTCTTTGGTGGTTGAGAATTAGTGGCTGAGACGGGCATTCCTGTAGCTTCGTTGGCTTCTACTTTCACTTCTGGCGTCGTTTTCTTCACTGTCGCTTTGCTCCCAGTGCTAGCCTGCGCGTTGACCTTTGATGGCGCAGGCGTTGCAGGCGGACTTGAAAGCTGGTGCTCATGATTTTCCTTATCCGAAGCCAACAAACTTGGTTCCCTTCCTGCTGACCTGCGGGTCACACGAGTAGACATGGCTGAGATTCTTGGCCACGCGAGAGGTGTAGAAGATGTGAAGAGTTGACTGGAAGGGTGAGTCTTCCGGTAGAATGTGTGGAATTCAATGCACTTGAGCTGCAACTTTTGCCAATGCCAAGAACAAGCGTGAGTTGGGATTTTCCACAATGTAGAAGGCAGCTCGAAACGAAACACTGTGGCATACTAGAGGGAAAGTAGAGGGAAAGTAGAGGAAAAGTAGAGGGAGAGAGACAGTTGTATGGAATACTGTACAGTGGAAAGATAAAGTAAAGTACGGTAAAGTAGTCGGAGGCAGAACTCAAGCTGTGACCACTGATGATGATGATGATGAAAATGCACCGTCTTAGCGCCGACACCACCGACACCTGCAGAAGTGACGTACATGTAGAGTAATGTACCTAAAGTTGAGACTACCTTAAGGTACTGTACTGTCTACTTCACTGATGATATTTATGAGGAAGAGTACGAGTTCTACTATTCACGCAAAAGGCGTTATTGCACACAAGAGAGATTTTGACTCCACAAGGGCTAATATTTACGGCCTTCTTAGGTACGTACTTTCCAACTCCAATTACCCACAAATACATATTTCATAAGGTTAACACCACCAAAAAAATAATTTATCAAATTCTCGAACCCAGTCATTCTCTTACAGTTACTTTTAGAAATTCAGGATTGGGGCTAATGCAGGTACACTTCTTGATCGTTGGTGGCGTCAATTTGTTGGCACTTCGAATAGTAGGTACGATAGTACTGTGATGGTACCGGAGCAGAGCATTAAATGCTCGACTCAATACCAGATGGCCTCCCAAATGCACGGAGAAGCAATTATACACTTTCTCTCCAATGCCCACCGTGGCTCCATACATTCTTCTTCAAATAGCTGCGCTCCCTAGGGTAATCACGGCACGTCAGCCCGGCCCAAAGTCCTTGTTTGGTGCCGTCAATTACAATCAGATTTCCAAAATATCAGGAACCAACTCTCTCCGCAAAGTCATGCTCAGAAGTCTAACATCTAAAAGTGATTGATCATTCATCCCAATGGAAGGATTTGGTTTAAACATGCATAGCGTAGATTGACACGTACCAAAATTTCACGTTTTCACGTAATCGAAGTTACCTTGGTTGTGTAGTCCGTTATCCATCTGGTGCCTCGGCGGTGCCTCTTCATCTTTCTCATGCTTCCTCTTGCCATTAGGCGTATGCAGCACTCCATTCCCACTGATTGCCAGCGCTCCGTTGGTAGTACTCGCCGATGCAGGGACAACTTTGCCGTCATCCTTGACCTCAACGCCATTGGTAGCTATCTGGATCTCCTCTTTACCTGCCGATCCGTTGGCTACGGCTTCCCTGGCGTTTTCCATGACCTTCATCTTCCTCGTCTCCCCTCGTACCTTCTCTATGTGTTCGAAGTAGCCCCTGGGAACAGGAGTGACATTTTCTCCGTTGAAGACACCCACTTCGAACTCTTGGTTCTTTCGTGCTGTCATGCCGGCGAGCACAGCTGGCGCGCAGGCCTCCTGTAAATCATCCAACTTTTGAAAGATAACCTTCTTCGCACCAATATACAAAGCTATTGCATCGTCGTCCCGTTTGTGAGCTATAAGCTCGGATGGAGAAGCTAAGTCAATGCCATAAATATGGGGATGGCGTATTTCAGGGCTGCAGCTGGCAATGTATACACCTTTAGCGCCGCTTTCGGTGGCTATGTCCACAATTTACCTCGACGTGGTTCCGCGGACAATGCTGTCATCCACGAGAAGCACGGTCTTTCCGGCAAATTGCTCTTCCATTGCGCTGAGTTTCCTCCTGACGCCTTCCTCCCGGGCCTTTTGATTTGGCATGAGAATATTTCGGAGTCAGCATTACTCTTTCAGGAAAAGTTCTGAGTCGCGAGACATGTTTTGGGAGCAGAGGACTCTGAAGACATGTCTGATCATAAGAAGCATGATTGGGGAAGAATTGCCTCGGAAAGTATAACGTACGGAATACGTAGGGGTTCTCGATAAAGCCCTGACAATATGCCTTTTTCAGTCGTGCAGCGACAATTGGCGCACTGGTGTTTGAGGTTTCGAGGATGGGCATGACAACGTCGGTTTCCTCCGAATGATCGGCTGTCAGGACCTTGATAACGCGATCTCCGAGGAAACGACCCATATTCTCTCAGCTCTGGTGGACACTTATGCCATCGATAATCGCATCAGGTCTAGCGAAATAGCAGTACTCAAAAATATCCGGGCAGTAAGCTTTCTGCTCTTGGACTTGGGCAAACACTGGGGGTAAGCGTTTTGGAATGATCACTGCTTCTCCTGGTAGAACGTCGCGAATCTCCGTTCTTCTGTACCCAAGCTGGCGTAGGACCACTGATTCTGAAGCCATCATGTAATCCATTCTCTGTCCGCTAGCAGATGGCCGAGAACCTAGCACAAGAGGACGTATACCTCTAAAGGATTTCGGATTCAGCGTCTCTTTTCCAAGGCAATGACACTAGCCATGAGACAGCTCGAAGCGGTAGTGATACCGTTTTGCCTCCAATCATATCTTGTGAGGCGAAAAAAATTCCAGAACAGGAAGAGCTTGCTTCGAAAATATACACACCATGAGTCTCGAAAGCCGAATATGCCGAAACCTGCGAGAATTCCAGTACACGCCCATCCTCCTTCCAACCGGTCGTACATCCGGCTCAGAGCAGAGAAGATGTCGTCACTGTTCACACGTGCCTTGCCGGTGACTCCCAGCTCGTTTGTAAAAATATTTATCATCGTCGATGCCCTTCCTCGTTCAAAAAGTGCTTCAACTCCGGGGCATTGATGGGTTTGCCCCCATGGGCAAAGCAAATTCCGTAAAGGTAGTTGGCAAGAAATGGCTGTTCAAGTTTTCGGAGTCAGCATGTCTTCTCTAAGATAGATTCAGACTTCTGGGAATTTTAAGTATTTGGACAATCGAACCCCCCACTCCTCCAGCCCATGTTTTGTGAAGCAAAATTCGCTATCCATCAGAAGGAAATCACTACGAAAAGACGTACCTGAGCTTCTGCATTTGCGCTAGTATCTGCAGTAGGGTAGCGTACATGCCCAACGCCCTGCCGAGTTCAGCATGAGAAGACTTCGAAGCAGTCGAAATCAAAAGCCCACCATCTATCCGCGCAGGTCCGGTATTCGAGCGCCGTCTTGAAGACTGTTGCAGCGAGGACATTTCCTTTGCATTGGTAGATTTTGCCCCCTGAGCCACAGGTCGCTATTCCACATGCATCTGTCCGACTCTCAGTATTGGCCTGAGCGCAATATGCATCGGCATTACCTTGGCCACGGTGCTGTAAAAGGTACAAGGCCCCATGAATCTCCGCAGCGACAAAATTATCTACCGGCTGTGCGCATGTGATGGCATCGATTCCACACATCTTCAGTATACGTTAGATACGAGGTCAAATTGGGTTTCTTCAGAGTGTTTTACTCTGTAGAAGCTGTATCGGCAACATAGGGTCCAAGCGATTAAATTTCAGGCTTTCATTCCAGCTTGATTGGTACGTCAAGGTCGGCTAGCGGAGTTGTTGCAGAATAAGAGCTTCGGCTTCATTGGGCGAGTACTAGAAAAGGTAGCCTTTGGTCTGAAGAGATTGATGGTAGCCATTGTGTAAAAGTTCAAGCTTGCAAGGAGCGGGTATGGGGTTTGAGAGAAATTCTTCGAGGCTCATTGCGGGGGCTATCCTAGTGTGCCAAGCCGGCCCTTTTCCGCTCCGGCAGCATTCACAACATCTCCCGCTGGAGCGAGGGGAGCAGTTGATGAACAGACACCACGCAATGCAACGGTTTGTGCGCTCAGCTCATCTTCATAGCTGGGATTCAGCTCTCTGTAGGTCTAGGACTATCCAACAAGCTCTTGATTGGGGAGGAACATGAGAGAAAGTTTTCAACTCATCCTCTCACTGAAGTGCAGTGCGCTTCCTTCAAGTATGGGATTGCCCACACTTTCTTCGAACCTGTCTCGTTTCGTGAAACACACAGCCAATGTCGTGGGTTTTACTGCTAACCCAGATCTCTGTCAGCCAGAGATGGGTCTTTGTGCCCTATCTGCAGATGATCTGCGTTCCAGTCTTCCTCAAAATTTTCATGTTGTAGCGGGGGTATAATTGTCCAATTCTCCGGCATTGTTGCCATGCATACGCCAGTCTGCGTTTGATCTTCTTAATTGTATCAAAGGACCTTGGAACAATTTTGCAGTGACTGTCGCATTTGTAACAAAGACACTTGTTGGACAAACATGGCACTGAATATGGAAACATCCACTTTCATTGCTTGGCGTTAGCTTTTGGCAAGACTTATCCCAGTCAAGGAGAAGGAGACCTGAGTCTCAAACCTAGTGCTCTGACCTCATGTCCGACAGTTTGCTGAGCTGAAAGGTATCAAGAAAGTTGCAGTGCTATGCTTTGTTGCCTGCACAAGAAGTGGGGATGAGATGGCTTCACGCAAGGTCATAAATCCATCGTTGATCCCTTTCGCTGCAGCCTACTTGAATATTCTCGGCGTCGTTGGACTTCTCAAAATCCTTCAAGGCTTCTAATACTGGCCTAAACTATTCAGCATCCTGATCTCTCAGTGTCAATTTACCGTAGAGTGAAGCTGTCAATACAGGTATGTGGCCTCCTCAGACAAATCTCGTTGAGTCAAAGTAATCGCTTTCAAATGTTATTTCATTGGCTTCATATCAACCTTAGTCCGTCCGAAGAATCTTGTTGACCAGGTTCTAAAAACATAGTGCACCATCTCCAAACTTCTCCAACCTCTTCAAGTACCTTTCGTCCAAGCTGTCCTGTCAGAAGAGCGCCATTCCTTGCAGCCTGCTTTCTTCGATGCTTTTGCATAACATCGAAAACGACCTGATATCTAACTTTTCTTGGAAGTCATCGTGACACGCCTTGCTTGGTCCGACTACCTGTCTCAGTCCTATTCAAATTGTTTTACTTGGATCATGCCTGCCAAAGACCAAGGTGTGATCGTTCTCGACGACGAGGATAATGCAGGTACTCCTAATTCAACAGGCAATAATACCTCTCCATACTCTTGGTAGGGTGCTGATTGTCCTCATTAGCATCACTGAATGGATGCCTAGCAGTCGTCAATGACTCCAGAACAAAGACCGATCAAGTCCCACAACATTCACCTCACTCAGATCTCAAACACCACTCGGTCGCATCGGTACAGTCAGCATTCCAGAGCCCTACCGTGGGAACTCCAACGATAACATCACAGGCTAGCCACGCTCTTCCTCAGTCATCATCACAAGCACACTATTTACGAGGCTCCTCAGCTTCGGGCACCAAACGGTCGTCTCGGTGGTTACCTCAGAGTCCCAGCATGGAGATCTCAAAGACATGTTCACCAACGAGCAACCTTGATCCCGCATACTTTGCAACTTCTTCCTGGAGCTTCCCAAACCCCGCAGCCACCTGTGAGGAGTTCGCCACTCCATCGAGGCGTGCCTCAATTTCCCCTAAGACTCCTAGGCTTGGACGCCGAGAGTTAGCTAGCGCTACCATGATTCCTAGCAGATCTTCGTCGACGACCCAGGGTCCGCGTCCGCTCCCGCAGCCAATAACAACGGAGCTCACGGACGACGATGACTCTGCAGACGAGGAGAATCTGGCTCTATGGATGGCGCAAGATGCCGAGGACGAGATGAGACGGTCATCGTTAGCAAGCTCAAACTCTATGGCCGCAACCTCACGAAGATCCTCCCTAATCATCCCACGCAACCTCCCAATAACATTGCCTTTCGTCGGCTTAGACAGTTTCACACATAATGGCATTCTACTGGCTGAGAAGGTGTACGTAGAACTTCAAGACAAAGATTTCCTGAGGATCGTTCATATTATCCAAGACACGTCGACGTCAGCAGTTACTTTACGAGGCTGGAAATTTCGACGGACCAGGGAGATGAATGGTGTCGTTGAAAGAAAGCTGAACGAAGTCTGCTGGATCCTTCACATCGATGAGGACGACCCAAGAGATGCCAAGCTTCAAGGCATGGAGACTGTACCTGTTTGCGAAATCGTGAAACGAAGACGCATTCGACTTACCAATCAATCATTTCCGGCCTTGAGCTGGCGCGATGACGGGAAGAAGGACAACCCAGAGACCATTGAGAACGACCGCGTCCTTGTGTGTAGATTTAAATACCTCTGCCTCTACGCTAATGCAAAAGCTCGTGCCTTGTACAAATGGTGCGAGAAAGGAATCCACCGACTTCGGGAAGATGAGTGTGATCAGCGCTTCGACAATAGCATGAAGGATGACGAGCTTCGCCACATTTGGAGAGGCTCCACGGTGCCAGGCGGAGCGCAAGAGGGTTGGTTGCCGGGAGAAAGAGAGTTTTTACGCCAAGAAGTTGTTTCACACAAAGGCATTGCGAGTCGGTCTTCACTGAAAGTGCCATCAGGTCCGGAATTCCCTATTGGAGATCCCATGAAGCGTGGAAGTGTAGGATGCCTTCTGACAGAAGACGACCTCCAGCGAAGCTACGACCGAGCTACCCAAAGTATAAGTACTAGAAACGATGACCTCTTACACAGCGATGATACGATAATAAGCAATGAAAACGTCGGAGAAGTCCTGACCTCGCCAATCCTGCGTTCACGAGAGCAACGACGAACCCGACGAGAGTCACACTTCAATTTCGCAGGCTTCAATGGCCTTCCTATTGATTCCAGCGACTACGACACAGATGAAGAATGTGGTATGTCTGCATTGAGGCGAGGCCTGAGGCAAAGCTCCATTCAGCCCCGAAAATCCAGAAACAAGTCGCCCAGGATCATCGAGATTGACGCTCAAGTCAAGACGTCTTCGAGCTCCGGAACGTTCGAAAAGCGATACGAAGGGAAGATAACATCAAGATACTATCCCACGCCAGGCCTGGCACAGAGGAAGCGATCGGCTGATGTAGCAGGTGGTTCCCCTGCCAGACCGACAAAGAGAGTCGATCGAGGTTTTCGAGTGCAGTCAAGCAACGGAGATCTTCCCCAAAAGTATGACAGTCCGGGCAATCGAGCCTTACCTGGCAACAACAGATACGATCATGAGGAGCCAGCTTCTTCGGACAGCGAAAGAACAATGGGCAGATCTCAGTCACCACCAGATCATGTAGAAGAGATACACACTCCATCGAGGTCCAGGAGCTACAAGACGACCTTTTCTGGCCTTCTTACTCCGGTTTCGCGACGAAAGGACTCAGCACTTCGACGATCGAGGGACTCAATGCGATCTCCTGAAACGGGCGGTTTCACGGAAGGGTCAACGCCGTTATCCAAGACAGCACGGTCTTCAGTCGTCAGTCAGATTCAGACGTACGGTACAACAGAGGATGATAATAATATTGTCGATCTCACAAAGCCACAAGCCAATCCATATGGGAGTTCCCCCAAGTTACGTTCTTCTATATTCCGGCAACCCGGTCCGTCAACTCCGTTGTACGCACGCTCAGCCATACCTTCCAAGCATTACGCGACGTCGTCTTCTTCTAAGCAGAAGATGTCTCGGCCCAGCATTGCACATCCGCCCTTCAACGCGAAATCTCACTTGACGTCCACAAAATCGCGTCAAAATATCCACCGCATATCTCCAGATTGTCTATCAGTGGCTCCCGGATCATCTCAAGCCTACGGAATGCTCTCTCATCAGATCACTAAAGCCACTCCTGGCCCATCATCGCGGCCTATCGAGAACTCTCGTCAGCAAAATCAGTCTACAATCATCAACGCGCCCGCTTCAAAGGCAAATCAGCGGAGGTACACGTTTGGTGACTGTTTCTGCGGAGCTGGAGGCATGTCCAGAGGAGCAGTGAGTGCAGGGTTACGTCCTCATTGGGGATTCGACTTCAATCTGGCAGCTTGCCAAACCTATGCGATGAATTTTTTTCGCACCCCGATTTACAACGTTTGGGCCGATCAATTCTCAGATGCGAAAAGATATTACAAGGTTGATATTTGCCACATGTCGCCGCCCTGTCAATTCTTTTCCGATGCGCATACGGTCCAAGGCAAGGACGACGACATGAACACCGCGACTCTCTTTGCCATCTTCAACCTGCTCGAGAAGGCTAAGCCCAGAATAGTCACACTCGAGCAAACCTCTGGGCTCATTCGCCGTCATCCTATCTTCTTCAACGCTGTAATCAACATGTTCACCTCAAGAGGCTTTAGTGTTCGATGGAAGGTCATGAATTGTGCCGACTTGGGTCTCCCACAACGTCGAACGAGGCTGTTTATCATGGCATCGTGGTAAGCATCGACCTCTATAACTCCCTTTCGATCACGTACTCCGTGCTGTAGGGTGACCTACTTGCTAGCCGATCGTTATTATTAGATGCTGACAATCCCTTTCCGCAGCCCTGGCGAAGCTTTGCCCCCTTTCCCAAAACCGACCCACTCGTCGGATCCGGAAAAGACAGGCCTGAAACCATGGACCACGATCAATGAAGCCATTGCCACGATCCCCTACGGGTGGGCCAATCACGATATCCACTTGGCGAAAGAGCGAGACAATCTACCTCAGTCTGGGGACAAAATCGCTACTTGCGTTACTACCAGTGGTGGTGGCATCATCCATCCCAGTGGGAAGCGGGACTATACGCATCGCGAGTTCGCTTGCCTGCAAAGTTTCCCGCTGGGCCACAAATTTGGGGCGTCCGGCGTCAAGAAGCAGATCGGGAATGCGGTACCGCCTATTGTGGCAACGATCCTGTTGGAGACGGTCAGGAACGCTTTGCTGAAGGCGGATGGGCTACTCTAGTCGAAGAGCTGTTCTATGCGGCCAATGGCTATGGGGGTTTGACGAAAGTGGGTTCGGGAGTGAGCTTTTCCAAGTGCCCTGATTTTCAATATAGTGGAGGATCAAGGATCAACTTTTTTGTGGTTATGGGCAGCGGTACGGCCGTATTTTGTGGCTATGGACCGACGAATTTAGCCAAAACAACAAGAGCAAGCAAGCTACCGTGCTCAAGCATTAGAACGCAGGGAGCTCGGAAAGCTGAGCTTCGAGCATCATCTGTTGACAGTCAACGGCTCATTACCTCATATCATCATTTCAGTTCTCTGTCCCCTGCTGACACTGGTCGTACTCTAATTGATGACTTCTTTCCAGCCCCCCTTTTCGTTCTTACAGTCGTAAAGGGTTGGCAGCAACTTCACTCGAGGTTCGCACACGTCTCAGACAGCCTAATTGTTTGCGGGTCAATGTAGTCCTGATTCCTTTTGTCTGCTTGTCAGCACAGTTACCATGAAAACGTTGGTGAGAACTCTGCTGACCATCTGCGAGGAAGCAATGGTAAGGACACTTTGATGGATAAGAACTCGCACGCTGAAGGCTCTCACATGCGTAATGAAAGCCTTTTGTGAGCTGTGTAGAAATACAGATCAGAAATCAACGCTCTCTGCTGGAAAGGAGTTTCGTGAGATAGAGGCTTCCGCCAAAGGGCAATGGACAAGGAAACCTTCTCTACATACTTCTAGAATGGTTGAGCTAAATGGTATACGCAAGCGATGAGACTACGCTGTTGCATCCCTGCACGCCCTGAATCTCTTTGCAATCTACACACTGATGGTACTTGTGTCTTCGTTCCCTGCCAACATCTCTTTGTCAGAGCTGCACGTCACTGAACTTCGCAGACTCTGCGGGCGTTTTAAGATCCTCCACCCTCTCATCTCCAGAACCAGATTCACCTAGGCCGATGACCGGCTCTTGCGTAGGTGAGTCCATAGCGCTTCCAACCGGGTTCTCGGATGCGCTGCCGTCCTCCTCACTGGGTCGACCTTCTTGCTTTTGCGGTGCATCTTTCTCAGGCAGTGGTGGCGGGGCTCCCTTATCCGAGCCAGTGGATGACGGTCTCGGCGATGCCGAGGGGGGTGGCAGACCCTTGTTGGAAGGCTGTGAAGGCGTAGGCGGCGCTTGCTGCTGCTGCACGGGTACCGTTCTCTGACTCTGCGTCCTCTCCCGCTGCTGTGGTCTTGGTGACTGCTGTTGCTGTTGCTGCTGCATACTTACACCTTGTCCCACCTGCCTCAACCGTGGATCCGCGTTCAAGTAGTAACCCCGTACGCCCACTATTCTGCCTTCCCTTTCGCATCCTTCCACCCATTCAGGCCGCACGATTGGAATGTTCATTTCGCCGGCTTTCTCCCACTCGCGACCTCTGCCTTCGGTGCACACAAAATGCGTGGTATCTATCCTCACATTCTCTGCAATCTTGGCGCCAATGCGCTCGATAGCACCACTAAGACTCTCGCGTAGAGGTGCGGGGAGGACCCCAGGAGTAACGGTAATGCCGCTCAGATCTGTCATCTTATGCGTCTTGACGACTAGCTTTTCGCTGCTGTACTGGCCGGCCGATGTCCGGAGGACGAGGTGGAATGTGTAGGCAGTATCGACAGCCAATCCAGAAACCTTGGTAGCTTGTATGCCCTTGTCCTGGGGAATGACGCCCGCTTTTGCGCCATTGCGGTAAAGACTCAAACTCCGTAAGTCCGCAGTTGCAAGATCGATCTTGTCCCATTCGAGCACAACAGATGTCTGTGTAGCATTCCTGCAGCGGAGGACTGGTGTTTTCGGCGAGGAGAGACCATAGGTGCTGAGGATTGAGGACTGGAGAGAGGCGAAGGATTTTTGCGATGCTGATTCTGAGGACTGGTTCCGGGAGACGGTGATGTCGACTATGGAGCCTGAAGTTATGGAGGGTGGGAGAAGTATGGAGGGAAATTCTATCTGGGAATGGAGGCGGTAGTCAGTAGGAATTTAGGGGGCAAGATTGGACATTGCGTCCCACTGGGAACTCACGAGACGCTTATCCTCTGTAAGGAGGACGGCGACGCCAGCATCGACTTTTCCGACAGTCAGAGAGATCAGCATGTTCGCTTGCGAGGGAGGTTGATCGCTGTTTACTGCTGGCTGCTGCATGTTTGCTTGTCTTGTTGCAAGCAACAGGCCTTGGCAGCGGAGATACAGTGAGCTAGGCCTACTAGGAACGTAGGGCTAGAGCTAGGGCTAGAGCTAGGGCTAGGGCTAGGGCTATGAATGATTGAATAGCCACCAAGCTATGCAGGCAGAATGATCATATAATCATGGCCCTACTGCTCTCTACGCTTATACTTAATTTCACCCCCGGATGCATTTCCCTGGCAGATGCAAAAAAATGGATTATGAAGCGTAGAATAAGATTTCTAAAACTTCAAGAAATCTTCAAATCGAAGTGGTATCGATCGAGTTATATGATAGACTTATTGTACATTATTGGTAAGACGCAGATATTTTGGGGGTCGGACTTATCGGACACTGCATCTGTGGTACTCATGCGCAGAGACCGCTGATCGAGAGAGTAGGTAAGACTAGATGGCGGATGTCTTTGGGGTCTGGGTATCATTTGACATACCGTAGGCACGCCAGCTGCATGCTTGCAGGGTTTTCAATAGATCAAGGCGTCGGCATGCCCGAGTTGTTACGACTGATAATCTTACACAGAGATCATGGCTTCTGTCCAGGGTTGCGAATACAGTGATAAGGAGAAACGATGTGTCAGAATGTTGCAAATTATGCTCTGTAGGAAGCCGCACGAGGCGTAGGGACATCTCTCCGGCTCCCCACTTTGTGCTACTGCTAGGAGGATCCCCAGATCTCGTAGACAAGGATCTCCCAAGATTCGTAACCCAGAGGTATGCGAACCGGGATGCGGCTACTCGTAGACTTTGACACCATGAGCAATAACATCCCAAGACTAGAGGATTCGCGCGAAGAGCCTCAAGTAGTGTTTGTGGAAGAAGGCGGCAGGTAAAGCCGAGATAAGTTCGTCCTCGTAATTCTAAGAATCTCATTTGCGAGCTGGCTTTGGAGGTGGACGTTGGGGGCACGATTTGATGTATGTACCCCTGAATATGAGAAAATTGGCATTTGTTGGCTTCGCTCCCCTAAACTTTCCGTGGGTTGGCCCTGGTGTGATAGTGAAGGAAAGGAAGGATAGGATAACAATCTCCGTTACCTCAGATATCTGTAGAATTAAGAGGACTGTGCAATGTTGAAGGTGCGCATACTGGTCAATGCTCATCCGGTAAGGAGGTACCGTATGCAAGTGGACACTAGGTAGTACCTCAGGTACTTCCGTAGGCGTCCAGTGTACTGGGGTCAAAGGTACTGGGGTCAAGGGTCAAGGATCAGGTATTTCCAACGGCCATCGGTTTAGCGTAGAGATAGCGTGGAGGATGGCCGATCAAAGTAAGGTAAGTAAGGTACTAAGTACACGTAGGTGCTTCTGGTGTACTAGTGGCTCGTGGCATTCTTTGCGTGGCGCTGGAGAATATCGAATTATTGTGACTTCCAAGCCATCGTGACACCACACTTTTCATTTTTTTTCATTTTTCAGACATGTATTATGTTGTACGGTCTAGCACTAACAGAATCTAAGAATCCCATCGCGTAGAAATGCTAGGTAGCTCTGAACCCTGTGCGGATCATGGATGCCTGCCAGGCAAAGCACCGTCCAGGAGTGGAGTGGAGAAAAAGAGGCTTGCACGGCTTGCTCACACTGAGCAAACAGCAGGCATTCGAGCGTTTTCCCTTTTCCCTTTTCCCCTCCCTCCAACCATTTTCCTCTTCTATGCTGCGCAAGCAGATGCAGTGAAACTTGAAAGGCGCAAGCCCATTACCCTATCGCATATAGTATAGTACTGTCAAAGACAAAACGCTTCAAACATCGGCCAAAGCAGGTAACTTGTTAAGTTGTTAGACGATTTTTGCAGACTATCATAATAGGCGCGCAGTCCGTCTTTTGATCTATCAAAAGCCTCACGACTTTCAACAAAACGCTGCAGCTAGCTTCCCGGCTCAATTCGATCTTGCATTTGTTGGTAAAGTAGCTTCGTATTCCTTCGACTAACATCTACACTGACACTGACACTTCATCCTCACCCTCACCCTCCCAACCTCCCACTTCCCAATACATTTAACAGTGCACTTCTCAGTCACGTGCTTCCACTCCTTTGATCCCAACTCACACACTGAACCACTTTCATTTATTTGCTGAGCACACCTGCCCTCGTCACCGCGACTGAAGCTCTCAAAATTGGTTCTTACACTTCCAGCATCAACCAAGCCTGTCAATACTGTCGCAACGCAACATGGTTCGCTACCTCAACCCAGGAGGCCATGATTGGGCCGAGACCGAGAATTTGGATGGCTATGGCATCTCTCTCATAGTCGTCATCGTGCTCTATTCCATATTCTTCTACGCTGCCTGTATCTTCCTCTGGCTCCAGCGTAATAATCCCGCCATTAGAATGCGCAAGATCCCCTTGGCGCTGCTGTCGATACTGGTACTCCATGTGTATCTGGTCATCATCTTCGTCATCTACCCTCTTAACGGTACTTTCCCCTGCGGTTTGGAGTTCTGGGTCATGTCAATGTATCTCCCCATCGGTATCGGCTTGTTTCAGGCTCAGAATCAGCAACTCCTCATTGTCAGCCGAGAGCAAAACCTGCTTAAAGGAATCGATGAACTTTATCGGCCGTTGTACCCCAACCATGGAGGTGGACTGGGAGGACCTGAGTATTGGATCTGGCGCCTCAAGCTTTGGTGGAGGAGCGTCAATACACAGAACAAATACGAGGGCCTCGTCTTCGTAGGGATGGTGGTCCAGGTAAGACGTCTCACCCGTGGTCAAGACTGCCGGCTCCAGTCAATGCTCCAGACCGCGTTCAAAGCAAAAGCTAACATCCAACACTCTAGTTTGTTGTTTCCTTGGTGATATACTCCATATCTCGCCAATTCCACGATTATGGTATTGTATCACACCATACATCACCTGGTATGTGCCGCAAAGGATGGGAATGGTAAGGGCAATCTTTCTCCGTTCTAGATGACTGTGGCTCAAAACATTTTAGGGCACCTTCCATTGTTTGGCAGTTCCTATGGAATTTCTTCTTCGGTCCCTACCTGCTATGGAAGATCAAACCAATTCATGACATTTACCACTGGCGTCTGCAGACTTGGCTGTCCGTGCTTGCTGGGTAAGTCCCCACGTTTATTGACACGAGAGGATTTCTGAGCACCTTCAACAGGCTCCCTGGAACGCCGCTCTGGATTGCCGCCGTCTACACTGATAGCTTTGCATCGGTCAATAAGTATTGGGCGCCGCCTATGTGGTAAGTAGCTGCATGTGACTGGTTCTCTGTCTTTGTACTGACCTACCAGGTTTATGCCTGGTCTGATGATGATGGAACTGGTCACGCTGATCTTCCCCATCATGCAAGTCTTCAAACACAACAAGGCGGCCCGCGAAACGCACGACATCCTAGCAAAATTCGACGCTAAGAAACTCCATTCGGAACCATCCACCACCGGATCATTGGCAACCCGTTCCACAGGCTCCAAGCGCGGCAAGATGTTTTCTATGGAATCCCTCGACGAGTGCCTGACCACTAGCTGTGACGACCTGCAAGTGTACGCCTCCTGCATGGAGCTCAATGGCGAAAACATCATATTCCTCACCAGAGTCCTGGGCTTCCAAAGGAAGTGGGACATGGATTTTCCGAAGATTCGCGACCGTTTCCGTGCGCGTATGGGCATGTTCCGCGCCGCTCTCAGTATCTATGTTACCCTCGTGCATTCAGACACCGCATCTTATCCAATCAACATCGAGAGCCCTATCTACGCCACTCTGGAATCTATCTTTGGCGCGGCTACAAAGCTCGTCGCTTCAAGACGCAATAGCGAATCGCCTTCAACGCCGATCTCTTCCGTCACGCCCTGGGATGAGCCGCAGCAGGAGCCCCTGATCGAGTCTCCAATGCTTGAGTCTCCAGGGGGAACGTACCCGATGCGCAACATGTCACTGTCAACATCGCCAGCTCGACGATCGATCGACAACGACAGCAGAGAGCACATCATCCCGCTGGATGACGATCCTCAGGATTCCCTTGCAGGCTTTCAAATTCCAGCAGAGTTTGGCGAGCATGTTTTCGACGCAGCATTCAAGTCGATCAAGTACATGGTGTGGTCTGAGACATGGCAGCGCTACATGAACTGGAAGCGCTCGAGTGTGACGGTCGTTTGATACCACATCTCCACGGCGTCAATGGGTGACCTTCGGTTTCAATCTTCTTCAGTGCCTACATATTGTAACGGTGTTCGGTGAGAAAAGCACTCTTTACCCTTTTTTAGCGGCGCATCTTTGGGAAAGATATACCACCTGTAATAGGGAGATAGCATGTGATACACAGCAAGTCCTTAGCTTTCTCCGCTTTCATGGAGCTATTGAGAAGCTTCTTTTATTCTTTTACGGGATGAATGGACGAAAAGGAGGTGGTAAGGGGGCATAGTATCGCAGTATGGTGGTTGGACATGCGACCTGTGGTAACGCTCAGGATAGGAATAGTTGTACATCGGCTTGCGAGAGTCAAGAGGAAGACTCAGCTTGACCATCTCTCGGCATCGCCCGTGCAACACTGCTGCCATATTGCCTCTCAATGGGCTCGTAGACCAGATTGCGCCTTGGCGTCCCCTTCCCATCCCTCCAAACTGTTGCACCAAGAAGCTCCATCTCCCCACACGATGGGCTCATCTTTGAGCATCCGAAAAGGCAAGTCGTCAAGATTGAATTAGTGCGGTCCTTCCGCGGCTCTTTTGCGAGCCTTTTGCGGTCCCTCGGATCCTTTCAACAGCGGGATGAGGCGTAGGCGGCAAGGGTGCGTTGCGCTCCTACTTGAACGACGTTCTTGACATCCGTCCATTGAATCCATCTACCCTACTATTCTATTTACAGCTTACGTCCCTCGCGGGTTTCCCTTCCCCCGTTCCTCGAGCCTTTCCGGGCTTTACCGATCCGTGCCTTATGTTTTTATGCCTACAACCGTGGCAGTGGCAGAATCCTGCCTGCTGAGCACCCACATGAAGACAAATTGCACCACGTAGCTGTATAGGAAGAGGAATTGTGTTCGCCGGTTTCGCTGCGCGCGGTCGACCGTTTGCATGCCGCCTGCTGGGGTGGAAGAAGAGTCCGGGAGGAGGACGTATTTGAGCGAACGGAGCTGGCAGGAGTCAGTGCGTCACTTTCGAACAGAATCGAATAGGCAGGAAAAAGGGGAGAACAGGGCCGGGGAACTCACAAGAAAGAAAGCGTTAGCCAGAAATGTATATGTGAAAACAGTCCAGCCTACCCATCCTCCTGTCCCCTTCCCGCGGTTCAGTATCTCAGCTACGACCAGTGTGACAATAACGCCAACGAATTTGTATCCAGAATATGCGACGAGGTCGAGTAATTGGCTGTCATTGCTTATGCTCAGTATGTATGTCCCGAATTTGAGTCCCAGTATTTCCACCGCTACAACCGCGAAGGCAGCTGTGGCTGTGAGGCCCATAACCTCTGGATGGAAGGCTCCTCGGAGACCTGCTAATAGCGTGGAGAGAAGAATGTATGTCACGAATGCCATGACAGGGATGTACATGTCCGGGGAGTTCAGATCGTCCCGAGGCGGAAGGAAGTAGTATGAGTAGGCTGTGTTGGGCGTGCTGGGGTCTTGAGCTGTAGAGGAAGGTCTTTGTTCTCGAGACCATGGTTTATGCCGCCAAGGGAAGAGGACAAGAAGAATCTTGCGCAGGACGTAGGGGGTAGAGACGTTGAAGTAGTGTTTCAGAGCTGGGATGGAGACGTAGCGGTTTATCTACGGTCACGCATCAGCAAAAGTTCATGCTTCGGTAGACGCAAACAATATACGCTTTGTTCCATATACTCCTGACCGGCCATCACGGCTTTCTGCCCAACTTGGAAGCCCATTTGGGCAGTCTGATCGTTCACGAAGCCGCCGAACGCAGGTGCGAATGGACCTCCTCCGCCAGATTGTTGGGCAGGGCCCCCCATTTGGCCGTAAGGACTCCCATAATTCGAACCTCCCTGAGATTGGGGAGGGGGCGGAGAGCGCATCATTGGGACAGTGGATACATGTTGTGGTACGGGGTGGTGAAGCGGTGGAGAGTGCGCTGGGGGTGGAGCGTAGGAACCTCGTTGCATTTCTGGTGGGATATCAACGTGTCACAGGCTAGAGATGTGGCTCCAAGTCGTCGAGCTGAAGTATTGGGAATGTTTTCTAACTGGAACATTTTTCGAGCACACCGTATCTTTTGCGGCCTAGACGACCCGAGGTTCTACCGCAACGCGCACCTATGAGTCTCTGCAATGGTAAGCATGTCTCTAACATACCTGTGTTCATTATGCTGGACGGCTTTGAGATACTGACGACTTCAGGAGTGGTCCTGTGGTCAAAGTCTTATGTCCCGGTGAGCAGCAGCATTATTAATGGCTTCATCAAGGATGTCTTCATCGAGGAGAAAGTCCTGCCAGGCGCAAGTGTTGCAGACGATACCTCGGCAACACAGAACCCTTCATATAAGAGAGACCAGTATACACTAAAATGGGCGAGCGTCAAGGATCTAGGGCTCATCTTTGTGGTTTGTATTGCGCAGGGAGGGTTGCGGTGTGAGATATATGGGACTAATCTGCTCTCAGGCTGTTTACCAATCCTTGTTACACCTCTCGTGGATAGACAAGCTCTTGGACAACATACGCATCATCTTCATCGATCTGTACAAGGATCAGTTGAAGAAGCCCCATACGAGCGTTGTGGAATGTGACTTCGACGGCTACTTTGACCAGCAAGTCACCGAGCTGGAAAGTGCAGCAGAAAAGAACCCTCAACGAGTAGCGCAAGGCGCATTGGAGGAGCTCACTCCAGCTTCAAGCTCTGAGAATGGGCACGACAGGCCTCCGCCACCGTTACCGGGATTAGCACCAGGTAAGCTTGTGTCAAAGTCTAAGGACTAGGATGAAAGGCTGATCGCATGTTCTTGAGTAGGATATTTGAAAAAGCAACAAAACAACGGCGACTCGACAGATGTATCACCAATAGGTACACCGGATACGTCCAGGCCTTCTACGCCTGCAGTTCATTTATTAGCAGGAAAGTCTGGACCTAAAGGGGGTTCCCGGAGGGCAAGAAAAGCTGTGACAACTCCTGCAAACGTATCTTCGGGGGATGAAAGGAAAGCGAAGCCAAAGAAAGATAGCGGGAAAAAGATGCGGAAGTGGGATGCCGACGGCCTGGTAGACGAAGAAGATGGAGCGGCTTTAGATTATTCCGCCCAGTCGCCCCAGGAGAACGGCGCAGCGAAGAGCGAATACTTCGCTGGGGTAGACTCGATTGACTCGCAGTCGTTCGGCACAAGGACCGGAAAAGGACAATTCGTTCTCAAGGACCTGGACAGTGAGGTGCACTCAATATTAGAAGGAGCGAGTGAGAAGAGAGCACAACCCTCCCAATCGAAGAGCGGAGTTGTAAGCTCGAGTCTCGGTGCAATAAGTGGACTCTTCCGAAACGTTATTGGAGGCAAGGTCTTGACCAAAGAGGATTTGGCCAAGCCGATGAGAGGGATGGAGGAGCATCTTTTGAACAAGAACGTTGCAAGAGAAGCAGCAGTACGGTTGTGCGAAGGCGTTGAGAGAGAACTCATCGGTGTGAAGACTGGGAGCTTCGAAAGTACCTCAAGTCTGCACAGCTCTTCGGCTCGCAGAACGCTAATAAGAGCTGGCAGGCGTCGAAACAACAATTCGTTCCGCAATGGAATCCTCTCTCCGCAAAATTCTTACCCCCACAACGTCCCTCGACATTTTACGCTCCATATCATCCGTTACCAGTCCTTCACAGTTGAACCCCCTATCACCTAAACCACGTCCTTATGTTATCTCTATCGTCGGTGTCAACGGCGTCGGCAAATCCACTAACCTCTCCAAGTTAGCCTTCTTTCTCCTTCAGAACAAATTCAAACTCCTCATTGCCGCTTGCGATACTTTCCGATCCGGCGCTGTTGAACAGCTTCGTGTTCATGCGAGGAATCTCAAAGAACTGGCCGAGCGGGAGAACCTCGGGAAAGTAGAGCTCTATGAAAAGGGTTATGGTAAAGACGCAGCGAACATCGCCAAAGACGCGGTAGCCTACGGTGCACAGGAGCACTTCGATGTCGTACTTATCGACACTGCTGGACGACGGCATAACGACACCCGCCTAATGTCGAATCTGGAGAAATTTGGCAATTTCGCGAATCCAGATAAGATCCTCATGGTAGGTGAAGCCCTGGTTGGCAGCGATTCTGTTGGCCAAGCGCGAAGTTTCAATGCTGCGTTTGGGAGCAAAAGAAAGCTGGATGGCTTCATCATCTCGAAGTGTGATACGGTGGGTGATATGGTGGGGACTTTGGTCAGCATGGTGCATGCGACCGGCATTCCGGTTGTATTCTTAGGCGTGGGTCAGCATTATGGGGACCTCCGCACTTTGTCCGTCACATGGGCCGTAGGGTTGTTGATGAGTTGATGGCGAAACGGTGTTATGATAACGGCAGGCTCTTCGGAGCAACTCCCTAACAATGGAGGGATGCCTCAGCAAGTGGCTGCAAAGTCAGTTTGCGGTTTACGCGCCATTTCATTCATCGAGGACACAGGGTCCGTGTGCTTTGTTAATTGATGGTCGTCGGAGCTCTCTAATCTCGCTATAGCAGCTTGATCATCTTCCCTAGAGGCTCAGACTGCTTCACAGTCTTTCGCAATTGTGCGACTCGCCACCCAAGCCAACTCGCTTTGTTTGCTGCACTCCATGTGGTATTTTCGATGATAACTAAGCTGTGTTAGCTGCGGTCATAGTATTTTCTGATTCGCTGCCTTCTCATATATCGATCAATGTGGCTTCTTACCTCGAAATCTCCTTGATTTTGCTGGTGTTTTCCTATCTCTGAATAATCACTTCTGGCCGTTGACCTTTCACCACTGTGGAAGCACTTACATTTGCAGCCACAGGGCGGCCAAGCAGCACGGGACGGAGCAGACAGATATGCATGTCAGCTTGGGCACGGATTCCATTTTTCTGCAATGTACCAAGACGCTGGGCCTCTTCACCCTCATCGCATATGACTTCCAGGGTCAAGTCCCGGACTCCTACTCCAGACCTAAAAATAGCATTGTCTAGTGCATAGGAATGGACGAGACAGGTGAAGAAGGATCCGGAAGTGCTCAATCTATGGACGAATACATACCGCCTGCGTCTAGTAGGCAGTGCTTTCGGGAATGTCTAAGAAGTTAATTTCCTGATCATCGAACTCCGCGCCTCACATATGTCTTTGCGGATCGCCACGATCAGACGCCGCTTGCACGTTTCAGTCACTAGATGGCAGTGATGTTGATTGAGGATTTTTGGCTTGGCAGCCCTGGCAGAGGTACCATACATGGAGACTTGGTAAGCGCCCCCATAAGCTTAATCAGCATGTTTCAAGCAGTTGAAACGCCGTTGATGCCCATGGAGCGCTTCCTTGATGCCACTGTCAGACGCTTTGCCATCGTTCTTCCCAGATTGGGGGTGTCGAGGTTCCGAATCGGATATGTCAGGAAAGAGAAAGGACCCCTCTGGTAGGAGAGCTGTGGGAGACACGGGGCGCGAGCACAAGCAGCACAAGGATGAAAAGGATTTGATCTGGATAATTTTGGCATTGTGGCTATGAAAATTGTCTGCCACGAGAACAAGGACAGAGAGACGATTGTTCGTCGACAAAGGCATGGGTCAGGTTGGTGGAGACGTGCATTTTACCTTGGCAGAAGAGTGCGTTGCTATTCTTGAATTTGAATTTTCTCAGAGCGCGGTACTAATACAAGAAGATTATTGCATGTGAATAACCTCGTTGCAATGCATCTGTTTGCACTCGGCAGCCAATGAGCGCCTGGATAAGATCATTGAAAGGCAGGGCTGACGACGGTTCTAGCTCGGCAAGTGGCATGACATTGGCATTGGCAGGCCAAATACTTGTTGGGGCAATGTGATGATGCATGTAAACTTTGTAAAGTAGTGTACATGTATGTTTGTACTTTATGCATGAATGTTGTAGTTGGGAATGGAATTTGGGAATTTGGGGGATTTTGGGCGCAGTATGTCGGGCAGTCGGGGAGGATGCCTGAAATCTGAAATCTGAAATCTGAAATGGCAACGTCTCTTGAAGATTGATCCCGCCTGATCGTACCTGCAGTAGCTCAGGAACTAGGCCAGAACCGCGGTTCCGTCTTCATAACATTTACCATAACATTTATAACATTCATGACTGCAGGCAAGGAAAGCCACACGATTCTATCCTGTAGACTAAATCCTGCTGCCCGCTTTCACCTGGTTTCTCATACCACCATACCTCTAAATACCTTTAACAACCTCTATTGATAGATGTCATATGGTTGATGAGTGAGTGAAATCATGAAACTCCGTCTCCATCGATGGGAGCCTATGATCAAAGGATTTCACGACTCCTTTTTCGTCATGCTGTCCGCCTCGACCATTCTGATTTAGGTTGTCACTTGCGGTTCTCCAACGGCTCCTCGCCATAGGTTGGAGATCCAACAGAGGCTGAATGGTTCTTCACCTTGTCTATGTTCTTAAGCTCCTTTTTCTTTCCCTTTTCTCATGAATTAGGGCATTTAGGGGACATTCGATGTCCAGATATAGCTATTTAGGTCTTTGAAAAAGTCAGCGCTAATCATGTTAGCCCCAACCCTAAATCTCATAATAGACCATCATCTTTTGAGGCAAAAATTTCCAACGTTATGATCGTATCTGACCTCTGACTACAAACTCTGGTCTTATTCACTGCTTGTATTTCAACTCCACTGAGGCGGTGGAGTATGACCTCGGTCCACAGACTCTCATTCGAGAATAGTCCGGATTACTTTGACATCATATCTGTCTTCTGGCAATGCCTGCTAGTCATTAGCCCTGCAACATTCATCTCACACAATGAATGTCTGTAGCTCTGCCCTGTCTACAGTCTCTGGGCCATCGACGGACGTGTCCGATACGCGAGATCCAAATTTGGGTAGGCACGGTCAGCGTAATGCGACGGTCACAACGAAAAACGTGTATTGTCTCGTGGCATGGCATGCTCTCTCTCTCTCTCTCCAATCAGATGTTCAGGCTTAACATGCAGGACATGTCGAGCATAATGAGCCTCCCCGCTGCTGACGAGATCAGACTATGATTGCATGCTGCCGTCACCTCATTCGACGACTTTTCCGTGGCAGTCAATTGGGCAAGCCTTTAATGGCTTGCCCGTTGTATTACTCCACATGGCTTTACGATCCACCATGATCATAAAGACTCCAAAACGCCCATATAATAACGTCCATCTTGCCTCTCAGTAATCTCATGCACTGTGCTCACCAACTCCCTTACACATCCTTCATACCCACAACACTGTCGTTGTTTCTCCGGTTTCAATTCCGCCTCTCTGTCTAGTCATCGTTTGTTCTTTCCGCCCACTCCTACCTGTTATTTCCTACAGACGCTAGTGTTTGTGAGTCAACCAGGCCACCTCGTGCATTAGTCAGTCTAGCATATTCCGGCGAGGTCTAGCTCCACCACTCCGGGTCTATATATTCCAAGATCTCGCACTCTTTACCATGGATTATCAATCGTCTTCCCGGTCCCAGAAAAAGCCATCCTCAACAGGCTCAGATAGAGCATCATCGTCGAGACAAGCAGTACCAACAACAACAGTTCCCCCAAGTCTACGATACTTCACAGCAGCAGCTAGCTCGTCAAGACCCTACGAATCGCCCTACGCTCAAGATCAGGACAGACGATCTCAACCACCGCCAGACTCGTCAGTCCGCTCTACATCAAGATCGACAGGCGTGTACCCAACCTTGACCGGCCCTTCTCCTACGCGAGTACCTCACTCCACCCAGAGCTCTTCCTCCTCAGGCCGTTCTCTCTACGACTCCCCAGGTCCCCGAGGCAGCCGTAACACTACTCCGGGAGGCACGATGAGTACCCAAAGGACTATGAGCTCGGTGAGTATATTGCTCAATCTTTCGTTGCAGTTCGGTCGCTTTTACATTTCACATCTTCCTGCGGTCATTTCCAAATATGCAACTTTGCTTTGTCAGTGAGCGTTGTGACGTATCTTGTTGTTGCTTTCTGCGCGCCAAGCTGCAATACCCCTGTCTAGCGTCCGGCCTTAGCCAAGCGCCGCACCCACCAAGCACATGCACCGTCTCAGGTACTTTGGTATACGAAACAATTACTAATTCCAATGTTACTCCAGAATGATCGAGAACAGTTGATCCGATCTTTACGCACTCACCGCGTCAATACTCTTACAGAGCTACGCCGAATTGAGAAGCTCTTTGCGTCCAACGACTCAGCAGACGTCACCGAGGCCATGACCACTGCCTGGGCTCACTATGTCAACTCCAACAACCTTCTTAGCGAACTTCGAGGCATGACCAAGAATTATCCATTTAGCTCAGAATGTCTGGACGAGGCCAAGTGGCAAGTCATTGGAGACCCTACTAGTACCCGGAGTTGGAACTACTGCTGGTTGATACTGACCAAAATCAAGAACGAGTAAGTTGCTTTTGCCTATCATCTTCCCCGTAGTATGTACCGGCCTCTGTACCGGTGTGACATTTCTGTTCTGCGAGCTAGAACGCTGACCACCGCCCTCCACAGAAATCTCATCAGGAAGCACGCACGACTTCTTGCGGTGAAGCCTACCATGTGGGGAGGGCGCAATCCCTCTCCGTCGGGTGTAGACAAACTTTCCACTGCGTGTGAGCAGGAATGGACCCGGGCACTTCATCAGATGCTTCGCCAGTGGAGCACCCCTCCGAGTAAGTCGGGCAGATAGGTGCCTGATTTCGTTATTGATCTTTTTCGCGGTGGGAACATGAGGGATTGACAGCTTGCGACTTAGGGTGATGTACGATTACGGGGAAAAGTTCTAGGGGATACAAGAGCGGAGCATTGCATTGGGTCCAGGATACTGAGCATTTAGGATGGCGTTCTTGATTGCATTTTCAGGCCGGCTGATTTCACTGTTTCACCCTCGTCCTGCATTTGGGAGCGATGATACACCTTGTCAAACCACTGTCATTACTGCGTTACACTAGAGATTTGCGCCTTGAAGGCCTGACACATTGATTTCAAACCAACACAGCCTGCACTCCTTGGTTCAGCGTGAACGTGGCTATCAGCTAGCTGTGAAATACCACATATGATTGTTTCATGTCCCTCATATCTAATCTCAAGCTACCCTCGTCCATACTACTGCAGGTACAGATCCTTTCTAATCCTTCGTTGGAAAATCTCCAACCTTCTAGCGCCTTGTTGCAACCTTCTAGAAGCATGACCGAAGCTTCTAGCGGTACGGCTCAGGTTCTCTAGTGGCATAGGGCAAGACCGCCCTGTGACTCAATCAGCCTTTGACCGTCGGGGCAGACTCAGCCTCTATGGAATTTGAACTAGTCGAGCAAAGTAGCCACGTGGCAAGGATCCAGATGTCGTTGATTTAAGATGTTTCTTACTCAAAGTGTTGTCAGATTCGCATCAGTCACAGCCCTAAGGTACTTGAAGTACTTTGCTGGGCGCTAGCTTTAAGCGAGGAGGCTGAGGTCGCGTGGTCGCTTACAAAGCTTGGCAGTGGGCAGGACTGACGCGTAATGACGCAAGATGATAAAATGCTCTGGGTTTTGCGCAGACGCCGTAGAGATTGCCGGAGATTAGCAAAAGGCTGTGTCACCGAACATGGACTTTATATCAATCTCCGCGGTATATTATCATGCTCCACGCACGGAGAATGTCAGCACTATCCTCTGGTCAGAGGCACCAGAGGCGAAGGGCAATCCGCATCATCCTGTCCAAAAGATTATGGGAATGGATCTAGGGCAGCGAGCACAGGACAAGGTTCTTGTGCAGCGTCACATTTCAAATGGTCGTATTCGATCATTGACCCAACCAAAGTACAAAGGCCCTAAATAACAACAAATCCGGTGCATATACCGTACCAACTATAGCAAAACCCGTCACTGTAGGCTTTAGTGCTGACTGCCGTTATTATAGCTATCGAAGAAATAAATCCAGACCAACCACTCACCGAAGAATAGTTCTGATTTGAGGAGTGTAGAACGCCAAAGCTCTGGAGAGGATCTAAATTTGATTCGCAAGGAGTTCGATTGCATTTTACCGGTAGCTTCAAGACTGCAGCCTGCCCGTCAAACGGCCCACGCCTCGTTTGAGGATCAGGAGTTGCGTGAGTGTTGCTAATTGAAGGTTTAGGCGAATGAGGTCGGAACTACGTCCCTTGGACATTAGGAACGTGTCGCTCGCCTCGTCGGACGGTGGAGTTGCCCCAACCGTTGAGCAGCTCTCGGTGCCCGAATCATTGCCAGTGAACGAAGTTGTTGAGTGGCGACGAGGTATTGCGCTGGCACGAGGCATAGCCTTGTGCGGCTCCACAAGTCTTGTTCCAAGCGAGGTTGATATGGGTCGAGATCATCCTTTGCCAATACCTCCTCGTACTCAACTAACTTGGCGCTCAATTCAGCAATACTGCGTTCGAGATTGCCAACATTCCAATGCATATACTAGGTCCACTCGTCAAGATTTGGGCATTGGTGCGTCTATACGTCGTGATGCTCTTGCAGGCTAATGTACCCTTTCGGAGCTACCTTCTCGGCCAAATTGTTACTGCCATTAGGGTCCTTGGGTTCTTCCCCACCAACAACACTGAAAGAAATGCTCGCCGTAACGGCCAAGTGCCTAATATTGTGCTCGATTGCCTTTCTAATGTCTGTCGCAAGCTCTGCATTGGCGGGGATCTGCATCCGAACACCACTCAAGCGCTCAACAGAGGTAAGGAGATCGACATCCGATCCATTCAATGCGGTTAGGCAATCGATCCGGCGGACGATTACAGGATCAACGAGCATCGATACAGCGCCAGTTTCGGAGCCATAAGAGACGTGGATCTGGTACGTTATCTTGCTTCTGATAGCAACCACACGTTCGGCACACTCCATGACCATGCTCGCGGGTCTACTGGTGTAGCAAGAAAGTAGGAAAATTGACTCTGCTTTGATGAGTTTGTCAATAAACGTCAAGTTCGTGACCTTTCAATTTCCACCTCAGAGTGAGCAGCTTCTCGATGTCTTCGACATGGCCCTCGGAATGCGCTTGGTATGGAATGTGAGGCATCCCGAGGTCCACGTCCCTCATAATAACGTCAGCAAATTTGTAAAAAGGATTCAAGGGGTTATGTTGCTTTGTAACCTAGGAATATTTCGTGTCGGACTGTTAAGTTCCAGCTTCTCTGACAATGGAGTATATTTTGGCTGGAAGCTAGAGGTTGGCATATGATAAATCGAGAATGGTGTAAAAGAAGAGCGAGGCTGGAACTTTTCAACGACACTTGTATTCATGATCTAAGTATTAGAAGAAGTTCTCTTTGGGAAATTCACTCGCCTTGTGGTTCTTCTCCCCTAAGTGATCTGTTACAGGCATATGCTCTGCTGACGTTGGCCTTCACAGCCTATTCTAGGTCCTCTGATTCACCTGTGTTTGTATCCTGATGCTTCCCCGCTCCGTGCACTCATACGCGACAGGGGCGCTGCCGCGAAAAAGTGGCAGGTTTCACCGTGCTTTTCCTCTGAACCTTGACAACATCCACGAAAGATGAGGCCTTCTGTCATGGAACATTTTTTTTGAATAATTCCTACACATCCATAGCCAGATCTACTTGACATGATACCCATCAATGTAAGAATCCAAAGGAGATCAACGCCCGAGACTGCCACACTCCAATCGATGTCTGAGCGACCCACCGCACCGCACCGAAAGGCTATCAATGACGCTAGGAGGCTGGTGCAGTGGCAGTCTCGATAGCAACTAGGCAGATCGAAGGGCTAGCAAGAGCCTCACGATAATTAGCACAACCGCAGAATAATCATGGGGAGGCCCGGACATCTTACAGCATAGGTAACCAGATGGGCGCTCATCAGAAGGTATGGATTCCTTGAACAACCTTCCTATCTTATGCAAGACTACGTACAATCATCCACTTGATCCTTGCTTTTTGACATCCTTGACGTGACCAACAGCGTTGCGTGAGATGCGGTCCTTGTATGCCGTACGACGCTTTCCTGAGTGGGTCCGCAGACTCGGCACGTGATTCTCCCTCTTACACTCAATGTTCCCTCCTCAGCATTTCAGACAACATCCTCAGTCCAGCCACACATTCTCAGAAAACTTTGTCACGCTGACACCGAATGCATTGGGGGTTTCATTCACGACCCAGGTGGCGTCTTCATAGAGCCTGTTCATGCGGGGTCTAGTATCGGGCAAAGAGTTAGTGTTTGGAACATTCCACAGGAAAGAAACAGTACAACGTACTCAGGTAACAGGATTTCCGAGAAAGAAGTAAGGTTTTTCAGTCTAGCGATCAGTACTCGACAGTCCTGTTTAGTGGCGATCGTGATGTCCAAAAAACTTTCCTCTGCATCGGTGTCGAGCCACATGAAACGCACTCTGAGCTGCTTTGATTGAGTATACAAGGGCCGTGTCACACTAAGCAGAGCCTCTGGAACGATCTCAAGACCCGGGTACAGCGCTGTGAGAGATTGTTGGCCTTTAAAGAAGACGACGCGCTGGGTCACAACATCAAAGGCAATGCTCAGGTCTGCATCGTCGTATCTGGGCTTGAGATGTAGACCCATGATCCCAACGGACTCGATTGGGATTTTCCAGCTCTCTCTCGTCTTGGGATCAGCCCTGGATGCGACATCGTTCGTTGTCCTCTGGCGTTTGGGGGGAGCAGGCGAAGATCCTAAGCAAATGGGATTTTGTGCAGAACCAAGCTCAATCTCAGTGTCCGTGGGAGCGCTCCTCTTCGCAGAAAGTGTCGGGCGGGGAGTAGACGGGCGGTTTAGGCTTGAGGCTGTCTTTGCCGAAGGTGCCGAGCGGACAGTAGAGGGGCTGGTTGAGACTGAAGGTGCTTTTGCCAAGGGGGAGGACGTGGTAGCCGGAGAGGAATCCAGGTCCATTGCCTTGATTGATGTGCCTATAATTGCGATGTGTTCTACATCTGACGACGGATGCTTCATGCTAGTGGGTTGAGAGGGTACCTCGGCGGGCTTGTCGGTTTCTGTGTCTTTCGACACAGGCCTCATCTCAGTGAGCCGAGCTGGACTCTCTACAGGCTTGCCGGCTTCTGTGCTCGATGATGACTGCATGGTAATAGCAGTCTCAGATGCATCTAATTCAGCCGGCTTGCCAATCTCTGCGGTCGATTGGTTGAAGATAGCGATTGGAGAGGCGTCGAGCTCTACGGGCTGGATGATTCCCGCCGTTGGTGAAAATGGCTTGGTGGCAGAAGCCTCGGACACTTCTTCAGACTTGACAGTCTTTGCGGCGGCCGACAGTGGGTCTGTCAGTAATCCCTTCTACCCTACTTCTGACTTGACTTACCTTGAAGACCTCCGAAATGCTGACCTCGACACATCCAGTTGGGAGGCCCATCGCAGCCATCTGCTCTCTCATTTCGATCATTCCCTTCACTCTGAGAAGATCTGAGTCGTATGCGCCATTCATGCCTGGAACAAAAGCCTTCTCCAGAGTCATCTTCACGTTCGACGGATCGATCTGAAGCTCTTCTAGCCGGAGTATCGTGGCCATCAACTTTTGGCCATCCAAAATCATGCTTTCGATGATACGCCCTTTCTTGGGATCAAAGACATTAGAGATGGCAAGCTCAACACCCGCAGGGTCCATCTTATAATCTATCATCGCCTGGCGTAAGTTAATCAATTCAGTCCATCTGTTTTGTTGGAGCTCGAAGCTCTCATCTTCTTCACGCTTCGCCATGTCTAGAGAATCCGGTCCGGGTCAGCGTTTCAGTTTGTACCATCAAGCCTGTAGATTGTGACCTAGATGGGCACATACCTTGCGTGAGTATGTACTGTTGTGATGATCGTTGATGGTGCGGGTGCAAGATTGGTGGTGAGGTGAAGAGGAAATGTGAAAATCAATGCGAAGTGAAGTGGCAAAAGCCGCTAGACATGGAAAACAAGGTTCAAAGAGTGAGGTTACAGTGAGGTATTCAAATAAGATGATCGGCAGCACAAGTCAATGTGACGGCGATCGATTCCAAGGGACTGGCACCTCATCTTCAAAGCCATCTGCCACTATAAGACTGGCCATGTTGAAAGTTGATGGCATGCTAACATCTCTGTCCGCGTAGGTGACGAAAACTCTTCGCAAGGGATTCTTCTCCATCATCCATCTCCGTCATGGGCCCAAGAAGCTTAGGTCCTGCGACGGCAGCAGATCAGGAGTCGCTGCCCAGAGAGATGCTCTGCTTTCCCATCTACGATTTATTGCAGCGAACTCAGCCCTCACGACGTGCAGATGAAATGACGGATAACCTTGGAATATGCCGTCATCTTATTGCTATATTCCTATTCTGTCGTCTCATGCGTGGCCTCTCACAAGCAGAACAGCTGACAGCAAACATGAGTTAAGCTCTACGCGTTGTGTCCCTGGTGTACGCTTCGGTCTCTCATGTAGTAAGCAGATATGATAAGTACAATGAAATTAGAGTAGAGATGACCTATAGCAAAGGGGAACCAACTTGAAGGGCCATCATCTTAACGGGGATGAACCGGAAATCTGTATTGAAAGGAGGATACAGATACTTCCTATATCCGACAACCATGGTGATAAGAGATCACACAGTCCTGTAGTCACCACCAATCTGTATTGACGATCCATATTCACTTCATGTCCGTGGTGGCACTGTGCATAAGAACCTCCTCGCGTTCGACTACGCACCGTTCTTCCTACAACTCCAAGCCTTCTACAGCAAGGTTGACATCACTGCTGTGAATTGCGAGTCACTCTGAGGTAAGCTTCATCTATGGTTCACTGCTAGCCAAGAGATTTTTCATACCTAGCATCATTTTCAACGCTCACTTTGTTCTGAACTAGATTATTTCTACAGTCGGGAGTACACACACACTGATGTTCCAGGAATAGAGGTCGCAACCAAGACCAGTCCTGAGTCAGAGAACAGCTTCAATGAAGTGATTCGTGACTTATAGCGCTTGGTGGCAGTTTGGAAGATCCATGGTCACTCACCTATGAATTTTGAATCCATCACCGACCTCATCACGCAAAAGCTGGTCGGTCTGGACGCACTCGGTGATAATGACATCCACGGTACTTCTTTGAAAGATCTTGGCCGCTTGATAGGCATACGTAACACGATCTTCGAGCTCAACATCTGTACAACGCGAAATTACGGCGAACACCTGGGCATCCTCGATGCGTTTTCAACAAAGATGGTCACCGTTCTCTTCGCTCTGAACCCTGTGGACGCAACGTCAGATCTTCGTTGCCTAAAGACGTTAGAGGAGTGGGCCGCGCTCGGCTTCCAGACGACGAAGTATCCTATAGCGTCTTCAGAATCCGGCAGCTTGCTCGATTATGTCGTCTTCACGGGGCTGAATGCCCTATCGGAGGCGTTCAAGAAGGGACCCGTAGTCGCAGACGATGCCAAGTCAATGAGGTCTTGAAGCTGGCCGCGAAGCTACGAGACACGCTCCCTCCCCATTTCCACATCTGAATCGACAAGATCGTTGCGCAGAAGCTCCGTGTCTTGAGCATACGTCAGGCTGGGAAGTCCGATGTGAGTGGGCATCATATTAGATCGTATTATGTTGCCGCTCACAATGGACGCAGCCTTCGTTGAATGATATCGTACAATCCGTGCAAGAGCCCAGCGCAATGCCCGAGGAGCATGGTAATGTATGTTCAGTCTGACGGTCTTTGAGGCAACAATATTGCTGACAGGACTCTGAAGGTTCACCAAAAGTCCAATAAACAGCACCTTGGTTTGGGCGATGGCGTTTCAGGAGGTGCGGTCGGCGACGTGGAGATGGGCAATCTCGAATTTAATCAAGAGAATCTCAACACAGTAGCATGGGTTCCTGAGCGCGATCAAGGATCTTCTCATCATCCGCCGCCGAGTCTAGACCGGCGTACATTGGACGCCCATATCACGAGCCTGTTGTCTCGGCTGACGGCTGGGGAGCATGAGCTCAAGCAAGCGAAGGAGGACTCAGCTCATGTAAGCCGGGCCCCGAGAACTCGATCCATCTCATATGCTGATAGAAAGGCCCAGTACATTCAAGAGCTCGAAGCGGAGAATCGTGACTAGATTCTGCACATTGAGGGCCTCGAGGAAGGTCCACGCAATCAAGAAGCCATGATCGTGACCTTGAGGACAAGGGAAGCTAGTCCAAGAACAGAAATCAGAGGTTTGAAGGAGGACTATGTCAAGGTAGGCTTAGATTCAATAGTCCTCCAATATTGTAAACTGCTGATGGATGTGTAGGTGAAGGGATAGCTTCGGCAGCTGACTGAAGCATACGGACCGTAAAGCTTACGCCATAGATATGTACAATGAACTGGTCGAAGAACGATCGTCTCAAATCACCAAGGCTGTGAAGATAGATGAGCTCAAGGAGGATAAAGAAGCCCTACCCAAGGAGCTCCGGGATGCGAAGACCGTTATTGACGGGACGAAGCCAAATCCACCATTACCATGGTTCTTTGAGCGCTCAGACGAGGGTGTTGTCAAGGCGAAGGAGCAGAAGAACGACTCATCCGCGTCTTCGACGTATGTGCCTGTGTGTTTGAGGAATACTCCAGGGGCTAGAATGGTGGGTAGTATATGGCCGAAGGATCCGGCGGATGAGAATGATAGGTCTTCATCCTCTGTCGGAGAGGCGACCCCTACCTTCAGCAATGGTTCGGTGCAATTCACCAACAAGTCCTGTGATGTCTACATGGCAGCCGAATCTTACTTCCTTATCTGAAGACGGTAAGGGGAAGGGTCGATGAGGTCTTGCATTGAGACGGACAATGCATGTGACGGCTAAGATAGAGGGTTGCAGTCAGCGATATAGGGTCGAAGGCCTACACATTAGTAGATAGAGTCTTAGGTCTTCTCCTGACGGACAAGGGTTCTATTTGGATGACCTTGCCCCATCAAACTTCAAGAAACTTCAAGATGCACCTCTAGTTGGAAACGGGACCGACTTGCCTGGAGATACTGATGTCGCAGAAAGCCCGTGAGACTTGGTCAGAGTAGAGGCGTATATATTGAACTCGCTCGGTAAAGTAACCCCAACAACGGCAGCATGAGAGACGTAAACAATTTTTTTTTTGCCAATTCTCATCTTCAAACTGGACACTTCAGCATACAGACAAACAGCATCAAGCTTCAGGGCGCCAAGAAAAGCCCTGTGATCCATTGCTGTCATCACGTCATCGTTGAAAACTGTGTCAGACGCGTCATTTCACCTCAATCCTGATACTTTGTCTACGTGCATACTTCAATACACCACCACAATACATGACAATCTAGGAAGAAGAGCTCACTTGCTTTCACAACCAGAGTAACAGCAACCATGTCGGAAGCTCAATCAGACCTTTTCCTCCCTCACGCATTAACCGAGCTGGAGAGGCTGATGGTGGTCTGGAGTGATCCGACTGTAGCGAGAGCGGCAAGCCTATCCATCAACAATTTCATCAATAGCAAGGTACAGGAGATAAAGTCGCGCTGCACAAGTCCCAGCCACGTCCTCTCCTTTGACAACTTTCGAAGTCTCTTAGAGATCTACAAGAGCATCAAGTCTCTCGGAAACGCAGAAGCCGCTGACAGTGTTACCGCTTTCCTCGTGGACAAAATTCAACAAAAGGTTGAGTCCCATCCTTCAAAATCCACGTCTGATGCTGCTCGAATGTCCGCCCTCGAACTGTTCGAGGACTTGGAGTTTTGGGTAGCGCTCAAGTCTTTGCTCGAGGGTTCGTTTTCGCCTGGCACCATCACGGACTCGATCACAAAACTTATTCTACTTGATCTGGCTGCCTGTCCAACCGATGTCATAGCCATCCCAGAGTCGCTGAGAGTCATGGAAATTGGCGCGTACCTCATGGGGGCGCTGCCTTCCATGGAGCTTACGGCGGCGAAGAACACGCACGCAAAAGTACGCTGTGATATTCCCCTTCCCTATTGTCACCATCGTGGCTGACCAAAGTCTACAGATCACCACTGACCTTCAGACTCAAATTCGACGTTTGCAAGAGCAGGCTGTTCAGAATGAAGCGACCATCAGCAGACTGAATCAGGATCAGGAGTTCTGGATCCAGGAAAACATTGGTCTCGAGGCTGATGTACATGGTCTGACTCAGCAGCTATCCAGTATCCAGTCGCCAGATCCCGAATTACAGCAAGAGAATCTTGGGCTGCAGACCGAGATAGCCGACTTAGAGGCCGAGAATGCCGGATTGGAGAAGAAATCTAGGCATTTAAAGAGCAAACTTCGAAATGTAGGCTCTCTGTCTCCGAGTTTCTAATAAATTAGGATTTCTGACACGGTGGCGCAGAGGATCCGCAAGCTCAAAGACGAGGTGAGTATCCTGAGACAAGCGCTGTTAGACCAAAAGTATGCTCATGATACTGTACGTGCAAGGATTGCTTCCTCTATGAACCCCACGTTCTTCTTGGTGCACGACCACTGATAGCTGACACTCTCCAGGATGACAAGATATATGACGCGAGCTTTCAAGGCAGAGCTGAGAAGCTCACGGAGGAGCTAGCTGAAGTGGAAGAAGACAAGGCAGCATTAGCGAGAGATAATGACAGGCTCGCTGTCGAGCAAGCAAGAGTAATGGAGTCGCTGGCAGAGTTGGAGGACAGCAAGATTGCGATGTCTAATGAGATCCACAGACTCGGCACGGAAAATGATCGTCTAGAACAGGAGCTCAAAGACGCGAGTGACAGCCTCGAGGAGGCGGAGGACGACAGAGCGATGTTGTCCAGGAATGCCGAAAAGCTTACTTCAGAGCAAGCTCGTCTGGAGAAAGAGCTCAGCGACGCTCAGGACATCCTTCACCGAATCAGCTTCTTCAGCTCCTCTATCCGGCCAATCGCCAACTACACCACATCACAAGAGGCCAACACTGACGCCAATGCCAATGCTGACACAGATACCGCGACCTCTTCTACGGGGGTGCTGACCCCTCCTTCCAGTACCCCGACGACGCCTTGGTGATCAGGATTTGCACTTGCAAGGGGTGTATCTACAGTATACTGCACAGAGCATGAGACGTCGCCCATCAGAGAGTCGGATCATAGGCTGATGCGTCAGCAAATTCGAACTCATTGCGTCTCTATCAGGCCCATGTAATCGTACCTGGCTGATATTAACAAACCCTTGATCCCAGTTGAACAACAGGACAGTGACTCCTGCCTCGCCTCTTAGCAACGTGCATATGCCCCAAACTGCGACGAATGTATCATCTGGGTACCCACCTTGTGCCGGGCGAGCAGGAAGCCTTCGTCCCATCTACTGAATAAGTCTTCGAAGTAAACTACGTCGTCTTCCAAATTTAACAGACGAATCATTCAAAGTCTCGGCACCTTCTGGAGTCTCTTGCCTGCTGGATGAGGTAATCATAACGGGTGTTCTAGAAGCTCGGTGGTGGATTGGCAGCTTACGTTCTTGCCCATTGCCCTTTTTGCAACGTCCCTTCTCTCTTTACTCATTGTTAGGCAACCCTCCTAGCAGCTAGCGTCTAATGCTTTCCGTTAATCTCATGCCGGTCCGCAGTTTCACAGATACACGAACATTATTGCCCATTCTTGGCTACAAGTACCGTGCCTTTCTGGCCTTACAAAAGGCCAATCTCCGTGCGGGCCAGGGTCACTTTCAATTTGGTTGTGGCTGTGGCAAGTTGGGTTCCTGCTTCCGTCGGTGCGGGTATATTTTCGATATAGTATCTGCTTGTCCAACTTCGGAACTGTGGACCATGGTGCAAGCGCCAGGCTTAGCTCCCATTGCACTGCGTCGAGTCACTTAACAGGCACGGAAAACAGTGAATGGGTAGGCACGGTTAACAGGCATCTAGGGTCTGGCATGTATACAATGTAGTATTTCTAGACCGCAATGCAAGGGATACACGCAAGTGTACACTCTGCTCTATAGCACCGAGAGATCCCCAAATTTCTCCTGGAGTATCCGTTAGCACGATGCTGATATTCCATCGGCAAGGCCAGTCAAGAGCTCCAAGATCACCTACCTTGTAGCCGGGGACGTGCCAACGCCCCTTCGACACAAGCTGTTCTGTTCGAGTGTCGATATCGGGGCGTGCCGCCACAACTTCGTCCTAAAAGCGCACACAAGCATCAGCATCGCCGCAGGGAGTCCGAAGATCGACATCTCGATACTCACAACAGTCAAATCCTCGAACGGTCTCGCGGTTTCGATATTCTTCAACGTCGCCTCCAAGTCCCTCAATTCCCCATCCACCTTCCCCTTCGTCTCCTCCGCGCTCTTCACAGCCTGCACCTCAAACGCCTCGATGGCCTTGATCTGCCGTCCCACATCGTACGTAGCCGGCTTGAACGCCTTGACGTGGCCTTCGATCTCGTCGACCACGGCCGTGTTGTTCAGGGTGTCGCGGTAGTGTTGGAAGTCGACGGACTGGGGCTGCGAGCTCAGCAGGTTGACCTTGCGGCGCGCGTCGTCGTTGCGCTTTTTGAAGGCTTGGAGCGCGGTTGCCGTCTGGCCTTTGAGACCGAGAGAGGTGGAGATTTTGGTCCAGTCGAGTTTCAGGGCGGCGGAGCGCTGGGATGGGTGTCAGTAGGGTCTAACGCAAGCCTGAGCCGGGCGGGCTGATGATTGGAGATGCACGTACTCCTGCTGCCATGTCTGCGGTTCCAATGGCAATGGGATGTTGTTGGCGTGAGATGAATCAATGGAAGATTGAGGTTGAGCTTCTTGTCGAAGTCTTGGCACGCTATTTCACATGAGGACGATCACGTGATGCTCCACCATGAGACTGGCAATCAACTTCATCTATACTTTAAGGCTGCAGCTTCAATACTCATGAGGAGCTCTACAATCTTCAATGGTTGGGAATACCTTGCTACGTTGGCCGTAGCCCCCTGTACAACAGTCACGACAAGCGCAAATACTACAAGTTTGCGGATTATTGCAAACGAACGCTGAGATATGTTCAACTGGGTGCTTTTGATTGGAGATTGAGAACAGAACAGGAGGGTATGCCCAATCTGCTGGATATGGCGAATATCCCACCATTGCCCTAAGGAAGCATCGCTAGTACAGAGATCATCCGTGCTCGCCGTGCTCAACCTTGCTCGTGCCACTTTACAGAGTCTTGTTGCTAACTGGAAAGCGCCATAATAGAGCTGCACCAACGTGTCAGCAAGCGCGGAACGTATTAGACGAAGGGAGTGGTAATACTTGACTATGTCGTTATCATTCTGCAATTGTAGACATAAAAGTTAGTTTATTGCCTAGGTCAAGAATTGGACATACGTACCTCCTTGAGAGCCTTGACCGCCTTCTTCCGCGACACACTCGCTTGGGCCATGACCAGCTCAATATCCTTGGCCTCCAGACCCGAGTCATCAACCTCCTCCCCATCATCTTCCTCTTCCTCTTTCTTGGCCTCTTCGATAGCCTTGCCCTTGCCCTCGGCAGCGTGGTTGTGGCCGGCGTGAGAGTCACCAGCGTTGTCGGAGGGTGTCATGTTCTTGAGAGCGCTGTCGCTTATCTGAGAGCTGAGGTCCTCAATCTTGGCTTCTCCAAAGATACTACATGTAGTGTCAGCCTTAACTCCAAATTTCAGAATTGCAGAGGCCTATACATCCAAGTGTTGCTTGAGGGGGACTTGTAGACGTCGGGCGAATTGATGACGAAGAGGATCTGTCGAGGAAGTATCAGCTAATGCCCTTGCTCTGAGAGCCTCCAAAGCTATGCCCAAGCGAGGGTCCGGTCCATATGCAATCAGAGTCCATCACCCACATTTTTCGGCCTCCTCAACGTGACCCTTGTGATACCCGGAACGTGCTTCAACCCCAGTTTCGCAATTGATTTTCTCGCTTTCTTCTCGTTACGAGAGTGCACGGTCACACTGGAACCAGCTGGGATGCCGGAGTCCCCCTCTCCTCCTGCCGCATCCGCTTCATCTGAGTCGGAGCTGCTCGAGGCATCGTCGACCTCTGCGCCCTTCTTGGCAGGTGGGTCATCGGGAAGCTCTTCGATGCGTGGATTTGACATCTTGGAGCAGGAATGTACTAAAGCACAGCTGTCAGCGCATATTTTGCATCACTTGAAAATCAACGTTCCCAACTTCCCATACGCTGTTGGCAGTGAAGCAGCGTACGTTGTAAGGACAATTGACAGTCGGCAATACTTGTGAAGCTCGGTTTTCCACTTACTTTACTGCAAGAGTGTGTTTGACAGATTTGAAGACTCGAAGTGTGACTGTGTGAAATTAGCGGATTCCGTGAAGCTCTGCCGAATTTCGATTTTGCGCTAGTGAAAGCTAGGGCTCTGCAACGCAAATCCAAGTTCGATCTATCGCAGTTCAGACTGCTACGTAGTGACACTAAGCAGGTGTAATCAGACTATACGCTCTCTACACTCTACGTAAAAAGCTGGTGGAAGCTTCATTTCAGGTCAATCTTGTGACCCTCAAATAATCGATCCTCAGGAAGACGTTGGCAAATTGAACGGAAACAACTGTGAGACACTCGTGTGCTTCAGTGGTTGAGTGCTGCTACTCGACTCTCAGTCCTAGCATAGAGCATCCACCCCTCCGCAATAGTAAAGCTTAGACATTTGCTCCCCGCTTCCCGCACAAAGAACCTCTATTCACGATGACGACTTTGCCGAAGCTCGGACGTTTGCGTGTGCCTTGCGAACTTCGAAACGCGCCTAGAAAGAATGCAATTAGCCAGGTAGTCCTGCCGTCATGTGGAATAGAGCAACCGTCTCAGACACCAAGGGACCATGCGCATGCTCGGGACTCGCGTACCTGTTTCTTCAACCTCAGGACCTTGAATCGATCGAAATCCGAAAGATTACGTCTCTTCTCCCTCTGCTCCCGCCTCTTTGCCCACGCACTCTCATCCCACTTCTTCTCAACCTCTCTCTTCTCCCATGCTCTCGCAACCGCACCTCTCCCAGCTGCTCGTGGTAGCTTTTCAATGACGATAGGAGTGATGATAAGGTTGTTCAGTGCGACGGACTGACGAGGGACAGCTGCATTTTCTTTCTTGGATGGTCCATCGACCAATGCCTGTTCTGAACGTCAGGCCAAGCAAGTGGGAGGAAGGCTCGGGTGCCGAGACGTACACGCTTGTGATCTATGATCTCAACGATGGCTGCTAAGCGTCCAGTGTATTGACCGTGGGTAAAGAGCACGACGCGGCCGACCTCGACCAACCTCCACTGTGAGGCTTTGATCTCGATGTCTGCGTTTTCTGCCATGCCGGCGGCGACTGTAGGGATTTAGAGTCAGTAACAGTGCTCCCGGTGATATAGTGGATCAAGGATAATTCACAGGTAGATCTGATTGTAAAGAGGATGTTGTAAAAATCGATCACCGATGTTGAGTTGCGAGTCAACTTTGGTGGGCAGCTCGGCTAAAATTTGGCGCTAGCTTAGCGCCTAGCGTTGCAGGCTTGCAGATCATTCAATTTCTCGAAGTGCGCTTTCAAATATCTTTAGACCAAGCACATTTTTCGTATCTTCTTGAATGCTTATGCGAGTACGCGCAGATACTAAAACCTTCATTACGACCGGTACACGATGACAAAACCCTCCAAGATGAGGTACGGTACCTGTTGCACTGGGCGCTGCGTCCTCCTCTGCCTCCAACACCATTGAAAAGAACTCGCCTGCGCTCTTTACACGGTTATCAACAGTAAATGCCTGCACCAAATCACTCTGCGAGACGCGAGTGATCCTCCACGACCGCCGACTTAATATGCCGACTAAAGCAAGTCCGGCGTATTCCGAGTCCTCGCTGCAGGCAAGCAGATGCAGTCACAGGCGGAAGATTTGAAGGCGCCGCCAGTGACCGGTCAAGGATGTGAGATCTATATGAGATGTTCCGTGCTTAAGACTACGGGCTCAAGCTCGCCTATCCGACTCGCGATAGCTCGGGCCTACAATTGAAGAGTGTGATGGAGGTATGATACTTGACTACTCTATTCTTTGGCTCTCTGCTCTACATTATGATGTTATAATTTGCGATTGACTCTTTGCCCGTGAACCTCTCGCCAGAGGCTCGATACGGAGAAAGTTGTATGATATTCAATCTTACATATTCTGACCTTCCTCTGCGTGCCCAGCTCGTTTTCTCATCGAGTCTCTTTCTCACCTGCTGACCAGGATCGCATTAGGTACCTGGCCGATCGTTTCAAGATTATCACTGAATGTGCTCGCCATGCACCAAGCATCCATCAACGTGGTTGTCTTTGCATGGATGGAATGCAGAAGGTCCGTCCGCCTAGTCCAGATACCTTTCCTGCCCAATGATTACAAAACACAAGCACTAGATAGTAAATGATTTTCCTCCGGGGAATGATTACACATTGTTACACCAAGATCACTGAGGGCGATTCAAAATTCACGTTAATTACGTCGCAAAGTCGTCATTGCACTTGCTAATCTCTGGATCGTACAGATCATCGAGGCAATGCACGCGCCCCGATATAGAACGGCGTAAAGTTGAAATTGGTCTTATGTGGACGAGACTTTGTTAGCTGGTCGACACTTTCGGTTTCCTTCAACAGAAGAGTGCACCACAGAGTCATGGGCTCAATATTCCCTTACACATTACCACATGCTATATGCACATTGACATACCATTTCTCAAAGCCTAGCTGTCCCTCCCACTAGATTGCGCCAGTCCTTATCTTCGAAGCGGACATACTTATCGCTTTTTGGGGACATCCAATAATTTTCATCTCCTCCACCACCCATTACCTTTGAGCCCTTCTTGCTCGGGTCGATCCCTTCTGCTCGCAAAGCAACCTTGTTTTGCTTGTTGTTATGACTCGCTGCCCCGCCAACTTCTCCACCTAGCACTCTCACAAAGACAGGTACCGCATATCCTGGCAACTGTTTCCTCGCATGTGATGCAAGTCCCCTCCAATCGAAATTCTTCCGATGTTCAGGCGCTATGCTAAGAGCAGCACACCCTGCTCTGCCCTCATGCCTGGGTATCTCAACTCCATATACGTTGGCCTCGAAGACGCCGGGGAATTTGCCAATCACCTCTGCGACCTCGGCAGTGCTGACGTTCTCGCTCTTCCATCGATACGTATCCCCTAAGCGGTCCATGAAGAGCCATCTTCCGTCATCAGTCCTTCTCAGGGCGTCGCCCGATCTGTAATACAGATCTCCCTTTCTGAACACATCCCGATCGAGTTTCTTCTTTGTTGCCTCAGGGTTGTTCCAGTACCCCGGAAAGAGCGATTCATCGGACAATCTGACAAGAATCTCGCCGCCCTCATTGTAGCTATTTCGTGTTGCAAAGCCTGTCTTTGGGTTTCTGATAATTTCGTTCGTCTCATGGTCGATGGCTGCGGGCGCGAATGTATCCCTCGTTACAAGTCTCATCAACGCTCCATGATGACCAACACAATCGACAGAATAATTTCCTCGGTTCCAGACGAACAAAGACAACATACCCTCAGAGCTATTGAAGAACTCGGCCACTTCCGGTACACCAAAGCGCTCACGGAAAGGAAGCCACACGTCGGGTCTCAATCCATTGCCCCACATACACCGGACCTTGTGCTCTTTATCCAATGGCGACGGGGGTGCAGCGAGGAGGTAGCGTGCCGTCTCCCCCACATACGCGAAGAAGGTCGACTCCGAATCTCGGACATCACGCCAAAAGTTACTGACTGAAAAGCCTTTACCAATGGCGAGGGAGACACCGGCCATCATGCACGTCATTGCCGCGATTCCACCTGTCCCATGGTACATCGGCATGCAGACGTACCATCTGTCTCCACCAGGACCGGGGCGCTGGTCACAATAATTTGCACGCCTGGCGCCCGCGAGGTGCATTCGACTGGTAGGAAATGATGCGCCTTTGGGCAGACCGGTCGTCCCACTGATGAACTCCTCGTCAGCGAGTCCTGACGTCAATTTTGTGGCGTGGAATGTCTCGATCTCACCTGGTGTAAAACAGTACACTTGGGAAGCTGGCTTTGAGGCCTTCTCGATAGCTGTCATCAGGTCTTTGTGCAGTCTTTGCAGCTATGGAGCTCTTCAACTCCCTAGACAGCACGATGGTCTGCATGCCAAGCTCCTCTATCCTCTGCTTCTCACCATCAATCCTGGTCCTTACCTTCTCCTCTTCATCAACCACTACTATCTTGGCGCCCGAAAGCTTCAAACAATGTATCAAGGCATCTTCGGATAGATTGAAATTGATCATGGCCGGTGCACATCCCTACCACAGTCAGTCAATCTGGTCTTAAAAGCCCTCAAAAGCGTACAATGGCCCATAATCCCAACCACGCAAAGATGAACTCAGGCGAGTTCTGTAAATAAAAGGCCACCAGCTCGCCAGGTCTGACATCCAGCTCAAGGAAATATGCAGCATATTGGCAAGTCTTGGTATGTGTCTCTTTCCAAGTGAATATTCCCTCACGCGACCAGATAGCCTCAGCGTCGGGGTAGTCGCGGACGGCTTCTTCGAAGAAGTAGAGGCAGGATAGGCGTTTGGTTTTGACTGTGACGAGAGGATTACAGGGTCAGCCAACGAGAGCTGTTGGCAGGGGATGCCAATGAGGGAGGGTTTCTGTACTAGCTCTTGTGGTCTCGCGCTCCGCACTGCTGAGCATCCGCAACTGGCGGATGTCTTTGCTGATATGGAACTTGGCGTCTAAGTAGGCTGCTGCTGCTGTCGTGCCTGCAGCAATGGCGGCTGTGGTAGCTGTGATGGAGTCAACGTGTCAGACGCTGTTGGGGTCCCATCAGGGAAGACATATGTATCTACCTAAGGCCATGATAATATGATTTCTACCGCATCACACGGACGATGTCCTGCTGGCTGATTGCATACGAGCAAGTGTAGACAGACGAAAATAGATTGATAATAGATTTGCGAGGGATATATACGATATGAAAGACCGGATGTTACAATGACACGCACAACATCAGCTCCATCTCCCCCACACCTTTTCCCATGCCGCCGGGCTTAAGCTACGCCGTTTCCTGCCAGACCTCGGCTTCCCCAATTCCTGCATACTTAGTTTCAACCCCGGATGCAATCCCCTGGCAGATGCAATGTCCGATAAGTCCGGTCCCTCAATTGTCTGCATCTCACCAAAATCGTACTACAAGTCGATCGTTATATAACTTTGTCAGTACGACTTCGATTTGAAGAACTCTTGAAGCTTTAGAAATCGTATTCTACGCTTCATAATCTGTTTTTTCAAGGTTTTAATCAGATGGTGTGGAACGAAAAATTGCATTTGCTAGGGAATTGCATCCGGGGGTGAATCTAAGAGCCGCAATAAGCGAGCCAAACGCGCCATTGAAACCATTCGCCTTGGGAGCTTCTTACCTGGAGACTAGACCCAGTGATACCCCAGGCCTCCTGCTTTGCGCTTTCTTTTGAGCAAAGTCTTACTCTCACACATATCTCCGTCGAGATGGTCCCACCTATCATTAACGCGACCCTTCGTACGTACATTTTGGAGATGATCCTTCGTCGCGCAATTTGACCTTCCCTACTCCCCTAAATTTGTCTTGCGACTCTGGACTTTGCCTCAAAGAAGCAATGCTGACTAGAAAATCGACGCAGAATCCACCGTCCTTACTCTCTGCTCACTCCTTATTGCTCAGTATTTCACGTCTTCGCCTCCGCCAAATATCCCAGCTCTTCTCCTCTACACCCTGCTCTCGACGCCTCCCAACTACCTTTGGCAGCAGTATATCGAAAAGAATTTCCCCGGGTACACTGTCAAGAAAATGAATGTGGATGACGGGGGCAAGGGTGTGGAGGTGGAGAAGAGGTTGAATGTGCGGAACACGCTGATCAAGCTTGGGCTCGATCAAACGATTGCGGCGGTGGTCAATGTCGCGGCGTATGTCGGAGGTAGTAGGGCATTGAGGGGCGTGCCATTAAAGGAATGCTGGATGGCGGTGAGGGAGGTATGTGGTGGTGCTCTAAGTGTAGATGCATGCATTTGCTGATAATTGCATGCTAGCAAATGTGGCCCGTCATGAAAGCGGGCTATAAGCTCTGGCCGGCCGTCAATCTAGTGCAGCACTTGTTTATACCCGTGGAGAGGAAGACGGTTGTTGGAAGCTTAGTAGGAATGGGATGGGGAGTGTATCTGGCATTATTCGCTGCCCAATAGTAAAATTGATGATAGTGGTGCTCTTGAAGTCCTCAAGACCGGTGACAGGTAGGCAGGTCGAAGATAGGTAGGTCGAAGTTAGGTATGCGTCATGACCCATTTTGATGGCAACATCAAGGGAGTAATTCTCCTCGTCCAGCTTCTAGACATGCATTGCGTCGCGTGTGATACCCTGAATATATCTTCTTACTAGACGCTCAGAAGATGGTTTTAACTGGCCTTTGAATTGACGGATCGACGATGAGGTTTGAGCGACCGCACCTACTTGCCTAGGTAGTCGCTCATGCCATGCGTGCGGGGTCTCGTCAACACAACCAAACGCAACGACGCTTGGTTCGCATGACACACAAACATCTTAACCTGAAGACGCTCATCTTACAAGAGGCTTTCGATAGGAGGAGAATAAGAATTTCAGGGCCATGTCGCAGCCACCTTTTCGCAGTCGTCCAAATCTCCACCTTACCTTGACAGATCTCACTGGCTCACCGCGCCAATCAGCTCGGAGCACTCCACCGCCTACGAGTCGTTTCATCACTCCATACCCTACTCCTGGAGATACCCCGTTCGCCAGAACAGCATACTCTCCCTACTACTCTGCAGGTCTCAAAGCGCCAACGATTGACGAAACCCCAGAGTCATTCGCCCCTCGCCGCACGATTAGATCGTGTTATCGCAAACACAATGGGTACCGCTTCAAGCGTTTGTTTGCGAGCAAGCCCGTATGGCTTCTACTCATGGTTATTGCGTTGGCTCTATGGTGGTTCAACGGAGGCAGTGAGGAGATGAATGTTGTCAAGCTTGGGGCCAGTGGCTTAGGCAGGGACTTCTTGCACGAGAGGAGAATGCATGACTATCAATTCTACCCGGCCACGAATCCGAAGATCCATGTGAGTCGGCAACAAGACACAAATAGTCTTGTCATTGACGTGTTGCAGTACGTTGGCCGCTGGACGTCTACGCCCAATAGATTACGCAGAGATGGAACATTTCCAGGTAACTACCAAAGATGCTCTGATAGCGACGGAATAGCTTATAGACCTTCTGTAGGAGTCTACTTTGATATTTCCGTCAAGAATACCACTTCTCTGCTCCTGGCCCTTCATAATGCGCCAGAGCAAGAGTCAAGCACACTAAGCAGTATGCCAGAAGCATCAACACTGCTAGTGCATGGTCATCGCAAGCATTACTCATTCCACCCAGTCCCCGGCGACAAAGCTGCACCGCCTGTCTCCTTGCTGGCCGAGGTCGATGACCAAGAATACATTCTTCTGCCAAATTCGTCATCGCTAGTCACTATCAGCTCCAATGGCCTGGACGAGAGAATAGAGCACCATGTCCGCGTTGTCGCCCCAATGACTGATGACCATGGGATGGGCGTCGTGGAATTGGAAGGTCTTTGGCTCAGCAAAGGAGGCAAGCTCGTCAAAGTGGCTGGGTCTTTGCTCAGCGAGGACTACGTGAACGAGGATTTGCTGAACGCGGAGAACGATCAAGTAGGAGAAAGGCATAGGACTGGACTGAATGACATTGAGGAAGATGGTACTACCAAAAGTGGTCGACAGAAGGCCAGCGATATTGCCGAAGACGACAATATTCCATTCGCCAATCAAGATCGGAAAAAGCTACTTGAAGTTATCACGGACTCACCGGGCTCTTTGACCGGAAAGCAACGGGGCAGGCGTACGGGAGGCGCGAACGGCTTGCTATCTGGTGTCATGGGCTGGGAGTACTTGCTGGGGGAGATGTTTGGGGCTGATCATGTTGGAATTGGTGTCGATGGAATGTGCCTAACGCCAGATTGCATTAGCGGCTCTGGCGAATCAGCTGGTATGGGAGATGTGTTTTTTCGCAGGCAAGATCTGCCCAATGTTAATGCACTGACGGAGTACTGATCGAATACGCAGTGGTCCCTATGGCTCAGCATACTTCGAACATCCGTGGATGTTCAGTGCTTACGTACCAGACGTCTTGGTAAAAGACCCTTGTCAAACCACCCCGAAAACCTTGACTAAACTCACGACAGGTGATTAACCTTGGTGATTCAGACGATATTTCTTTCAACGACCATGCATCTGATCACAACAAGACTCTATGGGACCTCTCTGAAAGCTTTGAGACGACATACGTCTCCCTGATCAAAGCGATACGAGGACTGGCCTATCCCAAACACCCATCCATTCTGCAAAGCGAGAGGAGTGGGACTCCTGGAATGGTTTCGAGCATAGCGCCAGCAGCGATCCCCATCTTCGTGATGAGACCGTTGCGGGGTCAGCTTGAACAAGCTACTCAGAACGCAGTCGCCAAGCTTAGAGCTGATGGAGACAAGGCGGTGTTCTGGCTCGACACCTCCGGCTGGCTTGATACGAGCGTTGACGACTCGGAGGGCCTTGACTTCTTCTACGACGACACCGCGGCGCCCCCGAAGTGGAGATTGACAGTGCAAGGGAACCAGCGAGTTGCTATTTTCCTGCACATGCATGTTTGCAGATATCTTGCTGGCGTGGAGGATAGATGCGCTTTCCTGCCGCACGAAGTATATCAAGGCAAGGTCTTTAATCCTGAACAGAAGAACTTTGACAAGTATATAGAAGACGAGAAAGAGAGAAAGCTGAAGAAGATATTTTGGGAGAAGGAGGGGGCAGTGAAGGGAGATCTCCTCGTCTAATTTTAGATGATCGATCGTCTGTCGGACTAGAAGCTTTGTACAATAGAGAATGAAAATGTCATTGCCACTTTATATCTCTCATTGGTTGTTGAGTACAACAAAAGAATTCGCATTCGAAGTCAAGGGAGTCACCAGTCTTCGGTCTGCCAAGTCGGATCTGATAGATTGATCTGAATTGGGACAAGCGTAGATCTTATCGAGCTTGTGTTAGCGTGAAGCTCGGAGTCTGTAGACTTAATTTTCCTCTCGCTTTGCTGTGTGGGGAGAACCTCGCTTTATTTATGATTGTTCCTTACTTGTTGTTCAGATATACTCACTATCGCTTATGACATACACCGTCGTGTTCATTTCCTGCGATGGGACGCCCGAATAACGGCACTACGCGGCGAAAGTCCTCAACCACTCACTACCAGACCTTCCCCACTCCTCCCCCCAAATCCAAAGGTCAGCCGCCATCAGACACTTCCAGGACTTCGTCCCACGACGGGCCTCATCATGCCCGAACGGGGTCTAAGGGTTCCAACCATGAAGGGTCACCTCTCCCCATCAGGCAGCTCTTTGTCTTGGCGGTCATCTCCCTCTCCGAGCAGACCGCCCTGAACTCCATTGGGCCCTACCTACCACAAATGGTAGCCACATTCGGAGACGTCGATCCCGGGCAGGTTGGACTCTACGTTGGGCTCGTAGCCTCCTCCTTCGCCCTGGCACAATTTGCTACAAATTTCTTTTGGGGATGGCTGTCAGATAGAATTGGAAGAAAGCCTGTGGTGCTGACAGGAACACTGCTCAGCGCTGCATGCTTTGTTGCTTTCGGGTTCTGCAAAACACTATGGCAGGCAGTAATTGTACAGGTGTTAATGGGGCTCGTGAATGGGAACCAGGGCGTGGTGTCTACATGCCTGGGGGAGATCACAGACCGAAGCAATCAGTCTCGGGCTTTCATATATTTGCCGGTCATATATGGCTTGGGTGGAATCACGGGACCTGTGGTGGGGGGGCTGCTAGTTTCCAAGAACGCACATTTCTCGAAGGAAGATCCTTATCCATACCTGAAGCCCAACCTGGTTTCAGCGGCCGTCCTTATAGTCGACTTGATAGTGACGATGGTTTTCTTGGAAGAGAGTCTTGACGAAGCTAGGGACCTGCCGCCACTGGGAAAGCGAGTAGGCAACCTCTTCAGTTGGGGCTGGCAGTTCGCAAGCTCGAGCCGACCCAGCTACCTCCGGATACCAAGTATCAACCACAAGCGACCTTTACACATCGATGGCGATGCTACCAATGAGGATGAAGATGAAGAAGACTCTGATTCGGATTCCGGGTCCCAGACCTCGATTCCGGAAATGATACCACACCATACCACAGATCTCACACAATCTCAGATCTTAAATAGAGACACCTTGCTACTCATGTCCACATATCTCATCTTTCAGCTCTCTAACATCTCTTACAACTCGCTCTACCCTATCTTTGGCCAAGCTGCCCCTCCAAGAGGCCGAAACCTTTCCCCTAAAGACATCGGGTTCTCGCTGGCTTTCGCGAGTGCCGCAACCATTGTGTTTCAGCTTGGCTTCTTTGGCAAGCTGCGAGAGAAGTTGGGGAACCGGGTGACTTACAGAAGCTGCATGGCGGCCATGGCTTTGGCATTCATACTGACGCCGTGGGTGGGGTACAAGGACAGCAAGAATGGAGATGGAGGGATCTCTACCGGCAAGGCATGGTTGTGGGTCGAGCTGGGATTCATACTCTTAGTGAAGTCGCTGGCTGCTGTGGGCTGCTTGACGAGCTTTCTTCTGTTGGTATATGTCCCACTGTTGCCTTCATTGACCAAGCTTACCCTTCGTCCAAGATTACCAACTCCGCTCCCAACCATTCCGTCCTCGGCACGCTCAATGGCCTCGCCCAGACTCTATCCGCAGCCGGCCGAGCTGTAGGCCCTTTTTTCGCTGGTGGTCTTTTCTCACTCGGGACTCATGTAGAACCCAAGGGCGAAGCCGTAGCATTCGGCGTCTTTGGCGGTGTAACCTTCGTCGGATTCCTGATGACCTTCGGAATACGTGGGGCAAATCTCGAGTCGGAGGGTTGGGATGAAGAGGAGGGCAGTGAGGAGGACGAGGAGTCGGAGGACGAAGACGATCATGCGAGGTAGTAAAATCCTTGTAGTTTGGGAATATGGCGTTAGACATAGACATGCCGGGACAAAAGGGATGACGATCATAGCGAAGGCGTTGATGGCGTTTTGGTGTAGGATCAATGTACTGCAAGAGAGGGAACAGCCAGTGAGTAAAATGCTTTCATTAGCTGGCCTAAATTTCAATGTATTACGACGTCAAAGGGCTACGATCTATATATATGAAGCATCTTAGGCCCCATACACAGCTGAGCATAGAACATCTAGTGGTCGATGGCCGAACCGACGGTGGGTGTTGTGAATGCCATGAGCTCGAAGACTGTCACTGTTATGGTCTACGATCAAGAAGAATCCCTGCGTCCAGGGGGAAAATGCCCTTGAGAAGGCTCTTTGCAGCAGACATTCTGTTCCATAACACTACGTCCAGAATGACGATCTGTGAGTTGCATCCCAAGGAAGAATCAGCGCACCGTCTTAAAACTGATGTCTTCGTGCTGCCAAGCGCCATAAACACATCCATCTGTGCACTCGGCAACGTTGGAACCTTCCATATCCAGAACACATGCTTTTTCACAAACCAAGATGATCTATTTACCGCCGTTACGACGCTTTCTTTTACCCGCCATTGTCTTCGTGACCCTCATCATCTCCTACCGTGCATTGCCCATTCCAACCTCGTTGCCATCATTCGTCCTCCACCCAGCGCCTGCTCCTCCACAAGGCATTCATGTACCAATCTCAGGCCTGCAGAACCCCCTACCCATCGCCAATACCTCATACAATCATCTTTCGCCACCCAATCAATACTACTACAGCTATCACAGACACGAGAAGGCATTGAACGACGATAAGAGCACCTCGAAATTATGGCGACCAGGGCTCGATCCCAATCTTGAACACCTCTTCAGATGTCCCATTGACGCCAACAAATATACAGGCCATATACGCTTACCTGACATCGTCCAGAACATCTCGCAGATCCCACCAGGTTCGCTGAAGCCGGAATCCAGAGTGTTCTGGAATCCGACCGTCATTGCACTGCCATACTGGTCGAAAAACCAGTATTTGATCGTGAGCAGGATCGTCACAGACGGCAATCACCAAGAGAATGTGCTGTGCGAGGCTAATGTCTGCTACATTGGATCCGGCGAAAATGCAAGGCCAAGGGAGAAGCGGTGTACGGAGGACGACCTTCGACACGTCGGTCCTGGCGGTGGGATGCGCTGTGTTTCATCACCAGTGACCCTTAGTGTGCCACCAACGCCGGCAGAGAGATGTGAAGGGAAATTCATGCCCTATGTTGACATCCCGGGCTTCCACGATCCTCGGATCTTCTGGAGCGGCAAAGGCGAGCCCTTGATGATGGTCAACACCCAGTATGGCCCCCTCCTAGCTTTTCAACACAAAATTGACGTTCTACAGATCCCGCTACGCTTGTTTCGGCCTTTGGATCATAGATCTTCGCACCCTGCACTCGCCCCTCCAAAAGCTTCTCACGTCTTCCCCCAAACGACCTTCCCTTGGTCCTCTGAAGTCCTACCCAACTCTCACAGAGCTGACTCGCAACCCCGCCAACACTCGCTCACAGATCGAAAAGAACTGGTTCCTCTTTTTCCCTTCTAGTGGCGAGTCCTATATCCACTACGATCTCTCCAACCCTCGTGGCGGACCCAGAGGGCGCACCTTTGCCAAGCTCCTTGGAAATGGCTTAACCACAACCAATCTGACTGATCCCTTCGAGCAGCCGTGTCTGCGTGATCTCACCGATGCCGAGGAACCAGATAAGATGAAGAGAGGAGGCACTTGGCATCAAGCAACCAACTCTCTTCGTCTTGTGCTCTGCAATCGTTTCGACTATGACTGCAAAGCCAAACCAGACAACACCGTCTTCTTCGCTATTGTGCACCGCAAATTTCCTAATTGGCTCAAGCTTCCATTACGCTATGAGCGCTACTTTATGGTCTGGTCTGCTACGCCGCCGTTTGAGATGCTAGGCATCAGCCAGCACCCGGTTCTGATGGGTAATGAGACGGCTTCAGGATGGCCCGCGAGCGAGAATTGGGATGATGATCCTGCCAACGCCAAGATCGTCGCCATGACGAAGAAAACAGCTGCCAATGCAACGGAGCCGTACCGCGGCAAGGACTACTGGGCCTACTTCACGTACACGGTCAGTATTTCTTATGCTTGGGGAAGGCAGCCGAGGGCAGCGAAAGACGGAGGAGATGAAGCGCAGGATATGCACGTGGGGTATCTGGACGACGAGGTTCTGCTAGCGATCGGGGTTGATGATAAAGGACAGGCCTTCTCGCGGGCGAAGGCGGGGGAGTTGGTGCAGTGTTTGAGGGCTTGTCCGGGGAGGAGCGAAGACAAGGGCGAGAGAGGTTGAAAAATGTGATGCACAAGGTCGTAAGTGCTCAGCATGACTCTGTAAGAAAACGTAGCAAAAGTCATGCTAGAGAGAATTCCAACTCACAGCAGGAGAAAGCTCGCTTTCTGCTCATTTACGCACACTTTTGTGGATATCGACCAGTATAAGATGGCTCTTCCTATCAGAGGATATTGATTAGAAAGGATTAAACGCATCAAAAGAATTCAATTGCAGATATGAAACGACGGAAAAATTGGTGGAAATTATCACTTTTTCCTGGCACCATGCCTCAAATGTAGGACTATTGCGGTTCCATGGAGGGTGAGAACCCTCTACGAATGTATGATATTCAAAAAAAAGTTGTTGAAATTATCACTTTTTTCTGGCGCCGCGCAGGACTTCTACAGCTTCATCAAGGGTTTTAACCCTGCATGCATGACTTTCGCTACATTCTCTCACATGTTTCCTGTCCCCACGAAGGGTTCTCTCACGCCGGGTAATGTGGTCCTTCGACGCCCGGGAATGCCTGCACCAACCCCAGAGGTCGCCTAAAAGTCTACGCGACTGCATCGACCGGAGGTAGATCTATGCTGGCGCGCAAGCCATGTCTAAGCCTAACGCCTTTGCTGATGCCGATCACGTATATTCATTGTGGGAAGGGCGGTGTAGGTGATACAATCTTCCAAGAGGAGGATAGTGTGACGAAGTGTTCCAAAAGGAGCATCGAATGACAATATGTTCGCTGAGTAGGCTCAAGTGGCGGACTTTTTGAAGAGGAAGACTGGGTCATCGAGGGATTAGAAGACACCGTAATTGTGGATGAAAATCAGGCCAAATGATACTTCGAGAAGACTATGATGCATGCTGAAGGGCGAGCGGCTGACAGAATATAACAAAAATCCATTTCTTTTGTCAGTTCCAGGCCCTTTGGCTCTGCTATCCACCTGCAGGCTCATGGCCGTACTCGTGAGGCAGTGGGGGAGGTTACGCAGGATCCTGACCACGAATTGGTAAAAGCGGCGATTCGCCAATGATACTTGCTTCGGCGGACCAGGCACGTGCAATCGACACTCGTGTGATACGACACAATCTTCGAACGTTGGCCTGTGATGAAGACCAGAGATGATTGACGCTAATGCCAAGAGAAATGCCCAAGTTGGTTCACACGGGTATGTGTAAAGGTATCGTGTCCTGGGTTGATGTTGAGAACTGCGCAGAGGAATCAGAGTACGGTGCCGACGCTGGCAAGGTATAGGAAACAGTGTCTAAGGCAGGTCAGTGACGGTCCGCTTTCTTTCCATAGATGAATCCTTACATCACAAACGCATGACGCTGCGGCATAAGACAAGGCTACGAGGCTGAAGACTGTCATCCTTTAGGCAAAACCGGGCGTCGTCCTCTTCAAACTCGGGCGTTCTCTAATTGCGAAAGCAACGCTGTACAAGGAACAAGCCAATCGCACTTCATGAGATGAGGCGTTGAGCAGCACATAGAAGGTGAAGTCAGTGCAGACATCCAGCTCCGCGATATACGTCAGATGAGCCGCGTTGCAAGTCCGACCCAAGAGAGCGACGTTCTTCCTGCCGCAGCGAAATCTGACAAAAGGGACCACTTCGGTTCAACTATGTACATGTATAGGACCCAAATGCGATGCCACAAATCTGTGGCTTGATATATTCGATCCGTGTTACGCGTTTCTCACGATGACCGTGACGTGGGTCGCGGATATAGATGTGATCATATATCGTCTGAATTCCGTCGAATGTGCGAGCGACCTGGTGGAGTCGCTGGGTGATCCGGGCTGTGGACGATCTTCGTGGATCAAGAAGTTGAGAATGCTGAGTTCATTGCGTAAAGATCCGACCGACTTCGAGCTCAGGCTCGCGATCCCGAAGTTCAGATCTTCTAAGAACGTGATGGTCACTGCGCTGAGCGAGTCCCCCATTTTAAGTGCTATCCTACTCGAAATTTTGCTCGCACGACGTATAACCAGACCCCCAATCATCTTCTCGAGCTGAGAACATTGGCAGCAGAGTTTCACTCGCTCCAGGACACCCTGCTGCTTTCTCTCAAAAGAGCCATGAGTTGTTAGCCTGGCGAGGAAGAGATAGTAATCACGGGACTGGAGGATCAATCAAAGATGGTTGTTTGTGTTTGCGAAAAATCTCTGCACGCGCGGAAAAAGCTCTGTCAGAGATGGACCATACAAGGCAACGCTGCGTAATCAATTAGACCAACTCAGCGACGAAAATGCTACACAGGGATGTAAGGACGCAGGGGTCCCATCTCTGGTCCTTCAGCTCGATACACGAGCTTTTACAGACCTCCGTCTCAAACCCGAGCCAAGATGGGCCATGGCTATCCGTGAAGTATTCGTGTTTACTGTGTCGCCACTGAGGAGTAGGACAATACTGTTGCAACATTAGGCGAGGATCGCTGCAACAAGCTCTTTCCATTTGGGACCGGCGTCGAGCAGCTCTACCGGATCAAGGACCTCCATGAGGGATCTGTGACTCGTCTGACCTTCTCTGCTTTCTATTTGGCACACTGATATGCCCGTCACTCACATGGCTGACCCTTCGGTCGCTCCAGTTGGAGTCACCGGGTGCTCTAGACCAAAGCATCCTAAATTCCTTACCTTTTACGGCAACATTGATCACCGTTCTTGGTTGCCATCCCAGTATTGCTCTGACCACCATGACTTCATCGATCATCATAAGCACAGGTGCAATTGCCATGCCCGTCTGGAAGCCGTGCACAAGAGGCCGCTCGTCGGCTTTCTTGTCATGTTGGCTGTTGATGGCAGCGGAATCGCTGGTCTGGTCAAATATGGGTGGCTCGATCGCCGGCCTGTTCCTGGTACTCATGCCCTTGGCTTTGGGCGTTGGTGTGGCATCGGGTCTTCTGTGGCACAAACGAATGAGCCATGCGCAATGAATGCCATTCGGAAAGAATTCAAAGGTAAAGACATCGTGAGCAATAGTGGGCAGGCATTACCGCAACCCTCAAATCTTTCCACGAATTTTCTCTAAACTACAGACACTTCTTGTCTTCACAGACATCTTCATCCTACGTCTCCGCAGATGCCGCGGGAAGATACTCGACGCTCGACGCGAGTGTCGAATTCTAGATCCTATAATGGCTCTTTTTCTCGACTTTACGAATCGTTCGTGGTAAATTGGTACCGCAGCGGTGACACACTGTGATATCATAGTGGGGAGGCACAGATGAATTGTTCATTTTTTTGGGCTTCGTTGTCCTAGCCAAGCGATGGTCTTTCCTTAGTACTTTCTTTTAATCTCAGACTGGATCAAGGCTCGAAAGGGTATGTTCTTTTCTGTGCGGATCTGGGACTTATTAGAACAGGTCGCAAGAATCCTGATATAATTGTAGCTGAACGCAATTTCGAAGCGATCATTCAGTACACTATATCGTAAAGGGAGAGAAATCCAGCATGACTGATCTGCCTAATTACCAAGTAGACACCGGTTCTGAGAGAACGGGCTCAAACGGGCCCATTAAAGTCTGAACATTTCATTTCTCAAGTTCGATCGGTAGAAGTTGAGAACTCTGTCTATGGTATATCAAACCAGGTGTGTCTATTAGAATGGCAAAAGTGGAGCCCGACAATAACTCCATGCTCACATACCGCCTTCTCGCATTAGCTTTGATAATGTCATACCTGGGCTTGATCTCACAATCCTTCACCAGCGCATCGCCGCTCAGTATCTCGTTTCCCTATCTAGCAAAGTTGGCAGGTGGCTTGGTCGCAGGACCTTGAGCGGTCACATATGCCTAGTCATACACAGCAATCAGCCGCAAGTCCTGAAACAAGACAATACCGAGTCAAGCAGTCGAGGACCTCTGCGACAGTCCGTGAGAATGCTTACTCTTGTCAATCCCCCATCAACCACGAAGTCAGTCCCATTCACGAAACTGCTCTCGTCGCTGGCCAAGAATAAGACGGCTTGGGCTTGTTCAATGGCTTCGCCGAAGCGGCCTGATGGGAAGTGGATCTCGCGGCGGTGGCGTTTGGCTGCGTCATCGCCGAGCCAGTCTTGAAGGAGCGCGGTGCTGAAGACCAGTATCAGCATCTCCCAATAGGAAGTTGAGAGAAAGGCTTACTTCAATGGGGCAGGACACAACGCATTGAATCTAAACCCTTCCTTCGCATGCACAATCGCCAACTCCCTTGTTATTGCCAGCACAGCGCCTTTGCTCGCTGTGTACGCCAGCTGCGGCGTCGCACTTCCCACCAAAGCAACCACGCTGGCTGTGTTAATAATACTCCCAACCTTTTTCTCATGCCTCCGCATGCTTAGCACAGCATGTTTACTTCCAAACCATACACCCTTGACATTGATATTGTGAGTCAAATCCCAGATCTTTTCCGGCGTATCAATTGCGTCAGCATCATCACCGTGCATGATGCCGGCATTGTTGAACATGATGTCGACGCCGCCCCAGGAGTCGACATGTTTGACCATGGCTTCGACGTCAGATTCTTTAGACACGTCGCATTTGATGGTTTCGAGTCGAGGCGGATCTGGGAGAATGGTGTGGACTTTTGCTAGTGCGGTAGCAAGGGCGGGCTCGGATATGTCCGCCATGAGGACTGCGGCGCCTTCGCGGGCGAAGAGGATGGTTGTTTCGAGGCCAATGCCGCTAGGAAGAAATGGAGGCATCAACGTCGGGAAATCAAAAACGCAAATAGGTTCATGGTAGGAACGAAATACAGCAAAGGAATGGCAAGAATATGGTAAGCACGGAGGCAAGATAAGGGTTAGTACTAAGCACGTGACCCGGACGGGGCACTGCATGCTGAGTGCGCTCTTCGACAATAAGACAAATGCAGGCGAAAGAACTGCAGCGCAGACAAGGGAGCAGTACGAGTGCTACAGCAGAAAGATCCAGTAGTAAATATTGAAAAGTAGACTGGTCAGACCCACCCAGCAGCGCCAGTAATGATGGCCTTTTTGCCTTCCAGGCGTAGACCTCGCTTAGTGCTCGCCATGACGGAGAACGGGTCGAATAGAGCGCTTCTAATCCGAGAAGCAAGCGTCCAACCTGTCTAGATGCTGAATCAGACAATTCTCGGATAGAGGTGCCGAGCAAGCGTACAGTGCTGTCACCACTTTGTGCTGCACTCAAATCTCCTCTCCGAAAGACAAGTTGAAGGTGCAAGCAGCGCTTCGTGATAGATAGTGACAGCGGTCTGGTTTCTTACCCATGTGTACTCTGAGCTGTTGACGGTAAGAGAGATGATAGTTAAGGAAATGTCGCCGCAGCCTTCCGCTTCACGTCATGCATGAGAGATTGGAATGTTGATAAGGCTGCATGCGTGACAAGCGCTAACCGCGTAGTGGGTGTGTTCGGTGGCGGAAGAACGTATAGCCGACATTGTCAGGCTACCAATACTGATAGCTATGATACGACCTCGTTGAATATCTATGGTCGTGAAATAACTTAACAGAAGCACAAGAAAAGATATTTGATGAAAAGCATACTTCGCCTTATATACATACAATTTGTTAGTCCCGCTGGTAAGACAGACAGCTTATATTAGAGTCGTCCACCAGCATTGACCTACAGGGTTCAAGAAGCCGTGATACGGGCACCACTTCCTGAAATAACTGACCGCCGTAGGTACCGCTGACAGCTACTCTAGACTTGGAATTGGACAGTCAGCAAAAGGAATCTGCTCTACAAAACCTTTAGGGTCAACGTTCAATTCCGCACAATCTTCACCGAACGCGACCAACCAGAACCATTTAGGGAGACATGTAAATGAGTTATCAGAAAAGACGCAGCAACGAAGGAGATCTGGAGATGGTGATACTTTGGCTAAAGAAAGGCTCTCCTTTAAGTCGAGAGGTTTCCTGCCAATTTTAACAAGTAGTAATACATCGTCTCGCGTTTTACGATATTTTAAACCCTCCATAACGAGCAAAGCTCAGACCTAATTACGACATCGGATGGGACGCTGCACCCGTTGATATAGGATATTGCCACGGCATACAAGGTACCTAGATTACAGTACACGTAAGCGGTAATGGATATCATGCAGCTTCTCTGGTGCACTCGTGTTCAAAAAGGGTCGGGCTGATTGGTGAGCGATCCTTTAGATTATGTTTACTGACCACACGCACATCGTATAGGGCTGCAGGCGGCGGACCACTGAGAGTGTGCTTATGTGTCCGCAAAACTTGGCAAGCTACTGCTCGCAAGTGATTGGCAGCTGCAGGGTCTGCCGCAACGAGGCCTAAAGCGAACCGCATACCGGACATCCTCAATGAAGTTATTCACTTAGTTCAAAAGAAAGGAGCAGATCCTCGCGAGAATGACATTGTAATCCGTAGAGTAAGTGCCCTTTTCGCCACTGCCTTCGATTTTGCATTCACTATTTCGTAATAGTCTATCGACGCCTAACAATGTTTTCGTGGTGCCTGCTGCCGACTTCCGCCCTGGCCTCTCCGAGGACCAGAAGAACGCAGTTCATCTCTTTGATGACCCTGCGAGATGATCCGAAACTTGCAGGTATATATCAAACAGCATAGCAAAGGCAAAAAGTCGCGACATCTGGCTGCATGTAGTCAAATTGAGTAGCGATAGAGCCATACTTTCCAGACTGTCGATATTCGGGTCTCGAGCCATTCTGAATGGGCTGCGATCGTCTCAAGTGCATTTCGACTGTTCTCCTCAGTAAGTGTTCTTGCGGATGTCTCCTTCTTATCCTTTCGATATTGAGAAAGCTGAGTCAAAACTATGGTTCCTTTTTGAAAAAGCTTGCGGACATGCTGTGACAGATCACAGCACGGCTTCCTCTGTATGTAAAGCACATGGTCATTCTTCAACGTCACGCATTTGCAATCGCAAATAGCGCAGATGAGGCAGCGAAACGGCGGGAGATACTGCAGCGTCTGTCGAAGTCTCTAGCCTACGTCTATACCGACGTCCTCGAATTCTGTGATGGTGCTCGTAACCTAGAAAACACCAAGATCCGTTATTCTGTCGGAGATTCTAGTCTACCCATGTCCTACTGAAGTCTCACTCTAGGAATATGTTACAAAGCCCGCATGACTCAAGGTCTTTTCTGGACACCATTTGATACAAGAGTCTCTAACACACTTGGCTGGCTTAAAGAGAATAAGTTGTTGTTCGAACATGAGCTTGAATTTGTGTACAATGAGGATCCTTTATCGCAACATGCAAACATTGATCGAGAGTTAAAGAAGGACTCATTACATCGCCAAGAAACGGATGATGAAAGGAAAGCGAAGCAGTGAGATACACTGAGTAAGTATCTCGATATTTCGCGTTTTCAATTAATCCAAATTATCTAGGTAATAAGTTCAGAGATCTGAAGCACTGGATTGCAGCTTCCCATTGGGCAAAAGCACACGATGAAGCAGAGCGGCGGCGACTAGATGAGAGTGGTACCTGGTTTATTGGACAGAGTAAATACAAATCCTGGGCTCGAGCCATTTCAGAACAAGGAAGCGCGGAGACTGCCTGACCACGACTTCTAATAATTTCAGGTACGCCACCATCCTATTGTATAAGGCAAAATGGTCTTAATGGGTCATCGTGGAGGTAAGCCAGGCTACGAGAAAACGATCCTTTATAGCTAAACCATAGAGGACCTCCAAAATTTGGTCGCTGTAGAGCCTTCCTTCTGGAGCGCTGGTGCTGGTTTGGTAGCCTACTTCAACTTCACTAACCTCCAAAGTGACTCTCACGTGGGAGGCGCTGCTTTCCGGGCTGTGATTGCCCAGATGCTTCAAGCCCGGCGATCCGACCCTGACTTCATCGATATAGCATCGCTTCTACATGACAATGGGAAAGGCCAGAACAAAGCCCTTGAACAAGACATTCTAGACATTATTCGCCTCTTCCTAAAATGTCAGGGACCCTCATTCGGTGTTTTCGATAGACTCGACGAGTGTTCGGATGTTGAAGATCTTTTTCTAAAGTTCAATGATGTCCCCCTCAAATCGTCGTGTAAGATTCTTATCCTCACAAGGCCGATTATGGATATTTCCGGGTTTATCGACCATCAAAGATTTCACCGTGTTACCCTGCAGAACCAGAAGAATTCTGGAGACATTGAGATCTACCTCCGAATGCGATGCGGATGGGTAAGCTGATCGAACGAACAGCTATTGCAGGCGATCTTGGTCTGGATGACGTTGTTGCTCAACTGTCTTCGCGCACAGATTCCATGTTTTTATGGGCAGTCCCCTTGAGCAATTATCGCTCATCCGCGTATTTGACTCCGAATGAACGTCTGGACCCGATCTATCAGCTTAATCATTTGAAAGTTTAGACGCAATGTACGTCAGGATTCTGAAAGACATGCACAAGCGAATGTCTGAAAAGCAGCAGGCCAAGGTCACCCGCATCTTTCAATGGCTTGCTGTTGCTAAGCGGCCACTGTCAGCTGAGGCTCTAAGAACAGTACTGGCCGTGCAACAGGATCGCCCAGCGACCTCATTTGACTCCATTCAAAATTTCGAAAGCGTTCTATCGCAAATGTGTGGTTATTTAGTGGAAGTACGTAAAGACAGGACCGTGGACTCTATTCATGTCTCTGTTCTCGAGTACCTCACGCAGCGAGAGGAAGGGCCTCACGGCGCGCTTAAACCATTCCTCATTGAAATCTCTTATTCGGAAGCATCCATGACAGGGTTTTGCCTATCGTGTATGACGTACGAAGTTCCAAATGATGTGGTTGAAACTCAGCTGCCTCTGCTCAAGTACGTTTCAGAGTAGTGGCCGTGGCATACAAAGAGAAGTTTTATGTCGCTTCAACAGAGTGACAGTGGCAGGCTGCTACATTCTGCCTTCACTGCCACCAACATCTTCATACACAATAACCCCTTGGTGACGACCTGGATAGAGGCACTATTTTTGTTCCGCCAAAAGCACAAGTTGACCACATTAGTCTCGATTGTGACTCTATTTCACGGCAGGTTGCTTTTATCGTCAGCAAGAGAAGCTTCGTAACTCGCTGATGGCTTGGACCGATTCTCCCTTCAGGTCGGCAATCTTTACCAAAGATGGCGTAGAGTTCTAATCAGCCAGCCGAATGAGATTGGGGGTCCGAGAATCCAGGCTGGGTCACAGTGTGAATTCCTTGGTGAGAATCTTGCAACGTTTACGACTCTGAACTCCGACAATGATGTGGATTGGGTTTTGATAGCCTCGCAGGCATCTTTGGACAGCAGTGAGGTTGGTATGTTAAGGGTGTTACCTCCCCCGCACTCACAGTCCATGCATCGATTCTGGGCGACCCCGGGACACGCACAAAGCCTCGCCTATAAACTGAAGGCCGCGATGAGATATGGTCCTTGGAGACTCTAAAAGTTACGTCAAAGGATGATTTTCTAATACCGCGAGAGAACGCTCAATACCAGCCTTTAACGTTCCGATTGCCAGTTGAATTCCCTCCTTCGCTGCGTACGATAGTTGTAGAAGATACTATATTCAGAGTCTTGGACGAACCGTCAGGAGCCTAGTCTTTGCGAAAAATTTACAAATTCTCCCTGCCCCTGGGTGCCTACACTACACAAAAATCATGATCGTTCAGAAAAAACATGAGGAAGAAATCTTTGCATGCCAGACACTCTGTACCCGAACATGCCTGCTGGATCAGTTACATTTTCTTACCCAATGATTAGTATCTGGCGGCACTCTATGGTGGAAACTTTCAAATATGTGGTGCCTGGATTCTCACGCTCTCTGAGGAACCCCTTTGGGTATGTTGAAACCTGCTTTTGCACGAATCACAAGTATTGGCCTCATTCTCAGTCGTCTAATCCTGGTCATTTATCGCCAGAGAGCAGAGAAACAAGACCTTGTGTGCTTCTATCCCTTCGAACCTGTCGTAGCGTTCTGCCCTGGTGATCTATCAACTGACAATTGAAGGGAAAACCCTACCCAAGCCTCTTAGAAAAAAGCGAGGTGGCTTAAGCAGTTTTAGGCTCCGAAGGCCCTTGAAGTACATTCGCAATCTCTTCTCAATCTCGGCTTCTCTAGCTGTGGGGATTACCTCCACGGAAAAGGGTTAGGGTTACCGATGCCAAATCCTGATTCAATATCCACCAATCTCGTACCTATTCCTGCCTATCCGCATACGGCACTCTCGAAAATCAGTGACCGTCTTGGCATATTCCTCCATAGCGGTCTCCTCCAATACATAAAATCTTCGTGCAAACATTCAACGATGTCAGAATCGCACAAATCGATAAAAGCCATTAAAATCACTTCACTCCCCTCCATTGAATGCTCGGCTTACTCTAACCGACCAGTTCCTCAGCCCCACAGTCTGACGCGACACACCACGACGCGAAGACCCAAGAAGCTTTAGATATCTCAGCGACTTCTGAGCTCAGAGAAACTTTGAAGAAGGTTGTCTTTAGATGGGGTGCTGTCGAAGCTGATAAAGGCTGCTCCTCGTAAGGGTCTTTGTATCTGAATTCCGAATCTTCCTCCTTCGCGCAGGCGTTCAGGGAACCTTTCTTATTGGTTATACCTCCGACTGGTGTCCTGTCTTTCTATTCCCTCTACGAAGGGGGAACCCCTAGTGATCCCGCGTTCTTGACGAAATTTAATGGGCCCTTCTTCTTGCTCATGGGACCTGTCTGACTCTCGACCAGCGCAGGCCCTTGCTGATCGGAATCATCTTCCTCGATAATCTTCCCTTTTTCGATTTCAGTTTCGCGGTCCTCCTTCTATGCCTGATGACGCTTTGTAATTTGGGATATGTTATTCATGAATTTTCTTCGAGAAGTACATTGCTCTTCAAGTCGATCATGTCTCCATTGCTAGTAACTTTTAAAAAGCTAAATACTTTTACGTCGTACAGAAGATTATCGAAGCTTGTTCCCCTTCACAATAGCCATTGCTTTAACACAGAGTTTCGAACAGTCGACTTTTGATCGCGGTAACTGACTGTGTTGAGACTGTACTGGGGTACTTATGGTTATGGTTAGTTAGTATGTTATTGCTAAGGAGGTTAATCTGCAGTGGTGGCAGCAAGTAGATGCACGGGAGTGCTGAAAAGGGCGAGTCCCGCATAAGCGACTGCTGCTGGCACACTCGTAGCATAACCGTCCTCTCTTTAAAACGCCATGTCCGCATGGCTGGGACAAGGCCTCCCCAGAAAACACACTCGTCGCTTACCTTACGTCCCAAAGGATCCATCTTCCTTGCTTGCCTTGACTAGAGAAAACTGAATTGACCGTAGCGTGGGGTGTTGCCAAGTTTTCTCGTTCCCACTCTTGCCCGTCCCGTTGTGATCAGGCTAGGAATAACAGATGACGCCGTAGGCTTGGTGGTCTGAGTGTGAGCGTGGATCTTTCCTAATAGGGCATAACTCATGTGGAGGTCTTGGATCCGTGAGGGTGGATTTCGATCAAACTTGATCTTGATTCAGAGGCTTGATAAGCGGGAGGCGGAGGTATAGAGCGATGTGTTAAGGGAGGTGTCGCCGATGTTGGAATCGGAGATCTCTGATGTGTTTTCACTGTTTAAAAGTGGCGCAAGGCTGATGCTGGTTGGAAGATGTGTTGTAGGCTTCTGGCGATAACGGTTTGGCCAGGGTCTTCCCTTGGGACCATTGTTGACTGCTGTGGCACCGAATATCGAACCATCCGAAAGCCTCCATAGATTCAAGATAGCGGTTTGCATATACGCGGTCCAACTCGTATCAAAATCGCCGTATTCGCCCGCGTACTCAAGGTATGTGTCACTGGGCGGCGTGGTGGTGAATCCGTTGGCAAAGTTGGCTACGGCGCCGGTAATGTTGGTTGTGCCCACGATGAGTGCGACGGCAACGCCAGTTATGGGATTGGCTGCATCGGCAGTCAGGACGTCGATGATGATGAAGATTACCTTAACAATTAGATCAGAGGCGTTGCTATTGCCCTCACTCCATGGCTCACGATTTATAGAAGAAGCAAGGCGATCAAAAGGTCCCATCAAGGGTCGTTCGTCCGTCTATGCAAGTATCTAACCTCGGTTGAATGAATCTACGCGCCTTGTTTCCCTGAAATCGTGCCTCGAATTCGACGATCGTGCGAACTTTCTTTCGTTCTTGCTGCACAGCCGTGCGGACCACGAGATCCGGTCCGCCATCGCATACCGTGACTTCTTAACAACACGAAGATTGGTATACAAAGTGCCCCAAGGACAGCGTAGACTGTAAAGCACCAGCCGACTCCAATCGCATCGATCAGAGCTTGCAGACCAGCTATACCGCCGGCACTCAGTGCGCATCGGATCAAGTTGTAACCTGCCTGGACAGTGGCACTCTGGTTCGGATTCAGATCTGTCAGGAGCGTGCCACATACCGTGAAGATGGCCACTTGTGAAGCGCCGCTGAAGAACGTCAGGGTCAGTGGGACAGCGATAGAAGTGTGCTTGTTGAGCGCCCATCCGAATCCAACAGTTGCGGTGGTACTGATGGCGAGCAGTGGAAAGACTGATAGAAGTCTTGCTTGTTCGATAGGGAAGTTGGAGAGATCGTTGGTAGACTTGTCAACAGGCAGCTTGTAGCGTTTCGCTGTGCGGATGTAATCTCTGTCGAGTAGCTTGCCGGTAGTGTAGGCTGCGAGTACTCCACCAATTCCGCATGGAAGGTAGATGAGACCGCCCGTCAAGTAGTTCAGGGAGTACAGTGGAATCATCAGTGTCGAAAAGGAGGCGGCGAGACATCCGTATACAGTGTATTGGATTCCCCCAACCAGGATCACGAGGAATGACGCTCTTTGCCAGAGGGTGATCAGACAGGTTAATGGGTTTGGAAATCGAATCGCTCGCTTTGGGGCCACTTCAGCATCACTGCAACGGGAAGCAGAGGATTCCAGGTTCGGAAAGATTGGTCTGTTGATAAGACGGGGCGGGCGAATGCTTCCATCGTTGACCATCCTTCTGGACGTCTCGGGCATGATGAGAATCAGGACAAGGAGATTGGTTCCGGACATGATTGCCAGAAGCCAGAATATCCAATGCCATGAAAGAGTCTCGGTCAAGACACCACCGAGGATGGGACCCAGGCTTGGTGCAGAGTTAGTGCTGGCATGGAATATCAGCACCGCAGCTCGAGCATGATCGTAACCATTGGGTGTACTCACAAACCCTGAAGAATGCCGATGTATGAGCCTCGCTCCGCGGGTGGAGCGATGTCCGCGATAAAACCATATGCAATGGCGATAGTGCCTGGACATAGAATTTAGTCTAGCCCTTCAGGATCAAAGACCGCAGGGACTTACTCGATGCACCAGCGCTTTGGAGACATCTCAACACGACCAGGGCTGTGTAGCTATCTTGAAGTGCGAGACCCACATTGGCTGAGAAGTAGAGGGTGAACGCGATGAGGCACACAGGACGACGTCCACTCTGATCTGCTAGGTCGCCCAGGATCGATGGTGCAATGCCAGAGACGACTTGATAGGAGGTAATGGTAAGGTTGACGAGTTCAACAGAAACGTGCAAAGAGCGTGATATTGCGGTGATCGATGGGTAGTAAATGAATGACGAGAGCCCTGAGAACATTGCCGAGAATGAGGCTATGGAAGAGATGCATGTCTTTTGTCGTTGGCTCAAGCAGGAATACGGCCGACTGTCATCCTGTAAAACTCGCCCACCTTCTTCAGCACCGGCAGAGGCACCAAGGGATTCCTCAACTGGCGGCTCAAGCGGTGCCTTGACTTCATCATCCATTGTGCAGTATACAACTCGACATCGGTCAAGGGGCAGTTTCCACGTTTTAGAATGGCGGTAGGGTTCGATCTTTTGAATGACCAGCTTCCTGCTTGACCATCAATGAATCACCATACGGATATTGATCGGCAAGTGGATGACGCGAGGTTTACAGCAAGCCTAAGGTATCTCACAATGGTATACGGACTACACTCACTGCTACCTATTCCACTTCCATTATTAAGCACGCACGTCTACTCGGAACCGTAAATACTAAAAAGCCTATACTACTAAGTCTACTTACGCTTGGCTCTGCTCAGATTTTAGCAACATTTTTCATAACATTTTTCATAATGTTTTCAATGCGGGAGTAGCCCTACCCCTAGGCCGCTAACTTGATAAGGCAATACCTCGGGCGAAGCAAAATACTCACCATCAATAGCCCTAACAGTACCCAAAGCCTTAACAGTACCCGAAGCCCTAACAATACCCGAAGCCCTAACTGTACCCGGACCCCTAATTGTACCCGGACCCCTAACAGTACCCCGAAGCCCCGACCCGGGTCCCTGTTGTTAAATAATTAATATCATCGCGAATATAGATCGGATTATTATAATTTTTAAATTTTTGGAATACGCTTAACTAAGGCTACTTATATATTTAAAAAATAATATAATAAGATATTAAGATACGATAGCTATAGTACTCGTATAATATAAGAAGCCCTAAGGCCCTAAAGCTCTGGAGCCTTGGAGCCCTAAAGCCCTAGAGCCCTAAAGCCTTGGAGCCCTAAAGCCCTAAAGCCCTAATTGTATATAGGGTTTCGAAATCTTATCGATATTTCGTGAAACGCGATTATTATACTACGGCTTAAAGAGGTAATAAAGTTTATGAAAACACTTTTTATATTATTTAAAGTGTTTTCATAAGATGGCGATCGACGACGCTATCTATTATCATATGTTGTTAGACTATTAAATTATTACCTCTTTAGATTATGTAAAATGTTATGAAAACTGTTGTTAAACCTCCCTAATGTGAGTGGCCTTCAGTTCTGGGAAATCACCTCCTCGAAGTCATCAAAACCATTTGAGTACTTCTCTGACATGCGCTTCATCTCGTCCCTCGCACTAGCCCACGTCAGTAGCGTCCTTCAAGAGGTCAAGGCAGCTACTCACAGGTTGCGGAACTTATCGGAATTCGGGAACAAGGCAGAGACCAGAATATCATAACGCCTGTGTGCGACGGTTGTCAGCCGATCCGATTCTGAAAGACCATGAGCTTCGACCTCGTGCTTACATTGCGTATAATGCGTTCCTGTCATCCCAGTCTTCTTCCGGGTATGACATGCCCATACGTCTCTGATACTCCCTCAGGAATGGTTTTCCCATTCGGTATCTGGGTGCTCTCCAGCTTCCAAGGTCTGATTCGTTATGGCCCCAGTAGGCGCATGAGTCGAAGATCATGATTTCATCCGTATCCGCATCGGGCATACAATTTCCAGGCCACAGATCCGAGTGAACTAGGCACGGTGTCACTTTGCGTCCCCCAGACTCAAGTGGCCTCAAGAGCCTTGGTATGACTTTGGTAAGCAACTTCTCTTTAAGCTCTTCGAATTCTTCGTCATCCTTGCCATGAGACAGCTCTTCCAGCTCTAGCATTCTTTTCATTGCCTTGGTGAAGAATTTCTCCCACGTATCTTCCCAACCATTGTCACTAGGAATGTTGGCCAGGTGAGTTGGTACATCAAATCCAAACTTGCCAGTTGGTGATTTCCCCACGCTCTCCTGATGGATCTTGACTATTATGGAGACAAATTGTTGAGGGTCTGGGACTTCGTCGACCATGTCATGGTATTCGGCGAGGTAGAACCACATGTCCTCGTTGGACTTGTAATTGCCCCATGCTATGGGTTTAGGGATATTGTGTGGTGCATACTCATAGAACGCTTTCTCAGACGCAAATGTACCAAGCATCATTCTTCGACCCACGCTGCCGCTTTGGCTCTGGAAACAACTTTAAACTAGGTGTCTCAGTTGTAGAACATGCGCTGTACCTTTTTGAAGTAGTCTTTCGTTGTTCCATCCTTTTGACGGGTTCGAATACGGACGGTCTGCACCCAAGCACTTGCTCCAGAAGGTGTTATTTCGAGGACTTCTGTTCCGGGCAGAAGCTCTAAATGATGACCCAGTATTAGTAGAAAGCTTCCCGATGAAGGATGAGAACGAATGGCCCGGCCGAAGACTCTTAGCAACCGTGCAAGATGAACAATGGAACAAAGCGTGATCCTCAACCTTGGGGAAACCGTACCGGAATGAACCTTCTCATCAAGCTCGCTTTCTGGTTCCGCAGTCGTCTCTAAGGAAAGACCTGCTATAAGTTCGACTGGTGGCCACTCCTTGAGCGCGGGCCCATCGTCAGACATTTTCGCTGGCGGACAAAAGGACTTCTGGTTGTAACCGGCATCGCGAATGATTCACTGGGCGAGGGTATCCTTGGGGTTTTATGTTATCTCGATAAGCGCCCCAGGCCTTTTCTTGATATGATAAGGATAGTAAACATGTGCTGTGAGACCGAGCGGCACGGTCCAACTGTTGGTAATTGGATGAGCGGCGCTGAGCCTGCAGGTCGTATGATGAATCGTGCTGATCGTGCTGAAAGCGGAGCTAGAGTTGCTCATTCTGCGGATCCGGGCGGATCGCACGGGTTACTATCGGGATCGTATTTGGTTCCCCGGTGGGGTGCCCGCAAATCTTGGCGCTGAAGCAAGCAAATCAATTTCACTTCACCAGTCGATATTTTGATACACAGCACTTTTGAGCAGAAATAACACATGGTGAAATTTCAGATGACCCTACCAAATCTATATTTTTCATTGATATCTTCTTCGATAGAGCTCTCGTTATGAAGCTGTGTCGAAGGTCGTGATTCTCACCCCACCGGGTATTAAATTCTGACTCGATAGTAATAGTAATTGCTGATAGGTGGGTCTTGGTCCGATAGCAAAGAACATGCACAGATGGGCACCACCTACCATACTCCCGGTACCGACACACCCTGTGTATGGTTAGCTCACCCGAAGCAAATAGTGCGGAATTGAACTTTCGAGACTTGCCGATATAGTGCTGGGTCGCAAAGTACATGTAGTGGGGATATCTTCCGTCCTGTCATCTAGTGCTCTCTGTACTCTATCCCTCCACAACTCGTCGGCGTTCAAAATACTTCAACGGATAAGGCTGAGAGGGGCCACTACCAAAGAGCACGGCAATACCTCGAATGTACTTCGATGACCTTTGAGCAAAGTGCCACTCAACAGCGGCAACGACAGATCAATGCCTCTCACGGACCCCTTGCGGCGTAAATCTACAACGGCCACGTTGTTTCTTGATAGACCCTTCTCTGGCCTGAGCCTTGGTCGTCGGCAATCGGAGCACGTTGATGAGGTACGCGGCCCTCTGGGTCTGAACCTGCTATATGCGCCCTCCGAGCCCCTCATCGATTTCATCTTCGTACACGGTCTGCGCGGCGGATCTCGCAAAACATGGAGTAAGACAGAGGATATAAACCACTATTGGCCACAACAATGGCTACCTTTGGAGCCGAGGTTCAAGAATGTCCGGATACATTCCTTTGGATACAACTCAGATTGGGGGGAGAGGAAAGGTAGCAATTTGACGGTGCACGACTTTGGGCAGGCGCTTCTAGGGGAGATCTTGAATTCACCAGATCTATCTGGGCATGACGAGAACACTGCGATTGTCCTAGTGGGACATTCCATGGGAGGAATTATTATCAAGAAAACACTATTACTCGCGCGACAAGATCCTCATTGCCAAAAGCTCGTGGGTAGATTCCACAGTATGTTCTTTCTCGCGACACCACATAGAGGTGCGGACAGTGCCCAGCTTCTACACAAGCTCCTCAGCGTCACCAGCAACAAAGCATATGTTGGAGACCTGGCGCCTGGATCGATGAGTACACAGCTCATCAACGACGAATTTCGCAACGCCTATCAAGGAGTGCAACTATGGTCGTTTTTCGAAACTGTTAGCACCAGCATGGGATTGATCGTCGACAGGGAGTCCGCGGTGATAGGACTGCCAGGAGAACGGGTACAATTGTTAAATGCAGACCATCGCCACGTCTGTAAGTTTGACACTCGCCTAGACAGTAACTACTGCAGCTTGCGAAATGCCTTCGTGGCAAGTATCGAGTCGATTGAGAAAACGTGGCTGTTAACCAGACGGACTGAGCACCTTTCACAAATGCAGATCTTGTCTCAATATCTTGGAGTCGCAGAACGCCCTGAATCTGAGCTCGCAAGAGTGAACCAAAGACAGACGGAGGGCTCTTGCAAGTGGCTCACAGACAAAGAATCTTTCCAAAAGTGGGTAGGACTGCCAACTTCGCCACGATTCTTCTGGCTTGATGGAGAACCAGCGACTGGCAAATCTACAATCGCAGGTCATGTGATAAAGTTTATCGAAGAGACCAACGGCGACTGTGCGTTCTTCTTCTTCAAACATGGAGACAGCACCAAATCGTCCATCGCCGTCCTTTTGCGCTCCCTTGCCTGGCAGATGGCACGGGTGAATCTAGATGTGCGACAAGAATTACTGGCCATGGCAGAGCAGGGCCATTTTGTGGACAAAGCAGACGAAGGCTCTGTCTGGAGAAACATTTTCGCAGCACGCATATTACGGCTTGGATGGCGGCAACCGTGCTATTGGATCCTCGATGCTCTCGATGAGTGCTCGAATTATCATGCTTTGTTTCCCTTACTGTCAAAGGTAGAGAGACAGCATCCCCTACGAATCTTCATCACCAGCCGGCCCGTATTGGCTATTGACAGACTTTTCACCCAAGAAAAACTGGATCGAATCGCCGAGACAATCTCCATCAGGGAGTCGCTTGAGGACATTCATTTGTATCTTCAAGCCAATGCACAGTTCTTGCCTGCAGAAGACGAGATTGAGAGAGATCGGCTGCTTACCCGAATCTTGAATCGGTCAAATGGCAATTTTCTGTGGACATATCTCGTTTTACAAGAGTTGGCGGACACACTTAACGTCCAACAAGCATATGAAGTCTTGGACTCAGTCCCAAATGGCATGGATGGGCTGTATTCCCGCATCCTTGAGGCACTGTTGAACAATCCCCGGAACCGGGAAATAGCAAAAGCCATATTGAAATGGACTGTTTGCTCAAGTCGACCTCTGACGATCGACGAGCTCAAAGAAGCCTTGAGGCTTGATATCAACGTCACTTTACCTCGCCTAGAATTGACTCTCGGGTCAGTCACGGGAAACCTTGTATATGTTGATGGTGACAACAAAGCTCAACTGGCTCACCAGACTGTGCGATCATTTCTCACCCGTGATCACACTCACGGCCTACTTACCAACGACTTTTCTATCATTCGGTCTCGTGATCATCTGAACATCGGCCGAGTCTGTTTGGACTATCTCCGCGGGTCAGAGCTCAAGGTGGCAAGGTATCGTCGTGGCACCAGCAGTTCCCGCACGGTCAAGCGTTCGGCTTTTGCAGAATACGCAGTGCAACACTTCTCCGATCACATTGCTAAGTCACACTCCGACGATGCGAAGATCCTCGGCGATATCCAAGCCTTCCTCTCCTTGAACTCCTTGACCTGGATTGAGATCGTTGCGACCACCAATGACCTGACACCAATTGTACAAGCTGCCAAAAATTTGAAGGCTTATTTGGACCGACGCGCAAAGTATCAAGCACCGATTGGGCAGGCAATACAAGATGTCACAGCATGGGCTGTGGATCTTAGCCGCCTTGTAGCCTCTTTTGGCAAGCCATTGATGACGAATCCAGGAGCAATCCATTTTCTGCTTCCGCCAGTATGTCCGTCTACTTCCATTATATACCGATCCTTCGCGGATTATCCAAGGCCGATGCGGGTCTTGGGACTGTCTGAGGACGAGTGGGACGATCGACTGTCATGCATTGTCAACCCTGGACAACAGGCACTCTCGGTCACTTGTGAGGACATCGCGTTTGCAGTCGGCTTCTCTGATGGGACCGCCCATATTTATGACACTTCTACAATGCAAGAAAAGCATGTATTCAACCATCGAGATCAAGTTCGCTTTGTTGCATTCTCGACCACAGATCAATATTTGGCAACAGCAAGCCGGAAGAAAATTAGCTTATGGAATTGTACAACAATGGTTCTGACATGGGAAGTCAAGCTCAACGATCCTCTGTTGACCATGTGTTTCAACGAAGACAACAGTCTCCTCATGGGTGCAACAAGATCCAATTCGCTGTTGTTTTGGAACTCGGCTACTGGAGAGCTGGTCAACAGCTTCCAGTTCTCCGACATTGATGAGTCGACCGGAAGAGAACATTGGCATGCCAGAGCTCCCACACATGCAACCTTCTCGCCAGGCCTCAATCTCCTTGCAGTTGTATATCGACAACGACCAATTGTTCTCTGGGACCTCGAAGATTGTTCATACGTCGGTCAGTATAATAAAGACACCAATGTATATCCAGGACCTCTCTGTTTTGCTCTCATCTTCAACCCGAAAGCAGAAGTTCAGCTCGTAGCCGCAGCATACGACGACGGAGAGATTGTGGCGTTCGATCCCTGGACCCAACGGAGACGCGCCAGTGTCAACGCAGACACTGCAGTAATGCAAGGTAGTAGAGACGGCACCATTTTGGTCAGTGGTGATGGCAATGGCAAGATCACTCTGTACGACTTTGAGACTCTCAAGGTACTGTACAACATCAACTCCTATGAGTTAGGGATCAGAAATTTTGCTTTCAGCAACGATGGTCTTCGATTCTTCGATGTAAGAGGTGATCACTGCAACATCTGGGAACCGCCAGTTCTTGTACGTTGGGCTGAGATGAATGACGAATCAAGCATAGGACCTAGTGATGATGCATCAATTGCTGCACCTCCTACTGTCAATGCGAAGACATATGACGACGATAGAGCAATCACCGCGATGGCTGCTCCTTACGGCTTTGACGTCATCATCTGTGGTCGCGAAGATGGCTCGGTTGCTGCGTACTCCGCTCTGACGGGCTATCTGGTACAAGAATTGGCCAGTCATGCAAAGAATATTGCTGTCATGTTCCTGCATCTCAGTCGTTCTGGGGAAATCCTTGTCAGTGTCGACAGATCTGGTAGGATCGTCACTCGCAGACTAGAAATCCTACGAGGTCCGCGAGTGACGGAATTTGAATTCATGATGGATAGGAAAGCTATCGACGTGGTAGAGCAGATTCTGGCCAGCGCAGATGACACGAAAATCTTGGTGAGTATGTCGCACAAAGACGAGATATGGGAACTTGAGACAGCCAACACTCTTGGTGAGATCCCAAGATCAAACGATCGAGCTCATTGGCGTTGGATACAAACATCCAAGCTGTTAATGCCATTGGTTTACTTCTCCAATGGCACAGCCACCCTGTATAATTGGGACCTCTTCGAAGCAAGTCATCTAGGACCCTCGATGGACTTATGTCTTGCAGAAGCGGGCACTACACCAGTAGTAGCAGTCACCTCCTCAGCCAACGCTTCGCATCTATGCATTTTGCTTGCAGGTTCTCGACCTGGACTCGTACCTCCCATCCTGCGAGTCTGGAACATGCACGAAATGCATGCCGTTTCCAGAGACACTCAAAAGCCAGATATCAAGGAAGAGAGCACACGAGAGGCGATTTCCAAAAAGTTGCCGGCCAACGCCACCTACGATCAACTCGCCAAAGACATCAAATTCGTCATTGGCGTATACGAAGAATCTCTCATCTTCCTCACCCACCAAGGCTGGATCTGCTCATTAAAGTTCACCAGCCCGGGGGAAGAGAACCACTACACCCGCCACTTCTTCATACCCTTCCGGTACCAGAACAGCGCGAGCTCACTGATTATACACGTTTCGTCTAAGGGCAGTATCATCGTCGCCTACCGGACCGAGGTAATCATATTCGCTGGAGGTCTAGACTTTGAAGAAAAGATTGGCTGGAAGGGTGACACGATTATTCCCAGGCCCTCCATGAAGTCTACGCTGGGGAGAGGAAGATCCGAACCTATTTCCTACTAAAGGTGGGACAGAAGCATTCGAGTCGCTCTGGGGAATGGGTCGCAACGAAATGTATGATATGGCTGATGGTTATATTTGATGATTCCCCACATATCACTTGACCAATGAACAAATATCTTGCCAACACCAAGTAAACACATCCTATTTCACATCTCATGACGTACAAGGAACCCCATTCCCAAAACCCCATCCCTCTAACCCTCCTTCCTCTTCCCTCCCTTATCCCAAACAATTTCCCTCAACCTCTTATACCCCGTCCTCCCCTGCACCGGACTGGTATCCTGGAATTAAGAACCTCGATTTTCGGGTCAGATATCGATCGAGGGCCGAATAAAATCGAAGTAGGAGTGCCGATGGCGGCATGAGCGATATCGTCAAGCGGCGTGATATGACAAGTCAACTGGTGGGAGGCGCAGTGTACCAGACTGATACTGCTGCTGGTCTAGCACAAGTCATGCGTATTCTGCTATTCCGCATTGCGTGACTCGATCAGCCGAATATCTAGGACTGATCGTTTTGAGCGGGATTTGAACGCTATTACTTGTAGAGAGATTTAGCAACGTTTTTTTATAACATTCTTTATAAGCTAGATAGATAATATTTCAATTATTTAATCACATAGAATACTACTTAGCGTAATTAAATATTTATTTTATAGAAATACTTTTTATAAGTTTAATTATTCTATTAAACTTTAGCGTATTAACTTAATTTAATATTTATTTAAATAAATTTCGCGAGTGAAAGTTCGATCTATCTATTTTTATATTTAATTTATTTCTTATTTTTAATATTATTATTTTTAATAAGTTTATATATTTATAAATTAAGTTTATAAAAAGTAGTTTCGAGATTAAATTTAACTTTTTAAGAGTAAAATACTTTACTTAAGATTTATTTAAAATTATAAGATTAGATTATATTATTTTTACGCTATTAAAAAGCGTAAATTATACTCTATAATATAAGAAAAGTTATAAATTTTAATTTAAAAAAAAGAATTTATATTAAAAGTTATTTTTAAGTAAATCGAATTAAAGAACTTATTTTTAAGTTAATTTATATATAATTAATAAAAAGTTAAATTTAATAAATATTATTAGAGGCCGGAAAGCTATAATATTTAATATGAGATTTAAGTAATTTTAGAGATATTATTCTAAAAGATATAGGATATTTTTAATCCCACTCGCTATTTTATATATAAATTACCGTATTTTAAAATCGTCTAGTATAAAAGAGACTACCCTCGTTATAAGGCTTTAAGAATTTTAATATTCTATAAATAGATTATAAAGATATAAATTTTCAAAGAAAAGAAGTAAAAGTTGAAAAATTCTAAGTTCAAAAAACCCATATCTTTCCGAATTCCGGGCTCCGGCCAGTAAAATTTATTATTATCGATTTTAATTTTAATTTTCTAATCTTTTAATATTTTACGATTTTATTATTATTTATATTACTTAATTAAGAGAGATTAATAAATCTAAATCGAGAATAGAGCGATATAATTCTATATTCTATTAAATTTCTCTCTCTAATTAACTATTTAAATTATATTAAAATTAATTCTACTAGAATAAATAAGATTTTAATAAATAATACTTAAAATTCTTATCTTTAAAGATTTAAAGAATTAAATTCTATAATTCTTAGATTAATAAGAAACGTATATTATACTTTATAATTTAATCTAATTTTAAAATATCTTATTAAGAAATTATAAATACTTAATAAATTATATTTCTATATTTATACTCTATTAAGAAGTATAAATTATACTTTATAATTTTAGAAAAAATTTAGAAGATTTTAATAAAAATAAATTTTAAATTTTAAATTTAATAAATATTTATCTATATTTTCTTAATTAAAGCTATCTAAAATTCGAGAATAATTATATACTCTATAATTAAAAAAAATTAATAAAAGATTTTAATAGAGATTAAATATAAGAGTAAAAGTACTCGAAGCGAATTAATTAACTCGCTTACGTCGCTTATTAAACTATAAGCTATATAGCTAAAGCGAGTATTTAATATATTTAATAAAGTCTTAAATACTTATAAATCTTCTTTTTTCTTCTTTTTTCTTTAATTATTAATTTATCTAATAATTAATTTATTTATTCTATTAACTATATATCTAGATTTTATAATTATATAGCTATTACGTAGTTTTATTAAAAAAGATCTTACTATCTTATAATTCTAATAATTTTATTTATATAAAATTATTTAATTTAACTATAATAAATAACTTATAAATTAATTCTATTAACTTATAAAGTAGAAATATCTTATTATAATTAATTAATAATATTTCTAATTTAATAAATAACTTTTATTAAAATATATTTACTATATAATTAAGCGATTATAATATTAATATTAATATTAATAAGAATTCTAATAATACTATTAATAGAAATAATAATCGTTAAAGCGTTATATCTAATAATCCTCTATCTATAAATAAAAACTCTTATCTTATAAACTTAATTTAAATTTAATACTATTAATTTCTAAAGCTTAATATTAAAAAGTAATTAATTATTAAAAAATTTAAATTAATTAAAATATAGAATATATAAAAATATTATTATAAGTAAAGTAATAATTACTATTATAATTCGAGTTATAAGAAGATAAATATTATTAAAATATCTAATATATAATATCTTAATAACTATAGCTCGATAATTATATTTTTTTAAGATTATAACGATTTTATCGTCTTAATATTTTATATCGATTTTTATATAAATAAAGAAAAGACTCGCTAAACTTCTACTCTCTTAATAGATATTAAAAAATAAATTTAAAGAAATATTAGAGATATAATACTATACGATATTAGAGAATTTATTTAAAAGAAATATAAGAGATAATATTTAAATTAAGTTTATAATCTAGTTATTAAATCTTATAATATAAAATACTAATTAATTAAAATAATTATAAAAAATATATAATTAATAGATAATTTTAATAATTATCTTATTATATTCTAATTATAGCGAGATCGCTATATAATCGATTTAAAATATATAAAAGATCTATAAAATAAAGTAATAAAGAAAATTTCTCTAAAAGCTATAAAGAAGGCTATTTAATTTATTATCTATATTATATTATTATAATAATATTAAAATATAGAATAAAAAATATAAAAAATAAAAGAGCTCTTTACTCTAGATAAGACTCGCTTTAATAATAAGATAAATAATTAGAGAAATAATAATTAATAGTATATTAAGTCTAAAAGATAATATATAAAAAGTTAATAAGATTAAAAGAAGAGTTTATTTTTATTAATATCGTAAAATTAAAAGCTTAAGCGAATTAAATTTAAAGATAGTAACTCTTATATTAAGTCTAAAATATCTCTTATTAAAATATAATATTATAATTATAAGTAAATAAAATATTATAAGAATTTATTTAAATATTTAAACTATATTATAAGTAATAAAATATATAATTATAAATTAAGTAAGAGAAAAGATAAAGTTTAATACTTATCGCTATAATATTAAATACGCTATTAATTAAATAATAATCTTACTCTCTATTATTAAGAGGCGAAATTATTATATTAAATAAAAAGTATAAGATAATTACTCTAATAGATATTAATAGCGAGAAAATCTTTATATTATAATCTTTTATTAAAGAGATATAGATTTCTAAATCTAAATACGCGCTAATAATAATATATATTATTAATAATTATTAAATATTCTTATATAAGAAGTATAATCTAATTTTTAATCTTATAAATAATTAAAAAAGAAAGTAAGAGTAAATTTTAAAGATATATATTATAGATATATAAGAATATAATCTTATTCTTAGTTTCTCTTAAATTTATAATATTAATTTAAATATTTATTAACGCAAATAATTTTAAATCTATCGCGATTTTTTTATAAGTAATAAAATATAAATAGATATTATAATAATAAATATAAAGTAATTTACGTTATTAATTAATATAATAATTATATATAATCTAAAATAAATATTTATTATACTCTTATATTAGATTCTATTTAAAAATAATAAGAATAATTATAATAAAGCTATACGATATAATATTATATAATTAAACGACTTTAGCGTATTTAAATAATTTAAGAATTTATTAAAAATCTTTTTAAAGAGCTATCTAATAATCTTAATATATATAATTAAATCGAGTATTCTATTAATCTACTATCTAGAAAGCTATCTAGAAATAATTCGATTTATAATATATTATATAACGAATTTATAATAATTAGAAATTATCTAAATATTACGTTTAAGAGAAAATAAATTTAATTTTTAATTAGTTAAATTATCTCGCTAATACTATTTATTAAAAAATCTAATAACTCGTTATAATTATATATTAACTATCGAAAATTTAATAAAATAATAATTAAGAATAATTACTCGTTATCGCTACTTTTAGAGATTTTAAAGAGATTTATATATATAAAGTACTTTATTAAGATTAATATTTATAATATATATTATAGAATATAAATATAAAAGAAAGATAAATAAAAAATTATCTTTCGAACTCGCTATAATTAGTTTAAGTATTAAATAATATCTTTTAATTTTATAAATATTTTTATAATCTTTTAAATTTATATAAATAAAGTATTTAAATTATATATTAATATCTTCTATATAATATATCTAAATTATATATTAATCTATTTCGAAATAAAAGAATTATATTAAGAATATATATATAAAATACTACGCGTATTATTAAAGTATTAACTTTATATAAAATTATCGAAATATACTTTTAATTATAATAAGATTATCTTTTTAGAATTTTTAATAAATTAGCGCGATATCTAAATAAAGTTATTATATATTAAGATTATTACTAAATAGCTAGAATTAGAGTTTATTAAAGATATCTTAATCTTTCTAAGATTTATAAGCTTTTATTAATAATTCATATAAGGCTTTTTATAGATAATTACGTTTTTAATAAATCTAATTTAAAAAATAAAGAAAAATAAGATTAAATTATTTTTTATATTTAATAAAAAAGCGTATAAGACTTTTAAAATACTTAAGTAAGTATTTATTATTATATTTATACTAAAATATTATAATTAGAAAGTATTATTTATTATAAAGATTAATATTTTTAATATAAATATAGATAATATATTTAGCTAATTAAGCGAGAATAGATAATAATATCTTATTACTTTTTTTAGCTATAAATTTAAAGATATTAAGTTTTATTAAAATATATATAATAAAAAGTTTTATATAATTATATTAAGCTTTAAAAATTAAAAATATTAATATATATATAAAAGAATAAGATAGAGCTAAGCTTAAAAATCTTGAATTTATATATATAGTTAATTATAAATTCGAGTTCGCTACGCTCTTTAATTAGACCGACTAAGTTAGCCCGATAATCCTTTTAAGCTCTCTTATTAAAAATTTATATATAGAAGTTTTATACTTTAAAGTACTCAGCTTGCGATATATATAGTTACTTTATAATTCCTTAAATTATAAAGCTCGCTTTACGCTTTCTAACGCTATAAAAATTATAAAAATTAGTCTATTATTAGTAAATTAAATAAATATTTAAATATAATAGTTATAATAGTTACATTAGACGCGTCTAAAATCGAATAATAATCCTTTTATCTATTTATATAATTATATTTCTTCTATAATTCTATCAATTCATTAATTATAAATATATTCTCGATATCCCTCGCCTAAATATTACTAAGTATCTAAGATATATATTTCTTTTACTCGTTTTTTAAACTTCTTATTAATGTTCTTAGATTATCTCTTAGCGAATTCGCTATTATTAGTAATCGAGACTATAAGAGAGCTTAATAGCTATTTACTACTACTTATAAATATATTAAAAGATTTTTAAAAAGAGCTCGAATAAATATATTCTTTTTTATATACTTCTCTTAAGCTAGCGATAGATAAATTAAATTAATATTTAAATATTATAATTATATTAAACGCGTTTAATTTAAATATATATATCTTTTTTATTTACCTCTTAAAGCCTCTATTAATATCTTTAGATTATCTCTTAATAAATTTATTATTACTAATAATCGAGGTCGTAAGCGAGTTTAATAGCTATCTACTACTACTTATAAACGCGTTAAAAAACTCTTAAAAAGAGCTTAAATAAATATATTCTCCTCTATATACTTTTTTTAAGCTAGCGATAAATAAATTAAATTAATATTTAAATATTATAGTTATATTAAACGCGTTTAAGATTAAATAATAATCCTTCTATCTATTTATATAATTATTCTTCTTTTACTATTTTATTAATTCTATTAATTTTACTAATTCTATTAATTTCATTAATATAAATATATTTATTCTCGATACTCTCGTACTTAATTAAATAAGAGAAGAATCTATAATAGACGAATACGGAGAATACTACGAAGAATATTACGAAGATAATTATCAGCAATAATAATATAATAGATCTACTTTCTATAATCTTATACTAATTTACTTAGTTAATATAAGAGAAGTTAATATAGTAAATAAATGCGGAGAATACTATAAAGAAATTAAGCGGTAATAAAATTCTTAGTATTAAGAATATAACTTAACTCTCTAAGATTCTACGTTATATACTCTCTACGATTTTATATTAAATTATTACTTAGTAAGCGAAGAATACTATTATAACTTAGTCTATTATTTCTATTATATTAATATAATATATTACTATAATAACGTTATAAGAGAAGAATCTATTACGACGATTATAGTTAATTAAGTCTCTATAGAAGAAATATCGTAAGAGAAGAAACTATAATAGATAAATGCGGAGAATACTGCGGAGAATACTACGGAGAATACTACGGAGAAATCAAGCGGTAATAAGATTATTATCGTTAAGAATACGACTTAGCTCTCTAAGATCTCACGTTATATACTCTCTATGATTTTATATTAAATTATTACTTAGTAAGCGAAGAATACTACTATAACTTAGTTTATTATTCTTATTATATTAATATAATACATTACTATAATAACGTTATAAGAGAAGAATCTACTGCGACGATTATAGTTAATTAAGTCTCTATAGAAGAAATATCGAATAATATATATTTAGACGAATTAAAATTATTCGATATCTTACTCTAATAGCTATTTTATTATTCGAAAGATTTTACTGCGGTAGAAGATAATATGGAATTCACATTACTAATTAATATATTATCTTCATTTCTTTTCGATATTTCGATACTTCTTATTATAAGAATATAGTCTTTCTCTATTTTTTATAGATAATTATTATAGATTAATTCTCTATACTCGATATACCTTTCTAATTAAGCCTTAGCGCGCCTCTCTTTATATATATATATCTATATATAGATCAAAAACGTATAGTAAGCGATTAGAGTTTAATTTAACTTAGAGCTAGGGCTAAAATTCGATCTAACTTAGAAAAATTCAACTTTATAAATTTAATTTATAGGTCTTTACTTATTACTTATAAAATAGTAAGTATCTTATTTATATAATTTTAGATTATAATAATTTATATTATTTTATAATAATAAAAGAGTTTAATATAAAGTAAATTCGTTAAATTAAAAAATTAGCTATATTTAACTTTATAATTAAATATTATAAGAGAAAATTTAACTTTATAAATATATTATTAAGAAAATTTAATATTATTAAATCGAATAATAGCGAGAATAATAATAATAATTTTCTTTTTATTTTATAAAATAAGCTTTATAATTAGAAATATTAATTTAATTTATAAAAATATAAAAATATATCTATTATAGTTAAATTTATAATATTAATAAAATAATTAAATAATATTATTATTATAGATATCTAAGTTATTAATTTAAATAAGAGAGTATTTAATAAATAAATATATATTCTAAATATTATAATATTATCTTAACTTCTAATTTATTAAATTTTAAAATTAAAGAGATTTTATTTAGAGTTATAAAAATTAATAATAATATAACTATTTAAATTATAATATAAGAATACTTTTATTATAAATAAGAAGTAATATTAAAAATACGCTATTAAATAGAATAAGCTTTTAAAATAGAGAGTTAATAAGAATAAATTACTACGTTATAGCCTCGTAATTTATATTTCTAATAATTCTATTATAAAAAAAGAGATTTTTTATATAAATTATAATAATTTTAATATTAGATATTTTACTTATAAGCGTATTAAAAAGAATATTAAATTTAAATATTATTAAATAGATATAATAAGCGATATAGTAGAGTATATTTATACTTATCTCGATTATTAAAGAATATAAATTTATTATTATAAGTCGTATAGCGAGTTAATATTAATTCTATTAGATAATATAAATTTATTATTTATAAGAAATTTATATATTATTAAAATTTATAATATTATTTTAGTCTTAATAAATAAATTAATTAAGTATATAATATATATAGCGATTATAAAGAATTTAAAGACTAATAATCTTATTAATATCTTATAATAAAAGTTTATATTATTATATAATATAATATATAATTTAATTTCGAATCGAGACTCTCTATTTATAAATAAGTTTTAAATAATATTATATTAATATCTAGATATAAAGCGTAAACTTAATATTATATTTTATTCTTAGATCGATAATTAGATTAAAAAATAAAATTAGATATTAAAATATTATCTATAAATATATTATAATTATAAATAAAATAATTAATCTAAAATCTTATTAATAGCTATATTTATATATAATAATAATATATATATAAATATTAATAAGACTTTATAAGAATTATTAATAAGATATATAGTAAACTTAGAAAATATTTTTAAGAGTAAAATCTTAAGAGAAAAAGTATTACTTACTATAGAGCGAGTAGAATAATTATAAGAAATAAGATTATATTTAAAAGAATTATAAGAGTAAATATCGAAGTAGTAAGTAAAGTATTATAATAGTAATTATAAGATTATAATCTTTAAAAAAGAGAATAAAGTACTATTATAAAGCTTAAATATATATATCTTATAATTAAAGAAGAAGCTTAATTATAGATAGCTTAAGTCTTTTAAAATATTAAAGAAAATATATATATAGATTTATAAGCTAGATCTTTTTATTAAATATAAAAAAATTTATTCTATATTTTATATATCGCTATTAGAATTATAATATTTATATAATAATAATTTAAAGTTATAAATAGTTTTAATTAATAAAAAAGAAGAATAAAAGATTAATAAGATACTAGATAAAAGAGTTTATAAAAATAAGACTAAATATCTTATTAACTAGAAAGACTCTTCACCTTATAAAACTTCGTAAAAATTAATAAAGTATCTTAAAAATATTAAAGGCGTAATTAAGAACTTTAAATAAGTAAAGAAATTATATAAATTAATATCTAAGATAAAGTTAAAGATATAATTATTAAGAGAAATTAAAAAGTAAGATAAACTAAGAAAGTAGTAATAATAGAGAATTTAAATAGATAAATAAATTATAATTAAAAGGCCTAGCGAAAATAGCTAAAATATTTATAAATATATTTTAAAGCGTTAAAATATCGCGTATTATAAGAAAAGTAATTATTAGAGTTATATATATAATTATTACTATCTAATATTAATTTATCTATTCTTTTATATTAAAAAGTAATTTTTTATTTAAAAGATTTATTAGATAATAAAAAGATCTAATAGCGAGAGTAGTAGAGAAATAATTAAAGAAAGAGTAAAGATAATAGCGTTATATTAAATTTTCTTAACGCGATAAATCGCTATATATATTAACTATATATTCTAATATATACTAGTTAGAATTTATATTATTTTATATTTAAAGAGTAATATAAATATTCTTATTAAAGTAAATTATAGTAAAGATAATAGTCTAATAATAAAAAGATATCGAGTTTACTTTATATATTAGAACTAGCATAGATGCGATATTAGTATAAGTGAGATAGAATAAGAATAATAAGACTATCGAACTATGTATATAGAAAGAAGGTATAATATAGTAGGGAATACCTTCGCTAAGACTCGCTAGCTATAGGGCTAAGGGCTAAATAGTATATTAAGAATACGCTCGTAATACTACCCCCTTTCTCTTAATAGCTATAACCTTTATAGCTAATAAACCGAAGATATAGATCTATTACTTACATTATATCTTCAAATATCTATAGTCTCGATAGATCTCGGCTAGAGATAATTAAGATCTCGAAGATATAGTAGTAAGATTCTCTAAATTCTTCTCTCGTCTAGCCTATCTATTATAGACCTTTAAAAGAATTAAATAATTTCATCGTATACATATATTTTATACTCGCTAAAAATCTATAAAAATAAAGAACTTTTAATATTAGTATACTAAACTATATTAGTATCTTTTTTCAATAGCGACGACGATAGTAATATCACATTCTAAAGATTTCGCTAGCGCGTCGTCAATAGCACTATATTATAGCGTTAAGAAACTTCTAATTTAATAAAGATTTATAAAGAATTAAATAAATAATAATCGAAAAAGAATTTACTATATAATGGCTACTTGATATAATAGAGAAGAAATTAATAAAATAAAATAATTTAATTAATTAATATCTCTTAAATTAAATCGAGTCGTAGGCGCTAAAACTCTAAATCATTATTAAATGATTCTAATATAAGTTTCCCTATGAAATATTATATAGCCGATATTAATTAAAGCTATTAACGGCGGTAGTGAAGTCTATAGATAATATATAATAACTTTAAAAGATCTTAAGACGTATAATAATAAGGGAAGCTCGCTTAATAGATCTAATATAAGATATTATTAAGTAATATAGATCTAAGGAATCGATTTTATGAATATGAAAAATGAGGTTATTGTCGGGTTATATATTAGTTTTAAGTTTATAGAAAGCTCTAATAACTAAGCTCGTATACTTTATCGAAATCTATATCGAGTTCGAAGTATTTATTATGCTTTTATATATAAGTCTAATTCTTATCTATAAGATCCTCTATCTCCGTAAGACTTAAATTCTATATATTAAAAATAAGGCGAGTTATAATTAAATATCTCTTCTTTATATTAGCCTCGACCTTTACTTTTATATATTACTTTATAAATCTTTTAACTTTCTTCTCGGCGAATTCCTTAATAGATTATTAATATTAAAGCTATATTTTTATAATATATTCCTTTAATTTAGATATAGTTTAATTTCTTATTAATAGATTAATTAAGTTATATAAACGAAGTTTTAATTTCTTTTATATATCGTTTATTAGACTTTCATTTCTAAAAAGGCTGAGACTATTATTCTTAAAATCATATTTAATATATTTAATAAGATTACCGTAGAATTTAAGAAATAATTGACTTCTTTAGTTTATTTTATCGTAAGCATATTAATAGATTCTCTTAAGAATGAATAAGAGTATCTTATATACGTTATTTAAATAATTTAGAAGATTATCGACTATAGAGTATAAGCGATATCGTTATCTAATAGATATATACTAACTAGCTTTCTCTTTAAGTCTCGCTATAATATATATAATTTTAAAAGTATTAATAGAGAAATAATTATTATTATAGATAAGCTTATCTCGAATTCTTATTTTCTAATTATTAAATGATATTAAATTAGTGCTTATAAAGATAGATAAATTTAATAGTCTTAGGCTAAGTAACTATCTAAGTAGCTATCTAACTAATTATAATAAGATTAATCGATATTAATTTACTCTAAGTATCTCGAAATCTTATAAAGTAAGTAATAATAAAAACGGAGGCGGAATAGAGATCTTAGGCGAGTTTTAGCCCTATATCTTCTATTATTATTCTAATATCTTCTCTTAATTAATATAAAATTACTAATAAAGATTCTTAGTAGATAGAGAGTATTATATATATAATATATAGAGTTATAACGAATTTAAAGATAAATATCTTCTATATAAATCGTTATATATAAGATAAGGCTAGCTATAATATATAGATAATCGGCGATATAAAGAAACGTATTTTGATATTAATATAGATAGATTTAAGTAAGAATTTAAGAAACTTATAATATATTAAATATAGGTAAAAACGAAGCGAAGAAGATAGATATAAGAATAGCGATTTTGACTAGATTTCCCCATCGAGTATCACTATAAATATTAAATATTATCTCTATCGAGTAGAATAGAGAAATCTCTAGAACTTCGATATTATAAAGGCGTATACGAATTAAGAAAGATAATAGATCTTCGTATTAAGTGTTAGAGTTTGACTATAACTCTTATATTTCTTTATAAGAGTTTATAATACTCGTTTCTTAATTAATTAAATCGTCGTAAAGACTATAAATACTTCGAGTATAACTCTTTTTAGTAGTGTTACTTCGCTTAAAAGATAGAATATAGATTATCTAATATAGGTTCTTTCGAATAGTATATATGAGGGTTTCTATATGATAGAAATATCTAGCGTTTTCTTTATTAGGCTCGGTCGCTTACTCTAAGTAGAAAGTAAAAAAATCTATTAATTCTCTTCGCCGAAGAATATACGAAGAAGTCTTATTATAATATTAGAATTAGTATAGATACGATACTAGTATAGATAAGATAGAACGAGAATAATAAGACTATCGAACTATATATATAGAAAGAAGATATAATATAATAGAGAATGTCTTCGCTAAGGCTCGCTAGCTATAGGGCTAAGGACTAAGTAATATATTAAGAATACGCTCGTAATATTATATATATAATCTTTATAAAAGTATTATTTATATTTACGCTAGCGTAAATTAATAAAAAATATAATATAAATTATATAAGAATTATATATAAGAGTATATATATAATAAAAGTAAAAGAGCGTTTAATATATATTAGCGTAATCTCTTAATTATCTAATATTTCTTTTATTTATAAAAAAAGATAAAAATAGCGATAAGAGAAGCTAATAGTCTTTTTAATTAAGTATATCTTTAAAATAGATATAAATATCTATTAACTATAGCGAAAAGCGTAGAAATAATAATAACTATAAATATTTAATAATTTATAGAGCTATAAAAGCGAAGATTTAATATTATTATTAATATATTAATATATTTCTTATACTATTTATAAAATATTATAAAGTATTTTTCGAGATATTTATTATATATAAAGTTAATCTAAATAATTATAATCTTATTTAACTATTATCTTAATTAATATATATATTATACTATTATAATAATATATAGCTCGCTATTACGATATTATAATAAAAATAAATAAAAATAAAATAATAAATATAAAGAAGAATTAGATACTTATTTATAATAGTATTAATATTAATATTATTACTAAGAAGAATAAAAGTTAAATTAAAAGTAAGGCTTTTATACTTATTAACGCGATTTTTATAATTATAATAATAGAATTATTACGATTATTAAAATAATAATAATAATAATAGTATATAATAATAGTAATAATAGTATATTATAATAGAATAGTAATATATCTATATTCTATTAATTAAAATAATAATATATATAGCGATATTATCGCGATTTAGTATATAAATATATTAATATATTTAAGAAGATCTTAAAGTAAGAAGTTTAAATACGCTATTATAGTATATATTAATTTAAGTTATATCTAAGCTAATAATAAATAATATATAAGAGATTAATAAATCTATAAGTATTTAATTATAAAATATAATAATAATAAGATTTAAAGATTAAATCTTCTAAGAGAGAATATAATTATAAAAATAAAAGTACTTAAAGCGAATTAATAGACTCGCTTATATTATTTATTAGATTATAAATTACGCAATTAAGACGAGTATCTAATATATTTAATAAAGTCTTAAATACTTATAAATCTTCTTTTTTCTTCTTTTTTCTTTAATTATTAATTTATCTAGTAACTAATCTATTTATTCTATTAATTATATATCTAGATCTTATAATTATATAGCTATTACGTAGTTCTATTAAAAGAGACCTTACTATCTTATATTAAAAAAGCTTTTTCAATTTTAAATAATATATATATATATATCTTCTAATAAAAAGACTTAAAAGAGCTAGCGAGCTAATTTAGATACTTTAATTTAAAAGATATAATTAATATATATAAAAGAATAAGATAGAACTAAGCTAGAAAATCTTAAATTTATATATATAGTTAATTATAAATTTAATAGATCTACGCTTTTTAATTAGATATCGCGGGTAAATAAATTAGAGTTCGTAATTATTAAAAAAATAGATATACGTTATTAATATATAGAATAACTTTTTTATTTTCTATTAAAATTTAAAATTTTTATTTTAAATTATAGAATAAAATATAAGCTTTCGAATAAAAAATAATTTTTAAATTTAATCTTATAATTATTAAAGCGTAAGGAATTCAAATATCGCTTATTAAAGTTCGCTTATTAAAGATCGCTCACCTATTTACTCGATAGTTCTAATTAGAAAAATAAAAATAAATTTAATTTATAGATCTTTACTCGTAATCTTATATCTATAATAAACTATATATATATATATTCTTAAATTTTTAAGATTAGCTCTATATTATTTTATTATATATATTAATATATTTCTTTTTATTAATATTATTTTAAAATTTAATAAATAAATAAATAAAATATATTTAATAGCGAATATAAAAATTAATTATATCTTAAGATTTAATAATATTATAAGAAATATATCTTATATAAGTTTATTTAGATATAAGATAGAAAAATTATAAATATAAATATAACATCTTTAAGTAAGAAAGAGAATATATAGAGTAAGAAAAGTTCTAACTAGAATTATGAAGTCACGTAAGATAATACTTGACGGACACATCATAGCCAATTAAACCTTAATGTAGTTCGATATCTTGTGGATTAAATCTGGGACGCGCATCGGAACTTCCCACCTAGTACAACAGATGGGTATGAACTTTCACACTTATACTTTCTTACCTTGATATACTTTCGGCCAATCGACTGTTACCTGGTGCTGGAAAAGTTGGGAGTGACACCGGCTGCATTCTAGAATCATATATATATCTGCCCTGCGGGCTGCAACTCATCTTTACGTCACTGACCTTGCAATACGGGGCGTCGTCTTCAACTAACAAGAGCCGACATGGTCAAGTCAGCCTGAGCCTGTAGCTTCCATCAGCGTTACTAAGATCATACCGTATCTTGAAAATCTTTATAATCTCTTGGAAGTTAAGACATGACAAATAGCAAGTGACAATATCGTCCAAAACGATGATTATAATCACCTCAAATCGAGCGCCTTTTCATCTACACGCAAAATGTACACGTCTATAACTGCAATCAATCTTTACTTCAAGCTACTTTCCATTCTTGAAAAATTAATGTTGTTGGACAGCATTGCGAAATTTCTTTTTACCGTCTGTGCCTTGTCACTGCGCAGTCATTGTTTCCAAGCTTGTTTCATCCCGTGGAGATCAGGCATTCGCTATTCTGAAAAGGTCCTCGCATTATAATACTACAGTCTGTCCTTTTACAATCGAGGTCCGATAAGAAGGCCAGCGGTACTTGATGGCGCAGGAATCATCAAATGAGTGGAGTCTTACCCTGCGCATTTCATCTCAATGCGAGATCCACATCTGCGCACGGTCGCTGAGGTTCCTATGGCAATCCGTCAGAGGCCTGGAGTGAGCCGGTCGATAGGACGATCTGTGGGAAAGCTTCGATAAGGATCATTTAGGTTGCTCATATTGGCTCAATGTAATCCTCACAGTCCTCAGAACTCCTTCCTGACTATCCATTTTTAGAACATCATGTCTTGGGACTGCCTCGTGATTGGACCATTCATTGCAAGTATGTTGCAGATTGTTGATATCTCCTCTTATGTGTTGCGGCTGGGTATTTTCTCTGGACATTCAGCTTATCGGAACACGACGATTTCCTGGAATGACCTGTGTGGGGCACTTTGTTGCGGTTTGTTCCAGATCATTTTCCTTGTTCAGAGTTCCAATCCTCTTCATCTCATTAAGCACCTTTCACCATCTTTTTCTTCCTACCTGGTAGCAAAAGCTGCAGGCTTCTGAAATGCTCTATCGCAGTCTCATCAGCGCCCAAGATCGCAGTAACTGATATCACAAGCGCTCCGGAGACCTGCCATGATGGTACTCATGAATGGCTCCCGCTTTGGGACCCTCATCCTTAATGTTTGTATATCGCTGAACCCCTGGATGGTAGCTTCTGCTTCGACAGTCTCCGTCCAAGTTGCTAGTACTGCCGTTACCCTGGTCTCTTCAACTAGTGGACCTACCAACGCATCAGTCTCTGCCTCTCCAACAGCCACCTCGCTCGACACCACCACCAGCCTAGCTTTGAACGCGACTTCAGGTGCAATAACAGCCTCGAAGTTCATCACGTCACCCTGGGTATTATCATCGCCTGGGCCTGCCAATGCTACCGCTATCGTTTCGACAACTACAACTATGACCCGGTTTGTCTTTGCCAATTCCACGGCAGCATCGTTGACCTCCAGGAACTCCTCATCCACGGCAACGTCGTCGACCTCCAAGTACTCCTCATCCACGGCAACGTCGTCGACCTCCAAGGACTCCTCATCCACGGCAGCGTCGTCGACCTCCAAGGGCCCCTCATCCTCGGTGACTGAGTCTAGCATAGCTTCGTCCTCGAACAGACGCAAAAACCCTACATCCTCCGCGACCGAGTCCAGCATAGCCAAGTCCAAGGACCCCGTACCTTCGGCGACTGAGCCTAGCATAGCCAAATCCAAGGGCCACTTACCTTCGGCGACCAAGCCTAGCATAGCCAAATCCAAGGGCCACTTACCTTCGGCGACCAAGCCTAGCATAGCTACATTTGCACCTGGCGCGCCGCCAGCCAATGATCATATTGCCAAACTCGCTGAGATCATCGCTCCTTCAGTGGTAGGCGGAGCAGGAATTGGAGTGGCACTGAGGCAGTTTCTTGGAGAGCTGGCGAAGACGAAACCTGGCGAGAGTGCTGCCAGCATAGCGCGTTCTCTTAAAAGGGCCCAACGGGTCGAATTTTTGGATAAGCTTTCGAGGCAGCAAAGAGCTTGGGATTTGTTCGTCGAGAGGAGGATTTTGATGGAACAGGGTAGAAAACCTGGCATACTGACCACAGAGCAGGTGAACAGCATCCGCGCCGTTGAAGAGAGTGGGGAGAGTATCTGGAGTAGTGAGGTAGGATCGACTGCTATGTTTTGAAAAGAGAAGTCTGCTAACCAGTCACAGGGCATTCCTTCCCTACCACATCCTTGTACTGGGATTCCGTTTTGTATAGATTGGCCAGGATCGCCTCCCGGATCAGATCCGCCCTCAGGACCTGAGGCACCGTCGGATCCAAATCCGCCACCGGGACAAAATCCTCCGTCACAACCAAATTCGCCATCAGATCCAAACCCGCCATCAGACCCAAACCCGCCGTCAGATCCAAACCCACCGTCAGATCCAATCCCACCATCAGATCCAATACCACCGTCAGATCCAAATCCGCCACCGGGACAAAATCCTCCGTCGAAACCAAATCCGCCTTCAGATCCAAACCCACCATCCGGTCCAAACACGCCTGCCGCACCGGATCCGCCACCAGGACCCGACCCGCCTCCTCCAGCGACCGAAGAATCGATCAGACTTGCTAACGAATTACCACCACTTCCAAAAGCGTTACATCTGCAAGGTCGATTTGACCATTTGGACCTTGTCCGCCTGGTCCCCGGGAGATATCGAACGTTGCCGCTTGACGCCAAAATAGTCTATGTCACCAAATACGGCGAGGATGTTTGGAGCCAGCGACTTCGATACTTCAAGGACGCCGAGGCGGCAGCTGTAGGTCTTCAAAACCAGCCGTTGACGGATTGGAACTTCGATCACAACGGTGATCTTGTCGACTATCGAGGAACGCCGACTAGAGAACTCAGAAAGGGGAAGCTTCCAAAGGGGGTGGATCGAGAGAAATTCCGGTCGGACGTGCGTCGCATGGGAGAGGAAATTGATAGGCTCCAAGATATGGAAGATGTGGAACGAGAACGGGCTTCGAACGCGAACCCGCCGGCCCCACCCCAGGGCCCGCCCCCTGAACCACCGCATTATGTACCAATACCCGCACCCTCACCCTCACCCTCACCCATACCCACACCCACACCCACACCTCCACCTCCACCTCCACCTCCACCAGAGCCTACGCCTTCACCGCCACAGCCTCCGCCCGCACCCCCGGAGACTACGCCTCTACCTCCTGCCGAACACCACCATCATCATCAATATCCTCAACCCCATCACCATCCCCATCGTCCCCAGCTGCCTCACCACAAGACGAAAGACTAGAAATGTATGTTTTGGCATTTGGGCAACTGGCCCCTTGAGGCTTGGCAGTACGGTGATGAGAGGCCTTCAAAGCGGCGGAAGCTGCAAAATTTATGTTACTGTTCAGGAGGCAACGTTTCGGAATTGTGAAGCAGAGTTTGTGAAATGATGCTTTTTGTTCGGGGCTCCCCTTTTCAACATCCTGAGCCATCTTGATTTCAGTCCAGTCTTGACTTTCAGGAACAGAAGAGCAGTTCACTATTGAACGACATTTTTAGTGTCTCGATCTCGACCTCGAGAACGGTGAGATTGGATCGAGCGTGGCCCTCTCAGGCGCGTAATGTGGTTTGGTGGTATTGTTCGGTCGGTTAGTATGCAGCAGCACCGAAACGAATGTCTTGTCAGCAACTCGCATCAATGAATTTGTTTAAGTCCATTGCGATGTGATGCATCTATCGCAGGCACATTGTTCGGCGGGGCGGCAAGCTTTTCCTTAGAGTGCTGCATAACCTCTCAGCGTAGCACAGCAGTGGTGATAGAAAGCGTGTAGATTCAGTGGTGGGGCCATCAGCCATTATGTAGCTGATGGAGAATAAAGCACTACTATCTATAGCTAGCTATATGAAAGGAATAATAATGAAATATATATGGAAGGATGTAGAAGGAATATATATATAGAACATGAAGGAACTAAACACGCTAACACTCCCCCTATCTAATAACATCCAAATACCTCTATTCTAAGGCCGAATTATATATTATTCTAGTTTATTAGCCTAAATCTTTATTCATTAACCCTATTATCTCGATAAAGTTATTAAATTTTATAATAATTAATACTTTGATAAGGCCATCAATCTTTATATCCTTCGTAGATATATATTTATATCTTAGCGTTTAATTAATTATTAATTCGCGTATAAAATGGTAGCTGATGTCGATATGGCGTGATCTCTTGTGGTCTACAGGGTTCTTTGCCAGATCGATGGCTCCCTTGTTGTTATACTGTATTGTAGACGGTCCGTCCAGCTGTTGTCCTAGCTCTAGTAGGATGTATCATATCCATATCATATCCTGAGCAGCATCAGAAGCAGCCATGCATTCTACATCATCACCGTTGTGCGTGTCATAGCTATCTTTCTTAATAGGGCCGTAAGTAAGTAATTTATATTTAGAACAGCTATTCTAATTACCTCAGCTCATAGGCCTGGTAATAGATCTACAGCTATCAACTGGGTATATACCTTCTAAATAAGAATACCATTAATACGCTTATCAATGCTATTCTATTCAGATAAATCGAATATAGTTAACTCTTATCGTATATCTTAAGAGGCTAACTAGTCTTAAATTTTTTCGTTATTATACTTACTATCGTTATTAGAATAAATATACTTAAAGATAATATGAAACTGCGTCTTAATTATAATAATAAAGTTCTATAGTAACTTAAATATCTAGTTCTTAGTTTTTAAGAAGTCTATCTATCGAAAATAAGTCTTTTAATTAATCTTTATAAAGTAATAGTAGTAATCTCCTTTAAAGCGAGATAATATTAATTCATTACTAAAGAGATCTATATAAATACTATTAAAAGTATTTTCTATCTTAATTATTAATTTATAATCTAAAGTCTTCTTCTATTTTCCGTAGATATATAACTTATAAAATTATCTTTTAATATTACCTATAATTTTCATTTCCTCTATTATAGCTAATAATCTAATAATATTATTAAAATTTAGATAATTTAATACTTAATATTATTTAATAACTATTATCTTACGATAATTAGTTTTCTTAATAATCGCGATTATAGTAATCTCTTTAGCTATTATAGATTTAAATAATATAAATCTTAGCTTATAAAGTATATTTATTAATTTTTTCTTAAAAATAATAATATTATTATCGTTATAGATTCTTAGATAATCCCCCTTTTCGATATAAGTAAGATTATTATATTAAAACGTATCTAGAAAGAGTAGATTTATAGATAGATCTTCGATATAGTAGACGTTTATAAGTATAAGTATATATTCTTTATTCTCATCGTCGTTATTCTCGATAAGAGTTTTTAGTAAAGTATTATCCACAGTAGTAGCCTTTAATATTCTTTCGTTAGCAGTCTCAACTAAGATAAGATTTTCGAGAAATATTAATTTCTTAACGAAATAGGCTTCGGAATATATTATATGAAATAAGACTATATTATTAAAATATTAGTCGTTATTATATAATATCGTAATAGCCTTCATATAAGCCGCCTTTACTATTTTTAGTTTTTTAATAGATTCGATAAAGGTAGTAAGCTTACTAGTTTTCTTCTTCTTCTTAAATTTCTTAATATAATTCTTATTCTTTTTAACTTACTTAGCGGAGGTCTAATCGAGATTAAATAGTTAGTAGATTCTATTATAACGTAAATTATAGTCGTTATATTTAGACTTAAGAATAATATTATAATTATTATTATTATTATTATTACGATCTTTACCGTCGTTTCTGTTACGGATTTAGTATGCTTTAGAGGATTCTTGCTGTTCAGACAGGGGTCCACGCTCTTTTAACGCTTTGGTGTAACGGTTTGCGATAAGACACGCTTTCCCGTAATAAATAATAGTAATATCGGTTCGATTCCGGGTGTAACCTAGACAGTCTGAATAGATTACTTAGCATTGGGGTTCGGTGAGGATTTGGTAGAGACTCATAATCCTCGTGCCTTTCCTCGTGCCTTCCCTCGCATCAGGCCGTAAGTAGCTTACGGGGTCACATCTAGGAAGTTCCTAAATACGATATGCGTGTAGGCCAGCGCATGGGGATATGCGCCATTTTTCGAAGTGTGTAATTGTTACGGATTTAGTGTGCTTTAGGGGATTCTTGCTGTTTAGGTAGGGGTCCGCGCTCTTTTGGCGCTTTTGGCGCTACGGTTAGCGATAAGGCACGCTTTCCGTGACAGTTTCTCTTATTCTTATTATTTGTAAATATAACTTTGCTATTAAAGTTATTAATACTAGTTAATTTTTAACGACGTTCTCTATTAAGAAGTTATTTAATAATATAGTCGAAATTCGATTTTAATAGTCTTTTCTTAACATCTTTACCTCGACTATTTAAGACGATTTTTATAAATAATTTATAAGAGAAGAGAAGTTTATAAAGGAAGAATATTATAATCTTTCACGTATATTAATAATCTAACTTAGCGAGTTTTATTTTAATCTTTTTAATTATCTTAATATACTTAGTAATTTCTTTATAGTTAGCTAAGCTTATATAGCTAATAATTCTTTATAATACTTTATGAAAGATATATTCTTTAAATTTATATATATCTTCGAGTACTTTAATTATATTATATATATTATAAATATCTACGATATAGATATAATTATCTAACTTAAGAGATATACGAATATTACCTTCAATTTATAAATTAGCGAACTCTTATTTATTATACTCTTCGTTCCCTTATAACTAAGTTAATATTTTAGTAAGAATTAAGTATATTTTAATTATCTAATAGTAATTATATATTATTTAATATTAGTAATCTTAATTAAATACTCTCTTAAGTATAGAGATATTAACTATCGATAAGAGTATAGCGAATTTAAAGATCTTCTTAAATTATAATTATTTAGGCTTTATTTAATTTATCTTCTAGATTCGTAGATTATATAATTTCTATAACTTCTCTAATATAAGTGTGATAGGCTATTAGCCTTTATCGTCTTATTATTCTAATTTACCTATTATGGCTAGAAGGACGTATATTTTTTTTTAAATTTTTTTAATATAATTGGAATGTTAATATATCACCAGCATTAATTAGAGATTTATAACCTCTCAGCGTAGCATAGTAGTGGTAATAATAGAAAGCGTATAGATTTAGTGGTGAGGTTATCAGCTATTATATAGCTGATGAAGAATAAAGTATTGCTATCTATGGCTAGCTACATGAAAGGAACAATGATGGAATATGCATGGAAGGATGTAGAAGGAACGCATGCATAGAATATGAAGGAACTAGACACGCTGACATAACCGTAGATTTGTCAGTTCCCCTTTAGATATAGTTCGCCCGTCGTGTACTTTCAGCTGGTTGTTATTGCAGCAGGATCAGTATAAGGGCGTCATTACCATCGATCAAGCTCAGAATATCTTCGGCCGATGATGACATCGAGTAAATAGAGACTCCAGATCTTCATACTCTTTGAACTGATTTCTGGGGTGACAGCTGTGCTTGTCGCCAATTTCTGAATCCAACAAGCAAGCCACGCAGGAACCCAGAGCCACTTTGAAGCGTAGGTTGGACTCCATAGTGGCCTCGCACCAGTGGAGTGGAGATGAAGTCTCTCTGGGTCGGAGATGCTGAACGTCATATTGGGGACAAACAACCCGAATTGATGCATTCTTGAGGCAACAGATCATTATGAGATGTTAAAAGACGTTAACAAACATACCAGACACCGAACAACGCCGTCTAGGAAGGCTATTCACCAAAAAGAAAGCTCCAAAAATGTCATGTAACACCTGCGATGGATTTGAGGAAAAGCTGTCAGAAATGGTAGAATGACAAGGGCTCTTTACCATTCTTTACTTCAATATGTTATCATAGGCCACGATCTTGGGGCAAGGTTGGTAAAGTAGAGAATGATGAAGTTTGGACATCAAGACGGCGGAAAGATGGCCCCGAGTGGCTCGTATAGACCTAGCCCTAAGATCGACGCTACGAGTACTCTAGCTTCGGCAATTGAGATGGTTATTTCCGTTGTTTTTCGATGACGTTTGGAAACCCCGCCAATGATTGTAAAAATGACTTCAGATTCCACAAATCCATGATATACAAGTCTTTCCCCACCCTTCTTCGACCGTTAATCTCATTGAAACCCCCGTTCACACTCAGAGCAATTACAGTACCGCACAGATACAAATCCACCATGGAAGCACAACAAGGACACAGCAAGGCCTGCTGCAATGTCCCTCCCGCCGTCTCCAAGGGCTACAAGGAGAAGGGCAAATACATCGACCTCAACGGCATGCAGTGCTACGCCACCGGCCCCTCCAACGCCTCCTCCGCCATCTTCATCATCTACGACATCTTCGGCTTCTCCCCCCAAGCCATCCAAGGCGCCGACATCCTCGCCCACGCCGACTCCGGCCACCAATACCAAGTCTTCATGCCCGACTTCTTCCTCGGCAAACCCCTCCCGCACAGCGACTTCCCGCCCGACACGGACGAGAAGAAGAAGAAGGTTGGAGATTTCTTCGCGGGCCCCGCGAGCCCGCCAGAAACGGCGAAGAAGGTGCCGGGGTTGCTGCGGGAGATTGAGAAGCAGGCGACGGGGATCAAGAAGTGGGGCAGTTTGGGCATGTGCTGGGGCGGGAAGGTGAGATTCTTCCGCGGTGTTCTTGTCCTTGGACTTTGAACGTGGATGACTGATCCTGTGCGACAGATCGTCTCCCTGACCGCTCAACCCGGCACCTCCTTCTCCGCCGTCGCCGAAGTTCACCCCGCAATGGTCGACCCGGCCGACGCCAAGGGCATCAAAGTTCCCCTCTGCATGCTCGCATCCGGCGACGAGGACGCGAATGCAGTCAAGGAGTTTGGGAAGACGTTGAGCGTGGAGAACCACATTGAGACCTTCAGCGACCAGATCCACGGATGGATGGCCGCTCGAGGCGACCTCGAGGATGAAAAGGTCAAGAAGGAATATGAGCGTGGTTATCAAGTGTTGCTCGACTTTTACCACCAGCATCTGTGAGTATGTGGAAGGTTCGTGAGTGTGTTGAGTCCGTTCTACGGGTGTGGCGGGTATACCGGAGAGTCGGACTGACTTTGGTACAGTGATGGATTTACGACGGGAAAAGCTAGGCTCTGAAAATGTGATGGAGGGCAGGGACAGGCATCTGCAAACCATTCGAACTAGCTATGTACATACATGAGGAGATTAATTCACTCATTTGATGACTCAATGCTTGTCTAGTAAGCTTTGACATTGACCTGATGTTTCAAACATATACTGCTATTTTTCTACCAAATACTGATGTATTAGGTCCCCTTTCAATGGAATCATCAACTGATGTGTGTCGTTGGTAATGATTGGGAAATTACGATGGTCAACGTGCATCACGGGCTGAGCATATACTTTTGGACCATGAGAGCAAGGTTTCTGGCTCTCTAACTTGAGAATCCGCAAGCTAGAGGTGACCCTTGTACACGGGGAGGAGTAGCAGTTGCACAGCATGGGGAGAGGACAATGGGCGTAGATCGGATTTTCATTTTCTATCTGTCCACGTGCAATTTGCCATCTTGATCCTCCTCAACCCACCATCCAGTCCGGATGCAGATCAAGTCATGCCAAGCAATGAGCATCAGCAGCAGCAGCACCGCCACCCTCTACCTCGTAGTGTACCCGCCATCAATGACGATATCAGCCCCCGTCGTGTACGAACTGGCGTCGCTCGCCAAATAGACATAGGCGCCCTTGAGCTCCTTGGCCTTGGCGTCGCGGCCGAGCGGGATCATGTCATGCCACATCTGCTGCACCTTCTGGTCGACAAAGTCGGAGAGGCCCGTGTCGATGTAGCCCGGGGAGATGCAGTTGACGCGGGCGAAGTCGCGCCACTCGTTCGCCAGCGACTTGGTCAGGTGGATGCAGCCGGCCTTGGCGACGTTGTAGGACGTCTGCTCCTGCGGGTAGTTGGCGATGTGGCCGGACATGCTGGCGGTGATGACGAGGGAGCCCGTCTTGCGCTCGCGGAAGTGCAGCCCGACGGCGCGGGCGCAGTTGAAGGTGCCCGTCAGGTCCGTCGCGATGACCTCGTTCCACGCCTCGACGCTCGAGTCGAGGATGCCGGCGTCGGCCGTCCGGCCCGCGTTGGCGATGAAGACGTCGATGCGGCCGAAGTCGGCGATGACGGTGCTGATCAGCTTCTCCACGTCGGCGTAGGAGCCCACGTTGCACTTGTAGGCTTTGGCCTTGGCGCCGTACTTCTCCTCGAGCTCCTTGGCGTTCTTGATCCCGCCTTCGGCCCGGGAGGAGTAGGTGATGGCGACGTCGGCGCCCATTTCGGCGCACCCGCGCGCGGCTTCGGTGCCGATGCCGGTGGGGCCCGAGGCGCCGGTGACGACGACGACTTTGCCTTTGAGGCTGAAGAGCTCCTTGAGGGAGTCGGATTTGGGGGGTTCGATGGGCATGATGGCGGTTGTCAATCAATTGACTTGCTTTGATGAGGTCGCGAGGTTTAAGGCTGGAGTTTGAATCCTTGGGAGCGAGGGAGAGAGAGAGGGAAATGGGAGGTTGCAAACTTGATGTTTGAGAGGTTAGGAAGAGTAGTTGTAGGAGTGAGAGATTTTAAGTCGTAATGGAATTGTTGTTGTTGGAGAAAAGTCAATGCCCCACCAAAAGACCGGAGTTTGAAATGGAGGGGTAAAAATAAAAAGGCATAGTCCACTTCCGAAAGGCGGTATTTTGTCTTTTTTTTTCTGACTAAGGTCTTGGGTAATGATGACGAATCGGTTGGCGGCGGAATGTACGAGTTATGTCTCCGACATCATTGATCCGACTGCTGCAGAGAGCTCAATTGAAAACCAAGCACAAAAGCACATCTGATCATTAAGTGGACCTTGCATCAAGCTTCATGTCGCGCACCGTCCGATCTTTTTCGCACAAAGTACCTACTTATCAATTGGTCGCCTGGACGCCTGTCAGGGTATCATCGGAGCCTTGAACTACCCAAACATGAATTCCAGGACTCCCAAGAAAATCAGAAGCCAATAGAGAGTCAGGGATGTGATCAAAACGACTCAGGCTTCACACCTCGTCTTCAAACCGTCTCAACGTATCTTTTGAATTCCCTGCGTTGTTTTGTCAGCACTTGTGCAAGCCTCTCGCATGCTACACTTACCAATCAGTGACGGCTTCGTCCCATAGCCTGATCTCATGTTCTCTCGTGCCTCCAAAGTGCTCCACAAACTCATCCCCAAAGACTTCCCTGGCCACACTCTCCTGCCTCATCATCTGCACCGTAGCCTCCTTCAATCCTTTTGCAAGGCGCACCCCTTGATCTGATGCACCTCCGACATTCTGCCCCTTGCCCAGAGGCGGCACTTTGATCTCCAGCTTCTTCTCCACGCCGCGCCAACCGAGGGCGAGAATGGCTGCCAGCACGAGGAAGGGATTGGCGTCCGCGCCGGCAACACGTACTTCGAACCTCGTAGCCTTTGCACTTGCGGTGGGTGGCGCTATCAGTCGTATTGAAGCAGCTCGATGCTCCAGTCCCCATGATACGGTCACAGGGGCCCAGAAGTTCTCGACGAGTCGCTTGTAAGAGTTGATGGTGGGCGCAACAATAGGCATGACATCTGGTAACCCATCTAATAGACCAGCTAGGAAGTGACGTCCCATATCAGAGAGGTATTCAAGGTCCTGATATGGAGGGTGGGGATCCTTCGACCCGCGATAGAACATGTTCTTGCCTGATTTGTCAACGATCGACAGGTGCATATGGCCAGAATTGCCAGGAAGGCCTTCTCGGGGTTTGGCCATGAAGCAGGGGGTGATGCCAAATTTACTGCCCAAGGATTTGACGACGTATCTGAATGGTCCTTAGCAGTGCGGGAATGTGGAGGGCCTCCGGGCATCACCGACTTGAACAGCCCAGCTTTATCCGCCATCTGCTTGACCTCCCCAAATTCAAGGGCCTGGTATAATCATGAGCTCGGGGTCTATGTTGAATAGAAGGCTTCCATACTGCTTCAAAGACTCCAGGACCACTTTCTGTATGCCAGCCTTCAATCCCGCACCCGAATTTCTCGCAAGCGTCGTAGATGCCATAGTAGTACTCTTGATTATGGACTGGCCTCGTCAGGCTGTAGCCAAACATGCCTTCTGTGAGAGGTGGAAGCGCGTTGTGCGAGTTCTCCTGGAGGAACTTTGCGGTAGAGGACGAGTTGCGTTCTTTGGGATCTATCGCGTTGTTGACAGGCGCTCTGAATTGGAAGAACTCGTACTCAGCTATTGGGTGCCAGGTCAGCGGAGTCCGGCAGCACAAAGTCAGGACTTCCTGTGCACAATGATATCCGTAATGGGTCCAGATCTCTCACCTCCAGCCATCGCCCCCAGGCCTTGCTTTTCCAACTTCTCGACCGCGGTTTTGAGCAGACCTCTCGGACAGGCACTGACTGGACCTCGATGGTCCGGATCGAGGAAGCTGACGAGGAAGAAGGGCACATCATCCTCCCAAGGTATTCTCCTGAAGCTGCTCAAGTCCGGCACGGCAATGATGTCGTGGTACCCATTTTCGGCATTGCTGATCTTCAATTCCTTGAAGTACGTCTGATCGTGCATGTCCCAGCCGAAAATGACAGAGCAGAAGCCGAAGCCATCCTTTGCGATTCCCAGGAACTTCTTCTTGGACATGAGCTTGCCGCGGAGGACGCCATCGATGTCGACGCCGGCGACTTTGACCTTGGTATCATTCCTCAGGACATGCTCCAGCGAATCGTATGTGACCTCGGTGCCTCCCCCGCTGTCTCCCATCTGGATGTCGAGCCCAAGTGATTTGCTTCGAAAGTCAAAGCGTCGAGGAGTAGTAAAAGGCGGACACCAATTGTACGAGACTGGGCGCCAAGTCTGTCCGAAGATCGGCGCTAGCAGCCCTATCATCTCACCTGTGACCTTGCATTTGCGCATATTTTTGGGATGTCATGAGCTGAGCTGGAACCTAGATGCTTTGCAGCAACTAATGACTCGCAGGAAGTGCTGAAAGGAAAGTGCAGCCAGGGAATAGATCTGACTGGGTACATTGGCGCTTGGCTCGGTCCATCCTGTTGTCAGAGCAGGATTTACTTGGGCAGAACCACACTTCGCCTGACCAAATCAATTCACGAGCATCTCGTCGGGATGGATCCGATGATACATGAGCTTAGACTCCAGTGTTCTGATTTGGATCTTCGGTTGCCCTCCCTCGGCATCCTCATATTGGTGGACGAGTTGTCTTGAAAAGGCAAACCGAATTTCTGGTTTCTTTCGAGCTTATACGGAGTACCACTCCGTTCTTCGTTAGTCAGGAGAGCATCGTCAATTACTTTCAGCCTTGAGTTCCACCCCTTCTGAATGAATCATGTGCATCAAGTCTGCCGTTCCATGACGTACCAGGCTCTCGCGCTGGCGTGATCCGTTATGCTTTCGGTAACGTGGCCTGGCAGGCTGTGTGCTTTCTGCCCTTGAAGATGCCCACAGTACGGATTACGGTCACTTCTCCTGAACGAGCCAGTGTTTCTGCAAGTTCGGACTCGTTTGCAATGATGAGTGGATGCCGCTGCATGGGTAGATCCCACGACACTGGTTTGCCGAATCAGGATGCAATTGTCTATCGCTCATCTGCTTGTTGTTAAGTCCAGAATGTCGTACCGGCAAAAGAGCCGCTCTGCTGGTAATGTCAAGATCAAATGCCTCAGCGCAGCGTTATCCCCTCCACGGTCTCTCGAACATCGATCTCCCTTCCAAAGACAGACAAGACTACTACTTGTAGTCTAAGTACTTTCACGATAGTGCTATGGATGCCATATCTGGCGCTTCTGCAGTGGTTCAGCTCATAGCAACTGCCTACGATATCAGCAAGTTCCTACGCAGCCTTCACGATGCACGAAGCGAATTACTTGAGATTGCTGACTCTCGACCAGGTAGAGTACAGCAAAACATGGCAGAAGTCCAGGACTTCGTTCATCAACAGACTTCTTGTGCACCTTTACCCAATTCGCAGCGCATCAGCAGCGCAATGAAAGTCTGCGAAAGCAGATTTGGGGTGCTTGCAAAGTCAGTGGACGTGTTCACAATCTCCTTGAACTACCAAAGCCTCATGCAAAGGAGATTGGCGGCCATGAAGCTTTTTACGGAGAAGGATCAGATTCGGAAATTCCAGATTCAGCTCAGAGAGTCCACAAGGAATCTGCTGACCGCTCCCATGATCAATTCAAACAATCTTGAGTAAGTATCCAGAAGCCTACGTAGGTGAAGATTACTAAAAGTCATGAGTGTACATAAAATCCAAACCACTTGTGCCAGTCTCACAAAGGATTCTGCTGCTTGCACAGCCTAGTTGCCAGTCACAGAGTTGGAGCAGGACATCAAGTCCCACTTTGATGTTTTGGTTCAAAACAAGGAATCTACAGTCTACCGTTCGAGCAGGAAGGAAGACTGTACTATCACAGAGGAATCACATCCGCCTTTGGTGGAATTCAAAGGAGCTAGTCCTTTCACATTCAAACACAAAAAGAGTGAAGTATGATACCAAGGTATTTTGGGCAATATCAATGTTGAAGCTAAGTCAAAAACCACTGGCAATTCTTAAGATCGTCGGAGAACCCCTGTATATGAGGATAGTATCTCTTCTATCGGACCATCTTTCCTGAAAGACGCTTTGGAGCTACGGGTGCCAGATTCTTTCGGCCGAGTCTCAAGGTCACTAAGAACATATCCTGTGATGAGCTCTTTATCGCCAGTTCTATTACAAGCAGAGGACATGTGTAGAAACGGCGACATTCAAAGACTACAAACCGCATTCACCGATGGACAACTATCGCCGTTCCCAGTAGATCAATATGAATTCACCCTCTTTCATGTCAGACTATAACATGCTTCATACTACCGGGTCAAATGGGAGCTACTCCTACATAGGTCGCCGCGGGGTGCACAGGCCCGATTTGTGCTCTTGGCTGCTTCAATAAGGCCGAGAATCTGAGCCCACCATCTTATGTCCCAATATGTAAGTAGCCATTCCCATCCAAAGCTCAACTCGCTATGTCGGCCAATAGCAAACTCTTACGAGTAGTGGGGTCCCACACATCGAGGTGTGACAGCGCAGGAACTACGAAGCGAAAGATTTACACCTTCAGAATGCTGCTACAGTTTGCAGATGATGACGACTCGGCTTTCTGCCCCGTGTTTGTTTACCACGAAGGATCGCTGGAAGGTGCGAAGTACATGTAGTCGCAGTACGCAGCGTACTATAAAAACAACAAGATAGATTCATGCCATGCCCTAGCTGTAGGTTTGTGCTCATTTGCAAATCCGCCAGAACGGGAACCCTTTCTTCGAACACTACTACGCCATGGAGTGGATCTCCATGCGACCTTGTGGGGCACAGCTGACGCTTATTCGGACCATCACCAGGGAATCTATCGATGGGCTCTCTCCAGGAATAGCACTCCTGGAGGAGGTCTTCGCAATTACCCAGACTCAATAGGATGCCAGAACGGTTCACGACAAGTGGCTGCAGATTCAAGCGAGCGGAGGATACGATATCCTAGTTTACCTCCAGGTTGAGAAAAAGATACATGCCGCACAAAAGCAACTTAATTGCCCCTGTTCATCTTCGATGTTGTATGACAGACCACGTCGGCTTCTCTTCGACCTAGGTCGGACTTTGAGTGTATCTTGGGATTGGTCGATCGATCTTGCTTTTCCTTCTCCGTTTCGCAGTGTGTTCCACCATTTGCTTATCGCGGTCTGTTACTGATGACGCTGGGTATCCTGGGACACCATGTGGCCTTACTGGTACCCGACAAACCGTCTGGAGCAGGTCCGTTACCATACGCATGAGAGGGTAGACCTCAGATGCGACGAACACCAGGTCAATATCGCAGCGCGAAGCGAGAGATGTGCGCAGAAGAAAGCCCGAAAGACAGCGCGGAATGGAAACCCTATATGATGTCTTTGAGGTTCTAGGACACCGTCACTCCTTTCCATTAGATACAAACTTTACCAGCATTAAGAATGCGCGCGACATAATAGCTTTAGGATTCAGCTTATCAATCGTTGAGGCGTCCTTACTGAGGGTGTCAAACTTGAAAGTCACAACATGATGAATCACAAGACAGGATCCAGTATAGTAATTTGGACTAGATGATTTACGTGATTGAAACGTAACTGGTTTCAATTCCCAGCTCTAACCCAAAGGTTACACAATTGTGTCTGGTAGAAAATGCCAGGCACTCAACAAGTTGCACGGGTCTATGACCGAGATGAAACACGGCCGCGCCCAAAGCGGGAATGGCACTCGACAATTCCCATGACCATCAAGGTCGCCCCTTTCAAAGCATATGGAAAGGAGATGACAGTGCTCAGTTACCGCAATTCTCCAGGCAGGTCTACTCCACCACCACCAATCTCAAGGACAATCTCATCGGCATAGCCACTTTCCTAGGCGAGTTGGAGTTGCAGATTACGAAGCTACTTTCGCTATCTACGCTCCTCTTCCCTCCCCACATGCATGCATAGCGCACCAGAAGCTGGAACTCCAACACCGCCAACAGCGCAGCCTCCTCGTTGACCAATTCCCCACGGTTGCGTTGATACCCGAGAGCCACGGCCGCGAGCTACACCTTGGCGGCTTCATCATTGTCATAGACACCCCTGAATGGAAGTCCGAAGGACGCGGTCCATTGTTTGCATCTTTTGACGGTCGCCCTGCAACTCTGGCCGTCGTGGAGCCTGGTTAGAATGCCGCGGATGCGGGCATCTTTGAGCAGATCAGAATGAGTTTGGCAAGACAGCGGCAGCCGCATAACCCGGTTCTGGAGCTGAAGGCGGTGTGGATGCAGTTGGAGGGTATGATTGGGATTTGTGCGATGCTGAGGCGTTGGAGAAGCTTTCTGCGTCTCCGGAAGCGAGACCGGTTCACATTTCCTCTGGAAACTGGCTCTCAGTGGAGGACAATTTTGTCGTCCAGTCGTCTGAACATGACTCCGGGCTACGTGAGGTTCAAATCACCTCTGGAGCTCCCGAACGGACACCAGCTTACATGATTTATCCCATCTACACCGTTTTTCCGGAAACACAAACCTCAAAATTCAGCCTTGAAGAAACCGCTTGCCCCTTCACGGCAGCAACAGTCTCTCACCTCTCCAACCCAATCCCAAACATCTCCTTCCAGTCCCTCAGCCCACTGCCTGATATCGGCTCCTGCGTCTCCCATCACCATAGCCATTCCCCTCATAGTACTAGCTACCTGTATCCAGGAAGCAAAAAGCGCCGATACCCTCAACACGGCTTTCAAGCACCCGGAGCAGCGTAGGTGGTCAACTATCAAGCAGGGTTCTATTACTATCTCAAATTGATCTTCCAGCCCTTTCCACGACGGATGCCACTAGTAATTGTGTAGCGAGCCATCTTCATGTTATTGCAAGTCCAAGCTCAAGCCGTAAAGGTGACTCTCGCGCGAAGATTGTGGCGGGAGATAGGCATGAGTTGGGGAATATCTCTGGAATTTACTGGCTGTTGCCGCCCCTGCATGGCTATGGAGTTGAGAACATCGAAGCCCGTAGGAAAAAGATGGCGAACGATGGATAAGCATGACGATGTAGTGGGCACGTCAGATGGAGTCGCGTGACTGCTAGCTAATCTTGCTAGTCCTGTTCTATTGGTCAAAGAGTATCCAGTGTGTTTGCGTAACGACACCCCGAGCCTCGTCCGCTAGAAAGACGGCGCCATACAGCAGACCCCACTAAAGAATGTGGCACAATGACACGGGAAGCTCGCGAGGTGATCATAGAGAAACATCTCCGAGATGGAATTTTGTCCACGGTATCTGCTTCAGGCAACTCTATTGAACAGCACCTGGGATATCCAAGTGCTCAAGGTGTCAACCAACCCGAGCTCCATTGACACAACTTTCTCAGGGATCGCCACGAATATTTAAGACCCTGTTCTTTTACACCACACAGCAAGTTTCAACCCCCCCGCGTAGCGTCCGAATTCTAGGTCTGCGCAAGTCCTCCGCCGAGGTCGATGTCATCATGACTCACGTCGATCCTCGTGTATGCTCGTATATCGGGCAAGCTCTGTACTTCAGTCTCGCTCTCACCTCGAACAGCAGGACCACGCTGCCTTTCTGGGTACCCCGAAGCCAGGCTTTTTGATGACTGACCGAACCAGGAGAGGGATGACGGGTCACGTCTGTTGAGTAAGCGATGCAAAAAGCTATAAGTGGAGGCATGGAAAATCCGGGCTTTAGCAAAGAATTGCGGCAGTGCTGGCATAGAGGCCGCGATGATGCCAAGGTTCATCTCGACGATACTTGTGGGGTCAGTACCCTTGGATGGAACAGTCAGGAAGGGTGACTCACGCGAATTCAGTCGTTAATGCAGCGGACCAGAGGGAATCTTGGTCATGGAGATGCAAAGTCGCATAAATTAGTTTTGCGACGTTTGCAAGACTTGCGCTATTCGAAGGAGGTTAGCCAAAGACCCCAATGGTCTAATAGTATGAGCAGGGGTGGATACATAAGACCGCACAGAAAGACGGCTATAAGGCCAAGTTTCTTGGTACGTTTAACATTAAGTCGTCCGACTATTCCAATAGGCAAAGCGAGAACATAAAAATCGGCCACGACATTGATCACGGTAACTATAACGGTAGTAATGTCACTGTTGGCACAGATTGCGATGTCCAGACTCTGTGGCGTGTTGCATTCAATTATGCTGGCGGTTTGGAATGCCCAATAAGTTGCCGTATATAAGATGCAGAAGAGCATGCCGGAATGGACCCAGTACCTGAACCGTTGATTCACACGGAAAAGGCGGAGATAGAATAAGAAGATCGATATTTTAATGCTCAATGTTGAGGCGGATCCGATGATGCCCATGGAGCCCATTTGCTGATTCTGTGTTAGCGGCGGGCAGCCCCAAGCTGAGCGTACCATTTGCGAGTCTCTTACTTTCAGATGAGACGGAAGCAGAGTGATTGCGCGAATGTCCCACAGATGCCTCCCAAATCCATATTGAATGACTTTCTGTGTGTCAGCGGCGTCTTATATTCAGAGCGGAAGTATTCACTCCAGAGAGTCATGAAACTATGCGCGGCTGAGCAAAGCTAATGGGACCTGTCAGAATATGTGTCATAGTACCTCTCAAAGAGACTCACCGCGGCCAGAAGACACATATCTCAAGACCGTAAGCCCAGTACTGCACAAGGTCTTCATTCGGCACTTACAGTCATCCCATCCTACGGCGTGCGACAGGAAAGCCCGAGAATAAAGTCGAATTCCGACGACTATGAGCATCAAGGAGAGAAAGATAGCGTTGTCGGTTAGGAGACTGGTCGACAAAGTCTTCGGATCATTGAAGTTTGAAAGTACACCGGGAGGCGGAGCAAGGGCCGGCCAGTCGGGATAATTCATTTCGTCTGGCATGAATCTTTTGAATGTTCACTTGGTTTGAAAGCAGGAGGAAGGTAATTCCAGGACACCAAAGCGAATTGCGAGGAGAGGAATATCTAAGGAGATTTGTTTGCAAACTGGGAAAATGAGACAGTGCAGCTCGTCTTTCCTGCATTTTTGCGGAGATGGTGGGGCACATGCATGATAGGACCAGGCTGAAGATTTCACGCATGAGAACTGCGCCCGAAACGAGCGGGAGGGTGGAGGACTGGATTACCTAGAGGAACGCATCGGGCGATTGAGCCCGGCTCACGTCAGTTTCGATAGACTCGCGCTCGCTGTCAGGGGCTTTTCCTTTGAAGAATCCTCTAGCTATCCTCCTTCTCTACCGTGGAAAAATGAGCTTTAGGTAAAGAGCTAGAATCGATTGCGAGGCTGAAATGTAAGCGACCTATGAGAGAGTGCTTTTTCGGGTATTGAGGTGGTAACTCAAGTATATGCCAATATTCACTCACTCCCGTGAGTGGGGAGATGTACTCCCTTCAGCTAATCGATATCGCAAGCGACGCGCCCGGCAGTATAACTGCTATTTGAGAAAGGACTTCAGCTATTTCGACTCGGCTGCGGGGGTAAGGCTGAGCGATATATCATTGCGCCTTGATGCAAGTCAGACGGAATAAGACGAGACGTTGGAGAGGGTGGGCGAGGAACGAAGTTCACCGGCCCGCTTCAACGGTCCGCGAAATGCTTGCGTTGGTATTTTTCTGCGCCGTTCAAGAAAGGCTGCCTTTACCCTTTCTTCGTGCTTGGGAGGGTCACGCTCTCGGAAACAGCTAGACAGGGTTATCAATTGGCTAATCTAGACGTCAGACTTAGATTTCATTATTAAGTAGTGTATTTCACTCTAAAGAATATTGCGATTTGTGCGATATGACTATAGCACTCTACGATTGAATATGTAGTTGTTAAATGAAGATATGTTGAAGCTATACATAATTGTCGCTTTATAAAAAAGCGGCAGAACTTCGGTTTCGGGTTTTGAATAAGAAATTTGGGTGACGCAGCCATGAAATAAAGCTCTCTAACTACAATCCCGGTATATAGTAATCTAAGATCTAAGCGATATAGTCTAATTAGGTGACCCGAATTTGATCTAATATTATATATATAAAGTGGGTCTAATGGGTATAGATAGCTGCTTTCCTAGTTTGCGGGCTCGATTTGTAACTACAGTTTTGATGCCAAGACGGCCGGAACTACATTAATCCCCTCCTACTAGCGTGGCCCTCCCGAGCACAAGGAAAGGGATAGCATCGCTTTCTTAACGAATAGATCTTTGGTGTTCATTTCATTGATAAGGCTTACCTGGCTAGCAGGGTAGGCCGCCACCGCTACGAAAAGCAGGCCCAAGCGCCAAGAAACTCCTCTTTTCGTGTGGCAGTGATTCGGAGCCTAGCAGCCAATGGCTGGCTGCAGATTCTTGCCATGCAGCGAAGGTCACGAGTCTTGGCCTTAAGCGCAAGACCGATGCAACTGACTTGTACACCATACCTTTCTCCAATTATGACATCGAACACAAGCTTCTTTTGAGGTTGGGACCACGTCTCACAGTGTCTTGGGACTGGTGGGTCAGCCCAAAATCCTTCACATTTCTACGGCCATAACTCCGCCTGGCAGATTGGCTGCTCATCACGGAGGCTTGGAAGGAGGCTTGGCCCATCAGAGGTACCTTGTATGGTCTCAACTCTATCAAAATTATGGAGATGCAAGATTGCGCCAATGCGCGTGCTGCCAAGCGCGTGACAGAAAAGGCTCGGAAAACGGCCCGGGCGCAAAGATACAAAGGGCCTCATACCCATACTGACAGGGGGGTTCACCCCGCAATTTCGAATTTTAGAAAATGCCGAACCCATTTTTCATAGCTACCTCTTAATTCATTTATCAGTGCATCAACACGTATACGATAGCTCTATTCTGTAGAGTATGAAGATTCATATAAAGGTTCTAGACGTTGGAAGAAAAGAAATTCTAAATTACTGGCCCGGATATTGTCACGGTTTTGAGGAAAGGAGAAAGATTAATCAACGACGCATGTGTGATAGCGTGAGATTCTAAGTGTAAGTTTCATTGGCCAACATGTGCTCTGTACGAAACAGAGTAAATGCAAGGTACTAGTACCAAGCCCCCCCAATCAGCTACAAGATTAGACCTATCAATGTCGAGTTATTAGGTATCGAAACCCCTAATGAGGTACTTTAGACAAGAAGACAGTAATACAAAGCTAGGTGCAAAGCGCCGCTTGGGAAACATAGCGTAAAGCTTCTTCATTGAATGTCTTGGTGATGATTTCTCCACGTCTTCTTCCAAACCCTGATGTACTGCGAGCGCTTCTTTTTACAAGCCACTCTGCGACGTCATGAGTGCACTCGATGATTGGTTGCTGCAGGATGCCTCGGCCACAGGTGGGGCAGGGCGCTCGGATGCCAAAACATGTTTTTCAAATAGCCAAGTCATACTCTCAACGAGCGAATATATCTCATTTACTTATATAACAAATGCTGCTCTTTACTTCAATCCCATTTAACTCTGCGCCAACTGTTGTCGAGAGCCCGAAGCCTTGCCAATGCCTACTGCAATTAACGTTGAAGCAGAAGTCTTTATCCCTGGCCAACTCTCCTATTTACCAAAACGGCGAGATGACGAGCCCTTTTCGCTTTCGGGTTCTGAAATCCCCGATGGCTGCTCTGACCATCCTGTTGTGATTCTGGCCACCGACCAGCGCGAAAGAAAGGCTGTTGTGCTCATTGTAAGTCTCCAATGATTCAATTGGAAGCACTATGTTCTCGGTGCATACTAACTGTGATAGCTCACCTCTTTCGGTGGCAAGAGTCTTAATGAACACTCTTCGATACCGCGTATTCGTGCCTCTCACCTTCCAATACACCCATCTCCTGTCCACCCTGACAACGGCATCCTGCTTTTTCTTGACCAAGATATCGAACTTCGTAAAATGAGCTATGTCAACACCGAGTCCCCCCGTCAGATCGAATGGGCGCTGCTGCAGCGCCACTACCGAGAGCAAAGGACGGGTGAACGGTTCAGACTCAGGCCAGACTCATTTGCAAAACTGCTCGATTACATTGGTTCAGAGGCCCCGTTGGGACGCGGAACATCCGTTGCGCCCCAAAGCCCCCTCCATCCATCCACCACCTACTCACCAGGGTGGGATCTTCTAGAGTCCATGAAAGCAAACAGCCTCGCCCAATACGGCTCCATCAACCGACCAACCGTGCCACCGCGCAGAATTTCAGAGCCGGCGAGATACTTGGTCCGAGCACCGACGGCGACCTCGACTCTGCAAGCCGTGGCTCGCTCGCGCGAGGGTGCAGCAGCAGAAGTGGACAGATACCTTGCCCAAAGGCGTGAAGCGCGGAGGCATGAGACCCGCGCGATCTTACCTACGCACCGCCCCTCCCCTCGATCGGACAGCTCTTACGATCCAATGTCGATTTTGCGGAAACTTTTCGTGGCCGTATTGGTAGCTGTCGGACTTTTTTTCGCCATAGCCTGGTGGCGCAAATGACGGTTCAAAAGTGAAGTGCTCTCTTGGGCCTTCCCTCAACCAGAAAAATGGCGCTTTGGAGGTGTGTGACTCTTGTCAGATGGTCTTCCCGCTCGATTGGAAACGAGATGGGCATAATTGGGCAGGGAGAGCTCATGGACGCTTGTCAAATTCTATCTTTGCTGAGCTTTGGATGACATGTGATCACGATCTATAGCCGTGGATTTGCCATATTAGAGCGGCCATTTGCCACATCTGGTCTGAAATGTGGATCGCCATGAGCGTATCATACTGGCAATTCGTCACCTTTCGAAAGCTTTTGGACGCGATGTTGCGGTACCGGATATGGTTTTGGGAAGGGAGTGTGGACATCCTGACTAGAATTTGACAATTCCAAACCATGCAAATAGAACTAATAGTCACAAATGAAACAACAGGAAAATGGCCGCTCAGAATGTCTCTTCATGCTTCAACAGGTAGAGCATCAACAGTATGTCTATAACTCTGAGCATGCCTGTTCATGACCCCGAAATCAAACAGACGTACAAGCATTCCAACATTAGTCCACCACAACGACCAGTCGTCATAAAAGCCCAACGCGCACAAGCTCGTAAGCAAGAGTGATCAATCTCATCCAAATTACCCCAACAACCTGTCCATCTACCTCTATCGCCCCGCAACCACCGCCCTACTTGCTGCCCCCCATATACCCCATCGATAGCGTCTCCGTCCACCCCTTCTGCTTCTTCTGCGCATTCAACTTCTCCAACTCTTTCGGGTCCAGTCCCGGGTCCCCCCTCTCGGCGCGGTTGACCCCCTCTTTGCTCGTCATGTCTCCGACCCCACCCAACAGACCACCGCTTGAGAATTGGCCGCCGACACCTTCGGCGATGCCGCCTTGGATGGCTTGGACGTTCTTGTCACCGGTGACGTCGGTGTTGAGTTTGTCTGTTGGAGAAGAGGGGTTAGCGGGGTATGAGGTGAGGGGAAGGAGGGAAAGAGGAGGGAAAGAGGGGGTGAGGAGGGAAGAGGAGAAGAGAGATGAAGAGAAGGTCATCCTACCTTTGGCGGTGTAGCTAGTCTTGTTCTCACCCCAGTAGCCAAGGACCTTATCTTCTATCCATGGCATGTATTCGGTGTAGGCTTCATTGTACTTCTTCTTGGTCCACTCCGTCATGGTTGCGGTTGTTACTGTTGAAGATGATGGTAAAGTACTGATGTTTTGACTTGACGGTAGATAATCTGGCGAGTCGCACGAAATGTTGAGTGATGAGGGAGAGTGTTGTTGTTGATAAGAAAGAAGAGAGATCGTGACCATGACGCGTGGGGACAACTAGCGTGAAAATGACGTATCATCTGCCACGCGATCTGGCTTGCAGGGATCACATCAGGATTCGGGAGCGCGGCTGATCGACGCGTCTAGATTTGTTGGCTGGCACGTGACTCCGCCTTGGTGTTGTCGAAGAACATGCCCAAAGTATCACGTTATGAAATGATGGCGTCGGCCCTCTTTGGGGACCCATTTTCGCACCGTTTCAAGATCAAGGTAAGATAATGGAACCAAGAAGATGAAGGAGAAAGCAGAAGGCCTCGAACATATACCTATACTTAACACTCAATGGTTGAGGCGCTATCGTGCTGATTAGGGCAAGAAGATAAAGGCCGAGAACATGCAACAGCGGGCATTAAATGAACCAAAAGGCTCTGAGCATCCATCAGCTACGCTAGCCGGTCGTAACCTGAACTAACTTGCTGAATATGTATGAAGTCTAGCGGCGTTTACTTCGTTTAGTAGCGGCAAAGTAAGCAACCACGAATGAATAAAGGTGCATAAAGTGACCTCCCTTGAGACAGCGAAGCTCGCACTTCAGATGTACTGGCATCTTCGAATAGTAAGTCCATGAGGCATCTCATAACTTTTCGCCAGTGAATAACATACCCCTCATTTATGATCATGGACACATCTGACTTTCTTCACCGAACAGGGAGATCGGTGTCAGCTGAAACCACCAAGTTCTTAAGGCTAAAGATACACAACTTTTTGTTTGAATGGGACTAGGTAGACTGTGGTGCATACCATGCTAGGCTTAGACTACGCTCAGACACATTCAAGAGCTTGGGTACGGTATGAACAAGCTCTAAAGCCACGATCTCGCCATTTCCCGCCCAGTAAAAAGCTTCCACACCTCTCACCTCTTGCTTCTCCCTAACCATTGAAGTGAGCTCCTCAGCCCCAAATCCGGTTAATCTCTCTTCACATCCAATTTCCGCTCTCCACCTCCAGTTACAACCACCACCGCACCCGTCCCGATCGATCCACCCTCCCCAAACACTACATGCATTCACCCACCGTTGCATACATCTCACCGACTGCGGCCATTCCTCGGTCTTCGCCCACGGCCACGTAGCAGACATGTCCGGAAAAACATGAGGCATCTGCTCATACTCTTCATACCACACCTGTCCACCCTGGCGGGCAGCCCTTTCCGCAGCCGGTTTCGCCAAGTCGGCGAACCACATTGGCAGCGCGCCTTCCCAGTTACGTGCTAAGGCTGGCGCAACGAGCGGGTGAAGCATCGTGCTAATCCCACAGTAGGCATGGCCACGAGGTGGGTCAGAAGGCCAGATTTTGCATGTGGGGTAGCCTGGCGCGAGGAAGGACCAGGTATCAGAAAAGATGTCGAAGAGGGCGTTGGATTGCCAGGAAGGGAAACCGAGAGTCACATCTAGACCCGCACTTAATATGGCGATGCCGGCGGGTAGAGGGAGCAAAACTTCTGTGCCGTGAAATATTAGGGTCGAGGAGCGCGCAAACAAGAGGATTTGTGTGAGGGCGAGGGCGAGATTTGCGCCTGCGCTGTCTCCTGCCAAGACGATGGATGGTGGAAGCAGGGGCTCGTAGAAGGCACCAGATGGAGGATGAAGGAGAGATAAATAGCAGACAAGAGCGTCGAGGAGGGCAGCGGGAAAATGATGTTGAGGTGCGAGACGGTATCGAAATGAAAGGCAGCGGCCTCCAGTTGATTGGACGAATCTGGCAACGACTTAGTGATATGGACCGCCCGGGGCAATTTCTGCTGCCGATGCCAAAGGGGTTCATGGCAGGCTCTGGCTTGGAAAGTTGCCCTGCATTGGGTGGAGTGAGGATTGGGGAGCCAGCGCTCTGAAAGGAAGCGGTGCAAATCTGAACAGTAACGCGGATGGTGGTGGATAGCAAAGATACAGCTAGTAGAAGAATGATGCCAGCACGGCCCCTGTTAGGTGAGCTTGTAACGAAGAGAGGGAAAGAAATACGTGCCGACCTCGCGGTTTACCGGGATAAGCTAGCCATTGATAGAGGATCCTTCTCGTTGCAAATCACGCCATGGGGCGCCCACGGTCGCTGGGGATAGATGCAAAGTTTCTGTGATACGCGCATGGAGGTAGGAACAGCTTGAGGTTGCCAGGCCCGCACTTATCTCATCAGCAGCTGCGAAAAAAGTCCTGATTTCGTCGGCAACTTTATGGTAAGCCTCACGGTCTTGCACAAGATAGAAAAACGTGGCATTTGCGGTCGTTGCCGAGCAGTCAGACGTTGAAAAGATCGTACGCGGGTGTATAGTTTCTTGGTCTTTCGATGGGGCTAAAAATGCTAGATTTGACTAGAAGTCTTCGCAGGAAGCTTGGCCCCTTGGAAGGCATTTCGGGTGATTGGACTGATCAAATCTTGAAAAAGAGAGAAACAGCCCCCTTCATTCTTACCTGGGTCATCCAAAATTGCTGAGGTGTAGTTTGCAGCCCATTGCGCCCATTTCCCCGATTGGGTGTTCCTTCCTACATAGCCCAGGATACCTTCGGAATGAAGCCTAGTCAACGATGGGCATTCCTTGCAGATGCCCACTCGCCAAGCGTAGTTTCCTAGAGCGTCGAGTATAAGATGCAGCTCTGGATTGGTCATAACGGCAGTTTTTGGCCAGGTGCAAAGTCGCTCATGATGTGTCGATCATAAGATTTCTACCTATGGGCACTGAGCTCAGAATCATTGACTGAAACCGAAGGTTCTGGCATTCAACAGTCATATTTTTGGGGGTTGACCAGCCATTTGCATCTATTTCCTCCCAACAGTCCTGCAAAATCTGTCCAAATACCGAGTCCCACGAGATCCGAACGCCCGGAGGGCATCATTGGACACCTTACTCGACACGGGTCTTCGCTTATGATGGATGCATTCGTGGTGAACAGCAGTTGTAGTAGTCCAGACTCCCTCTTCGGGTACCATCGGCGTAGAAGCTGAACTTTTACTGCAGACTGCTGGGCCTTTCAAGCCACATATATCTACCAGTGGAGTTTCCAATCAGACGCGGGTTTTCCCGGAAACAAAAGACAAGCTTACCTTGCAGACCATGATTTGGAATGATCAGGACTTTGCCGGGACCGTAGCGAACGAAAGTCTCTGGATGATTTTCATCAAGTCGTGACTTTCATTCTCATTACGAAGATTGGCCTACCATTTCTATAAAACATCTCTGCATATCCACATGAATATCTCCATGCCATCCGTGATACGCGGCGTACAGATTCGTGAATTTTGCCAGAATCGTCCCAGGGTATTATGAGAGAGGGTGAAACCTCAACTGGTATACAGCAGGCCAAAGGATTACACAATTAGCTTTGCTAACACTGAGAGAGGAAGATGTACATAAGTTGCCAATATAGACAAGACACGATCGATCCAGATAACATATAACCGCAGAGATGGATTGCTTGGAAAGAGTATTTCGATATCAACATTTCTTAGCAGTGACGGGAGTACTTCCTTCTTTGTCATAGCTCGGAGCGGAACAAGGGACTACGTTCAATAATCAAGAAGGAATAGGGGTATGTTCGCCTTGCAGGGACATAGGTAGGATGCTTTATTCTTCCTCCGTGTGGGTACATAGAAGAAAGCTCATCATGTAAGACGGTGCACAGTCACACACTCGAGTACAGACGCAAGCACTTCCTTCTTCATCTCAGTTCGGAGCAATAAGCAGATAGAAAAGCCGGGTATTCTCGCTTTGTAGGGACGTAGATCGAATACTTTGTTCCTCCTCCTCCGCGTGAGTGGAGGTGATAAAGCCAATTAAGCAAGGAGGCCTACACTCACCTGGGAAACCGGGCGCACGGCGACTTCCCTGCCGCCTGACGCCGCTCACTGGTTTCCATCATTCGTTTATCCTTCGAGATCTGGCATCCAAGTGCGCCCGGGGAAAAACTTCCACCTCAAATCCCAAATGTCTCTCAGTTGGGATTACGGGGGCATGTTGACGGTGTGTTAAGTGGCAATGGGCTATGGTTGGTCACACTAGCGTCCTTTTGCCACAGGCTTCACGTCGTATATCTAGCCCACACACACTGGGTGGGAAGGTCTCTAGAGCATGGATGTTGGAGTCGCAGGGGAACTTGGCCGAAAGGGTTGACTCTGATGATCGAATTTCTGAGTGAAGAAACAGTACAGTAGTAACACAAAAGGCTTAGAGCACAGATATTGGGCGCCAGAAGGGCCTTCTTGTAGGCGTAGTGTGGCTCAAAGAGGCGGTCGGGTAAATAAGTCACCTGGGTTCTCACATCATCTACCATCTCTTCCGGCGCTTTGAAAGCCAATTTCGTGATATATCTATTTCGGGCTTCATCAGTAGCCATAGTCTCCCTTGAAAATACCATTCTCTACGTCCCCCTTACGCAGTTTGATCCCTCGCGGGGTATGGAGAAGATCATTCCCAGCTCTGACCATTGAGTGGCCGTCCAGGACAGTGAACGTCAGCAGAGCTCCTATCTGAACATAGCGGTGTTTATGCAAAAGCAAACTAACTGTTTGCGCTGGTGGTACACCAATATGCAGATATGACGGTCGACCTAATCCACGAGGTTTCAAATTGTCCCCCATCGTCGGCGAAGAGATCGCTGAGCCAAGTTCAGAAACCCGTAGCTTGCTTATGCTATTGCTGCATCTGCTGCCACGTTTACTTCGAACACCATCTCACAGGCTTCTTAGCATGCTCCGTAAATCACTCTTCCTGCAAGAGCTCCTTCTCTAGTAGGTTGGTCTCCCGGATAAAGCTTCATCGTCTTAAGCACACATGATCTTAGTCACAAAAGCTTTATTTGCATTCCCGATCTCCCTTTGGCTAAGGTTTTGGATGGCTTCCTCTTCTCGGGCGCGACCGCAGACATGATGCCGAAAAGCGCTTCTTGTGTGTCCTCTTCGACGATTCCTTGCAGGAAAATGGGCATGGTCCAGACCTTTGACGTCGATGCACGGCAATCTTACCGTCGTACTTTTCGTGGCCTTCTGGCTCTTTCGACTCGGATATGTCGAGGTTGAGACCCCCATGTTTTGTTTGGGAGCTGTGGATATAGTAGTTGCGCCATCTAGAAGCTCACTGCTGGCTCATCAGCTTCAAGTTGACGCTATGATGGTAATCATGTCGCGCATTTTGTTTTCAACCTCTGTTCTTACGTAGAGGGCCAGCCCGAAGACGATGCAGTCGACACCAAACCATGATACAAGAATCGGAAGTTGAGGACGTAGTACGCTAAAAGCCGAAGGCCTTCTGCTGTACTGAGGCCTTGTGAATGTAAGTTATAGCCTTCAAGGTATTCTATCTGGGTGACGGTCGTGCAGGATGTAAATTGGAGTGCTAAGATCCTCCTGGGACAAGCTTTCGCCGAGAGCGATTATAGAAACGTGCGGTGAGATAGAGTATCAGATGCGGGTCGTGTAAATGAGCCATCAATGCTATGTGGCGTACTGCAGTCCACGGCGTCTAAACACACTTTTCGTGATAGTCATATACACGAGCGAAGTGATAAGGGCCTCCCTACGCGCAAAAACGGTCAGTATGGGTTGAAAGGTGATGCGAGTCCAAAGATCGAAGACCTTGTTGCTCACCTCCAACCAGATATATCTGCTTCACAGCATGAAACATCATTTACAACTATTTTCATTTCGCATACGCTCCTCACCCCTCATGAGACGCTAAGAGATATCTAGACCCAGATTCATATCGACTTTAGTATTGATGTCACAGTTAGACTCGAAAGAAGCATGCATTTGTATCAATGATTATACCTTGTGACGTGAAAATGGAGAACTATTTTGGGTCGCAAACATAGCATCGCCCTTCGCCTTATTGTCATTGTGCTAGTTCTTGTACTTAGATTGGCTTGATACAAGAGGGGATGCATTCGTGAGGCTCAAGATGGGAGTAGCCTGCCGTGAATTGCCCCCATCGCGCCATTTGGGGTTGCCGAGTTCGACTCGAGAGGGTTGGAGGATGTCCAGGAAGTATAAGGTTTGGTTGTGGTCTGAGTCGATCGTTGCCGCCATTCCTCGTGAACCTCCGAGTAGTATTCCCACAAGAGTCTTGCATTCCCGTTGTTACAGGCCTTTCGGACACTCCATAATCGCCCCGAGGTAGTGAGGAATTCCTGTGAGACATGGAATGATTTGGGACAGCCCAGGGGCGTCCAGACTGTTCCATGTGCGAAGCCGAAGAAGGCATCATGCCATGATCAGCGGTCGAAATTCCGCTCGAATCGAAATGTATCGGCGCAGTAGTCTGAGTCACTGGGCTTTGCTGAGGGGTGTCTATACCATGGCGCGATACTCCGGTGGCATGGGCGGTCTCAGCTTCCCAGCAATGGCTCCAATCATATCTGCTGTCACTGAAAGCTGCTTAGGCGGGAGCGTCTGCTGGCTCGTTGCTCATTTTAAGTCTAACCTGTATGCTCCTGATCACAGACGAGTCTCAGACAAACAGAGAGTTCATCAAGCCAGAAGAATCAGCCGGTATACGTTGTCACGACTCGTCCACTCCAGGTTATAGCAGTAAGCCTCGAATCGCGTTGAGTTGCCAATTGCGAACATGCTGAAACAGCCTGTAGTGAGCATTCTTGACTCAATTCAACTGCTCGATGAGCGAGTGATAATGAGAAACGCAGGAATCGCAAGGGAAATGGTTTTTGTTGGTGTTATCTTTTCCATAATGGGAAAATCCAGCATCGCGAGAAATGTGATGGGTCCTGAATCTTGGCCTCCCGTCATCCCTGCCATCTCGAAACACTTAATCTACCAATATATACAAATTCCAGGGAATTCAGGAACGACATAACTCATCCACCCTGATTGTTTTAACAAGATGAATGATCAAGTGAGATTTCTTCGTATAACTTCGCACGTGCAATGAGTTATCGGCACGTAGGAGCGCTTTATGGAAGTCGCAGTGACTCGTGTTGGGATCTCGAAAGCTATGAGACGCGCACTTCGCAGTACATTTCGGCATGCGCCGAGATGACCCTTAAAAGGGCTCGACTCGGTTGAGGAACGCCTCAAGCTCTTGCGCAATTGGGTAAAAATTATATATGACCAATTGACCTGCAGCGTAGATGAAATCCGAATATGGATCTTCCATATCTAGAGATAATTCTAGCCGATGAACATCATCACAGAGTTCGCGATAGGTCTTGTCCGATTTCTCAAGAGCATCCATGATTGGTTGATAAGTGAGGGCGAATGTTGTCGTATCATATCTACTTGTTGCTGTGGTCCTAAGTTTTCCTCGAGTGATTGGTGAGATGTACAGAACACGTCCGATAATGGATAAGATCGTCGTCGCATAGAAAACGTCCAGGAGCGTCGCAGGTTTCAATGGCTGAGCCATCCTCCATGCAGTATCTTCCAAGGCCTTATGAAAGACATAATATCGTTCATGGCTATGGGACGGGGCAGGATCCCAGTGGCTGTCATGATTGCAAACCAATGCGGTATGCCACTTGTCGTCCTCACAGCACTCCATCAGACATATCCTCAGGCAGTCAAGACCTTCTTGGGCCATTTTTTCCTGTCGGTAATGTAAGCTCATGGACAAAGCGACCACTATTCTCCATGACGGGATACCTTCAGTCCACAAATTTTACTAAAGAAAAACGCCGCTCTAGCAACCTCCACGGCGGCCGGGACAAGATTCAGCCGGCAAAGGTATTTGGGGTTTTTCTCTAGAGTGAGAAGCTCCTCCAAAGAGAGAAGAACATCATTTTGGGTTTTGATGGTTTCTCCTCCAGCGTCTGAATTCCCAAGTACCGGGTTGGCAGCCCTGATTTCCAAACTTAGTTTTTCAATCTCTCCAAAAATCATCTTCGAGCTTACACCGGAAGTTCAGAGCCAGATGGCGGTGGCTCAGGCTGATCGCGAATTATAGAATCAAGAGGCGTTGTCTGACTGGAATGAAATAAGCAGTTTTGCACATCTCCCACTCAGACGAAACACCCACAGCCTTGGCCTCCCTCCGATGCTCTTTTCCAAGGTCAATGACATTTTATCGTTCTTGATGTGGGTCAAGACATGCTGCATCAGAAGTTCAGCAAGACTTCCTTCAGCTTTTTGTGGTGCAGGGACAAATCACCTTTCTCAAAGCCGAAGCCGGTTTGTAGTCCTTGGTCGACGTGCAGAAACCACACTTAGATTCACATTTGGAGATGGATAAGGTGCCTGATCGCGGCCAGTCATGGGTGTGAGAAGGGATGCGGCAAGGCATCTCGACTGCACTCGGGAGAATCGTTGAAGATATGCGACAATTGGAAGGAATCGCGTCGCACAGAATATCAGGCCCGCTGTAATCTCATGAAGCAGAGAAGAAGATGGAGAAGCTCTCCGAGGATCTTAAAGGGTGATCGTGAGTTGGCCTGATCAGGGCTTGCAGATCACTGCGATGGTGCTTGAGAACGCTGGAGACCAAAAACTAGTTCTAAGCCGGTATCCTTCCCTGCGGACGCCAACCATGCATTAGCGTAAATTCATCTGGGGTGCTTGAGAACGCTGGAGACCAAAAACTAGTTCTAAGCCGGTATCCTTCCCTGCGGACGCCAACCATGCATTAGCGTAAATTCATCTGGGGTGCTTGAGAACGCTGGAGAGCAAAAATTAGTTTTTACCCGACTTTCTTCGTATCCATCTGTGGTGCTTGAGAACGCTCGAGAGTGAAAACTAGTTTTCAATCGGTTTTCTTCCCTGCGGCCGCTGGCAGTGCATTAGCGCAGATCCATCTACTAAGCACTCTAGGGTGTTTGGGTGAACTTCAAACTGCAGTGCAGCCTCGGCACTGCAGCCTTATGCCCGTACTAGTATGCGCGGTTCACATGAAAGAATAACTCGGGCTTCTGCTGCTGTATCTGGCGGATGCGATGGTGATCCTTACAAGCTGGCAAGTACCGGGATAAAACTAATTTTTCGAGTCCATGAGAGCATACGTGAGCGAGATTGAGGCTTACCTGGTCGGACACCGTCCAGTCATAGGTCCAGTTGCCGTCCGAGTAGAGGTATCGCAACTAGTTTTCGGATACCATTGAGTATATATACCATCTCAAATATCTTCCTTAATCGAAACCATCGGTTCGTCCGTTCCAGCCTTCTTTACAGTCACAACAAGCTTGGTCTCTCGGCCAACTTTCCATCCCGCGCAGAATCCAAACCCATATCCTGCCGTGTTTACAGAGAGAGTACGGCAGCAGCAAGCGCCATGATGTTCCCCATCGTCAACGGGATGCTGGCCCAAAACACAACACAGCTACACGGAGCACTAGCCCGACGCAACACTTCTTTCTCCACAGCAACTCCTTTTCCATTCCCGACCAAGTCTCAATGGAGCCCCGGCGACATCAGCACTCTCGTCTTCGGCTGCATTGCTTCAGTCCTTGGAGTGCTTACCCTTTGGGCGACTTTTTGGCTAGGTCGTCGACGCGCTTTGCGTGTGGTTGGAAACGGTATGTACTTCGACGGGAAACGTGACGAACTTACTAACCATATTGCCGATAGACGAATGCCGTGAGTTTGGGGCCACGTTCGACAGCGATCCATATCTCGAGCACGTCGTCCTTGAGCGAGGCCCATAGATTGTCGACTTCACAGATAACACGGAAGCGTCATGCAACCCTCAATATGGTGAAGTTGGCAGCAGATGGATTATTTCTCAGGTGGTGTATGATTAGAAACCCAATTTTCGGTCGCAATGCGGTAGGGCACGAATGATAGAGGCACAACGGAGGGGCAAATAGGGACCGGACTTGTTGCTTGAAATATGTAGCTACCTTATCAAGTGCAATCGGCCATGGATCTCCGCTGTGCTCATAGACTAACATCTTTTGTATTAGTTCGTTTTCTAAGTTCACACCATCCACAATAAGTAAGTCCACCGAACGCTCGAGGGGGTTTTATCTGTAAGCACGGCCACACTGTCGGACAGCCACAACTGTCGGACAGCCACAACTGTCTGACAGCCACAACCGTCCGGCTAATCAGCCACAGCCGTCCGGTTGAGAATCTTGTTAAGCGAAGATTGGCCGGCAATTCAGCCACAGGGATTACTCGTAGATACGGGGGAAACTCCGGAAATGCCACCTACTCACCAGAAGTGTCCGCCCGGCATGACGGTCCCATGCATCTGGGCCCAATGCGGCCATCACTTGCCTTGTTTTTTGATGTAGCAGACCATCGTCAGCCAAGTAAATCGCTCGGAGCGCGTGATCAGGCTACCGCAATGCCAGTATTAAAGTGGCCCGATAGTCCCACTCTTCGTGCTCCTCATCTCACTCTTTTCACACCCTAAATCAGATACGATCAAAAGAGAGGTGTTTCGAACCGCATCGATATCAATATGACCTACAAACAGCACACCATGTTCTTACTCTTCTGTCTCGTCGGATTGGGTCTCGCCCTACCCTTTCCTCCTTCCTCTCAAGCAAATCTCACCACCTCGACTTCAGCTTCCCTATCCTCCTCTTCCTATATTCAGACAGCCAGCACTGCGGCACCATCAGTCAGCCTAGCTCCGAGTCATCTATCAGCAGCTACCAAGTCAGTCGCTACCAATCATACCATACCCTCACAACCAGCATTTCCCACACTAGGTCCGCCTCAATGGAGCGCTGGAGACATTAGTACTATTGTGTTTGGTTGCATCGCTTCGATCCTCGGAGTCCTCGCTTTGTATCTGACGCTTTGGCTTGGCCGACGGGGCCCTGGATATTTGACAAGATATGGTATGTATTCTATGCTGGGCTTGAACTCCAGTGCTTCGCTGATTGTCTTCTCGTCACAGACGTTGAAACCGGCATTGGCGTAGCACCCGATGATAGCGACCTGCCACTCGAAGACCTCGCGCGGGACACCGGCACCGACAGCGAAGTCGCCGCAACATAAAGACATCAAAGGGTCCCGGAGACATTTATGGACGAGCGGGAAAGAAGAGGATAGTGGCATCTTTTGAGTATCAAAAATAGATGCAGAAATCCTTCGTCGAAGGAAGAAGACACACCCAAACCGGGAAAATGAAGGTGATAGTGAATATGTAGCCCAATTAGCTTCCAGCACCACCATCGTTCGTGATATACGTCATAATGCGCTGCATAAAAATGCCAGCCAAACTTCTTCCGGAAGTAAGAATTAAACCCTTCCTCAGATTCGAAAGTAACTCGTAATCTTTGATCGAATCGCAGACTCTGCATTCAGATTTGCATTTGGACATCAACAAGGTGTCCGATCACGGTCACTCATGTGCGCGGAAAAGACTGTGACACGGTATCTGACCACGCTTCAAAAGCGCGATCAAATTGATGTTGCAAGATACATTGCGAAAGAAAACCGTGGGTGTTTTGCAGAGCGGACAACCCGGGCGCGCAAAGTGCTATGACGCAGCTATGAGCACTGCCATTGAGACGGCCAGTCAGAGCCTCACCGCTTCCTTAAGCTGATCATGGCTTACGACGTGCCATGGTTACTATCAGGATCATGATGAGAGAACTGAGACAATTCAGACAATTGCATGTGTTGGTTGCAGGAGGAAGAAATAAACGTGGTCCCACCACTAAGATCGCTCCTAAGCGAGCATCCGAGGGGTGGGGCCAGCATTAGTCTTAAGTCACCTCAACGTGCATTAGCGTACCGGCAGCAGAGGGTGGGGCGGCAGAGTAGGTACGCAGTGATCTGGATCCTTGGCGGTACCTAGGTACTAGGACGTCCGCTGGAAACCGTCTGTTGATGACACTTGCGAGGATTCGAAGCTTTGGATGCGCCGTCCAAGTCCAACATATGCAGAGCCAAAACCCAGAGCATTGCGGGCAATCGTACCCTCGTCTGCTTGTGGTATGCGTCATGAGTATGGTAGCATCAGCAATCGTTAGCTGCCACCTCGTGGGGTGCGCAAGACGGCTTCCGCCCGGAGACGATCCGTTACCCACATTCTCATCTTTACCTAGATCCTTTCCGTGATGGCGCTGGACCAGGATACCCCCTGGCTCAGAGCTTTTGGGTACATTGAAAGCTTGAGGGTTTGTTCTGCCAAGTCGCGCGCACACCCGCTCCTCAAGGTGGAAGGATGTTTGGGTCTAGCCCTAGCAAAGGAACTGGCACCCGGGTTCCGTAACTAAAAGACTGGTTGGACGCGCCGTATCATCCTGCGGGTCAAAGCGCGCCACGGAGAAAAAGCGCACTAGCGCCCCCCAGCCTCCAATACAGGCCGTCAAGCGAAATTAAGAGTCCTCGAAGAGGCTTAGTCTATAGACGTTGAGGCAAGAAATCGACATCGACTAATGCATGCCCCCTGCACGACATGCTTCTCTTGAGACCCACCAGGCTGATCTTGCTGACGACCAATCAGCACCCCGTTTTTGGAATATGCGAACCTGAGCCCGTGGCACCGTACTCAAATGCCTTTTATTCAGATGTGAGGGTCGCGCTGGATGACCGTCCAGTCGTAAATCCAGTTGCCCCTCGATCATGGCTGCAGCAGCTCCTTCTCGTCTGCTCTGCCACGCTTATATAGTTGTTCCCAGTCCCCTTCTTTCTCCGACATCTGAAAATCCATCTCGCCCAGCTTGACCTGCCTTTTGGTCTGCCATCCATTCTCTTCCGCAACCACAGAAGCTTCTCTCTTCGCCAAGCTCTGCATATCTTCGTCCAAGCACACTTCTTGAAGGACCACCCACCCCTCGCAAATCTTGCTGCAAGCACTGTCCCACAAGAGACGACGATGTTGCACGTCATCAACAGAATGCTGCCCGACAACACGACCCAGACCCCAGAGCCACCGCCCACATCCAACGCTTCTTCATCAACCATTACCTCCCTCAACTTCCAGCAAGGCTCGCAATGGGGCCCCAGCGGTATCGGCACGGTAGTTTTCGGCTGTGTTGCTTCGGTTCTCGGAATCCTTGCACTATGGATGATGTTCTGGCTTTGGCAGAGGGAACCTGCTCATGCCGTAAGACCTGGTATGCTCTTTGCTCTTTGCCCTTTGCTCTTTGCCCTTTGCCCTTTGCCCTTTGCCCTTTGCCCTTTGCCCTTTGCCCTTTGCCCTTTGCCCTTTGCCCTTTGCCCTTTGCCCTTTGCCCTTTGCCCTTTGCCCTTTGCCCTTTGCCCTTTGCCCCTTGCTTCAGACGCTTGGCTAACAAGCGTGATCGGTAGATGAGAACATGGATTCACAACATCGGCACGCAGACGCAGCGGCCTCGGATGACGACGTGGCCCTTGGATATCTGCCTCATGATGGAGATGCGGACCCTGACGCGACGGAAGGGCATCGGAGGGATGCGGGGGTTGACACGGAAGCATGAGGATGACGAGGGTGGCGGAGACCTTTGAACACGGGTCAAGATGAAGGAGGTTGTGAAAAGGTCAGGATGCGTGACACGTCGGGTTTGAATATTCTAGTATTGGGACCTGCCCTCAGACCATGCGGTCCTGTCATTTTAGAACATGAATGATAGAAGCGGAAGATGCAGTGCTCATACAATAGGGCTAGAAGCAAGCAAGACATGAAAGACTTTTGTCGCTCTGTAAGAACTAAGTAAAGTGAGAAGGTCCACCAGGGACGGGAACTTATTATATAACAGTATTGAGGAGATGTCGTAGGAAATAGCGCCAGATGTCAGTGGCCTAGCTGCTTCGTTCGGCCTCGCTCAGCGATGGCGGTCATGTGGTCTCTGGGATCAACGGCGCCTCAGGTTCCTCTTCCTGACCAGGACATATGAACGGGAATTATTGAAGGGCCCACCTGTAACGTAGAAGGAGTTAGTATTCATGCGTGGCAATGCGACCCCACAGCCTTGACGGGTGCACTGATTACCTCTCACCACATGCATTCGCTTCCTGGTCGGCCGCATCAACGGCGCCTTTTCTCACTCCGAGTATGCCCCTCTTCACGCATAAAATACTGTATGTGATCGAGGTTAATATCCATGTCGGCCTCAGTGTCAATGTCGTAATGATCCTTGAGCTTGGTGCGTGAAGGCTGCTTTGTCGGTGTGGCAAGTAGTGAAGATGAGTCATTGCGACGAGGGAAGCTGATGGCTGGGGTCAATGGCGATGCCGGGCAATTGAAACCTGAAGACGTGGGTTGGGTCGCAGCGATAGTGCGTGTCCTGCCCGCACTGGTATTCTGTTGGTGTCCAGATTGGCCCACGAGCGGCTTGGGGGATGAATAAGCATGCCAGTTCCCATCAGCCGTCAGGCTGCTTGAGACCGCCGTTTGGCCATCGCACGCATCCGAATGAGCAGAGGTTGAGCCATCACAGGGCACATGAGAAGGCAATTGTGGTGGCGCCCAGGCATTGCTGCTACATGAAGGAAGTCCAAGCTCCATGTCGCGCTGGGCCCGATCTGTCATCATCAATTCTCGCGACGAGTTATTCCGATATGCTGTAGGGTTGGCGTTTACCGCGCCTGGACTGAAATGGCTGGTTGCGATCGAACCCCATGCGGGATTCTGGGCTTGGAATGCGGTGTTCATCATCCCACCATTGTAGACTGAGCTTTGGTTCGGAGTAACGTGCATCTGTGCTAAGGTAGCTTGAGGCTGAATGATCGGCAGGTTATGATGGATGCTCAGATCCTGATTGGAGAAGCCCGCAACAGGCATGGAATCAAGCTGGGTGTTTTGTATCCAGTCGTAGGTACTCTCGTTGAAAGCGGCTAATGCGAGATTGTTGGCCGTCTCTTCGCGTTTCTCTAATCTGAGTTGTAGACTCTTGGCCGTGGCGGGACTCCAGCGAAAGCCTGAACCAATGTATTGGGAATGTACTGCCAGTATGTTTCGCCATGACTCTTGGACCCCGGGTTGGAGCAGTAGACCCCGGATGACCTTATCGGAGTCCCACTCGCGGATATGTTGGTGTTTCTTATAGTGAGCACTGTCAATATGGTTCAATTGATCCGTATGTGAGTGGAAGCAAGTGATGCAGAATCCACACGAGAAATATTTCTTGTCCAGTGTGTCCCGCCATCCCTCGGCTAAAGCGGAGCCATCTGCAACGTCGTGAGTCTTGAGGTGGCTGATGAGATGAGACTTCCTGGTGTAACTTCGGGTTACCAAGGTCTGGTTTGAGCAGCACGGTAGTATCTTGTGCGAGTCGTAGTGTCTTTCGTCTGGGTTCAAAACCCCGCATAGCACACACTCTGGACCGTGTGCTGTATATCTCTCACGCCCCTGTGGCATGCATGGGTATCTCGTCTCATGCTCTTTCATATGTCTCTTCCATCCATCGCAGGTAGTAACACCCCGAGGATTTTCGCAGACAAAGCACCAATGGGTATGTGCGCCAGCGAAAGGCAGTGAGGCAGTGGTCTCGTCGATCGAAGGCTCTCGAGAGAGATCAAGGAAAGTTCCTCTACTCCACGAACTGCGTTGTGTACTAGGACTGGTGCAACTGTCGTAAGGAGACACGGAGGGGCCGAAAGAGCTGGATGAGGATCTGGAAGTATTTGACGATCCTCGCCATGTATTGCGCGTCGATGTTAGGGCGGCTCTCTGGACAGCGAGGTAGCTGCTATCATAGTAATTGTGAAGCGCATGGAAACTTCCTACGCCATGGCATTAGAGGATTGGCTTTATTTCTGACAGTGGGATGAATACTGACCGCTGCAGCGAACAGTATCGAGCCATACTGAAATGAGGTTATCGGTATAATCCTCCAACGCGGAAATTGCTTTTAGTTGCTGGGGCGAGAGGCAAGCAGGCTGGAACCAATTGTCGCCGCCCGGTTTGAAGGAACGAAACCCTGTGAGCCAGGCAAAGATGGTTTGGTTGTCATAGTCTTGAAGGGTTGAAAGAGCAGCTTGCTGAGCAGGCGAAGGGAAATCCGACGAGTTTTGTTCATTGCCAACTTCATCCCCACATGTGGTCGCCGATGCAGGTCGCTGCTTGATCGTGTCCTGGTGCTCTCGGCGAGATTGCAGAGAATGTTGATAAGGGTGAGCGGGGCTGGCTAACGAGCTGCCTAATGAGGCATCGTGTTCTTGGAAGGATCGTGGGGGCGAAATTGGGGTGACGGAAGCATAATTCTCCATGTCCGATACTCAATGATCACTAGTTCGAACGAGTGACAGACTTTGTGAAGCACCTCCAGGATGTAACGCAGTGCTAGAGGAGAGTAAAAGAGACATAGTGATGAATATATGTTCGCAGTATTGATGACGGTCATGTCAGCATGGTCTTTCTCGGAGGAAAATTGGCTTTCTTCGATCATCATCTTTTGGCTGCCACTAGGATTGTTTGGCAGGATGAAAATTACAGTCATTAGTGAGTTTCATATTGTGAAGCATACGACAGATTTCGCGCTTCCAGATCATAGGGTTTCTTGATGTTACTCGCATGAGTGACACACTATTGCAAGAAGCACACAATCCCGGTTCAAGAACGAAGAACCCAAAGCGGTCTCCAGCTGGAAGTTTATGTTGTGTACATGATTTCTCAGGGTTGATTTGTTGGGAGGTTGTCGCAATAATGGTGGTGAGTGGTGAGCCCTGCTCTTGTCCCTGGTCTACCGGAAGCTTGGCGGCCAATCCCTGTTGGCGGCGGCCACCTCGGGTATCTACATGAATAGATGGGGCGAACCTTCGCACGGGCTGCCCTGTCAAAGTTTGTTGGAACTACTTGCGGGTTGGGGGATACCACACAGCCGTGTCACGTACCTCGACATGTCGCCCACCCCCTAGCGAACATACAGATCTTTTCCTCTACCAGTACTTCACCGCTTGTTTCAATCCCTGTCTAGTTATAAATGGAGGCGGCCAATTCAATCTTCTAACTTTTGTTCCGTTTCTTGATTTCGACTCTATCTTCCGTGACTGTAAACTACCATCAGTATCGTTTCTGTCACATGCGGTCTTGGAGATTAATGCCAGCCCACCACAGTGCAATTTTTTGGGGAAGTTGCGCCAAGAAAGATTCACAAAGAAAACCTATCTTCATGTCGCTCATTTAAGGGAAGAGCTAGAGCCGCTGCCACGTGTCGTGCAAGGTTCAAAACGATGGCTGCCGAGCAGCGGGAAATTCAAATTCACTCGTTCGGATCTGGCAGGCAATATCTAGCTATCCTTGCACGCCCTAAGAGGACGAGGGATGAAGGATTGCGATCCCCGCGAAAATCATGGAGTTCTGTTGGACAAGGGCCCCTCGCAATCTAACGGTCAGCACTAAAACGGCTTGGAACGCAGGACTTGGTATCCAAATTGGCCCCTCTCGCTCCATTGAGAAAGTCGAGAAAAATAGAAAAAATTCAAGCAGACCGCCTGATTTTGCGTCATTCCCGCTTAGAAGTAAATGCAGAGCAGCACATCCTGGAATTTCTCCGCTTGGGCCAGTAACACGTATGCGCCGTTGAGTAAACATACAAAATGACCACCCTCTGGCTAGACTTTTTCTATACTTGAATAGCCATATTGGACTGTTAGGATGAAAATAAGGCAGATCTAGGCACGAAATGTTGAGACTTTTACCTTTGGAACAAGTTGGGTAACATTTTTCCATCCTTGCTTGACTTGCCGGAATGAAAAATCTCTTCACATTCACAGGGTACAGATTCTTCCCACGTTGGTTGAACAGTCTGCGCAGAGTGTAGGGATGGACTTGGTGCTGAACCGGGGGTGGTTTCGGGAACGCTATCAGCCGACATGGTAGGTAGCTGTACGTATTATTGGTCTTCTAGAAGCCTTTCTGATTGGGTGGGCTGCACCATCCCTGTTCGCAGCGCCCAGTTTATGATGCACCACACCGCAACACCAGTTCACCAACACTTTTGCGGACATGGTTGGGCGTTGCCTTTAATTGGACTCCAACTTCTCTGACCTTATCCGGAACCTTGACTCGATTGTTTGGAAGGATTTTATAAACGTCGATACCTTAGTGGTCCGTAGCGGCGCCTCACTTTCCTCCACCACACCATCCTCGGGAATAATGGGGTGGTCCACTTTCACCACTCATGAGGACCCAGAGTGGCGGTAGGATTCTCTCTTGCGACGAAACAGCCCACTGTTTTTGGTAGCTGCCGACTGACAGCGAAATAGCACGCTTGCTTGTAGTTGCCACCTGTTTGCTGTTGCAATTCCAACTCAGTTGTGAAAATTTCGATGCGGAACCCGAGATGCATACTCACTACTCAGCCGAGGGTCATTTGTTGTTAGAGCCGCAACCCTCGGCTGGTCGATTATCATTCAATGGCGAGACGGCCTGCTGTCAAGGATCTCGCCAGAGGGCACAGAGTGCTGGACGTTGACGATGAAAAATGCTAAACTTACGGACTTGAATGCTTGTTAGTCAGTGGGGAAGGCGCTGCCGAGCGTTGTTATACTGTCAAGAACACCAAGGTCTGCGCGGATGCCTGGGCATACCCATCGTGGTAAGTGAGGGAAACAGACGATGTAGAAGACTACGGAGGCAGGATATAGGTGAAATGGTGGTATGCTGACTGGGCTGGCGGTACCCATGATTGTGTGAAGAAAATAGAAAATAAATTGTTAATGACCTCACTCAGCCCTACACTACTCGTATCTACCGGGGTATGGAATCTTCAAAATCCGGTAAATCCGGGGGTGGGGATACCGGGGGATACTCCCCGGAAAACTTCAATCCCAACCCACCCTGAACCGAAAATCTGGCGAGTTCCCCCACCCCGTTACGCGGCGTAGGCCCAAAGATTGCGGGCAGACTTTATTGTACTACTATATAACCTTATCACTATGCAACGTCGCACTCGTTCCAATTGGGTCACTGTTGAAGACCGTCAGTATATCGTTACAGTAATTCGAACGGTCGTGTCGGACATTGCTCACCGCCATCCAAGGCTATTTCTAGACATCATGATGCATAGATCTATTCGCTCGCATTCCACCCGGTGCGCCCTCATCATCGTGAATCCGTCCGTGTACATGTTCGAGATCGAAGCCTTGCGATGCCGTCCCATCTTCAACAGATCTTTTTCGATATGCTCTCTTCCTCGTCTTATCTGTCGAAGAGCTCTCGCGAGCAACGGCCTCGGCGGGCGAGGATGCAGAGTCCCTCGGGCGTTTGAGGGTAGAACCAGTAGGTCCAAGTGCAGTATGGAGTTGAGGATTTGCAGACCAGTCAGACATCTCGTTACTCTTGTGATGGAACAATTTCTGGTCGCTGAAGGCAGGACTAGGGTTGATGTTGTAGCCATTCCAAGGGCCGTAGATTGACGGGTCGGCTGGGTAGAAAGTGTTGTCGTTGAACGGTGTCGTCGGCTGCGTACTGTCCTTATCATCGGTATCCGAAGGTATTGGCTTCCATGCTGGACTGTGATCGAGCGCAGGGACAGTGTTGAAATTCGACGTATGGGCTCCATAGGAACTTTGGTACCCCAAATTAGGTGCACTTGTAGGGATCTCAGAGGCTTGGTATTGTGGTGACGACCAGGGTGGGTACTGCACTGGTGTTTCACCTGATGCGACTGCGTGACCTTCAAATGGAGCCGAAAAGCCTTGACTGGTATGCTGATATGGTACTAGTAGGGTGTTCATGGTGGTAGCGGAAGCCATGGCATCATGTTGGGCGGGACACCAGTCGTACTCGGCACTGTCATATGCCGCCTTGGCCAGAGATTGTGGGGTCTCTTTGCCCGTGACACCCATTTCGAGTCTGTACTGTAAGTACTCACACCCAAGCTTATTCCATTTGGTTTCTGAGGGGCGAAAGGGATCAAATGACTCCAGAAGACGTTGCCAAGCTTCTTGAATCTCGGGCTGGAGAAGAAGGCCTTGTATCACCATGGTGAAATCCCAGTCATTGATGCTTTGTCCGTTCTCGAAGTGTTTGGCGCCGATATGTTTGAGACGATCCTGAAGAGACGAGAATAGGTGGATACAAAAGCCACACGACCACGCATTCTTAGAGGATTCGCATCGCCATTTTCCCGCCACGCAAATTCCATCCGTTGTACCGTGAACATCCTTTAGATGCCATACCATCTCATACCTTCTCTTGAATGAAGGACGGTCCTCTGCGATGACACATGGTGCAATGTTGTGTACCAGGTGATGGCTGTCGTCTTGATTGAGAGCACCACACAAAACGCACCTCCAACCGCCTTCTGTGATTTCGAAAAGTCCTTTAAGCATGCATACATACTTCGTCTCGTGTTCCTTCTCATGTTTTTTCCAGCCGTCGCTGTGTTGAAAGGAGTGATTGTCACAGACAGTGCACCAGTATGTGTGGTCTGTTTCCGTTGGCTTGACCAGTGCAAGTGTGCTATGTGTAGCCGCTCTTGAAAATGTCTGGCCTGGATCCAGGTGATTCTGGGCAGCTGCCAAGGCACTGTGTGGAATTTTGCTTAGGTGCGGAGATATCGCTTTGACCGGTTTGACAAGCGACCGGTGGCTAGACGTATGGTCAGATCTGGGCGACGGGCGTCGGGTCTGGCGTGACGAGGCGGCAGCTGCAAACCTAGAGGCCGGAAGACCAAGGCTTGGTGGAGATGCTTGGTTTGCTATCAATGCTGTCAGTCGCGTAACATTCTTGGGACACTTGTGAAGCAAATAAGTACATGACTCGAGCCACTGTAAGAGGCATTCACGCGAGCAATCTCTCAGAGTCGAAATTGCATGTATGACATGGATCGGAAGACTGCCGGGGCCGTCCCGGTGTCTCAAGCCTGGCTCAGTTGATTGAGAAAGCCTATGCCATGCAATGATATCGCTGTTGTGATGGTCTTTCAATGTTGCGAGAGCTTTTTCTTGTTCTGGAGTGGGGTCGCGAGAAGAAGTATTCCTTATCAATGAATCCTTCGGGAAAACGAAGGTGGGTGGAGAATTGACCAAAGAGGAAGAAGATGTGTTCTGGACCGTTGCTGTGCTTAGTGGCTGCAGATGGGCGTCGGACCTCATAAACTCCGAGGCTGGAGTACCCATCCTTTTTTTCCAGACATTGAAGGATGAAAGCGAAAGAATAGCACCAGATGTTATATAAATTCGAAAAGAGTGGGCAACGAATGAAATGAAAAATTCCGAAAGGAAATTGAAAAGACTAACTACTCGTCTCATGTCTCAGACGTTTTCCTCTCTCCGTCATACCGTTGAACAGCCATTAGCAACCCTGGCTGCCAGATCCACCGCTAACTTATCATAGCTTTACCTCGCTAACTTAACTTTGGTCCGGTCGCGGGCGCTCCCAAAGTTTCCGTGGTCGGAGAAGGCGGTGCCCTAGAACTCCAGAACAAAGAATGCTTGGGCGCAAGTATTACTTCAATTTGATGAGATGGCTCGGGAACCTCGTCTGTCTTCATGGCCCTGAACCTACAGCTTTCGCAGCTTGACCTCTCCCTTTTTTTTCAGATGCATCGCGTCTTTGGGCAGCAGCAGAATGGGTCGATGATGCAACATATTAGTACCTGCAGCAGATCCTCGCGTTAGATCTGACTGTGGGGGTTCATACCTGCTGGTCTTCCAGGCGGGTCAGGAAATGCCAGCGACTCGGGAGCGCTTTCCTGCAGAATAGCCAAGCAGAGTGGGCCATGTTCTCTGCAATGATCCGCTGCCTCAAAGAACCGAAAGACAAATGCTTGCATTAGCGCATGTTACTCTGCTTCTTATTCGCATGATGCCTAAAGCTAAGGTAGTAGCCGGAATCTAATGCCGCTGGACCATAGAATCCTTGGCGTTATGAGAGAAAGAGCGACGGCCTATTAGCATCGGACCGTATTTGAGCCAGATAAAAGGGCGGATTTTTTGCGCGAGCGATGAGAGGAGGAAGAAGCGAGGCGGTAAACGACCTATCTACCGAAACCCATTGGTAGAAATTCCACGAGGGGTAGCGAGTTGCGGTCAAGATTTGTAGGCGTTATTCTGGGCTGCCAAGGCTGTCACCAGTCAACCACATTAATTATTGTACATTTCAACCCTCAAACATCGTACAGACCCTGCTTTTACATTCGAGACCATCTCCATGCACCTCTAAGAGTTGTATTTAGCTGACAACGCTGTTTAGAAAAGATAACCGACCTGCAAAGTCTCCGGTTTCGTTTCGATTTTCAGGGTTACCGTCCGAGGATTAGTTCCCCCCCAAAATATTTAGAAAGGTGTGGAGGGGTTTTCTGGGGTACGCTCCCTCCTCGCGACATGAAGAAACGACTAGAGACGCGCTGATTAACACCCCAGATCCCGGGCCAGCGATTCGCCCAGCAACTCCATTTCACTTTCTGACCGGTTTTCAACGCTCCAGTCTCCCTTGGACTCCAAATTCCGCTTGTGTGACTATCTTGTACTAGGATGTAAACGCAAGCTCGGAGAACATTTCCTGCTGGAAGGAGGTTTAGGGAGCCAGAGAAGGGTACTATACGATGTTGCATAACCAGTCCACGTACCCACGGCCAACGTCGTCACCGCCAAAGCGACGGCCAACGACACACGAAAAAAACTCTGTTCGTCCAAAGGGTCACTGAACGTAAATGCGTTCTCTGCTCTTTCCGTTCTTCTCCTTTTTGTTTTGAAAGCATCCAGCTTGAACCCTCAATCTTCAAAGTACAATTTTCTCCACCGTGGGAAAACCCTTTCTTTTCAACGCCTCCATCTCTCCAATCGCTGATACTTAGTACCCATGATGAACATCCAAGTCGTCATTTTTATGATACTGGTTGTCGTAAGTTACGCCTCACGCCACCCACCGGGCTAATTACCGAATCAGACCCCAAAACTATGAATCCTTACTGAATAATACCTCTAATTACTGAATCATACCCCTACACCAAAGTTTAAGGCATGATTTAGTAATTTACCATTACTTGGAATATGATTTGATAATTTACTATTTATGGTAAAATCGCAAAGAAGAGAAGAGGATCCGCGGTCTAGGTTATTCGATTATAGAACTAAAAGGATTTCTTCAATCGCATTTAATGCGTAATCTATCAGCTTAGATACGTTAGACGAAAGTCGAGTGAGCTAAATTTAGTCTCTTAATCTATCTATATCTAGCCTACGAGTATAGCTCTCACATATACTTCTAATTTCATCTTCAATAGTCTATATAGATATAGACATCTAAATTTTACTCTTAATGGATAATATAGATATAGATATCTAGTTATATCTATAAGTAGACTATTTAAATAGGCTATTTAAGTAGGCTATTCAAGTAGACTATTCAAGTAGATTATCATGATAAGTTTAATAAATTATCGAATCATACCCCAAGCAATGGCAACTTACCGAATCATATCCCTAAGGGTATGATTCAGTAATTAGGGGTATGGTTCGGTAAGGATTTATAGTTTTAGGGTATGAATTAGTAATTAGCCCGCCACCCACCCGCTCGCCATGTCCTCGAATCCGACCCCGAAAGCATTCGCGGGAACCACTCAGCCACTGGCTCTCAACACGTCGCCGCCGTTCATCAAGACACTCACTCGACCCTTCTTACCCGCACGAAGCGTTCACGAACCAACAAAATAACTCTCTCGCCCGAACCAGCACCACCTCCCTCCAGCAAACCCGACAACAGCACCAAGACCACCACCACTCTTCCCATCCAGCACCCATCTCCGACCATACCCTCCTGGATCCCAACTCTCGAGAACACCATCACCTCAATCTTTCGCACCTTCATTCTCCTCACACTGTTTCAACGTCAACATTACATCGAAGATCCACGGCCTGGGCTTGATACAACGCTCATCGCTTCACAGCCCTCCATGTCGGACGGCGTCCCTTGAGACATCATGACCAGCCTGCCGATCGTGGCTGGCCGGCGCAGAAGAATTGCAAACATGCGTTCCGTATGGGGTAAGCGATCACCTTGCGGAGATAGTTTTGAAGACCGATGGGCGCCTAGAAGTAGAAGATCGACGGCCCTCTGAGTCTAGAGTTTCCACTCTGGACAACCAGCCTGTTGCCCTTCTTGCTCCATGTTGTCCCGTTCCTCCAGTTTCGGATCCTCGGCCGCGTGGTTGGCAAGCGGAAGATAACCGTTGACGTCGTCGTGGGTCCCCATGCACGAGTTCTGCCATAGTTGGTGTCATGTGTCGTGCGCTTAATACTTGAGTTTTACGTATCGCAACCGGATATAGGTGTTGTATATATAGCGGGATCTTGTAGTCACTTCTCGTGCTCTGGGGGCACGTTCGCAGTCCTTGATATGTGACTCTAGGATCCCCTAATCCCACATTCCGCCGCCCGGCAAAGCGATCCATCCCGTGAAAGCTACTTATCCTCTATTCGCATATCTTCCCCCAAAAGAACGAGAGTATATTCATATGACATACTATCGGTGTAGTAACAAACAACCGTTATCGTGCCCGCAGATCTTGGCGCTGGAACAACCAAACCGATACCGACTTCATCACCTACTTTAATACTCAAATAACTAGCGCTTTGGAGAAGAAGTTCCATACGGCGCGAATATAAAGAAAATCGAAAGCTCGACACTTATCATCAAATTCTTCTTCGATAAACCTCTCGTTGCGAAGCCAAGTTGAAGAGCGGTGATTTTCACGTTAAATACTACCCCGATATTCCAACGGGTACGCACGCAAAGTCCTAGAGAGCGCTAGCGGCAACCCTAACCCCACCTCCCTTCGGAAGGCGGCCCGGTAGCGGGGCAGTCCACCACTAACTCCAAGGTACCCCACCTATTTCTGGGGAGCGCCTAGGTTGAACTCTACATAGGCCAAGGCATTAGGCCTCGAAACTGGGCTTACATTAGATCAGGCACGATCTCGAAGCAGATCTAAGCGCCATCGTCCATGCGAACCTTCACGCGGGCCGTTACTCTATTCCGAGATCTCGGGCACTGGAGTCTTGGCGTCCAGAACCGGGACTTTGCGCGCGCCGACCTCCGTAGAAAGACGTTGTCGGAGTTACCGATTTTCCTTCTTCGGATAGCCCACAGGGGTCGAAGCGAGGCGTGTCCCATTGGTTTTGAAGGCCATGTTTCCAGGGGTCTGGGCTGATCACCCGGGGCTCTACGCAGCCTTAGGTGGTGGGTTCTTGACCGATACCTGACGTGCACATTCGTGCAGGATTAGCCAAGACCGCGGCCGAATTTTTCGTTATGGAACCAGCAGCTTTTCCATCATTGGATCTATCTATAGAAGACGTATTTGTAAATCATTTTATAATATGCGCGGTAGAGTACTGAATGCAAGCGCGTGGAGGAAGTCCCTGAGAAATAAATAACATGAAGAATCAAATACTCTATGGTTTAGTGAAGCATCGTGACTCTCCCAAACTCTCGCTCCAACTGCTGACGCTTTTTATGACCTTACATCACTTCATGTGAACACGCTGTCTAGAATTTATGCTGTGAATCGATCCTGGGGTTCGTGACCAGACTAAGGTTTCTTCTATGTCGTTTTCAGGCTCTCCATGCCGGTTCTTTTCGTTGGCCTGATGTCCAGTGACTTACTGGCTTTGCTGAGGACAGAACGGAGAGGGGACCAAGGCTATATTCTTGCTGTCGTTCAGATGGGCCATGGGTGCGCTGCTGTAGCCGTAGTCCCCCAGGGGGGTGGCCTGAGTTGCCGGCCTACTAGAAGAAAATTCGTTGAATTCCTGGACTGCTGATAGAGACTGATGGTCGTTGGAACCAAATGCTGGTGCAGATGCCAGCGGCGCTTGGAACTGATTTGGTGAGAATGAGGTCGCAATGAGTGTCCTATCAACATTTGACTCAGCAACAGCCATGGCTTGTTGGTTTTCCATACCCCAATTCATCCGGCACGCAATGTAGGCTGCTTCCGCCAGATCTACTGCGCCCTTCTCGTCGTTTGGACCTACTTCAAGATCATTTTGTAATTCTTTGATGGCATCTTCCATCCAGATAATGTCTGGAACCTCCCAAGCCGATAAGGATGCCACTTTGCCCTTCCAAGCTTTGGTCATGCTTGACTGTTGAAGAAGACCTTGAATGACTTTAGTGGCGTCCCATTGATCGATAGTTTGACCACGTTCGAAGTGCTGGATAGCGATATGGCTCAGACGGTCGTTGAAAGTGACGAAGGTACTGATGCAGAAACCACAAGACCAGGCTTGCTTCTCCACTGTGTACTTGAACTTCACTGCGATTGCTTCACCTTGCGACTTAAGGTGAATACCATGTATTTTATTCAAATGGTTGACCATGTCATGCCGTCTTTTGGAGGAAAAGGATTCCGGCGGTCCTGGCAGACACGCTTGAGCGTTGTGCTCTAAGAGGTGATCGTCATGTGGATTTGAAACCCCGCAGAACGCACATTGAGACCCTTGTGGTGTAGCTTCTCTTGGCCCCTTAAGCATGCAGAAGTAGGTCGTATCATGCTCCCTTTCATGTTTCTTCCAGTCGGATTGGTTCTTGAATGGTCTGACGTAGTCGCAGAGGGTACAGTAGTACTTGGCCTTTGCTGAAGGGGGTGGAATAGTCGCCGTAAGAAAACGCTGCGTCAAGGAGCCCTGCGTAAGGGCTTGCTGTTTGGCCTCAATATCAGGTGGGTGGTTGATTGGGCCAGGGGTGCTTGCATCAGACGAGATAGGTTGGACTCCATGCCCTTGGTTGAGCAGCCATTGGTGTATAGGAGGTGAGACGGAAACGTCGTCAATTTCAAAACCGCCTACAGGAAGAGTCAGCTTTGGGTCATGGTGTAGTGCTTCCTTCACGTACTCAGGGTGCGAGCTGAATATAACCAAGCGCTAACGTCGATGCTTGCGCATTGCCTCAAGGCTGCGATAGCTCGGACTTGATCGCGTGTTAGGCATGCGTGATCTGAGCGATTTGGAAGGCTTTGCTCTAGCGATCGAGCAAGCTTGAGCCATGCAAAGATGTTCCCATCATCCTCATCTTTTAGAATCTCAATTGCTTCAATGTGCTGCTCCTGTGTAGGAGCAATGGCAGAGGTGGTTGGAGTGCTGACTAATTGAGTATCGGCCACTTGGAAGCTGCTCTCCTGCATGCGAGGTAAGCTGGGGAAGGCCATTGCGCACCTGCGGATGCAGAAGGTAAGACATGGAGGGCGAAAGCTTTTGTAGACGGAGCATTACTGGCCACGGCCATTGCCTCTCCTGCTGGCTCTACATCTTAGATGGTATGTTAGTTATGGTAAATGAGAAGCGTGGACTACTCGTAAAGCCCTATGCAATGCCTGGTCCCTGTTTTCTAAAGAATATAAAGTAGCGAATGGAAGGCTAGCATTCATGACATTAAGCTTAAGCCAACTTTTTCATCAAGCTAAAAACTCTATTTCACAAGTACTAGCACCCACGCGGTTAGCAAAAAAGCCCGTACACCCTAGGCCGGAAACGGCTAGGAGAAGAGAGGCCCTTCCACATACTAATCCACACACAAATCCACTATTCTTCTCTTATTATCAAGCGCAATGTCGTCACCAAGTCATCATGCCTCTCAGCAAGAATGGCACACTCCCATGAGAGGTGTCGTTTTTCAAGAACGCTTTCAGAATAACAAGTCCTACCGAAAAATCGAAAATGACACCGAAATCCCATTCAACACTGCCCGCGATTGGTGTACTCGTATTCACTAGGATTTGCAATCTACTAGGATTTGCAATCTCTAAAACTTAATCTTTATAAATTATTATTTTATAACATTATAATAAAAAACTCGAAAAAAAACTCTAAAAGAATATAAATTGCGATTTTGATATTTTTAAGAATTTTTAAAATCGAGGTAATAATAATTAATTTATATAATAGCGTAATAAACTTCGATAATTATATCTTAATATATTACTATATAACTATATCAATTTAAGCTTAATTATAAACAAATTAAAATTATAATAATTATATTTTATATTCTTTTAATTTTTTTTTCTAGTTTTAAATTATATTGTTATAAAATAATAAATTATAAGAATTAGATTTTAAAGATTATAAATTCTAGTAGATTATAAATCCTAGTAAATACGAGTATCGAGTACTTAGATAATTTAGATTTATATAAACGTCGTCATTATCATAATCCTTTCTTTAAGAAAAATCGAGGCTGTTTACTACTGATATTAGACGTTTAAGTATAAGAAATAGAGTTAATTTTAGAGATATAAGATAATAATTATACTGTGAAAACTAAGGCTTTAATATGAGAATAACTCGGCTTCGAAGTAGGTCTAGACGTGTCTAGCGATACTATTAAGAGATAGATAGGTGTAATAGACTATTATAAATATATTACGTATTAAAAAGATTAATATAATAGAAATCTCGCTAAACGAAGACTGGAATATACTTATATAATGTTAAAGAGATATCTTAAGTCTAAAGATTAATACTCCGTTCGATTTTCTAACGAATATCATTTTAGCTGAGGTTCATAGAGCAAGTTAAGAATTATTCGAAAGCTCGAATAGAGATACTATTAGAAATGCATACAATATATCGAGAAATCCTCTAAAAAAGAGAGCGAAAAATTTCGATATTACATATAGACTGTAGTTGAATACAACTTTAAATTAGATTTTATATTTTACGAGATACTCGATAATATTAATAGTAAGATGTTAAAAAGAATCTATATTAACTCTATACTATATTTAGTCGCTATACTCTAGTATTAATAAATTAAGCGTAAAAAAGTTAATTCATTTATTTTAAAAGAGGATGGAGATTTAAGATATAATATCGATACTAAGAGTTATATTATTAGAAAGTTAAAGATTAAAGAGAATATTAATATATATAGAGACTATACTTCTTCGTCTAATCTTACCTCAATTAAGAACTACTAATAGCCTTTCAAATAGAATCTATAAAAGTTTCTATATTAGAATAATCGAACTACGAAGTACTATATTATAGATGGCTGGGAGAAGTATATAACTTAGAAATTCATTAACGAGCGTGTAGATAGTATGCCTGAAAGACTTCAGGCTGTAATAGACGATAACGGTCAAATGACTGGCTATTAATGGAGAAAATTAGAAGAATTTCGGTGGGGGAAGGCGCTTATCTCCATATAGTTAGGGTGTACAGAGGTCTACACCGAAAGTCCTGCACATGCGCTAGTGCAGCCCTAACCCTACTTTCGAAAAGCGGCCCTATAGAGGGGAAGCCTAGAAATATCTTCTCACAGCGCATAAATGGGACTTTAGGTACTTCTTTTGACTTAATAGGGGTATTAAATCCCGAAACCTAACTAGAGCTAGATGCGATTCCGAAGAACTCCAGACGTATTGTCTAGGTAATCCTTTAGGTGGGGCGTTATCCGAAGTCTAAGCGCAAGAGTCTTGGCGGGTGCAGGACTTTCGGTGTAGACCTCTATACGGGCTTTTTTGCTACCCGCGTGGCACCCTGCAGCGGGGTGACAGGGGTCGTAATCATCATGACTACTCGTACATTCGAGAAGTGAGCTACCTCGCTTAGTAGTGGCGGGAGAACCCCCTAAGAGCTTTGGCTGAGTGCCAAGACCCTAAATATTAGCGTCGTAGCTTACTTCTCGAATGTACGAGTAGAAAACTAGCGATGCGACCGCCAAGACTTTTGTCTGCTGCAGACATGTCTGCGGACGGTCATTACGGTCACGAATAGGAGGCCTGACAGCTAACCCGATTAGGTAGTAGCTTACACTAGTGTACTACCTTTCGTCTAATATTTTGAGGCTACTTTTCAGGGTTTTTTTTGCAGATTCCAGGGGTTTTGAATTGTTTCTCTACAGGATCTCTGCCCGCAGACCGCCAAGACCTCACTTTAAAGCATTTTCAGCCAATCAAATGGCTTAGTCACGCTCGGAGGAACTTCTATCCGGAGATTACAGAGATTACAGTGCTAACGGCCAAAATGTGGTAATTACTGTCATTACTGTCACGAATACATTCTGATGGTCATCGCGCATCGCTATAGAAAACTCCCTAACCCAGGCGCTGAACTTTTCGGTTAATGAGTTATCCCTTTGACCTTTCCTAGTGGCCGGGAGGGTCACGCTAGTAGGGATCTTTGGACAGGTTCATTGATTGGCTGGATTTGAACCTCTGCTCAAGTTGTACCGCCAATTAGTGCATGTCTCATCAAAGAATAGTCCAACTTAAGCGAAACTTCGATAGAACCTCTAGGAGTGGAGCGTTAAGGAAATATTATGGTTTGACTCATATATGTGGTGTGGTGTAAAGATGTTGATTAATCTATGTGGTCTGCAGGTAGATGTGTGCGGAGAGAGGCGCGCTAAAGCCGAGTGAGTAAGGTATCCGATAAACGCCGAGAGGCAACAAATTGTTTTCTCCGCACTCCGCACCATTATTTCAATTACTATTCCACTATCAGTATATATAACAGAATAAGGTAGAGCTGAGCTTGAAAACCTTGAATTTATATATGCAGTCAATTATTAATTTGAGGTTACTACGCTTTTTAATTAAATCGACTAAATTATCGCGGGTAAATAAATTAGCGTTCGTAATTATCAAAATCTTCCTCTCCCGCGTCTCCCTTATTAAAAATAGATATACGTTATTTACGAATAGAATAACTTTTTTATTTTCTATTAAAATTTTGAGATTTTTTTTTTAATTATAGAGCGTCGTTTGCGCTTTTTAAATTTTTAAGAATTTTAAAATTTAATTTTATAGTTATTAAGAAGCAAGGAGTCTAAATATCGCTTACTAAAGTTCGCTCGATAGCCGGACAGCCCGCTCACCAAAGTTCGCTCATTAAAGATCGCTTACCTATTTACTCGATAGTCCTAATCGAAAAAATAATTATGAATTTAATTTATAGACCTTTACTCGTATTAATATAATTTAATAAATATAGTCTAGATCTATTATATAGAGTTTAATATATTATTTCTTTTATAAAATTATTTTACGTAATTTTCTTTACGATATAAGAAGATCTAATATACTTTATATTTCTCGCGTATCTTAAAAGTATTATTTCTATTTTCACTAATCTCTCGTCTAAAACCTCGATTTAGAATATTATTATAATATATAAAGTACGTTCGAATAGTCTTTAAGTCTTATTAATTATAGTTACCTCGTAGTATCTTTAATAATATAAAGATAGAAGAAAGAGATTTAATCTTACTCGATAGATATTATTAAAGAATAGATATTATTAATTCTTTAATAATTATAAATAGTAGAAAAGTAAAAGATTTTCATATTGATTATAATAGCGACGAAGATTTTAAGCTCCGACACCGTTATAGAGTATTAATAAGAATCGCGAGAACTTTAAGTAGAGGTATATAGATTAATATTATCTTAAAGTATTTCTTAGATAGTAGTAGTCTATATAAGATTAAATATACTATATAAAGTAAGAAATAGATTACTTAAAAGATGACTAATAGCTATCTAATACTTAATTACTATTAATTAATACTCTAAAAGTAATAAAATACGCTAGAGAAGATTATTACGTTTTCTAAGAAATATCTATCTCTTATTAGTTTTCGTAGCTTTTTTTTACTACTTTAAGATTTAATCTAATTCGTTCTTATTAAAAGTAAATAGAGTAGTAATTTAAGATATATTAAATTATTAATAGTAAAGTTATTTAATAATTAAAATAAGATAGCTATTAAATATAAGAGAAGAATCTCGATTAAATTTATTATCTCCATCTGCAAATCTAAAAAGTTTCTATAAAATTTGAAATTGCTAATCGCGCGTTTATCGCGGAAATTATAAAATCCGTCGAATTAGTAAATCTGATTAGAATTCGCTTAAATTTTGCCGATTTAGTAAATCTAATTAGAATCCGTCTAAATTCCGCCGATTTAATAACTATCTTAATCTTTTTTACTAGTTTTATTAGTTTAATAGCAATATATACGAAAAAAGAAAAGTTCTAATAATTAACGTTATAACGATAAGATTCTATAATAACGAGTATTAACGCTAATTTAAATTTAACTACGGAATTAAACGATTTAATAAAATTAGTTATATAGATAATACTCTAATATAGCGTATAATAATACGTATATTATTAATAATATATATTAATACTATATATATATAAAATAATACTTAGAGTATATTAGAGTATATTATATAAAATTTTTAAAGTTACTAAAAATTTTTAAAGTTGCTAAATTAATAGAACTGGTGGAAAGAATTAGAATAGTTATTAAATCGGCGGAAAGGGTTAAATATAGACAAAGTCTGCTAAATAGACTAAATCGTGCTTATGATACGGACCCGGCGAAAATCGTGCGGAAAGGAACTTTTTAGATTTGTAGATCTCGGCGTCGACGTTTATCGAATATCGAGTATAGAGAATTAATTCGTAATAAATATATAGAAAAAATAAGAATGATAATATTCTTATAATAAGAAGTATATATATATAATTATTCGAATATTAAAAATAAATAGAGATGTCGAGTTAAGTCGTAATATTATAGTAAAATCTTTTAAATATCGAAATAACTATTAAAGTAAGATATCGAATAATTCTAATCTCTTAAAATATATATTATTTAATCTTTCTTCTATAGAGGCTTAATTATTATAGTCGTAATAATTTAGCTATAACTATTATAGTAGATTATTCTCTTATATAATTAATATAGTTATATATTATATTAATATAATATTAATTAAATATATAAAAATAGTAGATTAGATTATAGTAGTAATCTCGATATAATTAAGCTATAAGACGATTTAACGTAGTATTATAGAGAGTAAATCTATATTCTTAATATTAAGAGTTTTATTACTATTTAATTAATATATATAATAGAATAAGATAGAGCTAAGTTTAAGAATCTTAAATTTATATATATAGCTAATTATAAATTTAAGATTATTATATCTTTTAACTAGACTATCTAAGTTAGCTCGCTAGCTCTCTCGAGCTTTCTTATTAAAAAAATAAATATATCTTATTAATATATAGAATAACTTTTTTATTTTCTATTAAAATTTAAAGCGTAAGAAATTTAAATATCGCTTATCAAAGTTCGCTCGATAGTCGAATAGTCTTAATAAAAAAATAGATATATATTTTTTAATTTTAGAATAACTTTTTTATTTTTTATTAAAATTTTAAGATTTTTATTTTTAATTATAGAACGAAATATGAGCTTTTAGAAAAAAAAAGAATTTTTAAATTAAGTCTTATAGTTATTGAAGCGTAAGGAATTTAAATATCGCTTATTAAAGATCGCTTAGCAAAGATCGCTCACCTATTTACTCGATAGCCCTGATTAAAAAAATAATTATAAATTTAATTCATAGGCCTTTACTCGTATTTATATACTATAATATTTTCTTCTCTTAATTAATTAAGTAATTAATATATATAAAAGAATAAGATAGAATTAAGCTTAAAAATCTTGAATTTATATATATAGTTAATTATTAATTCGAATTCTCTACGCTTTTTAACTAGATCGACTAACTTATCGCGGGTAAATAAATTAGCGTTCGCAATTATCAAAATCTCGCCTTCCCACGCCTCTCTTATTAAAAAAATAGGTGTATATTATTAATATATAGAATTACTTTTTTGTTTTCTATTAAAATTTTGAGATTTTTTTTAAAAATTTTAAAGCGCTATTTGTGCTTTTCGAATTTTTAAGAATTTTGAAATTTAGTCTTATAATTATTAAAGCGTAAGGAATTTAAATATCGCTTATTAAAGTTCGCTTATTAAAGATCGCTTATCTACTTACTCGATAGCTCTAATTAAAAAAAAAATTATGAATTTAATTTATAGATCTTTACTCGTTATTTAATAATTAACTAATTAAATAACTAGCTACTAGACTTCTAAGATCTCTTATCTAGTTTATTTTTTAACGTATATAAATAACTCGATCTTAAAGAATTTTAAATTACTATAACGAACGAGTATATTCTTAATATATTTCTTAATTCTATAGCTAGCGAGCCTTAACGGAGGTATTCTCTATTATATTATATCTTCTTTTTGCTTATATAGTTCGATAGCCTTATTATTCTAATTCTATCTTATCTATATTAATATTATATCTATACTAATTCTAATATTATAATAAGACTTCTTTATATACTCGACGAAGAGAAATATATATAGACTAATTAATATATACTTACGTCTATTCGAATTAGCGAATAAATAATTAATAAATAAACGCGCTAATAAGGGCTTTATTAAGATATTAACTTAAGATTAAGATATTATAATCGATTAAGATTAAGATAGAAATTTAAGATATTATATTCTTAGATTAGTCTATTAAACGAGTAATTCGTTTCGATATAACGAAACGATCTCTAAATAATAGAAGGAATAAAGCATCGCTGAATTATTCGTAGAATTAGCGAATTGAAAAGAACTTATTAAAATACTTTATAGTGAGTCTGCTATAAGGCGACGAGAACAGACCTAGTAAAACGACTACGATTCGATCTCTTTACTGAGTATATCGATAACACACATAGTGAGCCTGCTACAATGGCAGCAAACGTACGATCTCTTTATTGAGCATGTCGATAATCCACATAGTGAGCCTGCTACCAAATGATATTCAACATCAACACATTCGATTCTTATCACCTAAATCCCTACCAGACCCTACGAAGCGACAAGTGCATGAGTTTACGGAAGTAGTCTATGTTAGTTAGATTATTGGCTACTAAGTACTCGCTATAATAGCTTAAGATAGGTAGGCCTACGGGGTACCGGCAGTCGAAGCGATAGGCTTATAAGGCGGATGGATGTAATAGATAGCACTACGAAGTAAGATGGCTATAAGTCGAGGTAAAGGATGAAATAGAGGATGGACTTGATGGTAAGAGTATAGGAGATATAGGGCAAATCTATAGTGAAGCTTTTAGGCCAAGCTGCCAAAAGGTGTTGGAGGTGAATGTATACGTTGGATTTTCTTTAATTCTATGGCAGAAGGACTATGGTAAGAAGGACTATGGCAAGAAGACTGGGTAAGGAGAAGAACTCGGAGAATCTTGCTGGCACGCAGGCAAGATATGGTCAACATCTCCAGGATCTCTGAAGGACAATGTGGGCATGGTAGGCATGCTATTGTCAAGACCAGCATGCGATCCGGCAAAACCTCGGACATGGTGTTTTTGAACGAATTGAAACCATCCGATGTTCGACTGCTACCGCCACACCTCGGCAAAATCCTCTCCAGTCAAGGCTTGCAGGGACTATGGATGTTTGGAGATACAAGGCAAGCAATGGGCCTGCATCTCCGGTCTACCAGCCATGGGGGCCATGGCTATTGAGAGGGGGGGGGTAGTGTTACGAGCGTACCCTTGACACACCCCTCAGCCCTATGGCTAGCGGGCCTTGGCGGAGGCATCCCCTACTATATTATATCTCCTTTTCACCTATATAGTTCGGTAGCCTTATTATTCTAGTTCTATCTCATCTATACTAGTATTACACCTATACTAGTTCTAATAATTACTATAGAAAGAATTTATAGTTATCTTCGATAATAAAATAGAATAATTTATTATCTCTTTCTAAGTAGTATTAAGTTTATACGTTATACTCTTATAGATAATTCTCTCTTAGATATTATTATCGTATACTTATAGAGTTTATAAAAATACTTATATTATAGTATCGATTTAAATATAGATTTTATTAAAAGATATTCGATAATAGCGAGTATATTAAAGAATCGACTTAAAGCGAAGTATTATTAGATATTTAATATAGACTTTATATAAATATATAAATAAACGTAACTCGTAGTAAGAAGATATCTATTATATTAAAATACTAAATGAAATTAATATTAAACTTAATCTTAGATTAGAGTTTTAGAGTTATATAGTAATATAAAATTAAAAAGATATAGATATATTTATATATAGATTTAATAGTAAAATTAATAAAGCTATATTTAAGAATATTTATACTTTACGCTATAGATACCTCTATTTAAAATTTCGTAAGAGTTTTAAAGAAATAACTTCTAATAGATATCTAGTTATATTTATAAGTAGATTATTTAAGTAAATTACTATAGTAAGTATAAATCTTTATTAAATCATACCTTAAGTAAAGGCAAGTTATCGAATTATCTCCTACTTCTTAATGTGATTTGGTGTAGGGATATGATTCGGTAAGGATTCGTGTGCAGGGCCGACCACCGAACACCAAATTTTTCTCACCTAGTCCTCTGAGTCCCCTCATGTTGGAATTAGTCAATAGGAGGCTAGTATATTCATACACTACTAAGTTTTAAATAGATATTATGACTACGCCTTATGATAGTAAATAGCCTTAGCGTAGCTTTATATCATAGATAGATAATGATCTTTATTCTTTCTATATACTTCTTTATAGAATATAATAATAAATAACTATTTTATATTAATATGAGATTATTAAGTATATATTATTTTTAATAGATTATAAGCTCGGATTTTCGCTATCGTGGTCTCTACACTATTAACTAGAAATACTTACCTATTTAATAATTTAGTGTTATAAGAATTAAACAAACATTCCTATATTCTTATTATATATTTTTCTATTTACTCTTTTATTCTTTCTTTAATAGATAGCTATATAAGATAACTATATAGGCGTTTAATATATATATAGCTATATTAACTTAGATCTAAAATTTTTTAAAGCTTAAAGAGTAAGAAAACTATTAGCCTTAATTAAAGAAGATAAAGAGTATCTTAAAGTATTACGATCTATAAAACGTAGTGAAATAAAATTTAGCATTATTTTTAGACGATTTATTAGAGGAAATTACTATTATAAATATACTAGCTAATAGAATCTATTATATAAGAACTATTGTGCTAGAGCTTATTAACTAGCAGATTTTAATTTATAATATTAAGATAAAGGTTTAAAAAAATCTTAATAACTAAGCATTAAAACTTATTTACTCGATATATGAGGACAAATCAATTAAAGTAATAGAAGATGAGGAGGTAATTATAATAAGATAAATTAGACTCCAAATCGACTATATCGACTTTAAATTCGTTCTTCGCTTTATTAAATTATAGAAATTATAGAATATTATTATAGCTAATAATAATAACTCGATTAAGATCTATATTATTAATATATATATAAAATCTAAGGATCTTAAGCGTATAAGAGCTTTAATTAATAGATAGATTCTTATTATTCTATTATTAAATAATTTAAATAAAAAGTATAAGGACTTTGTATATCGTCTTATTATATAACTTAATAATATATTAGACTTTAATAAAATTATTACACTTCTTTATAAAGAAGATTATCTTCTTAAGCGAGATAATAAGAAATAAGCTATGACTATTATTATAAAGAAATATTATAAGGAATAGAAGAATAAGAAGATCTTTAGAGGTAATAATAATTTAGAATATAGGGATAATACTTTAGAATAAGGCCGAGGTGAAAATAATAATAAAAATAATAATTATAACTTTAATTTCTTATTAAATAATTTAAATAATATCTACTATAAGGGATTAGATAATATATCTAAGTATTTAAAGTACTTACTATTATTAAATAAGAGTAAGAAGAGATATTAATTATATAGCTACTAGACTCTTTATAATGAAAAGATATTTAATCGATTTCGAAATAATAATAATAATAGTAATAATAATTTGAACTTTAAGTTTAAAGCGAATATAACTAATATTATTAATAGGCTGAACGATTTTATAAATTAAAATTACACTTATATTTTAGTAATAGCCTATATTATAATCGATGGTAAAGATATTATAAAAGATGAAGAGTATTAAAGTTATCTAGTTAATAGCTTAACATTTAAATTAGATAAAGGAGTGATAAATAAAGAGCTCGAAATTAAGTCTCTCGATTATCTCTTAATCGAAATAGCTAAATTATAAGAATTATAAGAGAATATAGGAAATTAATTAATATCTTAGCTTAACGCTAACTTAAAATTAAGTAATAAAATAAGTTAGAAGGCTAAAAATATTCTTAACTCTCTATTCAATTCTCTAGAGAACGAAATAATTAACGAATTATTACACGAATTCTTAACTTACTTTCTCTTCTATATAGTATATATAAATAATTAATCTACTACTATATACGAATAAATAATAAACTTAGATTATACTAACTATATATTCTTTAATAAGAATAAGTTTATTAATTATTAGCTATATTGTATAGATATTATAATAATTAATAAAACTATTATTTAAACGTAAGATCGCGATATAGTCGAAATAAAATAGCTATTATCGAATAAATTTAGTAATATCGTAAAAGTTAGTAAAGTCTTATATATTTCAAATCTTATATATAAACTATTTTCGATTAATTAGGCTATACGAAAAGGATTAGAAATTATCTTTCTTAATAATAACTATTATATTCTCTAAGATAGCAAGCTTATTAATAGCGCTCCGAAGGTAAATAATATCTATATTCTTAATATCTTATAGTCTATAGTTAAGGTTTTAATACTTATTTAGAAGAATATAAGAGTCTTAATAATAAGTCTAATATTTAATAAAAAAGCTATCGAGCTATAATACTATCGAATAGAATATCTAAATAAGGCGGATTTTAAGAGATTAATTAATATAAGTAAGAGTATTATATTAATTTAAAAATCTCGAGTTAGATTAATATATAAGGTCTATTTTAAGACTAAATCTATATGAAAGATTTTAAAAAGAGTATAATACGAGATATTTAAAAAACTCGATAAGATCTATATAGACTTAGAAGGATCTTTTAACGTATTATTTATTAATGAGATTAAGTACTATATACTTTTAATTAACTAAGCGACTCTCTAAATTTAATACTTTATATATAAGTATAAAAATAAAATCTTTAAGTTATTTTATAATTGGAAAATTTAGATAGAAAATAAATTTAATTATAAGATTAAGATAGTTTATTTAGATAATAATATTAAATTTATTAATAATAAGTTTAAAGAATATTTTAAGAACTTCGAAATTATATAAAAGTCTATTATATCTTATACGCCTAAATAAAATAAACTTAGCGAGATATAAAATCGGATTATTATAAATAAAGTAAGGGCTATACTTTTTAATTTAAAGTTATCTCGCTATTTATAATTAGAACTATTTTATATTAAAGTATATTAAAAGAATAAAAATCTTACTACTCGTCTTTAGAATATAATATTATATAAAATATAAATAAACGAATAATTATATCTTAATTATATAAAGATTATTAACTATATTATTTAAGTATATATATTTAAGAAAAAGTATAAGAAGCTTAATAAATATAGTAAGAAGTGCTATTTAATTAATTACGAAGGTATAAATATCTTTTAGATATAAAATTTAACTACTCGATAAGTGAAATAATTCTTCTATATCGATTTTAACGAATTATAAATAATAATTATTACGATCTTAGATATTAATTATTAGTTAGCCGAGGCTATTAATAATAATATAATAGATATATTTAATATAGAGAGTAACTCTATAATATATTAATATATATTTAAGATCGTCGTTTATATCGATATAGGCTCTATTAATATAGATAAAATTAGAAATATTCTTTTTAATAAAAATATTGAAGAAATCGAAGAAGTCGAAGATATAGAAGATAGTAATATAAAATTAGAAGAATTTAATAATGATGATATTAAAGAGATATCTCGAGGTAATTCTATTATTTATCTAGATTTATATTTCGATATAATATATAATTCTTAACTAAAACGAACTCTTATATCTTTTTAGAAAGTTCTTCTAAATAATAAATAAAGTAATATTAAAATGTGAGCCTAGAGGGCTATTATTTATATTAAGTATAATAAAACTTTTAAATTAAAACGTCTATATTATAAATAAGTTATATTAAATTATAAGAATCTAGATTATTATAATTTCGATTTTATCTTTAATCTCGCTACTACTATTTAGTAAATAATTAATATAAGATATTATTAGATTACTGCGAAGATTAATGATTTTAAGTTATTAATTTATAATTAGATAATAACTAATCTTTATATTAAATAATAGAAGAAGACTATAGATAAGTAAATAAATTTCTTTATTATAATAAATATTTAGAAGCTTATTTCGAGAATAAAAAATATATTAATCTTTATTAATAGATAGATTTATAAGATAAAGAAGAAATTTAATAGCTTTATTCTCTATAAAATACGCTAAATAATTCGAGATTTTAAATAAATTTATAACGTTAATTATAATTAAATCTTTATCTTAGTTATTAAATTTATATTATTTAAGATATTATTTATAATTATAATATACTATAATTTAGACTATAAGTAAATAAATATTATTATTATATTTCTTAATATATTATTAAAGAAAATTATCTATATAGAATAATCTAAAGAATATGAGAAGAAAGATAATAAGATATATCTACTACTTAGAGCACTATATAATTTAAAATAATTATTATAAAAATAGTACTTTACTCTATAAGACTTTCTTATATTTAAAAAATTTAAATTAATTAAATCTAATTACTTACTCTTTATTAATAAGAAAATACGATTTATTATTAGCGTATATATAGATAATATTTAGATTTATAATTTAAAAGGATTAAAACTAATATTAAAATTTAAACGAGATCTTTATAAATAATTCGCTATAATCGATCTCGGGCTATACTTATATTATTTAAGTATAGAAATCTAGAGAAATCGAAGGGAGAGAATCGTTTAAATTACGTAAACGACGTATTTAAGAAAAATACTATCACGATTTAATATGACTAATTATATATCTATTTCTATACTAATAGTAGTAAATACTTAACTATAAGAGAAACTAGTCGATAAGATTAAATTAGAAGTTATTTAGAAGTATTAATTAATAATAAGATCGATAATATACTCTATAATTTAGACTTATCTAAATATCTATTTTACTATTATAATTTTTTTACGATATAATTATAACTTAAATTCGAAATATATTATAATCGTTAAATGAGTTATTCGTTATTTAAAGGAAATACTAACTTATAATATTATATATAAGATGATTAATATATTAAAAGATTATATAAATACTAATTAAGTCTTAGATTAAGAGATTCATTAATCTCTTAAAGTCTATATATTCTTATTCTACGATAAGATAATTAATTAAACGTCTAAACGATAATAGTTTATTATATTATTATCTTATAAGATTAAGTATATAGCTTAAATCTAGATAGTAAAGAAAGCTATATAATTAATTAGACTTTTAAGCGAATTAGATATTAATTTTAAATTATCTAATAGACTAATACTAATTAAAATAGATAATTAGAAAACTATAGTATTAATAAAAGATTCTCGCTTTTACTTATATATAAAGTATATTAATATCTAATAATATTTTATACGAAATTAAGTAGAAATAAGGGTAGTTATATTTAAATAAGTTCTTATAAATAATATAGCTATAAATAGACTTATTAAGGCCCTTATTAATAATAAGTTTACTATATTCATAAATTAAATTAAACTTAAGAAGAGTGGATAGAGAATAGTTTAAATTCGAACTATATAAAAATATTAGAACTAATAGTATTTCTAGTCTATTATTTAAACTGTGTGGGAGTATTGGAATTAGTTAATAGAAGGCCAGTATATTCACATACTACTAAGTTCTAAAGAGATATTATGATTACGCCTTATGATGGTAAATAGCCTTAGTGTGGCTTCATATCATAGATAGATAGTCACCTCTATCCTTCCTATATACTTCTTTATAGAATATAACAATGAATAATCATTCTACATTGATATGAGATCATTGAGTGTATACCATTTCCAATCCCTCACCGCCACGTACTTCCATGTACCAAAGTAGATCTCCAGCGTTGTAATATCAACTACGCGCGCTTTCGAACGACGCCACACACTCTCATGTGTGGTAAAGTTTATGCCGAACACATCTTCCAGGTAAAAATGATGACATCTAATCATCCGAAGGTTCTTGCCGGAGGTACACGATGCGGTAGAAGTGGCATACAACAAACCGGCCTCTCCACTCCACAACGACTGATCCCGCTTTCCGCAAAGCTTCTCCCCTTCCAAAGCGCAACCATGACCCATCCTCGATCCCTCAGGACGCGCATCACGCGCCCCGACCCAAGGGTCGAAAGAAGCCCCATCGCCTTACCACTGCCAGAACAATCGCGGAGACCTTTCCGATCCTTGCTGACCCGCGATCCGAGATCAAAGCCACCGAGCGTGAGGCGCATGATCCGGCGCGCCTGTGAGGACGTGACGACAGAATCTCCTTTGGATCGAGCGTCAGCGTTCACCTTTCGGGACCTGGATCGGCTTCGCAATGTAAAATTGGATCAGCGACCAGCCGGGTTGCGGCGGCCCGGTACGTTGCGCGTGCCGTCGCAGCTGTTATGCGAAGTTTAGCCTGTTGCCTTAGAGGAGCAGTGCGTTTCACTGATCGTCGTTTTTGAAAGAAGACTTTAGAGAACTATGCCTACGTCAGTCGAGACGTCGCCGCCTGGCATGGGCATCTTTTTCTGAACTTCCGAGGCATTAACTTGGCACTTCTGCCGAACTCAAGACAATGCGCTCGATCCTACCGCCGATAACCGCCCAGACCGAGGCAACAAATTAGCGTGGTTTTTCTCCGCGTCTTAACCACGCGACTTTTTTTATTCTTCATAATAACTCCACCATATCAAGTTCAATATAGCTAAAATTACTACTCTACCTACTCTTAATAAAAAAGAATTAAATTAGATTATAAAATATTAAAAAAGAGATATTTAAATTAATATAAGAAAGAAGAGATTTAAATAGCGTAATATTCTTTTTTAAAGTATATTTTTATTATTAGAGTATTAGCTAATAAAAATTAAAAATTATATAATTATTAATTATCTTTTAAGCGATATAGAAATTACTTTATATATAATATTTAGTCTTATATAAAGTACTATTATTTAGAATATACTTTATAGAAATATTAATTTATATATCTCTTTATAGAGTATTTTAGATTTTATCTAAAAGCTTATTAATATTTCGAAGCTAAAAATCTTTATCGCTATTATAATCTATATAGAAATCTTTTATTTTTCTATTATTTATAATTATTAAAGAACTAATAGAATTACTTTAATAACTTTATTAATTATTAGAAATATAACTCGAAATCGCTATATTCTTCTTCGAAAATTTATTTATTACTTAAATCTTATTAAAGAGAACTCTAGAATTATTAAAATAGATAGATATAAATAATCTATATAATATAAAAAGCTTTAGCTATTTATAAGTAAAATACGAAGTAATTAAAAGAAGCTTTATATTCTAAGTTTTTATATTATAATTAATAAATATATAATTAAAAAGATAAGATATATATATTATTTTATAATAACTTTAGATAAACTAATTAAGAAGAAATATAAGCTTTTCGTAATTAGCGATAAAGACTATCTCTATAATTATATCTAATATTCTTCTATATAAAGTCTTAAAAGTAGATTAAAAATTAAGAATCTTAGAGATATATTAGTTATAATATTTAAATTAATTATTAATATATTATTCTATAACTCTATTCTCTTTATAAATAATTATTTTATTAAATCTAAGCTAGCTATAGCTCTAAAAAATAGAGAAATTACGATATATAAAATTATAAAGTTAAATTAATTAAATTAATTAAATCTTCTAAAATTACTTATAAAGATAAAATAAATCTTTATAAGAGATATTTTATATAAAGTTTTCGCTATAGTAGTTTAGAATAATATATTAATAGTAATTTAATAAGATAATAATCTTATTTTAGCTCTAATTATTATATATAATATAAGAGAAATTAATAACTCTATCTCTAAAAAGAGAAAATATTCTAATAAGACTAATATAAATAATTATATAATTCTATCTACTTTTAAAGAGAATAATTAGAATATATAAGAGAAGAAATTTTTAATTTTTAAACTTTTCTATTACTATAATAAATATATAAAAAAAATTAATCGATTTAATATTTTAATAATTATATATTCTTTTTAATAAATTTATAATTAAAATTAAATATCTCTACTTTATTAATATTTAAATAGAAATCTTTTAAATATTTTTAAACTCTATAAATTAATAGAAATATTTTATTAAAAGTATTAGAAGTTTCTCGAGCTAATAATAATAGAATTAATTAAAAAAGATAAAGAAGATATTTAATTTCGGCCGCCTTCTACTTTAATTATTACTCTATTAAAATTATTATAAAATAATTATAACTAATAAGATTTAAATACTATTTAATAATATCTTATATATTATTTTAATATTTAGAAGAGATATTTTAGTAGAGATATTAGTAATAATAATAGAGAAGTATTAAAGATTAAAGGGGGATACGCTATATATAAAGTCTCTTTATATTATAAAGGGAATTATATAGAATAATTCTATAATAGAAAGGATTAAATAAAGTCTATAGAATAGATCTAGATTATTGAGTATAGATTATATAGTAGTTATGGAGTGATAGTATTGATAATAGTGGTAGAAATCGCATTTGTTGCCTTCGGGCGGTTATCGGATAGCGAAGCGACGACCAAACATGTTTGCCTAGCGACCACTTCCCTCGGCCGCGATCGCTTTAGTCTTCCATCGCCTTTCTCACAATGTGAACGCTGCACGCAACCAAGTCCAGCCGAGGTGATTCGACCCTTTCCTTCCTCACGAGTGCGTGAATCCCAACGGCCCACAAATCTTCCACCTAAAATCCCCCTCCTGGCATCGGCTCAGGTCAACACGCTGATCAACCGTGCCGCTTGCCGATAAAATCGTCAACACCGGCCTCGTAGCAGATGAGGAATTCTCCGACGTCAACGTCCCGTCGGAAGAGGCCGTTGTGTTCTCCGTGAACGGAGACAGAGCGGCGGGATCGACATTCCAGCAGTCGATGTAGGTTAAAGTGGGTCCTTGTTTAGAACAGTCCATCTGGCCAACAGTGTCATCCATGACCCCGAGACGCGCCTCGAGTAGCGCTCGCCGGGGCTACCGACGGGCAGACGCTGAATGGCAGCTTCTAAGTTATCCCGAACCACGACCCGACACGCCAATCATTATCGCCGCAGTTGAAGGCTTCAAGCGAATCCGTGTTGAGCCCCATTTCCAAGCTGAAGTAAGAAGTGCTCAACGCTGCACAAAGTATTCATCAATGCAGTTCCCTCTCCCCCCCACCCCTCGCCTTCTTTAGAGGAGCATGATTTCCTCCAAACTTACAAGAATCTCCATAATTGGCATCTGGGATCGTTGACATAGTCGGTCGGATTGGACAAAACTCTAATCACGAACCCGCCTTCTCCCTTGCCACGCACACACTCGCTCATGATTTGGTTTGGCCATTTCTCCGATACCGTCCCCCGCGAACAAGATCGGCCTGATCCAGTCGTATTTCGCCGAGGGACCGGAGATCTCGGAATTGAATCTGGCAGGAAGGTACCCAGTGGATTTCCTTTTAGCATCAGACCCAGGGAACCCGTGACGATTGGCCTGCTTCCACTCACCAGGTCTGAAAACACAGGGCAGATTCCGATCATCACAGCGCCCGAGGATGTTTGTCCACTGGATCGTATTCGGGCCGATGGAAAGCGATTGGATGGTATTCGCGCAACCGTAGATGTTGGGGATACCGGGTCGACCCCCCCAGTCCCACGGATCACAGCCCGAGATGTCTGGAAGAGTCAAAGATATCCAATTCGCCCATCTCAGTACCTCACTCCGTACGGAAAGAAACCATACCGTGACAATTCGTCTTGACGAAACGTGCGCGATCCGGCTTCTACGTTCCAGACCTAGAGCCGACCCGCGCACGTCACTCGCCGCTAGACTATGACCAACGCAAAAAGCGGTAAGGAATGCGCAACATCGCAAGGATGTCTTACGATATCATTTTTGAAAGGGTCAACATTGCCTCCGAAGCACTCTTGAAGAAGTTAGAGCGGGTTCGCGATGTGCGATTTAGCCTTTGGAAAAGAAGTGGGACCAGACTGGGGAAAGGGGTTAAACGAGTGTGGTCCAACATGGTAATTAATAACGCTTTCGTCCGTTAACCTCCCTATGCTTACCTTGAAAACGAAACGCTCGAACCGTGTACTGTCGCTTCGCTTCTCTCCCATCGCACGTCACCACGGTTTCCAACAGTGGGATTGAGGACTAGTGGGTACGGGGCGGAATCCGGTGGCCAGCCGTTCATCCGATCCGATTTTGTATCGCATCGGAAAGGCGCGAGCGGGGGTGAGTTTATGTGATGCGGTGGCCGAGGACATTGCGGTATTGATGTAATGGTAGAGATATGTAGAGTCGAGGGTCTCCCCGTCAAGAGGCATCAGGGTAAGGGAAACGGCGGCGAATATCGTAGTAAAAGCACTTGTACAGACAGGAAGAGAAAAAAATGAACCTCAGTCGCTCGCTCGCTAAATTCACAACCGGAGTCGTATACACCTAAAGCACTTCGTTTACCTGTCGTACCGTTCCTACCGTATCCCGAACCCCTTGATTCCAGTACTAGTCATGAGTTTCCCCCCCCTGTCCCACGCCCCATTTCCTATTTGCGTCCTCCCGGGCCCGCACCCATCTATATCCTGCAGGTTGTATCCACCAAAAATGTCAAATGCATTGGAAGAGGCGCTATCTCGAGTTCTTGACCAAATCTCTAGGATCGCAAGTGTCGAAGAAAAACAAGCCTCCTTCCCAGCTGGACGACTGTGCACGACCGTCGAGATCAGAAGGCAGGGTCCCAGCCGTCTTGGTGTTGCGGGTAGGTCCGTGGTATGTCCTGGACTGCTCTCCAAGCATATCTGCGGCGCCTGCGGATTGCAAGGGGCTAGGTGTGATCGATGGAGCGGCTTGCCAGTGCGTACTTGTGCCAGAGCTGTCGTATCCCGACGGGGAGGTAAAGTCGGTAAGGCTGGATGCTGATTGGATCTGGATTTGTGAACAAACGGGTTGCGACCGTGTCGCACTGCTAGCGCTGACGGTTGGGAACCCTCCCGGCGCTAAAGGGTAGGCGCCTTGATACTCCATGCTAATTTGTGCTTCTGGTGCATCACTTCGTTCCAATGCCAGCCCATATGTCGGCCTCAAACAGCTAGTACTAAGGGCTGCGATGTGGTTTCCATCCAAAGACCAGGGATGTTCCGAGCCTTGCGCAACTTCCACGAGCTGATGCTTACTGTTCATTTCCAGGCTCTCGGCTGGATCAGCGAAAAAACCCATTGACCCCTCGCCTTGGCCGATGAAATTTAGACCCGAGAGGATCATTTGGGGATACTGCCCGTTGGAGTTCTGCCGGCTCAAATTGAATGCAAGCATCCTGTATGCAGCAAACGCAAGGGTCTCTGCCGCATCCTCTGCCATCTCCAGTCTTCGTTGTAAGTCTTCGATCATATCCCTATCCCAATGAAGATCTCGGTCACTTGCAAAATGGTCTGAGATAAGTAGATGTTGGAATGAGCTGGCTACCGTCGGTGAAAGCAAGAGGCCTCGAATCACATTGGTGGCACTCCACTCATTTATCAGTTGACCTTTCCTGAAATGATCCATATCGATATGGTTCAACTGTTCGAGGATTGTAGAGAAGATACAGACGCAGAATCCACATGCATAATGTTTCTTACGGAGTGTTCTTTTCCATTTATCAGCAAGACCGCGAGTACGATTGTCAGAGACTCCATGAGATCGCAGCAGATGCCCTTCGAGGTTGGCCCTTCTTGAAACGCCGCGACGCTTAGCGGATGTGTCCCCACATTCACCAATGGAGTGGTCAGCCATGTGGCTTTCGCTGGGGTTCATTGAACCACAAAGCGCACAGATCAGCCCAGTTCCTGCAGTTTCAAACGGCCCGTACGGCATGCAAGGCCAGTCTGTCTCATGTTCTTTCATGTGTCTCTTCCACCCATCACAAGTGGTATAGACCTGAAGGTTCCGGTGTGTATCGCAGAACATATTTACGCACCTCCAAGGTTGTGGATTTGTGACACGTGATGGACGAGCTTCTTGAGTGAAGACTTGTCGTGGGTTATTTTTCACGAAGCGATGTGAACCGAGGGAGTTTGTCGACGTGATATGAGAGTTCTGGCCGCCGTAGGCTGGTAAATAACCGGAAAATGCAGAAGATGGTCTCGTAGTCGTCCTTAGTGGTCGCCGTAACGCATTTTTTGAGCTACGTGTCACAGCACTTTGAGGTGTGGGAAGACCGCTGATGTGCGGGTTCCGAGATTGACTTCTCGCTCCTACCACTGTGTATCAGAGTCAGTTCTATGGGTTTCAGGATGGTGGTTGCTCCCGACCTCGAGAGTATCTCAACCACAGTAAGACAAGACTATCAGGACAAAGTTTCAGATGTGAAAGTGCGTCAAGTTGTTCTCCAGAAAGGCCTTCAAGACATGGGTTATGAACATGGCGTATCAGACGAATGGCGGACAGCAAGTCCAAGACCTTGCTATCCTCGAAATACTTTAGAGTCTCGATAGCCGATAGCTGCAGTGGTGAGCGGTAGGTTGACTCGTCAAGCTCATCGACGGAAGCAGCAATGGCTTGTTTCTCTTGTGATTGGGATTCTTTGAAGTGCTCAGAGCTCTTTGAGTCAATATCCCGGAAGCTCGATGGATAGTTCCAGTCCTGGAAGGAATGCTGAGTCGACGACATCGGTAGCGAAGGACGAATGTGTGTACAAGTCTAATAATTATCCAGGTAGAAAGGGTGAGGCATCACTGCTCGCTGTGAGGTCCCACAAGAATGAAGAGTGACTCGCCTTCTCAACCGCCATCTAGGACGGATTGAAGCTGGTTGAATGAGAGACGAGTTGAAAGACGCAACGGAACTGTCTTGACCCAACTTTTTTCCTGATTTCTGGGCGGGCGAAATTCAAGATGGGAAAGATTAGCCATATGTTAGCCGATGATCATTGGCAGGCGCTAAGCAAGGGTCAGCGGAGTCCTTAATTATATCTTACTTTAGGTTCATCTGATTAGGGACGACAAGGCTGCAAAAAGAAGGGCATCGCCAATAAATTATTGGGGGCACCATGGGGAGGCTTGCCCCCCCACATATGGGCCGAGTCGGAGATTACATGACACTTGTGGCGCACGCAGGAGACGATTTCGTCACACATCACAGTATCGTCCTTCTCTCAAATTATTATAATCAACAGTGTGACGAGACTAAGATGATTTTGAAGCCGAGGTGCCTGGAGCATGAATTAAGTTGTGTAAATGTGGCCTGCTAAACGGGTGTGGCGCACGACCCCACCAGACCCCTGGATCCTGGATTCCTGGGCCGCCTAGCAGTGGTTTTGCCGGCGGCCACGGGAGATACCCGTTCTATCCCCGAGGCTGGGCTCACCCATTACCACGGATCAGCGAGCCCAGCAGAGTGAATAGACTTTAATGGATCAACGTCTGTTCCACAGTCCACATGATTCTTCTTCCCGAACGCGAACAGTGCTGCACCCAATTTCCCGCACCCAGGGAACCGGAAACCACCTGGGTCCGAGCACTCGCTGCACCTTCCACCCAGGCCATCCAAAGTGGGAAATGGCGCTGCAGATCCGACGGTCGAGACTGAAGGGGAAGAGAGTAGATGGGTGGACATTGATCCAGTGGATGGAGCGCTTGTTGTGAATATTGGTGACATGATATCCCGATGTGGCGGAGGAAAGTGGAAAGCGACGGGACACAGAGTTGTGAATGAAGGAGTGGGGTTATTGAGGGAAGAATAGGCGACTGGTCAAGGAATCATCCCACCTGTGCATGCCCCCGAGTCGTGTCATTCGTGCGCGATAGCTAGCGAGCGCATTAGCCCAGCATGCGCATGTCCTCTAAATTCCAATAACCAAATCCATGGGAAGTCAAGCAGAAATCTCTTCCTTATCTGCGGTAGCTTTCAAAACCCCCCACTCGCATGCCGAGCGTGTGGCTAAAACCATGACATCCTCGTGGCAGAGCGTACCCTAGTCTAGCAGCGCGGAATATCTCCGCCGCCGAAGACGAGCGCTCGGCTGTTGTTAGAGGTATTTAGTTCGTATTAGGTTCGATTCCTAATGGCGCTGGTACAATGGTGGTACGGTACTTTTTATTTTCTGGCAACGCCATTAGCCTCAGATTTTAAAATTTTTAACTGGGAACAGCCATCAATTCGAATTCCGTGCGATGCATTGATTTGCAAAGCGAAATATTCGTTGATTCACTTAACGTCCGGGGCGGACGTCTGTTGGTTGTGGTCGTGTTGTTAGAGGTATTTAGTTCGAATTAGGTTCGATTCCTAATGGCGCTGGTATAATGGTGTCGCGGTGCTTTTTATTTTCTTCGGCACAGCGTGATTGGGAGATGCGTTATCAAATCCCCAGCCAAAAACCCACGCAGGGCCTACCGGGCTGAGGAACGCAATGCTGGCATCATGAATACAAGTAGTAGCTTTCCCGAGATGCAAAAGCCAGAAATATCACAGTGGCTCATTCAAACGTCGAGGAGCCTTCATAGTAGACCTACCTATCACAGACTAATCAAGGCTTCGTGCAGTTTCCCGCTGGCTGACACTCACAATGAGAATCGTGTGGATCCATGTTTACTATTTCTCAAGCGTCTTCTTTCAGGTACGGGCGGAGGGTTACGGTCTTGCCGAGGCACTAGCACTAGCGCGTCTTGGCACTGCATGTGTACACTAAGGTACTGATGAGACTTTCCCATCCCATATGTAGAACTTCATCAGTCATAGAGTCCCTCAACTCGTATCACACGCTAATTGCCACGTACTCTACGCAAACATATCATCAGTACCTGGGTCGTCGCTGGACACTGCTGGTGTCGGCCAGATATGCATCCCGCTGGTGATGCTGCTTTGCTCTTGATGCACATTGAGGCCGGTGTATTGGTCTGCTGCAGATGAACTTTTCTGGAAAGGATCCGATAGCCAAGGATCTTGCATTAAGCTACTGCCATCGTCCGAAGAGGAAGCTTGGAAGGTACCGTAGTCGTAGGTGGCCGTCGGAACCCCGCCCAATGCCGAGACACCATGATGAAGGGTGTCGGCGGGTGCTACAAACTGAAACTGGTCGTGTTCCGAGCTCGGCTCATATGCTCCTTCCGTGATGGAACTATAGCCGCTTGTCGGCACAATAGCACTCGATCCTATTGCTCCATCAATCGGTGCAAAGCCAAGCGGCTTGTAGTCGTTGAGCAAATGCCAATTGGACTGGCGCGCGTTGTACGCTGCTTTCGCGAGAGCTGCCGCATGCTTTGGATCGGATGGCCCTATCTCGAGATCGTGCTGCAAACCTTTCACAACATGCCTTTCCCAGATGATTTTTGAAGACTCCCAGCCCAGTGGGGAATCTAGTTGAGTTTTCCAGGCACTCGCCATTCTTGGTTGTAACAACAAGCCTTCTATTACTTTGGTAGTGTCCCACTCATCAAGTACTTGACCGCGCTCGAAATGCGTTGCGATATGCTTGAGACGATCTCCAAAGGTGTGGACCAGGTAACCACAGAAACCACACGACCACGCTTGCTTCTTGGTGGTTTCTTTCCACTTATCCGCTATGGCTCTACCTTGAACCTTCCCCTGAACGTCGTGACATTTCTTCAAATGTTCGACCATGTCAGCCCTTCTCTTACAGGAGAACGAGCCTGGGACTCCCTGTCCACATATCTGGATCTTGTGCGCGCCAAGATGCTTTTCGCTTGGGTTCGATAGTCCGCAAAGGATACATTTGGTGCCGCCCTCAGTCTTTTCTAATGGGGCCCCAAGCATACAGACATATGTATCCACATGCTCCTTCTCGTGTTTCTTCCAATCCGAGAGATTCTTGTAGGGGCGCCGGACTTCGCAGATAGTGCACCAATAGAGATTGACTGCCTTTGTTGCTTTGCGTGAAGTATCGGTCTTGTCAAACGTCTGGTGCTGGTGAAGGTCGGAAGTATTCGGGGTGATTTGATGGGAGCCTTCAATCTGAACGCCATTGGGCGGCGCGCGGACAGATGCGCTACCGCCGGGAGCGTGCGCAGTTCCCTGCAAATGCCCCGAGGAGGGGAGGTACGAGTATGCGAAGCCAGATTCTTGGCCGATAATGCCCCGCGGGCAATTGCGTTGTTCAGTATCGCTTGCTAGTCAGCGTCAGCTCTTTGAAACCCAACAAATATCGTAAGTCCTCACAAAGCTTGCGAGCTTGTTCCAACCAGGTCCTGATTTTATCATCGGCATAGTCTCTCAGTGCCCCGACAGCCAGGACTTGGTCGCTTGAGAGTGAGCCATGGCCAGGAAAATAGTGGAGGCTTGGACTGAGAGACCGCGCAAGTCTGAGGTACGCGAAAATGATTTTGTCATGCTGATCGAGTAAAATCGTGATGGCCTTCTGCGGCTCCAGACGAGTGGTTGCGGAATTCTGCGCCAATGACGGGGAAGGTCTGTCTAGCGCATGAGCTAAGCCTGAAACGGGCCTCTGCAAATCGTCAAAACCCATTATTATTAAGAGCACGAAAGAACAAAGGGCGAGAGGTGTGAAATTTACAACTATATGTCGCTGTTCGTCTGATTGATCTGACTGACCTGCTTGGCCAACCTGGCCGACCCGAATACGTTGTGAGAGTGGTGGACCGCCGAGCGGAATTCACGGTATTGCCACCCCAGAATACTAGCGTGCTTCTTCAATTCGCTCTTTCGTAGAGGACACAACCAGCTCTCATACCATTGCGACGATAGCTTCTTGCAACAGAATTTTGGGGTACAAAGTTTCAAGTCAGCATGATCTCTACAGCTTTGCTCCCACAGATGCTGAGCCGATTATCGTTGTTGTTGGAAATTATGAATGGCAAGGCGACTACACCTTTCTCAGATTAAGATACTCGTACTATCCAGAAGTGAGTAGCCTCGCTTAATAGCGGAGGGAGAGTTGACCAATCAAACTACTTAGTTCACCGCGAAAATCGTAGTTTGATTGGTCAACTCTCCCGGCGCTATTAAGCGAGGTTACTCACTTCTGGATAGTACGAGTAATTCATGGCGATGTCGGCAGGCTCGTAGATCGGTCGGAGCGATTGGTCCATCCATTTCAACCCTGGCATCAGGCCTTCCTGCATCATGCCTGCAACATTCCTTCTCTCGCATGAACCAGCACATCAGTACTCTCGCTTACCCCAGGTATCTTAAGGTCACACATCCGTAGAATCGAAACGTAATTCCATTCTAACTCAGCCTTCATCGCCGCTATACATACAAGAGCTTATATGCCCGTTCGCAACTACTGTTGCAGCTTCACGTTAACAGAGACAAATGAGGAAAGCTGATGCTTTCCGCGATTGTCTTCCTCGGCCCCAACAGCTCAGGGGAGCTAAGTGAGGTAGCGAACCCCTCGGGCGGGTAAGCACCCTAAATTTGGGCCTAGAGTGTAGTCGAGGCCTTCAGTGCGTCATCCTTTCCAGACACGAATGCAATGTAGTCTCAGTACTCAGACTCTATTCGGAAGGGTTGGTGGTAGTGGTGGGTCGGAAAAACATTTTTTCCGCGCCGAAATTAGTCTCAGTATGTAAATGCAACGGCAGAGGATGCCAGTACGAGCCAGGCAGCAATTCACGTGCGCTTTGCTACCTCAGTGCCCAGCTTTTGGCGCTTGAGAGCTGTGTATCCGGGCAGACGCTCCTGAATCGAAGCCATTGCCTGGGAATTGGACATATCGAGGAAGAAATCTGCATCTAGCTTGGCTGAGCCGAGCTGATCTGATCTGTATGGGCACTTCACGCAGTGCACAGCGAGGGCACAGGAGGCTAGGATGACAGCTGTACTGGGAAGATAAGTCGAAGAGCGGTTTAGGCAACGCGAGGAAATCAATCCAGCGCTCTGTTGTCCAGGTAGACCAGGGTAGTCCTGACGTGGAAGATAAAGACTGGGGAGGGCGCGCGACCGGGTAGCAGAAGCATGCTCGTGGAGTCTTCGACGGGAGCACACAACGGAGATGTCGTACAGGGATAACATGACAGACAGAATACTAAAAGGGTCAATAAACCGCTGCCTACTGTCCAAACGCAACCCATCTGGTAGCGGACCAGGATGGAGTCCTAGCTCGGAACCTGGTAGGCACGGGCGCCATTGGAGAGATTCGGATTTGTGATGGCGTTCCGGAAAAGACGGTAAAATGCAGTGCTGACTAGGAGAAATAGCTTTGACAAATACTCCGCTTGACTGGTCTTACTAATTGGTTTCGGTATAGTACCCAATAATTGAAGAAAACAGCGGTCACGCACGGCCCCTTCTAACATAGTGCTTGCTCCGATGTTAGCCTGGGGGTTCAGAAGAGTTCAGAAGGATTCTGAAAACGCGCAAATTTGGCATCAACTCCAATGCAGTGATCGAAACATTCACTCCATGTGTTCGTGTCCTGCTCATTATTTCGTTACATACATTATTAACCGTACCAATCTGGTGTCAAATAAGGCGCGTCTTGACCACCGTAGCTTCCTGACGGCTCATAGCCGTTGAAGAAGGTTTCGGTTTCTGAGGCAGAAGTCCAACTTTGAGAGTGGTTCAAGGATGGCATCGCCGGCTCTAGCGTGTTGCCGAGGGGAGAAGTGCTCGTCGGAGCTCCAACGTATGAAGGATCGCTCGGCATGAGATGGGCAGTAGAATCCATGGTCGCTGAACTCGGGCGATGGTACAATCCAGAATCGGACGTTAGAGCTGAGGTCGCCTGATAGGGGTTTGGTGATGACAAGAGACTCAACTGTTCCATTGCATCCGAATGGGGGATGGCGTGGGTCGTGCCGCTCTGAGACCAAGATCCTCCATTGGATTCGCTTGCGGAATAGACTGCGTCCGCAAGGGTATTTGCATGATGGTCATCCGAGGGGCCCCTCTCCAGCTCTGCTCGCAAATCTTTTGCGACTGCCTTATTCCAAGCAAAGTTTTCCGGGTGCGCCCAAGGAGTCAGTAACGCTGTTCTCGTCTTCCAGGCGTTTTCCATCTTCGGCTGTTGCAAAAGGCCCAAGATCACCTTGTTCAAGTCCCATTCGTGGATGCTTTGATGCTCTCTGAAATGCTTGATATCAATGTGCTTGAGACGATCTTGAAAGGTTGAGAATATGGCAATGCAGAAACCACAAGACCATGCTCGCTTCCCCACGGTGTGTCGCCATTGATCTGCGAGCTCACGGCCTCGATGTGCGTCCATTATTCCATGCAACTTGTTCAAATGATTGACCATGATGTCCCTTCTCTTGCAGGTGAACCCGTTCGAGGCGTGACATTGGCCTGCCCTGCTACTTTCTGCGGCATCATCCAGACCGCAAATGAATATTGTCTCGTGTTCCTTCTCGTGTTTCTTCCAACTTCCACTGTCTTTGTAAGACTTCAATTCTTCACATACTGTGCACCAGTAGTGGTTGTCAGTCTTTTTCGACCTAGTCGACTTGGAAGACCTGCTGAAGTCGTGTCTGGGAAAGTGGTCGGTAACAGACTGCGATCCCCAAAGCTTGGGGATTAGTTGTGATGGACCCGTCGCAGTTGCCTCCGTCCCTAACGTGAGCTCGGCTACAGACTGTTTCGGCTGCGCGCGGAGGGATGGAAGCAGGGTGTCAGAACCAGACCCAGACTCAAGGGTTGGAGAGGTTGGACCATGACCTACTAAAGGCTGTCAGCTTTTCCTCCACCTTTACATATGATAGCTTATCTACTAACAGTGTAGACGGGCTAGCTCTAGCCAATCCAAGATCCTACCGTCTGGGCAGTCTTTCAAGGTAGATAGCGCAAGGACCTGCAAGGGAGAAAGGTGCCTCTCTCCGGGACCCGGCTCCAGAATAGGCTCGATATGGCGAGTGGATCGAGCAAACATGAGCAATAGGAGGACTTCATTGTTGTTGAAGTCTGTCAATGTTGAAGCTGCGTTCTGCCGCTGTTGCACGCTAGAGGCATTGAATGACGAATAAGAGGGTCCCGCCGCACTAGATTCGAGCTCGATTTGCTTGGCACAACTTTGTGCCGCGATATCAGAATTAATGCATGCATAATTATTCATTGTGCGGGCTTGGCTGGATGTCTCTAACCGTGTTGGGGAGTCCGGATCGAGCTCCGGAAAGGGTGCTGATGGTGTCTGTCGCTCTCGCCTTAAAGGCAAGATGAGAGAGGAACTGGACTGATTGATGTCTGGAAGAAAAGATAGCCGAGGAATACTTTGAGAATGGAATCTGGTATTTGCAGCAGACGCAACAAAGGACAACTACCAGTGCTTGTTATTTGATGATGGGCGCTGAGAATATCTGAAGCCTCAGTGACGGCCATGGCCGTGTCTGGCTGCGTCTACTACTTGCTATCCTATTTTCCGTGCGCTCGCACCTCACTCATCATTACTTCTTGCCCAGCACTGTTTGGATGAGAAATGGCTGCTTACGTTGGAGCATGCAGATCAAGATTCTTCGCATGTACCATTAACCTAGCCTCAGATTCGGAATGGTCACAGCTCGCTTGAATGCGCTTCAATATGCTTGCTTTTAATCTCACTTCGACGGGCTTCATAGATTGTCAGCGACGACTGATTCTTGAAAAAGTTGATGTTTCATGGCCACAACTGACTGAGTCGTATAAGTCAGGAAATACATGTGGCAAGGGCAAGGCTGAGAAGGAATAACATGCGGGCGGGAGGGCCCGCTGTTAATCTCCAAAGGAGAGACCAGTTGTTGCTAGATCCCAACCATTCGCAGGATCGCTAAGCGTGGCGTATCGTGAGTGGCCAGTGCCAGATAATCGATTGATAAGTATGCACCACGTCCGGGGTGAAAGGGATGGATTGATTGCGCAGGATGGAGATCCCTGTTAATCTAGAGATCCCTGACATATTTGTAGATTTCCCGCCAGCCTTCGGATGAATATTGAATTAGTGGGATGGCAATCGGATGCTGGCCAGAGATCTGCAGCCTGCGTCATGCATATGAAGGCGAAAGATGAGTAGATGGGTCAAGAGTAAGAGCAAAGCAGCTAAGCAGCTCCCCATTTGCCCCGCTCTACCCACTTGAAGCTTCACGCCGTTTGCTATCTTGGCATGTCCTTCGTCTAAGCACCCCCTTTCCCTTCTTTTTCTTCTCCCATGCTCTCAGGTACGTCTAGGTTAAAGCGCATTTGTTGAATCAAGTCATCGCGATCAAAGCATTTTCGACTGAAAGAGTACGGCTATATAAGTGTAAGAACAAGAAGATGGGATTATTAACAAAGACAGAGAGTGACGAATAAGCCCGTTAAACACTGGTCCGAAATGGAGGTGGTGTGGATTCGCACCTGAAAGGCCACGTGAGGATCGACCACGTCGTCTGTGATGCCGCTGCTTCAGGATGACGATCCTAGTACCTACAGGTCACGGCCGAAACTCTCTTTCTCTGGGTACTCCGTATCAGGAGGCTACCCGGAGAATGGAGCCAATAATTTCAAGACCTTTCGCATGCTTTGCCGATGTTAATCTTTTTGCAACATCTGTGGCTGAGCCAGATAGGTTTGGCGACGGAGGGTGACTGTAAAGGGTAGGTCCAGGTGGCTCGAGGGTAGCAATAGCCGTCCCCTCAACCCTGGCACATTTCCGATTATGACCTATGATTGACAGGCGGCAACTATGCCTTCCGAGGCCGATCTCGCCCCCAAAACTGACTGCCCTGTGATTTTTAGGCTTTGGTAAGACAAAGCAAAACCGACTGATGACTCTTTACGCTCACTACCGTCTCAGCCGTCTCAGCCGTCTCAGCCGTCTCAGCGGTGAACCGGTGAAAAGTTGGGGTTGGTAACGCGGATGCCTTCGGTAATGATGCCGTCGACGGGTGTAGGCTGACAGGATCTTGGCCTCGCATTTCTCCATTATTGTCCACATCAGGATCCTCTCTGTTCCCCAGCCGTGCGTTGGTAAGGGGAAATTGGGGGAAATTGGGGGAAAGTAATAAAGCGCAAAGCAGATTATTCGGCTTCCCTTGGAACAGATGCCACAGACATTCCGCAGTGAAAGTCGGTACTTGTGGCAGGCTGGCAGCAGCAGATGCCTTAGGGATGAACCAATGAGCTTCCGTCAAGCTCTGCTTACATTTGGCAGATTGTTGAGGCTTCGAGTCAATTGGTACAATGCCCACAGGTGCAAACCTCAAGCATGAACCATTCTGGCAAGATTATTTTGCTGGCAAAGATGATCGATTGGATATTCCGAGTACCTTTGTACGCGACATCTGATCGTCAAGCCTGGAATCTAAGGATTCGTGATAGGACGTTATTTTATACTCTTGGGTGAGTTCGAGTAACCCCAACATCATCGGCTAATGACATCATATGCTTTCGACTGGAACCCTTCCGACCTTCAACAGCTTACTCACTTTTCTGCTGTTGCTAAGTTCGAGCTACTTGTTTTTTTCGAATACTTCATTCGCAATGGAAGACCGCAGCTTCCGCAGAATAGGAGGGACACCCCACCAACATACCTAACTGTTGATATCGCAAACCCCAAACCCGTGAGCCGTATCCGAGCCCGACCCTCCAGAAGGCTCCTCACCATCAAGCAATCACTCTCACCATGCCATCCTGGTCCAACAAACCCTCCGGCACCATGACCGCCGCGGTCCTCACATCCCTCGGCGCTCATCCCCCCTCCGCATGCTTCACCATCGACCAGGCCTACCCTAAGCCCACCCTGCCATCCGGGGACTGGGTCCTCGTGCGCGTCAGAGCCGCCGGCCTCAACAGAGCCGAGCTACGCGGACGTAACGGTGATGCGCCCGCCCCGGCAGAATTCGGTATATCCACATCGGAATACCATGAGGATCCGCCAAAGGTAGAGCAGTATGCTCCTCACACCTTCAACCCACCCCCCCTTCCCGGCTCCAAACGATCCCTACCCGAGCCATCTCACTAACCCACCATCCCCCAAGATCCTAGGCGAAAAATCCGTCGGCACCGTCGAAACCGCCGGCGCCTCCACCCCCTTCCACCCCGGCGACCCCGTCGCCGGCTGGGTCTACGGCGGCGGCAAAGCCCACGACGGCGCCTACGCCCAGTACACCCTCTGCCACTCGCGGCGCCGCTTCCCCATCCCGCCCACCTCCCTGCCCTGGGACGTCCTCGGCGGCATCTTCACGAGCATGTGGACGGCATGGGGCTCCCTCTTCGACGCCGCGGAGCCGAACCGGGGATCGACCCTCCTGGTGCACGGCGGCACCAGCAGCCTGAGCCTCTGGGCCATCCTCCTCGCCACCGACCACCCATGCACCGTCATCGCCACCACGCGCCAGGAGGACAAAGCCGCCAAGCTGCAGGACGCGGGCGCGCACCACGTCCTCCTGGAATCGGACCTCGACGCGCGCCTCCGCCCCCCCGTCCCCAAGGGCGCCGACCGCATCCTCGAACCCGTGGGTCCGGCTCAGATCCTCAACGTCGCCCTCCCGCACCTGGCCCGCCGTCGCGACGGGCGTGCCGTCCAAGGCGTGGAGCCTGGACCCACTTCGCGCCGTCGGACATCCCGCCGACGCGGAACCTGACGTTCTACGCTACGGGGGAGGGGGACGGGTGGACGGGGCAGGCGCCGCGGGTGATGGAGGCGGTGGTGAGGAAGGTGGAGAGCGGGCGGTGGCGGATGGAGGGGTTTGTGGGTCGGGTGTTCGGGTTGGGGCGGCGCGTGAGTACATGGAGGGGAATAGGGCGGTGGGGAAGGTGGTCGTTGTGGTGCCGTAGGGGAGTCTGGTGAACAATTCGGGCACTGCGACCCTGAATGGCCTGTAGTCGGAATGTCGGGAGTAGATGTATATCGATGGGAATTTTCTGCGGTTATGCTGGCTCAAGAAGCGGACGGAATGGACAGCATGTCCTCCAGGACTCTGGCCCAGCCCTGCTGGCTCGAAGCACGTTCTCCAGGACACCCCTATTGGGCTCGGAAAACAAACAGACAGCGCAGTCTTTCGGACATTAGCTGAGGAAATTGTGACGTTGGATGGTTAGTTATTCAAGTCGTTCACACCTGCCAGAAAATGGCTAGGGTAGATAGATAGAGTTCATTCATGGTAGATAGATTGTAATCTGATTTGAACCCAAACGAAGCTCCGCTCAGAGAGTAACAAAAGATCGGCTTGGATCGCACTAGACATTTGGGCAGATCATGAGCGATCGCCGTGGTATATAACAGTAAATAAGACACAACATAAAGAACATCAACTCAAACTTTATCATCTCACGCCCAAGCTCTGCCCCCAACATTCAGCCCGAGACCAACGGCATCGCGGATAGCACTCTCGGCGTTCGCACTCGCAATCTCATCGCTCTCTCCAGTTGGGGTGGCGGGTCCTCTATACCCCGAATGCATCAAGCCACCCACATCCCTCTTCCTCTCTCTAACCAACCACTCGAGTGCTCTCGCGAAATCGACTGAATTTCCCGTGTCGGTCTCGGCAAGCGCTTTGGCGGCCTTCTTCTTCTCGAAACCCATAGCTACGAGCCTATCGACAGCGACATCGACAGGGTCGCGGACTTGAGGGCCAGCAGGCACGACGAGGGCAGAGACGAAGTTTTTGGAGGTGTCAAGGTCGGAAGGAGTTCGAGAGTGAGCTGACGGGATGGCAGGAACAGGAGGGGCACTACCCATGTCCAGCTTTTCGAGAACGGCAGGGAATTCTGACATGGGTCTGTCCTCTGAAGGTTGCAGAGCCTTGAAGCCAGGATCGCTGCGCTTGGCACGGATTTCTGCCGCGTGGCGAGCGCAACGCCAGCGGGCGGCCACGACGTCGTCTATGGGCTGTTTGGAGATGGGAGAGGAGGGGTCCGTGATCTTCCCTTTTGAAGACGGGCTGGGCGAGGTAGGATGGCGCTCTGCAATTCTTTCCTGGTAGACGCGGGAGACGGCTTCTTTGAGGAAGGTGGCGCGGGAAACGCTAGGTGTCGTCCAGGTGGTGTAGCCACGCGAACGGGCGTGGGCAAAGGTCGCAGCTGTGGGTGAGGTGGGCGAGGTGACGTCCAGGACGGCGGGAGGAGCGAGAGTGAGGAGGTGGTAGGTCCATTCCTCTGTCGATGGTGTTAGTAAAGGTCTGACGGTAAGGAAGGGAGGCACGTACCAAGCACTGAATCTTCCTGTTCGACATCACCAGTGATGATGTCTGCCTTGTCGAAGATTCCATACTCTCTCGCCTCTTGGCGCTTGCCCTGGAACCCGCGGACGAGAACGCCCAGGCAGGTCCAGATCTCTGTCATATCGTAGAGGTCCTCCGCTGTCAGTCCACCCACATTGCCTTTGCCGAATGTTGGCGGCGAGTTGTAGAGAACACTATTCCTGTTCACGTCGGCACCGAACTCCATGGTGTTGGCAGTCCGTCGTTGATGCTTGGCCATGGTGCCTCCCCTTAGCCAATCCATCTGACCAACGATGTCATCGCCTCGGTTTGATCCACATCCGAACACCTGGCAGAAGGTCCACACACGCCAAAAAGCATCGTCGATCTGGGAGGCTCGTTCAGTCTCACCGCCTGCGAGTGCGGTGATGGTGTCAGCACGAAGGAATGATTCGCAATGTATCAAAATCATTGACTTGAGAGCGATCATGGTGTACATGTCCCTCATGTAGTGTTGTAGATAGAGAGAAGGCGAGTATTCAAGCAACTTTGGAAGAGCGTTATCACCGCTTTCTAACCCAGGATAGGGTGGGCTCATTTCGCGAAGCTCCCAAGCAGCTGGAGACATGCCGTAAAGCGCATTCTTCATCAAGGGAAGCTCTTGTCGCTTGAAGGTGCGGTAGAATCCCCTGCTGACTGTAGCAGTAGCGAAGAGATCTTGCAGGTTGTCAAGGCTTTCCAAGATGCGTAGAAGGACTACCTCAGCTGCATCGGCGGAGATGTCACGTTCGACGTCTTCTACAAAGAAAGACTGTCGACTTCTGATCGTCAAGCCTGGAGATGGGAGGCTGGCATAGATATCTGGAATCTCTGACATCGCAATGGACGCAAGGGATCGTGGTCTCTCAGTCATTACAATAGAAGCCATTGACCGGCGTCGTTGGGGCGACTCGTCCTGGGCAGCCCGCCTCTGAAGGGGGTGGATGTTGCTTTCGTCATTCTCGTCTATGGGCGCATCAAGGCCGATCGCGATGGTGACCTGAGATTCCTGAAATTCCTCGACTGGCTTTAAGTAGATGGCGGGCGCAGTCAGTTCAGTCTGAGCGTTGCTACTGTTCTCTGGAGTTGTCGATGGCAGTATCGTGTCAGGAGTCGCGTCATCGATTTGTGTCTGTAGTGGCCTACTAATGGAAGAAGACGATTCTGAATGTTCCTTTGTTTTCGGAGCGAAGGCCGCGAACTGTTCAGAATCATTGTTGTTCTTGGGGCTTAGTAACTCCAACCTCGCTCGAACTTCTTCGTAAGCGTGATCTGGGATGGAAGAAATGTCGGTCTCAGGGGTGCTCGAATCCTCTCTTGACATGGTCGGGCTTGAAGAATCGCCGTCATACATAGTCTGGGGAGATTCGCTAGAGCTCCAGTTAGATTCCGAGCTGCTTTCCCTCGCCATTTGAGTCGCAGATTTGCCAAGAATCTTGTCGGCTTTTGCGGTCGATCCCACTGCCGGCGCGGAAATGCGGCGACGTAGGCCACTCCTGCTGCTGTCATCGGAATCCCACTTTGATGAGTCTCCACGCATCTGCATGGCAACGTGGGTTGCACTCTTCTTCTGAAATCGCATCCGGCTGCTGATACTTCCATCGCTCAGTTTCAGCGACGATGGCGGATGAGGTGCGTGTCGTGATGGAACCATCGTGTTGGGTCCACGACTTATTTGCAGAGGGTCATGTGCCATAGGCATCATGTTTGGATGTTGCATTGTAGGCTCTTCGCTGATGGTGCCTAAATGAGCTTCCAACTCCGCCTCAGCCTGACTCAGCGAGGGTTCGGGTTGGTACTCGAATCCTGCCTGGACGTTGGGACTCGTCTTTGTGAAGGCAGCGTCAAGAGCGTCAAGGTCGGCGGGAGTATATTTCGAGCGCAAGGAGGACATTCGAGATGGAAACTGTGACGGCGTCTCATACATAGACGACCGTGAAAATGTGAGAGGCGAGGGCACCTTTCGCTTTCCCTTCATGCTGCCGGCCCGAGAGTATGCAACATTCAGGGGCGCCACTTCTGGTCCTGGCTCCGGTGGTAATGGCTTGTTCATGTCGACAGAAGCTAACGAGGTCGTGCTCTTGAAGGCCCTCAGCCTGTTGTTGTTCAATGCGAGCGGTGGACCGTCAAACACCCCAGCTGCCGCGGGTGATATGATGGAGAAGGCGATGCTTCGACACCGGTTGAGGGATTGGTGAACGGCAGTATCCTCCATCAAACTTGACCTCGAGGAGCGACCGCTGTAATTTGATGATCTGTCATCAAGGTCGCCTGTGTCATCCGACGAATCCGAGCGCGCCAATTTTTCCAACGACGGAGCGTTACGAGGCGTGTCGCTTGTCATGTCTTCCAGAGATGAGGCAGAGAAAGGCCTCCTTGGTTTTGGCATTTCAACGACTGATAGAGGAGAAACGACGGATAACCTTGCAGGCACGTCCCCTGCGTTTTGCTGATGTGTGGTCGATGAGGGAGGCGAAATTTGCGTCTGTATATCCCTACTTCTCCTCTGCGACTTTTGCCTGTCCATCTGCGTTGCCAAATGTGAGGAAGAGTGCGGTCGTCTGGTGACTTTTCCAGGGATGGTGACCTGTATTTTGGGTCTTCGGTCTTTGGCAGAGGGCGCAGCAGCGGGATCCACGTGGAAGTTCACTTCCATTGAGTCACCAGTCATTGCACTTATGTCAGAGTCTGGCCGCGCCTCCGAAGCCTCTGGTACTCTGAGTCTTTGTATCGCTGCAGGCCGTGGCTTCTCTTCTCCCTGCAGACCGAAAGCCTGTGACAGGTACTGGTTGTATGCGATTGAGCGATAGGACTGGTCCATGTTGTTCGACGGCCTCATCTGCTTCACACTGATGCCTTTGTTTTCCCTGCCTGTTTCCACTCCCCGATGTGGTCCATCGTTCCTCCTCGAGTGCACACCTTCACCTTGATTGTGTGATGCTGCTTCCATTAGGTCGAGATGCTTGGGAGGCCTCCTGATGGAACCGGCAGCCATGGCGGACGCCAGTGGTTTCGGTCCTGGATTACTCTCGTTCGAATTTTTCTTTCGGTGTAGATTCCTCATCTTGTCCGACAGAGACCTATTGTGTCCAGTTGATAGCCCCATGTCGGAGCCTTGGAGATGTGTATTAAGTGGTCTGTTCGTGGCAGCAAGGGTAGATCTGGTCTTGGAGTTCAAACTCAAGGACCTGCGCAAGCTGCTGTTGCTGCGGTCATTCCTGTGTGAAGGAGTAAAGATGATTCCGCAGCCCGGTGCAGCCATGTTGGTGGTGGGGGCTTGTTGGTAATACGGTCACTCGGGAAATTGGAAAGCTTCTAAAGGACGGCACAGCCCACATCAGTAACGATCAAACACGACATGTCTGAGCTCAGCCTAACAACGAGATGATCGAACTTACATATATCAGCTATGTTTTCTTCCGACTGTGCGTAGAAGTGAGCGGCCTCAATTGCCGTTTGACATGACCTGTACTCCAGCATCCAAATCCTTCGAACCTCAAGTGAAGGTGTAGAGTAGAGCTGCGCCGGAATTAGGCTTTAAGCACTCTGCCGGCTGCAACATCGATTTCTCTCAAACCACAGCCCACTCAGCATCGACCACGGATCAAATAGAAGGTATTCAAAGAGTTGAAGAAGGACGAAAGGCAGCAGAGGAATGCTCCTGCTTTTGCGCGTGGATGCAAGTCTTTGCGACAGGCATATTGATGGTGCGGCCTGAGAGTGCGCACAGCATATCCGTCGCAAATGCAAGAGGCAGATCTGGCACACACCTCGCCAGGACTGCCCCAGCGGATCGGCGGATTCGGCGCATCATGCAGTCCTGAAACCAGCCTACTGGTCCAAATGCCAAAGGAGAACAGGGGGATGCTAAGGACACTTGGAGACGTTGGTGTGGGATGCTGCTGCGGCGAAGATTGCTTCGTACAAGAATGGGCCCCCCCAAGAAAAGTTGGGAGTTGGTTGGAGAGGGAATGCGAAGTTCCCGCTGATGGTTTCATCTTTACGGCAAGCATTGATTCACTAGACTACTTTGGGTTTAGACTTCCGAGTCACGTACCCTTTTGCTGGCATTCACACTCGAAAGTGACTTCTACGCGGGGCATTCCGCCTCGGCAATGCTTATGCTATGTTGGAGACTTGGAGTAGGTGAATACGGGAATCGAGACAAGGTACAGTCAGAATTTCCTACCGATCCAGTTGATACTGCGACTGCCTAACATGCTCACGCCTCCGTACGAAATGACGGACGAGCGTGAGACCAAGCAACTTATAATCTGTGCCAATGGAAGGTACGTTTGATCCCAGGTGCGGATACAGTTGGCATGTGGGTCAATCTTTGAGCTGACAGCCGAAACCCTCATTGATGCGCAAGGTTGTACTCCACTGTACTCCCACTGTACTCTAGACAGTGTGACCGCAAAAATTCCTTAGAACATCGAATTGACGAGCGTCGTTGTAGTCACAATGCTTAAGGTTGCCACTTGTAAACGTGGTGCCGTGTGGTGGAAAAGTATCACAGATGAAAACGAACCGACCACTCAGAAATTGCCCTTCTCACGTGGTCTTTTTAGCTAACAATCTCTGTCAACGGTGAGTGCCCCCACGATAATAACCCTGAATCGCCAATAAACGTGATTCGTGGGGTGGCTTGAATTCTACGAGTCAACAGGCGCGCTTGATGTGAGAGAGCTTCCTTCCTCACTGCCGCCCAATAGCGACACCAGGAAGGAAAGGACTGGACCTGATGGCCAGTACCGTCGCGAATCTGATTTCAGCCAACTTATTTCGTATCTCAAGGTTCTTAATGTGCAGGTGATGCGAAAGAAATGGACCACGACAGTGAGGGAGCCATCGTATTCACGTACAGGCCCGTCGAGTCTGCCTCGCATTTACGCCACGTTATCATGGTTAGTCGACCAATGAGATTGCTTGCTAGTTGCGATGGTTACCAATTTCATGTCGTGTCCTAGCCGTCACTTCGGGCACAACAAAAGATATGATTTACAACCGATAGGCGGTCAACGGCAAACTTGTGTTATTCATCGTATCCAACTTCCTATCGCACTCAACTGCAAACAGCACGATGTCCAATCTGGATAAGTCATCGCTATCATGAACCCCTCTTCAAAGCAATACACTGGACCAACACGAATTCGAAATCTACTTTCCGGCGAATCCAGGCAAGCAATGACGACGACAGCAGCGAGCTCGCTCGGCTGGCTCGCGTGAAGTTGACAATGTACAACGTAAACTCACAGCCACATCCGGTAAGGCCAGTGCAACCTTCCTTTCAACTCAAACCACGGTGTCGTGCTCAACCCCAAACGCGGCTTTACCCGCCGTTGGTATCAGGGTAAGACCAACTTGTCTCAATTTGCGCCGCACAGGTCTCGTTTCAGATACAAACCCCGGCATCAATCGACGGAATTCGGCTCTCCGGCTGTCGGATATGTCTCGGCATGCAGCTGCATAGGCCGCATTGATTCTCCGCTATGAATGACGTTCAGAGCACGCTGTTCTTAAATGGCTCTTTGATGTTTCTATATACAGTCAAGATGCCCTCAGGTATTTAGATCCCTAACGTTTTCTCAATCTCAACATTTTTCACCAGGTGAAGGACCTAGGGAGAAGTGGTCGAAAAAACCTGAAACCTGTCGCAGCCAGCTGTGCCGCCAAGGACTCCAGATCTTGACTCTCTCTCGCAGACCTTGCGGAAGTCCAGTCCTTACCAGGTTGAGCTATGCTTCCTACGACGGAGCAGCCGCGAATGGCTCGACGCCGTCGAATTCTGCTGGTGCATTCTTCGCAATCGTGGCCGACGATGACGGGACATTGAGGGGTGCACTTAGCAGCAACGTCCGATCTGAGCGTCGATATTTGGCCACAAGACAACGCGCTTGACCAAATAATAGCATTCTTGTCATCGAGTATCTCGTACTCATGTGGTGGCTCAAACAAGGAGCTTCCCAGCTATTTTCTCACGTCGGGCGTTTGAGACTTCTCGGCTTCTGCGAATGGGTCTCTATGTGCAAATAATAGCCCACCCTTCCTAAAATACTCGACTGCTGTCATCACATGTGGCATCCACGGCCTCTCACGCTGCCATCTTTTGTGCATAGGAGAGGGCGCAGACGGCAAGTCTTCGGCCGTACACAATGCCATAAAGGATTTCGCATCGGGTATTGTTATCGGAAAGCAAAGACGAAGCATTTTTGCAAGGTGATTGATTTTGATTCCGGCAGCGGTGTGCCTGGCTTCTTTTGCCCGCGCTTCATCCTAACAAGCACTGCTCGTCCTCTTCTCGTACCAAGACTGGTCCGGCGTTGTTTTCAGAGAACGGTGACAGAGCGAGTTGTCTGAGGACGCCGGTGGTTATCACCAGCCCCATCGCGAACAGCCTCGACATCTTCGATCACCCTTTTCTAATCACAATGCATCGGTGTGTAGCCGCTACAGAAGCGCGTCGTTTTTTTGTGATTTCACCATATCAGTCGCAGTCTCCCCAGCACCGTTGGGACAGACTGCGTTGTGCTGTGTTGCGACCGTTCTCCCGGACTTCGTCTTCAGACGCGTAGCTCAAATTTTTACTGCGTCGGTGCGCTTTGCGATAGCCGAAGATAAAGTCTATGCCATGAAGGAAAGGATCTCTCAATCGATCTTTTGCGCGTGGCGCAGGACTGCGATCTTCGCTTTTGCACGATGTCGCGAGCACATCCAGCCATTCCCACGTCGTATTCCAACCGCAAGCTGTCCCTTTTGCTCCGAGACGCTTTGTCATTTGTACCTCAATATGACAAGCCTCACCGTCAATTTGGCTCTTTTCGTCTATCATCTCAGCGTAGTCTCCGCCTCGTTTATTCTTTTTAAAAGACTCGGCAACAGCATTCTTCCCAACAATTTCATTCGAAACTATACACTCGCTCCTCTGAGCGTTTTAAACCTCACTGCCGCTACTCCACCAGGCTTCTTGATAGATATCAATTACATAGGAACCGAGATATTTGTTCCTATGGAAATGTATATTAAACGCTGTTGAAGCAATGTCCCTTTTCGCTTCCTACCCCTATGACGCGCAGCTCAGGTTCGACCAACTCGAAGTAAGCAGTCCACATTTCTGCACTGAGATTTCTATTACAAGGATACAGCCAGTATTGCAGTCCAAGCACGTGGTGGCGGCGTTGTATAAGACTGGCCTCGCAATAGCTAATGGAAACAAATTCCATAGAACCTCGTGTTTTTGAATATAGAAGAGAAGCTTGCAGGGCTTTTGGCTTTCTGAAACATGCAACCGAATGCGTGATTGAGGGTCGGTCTTCGAACACGACTGATCTTGTGGCTCTTGCCGAGGGTACTCCTACTTCACCAAACGTCACCCTTATCGCCGACTCGGGAATCACCATCGATCCAACCCACAGCAAGTTCAAAATCACCTACAAACATGACAGCGTGCGCATTAAGGCGGCTGACGTCTTCACCTCTTTCCTCGATGCTCTCGCAGTAAGTGCCAAACACGATCTCGCTAAAGATGATGCTTCCGTGAACGCGGTCAGCGTGTCGGGCCTGTGTACGACCAACGTACACGCAACTTATAGGCGGCAGTCGAGTTGGGCCAGGCTGATCAGAGCGTTGGTGTTGGGTTGGGAGAACCTGATTATAGATGGTGCACTTAGTAGAGGGAGGTATGAAGATTTGGAATTTGAGATGGTATATGATGGAGTGCAGATCTGGGAGGGCCATTCTTGGAAGCTGCCCGTAGTTTCGGGTGCCTCGGAAGGGCCAGCCGTCGCCAGGCGAAGATGATTATGGTCTGTGTTATTAACGTGCTGCTGTGTCTCTACCGTCTATCCGAGAGGTGAATTTTAGGCTGCGAGCCGGAATGCGATGGCCGTTTCTGCTCGAAGGTCATACATAGCGAGCAGGCTTTAAGGGGCACCAGCGCCCAATATCATGGCCTTTTGTACCTCACGAAGGTTCCAGCGCATAGTTTTGACCCTCCTTGAGGAGACATTGAAGGATTAGGCATGTAGTACAATGGTCCTTCTACTGAAGTACAAAAAGTTGAGAATGCACCTGGGACTCAAGACCGTAATGTGAGAGCCCATCTCTCTCTAGAAACCGGAGTTTGAGAGAGAATTCGGAGTCCATGTAAGTGATGACACCTCCTTCTCCTGCAATAGCAAATCGAAGAGACTTTGATATTTAAAACTTGCAGTTTCTAGAATTGGAAGAGGTCTGGTAGGTCTCAGAAACATACAGGAAAAATATGTGCTGGGGCGCGGGCTTCCCAGTAGTGAAAAGCTTGCCGAGTACTGGTTTTTAACTATATTTAATTCTCAGAGAGACCCCCTAAAACCCCTCGGACCCTTTAAGGGCTCTTTAAGGGCTCTCCGAGAGCTTATATCGAAGAAGCTGTCAAAGCAAGCTCGAAATTTGATTATTTTAATAATATTTGATTAATTTCGAGCTTGCTTTAACAGCCTCTCCGATATAAGCTCTCGAAGAGCCCTTAAAGAGCTTTAAAGGGTTTAAGGGATTTTAAGTGGTCTAACCCTGAGAATCGAGAGAGCTGAGAATCGAGAGAGATATTGTAATTTATTTGATATACTTAGAGGGAGATCCTCTAAAACCCCTCTAACCCTTCGGGGGCTCTTCGAGAGCTCTTCGAGGGCTTCTGTCGAAGAGGCTCTTCTCGCAAGCTCGATAATTTAAATAAAAATCTTAGTTCTTAGTATATCTTTATAAATACTTTATTAAATCTTATCTACGCTATACTATTTAAAAGCGTATAATTAACTCTATAACTCTACGTATTTAATTTATTATTATATTTTTAATAAAAGAAAAGGAATTAAAAGAGGTAGATTTGAGGATTTTAAAGTTCTTTTCTAGCTTCCTCTTTTGAATGTACCCGTGTATACCCGCTTTTAGATCGAAAATAAAGAAATAAGATATATTTTAGACTGAAAACGGTGGAATCCGAGGATCTAATTGATTACTAGCCTCTTAGCGTAGAAGCCATTTAGGATTTCAACTCTTAAGCATTAAGAAAGCAAGCTTTCCAAATATGTGCTGGGGCGCGGGCTTCCCAGTAGTGAAAAGCTTGCCGAGTACTGGTTTTTAACTATTTTTGATTCTCCGGGAGATCCTCTAAAACCCCTCGAACCCTTCGAAGACTCTTTAAGGGGTCTTCGAGAGCTTCTATCAATGGACTATTAAAGTAAGCTTAAAATTTAATTATTTAAATAATATTTAATTAATTTCGAGCTTACTTTAATAGCCCCTCGATAGAAGCTCTTAGAGAGCCCTTAAAGAGCTTCGAAGAACTTAAAAAATTTTAAGAGATCTAATCTTAAGAATCGAGAGAGATATTATATTTCACTGAGAATCGAGAGAGATATTATAATTTATTTAATATACTTAAGAGAGATTCTCTAAAACCCCTTTAACCCTTCGAGGGCTCTTCGAGAGCTCTTCGAGGGCTTCTATCGAAGAGACTCTTCTCGTAAACTTAATAATTTATTAGTTTTTAGTATATCTTTATAAATACTCTATTAAATTTTATCTACGCTATATTATCTAAAAGCGTATAAATAATTCTATAACTCTATATATTTAGTTTATTATTATATTTTTAATAAAAGAAAAGAAATTAAAAAAGGTAGATTTAAGGATTTTAAAGTTCTTTTCCAACTTTCTCTTTTAAACGTACTCGTATATACTCGCTTTTAGCTTAGAAATAAAGAAATAAGATAAGTTTTAGCTTTAAAATTACGAAATCTAAAGATCTAATTAATTAACTTTAAATTTATAGTTATCGAATATTTTATAATTTTAATCTTAAGTAATAAGAAAAGATAGAATTAATAAAGATTCTGAAGACGATTTTAAAGAATTATTAAAGATTATTAAAATCTATATTAGTCTATAGTAGTTAATCGTAAATCTTACGTAATATTATATTTACTCTAAATACGCTAACTTACTACTAATTTACTCGCAATTACTTTATTAAATATCGACTTTCTATATATATTTATTACTTAATTACTATTATTAAGACTATCTATATATTATAAATTAAGAGAATAATAATTTCTTCTTCTACGCTAACGCTATATATACTATAGCTCTAAATTATTTACATTAAATACGTTAAGTATAATCTCTATAATTATATAACTCTTTCTTTAATTATTAGAGCTTTAATTAGAATCTTAATATTATAGACGAGATATAGTTTATAAAGAATATCCGTCTTACGAAAGAAGAGGTTCGCCGTCTTACGTCTCTTCTTAATATCGAATTAATTATATATCGTTATTATTAATATTCTTTAGAAATCGCTTTATATATTATTTACTATAAGCTATTATAGTCTAATTACATATTTAATATAATATATATATTTAATAGATCTTATATCTAGATTAATATAATCTATAATAATATTATTATCTATCTTTTACAGCGATATCGATTTATACTTCGTTAATATTCTCTCTATATTAAAGAAAAAATAGAGTATTTCATTAAGATTCTAAATAAATATAATAACTATAGAATAATTTAGAGCTTTATAAATAATATATTTCGAGATTTTTATTAATTAAAGTATATATAGTAGATAAATTATTCTAATTATAAGAAATATAAATTTTATTAATAAGAAGTTATTAACGTAGATAGAATACTTTTTAGTCTTATTAATCTATATCTTAATTTTAATAATAATAATAAATTACTCGCTAAATTAGATATTCTAGAAAAGATATATAAATTCTAGCTTATAAAAGGAGATAAGTTATTTCTTTTTAATAATTAGATATATAAAGTTATAAAGAAAATTATAAATTCTTTTAGAGGGGATAGAAAGACGATATTAAAGTCTAAAGTATTCTTTAATAACGATACTTCTAGCATTAAAATTAGTATTAAATAATTCTTTAAATCGACGTAGTAGATATAAATAATTAACGTATTTAAAATATAATAGAGAGTCGAGATATTATCGATAGTAGTATATTATCTAATATTAACGCTATTAACTAATTACTTTATATATATTAAAGAAAATATAATTAGCGCTTAATTTATAATAAGACTATTAACGATAGAAGTCTACTTAGAAGTAATATAGTAATATCTATTTTCTATCTTACTTACTTAGAAGTAATTCTATAATTATAAAATTACGAGTATATTTAAATATTATATATATATTTCTAGTAATAATAAGAGAGTATTATAATTTTAAATTTATATAGTAATTACTTAATAATAAAGCGTCTTCTTTTCTAATTACTTAAAAGCGATTAAATAGATATAGAATTATAGATATATATAAGTATAATAAGTATATATTTAGTAATAATAAGAGAGTATTTATTACTACGTAAGGAAGTTTAAAATACGCTTTTAATTCTCTTATTACTTTCTCTCTTTCTTATTAATCTTCTAGCCATTAATTATCCTTAGAATTAAATTCTTAATTCTATTAAAATATATATTTAATCGCGCCTTTATACGAGTCTTAAGTGTAGCGATTTCTAAATAATCTATTAACGTATTTATGCTTTATCTTATAAGTCGTTCTTCTTTAAGTCTTTCCTCCTTTATCTTCTTATAAGCTTTCTTTCTCTCGTCTAAAGTAAGCCTTCGCTTAGCGATCTCCTTTACGTTCTTATTATATTAGATTATTTAAAACGATATTATAGTTATATTATTCTTACTATTCTTAATATTACGATTTTAATAATCTTACGATCTTACTTACTTATATTATAGTCTAATTAAACTTAGCGTATTAAGATCTTTTAATCTTTCTATTTTACTATAAAGTCTATACTTATAATAATTCTATATAAATAGTATTCTCTTTATACTATAATATAGAGTTATTATATATATTATTAAGTCTCTAATATAATACTATCTATCTTTCTTTTAAAGCGATAATAATTTATTTATTAATTATATTAAATATATAATTAAAAAGAAAGTATATTATTAAGAAGTTAATAACTATAATTAAAGAAGCTTACTACTTAAAAGATTATTTAAAAAAAAGTTTTTTATTTATATAAAGACTAATCTAGCTAGATTAAATAAGAATCTAAAGAAAATAAATATCTTTAATATACTAAAAAAAATAGATTTTAGATTAAATTTTCTTTATACTCTTATTAATTTAATATTAGCTATAAATCTCTTAATTTTAAATTTAAATAATATTTAAAGTTAAATTATTATAAATAAATTATAAATATAATATTATTTAAAAGAACTTAAGAACTTTAATAAAAAGATTCTAAATATTAATAAAGCTAGATTATTTATATAATATAAGAGAAAGTATTCTATTATTAGAAGATATACTATCGAATTTAATTTAAATTATATTAAAGTATAACTTATAAATATTATTAAAAAAGAGTTAATTATAATCTTTATCTTTATTATTAATTCGTAAAATTTTATAAAAAGCGCTATTAAAACTTCTAATATTTAATATAATAAATTAAAAATATTAATAGAAAGCTTTTAAATTACTAATTATAATATTAAGATATTTTAATAATAAAATAAAGAATTTAATTATAATATCGCTTAAGCTAAGATAGAGATATTAATAATTACTATTTAATTAAATAATAATAATAATTAATTATTTTATAAGCGAGAAATTAATAATAAACTTTAAGATTTATATAATAGATATCGTATTAATATTATAAAACTTATTAAAAAAAATAAGAAATTTAAGTAAGACTTAAGACGTAAAGAGTAATAGTTAAAGAAGTAATAATCTCTTATATTAGTTAATTTAAAAAACTTCGATAAAAAAGATATAAAGATTATATCTTATTAGTCGAGTATTTTTATTAATAATCTTTATCGAAATTTATATTATATCTCTATTACAAATCGCGTAGAGAATATAGAATTAAATAAATAATACTTCGACGTCTCGAATTTCTATAATATTAATAATCGAGATAAATAGAATAGTTAATATTAATATCTTAAAGCGAAATTTAGATAAAGTATTATAATCTTTTTTATTAAATTTAAGAAAATTAATTATATATAAATTTATTATAAATTTACTACGTATAACGTTATTAAAATAAAAGTAAACGAAGATATCTTAGACTTATATTAAATTATTTAAAAAATAATTAACGAATTAAATAATATATTCGAAATATATAATAAGATTATTAAATTAAATATTAAGATATTTAATTTTAAATTTAATATAAAAATAATAGATAAGAAGAAATTATTCGAGAATTTCTATATACGATTCTCTATAGCTATCGCTCTCTTAAGATTTACTAATATTTATAAAATATTTAATTTAAAACGATTAATCTTTATACGCTTAAGATATCGAATTTTAAGATAGTCTTTTAGTACTTTTTAAGAATTAATTATTTTTTTATAAGTATTAGATATAAATCTTCGAGTTATTAATAACGCGTTAGGCCTAAAAAGTAAAAAAGAGATTAATAAAATTAATAATAATTATAAAAACTTTATCCCCTCGAATAATTAGTATAATTCTTTCTTTACTAAAAGAAATAATAATATTATTATTAAAAATTCTTATATATAAGAATATAAGTATTCTAAACTATTAATAGATAGAATCTAAAAAAAAGATAGATATTTTAAATATCTAAAAACTAAATATTATTTTAATAATAATAGTATTTTATATAAAAATATAGATTTATTAATAAAAGAATAGATCGATATAATTCTAAAAGTCGTTAATATAAAAAAACCCGTTTTTATCGAACTATTATAAGAATTAGAAAATTAAATATCTTTAATTAAGTCGTCGTTAGAGATCTAAAAGTCTTATATATAAAAATTAAAAAGTTAGAAATAAAAAGAATACTCGCTTTTATCTCTCTATTCGCGTATATTATTATTATTAAAATCTCTTTATAGAATAAACGCTAATTAAACTTTTATAAAAAAATTATTATATTAATAAAATAGATTAAGATTAATTATTTTTTAAATATTAAAGCTTTAATATTAAGCTTTATAGATATATCTTTTATTAAAATAAATAAGTTATTTAAAATAGTATTAATATAATTCTATAGATTATAATTAATTAATAATAAATTTATCTTTATTTCTAATATTATATATATAATCTTAATAAAACTTATCTTAAAAGATTATATAGAAAAACTTTAATACTTAATTATCTTATTAAAACGATTTAATATTATTCTAGAAATACTATAATTAGAATAATATAACTCTTATATATTCTTTAAATTTAGAATTATTATATTTAATTTAAATTATTATATATTTAACTATTTATTATATAATAAATCTATTATTATCTAAAGTAATAATAAATCTTTAAAAAAGAATTTAAATTATATAATAAAGATTATATTTAAAAAAAAGAATATAATAGAGATCTTTATTTATATCTTTATTAAGATAATTAAGAAATTAAAGAATTAAGTTATTATTATATAGTCTAAAGACTTTAAATAACTTTTTAACTTTATTAATAAGAAAGCGAAGTTTATTACTAATATCGTTATTATTATAATAGAAGATTATAAAAAATTCTTTTATAAACTAAGAAAGAAATCTTTAATTATAAAATAGTTATAAGAATAAAATTTTTATAGTATATTATAAATAGCTAGACGTTTAAAACTTAATTAAAATTAATAAACTTTCCTCTTATCGCTTTATTAATTATAAAATATATCTTAAAAAAGAAATTATTTTATTATTAAAAAGGGCTTATAAGCTCTTTAGAGATTAGATATTAATTATAAAGAAATATATTAATAAGATATTAGAGAAAGACTATATTAGATTAAGTACTTCTCTTTATATAGTATTTATTCTAATTATAAAAAAACTCGATAAGAAACTTAGACTATACGTAAACTATAGAGTTTTTAATATACTTATTATTCTTAATTAAAATATCTCTTTATTAATTAAAGAGACTTTTGCTAAATTATATATAGCGAGAATATATAGCAAATTCGATATTATAGTCGCTTTTAATGAAATTAGAGTAAAAAAGAATTATAAAGAAAAAACTATATTTCTTACTCGATATAGTCTATTCGAATATATAATAATATCTTTCGAGTTATATAATGTCTCTATTACTTTTTAAATATTTATTAATAATATCTTACGCGAATATTTAAATATATTCTATACTATCTATCTAGATAATATTCTTATCTATAATAATATTAAAGATAAATATATTTAATATATAAAAAAGATATTAAAGAAACTTCGATAAGCTAGCCTCTATCTTAATATTAATAAATATAATTTTTATATTATTAAAGTTAAATATTTAGAACTAATTATTATAATAAAAGAAGTAAAAATAAATATAAAAAAAATAAGATTATTACTTAATAGAAGAAACTTAAATATATTAAAGATATATAAGTATTTCTGAAATTCGCTAATTTCTATCGAAAGTTTATTATAAGATATTCTAAAATCGCCGTATCTTTAATGAATTTTATTTATACTTAATAAAAGAAAGACTTTATCTATTTATAGACTTAAGAGTACTCTAAATAATTTACTTTTAAAATACTTAAGAAAGCTTTTATTACTATCTCTATACTTACTTATTTTAATTTAAATAAAAAGATTTAATTAAAAACGAATACGTCTAATTTTATAATTATTATTATTCTATTATAAAAAGATAAAGACGAAGTACTTAGATCTATAATATTTCTCTTTAAGAAGATATCTTCTATAGAGTATAACTACGATATCTATAATAAGGAACTTATAATTATAATATAAGCCTTTAAGAAATAATAAGTAAAGGCCTATGAATTAAATTTATAGAGTTGAATTTTTCTAAGACTATGTTCTTATGATAAGAAGTATTAAAATATCGAAAAGAAATGAAGATAATATGTTAATTAGTAGTGTGAATCTCATATTATCTTCTATCGTAGTAAAATCTTTCGAATAATAAAATAGCTATTAGAGTAAGACATCGAACGATTTTAATTCGTTTAAATATATATTATTCGATATTTCTTCTATAGAGATCTAATTAGCTATAATCGTCGTAGTAAATTCTTCTCTTATAACGTTATTATAGTAATATACTATATTAATATAATAGAGATAATAGATTAAGTTATAGTAGTATTCTTCGCTTACTAAGTAATAATTTAATATAAAATCGTAGAGAGTATATAACGTGGAATCTTAAAGAGCTAAGTCGTATTCTTAACGATAATAGTCTTATTACCGCTTAATTTCTCCGTAATATTCTTCGTAGTATTCTTCGTATTTACCTATTATAATTTCTTCTCTTACTTCTTCTCTTATAGAGTATTAGACTAAGTAGCTAGCTAAATAGCTAATTAAGTAAATAACTAAGTAACTAGCTAATAATCTAACTAAGTAAATTACTAAGCTAATAGAGTATATAATATTAACTAAGCGATTAATCGAGTATCGCTAACTTAAGAGAAGTATATAGAAGAGAACGATGGCTATAAATTTATTCGGGCTCTTTTTAAAAGCTTTTTAACGCGTTTATAAGTAATAGTAAATAGCTATTAAGCTCGCTTATAATCTTAATTACTAATAGTAAGAGCGTTAATAAGAAGTTTAAAAGACGGGTAAAAAGAAATATATATCTTAGATACTTAATAACATTTAAGCGAGAGATATCGAGGGCGAATATACTTATAATTAATAAATTAATAGAATTATAGAAGAAATATAATAAATAGATAGATAAAAGGATTATTATTCGATTTCGAACGCGTTTAATATAACTATAATATTTAAATATTAGTTTAACTTATTAATAGTAGATTAAACTTTATTATTTTTATAGCGTTAGAAAGCGTAAAGCGAGCTTTATAATTTAAGAAATTATAAAGTAACTATATATATCGCAAGCTAAGTACTTTAAAGTATAAAACTTCTATATATAAATTTTTAATAAGAAAACGCGAGAGAACTATCGAGCTAATTTAGTCGATCTAATTAAAGAGCGTAGCGAACTCGAATTAATAATTAACTACATATATAAATTTAAGATTTTCAAGCTTAGTTCTATCTTATTCTATTATATATACTAATATTTTAAGCTAGCTAATACCTCTATCGAGAATTCTATTAAAGTTATTTTAGATTATAAGAACTTATAGTATTTTATATTTTTTAAATAATTTAATTTTTATTAAATAAGATAGACGAAGTTTCTTTCTAAATTTAATTTCTATATTATTTATCGCTTAAAAAAATAAAGTATTAAATCTAATAGTTTTATTCGATAAGTAAGAGATCTATCTAAAAACGAGAATAATAATTATACTCGTTATCGATATTATATAATTCTTAAAAATAATAATCTTAACGAAGATATTAAGAATATTATATATCTTATTACTATACTTTTAGATAATATAAGAGAAAATATTATCTCTCTAATTATAATATTATATAAATTTAATAAATAAGATAATATTAATAATAAGAAGTCTAATAAAGAATTATTATTAGAGATCTCGATAGAGACTTTTTAAGAGGAGTCTATAGAAGAATCGAGAGAAGTCTCTACTATTAATACTTCTAAATTATTATATTAAATAAAAAACGCTTATAATTATAATAATATTATTTAAGAAATTATATAATTAAAGATATCTAGATAGAGAAAGCTACTACTTAAAATAATTAAGAATAATTTCAAGCTAGAATTAAGTAATTATTATCTTTATAATAGATTATTATATATTAATAATAGATTATATATATTAGATATTCTTAAATTATAAATTAAAATTATTAGAGATATTTATAACTCTTTATTTAAAGACTATATTAATAGATTATTAATTTATAATAAATTAAATAAATACTACTATTAACTAAGAATAATGGATTTCATTATCTACTATATTAAGAGCTATTATATTTATAAGAGATCTAAAACTTATAAAGAGGGCAAATAAGATCTTCTTAAATTCCTTCTTATTCTTAAATAATACTAATAAGATATTTCTATTAACTTTATTATATTATTATCTATCTATCTTAGATATAGATATTTCTATTAATATATTATAATAATTATAAATAGACTTAATAAAAAGAAGAAATTCGTTTTTTTAAACTTTTTAGAAGTGAAGATAGTAGTTTAAGTCTTTATCGAATTTATATAGCGAGAGAAAGAATATCTATTTACTATTATCTCGAACTAAGATATTTAATTTACGATATATTTCTAGAGAAGACTATATAAAAGAATTAAAACTAAATCTAAACTTTCTACTATATTTCACCTTAAAACTAATAAATAAATAGAGAACGCTAACGCTACTTTAAAGTAATATCTTAGAATTTATATTAATTATAACTAAGATAATTAAATAAATCTATTATTAATAATAGAGTTCGAAGCTAACTTCGATAAGAACATCTTATTAAGCGTATTATTATTTCTTTTTATTAAAGAATATATTTCTTACTCGAGAATAGAATTCCTTATCTTTTAAGATTAATTCGCTAATTAAAAAGTAAAAAGAGATATTAAATTAGCTAATAAATTTATCGAGAAGATAAATATTATAAGAAATTATCTAAAAAATTAGCTTAAATAATTATAAGCTTTATAAAAGAAGTAAGCTAATTATTATTAACTCTCGATACTAGAATTTAAAGTTAGAGATATAATTATATTTAATAAAAAAAATATTAAAATTATACGTCTTAATAAATTATTAGATTATAAGAATTTCGAATTATTTAAAATTATTAAAGCTTTAAATAACTTCGCTTACGTATTAAAAGTCTCGACTTCTATAAATAATATTTACTTTATCTTTTATTTATAACTATTATATCTTAATAATAGCGACTTACTATTAGAATAAATCGAGCTTTCATCGCCTTCTATCGATATTAATAAAGAAAATAAAATTTATAATATTAAAGAAATAGTTTAATTTAAACTAAATAAATAAAAAAATGATTTCTTAACTAGTAAGAGAGAATATCTAATATATAAAATTAGATATAGAGGCCTTGAGATAGAGAAAAATCTATTCTAATAATTATTTACGAATATAATAAAATATTTAAATCTAATAGTAGACTTTCATTATTATTATCTCGAGATTATTAGCTTTTATTTATTATTTAAAAAACCTTTAAAATAATTTTCTTTATTAGCGCTATTAATCTATAGTAACTATATTAACTTATAAAAAGATCTCGATATCGTAATAAAATACTAAGTTAATATATTTAAGAATATTACTTCGTATATATCTAGATATACTTCTTATGAGATCGATATCTACTATATAGTAGTTATCGCTAAGACTTTAAAATTAAAGAGAGAGATAATGTTACGATTTTAATAATCTTACGATCTTACTTACTTATATTATAACTTAATTAGACTTAGCGTGCTAAGACCTTTTAATCTTTCTATCTTACTATAAAGCTTATACTTATAATAATTCTATATAGATAGTATTCTCTTTATACTATAATATAGAGTTATTATATATATTATTAAGTCTCTAATACTTAGTCTATATAACTCTATCTCATTTAAGCTTCTTCTAAGCTAAATCTCTCTTCTATCTTTTAATCTTATTAAGTATAATCTTATATTTCTTTATCTTCTCTTCTCTTATAATTATTCTTTTAATTATAAAAACGATTATCTCGCTAAGCTTCGCGTCGATTAATAAAGTTTCTAAGATTAGAGTTTTAGGGGCTAAAGTTATTAGAGTATTAACTACTAATATAAAAATAGATATAGCGATTACTTCTTTATCTACTTCGAAATCTTCTTAAAATAATATAACGTCTCTTTTATAATTAAGTATAGTTATTATATTATCCTTCTTCTTTAACTATATTATTTATCTTTTAAAATCTATTTCTAACTCTTATTAACGATTTTCGCCTTTTAATTTATAGATAGTAATCTCTTTTATTTATTAATTAATAGTAATAGTCTAATTATTCTTTATCTTGCTATTTTCTATAATTTCTTAATTCTTCTTTTATTTATATCTCTTCTTAATAAGATTATATATCTTTTACGAGATATTTTTAAATAGATATTCTCTTCTAACTATAATCTAAAAGTCGATATTAACGATATTCTAAAAATTCTATACTCCGTCTTTAATATTATAGCTATTTTTTCTATTAATATATTTATTAACTAATATTATATATTCTTTCTCTATAAGATTTAAGTTTTTAAATATCGCTTTTCTCTTCTTTAGCTAACTACTTTCTATTAACTCTTATACTTTTAAAGATATATATAAGAATTCTTTTCGCTTACGTAACTATAATAAGAGAGATATTTTATATACGCGTATATCTGCAAATCTGAAAAGTTCCTTTCCGCACGATTTCCGCCGAGTTCGCACTATAAGTACGATTTAGTCTATTTAGTAGACTTTATCTATATCTAACTCTTTTCGTTAGTTCTATTAGTTTAGTAACTTTAAAAATTTTTAGCAACTTTAAAATTTTTATATAATATATTCTAATATACTCTAATAAATATTATAATTCTATATATATATAATATTAATATATATTATTATTAATATACGTATTATTATACGCTATATTAAAGTATTATCTACGTAATTAATTTTATTAAATTATTTAATTTCGTAGTCAAATTTAAGTTAGCGTTAATACTCGTCGTTATAAAATCTTATCATCACAACGTCGATTATTAAAACTTTTCTTTTTTTATACGTATTACTATTAAACTAATAGAACTAATAAAAAAGATTAGAATAGTTATTAAATCGGCGGAATTTAGATAGATTCTAATTAGATTTACTAATTTAACGAATTTTATAATTTCCGCGATATACGCGCGATTAGCAATTTCAAATTTTATAGAAACTTTTTAGATTTATAGATATATAGTAATATTAATAAAGTAATCGTTTAATAGAGAGTATATAAAATTATTATCGTCGTAGTTAGAAGGCTTTTTAAATCTCGATAAAGATATATTATAGTAATTATTTTAATTAGAAGAAGAAAACTCTTATAAATTATAGATATATTAATATTCTTATAAAGAAGAAATAGATAAGAGAGTAATACTTTTTAGAAGTTGAGAATTTAATTATTAACTCTCTTAATAATAAGACGATTAAGATCGCTAATACTCTAAGAAGTACGACGATTAAAGCTATTAATAGATCTATATCGAATTAATATAGTTAATAAATCTTTAAGCTATTTAATAGACTTCTTAAGAGGCGATAAGAGAATATAAGAAGAAGATTAAATAGCTATATATTTATTACTTATATTATAACTATATTAACTTTTTTCTAACTTTTTTAACTAAGCTTATATTCTAGTTTTATAACTACGCTAACTACTATATAGAGATTTCTATTAATTAAAAGTCTTTAATATAATCTTTATATACGTTTTAAAGACTTTAAAACGTATATAAAGCTATAGTCAAGTATATAGTATAAGGTATAAAGATTACTTAATATGGCTACGGTGGAGTTGAAAACTAGCCTTATGTAGTTAAAATATCGTCTTCAAAATCTTTGCTGACCCTATCTAAAGCAAGCTTTCCAATTAGAAAGACAGAAATGGATTTCGGGCTTCGGATCCACGCTAACCTACCACCTACGGAGGTAACTCCGGCACTAGATCGTTAAATCCGAACCGGAAGAATCAAGGAAGCAAACAACCGTTGCACAAGAACATTGGAACCCAATGGGCACTGCTACTGCTCTACATGAGTTTCCAAAACAAACATACAAAGAATGATAGGAAAACAACGGGTACCAACAATATGACGCGTGCAGCAGAACTTGCCAGCAGCCGAGAAGGCCTCCTTGACCATGAAGCTGCCAGGCCTTATCGCCGTTCACTTGGTAGCGACCGTTCCTCATCCGAGCTGGATCTTGACGAGCTACCACCGCCGCGGTCAAGAGGTGGATGGTCACCATCACCATCAAGAGGAAAGAAAAGCAATAAGGAAAAGGAAAAGGGATACCCGGGACTGCCCAAGGCAAAGAGGAAGGGAGGATTGCTCCGGAAGACAACATGTCTGCTGATCATGTCGATACTGTTAGGGGGGCTGCTAGGTCTGATAGCAATGGCGATATGGGTATGGAGAAAAGCCATCCCGCTAGATGGGCAGTCACCGCCCTGGTACCCGTCGCCAAAGGGGGGGACCCTAGCACCTTGGGAGGAAAGTTACAAGAAAGCGGCTGCTATGGTCAGCAAGATGTCACTACCCGAGAAGGTGAATATCACGACAGGGACTGGCTGGTCACAGGACTTGTGTGTTGGCAATACTGCACCTGCGAACGGCGTGGGCTTCCCTCCGCTTTGTCTACAAGACGGACCCCTCGGTATCCGTCTCGCAGACCACGCCACTGCTTGGCCAGCCGGTATCACCGTCGGAGCCACATGGAACAAAGACTTGATCTACAAAAGAGGAAGAGCGCTAGGTCTTGAGCATCGGCTAAAAGGCGTGAATGTGTTGCTGGGGCCCTCGATGGGACCACTAGGACGAATGCCCGCTGGCGGGAGAAATTGGGAAGGCTTTGGTTCGGACCCCGTGCTGCAAGGCATTGCGTCTGCCCAGACTATCAAGGGTATCCAAGATGAAGGAGTAATGGCCACGGCAAAACACTACGTCGCGAACGAGCAGGAGCATTTCCGACAGGCTAACGAGTGGTTGACGCCGCACGCCATATCCTCCAACATTGATGACCGAGCTTTGCACGAAGTATACTTGTGGCCCTTTGCCGACAGCATTAGAGTTGGTGTTGCAAGCGTAATGTGCAGCTACAATATGGTCAACAATTCTTATGCTTGTGGGAACAGCAAGCTGTTGAACGGCATACTAAAGGATGAACTGGGCTTCCAAGGGTTCGTGCAGTCCGATTGGTTAGCTCAACGAAGCGGAGTAGCCAGTGCCTTAGCCGGTCTTGATATGACGATGCCTGGAGATGGTCTCTATTGGATGGACGGAGATTCTTTATTTGGTCCCCACCTCACTCGATCGGTTCTCAACGGCTCTTTGCCCGTTGAGAGGTTGGATGACATGGCTACACGTGTTGTGGCTGCCTGGTATCAACTCGGCCAAGACGACAAGGCCCGCTGGCCGAATCTTCCTCCTGAAGGTGATGGTAGACCAAACTTCTCATCTTGGACAAATGACAAGGTCGGAAAGATCCACCCTGGTAGCGATGATCCCACGACAGCGGTGGTCAATCAATTCATCGATGTTCAGGGGCAAGGCAAGGACTTTCACGGGCGTCTGGCTCAACAAGTCGCCGCCGAGGGCACTATCCTCGTCAAGAATGAGAACAACGTCTTGCCACTAGATCCTAAAGGCTGGACTGACCAGTATCAGCCCCACGGTACTGGTAAGTACAAGGTCGGAGTCTTCGGCGAAGACGCAGGATCTAATCCAAATGGGCCTAATGATTGTCCCGACCGGGCCTGTAATGTCGGTACTCTAGCTTCGGGGTGGGGCAGCGGTGCCGTGGAATTCCCATATCTAGTTCCACCAATCGAAGCATTGGAATCCACCTTCGACCTTGGCTCTGTTGATATTACGGCGACATTGACAAATGACCTGCCCAAGAATTGGCACTCCGGTCAAGACCTTTGTTTAGTGTTTATCAATTCAGATGCAGGTGAAGGCTACATCCAATGGAACGGGATCACGGACAGAAATGACCTGTACCCTCAAAAAGGTGGAGATGAACTTGTCAAGAAGGTCGCCACAGAGTGCTTGCAAACGGTTGTGGTTGTCCATGCCGTCGGCCCTGTCGTTCTCGAACGTTGGATCGATCTTCCCAATGTCAAAGCTGTCATCCTTGCCAATCTTCCCGGCGAAGAAAGCGGTAACGCCATTGCCGACGTTCTGTTTGGCCGAGTGGACGCGAGTGGACGACTACCCTACACTGTGGGTAAATCCATGTCCGAGTACGGCCCTGGCGGACAGGTCATGTACAAACCCAATGGTCTCGCACCTCAGCAAGACTTTAAAGAAGGCCTGCTCATTGACTACCGACATTTCGACAAACAGTCCATCACCCCACGCTACGAATTCGGCTTCGGCCTCTCATACACTACTTTTACATTCTCAAACCTCGCTCTCACAACGCTGAAACCCAAATCGCCCTTCCCTTCGCCGCGCCCTGAGGGAACAATTCTACCTCCCACATATTCAACCGACATCCCTGACCCATCATCTGCACTGTTCCCAAAAATCTTCTGGAAGCTGCACAAACGCATATACCCCTACATTGACTCTACTAAAGAAATCAAAACCGGCTCTTACCCCTATCCGACTGGTTACAACGACCAGCAAGTCCCGTCTCCCGCTGGCGGTGGCGAAGGCGGTAATCCTTCCCTTTATGAAGAACATATCTTAGTCTCGATCGACTTGAAGAACACGGGCCCCCGCACGGGAAAGCAAGTCGTGCAGGTCTACGTCTCGTTCCCTGAAGATGTGATCGACTCTAGCACGGGAAGCAAAATCGAGTTTCCCGTGAGAGTACTCAGGGGCTTTGAGAAAGTGGAGCTCGCTGCAGGAGACACGACGAGAGTGGAAGTCCGCCTAACAAGAAGGGACTTGAGCTATTGGAGCGTCGGCTACCAGAATTGGGTTATTCCCGACGGTGATATTGTCGTCGCAGTTGGGGCGAGTTCGAGAGATTTGCCGTTGAGCGGGACTTGGTAGGGTCATGAAGCATATGTTTGTTCTGGGTCTGCGTCGGCAAAGTGCGGTATCTGTCTAGTCGTTTGAGCAGCATAACAATTAATGGAACAGTACTTGAGCATTTTTACCTGGGACTTGGAGAGTTGCCCGTTTTAGCCAAGGTCTAAAATGCTTCCCAGGATGAACGTGCTTTGATTGAGGGGAATGATGCCCAGAAATATAATAGTTTTTCATCTCCAAATCTACACACTTTAGCACTTCGTTCTTGAATCTGGACGTGCTGTGACTGATGGGACTGCTGTCCAAAATCGCTTACCACTCTTCAGATATGACTGCATAATGCAGCGCTGTTCCCCAAAAAGCCTGAGCTCCTAGCTTACCCAGTTGACTTGCGAAGCATAGACGGGTTCAGATATATCTTCGTTCAGGGGACAAACGCTCTGAAACCACATGTGTGTGCATTACCAAACGGTTAGAGCCTTGCCTTTCTTCCTTGCTAGCTGAAAATGCCGTTGCGTAGCTCTAATTGAATCGACTCTGAATCACACGTGCGTTTTCCTTGCTGGACCCGCATACGTATCTGCAACGGGAGTGACACGAGCACCAAGTCATCCCAGAGCATACATCATGACAATGCTCGGTGCACATTGGTACGCCCCCCCCCCGTCTTTCTCATCGCCGAATCCACCCACCCACCTACCAACTCCCCCCCTCCCACTCCGGCCGCCGAACCGGCTCATCCCCATCCTCGTCCTCAGACCCAAACTCCATCCCATCCAACACCCCCTCCACCACCGCCCCAACCGCCCCGTTCCGACCCCTCGGCACCCAAACCCACTCCACCGTCCCCGCCCGCAGCACCTCCCCCTCCAGCAGCAGCGCCCGCTCGATCAGATCCCGGTCCGCCACCTCCCGGCCCCGGCGGGTCCGGAACCCGTTGCGCGCCCACTTCCAGCACCACTGCGTCATGCAGCCCAGGGCGTACTTCGAGTCGGTGTGGATCGTGACGTCCACGCGCGGGCGCGGACCGGGGCCCGGGCGCGGTTGCAGCGTTTTGAGCCGCGCTTGCTGCAGGGCGAGGATGATGGCGGATAGTTGGGCGCGTTGGGGCGTGGGTGGTGGGGATGGGGGGAGCTGGTGGGTTTGGGTGGTGCGGCGGCCGTATTTGTTGGTCATGGTTACGGCGGCGGCGGCGATGGGGCCGCGTTGGCTGGTGGGGCGGCAGCTGCCGCTGGCGTGGAGGGTCATGGTGTAGGGCATGGTGGGCGCGGAGGAGGGTGGTCTTGGAAGTCGATGGGTGAGGTTTGGGGGCGATGAGGGTACTCGGTATTGCTTGTGGGGTTGGCTGGTTCGGGGGAAGTGAGCTGCTGTTCTGAAAGGTGCGGAACGAATGGCACGGTTACTGGGAGTTTGGTTGAAGATGCGTAGCGAGCGTGATCTTCCTCTGCAGCGTCTTGATAAGCGAGATCGGTATCACGGCGGGCAGTCTTTGAAAACAGTCAGAATTGGAGTTCCTTCTTAAAAGGCAAGAACCGAGGAATGAGACATCTTGAAGTGGTATGAGAGCTTTTTGCTTCCAATCATGTCTCGTGGTGGGTAGAGTGGTCCAGAATAGGAACAGATTACGCCAATAACAAACATACCGTCCTTTAAGTTATTTAAAGACCCCAGAGATGTTCGTGTGATGGAATGTCAGTTTGTGTCCGTCTGGGATAGAAAAATAGAGCCCGTATTGTTTTCGGAGCCATGTCGACGCTATGAGTCTCCCGTCCCCAACCCCCAAGGTCTGATATGTGTTGAAGACAAAGTGGTCGTGCTAGGGACATTGCATGTTCGCCACGCCGGTATTGGCAATACGATGGTGTTTAATCCCCATCAAGGCCAATCGGCAGAACTATACGCAACACTTTGCACTCTCCAGTAGAGATGATCTCTGACATGTTTTTAATCTTCATCTTATGATTGGAAATTCCGCTGTCAGCTGTTGAGGCAGTAATGAGAGGTATCAATGCATACGGGTGCTTGTGCAGTAACACGAATAGATCTTCCGAGCACTAATTCCATCTGCCTGCTCATGATGAAGCAGATTATGGGGTTTCAAACTTTCCAAAGGGATGAGATGATTGTCTCCTGAGCGGCATCCAAGGACTGAGATGCTCTTTTGACCCATAACTCTCCTTACGCTGTAGAATCTGACCCGACCCGACTCTTGACTGCGCATTTGGCTTGACGCTGATGATTGGTGATGGCTGAGGTGTAGGTAAGGTTCAATCCAGTCTAATCACGTCAAATGAATTAAGCGGCGCCAAAAGCCAGAGACGGATAACCCCGCCAAGCCGCGCCCTCGAGTGTTATCTACGTGCTCGGCCATAGGCAAACTTGCACATGGTTCAGACCATGATTAGGGCTTAGGTCTACACCCATCTTTGTGATTTACTCCATTCACAATGAACCCACAGCTCAGGGCAGAGGAGACAATATCCATATATCTCCGAGGAGCAACAACACTTTTGATTAGTCGTTTGTGACTGATTCAGACATCGGCATCTATGTATGCCTATTTTTATCTCTAGTAGGGAAGCGATAAGTATACACCCCTATTTGATAGGTTGACGACTCCTCTCGAAATCGGGTTAGCGGCGAGTACAGCTTCAATGGGCACCAATCTACCTACCCCACTGGTAGCCTTGTACTCAAATTGTCCATCCCACTCTAACATAAAGAGTAAGAGCCTTGGATCTCCGAGAGATTCATCATGGATCCTCTCTCCGTCAGCACAACCGGCGCGAATCTCGTGACAACCTGCACAAAAGCAGCTACTCTATGCAACACACTCATCGGCAAGTACAAGAACGCACCGACAACATTGGCCTCTATCCGAAGCGAATGTACCACCGTCAAAGCTGGACTGTCACATGTGTACCTTTCTTGATCAATCGGGACACGGAATCATTTTCATCCCATCTGCACCCTCAAAGACCATTGGCGGAGACCTTGGATGTCGCTATAACAGGATGCACAGTGACGTTCTCACTTCTTGATTGTGAGTTGCAGAACATTTGAGACTGCTAGCAGGCTGGCATTGTTGTTCAAGCTGAAAGAAATTGGAAGACCTTGATGGCTGCGAATTGATGTGATATAGACGGCATGTCATCGCTTCGAGATCTTGTTCTCTGGCTGAGTCAGGAGCGTCTGGTCGTATTGGGAACCGTACAGCGCCACAGTCGCCGCGATATGCATTCGAGAAGGCGGTCGAGAGGAACTCGGTCTGGATAGACTTGTAGTACGTTCGATTCGGGATAGGCCGTGTTGAGTCTTTTCGTGTCCATCATGGACAGGGATCGCGGACAACCTTTTGTATCTGACGAGAGGTGCTTTGGTTTCACCTAGACCCGAATTAGGCTAGTACAAACAGGGAGGTCGGCCTGGGGCAGCTGCTTGTTAAAAGCAATAATAATTTATTAGGGGCTATCAAAGTTACTTCTACTTATGAAATAAGTCACTTATTTACCCCTGCAGCCCTATTTCAGCCCTATGATAAGTAGAAAAAAAACGACTTTTGAATAGCAACTCCGGACCTGCTATTCAACTCCATAAGCTACTTATTGCGTATTCTATTACACGTTCTAGAGTAGCCTTCTATACATATAACACACCATCTCTTGCCAAGCCTGATCCTACAGGCGTTATAGCTAGAAAAGAAGCCTAAACGCGCCTTGACAGACGCCTACATTAGCTATCTACTTACCACTACGGCGGAAGTGAAAGTTATAATAACTGCGGTGAGGTATAATCGTTGTAATGACTTTAAGAGATGTTTTATGTGCAATAGCTTTGACAATAATGGCTTTGAGAGATGTTTTATGTAGCCATAGGCCGAGGGTGGGTGATAAAAGTCTCTACCGACTTTTGGTGGGGGCTGCGGGAGAAAGTCGGCCACGGTACTACTATTACGAGGCTATTTAAGAAGAAGAAGAAATAGTTACTATCTATAAGTAGAAATGATTAGGGTGCTATCAAAGAACTAGTAGCTTATTGCATTTTTGACTAGAAGAAGTAGAAGTAACTTTGATAGCCCTTATTGTGGGTTAGACTCCGAAAGGGAGGTCGGGGAGTGCGTAAAATGGCTATTAGTTGAACCATTTCTTGGCATTACGAGTACTCTAGGTCCTGTCGCGCCAAGGCATCGACGTAAAACCAGCTCCTTATCACTGCGACTCAAATGCTGCTAAAGAATGAGGGATAAGACGGGTTTCGATGTACAAAGCTACGAAACTTCAGCTAAGCTGCTAAATGCTTGCAGTCTTGAGTCATGTCGCTCGAAAGGCAATCTTTTTTGGTTCTCTTTACATTATAGTGAATTAGTAGCTCAAACCCGAGTCTTTTGTTAGCAATGACTTACTAAATATTTTTGCGACTCCAAAGTCATTAGAATTTGTCCACTCTGACTTGTAGTTGTAGAATTGAAACTCTCGGTGTGCGCGAAATAAACTGCAGAGTGGCTAAATTTTGCGCCAGAGAATCAAGTACATTTTCTATGATAACTACACTATTAATGACCTGTCATCCCTCCTTCAAGACGTATTACGTCTAGAAGTCTCTTAGGCATACTTTCTACCAGCTCATTAATCCACTTTTGACTAATGTTATCCCAGCCTTCCTGTAGAATTTCCATAAGAGACTGCTCGTCCCAATGAGGATGCTTTCTCTATGTCGTGCCGACCTTCTGGGGGTTCTAGGAGGATCTTGACCCTTGCGTGTACCCATAATTATGATATTATGACTGTGTGGAATATGTGGAATACAATTGGGAGTAGATTTGGTAGAAATTTGGCGCGGGGAAAATTAGCCCCCTCTGCAGTTTATTTCGCGCACCCCGAGAAACTGTTGTTATTTCGAGAATTAAGAGACGTAGCGAAGACGCCATGTGTAGAAGGTTTGCCGAAGCAGTTTACGCGGCTTACTAGTTGTAGTACGGAGGTTGCCACCGAAAGTCCTGAACATACGCTAAAACCCTTGGCATTCTTGGCATTTCTAGTATTTTGATAAATTTCTTGAATAGCTTCATAATCTACATACGATGTTTTATATAATTATGTATGTACTGATTTGCTCGATCAGCTGAATTATAGGGCCGCTTATCCCCTCCTTTACGGCCTTTCCAATACTCGTTACCGCCTCGTAAACGAATAACTTCGGCAATATGTCTAGGCATACGCTGCTATCGCTACTGTGCACACAGTAATATCGCAATTGCATACCCCGTATGCATGCAGTAATATCGCTACTATGTACTTTATATGCATGCACTCCATATATATAGTATTGATGTCGCTACTATGCAAAGCATTGATATTCAAGATATTCAAGATATTTGCTAAGAATGCCAAGGGTTTTGAAGCCCTAACCCTAATGTTCAGGACTTTCGGTGGCAACCTCCGTAGTCCCCCACGGAATTTGACGAATATAAGCTAAAATAGCCGCAGAATAAAACTGGATGCCCGGGTGGCACAATGTAAATTGCCCTTTCTAGTTTCTTCTGATGTCGGTACTAACAATTTCAGTGGCTAGCGCGTGAGACTTTTACCACAGCGTACAATCTCAAGGTTGAGGGTTCGAGCCCCTCCTCGGGCGACAAATTTTTTTGTATTTTTGATGCTTCATTCCCGTTCCGCATGGCTTTGAACGTCTGTTTTTGATGAATGAGGGAGTGAGCACATTGTCATAGGTATGCGGCTATTTCCCTGCCACGCCGGTTATGCGCGTGGCCCCTTTGATTTAACCGGGATTCAGCAGGTGCACTGCCAGATCCATTTTTCCCCCTCCCTCCCTCTTGCGTCTACGAGCATATGACTACGGCGTGATCATGATAGGATCCAAGACTCGGCCGTAATATCCGTGCAAAGGCTCGCATGAGGTGACAAGGTCTTATTGGACCAATCTTGAGATCTCAACCCCATCTAGTAACCACTCCGCAGTAGGCTCCCGACAGTCACGGCGAGATGCAAAGACATGCCCTACAGGCGCTTTTCGATTTGGACACGCTCCTTCTGTTGGTTGAAGTCATCGGAGAGTCGCAGCAGCACACATCTCCACGGAGCCGTTGTCTAATATCACATTGGTTGGCACTTCCGGCCTACAAATGAGACGCTCAACAGAATGATCCCTATAATTGTCAACTTCTTTTAAAATAAAAGTCATATCTAAGAATCCCACTTCTATCTCCAACGTCTGGTTTGGTCAGGACCAATACTAGCGTTAAGCCCTGCATTCGCTTAATGGTGACTTGCAGAGGCCATGCAGATCTCTTAGCGCTGTCAACCCGACGCCGCGAACCCCAGATGATCGCGCCAAGGCCAGCTCCCCTCCCCTCGGCGCACAAACAGCACACACACGATAGTCATCTTTCTTTCTTTCTGACAGCGTATTGATTGACGACAACAACCTGGTTCATTTGCAGCTTTGCACGCTTGTTCAATCCCATGGCAACGATCACAATTCCTTCCCCGTCAGCTTTCCTTCGATCCCCCGGCAGCACACCTGCGCCCACGCACACGGCCAAGGTCTCCGTCAAGGCTTCTTCCAAAAAGAAGTCAGCGGTGGCAAAGCACAGTCGCAAGTCTGCAACGCACGCAAATGCTCATTCGAAGCCTAAACAAACAAAGAGTCGCGATGGCAAGTGTTCCAGCAGCACCGTGGTCTTATCTTAGCTGTACAGGTTCTCCAACCGCTAACAGTCGCCATAGGATGTAGGACCTGCAAGGAAAAACGGTTGAAGTGTGACGAAACCAAGCCCGTCTGCCAACAATGCGATAAGAAGGGTGTCCAGTGCGAGGGATATGAAAAGGTTCTGAAATGGCGCCCTCAAGAGGATACGTTCAGGACCAAGCCTACATCCCCAAGGCCAAGAAAGAGTAGGTTGTGCAGCTCCTTAGCATCGCGACAATGACTGACAACTTCAGAATCCGTCACCTCAACCAGCTCCCGCTCTCTCCTGCCTCCTGTCCCCTTTCTACCGCCAGAATCCTCCGGGTCACCCACCAGCAATGACTTCCCACCCGTCCTCCCCGACTATCCCACACCACCACAGTCGGCAGTCTCTCTCGTCTCCCAGCTTATGCATACATCGCATCCCGAGCCGCCCATCCTCCCTTTCCAAACTACACACGCTCACGAGGAGTTTTCTATGTTGCAAAACCGTCTGAAGACAGAGAACAGCTTTCCTAGCTCCACACCCAGTCTCATCAACGATGGCTTCGATGATGAAGTACCTCCTCAATCGGCAACGACAGCACCATCAACTATTTGGTCCGACAACTCTCCCAAGCTGGAGAATCTCTTACTACCTGGCACAGATCTCAACGCTAGGCCTTCTGACTACATGGACTACGAACCTACACACATATACCGACCCAGCGGCTTTCCGAGCACTCCCCGCTTACAGACCTATCCATCCTCAGGTTCAGAGGACGACGTGGAAGAGATCATGCGAGAGCCGGAGCCCCCAGATGCTTGGGCCATGGCATTCCCATCACCAGTATTCTCCGACTCCTCCTCCTCGTCCGACGGCTTCCGCTTCGACATGCTCTCTGCAGCCATCTACGGCCAGCCAAGACTACACCCTGACAGCGAAGAAATGCTCACGCTGCGCTTCGACACCCAAACGTGTGGCATACTTTCAATAAAGGATGGGCCGACCGAGAACCCATGGAGGATGAAGCTTTGGCCGATGGCGAGAGAGTCACCGGCGCTACGATATGCTATCAATGCCATGACAGCATTCCACGCGTCGAAGGAGAAGCCGTCTTTAAGAATCAGGGGTATGCAAGATTTTGGCCAGAGTCTCAAACTTTTGTCAGCTGAGATCCAAGATACACGTATAGACATTTCGCTCGCTACAACACTTGTCTTGGCGTTCGCTGAGTCCTGGGACCAGCTGATATCTACGGGAATTACGCATCTACGAGGAGCCAAAAAATTGGTCAGTGAGGCACTGATCAACCACAGACAGGGCTCAATGCACCCTGAAGCCGAGGCGCGGCTTAGTTTTTTATGTAGAACGTGGGTGTATATGGATGTCATCGCTCGCCTGACTTCTCTCGACGGTGATGAATCCGAAGACTTTGACACCGTTCTCAGCCCTCTGTGCGGACCATCAGCTCCCAATCAAGGCATTGATCCATTGATGGGCTGTGCCAGTACGCTATTTCCACTTATCGGTCGTGTTGCGAACCTCATCCGAAAAGTGCGCACGTCGGGGGAGAATTCTTTGCCAATGGTCTCTCAGGCCAGCGAACTAAAGGACTCCATCGAAAAGTGGGAAGCCCCGGTGATGTTTGAAGCACCAGAAGACCAGTCGACGGAGATCAAACACAGCCAACGAACGGCAGAAGCATACCGTTGGGCCACCCTTCTGTACCTTCACCAAGCGGTTCCGGAGATTTACTCTGGGTCAGTGACTGAACTAATAGCTGCGATGGCGAAAGAAGTCTTGAACCACCTCGCTAACGTCCCGCCCACTTCACGAGCGGTCATCATTCACATCTTTCCTCTCTTAGCCGCTAGCTGCGAGGTCATTGGTGCAGAAGACCGCAAATGGGTGGCAGATCGATGGGAGGCGATGATGGCACGTATGAATATACAGAACCTCGACAAATGCTGGATCGTCGTCAAGGAAGTCTGGGAGCGTCGCGACAACCGTGAACAAGAGCGGCGCCGACAACGACATCGAGCTGCTGCTGATCATTTGCTGACAGGTTATATGCCTACCAAATGTATGAAGAGGAAATCAAGCTCTGGGGATGATAACGTCCATGATGCCAACTCAAATGATGGGAGTACACGTAGAGTAACACAGAACACGAGGCCCTCACCGTCGAGCAGGTCAAGATCTGGCATGCTCCGCAAAGATTCGTCAGGTACCGCACCAGGAGGTCTCGATTACGAATTGACGGTCCGCGGGGACTTGCACTGGGCCGGTGTGATGAAGGATTGGAAGTGGGAAGGTGAGTTGTATAATCTGTGGTATTGCCTATGGATAGCTGACAGAATCCAGTCCTTCTCGGATAGGGACCCATAATGTGACACTCTCTTTTCTTTCTTGCTCTTTACTTCTCATATCCTTCGCATGTTGGTGTCATATCTTATGATTTGCTTGACTTTACAACGCTCTGCTGTAACGTTGTTCAGCGAACGACGATTTTGGTTGCTTTGACCTTCTCGCCGGGCTTCTGGATTTTCTCCATTCTTTATAGCAAGGCGCTCTGGCGAACGGATGGGCAATTCCGCGCTCCTCCAGGGGTTGTGCCGAAGGGTGTGGGATGCTGACTGGAGCTATAGACTACTTTCAGCTACCATTCATGTCAATCTACCTTTAAGTATGAATCAAACCTCAACGGGCCAATGTGGTCCCTCTTCCTTGATGTACTGTGGTATCTCAACCGAGCATCTAAAACCAATCGAGTCTAGTCAAGACTGAGCGGACAGGATAGTCTTGCTGAATAGAGGCTGCAGATGGAATTTTCCCAGAAGTGGGGAGACTGGCATAAAGGACCCCGCAAGAGTAATGTAATTATCGCCTTGTTCCCGAGGCTTGGCACGTCTTATCGATAAGCCTCGACCTTTCCATATGAGGAAATAATATCCCCCATCCAACTTTTTTGCGTCCTTCGCTAGCTATTCGTGAGCCTGATATGATTCTCCAATTGTATCGGTGGATGGTATCGCTATCTGCGAGTCATTGTTTCAGCTATGCCAGATGTCCTCCGACCATTGATCATGCACTGGCCCGCGGGAAAGCTCAAGACCCTGTTTCCTGGTGGCACCCACGCACTGTTCCTCATGCAGTCAACCATTCCCCTGGTGCACTGAAGCTCCTTCTCGAGAGAGCATTGGTCTTCTGTCGCTGTACAGCATCGACCGTCGTTTCTGGCAATCTTATCACCACACCACGTCCCATATCGTATCATTGGCATTGATTGATTCATTGACGCCGCAGCACACCATCTCAAGCACAAATAAGTACGCAATTGACCCCTCCCATCATCTCCACCCCCATCCAAGCCAAACCTCAACAGCCCAACCCTCAAACTTTACCTGTATAGATCAGCTAACATCAATGGGTTCCCTCCTCAGCACCGTCAAGCAAAAGACCTCTCCTTCCACAACCGAAAAGACCACAGCTTCCACCATGGCTTCCTCCACCCCCGAGACCTTCAAGCATTACGCCAACGCACAAACCGACTTCACAAAGACACTGCCCCTAATCGGGAACGAGAATGCGTTCTTGGGCGACATCTTCTCCTCGTACGTCTCTCCTTCCCATCCGCTACTCCCCACGACTTCTTTCATCTAGGAGTCCCCCTTCTCCCACCCATCATCAGAACCTCACTTGCTGACCCCACTCTCCCCTCACAGTGACCGCAAAGACAACCCCATCTCCTCCGGCTTCTACCGTCTCGACCCCGGCACCCCGCTCGTCTACACCTATACCTACGACGAGATGAAGATCATTGTGGACGGTGACTTTGAAATTTCGGATCAGAGCGGCCAGAGTGTCAAGGCGACGAAGGGCGATGTGTTCTTCTTTCCCAAGGGGAGTGTGATCACGTTCAAGACGGAGAAGGGGGGACTGGGGTTTTATTGCGGGCAGAGGGGGAAGGATACCGCTTAGGTTGGAGGTGAAGGGGGGAGGGGAATCTTGGAGGGAAGTCATATGGCAATGAAGTGTTTTTGGATGTTTGGCAGGGTACAAGAGCGATGCTGTTGGTACTGCTATCTAGCTTACACCAACACTAAAATCTGGTCAGAGGGCCCGTACCGAAAAGCTTGGGTAGCCGTTCAACGTTATAACCCCAACACTTGAAACTTGAATGGCTCCGGCCGTGACCCATGCTCGAGACGCTGGATATTGGAGTAGTCGAGTACCTTTGCATCGTTCGAATTCCCCGCAAGGCGCTAAGCGTAAGCCTCGTGCCTCCGTCGAATGAGAGCTGTATTTAGTTCATCAGCCTTCTAGGCGTCAATTGACAACGGAGAATATTTCAAGACGACGATTAGACGCCGTAGCCGAAAAGCGGCGTGCGTGCCTACCGAGAGAGAGAATCAACTCACTGTGGAGTACGGACCACAGCCTACTTACTCCTCTTAATCAATATACTTACAGTTCGAAGTTTAAGATAAATATCGAATTTTTTAATATACTTATAGAATTTCGATTTTACGTAAAAGTAAATAGATATTAACATCGCGTTAATAATTTAGCGCGAACTAAGATATTAATCTAGTTTCTACTTTCTTTTCTTTTTATTATTTCTATAATATTCTTTAAAGACTTATTATAGCGAATAATAGAATCTTATTAATATCTTATTCTACTTATTCTTATATACGTTTCTATTATTAACTATATTAACTATTAATTTAAAAGCTATTAATTTTATAATAAAATTAATAAATTATAAATTTAATATTATCTTTTATTTACTTTCTTATAATAAAATATTATTATTATATTTATTAAATAGAAAATAGTAATAAACGAGTTAAATAGCTTATAGAAATAAATTAATAAATTAATAAAATCTTAAAAAGAAAAGAGTAAATATTTAATAAGTATAAGAATATACTTTATTAATAATTAGCTAGCGAACGTAGATTATTAAAGACGTAAAGTCGATATAAATTTTAATAGTATATTAATAATATAAAGTAAATATATTATTAAATTAAACTTTAAAAGAGATTTTAATATTACTATATAGAATATCGACGTAATAATATATATATTATTAAAACTCTATAGTAGTATTAAATTAAATAAATATCTTTACTTCTAGATCTTAATTTCTAAATATTTAAATAAATAAAACGCTTATTAAAAAATCTTTAAACTCTAATAGAGATATAAGAGAAAGAAGTTAATTTATAATAACGTCGTTTTAATATCGTTAAAATAATAATAATACGCGTTATAGTCGCGTTACTAACGTATTATATAATAATATTTAAATTATTCTTAAGTCTTTATCGCTATTATAATATTAATTAATAGTAATTAATAATAAGATATAGCGCTTAATAATCGCGTTTTTATAATATTAATTTATAGTCTCTATAGTAAATAAATATCTAATTAGAAATCTTTAAATTAAATCTTTTATTATTATTACGATTTTAATTATCTTACTTATATTATAATCTAATTAAACTTAACGTATTAAGATCTTTTAATCTTTTTATTCTATTATAAAATCTATACTTATAACTATTCTATATAGATATTAAGATAATAAGTAAAGATATATAAATTAAATTTATAAAGTTAAATTTAATAGTCGAAAAGATATAATATTTAATATGAAATTTAAGCAATTTTCGAGATATTATTTTAAAAGATATAAAATATTTCTAATTCTACTCGCTATTTTATATATAAATTATCGTATTTTAAAAGTATCTTCTATAGAATAAACTAGCCTCGTTATAGAACTATAAGAATTATAAGATTTTATAAATAGATTATAAGAATATGAATTTTTAAAGAAAAGAAGTAAAAGTTAAAAAATTCTAAGTTTAAAAAATCTTATATCTTTTCGATTACTAGTTGAATTTTTCTAAGTTAAATCGAATTTTAGCTCTAGCTCTAAGTTAAATCGAACTCTAATCGCTTACTATACGTTTTTAGTTTACTTTTATTACTATAGATTTAATAAAGAAGATAAAAGCCTTAATTCTAAATTAAATGAAATTTTATTTACTTTTTATGTAATATTTAATTAACTTCTTGTTAAGGAATCATTATGGTGTGACTCATATATGTGTGTGGTGTGAAAGATGTTGATTATCTATGTGGTCTGCAGGGCAGATATGTGCGGTGCCAAGCCTACGCTAGTGGCCCTATGAGTATCCCTGAGGTATCTCATGACAATTGCCCACAAAAAACAGAGAAATGCCATGTCCTCATGGCAAGAAGCATGCATGCATGTGTGCTTTTCGAAAACCCGGAAAGGAGTGGAGATGCTAGGCTAATTAGTGGTGTGTATTTCACGAAATCTTCTATCGAAATGAAAACTTTTGAATAACGAAATGACTGTCGGAGCAAGATATTGGACGGTTTCAATTCGTCTAAATATGTATCGTTCGATGTTCCTCATTGATCTTCCTCCTGCAGTGGCCCAATTGGCTGTGATCGACACAGTAGATCCTCCTCTTGTGTCGTCATTGCAGTGATGTACCACAATGTGATATTGCCTAGGCATGTGGAGACAGCAGGCCAAATTGTAGTGTTGTTCTCCGCTTGCTGAGTGGCGATTTGACGTGGGATCGTGGAGAGCATATGACGTGGGATCTTGGAGAGCTGAGCCGTGTTCTTGGTGCTGGGGGCCTTGTTGTCGCTTGGTTTCTCCGCAGTGTTCTCCGCATCCGCCTGTTGTAGTGACTCCTCCTCTTGCTCAACTGAGTGCTCTGGCTGAGTGGCTGACTGAGTGGCCAGCTGAGTGGTTGACTGAGTGACTGGCTGAGTAACATGCTTGATGCTTGGCTGAGTTGTTGACTGAGTGGCTAGCTGAGTGGCTGTCTGCTTGGCTTGTAAGGCTGCCTTTTGTCTAGCCCATTCTTGACGTATGTAAGCCGCTCGGGCTTGAAAGATTTTGGCCTGCTGTTGGTAGAATTGGCAGTCTTCCTCGGTGACGAAATAGGACGGTTTTTTGCCTCTTTCTAAGCAGTATTGAACTGTTGCGTCATACTCCCATGGGTAGCACTCTCTTGTATGAAATGGCCCATAGTGCTCGGTGCGGTACTGCTCATGTAGGGTCTGTAGAAGCTCTGTCATTGCGATATCGATAGGCCTAGCGAAAGGATCGATTTGGATGGTGTTAAAAGGTACTCGATGACTGCGAGTGTGTTGGAGGTCCGGCTTGGAGCGTCACACTATTAGGTGTTGATGTGGGCTTTGCGTAAACGTCTGATGACGTCTGGATATCCTATGAAGTAGGGCTAGGTGTTGCTACCAATTGTTAAGGAATCATTATGGTTTGACTCATATATGTGTGTGGTGTAAAAGATGTTGATTATCTATGTGGTCTGCAGGGCAGATATGTGCGGTGCCAAGCCTACGCTAGTGGCCCTATGAGTATCCCTGAGGCATCTCATGATACTTCTATTACTATAGATCGCTAATTAATTATATTTTTATCTAAAAAACATTTACTTAATAATCTTATTTTTAATATATCTCGTTAATCGAGTAAATTATCTTTTTAATAAATCGTTTAAGATTATAATTAATAGATTAATCTTATTAATATTTAAATTAAAAAATTTATATAGTTAATTATAAATAAAGATTTTAAAATATAGATATAAATTAATCTACTATAATAATTAACTTTAAAACTTATTAATTATTATATTAAAAACTATTTAGATTAGAAATTAATTATATTAAAAGAAAATATTTAAATTATTTAAATTAGATAAAGTTAGAGAAATATATAATATTATTTATTATTTATTATTATATTTATTTTTAAGAATATAATAATCGAGTATTTTAGATTTAATATATTTAATTTATAAATTTATTTTATTATATAAATTTATATACTACTCTAAATTTCTTAATAATATTACTATATAATTTTATTTTAAATTTAAATAGTAGAGTAAAAGTATAATTATTTTAAAAATATTTATTATTTTAATAAGTAGAAGAAAGCTATATTTCTTATTAATAACTTAATTTATTATTATTATAAATAATTTTAGCTTTTAAAAAACTTATTAAGAATTTAATTATTAAATTAAATAATATTCTTATTAAAAATATAAAAAATTACTTTAAATATATAAAAGTGAATTATTTAATATAAATTAAAATTATTATAAATAATATTAATTAATTAAGTAATAAAATTATTTACTAGTTAGCTGTCATGGTTTCAACCGACATTCCTTCTCCAGACTTACGCTAGGCTCCATTCGGGCTAGCTCCTTGGCGGCTTGGCACTCTAATAACTCCGGCACACATGTTACTTAGCAACCTTCATAGTTAATATTCCATTCATATAACACCACTAATATCATTATTCGATACACGGTTCATTCCCTGACATAATATTAACTATCCAACATAGCCGTGAGCTAAGCTATTGTTGCCTGCCTGCTCCTGCCTGCCTGCCTGCCCTGCCCTGCGGAGATCTCTCGAATATCGACTACTCAATCGCCTTGTTGTGGAGGAGATATCCGGACGATTCCCTGCCTGCCTACCTGCCTGCCTGCCTGCCTGCCCTGCCTGCCTGCCTGCCTGCCTACCCTGCCTCTGCGGGGATCTCTCGAATATCGACTACTCAATCGCCTTGTTGTGGAGGAGATATTCGGACGATTCCCTGCCTGCCTGCCTACCCTGCCTCTGCGGGGAGATATTTCGACTATCTCTCGCTTGCCTTACCTGTTACCTGCCTGCATCAGTGGAGAGATCTCCACCTGATCCGTTATGGACTCGGATCAAGAAGAAACCCGTCCTGAATCATTGACGATTCAGTATTATCAGGCCTAGATTCGTGGCCTTAACACTACTATTTAGAATCTCAATATAACCATAATACGACTTCGAGAGTTACGGGACCTTCATCGTTCTAATGCAAAGACTCTTACTGCTATAAACACGGAATTATAGGCTAAAATTTAGGCCTTAACTATTAAAGAAGAAACGGTTACTTTAATAGAGTCTCTGAATTTCGATGTGGATGAATAATCAATTAAATTAAAAGTTACTAAGACTGAAATATCTATTTCTACTATCCTTATTATCGGGAATAATAAGAAATACCCTAATATACTCTACTTCTATAGTGAAAAAGAGAAGTAAAACAAGTAGCGATTTCATCTGAACTTCAAGTTTCGATAAAGTATCGTATTATTTTTTAGTGAAAAAGATAAAATAAACTATATTCGGGACTACTATAAGTTAATTATATTCGATATACTTAAGGTATAAGTAGATTCACTAAGCGAGGATCTCTATAATATTATGAAAGAGATGATTTTAGAGCTTTATAGTATATTTAATAATTACGATAAGCTGATAAAGAATAACGCCTTACTCTATAACCCGGCGTTTACTATAAAAAAGAAGAAGGCATTTAACGAGTTCTATGCTCGATTTTCAGCTATTATTACGCTATTGGGCTATAGTGAAAGTTATAAGATCGCTGTACTACGAAGACTTATTACTCTTAAGCTTCGGTTATGAATCGTTGGTATCTTATCGTCTTTTTTTCGCTTAGTTATTAAGTATTTGCGGAAGACTGATTAAGACCTTTATTAATTAAAGGCTATATATATAAATGTGAAAGAGATTAATGAATAGAAGTTTAAATTAGATCTATTACTCTATTCGGAATAGCTAAAGAATCAGCTAAAGAAAGAAGATCGATATTTTAAATGCCTTGGCTATAGCTATCGGCCTAATTAGACTAAGACATGTATGGCCTTAAAGGCATTGTCGTTTGAAGAGGTAAAGGCTATTATGGCTAAGGAAAAGGCTATAGAGAAGGCTATGGAGAAGCAATGACGGCATAGGCCTTGCCTATAGTAGCAGCAATGGATTTCTCCTCCTTCCTCTGACTAGCAATAACCGTTCCGCCTAGCCGCATACGTAAATCAATTTCGATTCGACTCTTAGCACCCCACATTATTACTTTAAGCACCTTCCCGGGCTATTGCCTTATATTGATACCTCTGTTACCTGCGTCCGCAGGCCTGCTATATGAGATTTGGCTTAATGCCACGGTCGGATACTAAGAGTGTTTGCGAGAAAAAGTTTAAAGTTGTTGTTTCAGGGGGTAGTAAATATACTTTAGACTATAAAGGCCAGTGTATCATGGATTATGACGATCGTCTCGCTGTTGCCACCTCGCCGTTATCATGATTTGGACTATAGGGATATAGCTATTTGAGAGGGGGGGTAATGTTATGGTTTTAACCGGCATTTCTTCTCTAGACTTATACTAGGCTTTATTCGGGCTAGCTCCTTGGCGGCTTGGCACTCTAATAACTTCGATATATATATTACTTAGCAACCTTTATAGTTAATATTTTATTTATATAACACCACTAATATCATTATTCGATATACGATTTATTCTCTAACATTAGCTAATAGATTAATTAATAGCTTTTTATTCTCTAAAGCTTATTAAAATATTATCTTTTATATTTAATAATCTTTAAAAAAAAGATTTATATTAATTTAATTTAAATTAATTAAATTCAAATTTTAAAACTTTATATTTTCTATAAGTTTTAAAATTTAGATATTATTTTAAAGATAGAATATCTCTAATATAGCTTAAGCGATATAATTTAATTTAATATTTTTAATAATTATAAGAATTTAATAAAAGTTATTATAAGAGTATATAAATATATTATTAAAAGAAGTAAAATTCTTTTAAATTCTTTAAAATATATAAGTAACGATTTTAATATCGTAGCGATTTAATATAAAGCTCTTATTTTAGAAAATAAACTTAATTACGATTAATAACTAAGTTAAATTAAAGTCTATTAATATATTATAATTAAATTAAATAATAATATTAAAAAAAATCTTAAAGTAAAAATAAGTACTAATATTATTTTAACGAAAAATAAAAGTAATATTAGATAAAGCTATAATAATAACTATTTTAAAATTATATTATACTCTTTATAATATAATATTCTAAAAAAAAGTTAATTATTAAAATAAAAGATTATATTCTAAATAGCGTTAATTATAATAATTTAACTACTATTTAAAATTTATTTATTTCTACTTTTAAATATTAGTTTAATAGCTATATTCTTTATATAAAAATTAATTTTAATTATTAATATAATATTATTATAATCTCGCTAAATTACGAATAAATTAAAATTAATAATAAGATTAATATTCTTTATAATCTCGCTAAATTACGAATAAGTTAAAATTAATAATAAGATTAATATTCTTTATAAAGTTAAACTTTTTTAAGTAAATTTAAATTAAATAAAAATAGAAGTCTTTAATAATAATTTATTTATATTATATATTATTTAATAAAGAAAGAATATAGTATTAAGTTTAAAGAATATAAATAAAATTATTAAATAATTTAAATAAGAGCGAATATATATTAGTTAAGAAATATACGTAAAGTATAAAAGAAAAATCGAATTATTTATAAGTAAAAAGAGAAAATATATATCTAGCGCGAAAACTTTTAATAGCTAAAAAAAGAATATTATCATAAAAAAATAATAATATTTTAAAACTTTTACTAGCGCGATAATCTTTTTATTCTATAACTTAAAATACTTTAATTTATTAAGAAAATTATTAAAAAAAAAACGTTTAACGCGAAAATTTTTAATATATAAAAAAAAATATTATATTAAAAAAAGTATAATAATTAATTATTATCGTTAGCGCGATAAGCTATTTATATTATAATTTAAAGTATTTCTATTTAATAAAGAAGAAACTATCTATATATCTTAGTTTATAATTATTTTATAGTTTTAGAGAATTATTAAGATTATATTATAATAGAATTATTATAAAGAAACTTTATAAGTAATATTCTTTTTATTAAATCGCTATTTATTTAATACTTAATCTTTTTTAATATTATTATAAAGTAAATCTCTTATTATATAAATACTATAATAGAAAAAAAGAATATTATTATTTATTATATATAAGTTTTTAAATAATATAGAGTTTAATATATTTAGAAAAAGATATTATAAATAAAAGAGTTTTTTAATATTCGAATTAATTTTTTTTAAATAATATCTCTATATCTCTAATATAAACTTTATTTAAATATATTTTACTTATTCTTTCTTTAAATATATTATATTAATAGATCGATATAGAAGAAATCTTCTATTTATCTTTATTATTAATACTATTAATTTAATTAAAAGAAAGCTATTAGCTTAATTTAACGTTTATATATTATATTAATTATTTAAAATAAATTATTATTATTATTAAATATTATATTATATTAATTTAAGAGAAAAATAATTAATTATTTAATAGAAGAGTTATAATTATATAATTTAAAGTTAAAAGTTCTTTAATAAACTTTTATAAAGTTTACTTATTATATATTTTAATACTTTTAAGACTTATTTATTTAATTTATATCTATATTATTTTAATTTATATCGCTTTTATACTCTATTTAAAAACTAGTTTAATCGCTATTATTATAAATATATTTAAAAAAATATTTATAAACTTTACTATTAATATAAAATTTTATATTAATATAAGCGTTATATAGATACTTAGTTAATAAATAGAAATTATAAAATATTATCTAATAATACTATTTAAATCTATTATTTAATATTTTAATAGATTTATATTAATAATATATAGAATATTTAAATTCTAATTTAAAGACGATATAATCGCTAAAATTCTTCGAAAATTACTTATTATATATATTCTTATCTAAACTTTAATAAGATAAAATAATATCTTTTTTATTAATAATATATAAACTATAATTTCTATAAAGTATATATCTAATAACGATTATATAGAGATTAAGAAATAGATTTTAATTAAGAATTATTTTATTAATAGCGATATCTATCTTAGCGACGCTAAAGAATTAATTTTTAGAATATAATATAATAAGAATATAAATATAAATATACGATAGATCTTATTTTTAAAATTCTATAATATATATATATAGATAACAACTCGATCTATCGTTAATAAATTTAATTAGAATTAAAATTAATCGAAGTTTTAATTAAATATACTTCGCTCTTATAAGATTAAAGAAATTTTTTAAATAATATATAGAGTTAACTAATAGAAATTATAATATATAAAAAACTAAATTATATTAGAAATACTTTTAAGAATTATACTCTATATTAATTATTTAATTAATTTATTATTTAAAAGATTAATTTATTAGATAAGAAGAAGAAGAGACTAAAGAGCTATTATACTATGATAGAAAAAAAAATAAGAGTATATTTAATATCTTTCTCTTTAGAATATCGTTTATAAAGAGCTTTAGCTTTAAGTTAAATATTCTAATAATTAGATTAAATCGATTAGTAATATATTTATTAAATAAAAGATTTTTAATAATCTTAATTTTTTTAAATTATAGATAAAAGTTATAAAGAGATTTAGTTAATCGAGTTTAATAGATAGAATAATAATATGCTAATAAAGTTAAATTATAAATAATAGATCTTCTTAATAAAAGAAAGAGAGAATAAAATATTATTTATTAGCTTAATTATTTATAATAGTTTTATTAATATAAATATTAATAACTACTTAATAGATATTAATTTAAATAATCTTTTAATTTATTTTTAATTAATAAAGTTAATAAAGTTAATTATTTTTAATATTCTATAGATATTATAAATAAAATACTATAGTAATCTATTATAGTAAAAAAGATAATTAAACTTATTAAGATAAATTTATATTATATATTTATAGAAAGTTAGCGATTAATAAAATAGAAAAAAGAAATAATATAGATTTATAATAGATAATTAATATTACTCGTATAGAACTATCTCGATTAATAACTATATTAAATTATAAAGTAATTTTCTATTACTATATTAATAAATAAGAAAACTCTTATCTTATATAATATTTATATTAAATATAATATTATATTATAAATATTCGCTAAATAGAAAAATAAGAGAATAATATAAAAGTATATAGATTAGATATTAATATAAAATACTAAATCTCTTATTATTTTAAATCTCTATTAAGATATTATTAGTCTTAGATATATCTAATAAGTTATTTATATTACTCCTTTAAGCGATAGTAATCTTATCTAAAATAAGACGATTATAGATATATAAATTATAGTATTATAACTTCTTATAAAATAATATATAACTTTATATACTTAAATCGATCTCTAAATTTCTAAGTATCGATTTAAGAATATTAATATATAAATTAATACTTTTAAAAATTATAATTATTTTACGATAAAGCGTTTAATTAATAAAATTATAATAATTATATCTAATAAAATTAATATAAAAAACGCGATTAAGAAGAAGTTATATTATATTAATTAATTAATTAATTATTTATATATACTTCTACTCGAACTATAAAGAGTAATTACGAGTTACTATTTAAATAATATATACGAGTAAAGATCTATAAATTAAATTCATAACCTTTTTTTTAATTAGAGCTATCGAGTAAATTTAATAAGCGAACTTTTAATAGACGATATTTAAATTCCTTATCTTTAAATATCTATAGAGCTAAATTTAGTAACTTCTTATTTTATCTAAAAATCTATATTACGCTCTATAGTTTAAATAAAAAATTAGAAAAATTTAATAGAAATTAAAAAAGTTATTCTAAATTTAAATAATATATATCTATTTTTTAATTAAGACTATCGAGCGAACTTTAATAAACGATATTTAAGATTCTTATTCTTTAATAACTATAAGATTAAATTTTATAATTATCATATTATTAAAAAGTATAATCTTCGTTCTATAAGTTAAAAAAATGATCTTAAAATTCTAATAGAAGATAGTAAAGTTATTAAAGAATTAAAAGTAACTATAAGAGATTTTAGTAGTTATAAATACTAATTTATTTATTCGTAATAACTTAGTCGATCTAGTCAAAAAGCGTAGCGAACTCGAATTTATAGTTTAATTATATATATAAATTTAAGATTTTATAGCTTAACTCTATCTTATTCTATTATATATACTAATATTTATAAGAGAAATCTTATTTAATCTCTTTAGATTAGAATTAAAACTCTTATTTTTCTTTCTTTCGCTATCTTTATAATATATTTTAATTCTTCTATTATATTTATATCTCGAACTTTTTAATTTCTCTCTTAAACTTTTAATTTAATAATTTTCTTTATTTATTTCTAGGAAATTCAATTATATAATTATATATTAATAAGTTAATATTAATTTAAAAAATTAATTTAAATTATTACGAGCGTATCTTTAATATATTACTTAGCTCTATAACTAGCGAGTCTTAATAAAGATATCTTCTATTATATTATATCTTCTTTTTATCTATATAATTTAATAGTCTTATTATTCTATCTATTTTACTTATATAATTTATATCTCTATACTAATTCTAATATAAATAATTTATCTAATATTTATTTTTTATTTTTTAGAGAATATTAGTATAACTAGTATATCATTAATTCTAATCTCTTTTATTAAGATTTTTTTTCTATTTACTTTAAATAAAATATTAAAATATATTTAATATTTTACTTTCTTTAATTATATATATAGCTATTTAAATTAATATCTAATACTTTACTTATATAAAGTAAATATATAAATTTAATCTTTTCTATATATATTTCTATAAAAATAATTTTTTTAATTTTAATTGAATTTCGATAGAAAGATCTTTAATCTAGTCTTAGTTTTCTTTATTATATTAATATTTTTATTTATATAAAAGTTTTAATTAATAGTAATTCTAATATAGTATTTATTTTTTACTTCTTTAATTTTTTATTAACTCTTATACTTTTCGAGTATATCGAGTTTAATTTAAAGTTTATTATTATATTTTAATTAGCGAGTTTTATAACTTTTAAAATCTATAATTTTTTTCTCTTCGCTAAAATCTTTTTTATCTTATATTTTTATTTATTTCTCTCTCTTATCTTTCTTCTAATATTAAAATTACTCTTTTTAATTATTAAATATATCTCTCTTATAATTTAGCTTCTAAGAATTATTTATCTAAAATAATTTATATTAAAAGACTTTCTATTTCTATTCTTAAAATATATATATTAATTACTCTATATACTTCTATAACTCTTCTAAGATAATTATTCTAAATCATTTTTAAATATCTTATATATATTCTTTAGACTTTTTTTAGTCTCTTTAATATATATTATATTACTAGTCTTACTATAATACTATATATTTATCTTATTTTATTAAGTATAACTTTTTAAATAAATATAATAATTATAAATAACGCTTTATATTATAAGATTATCTTTACTCTAACTTTCTTAATATTAAATCTTTATTTTATTTTTTTATTAATATAAAAATTTAGAATTTAAATACTCTTCTTTAATTTTATAATTATAATCTCTAAATTAATAATAACTTTTATATTAAACTTTCTTAAATTACTAATAAAATATATTAATTTATACTTTTTAAAAGCGAAAGTATTAAGAAATTATTATAATTTAACTTATATATATATAATATAAAAGATATTAATTAATCTATATAATCTATAGATAGATATATACGATATTAAGTCTACGCTAATAACTCTATAAGTTTCTTAAGATATCTTATAATAATTACTTATAAAAAATAGAGAAATACTATATTCTTATAATAAGAAGTATATATATATATATGTATACTTTTCGAAAAATTAAAAAGAAGTAAAGATATCTAGCTAATTAGTGATATATATTCTACGAAATCTTCTATTAAAATAAAAACTTTTAAATAATGATTTAACTATCGAAGTAAGATATCGAACGATTTTAATTTATTTAAATATATATCGTTCGATAGATAACTCTTATCTATAGAGATTTAATTAGCTATAATCGACGTAGTAGATTCTTCTCTTATATACTTATTATAGTAATATATTATAATATAATATTATCTAGATATATAGAGATAGTAGATTAAATTATAATATCGTTCTTCTATTAAGTAGTAATTTAACGTAAAATCGTAAAGAGTATATAACGTAGAATTATAAAGAGCTAAGTCGTATTCTTATTAATAATAGTCTTATTATCGCTTAATTTCTCCGTAATATTCTTTATAGTATTCTCCGTAGTATTCTCTATAGTATTCTTCGCATTTATCTATTATAGTAACTTCTTCTCTTATTTAACTAAGTACTCTAGCTAAGTAGTTAACTAAGTAACTAGCTAAGTAATTAGCTAAATAATTAACTAAGTAATTAACTAAGTAAATTAATAAGATAACTAAGTAACTTGCTAAGTAGCTAGCTGAGTAGCTAACTAAGTAAATTACTAAGCTAATCTAGATCGAGCTTTTAATACTTTTAGTCGATTACTAAATTTCAGCCTCATAGATCTTATCTCGTTTATTATTTATATAAGTATATTACTATTAGAGATAGATAGAGTAATATCTAATTAGCTAACTAGCTATTTCTACTACGACTATTCTCTAATATTTATAAGTATTATAATATCGACGAGCCTATTAAAAGAATTAATTAAAATGTGAGTTTTTATTAAAAGACGAGTAAAGACTTATAAATTAAATTTATAATTATTTCTTTTAATTAGAGCTATCGAGTAAATTTAATAAGCGATCTTTAATAAGTAATATTTAAACTCTTTATCTTAAAATATATATAAGACTAAATCTTATAATTCTTTTTTTATCTGAAAGCCTATATTTTATTCTATAATTAAGAAAAAAAAATTAAATTTTTTTAATAGAAAATAAAAAAGTTATTCTAAAATTAAATAATATATATCTATTTTTTAATTAAAGTTATTCGACTATCGAGCGAACTTTAATAAGTAATATTTAAATTCCTTACGCTTTAATAATTATAAGATTAAATTTTAATATTTTTTTATTTTTAAAAAGCGTAAGCTATAGACTATAATTTAAAAAAAAATCTTAAAGTTTTAATAGAAAATAGTAAAGTTGCTAGGGGGTTAAAAGTAGAGAGAAAGATTTTTAATAATTACGAACGCTAATTTATTTACCCGCGGTGTCTAATTAAAAAGCGTAGATCTAATAAATTTATAATTAACTATATATATAAATTTAAGATTTTCTAATTTAACTCTATCTTATTCTTTTATATATATTAATACTCGATAACGCGAGTATATTAAAGATTTAACTTAAAGCGTTATACTATTAGATATTAATATAGACTTTACGTAAATATATAATATAAACGTAGCTCGTAGAGATATCTATTATATCGTAGAATTAAGTAGAATTAGATCTTAAAATATTACTATTAATTATTAAGAAATTATTATAGTTTAACTTATATATATATATAATATAAAAGATATTAATTAATCTATATAATCTATAGATAGATATATGCGATATTAAGTCTACGCTAGTAACTCTATAAGTATCTCTAAGATATCTTATAATAGAAAGTTATTTTATATATTCTTATCTATCTAAAATAAATTTTATAAACTTATTTAAGAACTTTTTTTAACTAATTTTTTATATATTAATAAATAAATATTATCTATAAAATCTTTAATCTATAATTAGAATTTAATTTTAAAAACATTTCTTAATAAGTAATAGAGGCTATTAAAGTTACTTCTATTTATAATAAGTAGAAATATAATAAACTACTAATTCTTTAATAGCATCTTATTTATTTCGATTTATAAATAATAACTATTTCTTCTTCTTAAATAGTCTTATAGTAATAATATTATATTAATTATATTCGATATAGAGTCTTAGCGGATATAAATAATCGAAGAACGCCTTCTAATAGTGGTTTATAACTATATAAAATATTTTTTAAAGTTATTATAACGATAATACCTCAGCGTAGTTATTATAACTTTTATCTTTACTTTAATAAAGATCTCTCGTAGAATAGCTTTTTTTAAAAAGAATTTTTGAGAGCTTTCTAAATATAAGAAGATTCTTATAATTAGATAATTTAATAATAATAAAAAACTCATTAACCTTCTTATTATAGAATTTAAGAATAATTAATTTCTTAGATATACTATTTAGCTTACTTTAAATGATTTTACTACTAGCGTTAAGAAAGTTATAATATATTATAATCTTACTAATAATCTTTTTAGCGAACTTCCATCTTATAATAAGTATTTCGCGTATAAAAAAATACTTATTTATTATAATAAGGTTATTAAAAATTAATTAACGATATTAGAAAAAGTATATTATAGGGCGAAAGAGATTATAAGAGTTATCGATAATAGACTTAATAGTAAAAAAGAGATTTATACTAATATATTAATAATAGATAATTAGAATAAGACGAAGAAGAAATACTCTAAATTCTATTGACTTAAATATCTATTAGATAAATATATAAATGTTAATAATTATATCGTTAATAATAATAGCTAAAATATTAATCTTCTAAGCGTTCTTTTCGATAGTAGTAGGTATATTATTCGAAGTGAATTTAATAATAAAGTAATTATAGATCTAGAAGTCGCTATAGAAGAGAATAAGAATATAGAGAATAATAATAATATAATAGAAATAATAGAAAATAAAATCCTAAAGATCGCTGTTATAAAGGTCTTTCTCTATAAAAATAAAAGTAAATAGAAGGAGACTCGCAATTTTAGTTTTATTAATAACTCTATATTTAATATAACGAGTCGTAAGCGTGATTTTAGCGAGTTTAATTATCTTCTAACGGTTATTAAGTAAAAGAAATCTCGAAAATATTATTGCGATATAATAATTAAAGAGATTAAGCGCTTAGAGATATAGAAAAAAATAAAATTACGTCGTCTAGAGCTAGAAATAGCTAGATATATTAAGATTTAAAAGTATGAATATGTTATAGAATAGTTATACGAGTAAAGGCCTATGAATTAAATTCATAGTTATTCTTTTAATTAGAGCCTGATGGGCTATCGAGTAAATAGATAAGCGATCTTTGATAAGCGATCTTTGATGAGCGAACTTTAATGAGCGATATTTGAATTCCTTGCGCTTTAATGATTATAAGACAAATTTGTAAAATTCTTAAAATTTCGAAAAGCCCAAATAGCGTTTCAAAAATTAAAAAAAAAAATTCAAAATTTTAATAGAAAACAAAAAAGTTATTATTATTATAAATAACGTATATCGATAATTTAATAAGAGAGACGCGGGAGAGCGAGATTTTAATAGTTGTAAACGCTAATTTATTTACTCGCGATAACTTAGCGAGTTTAATTAAAGAGCGTAGTAATTCTAAATTAATAATTGGCTATATATATAAATTTAAGATTTTCTAGTTTAACTCTATCTTATTCTTTTATATATATTAAAATATTAAAAATAGAGGCTACTATAAAGAAATAAGCGATTTTATTATTATTAGAAACTAGTATAAAGAGAATAATTCTCGATTTTACTATTTAGCTTAAGTATAAATAAAATATTATTAATAATATTTTAATTAAACGATTAAATAAGATTATAGAGAATATTAAAGCTATTAATTATTAGAAATAATTAATAATATCTAAAAAGTAGTAATCTAGTAAAAGTTTTTTAAATATTAAAAATATATAAAATTATTAGATATTTTATAGATCTAGACTAGCTATAATATACTTATTTTAGAGTAAATCTATAAGCGCAATCGCTTATTAAAGCCTATTTGATATATAAGATTTTCGTATATCTCTCTTTATTAGAAAAGTGCTAGAGAGGGCTATTTTAAAGCCTTTTTTAAAAGTATTACAAGTAAATAAAGTTAGTACGATATATATTTACTTCGGTAAATTATACTAGTTAATTTAAAATCTAATAAAGAGCGCTAAATTTTGCAGGAACTTTTTTAAATACATTTATTTTCATATTATACTAAGTATTTAATTACTATAAAGATGCCGATTCTTCTCTATTCGCGTATTTTAATATATTTTTAAAATTCCGTTCTTTATAGCCTATTTTCAAATTTTTATATATTAGATTCGAAGGTACTAGTAAATCTATAAGCCTATTCTACCCCTCGCGTAAGTATAAAATATAGTATTTATTATCTAAAATTAGCGTAAGTTATAGGCTATAAAGACTTATTTAATTAATATCTTCTCCGCACTCTTTTTAAATAATTAAATTATTATAAAATATTCGAATCTAATAGCTTATTCTTTAGATTTTTACGTATATTCTTCTCTTATTATAAAGTTATCTTTCTTATTATAATAATATTCTTTAATATAGTCGTTATTAATTTAGATGCTTCTCGATCTTTATCCTCATTTAGCTATTATTTAAAGCTAGTCTTATCTTTTAACTAGTCTTATTATATCTTTAATTTATTATTAATATAGAAAGAATATAGAATAATATAAATGTTTATCTAGATTATAATGAATATTATATCTTTTAATCTATAGATCTAAATATAAAGCTCTTTTAGCGATTAAAAATATCCTTTAAGATAATTAATTATATACTCGCTTTTAATATAAATCCTTAATAGATTTAAATTAAAAATATGATTCTCGCGTATATCGCTAAGGGGCTTCTTATAGAGAATTATACGTAGAAAATTATATATTATATTTTTTAAGAGAAAATTTAATATTTATCTATATCTATTCGTCTTTAATTAATAGCTTTATATAGTTTTAAACGAGTCGTATAGCGATAAAGTAGTATATATTATAATAACTTTCTATAAAGTTCCAGATATAATTAATAATCTTAAGATTCAGAGTATTAATTATTTAAATATTTATAAAGTAATTACTCTTTCGATTAAATTAGATATCGCTATATTAATAAGACTTCTAAAATATAGATATAAGTGTTTTATCGATTATATATTATTCTTCTTACTATACTTCTTTATCTAACTATCTTTCTATCTAATTCTTTATATACTCTCTTTTTAATTTTTTAACTAATTATCGAATATAATCTTATTATAAATTACTACTAAGAATTACTATAATTACTCGACGAGTAATAATATCTACTATTTTATATTCGATTTCTATCTATATAGTTACTCGCTGAATCGATGCTTTATTTTTATATATTCTAAATCTATCGAGAGTAATAAGTAACTACTATTCTATAAATATTTACTTCAATCTATATCTAGAGTTATTATAAAATATCGCTATTAAGTCGAATTATTCTATTAATTTATCGAATATCTAAGAATTTATACGAGCGTACTATCGAAAGAGATTTAATCGCTTATACTTCTATTTTAAGTAGATATTTATATTTATTAATATTTTAACTATAAATCGATAAGACTTTAAAGTATATTTTTTAATAATATTTAATAATCTTTATATTATAGAACTCGTCTCTAAATTAGATAAGCTGAAATCGCTATTATTTAAAGTCTTAATTATCTTTTTAATAAGTAGATAGCTAATATAGGCGTTTATTAAAGCGTATTTAGACTTCTTTCTAGCTATAACATCTATAGAATTAAACTTAATTATAATAGTATATTATATATATAGAAAACTACTCTAGAGTATATAATAGAATATAAAATAAGTAGTTTATAGAGTATTATTGCTAGTCTAGAGAAGTAACTTAGAAGTTATTATTTTTCTACTTATTATAGAGCTGAAATAGAATTAAAGAAATAAATAAGTAACTTATTTCATAAGTAGAAGTAACTTTAATAGTCTCTAATATATTAAAAATAGAAATAAAATTAATAAAATTAAGAATTTATATAGAATATTAATTTCCGCGAATTCTATTATATTAGTTCTTCTTTTTAATATAATAATTATAACTCTATTTTTTAGAAAGCTCTTAATTTATCTTATTAATAAATTTAATTTTTCTCTCTTTAAATTATAAAGTAGACTTTAATAAAAAACGTTATTAAAGATTTATATAATATCTAGAGATAAAAGATTAATAATATTACCTCTATTATAATTTTAGATTATTAGTATATATAATAAAACAAGATAGAGCTAAGCTAGAAAATCTTGAATTTATATATATAACTAATTATTAATTCGAGTTTTATACGCTTTTTAATTAGACCGGCTAAGTTAGCTTAATAGCTCTCTCGCGTCTCTCTTATTAAAAATTTATATATAGAAGTTTTATACTCTAAAATAACTACCTCTCTAAGAATATTATTACTTTATAATTTCGTAAATTATAGAACTTAATATACGCTTTCTAACGTTATAAAAATAATAAAGTTTAACTTATTATTATTAACAAGTAAAGGCCCATGAATTAAATTCATAAAGTTGGATTTTTCATTTTTCTAAGTCAAATGGAGTTGAATTTTTCTAAGTTAAATAAATTTTAGCCCTAGCCCTAAGTCAAATCGAACTCTAATCGCTTACTGTGCGTTTTTGATCTACTTTTATCACTATAAAATTAATTTAATCTATATAATATATAGATATATATATACGAAGAGAGGCGCGCTAAGGTCTAATTAGAAAGGTATATTAAGTATAAAGAATTAATCCGTAATAATTACCTATAAAAAATAGAGAAAGATTATATTCTTATAATAAGAAGTATTAAAATATCGAAAAGAAATAAAGATAATATATTAATTAGTAGTGTAAATCTCACATTATCTCTTATCGTAGTAAAATCTTTCGAATAATAAAATAGCTATTAGAGTAAGATATCGAACGATTTCAATTCGTCTAAATATGTATTATTCGATATTTCTTCTATAGAGGCCTAATTAACTATAATCGTTATAGTAGATTCTTCTCTTATAACGTTATTATAGTAATATATTATATTAATATAGTAGGAATAATAGGTTAAGTTATAGTGATATTCTTCGCTTACTAAGTGATGATTTGATATAGAATTATAAAGAGTATATGACGTGGGATCTTAAAGAGCTAAGTCGTATTCTTAATAATAGTAGTCTTATTATCGCTTAATTTCTCCGTAGTATTCTTTATAGTATTCTTCGTATTTATCTATTATAGTTTCTTCTCTTACTTCTTCTCTTATAGAGTATTAGACTAAGTGGCTAGCTAAGTAACTAACTAAGTAAATAATTAAGTAACTAATTAACGATCTAACTGAGTAAATTGCTGAGTTGATAGGGTAGATAGTATTAATTAAGCGATTAATCGAGTATCGCTAACTTAAAAGAAGTATATAAAAGAGAACGATAACTGTAAATCCGTTTAGGCTCTTTTTAAGGGTCTTTTAACGCGTTTATAAGTAGTAGTAAGTAGCTATTAAGCTCGCTTACGGCCTTAATTATTAGTAATAGCGAATTCGTTAAGAGATGGCCTAGGGGTATTAGTAAGAGCTTTAAGAGGCGAGTAAAAGGAGTATATATGCCTAAATCGAACGCGTTTGATATGATTATAATATTTAAATATTAATTTAATCTACTTATCGCTGGCTTAAGAGAAGTATATAGAGAAGAACGTATTCGTTTAGACTCTTTTTAAGAATCTTTTAACGCGTTTATAAGTAATAGTAGATAACTATTAGACTCGCTTACGGCCTCGATTACTAATAGTAGCGAATTCATTAAGAGATAGCTTAGCTCTAAGAGACGAGTAAAGAGATATATATATCTTAGACGTTAAGTAATCTTTAAGCGAGAGATATCGAAGACGATTATATTTATATTAATGGAATTAGTAGAATTAGTAGAGTGATAAAAGAATAATAATTACATAAATAGATGAAAGGATTATTATTCGATTTCGAACGCGTCTAATATAACTATTATAACTATTATATTTAAATATTTATTTAATCTATTAATAGTAGATTAAACTTTATTATTTTTATAGCGTTAGAAAGCGTATATTAAGCTCTATAATTTACGAAATTATAAAGAAATAGTATTTATAGAAAGCTAATTATTTTAGAGTATAAAACTTCTATATATAAATTTTTAATAAGAGAGCTCGAAAGAGCTAGCGGGCTAACTTAGTTAGTCTAGTTAAAAGGCGTAATAACCTCGAATTTATAATTAACTATATATATAAATTCAAGATTTTCTAATTTAGCTCTATCTTATTCTATTATATATATTAATTAAATAAATATTTAAATATAATAATAACTATAATAGTTATATTAAACGTATTCGAAATCGAATAATAATTCTTTTATTTATTTATATAATTATTCTTCTTTTACTATTTTATTAATTCTATTAATTTTATTAATATAAATATAATTATCTTCGATACCCCTTATTTAAAAATTACTTAATATCTAAAATATATATATTTCTTTATTCGCCTCTTAGAGTCTCTATTAATACTTTTAAACTATTTCTTAATAAATTTACTATTATTAATAATCGAGGTCATAAGCGAGCTTAATAGCTATCTATTACTACTTATAAATATACTAGAAGACTCTTTAAAAGAGCTTAAATAAATATATTCTCCTCTATATACTTCTTTTAATCTAGCGATACTATCTCTTAAAACGCGTCTTTCTTCTCTATTTATTCTTTATTATCTTATTTTAAAGTCTTTTAATATATATTAGATTTTAAATATTATTAAAAAGAAGCTCTTAAATAAGAGAAAGACGTTATCGAATATTCTTTATTATAAGATCTACTAGTAGATTTCTTTAATAATAACTCTTTCGATAGTCTATATTCTTTTAATCTATCTTTTAATCTTTATTTAAATTCTATTTAATCTTTAATAAGACTTACTAGCTATATCGCGCGTTATTTATATATTATAAAGTTTATATAATATAATTAAAATTCTATAAATTAAATTTATAATTTCTATAATATAACGTTATAAAAAGATAAAATAATTAAATAATACTATAATAGCGAAAAGACTAAAGTTAAAATATCTAAAATAGACGATATAAAATAAGATTATAAGAGCGTTAAAATAAGTATAAATAATTTATTTAACTCTAGCGAGTATACTATTAATTAAATTCTTTACTTCTTAATATTAAAGATCTTAAATCTTATTAATAATTATAAAGAATTTCGTCGCTATAGCGTTTAGTATAATAATATAATCTTTATAATCTTATAATAGATTACTATTAATTATTTAATTATCTTATATATATATAAAATCTAGAAAGTAATTACTACTTATATATCTACTCTAATATCTTTAAAAGACGAAAAATTAATATTTAACTAAATCTATATTATAAATAATATTTAAGATTAATTTATAATACGATATAACTTTCTTTTAATCGCGTTTTCTATATTAACTTTATTAGATATAACTATTATAATTATATTAATTAAATACTTTATCGTAAAATAACTATAATTCTTAAAAATATTTATCTATATATTAATATTCTTAAATTAATATTCGAAAAGCTAAAAGCTAATTTAAGTATACGAAGCTATAAGCTACTTTATAAGAACTCACGATACTATAATCTACGTATCTATAATCGTTCTATTTTAGATAAAATCGCTATCGCTTAGAAGAGTAATATAAATAATCTACTAAGTCTATCTAAGACTAAGAATATCTTAATAGAAACTCGAAATAATAAGAGATATAGTATTTTATATTAATATCTAATCTATATATTCTTATACTATTCTCTTATCTTTCTATTTAATAAATAATTATAATATAATAATATATCTAATATAGACGTTATACTAAGTAAGAGTCTTTTTATCTATTAACGTAACGATAATAAAATTATCTTATAAGTTAATAAAATTATTAGTCGAGATAGCTCTATATAAATAACGCTTATCTTATATTATAGATCTATATTATTTATTTCTTCTATTTTATTAGTTATTAACTTTTTATAAATATATAATATAAATTTATTCTAATAAGTTTAATCGTTTTCTTTACTACGATAGATTATTATAGTATTTCATCTATAATACTTATATAATTATTAAAAATAATAAACTTTATTAACTAAAGATAAATTAGAAGATTATTTAGATTAGTATCTATTAAGTAATTATTAATATTTACGTCGATAAAGTTATTATAGATAATTAGACTAATAAATAATATATTATTCTCTCTTTCTTTTATTAAGAAGACTTACAATTTATAAAATAACTCTATTAAAATATTATTACTCTATTTATTAAATTCGGTCGACTAAATCTCTTTACGACTTTTATCTATAATCTAAAATAAATTAAGATTATTAAAAATCTCTTATTTAATAAATAGATTATTAATTAATTTAATTTAATTATTAGAGTATTTAGATTAAAGCTAAAAACCTTTATAAATAATATTCTAAAGAGAAAGATATTAGATATACTTCTATTCTTTTTACCCTCTATTATAATATAATACTCTTCTCTCTTTTTATCTAATAGAATAGCTTCTTAGACGATATATTAATTAGATAATTAATATAAATTATAATCCCTAAAAATGCTTCTAATACAATTTAGCTTACTATATATTATAATTTCTATTAATTAACTTTATAATATTATCTAATTTTTTCTTATCTCTATAAAGGCGAAGTATAACTAATTAAAATATTAATTAGTTTTAATTCTAACTAACTTTATAGATAATAAATCGAGTTTTAATTTATATCTATATTATTAAATTTTAAAAACGAGATCTATCGTATACTTATATTTTTATTATTTTATACTCTAAAGATTAATTCTTTAGTATCGCTAAGATTAATATCGCTATTAATACTAAGATCTCTAATTAAAATCTATTTCTTAATCTCTATATAATCGTTATTAAATATATACTTTATAAAAACTATAATTAATATACTACTAGTAGAATAGATATTATCTTATCTTATTAAAACTTAGATAAGAATATATATAATAAGCGATTTCCGAAGAACTTTAGCGACTATATCGTCTTTAAACTAGATTTCGAATATTTTATATATTATTAATATAAGTTTATTAAGATATTAAATAATAAATCTAAGTAGAATTATTAGATAATATTTTATAATTTCTATTTATTAACTAAGTATAACGCTTATATTAATATAAAGATTTATATTAATATTAAAGTCTATAAATATATTTTTAAATATATTTATAAGAGTAGTAATTAAGCTAGTTTTTAAATAAAATATAAAAGCGATATAAATTAAAACGATATAGAGTTAGATTAGATAAATAAGATTTAAGAGTATTAAAACGTATAGTAAATAGACTCTACGAAAGTCTATTAAAGAATATTTAACTTTAAATTATATAATTATAATTCTTCTATCGAATAGTTATTTATTTATCTTTCGAATTAATATAATATAATATTTAATAATAATAATAATTTATTTTATATAGTCGATATAGAATATAAATATTAGATTAAGCTAATAATCTTCTTTTAGTTAAATTAATAATATTAATAAAGAAGATAAATAGAAGATTTCTTCTATATTAATCTATTAATATAATATATCTAAAAAAAGAATAAGCGAGCTATATTTAAATAAAGTTTATATTAAAGATATAGAAATATTATTAAAAGAATATACTATATTAATTCGAATACTAAAAAACTCTTTTATCTACGATATCTTCTTCTAAATATATTAAACTCTATATTCTTTAAAGACTTATATATAATAGATAATAATATCTTTTTTTTCTATTATAATATCTATATAATAAGAGACTTACTTTATAATAATATTAAATAAGATTAAGTATTAAATAAAGTAGCGATCTAAAAGAGAGAATATTACTTATAAGATCTCTTTATAATAATTCTATTATAATATAAATTTAATAACTCTCTAGATCTATAAAATAATTATAAATTAAGATATATAGATAATTTCTTTTTTATTAAATAGAAATATTTTAAATATAATATAAATAGCTTATCGCGCTAATAATAATATTAAAATATTATAACTTTTTTTAATATAATATTTCTTTTTTTATATACTAAAAGTTTTTACGCTAGATATTTTTTTTTAATAATTTCTTTAATAAGTTAAAGTATTTTAAATTATAGAATAAGAAGATTATCGCGCTAACGGTGATTTTAAAATATCGCGACTTTTTTTAATATAATATTCTTTTTTTAATTACTAAAACCTTTCGCGCTAGATATATTTTTTCTTTTTTTATTTATAAATAATTTAATTCTTCTCTCGTACTTTATATATATTTCTTAATTAATATTTATTATTCTTTATTTAAATTATCTAATAATCTTATTTATATTCTTTAAACTTAATATTATATTCTCTTTTTATTAAACGATATATAATATAAATAAATTATTATTAAAGACTTCTATCTTTATTTAATTTAAATTTACTTAAAAAAAATATTAACTCTATAAAGAATATTAATCTTACTATTAACTTTAATCTATTCGCGATTTAATAAAACTATAAATAATATTATATTAATAATTAAAATCGACTTCTACGCGAAGTATATAGTTATTAAATTAATATCTAAAATTAGATATAAGCGAGTTTTAATAATAATTAAATTATTATAACTAACGCTATTTAAAACGTAATCTCTTATTTTAATAATTAATTCTTCTTTTTTAGTAACTATAAAGATATTAATAAGATTATACTTTAGAATATTATATTATAAAAAATATAAAATAACTCTAAAATAGTTATTACTATAACTTTATCTAATATTACTTTTATTCTTCTTTAAAATAATATTATTACTTATTCTCGCTTTAAAATATTCTTTAATACTATTACTTAATCTAATTATAATATATTAATAAAATCTAATTTAACTTAATTATTAGAGATAATTAAGCTTATTTTCTAAGATAAGATCTTTATATAAAATCGCTATAATATCGAGACTATTAATTATATACTCTAAAATATTTAAAAGAATTTTACTTCTTTTAATAGTATAGTTATATACTTCTATAATAACTTTTATTAAATTCTTTTAATTATTAAGAATATTAAGTTAAATTATATCGTTTAAACTATATTAAAAACGTTCTATCTTTAAAATTATATTTAAATTCTTAAATTAATAGAAAATATAAGACTTTAAAATCTTAATTTAATTAATTAAGACTAGACTAATATAAAGAAATTCGCTTAAAAACTATTAGATATAAATAATAATATCTTAATAAGCTTTAAAGAATAAGAAATTATTAATTAGTCTATCGAGTAATTATTAAATAACTCTATTATTTAGCTAATTAATACTATTTATAATAATCTTAATCTATATTAAATAGCTAATTTCTATATATTTAAAATAATTCTTTATACTCTTAATAAGAATATTACTCGATTTAATAGTTAAATTCTTAATAAGTTTTTTAAAACTAAAATTATTTATAATAATAAAGATTAAGTTATTAATAAAAAAGATAGCTTTCTTCTACTTACTAAAATAATAAATACCTTTAAATTAATCTTACTTTTACTCTATTATTTAAAATTAAAATAAAATTATATAATAATATTATTAAGAAATTTAAAATAGCGTATAAATCTATATAATAGAATACGTCTATAAATTAAGTATATTAGATTTAAAATACTTAATTACTATATTCTTAAAGATAAATATAATAATAAACGATACTATATATTATATATCCCTCTAGCTCCGCCTAATTTAAACGATCTATATACTCTCTTTCGACGTATTTAATTTCTAATTTAATTAATCTTTAATATAATAATTAATAAGATCTAAAATTAATTATTATAGTAGATCGATCTATATTTATATTTTAAAATCTTTATTTATAATTAACTCTATATAGCCTTAAATTGAGTTATTAATAAAATTAATTTATTAATTATAATTTTAAACGATCTATTAAAAAGATAATTTACTCGACTAATAAGATATATTAAGAATAAGATTATTAAGTAAATACTTCTTTTTTAAATAAAAATATAATTAATTAGCGATCTATAGTAATAGAAGTAAATTAAATAAATTAAATATTATATAGAAAATAAGTAAAGTTCAATTTAACTTAGAATTAAGGCTTTTATCTTCTTTATTAATTTCGTAATAATAGAAATAAATTAAAAACGTATAATAAGCGATTAGAGTTCGATTTATATTTAGAGCTAGAGCTAAAATTCGATTTAACTTAGAAAAATCAAACTTTATAAATTTAATTTATGGGCCTTTACTTATATATACTACTTCGATTATTATTTCTAATATTATTTTTATAAATCTCTTTCTTCTTATTTCTATCTATTTAAAAAAAAAATTATTATATTCTATATAATTACTTAGATATATAACTATTATTATCTTAAGCGTTTTCTTTAATATACTTAATAAGATTATTAATCTATATAATTTAGATTCTATATAACTATCTTTTTTTATCTTTTTTAATATTATTATATTAACTTTCTTAAACTCTTAAGAGTAATATTCTTTTCTTAAATAAATTTAAAAGAGATAGATAAACTATAATAGTAGTTTTCTCGTTATCATTCGTAGAAATTAACTCGATATCCCGTCGATTTCTAGAGTCTTATCGAGTTTTAGTTGAAAGAGTTATATCGTATTATAAGTTAACTTTAAATATTATTTATAATATAAATTTAATTAAAAATCGATTTTTTTACTTTTTAAAGACGCTAAGATAAATATATAAATAATAATTATTCTCTAAATTTTATATATATATAAAGCGATTAAATAATTAATAGTAATTTATTATAAGACTATAGAGATTATATTATTATACTAAATATTATAATAATAAAATTCTTTATAATTATTAATAAGATTTAAAATTTTTAGCGTTAATACGTAAAGAATTTGATAAATAGTATACTCGCTAAGATTAATCGAATTATTTATATTTATTTTAACGCTCTTATAATTTTATTTTATATTATCTATCTTTTAATTAATATCTATTTTAAATATATTAATTTTAATTTTTTCGTAATTATAGTATTATTTAGCTATCTTATCTTTTTATAATATTATATTATAGCGATTATAAATTTAATTTATAAAATTTAAATTATATTATATAGACTTTATAATATATAGATAATACGCGATATAGTTAATAAGCTTTATTAGAGATACTAGTCTTAAAGATATAATATATTCTATAAGATATTTTATATTAAGTAATATTATATCGTACTCGAGTATAGTATAAATAAGATCGAATACTATATCTTTTTTTTTAAATATAAATTTAAGATCTTAATAATATATATTATAAAATAATATATTTATAATATTATATTATAAAATAACGAGTAAAGGCCTATAAATTAAATTTATAATAATTTTTTTAATTAGGGCTATCGAGTAAGTAGATAAGCGATCTTTAGTAAGCGAACTTTAATAAGCGATATTTGAACTCCTTATATTTTAATAATTATAGAATTAAATTTTAATAATAATTCTTTTTTTATCTAAAAGCCCGAATTTTATTCTACAACTTAAAAAAAGAATCTTAAAATTTTAATAGAAAATAAAAAAGTTATTCTAAAATTAAATAATGTATATCTAATTAGAGCTATTCGACTATCGAGCGAACTTTAATAAGTAATATTTAAATTCCTTGCGCTTTAATAATTATAAGACTAAATTTTAAAAATCTTAAAAATTCGGAAAGCGTAAACAGCGTTAAAAAATTAAAAAAAAATTCTAAAATTTTAATAGAAAATAAAAAAGTTATTCTATGTGTTAATAATATATATCTATTTTTTTAATAAGAAAGGCGCGGGAGGGCGAGATTTTAATGGTTACGAATGCTAATTTATTTATCCGCGATAACTTAGTCGATCTAATTAAAGAGCGTAGCGAACTCGAATTTATAATTAATTACATATATAAATTTAAGATTTTTAAGCTTAGTTCTATCTTATTCTTTTATATATACTAATATATAAGATATTCTAATTAAGATTTCTATATTTATAGAATAATTCGATTAAGATATATAAAATATATTTATTTTCTTTATTAAAAGAGAGAAATTATAAAGAATAATTTAATATAGTTATTTATCTTTTTATTAATAGTAATAATTAAAATAATAATTAAAACTATAAGCGTCTTTATTCTTCTTTTTAAAATTATAATATAAAAGAATATTCTAAATTTTAAATCTTTAAATATTATAAAAATAAAATTTTATAATTATCTTTATTTATATATTTATTTTAACGCGTTAAATAAGCTTAATAATCTTTAAATATTATAAAAATAAACTTTTATAATTATCTTTATTTATATATTTATCTTAACGCGTTAAATAAGCTTAATAAACTTTATATTTATTCTTCTTTTAAATTCTTTATCTCTCTTCTATTCTACTCTATCTCGATTCTTTTAAATATCTTAAATCTATCTCTATCTAATTAAATTTATTAATTATTTATAAATAAATTCGCTTCTTAAATTATTCTAAATCTTTTTATTAAAATTAAAATTATTATTATTATTCTTCTCTAATTATAAGTTTATCGATTATCTCTTTATATATTATAGAGTATTAACGATATATCTTAATAAATTTATGAATAATAAATTTATGAAAATACTTGCTATAAGCTTATTATCTTTATTAATATAATTATTATAATTATTAATTAAATTTTTATATAAAATATTATTAACTTTTTTAATCTAATTTAATATACTAAAATCTTTTTTAAAATTAAATTAAATTTATTTAAACTTATATTCTAAATATTTTATATAAAAAATTATTATTAAAATATAAAATAATACTAATAAATAATACTTTTAAATATTATAATATCTTTTAATTATTAAAAAATATCGCTTATATATAATAGCTTCTATAAAAAAATAAAAAATATTATAAAATATTTAAGCGATTATAAAGTATTTGAATTTTAATTTCTTTTATTATTCTAGATTTAAAAAATTCGCTAGATTATTAAAAGAAGTTTTATAAAGATTAGAAATAAGATTATAATTAGAATAATAATTAGAAAACTTATTATTTCTTCTATAATATTAAAATTAATTATATTTATTCTTATTCTATAAAATTTTAATCTTAAATTCTATTATTTAATTAAATATATTAATATATATAAAAGAATAAGATAGAGCTAAGCTTAAAAATATTAAAATTATATATATAGTTAATTATTAATTCGAGTTCGCTACGCTCTTTAATTAGATCGACTAAATTAACTTAATAACTCTTTCGCGTCTTCTTATTAAAAATTTATATATAGAAGTCTTATACTTTAAAGTACTTAGCTTATAATATATATAGTTATTTTATAATTTCTTAAATTATAAAACTCGCTTTATATTTTTAACGCTATAAAAATTATAAAATTTAATCTACTATTTATAAAGCGAAGTAATATTTAAATATAATTATATAAAACGTATTCGAGATCGAATAATTCTTTTATCTATTTATATAACTATTATTCTTTTATCTCTTTATTAATTCTATTAATTTTATTAATATAAATATATTTATTCTCGATATCTCTCATCTAAAGATTACTAAACGTCTAAAATATATATATATATTTTTTTTTTATCTCTTAAAGCCTCTATTAATATCTTTAAACTACTTCTTAGTAAATTCGTTATTATTAATAATCGAGATTATAAGCGAGCTTAATAGCTATCTACTACTACTTATAAACGCGCTAGAAAATCCTTTAAAAAAGCTCGAATAAATATATTCTTCTTTATATACTTCTCTTAAATTAATAATAATATTTTTAATTTAGCAATACTATCTCTTAAAACCTATTTTTCTTCTTTATTTATTTAAGAAAAAATATATCTAATATTAATTATATTATTAAAATATAATATAATAGTTAAAAAACTTTAAATAAATAAATTTAAGATAGTTCTTAATATATTAGAGGCTATTAAAGTTACTTCTACTTCTTCTAGTTTAAAATGTAATAAGCTACTAGTTCTTTAATAATACTCTAATTATTTCTACTTATAGATAGTAACTATTTCTTCTTCTTCTTAAATAGTCTCGTAATAGTAATATCGTATTAACTATATTCGATATAGGGCCTTAACGAATAAAAACGGTCTGGGAACGATTCTCAACAGTGGCCTATTATATATAAAATATTGAAATTCGAATTACGTAACTCTTAACGTCTTAATAGTTATATAATATGATTATATAACACGCCTTAGCGTATCTATATCTAGTCGCTCTTTTCTCCATAGTAACTTTATAGTTAAAATAACTAAGTATCTTATTTCATATTTTTATAGATTATAAGCCCGAGCTCTATCCGATAACTATTATATTATATCTACTATTTATCTCTATAACTACGACTGTTCTTAGGCTTTTAGTATCTATCTTATAATATCTAAAGTCTATTATATAAAAAGATAGTAATAGCTATAGAGGCATTCTTTTAATCTTCTTAATAAAGGTATTTCCCTCTCTCAAAATGATCGTAAGCCTAAGCGAATATGATTTATCAATAATATAAGGGGCTAAGAGCTACTTTCGCCTCTATTCTAAGCGAGTTAAGATATATCGCCTCTAGTCGAAATATCGAACTCGCTAAATATATCAAGTATATAATTATATTACTATACGATTAAGTTATATTATTAAGATCTCTAAATCTTATTAACTTTTACTAAATTAAAATACTTAACTTTATTAAAAGTAAAGTTATTTTATATTAATATTAACTTTAAAATTATATATTAACTATCGAATTAATGATTATTAATTAAAAGTAGTTAAATATTAGCATTAATAGTCTAATCGTAGTTTAGAGTATTTTCGAGCTGATATTACTATCTTCTAATACGCTTATAAGCCTATTAAGATTAAAATAATAAAGATATTTTATTAATATTAACTTTTAGATCTTTAGAAGCCTCTTAAAGAAGAGAGCTAAGGCTTTATTATCGAATTCTTTTTTCGCGATTATCTATATTTTATTATCGTAATTATAAAGCTAAAATAATCTTCGAAGTCTTATAATAATAGCTAGCGATATAAATGTTCTAGATCTAAGTCTCTAAATAAGTAGTATAAGAAGAGTGTTAATTCCTCTTTAAGAAGGAGATTCGTATATTTATAATAACTGTATTTTATATAATTTTATTAGAAATTAGCCTACGTTTATAAGTTATTCTTATTATTAAGTATCTTTTATTTTAATTAGATTACTTATATCTATTATAGCTCTACGCACAAGCACTTCTTATTTTTTATATAAGAACTCGAAGCTTAAAGGCGATAGTTAATCAATATTAATAAGATTTTTAAAAACTCTAACAACGATTAGAGTATCTATTCTATTTCTACTACTTTATTAAATAATAATTTTATTAACCTCGAATTCGAAGCTAGCGAAGATATTCTTAGCTTTATAAGCGATATTAAGCTATTTAATCTTTATATTAAAAAGTCTATTTTATTTACTTCGAAGTTACTCTTAAAGTCTTTCTCTAATTTTATTATCTTATTTAAAATAATAGCTAAATTATTATTATTATCGCCGCTATCGCTCTCTCTATTAGTATTTTATATATTATTATCTAGACTATTCTTTAGCGATAATAAATTTAAATAATTAGTTATAGCGCGCTACGGCTAATACTTTTAATTAGTTTTAATCTAACGAGGGCAATTTCCCTCTAATCTTTATCGCTATTCTAAAATCTAGCGTAGGATATATTAGATAAAGATAAGATATTAAGGGCTGGTTAATACTTAATAATCTTTTACTCTTTATTAAAACTATTAAGCTTAAGACTTATATAATTATTTTTTAACGCCTTAAATATAGTAATCGCTAGCTTACTAAGATTAATTATAATAATAAGAATTTTTAGATAATATTAAACGCTATTATTAAATATTATAAGCTTAAAGACTTCGAGCTCTATATGAAGCTAATTCGTTAACTACTCGATATTACTCTTACTTTTAAGAGAGGCATTCGCTAATATAAAAAGGACTTTTATAAGATTACTATTAAAATCGTTAATCTATATAAGTCGCTTACTTTATTAGAGCTCTTTCTAATTTAGCTCTTTCTTATAAAACTCGAGAACTCTTTTAATATCTTTATAATAACTTATATCTAAATTTATAAGCTATATAACGATAAGATCGTTAAATTTAATAAGATTATCTATATCGCGGTGAATAAAGAGACTTATCTACTATTATCTAAAGACGGCGATATTATTATATACGCTGTTTATAATAATAGCGATAAGAATAAAGATAAGTAGTTTACTAGATATTATAAAGCTAGCGACTTAGAAATTAATCGCGAAACTTATCTCTTATATAAGATCGTCGAATATAAATTTAGATATCCCTCCGCTAAATACTAGATTAAGTTCTCTTATCTAAAGTTTAAAAAGTTTATATCGAATAAGGAAAAGAAGAAGAAGACTTAAAATATCGCGATTAACTTTAATAATGTAAAGAAGGGCCTTAATATTAAGCGTAAGCGTATCGAAGAGATACTTTTTAACGCTTTTACTCTAGAAGAGAATAAGTATCTTAATGTTAATTATATCTTTTTAAAAGAATTAAATTTAATTATATATTATATAAATTCTAGCCTTAATGATTTTAATATCCTCGATATAATTAATAATAAGAAAGTTATTAACTTAATAGCTATCGATTCTAGTTTAAAGTATAACTTAATAATAGCTAACTTCGCCGACCTATACTCTCATATAATAGTGAACTCTAGCTACTCTCGCTATTCCTTCGTTAATTATTTAATATTTATTATCTATAAAAAGATCTACTCTCGCTCTATCCGCGGTATTAAGAGTAGTTAAGTTTAGTTTCTTAATCGTAATATTATTAGCTTAAATTACTCTATTTAAGATAAATATATAAATATTATCTTACTTAATATCTTATATATACTCGATATAGACGTTAATCTTCTTTTTATTAATAAACTCTTAAATATTAATATCGTAGTCGGCTTTTATAAGACTGGCTACATTTTAACTAAAGATGATTTAAAGCTTATAAATACTCGTAATCGAGATCTATTCTTTTTTAATCTCTAAGATAGTTTAAATAGTATCTTAACGATATATAGTATTTCTTTAAACTCGATTTATTAACTCTAATATATTTATATAGACTATTTAAATTAGTAGAATTTAAATAGGCTCTCCGCTATAGCGATAGGTGTGGATTTTATTAAGGATATCGCGGATGAGTATACTTGCGAGTGCTGTGTTATAGGGCGCTAAAAGGCTATTCTTTATATTAGTTTCACTACGCCCGGCATATGACCGAGCGAATTTATTTATAGCGATCTTATAGGGCCTCTATCCCCTATAGGTTTTAATAATTATAGATACTTTATAATATTTAAGAATAATTTTATCTTCTACTCTAAAGTCTACTATATCCGCTATAAGAGTGAGACCTTCGCTATGTTCTTACGATTTAAGGTTCGTCTTAAATTATATAGCTATAAGATCTCTTATATTCGCCTCGATAATAGGGGCGAGTATATATTTAAAGCCTTTCTTAACTATCTCGCTCTATCGGGTATTAAATAGAAATCTATTATATTTAGTAACTCTTAGATAAACGATATAATCGAGCGTTTTAGATAGATCTTACTATATAAGATATATTCTATTTTTTTAAGCTTTAATCTTAATAAATCTTTTTAGTCTAAAATCGTTATTATCGCTAATTATCTAACGATATAATCGCCTAATATTAGAATTATTATAATCTCTTTTTAAGGCCTTCTATTAATGAAAGTCTATTTTTTCTCACTTATATATAATCGATTTTATCGCTTACGCGATAAAATGAATTTAGAAGAAGCTTATAAATCGAAGTAAAAAGTGTATACTATTAGAGTATAAAAGGGAGTATATCTTTTAATTATATAATCTTATTAAAAAGATAGTTATTCGCGCTAATAGCGTATACTTTATAAAAAAATAGCCCTTAGTTATAGACTTAAAAGAAGAAATTAAGATCTATAAGCTCTCGAATAAGCGATAATATCTAATAATACTAACATTCGCTATAGAGAAGGTATTAAATAGATAGCGTATTACTAATATTTCGAAAGATATTAAATTTAAAGAAGTATTAGAAGACGTTATATTTATAACTAAAATAATTACTAAATCTTTAGCGGCTTTAAGATCTTTAATATCTATAAGATTAAGATTAAATTTTCTCTAGCTAGCTAATAAGCCAACGCCTTCGCGGAGACCTATATAAGAGTCTTTAGTACGATAAATTTAATTAACTACGCGAGAGTTCTTAGCTTAAGCGTTTCTAATATAGGCTACTCGATTAAATACTACATCTATATTTATATCGATAGTTTAATCTACGCTATCTATATAGGAAATTTCCTTAGACTTAGATTTACTATTTACTATTATCGAAGTTATATAAGCTATTCGCGAAGATCGTAAGTTAAGCGCTATTTAAAGAGTGCTATATAATTACTCGAATCTTATAATTCTAAATCTACGAAATCTATCCCCTAACCCTCTTTCGAGAGCCTTTATAGTATTCGCTTTACTTGCGAACTATATTAATAAGTCGAATATTTTCGAGCTTATTACTTACGAGTAGGCTATATTTAATTAGCTATCTTAAATGAATTAAAAACTTTTTATAAAGGATAAGTATAAATCTCTTATAAATAATAACACTTAATATCTTATTTAGATATCTCTTAAGGCTTATATTCTAAGAGATAGATAGATCTATACCTTAAAACGAGATCTCGATAGAGAAATTACCTACTATAAGGTACGCTAAGTTATCTAAGAATTCGAATAGTAGAAAGGCTATAATTACTATAATACTTTCGCGTTAATAATAAAGCTTATAAGCTATAAGGCGATCTTCGCACTTATAATCGTCTTAAATTAAGATTTAAAGTAAATAAATATTAAAATTACCTTTCTATACGATAATATAAAGAAAGAGATTTATATATATTAACTCGATGACTTTAGTAAAAATGATATTAAGGTCTATAAGTTAAATAAGATACTTTATAATTTAAAGTAATCTTCTTAAGTCTAATATTAATACTTCTCGAAGTATATAAAGAAGCTAAGTTTTCTCTCTATTAAATCGAATGATAATATATTTATGAACCCTAAAGAGAGTACTATTATAGCGCTCTATATCGACGATATTTTAATTATTAACTTTAGTAAAATCGGGATTTAGCGGATTAAGAAGGGTCTTAACGCGAAGTTTTATATATCGAACTTAGAATTATATATCTACTACTTGAATATAATTATTAAGAGAAATCGCCATAGCGATATTCTTCGCCTAGAATAAGAGGCTTATATTACTCGATTCTTAAATTATTTTAACTATTAGAATCTTACTCTGATATTAATATCTCTTAAAATTAATTATAAACTAGCTTTCGTCGAAGAGAGCTATATCGCCTTAAGAAAATTATAAGAGAACTATTAATTCGCGGTAAGATCTCTTATATATATTATACTCGATATCTATCTTAATATTATCTACGCGATATTATTAGTAAGTTACTACTTAGCTAACTTAACTTTAATATATTAAAATACAATTATTTAAATCTTTCGATATCTAAGAGATATAGTATACTACGAACTCGTATATAAAGGCTCTCTTTAAGAACTTATCGATTATATCAATTTTAATTAAACTAACGATACGATTTAAAGATCTATATCTAGCTATCTCTTTAATATAGAGAGTAATATAATTAGTTAATTATCTAAGCGTTAAGCTATCGTAGTATTATCTATTTATAAAATAGAGTATATTAATTAAATATAGGCTATTAAAGAAGTAATCTGACTAAAGAATTTACTTAATTAACTTCTTCGCCTCGACGATATAAATCTTAAAATTACTATTATTTTCGATAATAATTAAGACGCAATTACCCTCGCAAAGAATGCTTAGTTTTATACTCATATCAAGTATATTAATATTATCTATTATTTTATACGAGAAAAGATTAATAATAATATTATAGATATACGATATATTCTTACTAATAAATAAATAGCTAATAAGCTTATTAAGACCCTTTGCTTAAATAAATTCATTACTTTTTAGAATACTCTTAGAGTAGAAGCTATATCTACTTACTCCTCTAATAGCTATTAATCTTACTACTATCTTAATATAGTCTTAGTTTAATAATATCTAGTAAAGAAGCTATTCTATTATATCTATATCTGGATTTAGAGAAGCTATTTTATTAGTTCTCGTACTATAAGTAATCTACTTAAGTTACTTACTAAGTCGCTATATTAAACTTAGTACTTAGCGAACTCATTATTTTATATCGAAATAGCTATTTCTTTAGCGCTATTACTACTATCGCTATCAAACTTCCAAGACTCTTTCGAGAAATCTATATCTATTCGTTACTAATGTCTCAAATATTATACCTTTAAATTACCGCTATTATAGTCATTATTACTAAGAATTAAATATCTAAAATAACTCTCGTAGAGGTCTTATAGCCGGCGATATACAGCTAGAAGAATTTCTTTCAATTATTTTATTTAGCTACTCTTATATATATCCTTCGATCTTAAATTAATCGATTTTTAATATACACTAGATGGCCTAAAAATAAAATTTCCGAAAAACCGCTTTTTAATAAAAAGTGAAATTTGGATTATATTTAAATAGGGGCTATGATTTAATATAGTCATTTTCAGATTTCGACTTTTTATCTTATTTATTCTATTTTAAACGTTATAAACTTTAAATCTTATATTTTTTAATTTTATTTATATAGAGAGAGGTAGAGATATAGGAGGTATAAGGGGTATACTTTTACGCTAGCTACCCGATACTAACTTATCTTAACTACTTAGCTTAGATTTCACCTTAATTACTTAGCGCTAACTTACTTTAATAACCCGACGAAAATCGACTAAGTTATTTTATCTTATCTATTTAATTTTAATATCGTTAATATTAAACTTCGTATTTATTAAGTTTTATCTATAAGAGAATATATACGAAGAGGAGTATTAAAATTCGGATTATATAACTCTTAGCGTCTTAATAATTATATAATATAATCACGTAATATACCTTAGCGTATTTATATCTAGTCGCTCTTTTCTTTATAGTAACTCTATAGAAAATAACTAAGTATCTTATCTTATATTTTCATATAAAATATCTCTTAAAGTTATTATAACGATTATACCTTATCGCAGTTATTATAACTTTCACTTCCGCCGTAGTGGTAAGTAGATAGCTAATGTAGGCTGTTAGAATATAATATCAGATATGTGATAATGTAGAATAGACGGATTAATTCTTCAAAACCTCTCCGAGGCCAGATCCTAAATATAGTACAAAATCAGGTGGCGGGAAAACATGGTGGCTGGGATGCGCGGAGGCCAAAAACATGATGGCTGAGATGCGCGGGGGCCACATTTCCAGGCGTCTGTCAGGGCGCGTTTGGGCTTCTTTCTGGCCATGACGCCTGTAGGATCAGGCTTGGCAAGAGATGGTGTGTTATATGTATAGAAGGCTACTCTAGAACGTGTAATAGAATACGCAATAAGTAGCTTATGGAGTTGAATAGCAGGTCCGGAGTTACTATTCAAAAGTCGTTTTTTTTCTACTTATTATAGGGCTGAAATAGGGCTATAGGGGTAAATAAGTAACTTATTTCATAAGTAGAAGTAACTTTAATAGCCTCTATTATAAAATAAAATACTCTTTTTACTCGATCGATATAATTATAATAATAATAAAGTATTAATAATAAATAAACTCTCTTCTCTATTAACTTTAAAACTTTAATTATCTATATTACTTACTCTCTTATCTACTATACTTAAACGATAAAGCTCTTCTCTATTTACTTATAATAGTAAAATTAATTTAAATATCTCTTTATTAAATAAGATTAAATTTATTAATATTATTAAGATTAATATAGCGATTTATTATTAACTAGCTTATAAAAAAGATAATAAACTATTTATATTAATAATAAATAAGATCTATAATATATCGTCTATATTATATATATTTTTTACTACTCGAATATCTTATAAATCTTATATATCGATTAATAAACTCTATTTCTATAACTTAAAAAAGAAATATAAAAGATATTATAATTCTAATTATCTTATTTAGATTAATAGCGTTAATATAATTAATTCTAAAAAAATAAAATATAAATTATCTTCGAAATATTACGATTATTTAGATATTTTAAATAAAACTAAAATATATATATTTTTTCTATATCGTTTCTATAATTATAAATTAAAATTTAATAATAGCTTTAATAAAATAAAACTTTTAAAAAATAAGATCTATTTAATATTAGAATATAAATTAATTTTTTTTTAATAAATATCTAAAGAAGAAATTTATAATATTAAGTTATATATTATTTATCTTATTTATTCTATTCATAGAAAAGCTAAATAGAAAATTATATTCTATTATAAATTATTAAAAAATTAATAGTATAATAGAATATAATTTTTCGCTATTATTAAAAGAAACTAATATTAAATTTTATTAATAGATAAGATTTTAATAAGAATCTAGAGATATAAATATCTTACTCGATTAAATATTATAGTCGCGTTTAATAAACTACGTATATACTCTAATAATAATAAATTTTACTATTTTTATTATCTCTCTTAAAGTATATAAATATTAAATCTTCCCCTTCGAGTTAATTAACGACTCGATTATATATTAATAATATATAAATAATATTCTATTTAAGTATCTAAATGATTTCTATTAAATCTATCTTAATAATTTAATTATTTATAATAAGATAAAAAAGAAATATATTTAACAGGTTAGATAAATTCTTTAAAAATTAAAAATTATTAATCTTTAGATAAATATTCTTAAATGCGAATTTTATATATAAAAAATCAAATTTTTAGATTTACTAGTATCTATAGACGGGTTATAAATAGATCTTATTAAAATCTAAACTATCGTTATATAGATTATATCTATTAACCTTAAAAAGATATATATCTTTATCGATTTTATAATTTTTATTAATAATTTATTAGAGACTTCTTTAAAATAGTTAAATTTATAATAAAATTTATAGCGAAGAAAGCTATATTTAATTAGTCTCTAATATATTAAAAGATCTTTTACTTTTTAAAAATCGCTATTACTAAAGCTTTAGTTTTATATTATTTTAATAAAATAAAGAAAATCGTTTTAAAGACTAACTCTTTTAACTATATTAATAAAAAGATTCTTTTCTAATATAATAATAAGAGAGTATTTTACTTAATAGTCTTCTATAATAAAAACTTATCTTAATTAAATATAATTATTAAATCTATAATAAGAAATTATTAATAAGTACTCGCTATCTAGAATATTAATACTTCGAGCTAGAATATATAAATATTCTTATTAAAATCTTTATCGATTATAAAAAATTAATATATTTTACTAAGAAAAGAAATCTTAATTAATATTAAATTCGATATTTAGATATATTATTAAAATTTAATATAAAGATTATTTATTAATCTAAATCTTAGAATATTAAGATAAATATATTTATGTAAATAGCTAGATATAAATTAACTAATTTTAAAAATAAATAATTATATTAATAAGATTAAATAATTTTTACTCTTAATTATTTAAATAGAATAATAAATATATCGATATATATATAATTAATAACTCTATCTACTATAAGATAATAGAGATTAATAAAAAGAATAACTATTATATAGAAATTCGTAACGCTATCGCTGAAGATAAGAATAAGTTTTAAGAAATTACTCTTATAAGTATTTTATATAGAATAAAATACTTTATTATAAAAATCGTTTATAGATATTTAATAATATATATATCGATATTATCTAAGAGATATATAATTAATTATTCTATAACTATCTCGAGATAGTATATATCTATAAATTACTTAAAAGAGAATATTATTAGCGAGAAATAAGAATAATAATAACTATCTATATTTAAAATTACTATATCTATTAAAGAGTTAAGATACTTTGTAATCGGGAATATAATTTACTTTAGCCTCTATTAATTCTATAAAAACGATAATAAGATATATTAATTAACTTCGTTATAGACTTACTTATATTTAATAATAATAATACTATTTAAATAGTAATTAATTAATTTACTAAGAAATATTATTATATAATTTATTTCGATATTAATAATAATACTATTACTAAAAAAATAATTAATTTATTATTTAAAAAAAAAATTTATCTATACGATTTATCGATCTTAATAATATTAAATTAAGATTCTTAATTTATAGCTATTATATAGAAATCTTTTTATAAATAATTAGATATTATAGTTAAGCTATTAATAATCTTTTATTCTAAAATTAATAAATAGACTAAGCGAGTAATTTAGAATATAAAGTATTAACTTCGAATCTATTATAATTATATATAAAACGACTAAATAGAATAACTATTTATTATTAAATTCGCTAATAATAATATTATCTTAGCGATTATTAATATCTTATCTTTTCTTATAAATAAGAAATTTTATTATTAAATAAGCTTTAGCTTAAATATTATTAATTATAAGATTATTTATAAATATTTTAATATCGCTTAGATAAAAGATATTATAAATTATATAAAATAAATTTTTAAGTATATTAGAAGTAATATAAATCGCGCTTAAAAGACTATAATTATATAAGTTAATAAGTATTAATAAAAGATTATCTTTTAAATAAGCGATAAGATCTTTCTAAATAGTAAGAATATTATCTTTAATTATCTTTCTCGTAAATTAAATTATAAGAGACTTAATCTATTTAAAATTATAAATTTTATAAAAATCTTATATTATCTAGAACTTCTATTAAGTATAAGAATTTATAATATCTTTTATCTTAATCTATTAAGTTTCGCTATAAATAACCTCTTATTAGAATAGATAAATCTATTATTAAAATATATAACTATAAATAGTTAAATGGAATAAATTATTAAAGAAATATTTATATCTAAATTAATTAATAGTCGTCTTAAGTATAAAGTTAAGTGAAAGGATTTTAATAATAATCTCGTTTAATATAATGCGAATAACGATAAATTCGAAAATTACTAAGATCTAATAGACGACTTTTATAAGTAATATTTTAAAGAGTCTTATCTATAGATCGAAACTATCGTTTTTAATTAAATTAAAATTATTCGATATCTTCGCAATGGCCTTATTTTTTCAGAAGCCGAGAATCGATCTCTTAGATTTATATCGATTAAAAATCATCTTATATAAAGTCTTTCGCGCGAGATTCTCTTACTAGTATAAATCTAAAGATCTTTCGAAGCTATATTAATATATATATAAATAACGCTATCGCTATTATAAGATATAATTAATATAAACTAAATAATATATTATAGAGAAATCTATATCGAAGTTATTTAATATTGATTAAAGCTCTTAACGTCTATAACTCGATTCGATTTAATTTAATTTAAGAGCCTTTAATTAATTACATCGTATTATTTTACTAATATTTTATTCGCTTAAATATAAATTCGAAAATTACTACTATTTATCTCTACGCTTATAAATATTATTTTTATTATACTATATTAATTTCCTCTTAACTAATGTTATGAGATGTCTCTGGGATACTCATAGGGCCACTAGCGTAGGCTTGGCACCGCATATATCTATCTGCAGATCACATAGATTAATCAATATCTTTTACAACACACACATATATGAGTCAAACCATAATGATTCCTTAACAATTGGTAGCAACACCTGAAGATCTATATCCATAGACCAACAGGCGTCACATCAGACGTTTACGCAAAGCCTGCATCAACACCTAATAGTGCAACGCTCCAAGCCGGACCTCCAACACACTCGCTATCATCGAGTACCTTTTGACACCGTCCCATCGATCCTTTCACTAGGCCTGTCGATATCACAATGCAAGCATTCCTGCAGACCCTACATGAGCAGTACCGCACCGAGTACTACGGCCCATAGTATACAAGAGAATGCTACCTATAGAAGTACGACGTTAAGGCTTAAGAGTATATTTAATTGGCTAGCAAATCAGACCCTCAATTCTTCCTACCGCAAGCCAAAATCCTTCAAGACCGAGCGGCCTACATACGTCAAGAATGGGCGAGACAAGAGGCCTTACAAGCCAAGCAGACAGCCACTCAGCCAGAGCACTCAGTCAAGCAAGAGGAGGAGCAATGCAGTACGGAGAATATCGCGGAGACAGTCAGCAACAGCAGTGACACAACAGGTCTACTCTCCACGGTCTCACATCAATCCACTCAGCCAGTGCAAGAGGAGGAACTACAACAGGCGAATGCGGAGAACACTGCGGAGAATACTGCGGAGAAACCAAGCGACAACAAGGCCACCATCAGCAAGAACACGGCTCAGCTCTCCACAATCCCACGTCATATACTCTCCACGATTCTACGTCAAATCACCACTCAGCAGGCGGAGAACGACACTACAATTTGGCCTACTATCTCTGCGTGCCTTAACAATATCACATTGATATAGTATATCACTGGAATGACGTTATAAGAGGAGGATCTACTGCGACGATCACAGTCAATTAGGCCTCTATAGGAGGAACATCGGACGATGCATATTTGGACGAATTGAAACCGTCCGATATCTTGCTCCGACAGTCATTTCATCATTCAAAAGTTTTCATTCCAGCAGGAGATTTCGTGGGATGCACACCACTAATTAGCCCGGTGTCTCCATTCCTTTCCAGCATTTCGAAAACTCACTCATTCATGCATGCATACTTCTTGCCATGAGGACATGGCATTTCTCTGTTTTTTGTGGGCAATTGTCATGAGATGCCTCAGGGATACTCATAGGGCCACTAGCGTAGGCTTGGCACCGCACATATCTGCCTGCAGACCACATAGATTAATCAACATCTTTTACAACACACACATATATGAGTCACACCATAATGATTCCTTAACAACTAAGCTCTCTATATATATTTATATCTCGATTAATAATATTATTATAGCGTAAATATAACGAGCTACTATTATCTTTAATATCTCTTATAAAGAAAGATATAATACTAAGATTCTCGAATATAATTATTTCTTTATTTCTTTTATTATTTTTCAGATATTAGATATATATATATATTTATTTTTCTATCTTTTTACTTATTAATTATAAGATATAATTTTATAAAGAGAGAGAAATAGTATTATAAGCGTATTCTATATTAGTATATATAATAGAATAAGATAGAGCTAAACTAGAAAATCTTAAATTTATATATATAGTTAATTATAAATTCGAGGTTATTACGCCTTTTAGATAGACTATCTAAGTTAGCTCGCTAGCCCTTTCGAGTCTTCTTATTAAAAATTTATATATAGAAGTCTTATACTCTAAAATAACCACCTTTCTACGAATACTATTTCTTTATAATTTCGTAAATTATAGAGCTTAGTATACGCTTTCTAACGCTATAAAAATAATAAAGTTTAATCTACTATTAATAAATTAAATTAATATTTAAATATTATAGTTATATTAAACGCGTTCGAAATCGAATAATAATTCTTTCATCTATTTATATAATTATATTTCTTCTATAATTCTATTAATTTACTAATTAAGAGAAGAAGTAAGAGAAGAAACTATAATAGATAAATGCGGAGAATATTACGAAGAAATTAAGCGGTAATAAGACTTTTAATATTAAGAATACGACTTAGCTCTTTAAGATTTTACGTTATATTAATTATCTACTTAGTTAATTACTTAGCTAGTTATTTAATTTAATACTCTATAAAAGAAGAAGTAAGAGAAGAAATTATAATAGGTAAATACGGAGAATATTACGGAGAAACTAAGCGATAATAAGATTTTTAATACTAAGAATACGACTTAGCTCTTTAAAATTCTACGTTATATACTCTCTACGATTTTATATTAAATTATTACTTAATAAGCGAAGAATATTATTATAACTTAATCTATTATTCTTACTATATTAAGAAATAAGAGAAGAAATTATAATAGATAAATATAAAGAATACTACGGAGAATATTATAAAGAATACTGCGGAGAAACTAAGCGATAATAAGATTATTATTATTAAGAATACGGCTTAGCTCTCTAAGATCCCACGTTATATACTCTTTATAATTTTATATTAAATTATTATTTAGTAAGCGAAGAATATTATTATAACTTAGTTTATTATCTCTATTATATTAATATAATACGAGTAAAGACCTATAAATTAAATTCATAATCATTTTTTTGATTAGGGCTGTCGAGTAAATTTGATAAGCGGTCTTTACTTTTAGTAAGCGATCTTTAATAAACGATATTTGAATTCCTTACCTTTGAAGAACTATAAGACCAAATTTTAAAATTCTTTTTTTATTTGAAAGCCTATATTACGTTCTATAATTTCAAAAGAGAAATCTTAAAATTTTAATAGAAAATAAAAAAGTTATTCTAAAATCAAATAATGTACATCTGTTTCTTAATCAGGGCTGTCGCGCGAACTTTAATAAGCGATATTTTTTTGATAATTGCGGACGCTAATTTATTTATTCGCGATAACTTAGTCGATCTAATTAAAGAGCGTAATAACTCTAAATTAATAATTAGCTATATATATAAATTTAAGATTTTTAAGCTTAGTTCTATCTTATTCTTTTATATATATTAATATTACTATAATAACGTTATAAGAGAAGAATCTACTACGACGATTATAGTTAATTAAGTCTCTATAGAAGAAATATAAAACGATATATATTTAAATAAATTAAAACTATTCGATATCTATAGCTATTTTATTATTTAAAAGATTTTACTATAATAGAAGATATTATAAGATTTACACCACTAATTAATATATTATCTCTATTTCTTTTCGATATTTCGATACTTCTTACTATAAGAATATAACCTTTCTCTATTTTTTATAGATAATTATTATAGATTAATTCTTTATACTCGATATCTTCCTAATTAGATCTTAGCGCGCCTCTCTCTATATATATATATCTATATATAATATAGATTAAATTAATTTTATAGTAGTAGAAGTAGATTAAAAACGTATAGTAAGCGATTAGAGTTCGATTTAATTTAGAACTAGAGCTAAAATTCGATTTAACTTAAAAAAATTCAACTTTATAAATTTAATTTATAGGCCTTTACTTATTCTTAATATATTACTTAATTCTCTTATCTATTTAAATCTAGCGTATCTTAATACAGATTTTATCTACTATTTAATATCTCTCTTTTATCTATATAATTCGATATCTTAATTATCTTATTTAATATATTTATATTAATATTATATCTATATTAATTCTAATAAATAATATATATTACGATATAGTATATCTATAATATTATATTATAAAATAATATATATATAAGATATCTAAATTAAAATTTCTATATTTAGAAGTATAAGTAACTATTCTAATTATTATTCTAGTTAACGACTATCTCTATTCGATAAATTTAATATAATAATTATTACTATTATAATTATTTCTATTATAGCTACTATTATTATAGCTATTACTATTATAACTATTATCGAAATATAATCTTCGCGTATTTTAGTTATTATATTTTTTAATTATCTAATTTTATACTATATTTAAAATCTAGTCTCGAAGAGATTTAAAAAATTAATTCGTTCGTTTTATATATTATATATCTAATATTTTAATAGCTATTACTATTATAACTACTACTATTATAACTATTATTATTTATTATTAAAATAGTTTATTATTATATAATAATTATAATAGTAATAGTTATAAGTAAAGATCTATAAATTAAATTTATAATTATTTTTATAATTAGGGCTATCGAGTAAATAGATAAGCGCTCTTTAATGAGCGATCTTTGATAAGCGAACTTTGATGAGCGATATTTGAATTCCTTGCGCTTTAATAATTATAAGACTAAATTTAAGAATTCTTTTTTATTCTAAAAGCTCATATTTCGTTCTACAATTTAAAAAAAAATCTCAAAATTTTAATAGAAAATAAAAAAGTTATTCTAAAATTAAATAATGTATACCTATTTTTTAATTAGGGCTATCCGACTATATTTTTTTAATAGTTACGAACGCTAATTTATTTATTCGCGATAACTTAGTCGATCTAATTAAAGAGCGTAATAAATTTAAATTTATAATTAATTATATATATAAATTTAAGATTTTTAAGCTTAATTCTATTTTATTCTATTATATATATTAATAATAATAATATTTATAATAGTAATAGCTATTAAAATTTCAAATATATAATATATAGAACGAACGAATTAATTCTCTAAAATCTCTTCGAGATTAGATTTTAAATATAGTATAAAATTAGATAATTAAAAAATATAATAATTAAAATACGCGGAGATCGAAAATATAATAGCTGAAATACGCGAGAGCTATATTTTAATACTCTTCTATAGTTATACTTTTAGTTTACTTAATAAGAAATAAAGCTATATATAACTCTTATTAACGATAAAGACTATTTTAGTCTAAAATAATAATAAACTATTTTAGTCTTAATAATAAACTATTTTAGTCTTCGATAATAATAGACTATTTTAGTCTTTTAATAATAGATTATTTCAGCCTTTTAATAATAAACTATTCTAGTCTTTTATAGACTATTTTAGTCTTTTAATAAGAGATTATTTTAGTCTTTTAATAAGAGGCTATTTTAGTCTTTTAATAAGAGACTATTCTAGCCTTTTAATAAGAGGCTATTTTAGCTATAATAATAATAGATAATTTTAGTTATAATAATAATAGACTATTTTAGTCGTAATAATAGACTATTTTAATTTTAATATATATATTATTCTAGTATAATATATCTTCTTAACGTAATATCTCTTTCTAGAGTAATATAATATATCTCTAGAGTATAATAGTCTTTTTAAATAATAAGAGTAAATTATAATACTCTATCTCGAAGTAATATAGTTATTTTATATAGAACTTATATACTATACTAGTATATATCTTTATTATCTATAGTTCTTCGCGATATTTCTCTTTACTACTATTTTATTATTTAATAATAAGAATTCTTTATAATAACGAGAGTTTTTTACGATAATATAACGATATAATTATAACTCTATATTTAAATTAATCTTATAGAAAGCTAATATTATAGCGACTTAGTCTATATATTCTATAAATTAAGCTTATAATCTATTAGAATTTTAGATATATAATATATAGAACGAACGAATTAATTCTTTAAAATCTCTTCGAGATTAGATTTTAAATATAGTATAAAATTAGATAACTAGAAAATATAATAATTAGAATACGCGGAGATCGAAAATATAATAACTAAAATACGCGAGAGCTATATTTTAATAATAGCTATAATAGTAATAGTTATAATAGTAATAGTTATAATAATATTAATTATAATAGATAGCTATAATAATAATAACTATTATATCGAATTTATCGAATAAGAATAATCGTTAATTAGAATAATAACTAGAATAGTTACTTATACTTCGAAATATAGAAATTTTAATTAAGATATCTTATATATATATTATTTTATAATATAATACTATAGATATATTATATCGTAATATATATCGTTAAGATTTCGAATTCATATTAAAAAAAGAATATAATATTTACTTTTATTTATATTATATTCGAGTACGATATAATTAATATATATAAAAGAATAAGATAGAGCTAAGCTTGAAAATCGTAAATTTATATATATAGCTAATTATTAATTTAGAGTTACTACGCTCTTTAATTAGATTAACTAAATTAATCTAATAGCTCTCTTATATTTTCTTATTAAAAATTTATATATAGAAGTTTTATACTTTAAAATAACTAGCTTTCTACGAATGTTATTATTTTATAATTTTATAAATTATAGAGCTTAATTTACGCTTTCTAACGATATAAAAATTATAAAGTTTAGTCTATTATTAATAGATTAAATAGATATTTAAATATAATAGTTATAGTAGTTATATTAAACGCGTTCGAGATTAAATAATAATTCTTCTATCTATTTATATAACTATTCTTTTTCTATTATTCTATTAATTTATTAATATAAATATATTCATTCTCGATATATTACTAAATACTTTAGATATATATACTTCTTTTACTCGCCTCTTAGAGCCTCTATTAACGCTCTTAAATTACTTTTTAACGAATTCGCTATTATTAATAATCGAGGTCGTAAGCGAGCTTAATAGCTATCTATTACTATTTATAAACGCGTTAGAAAACTCTTAAAAAGAGTTTAAATAAATTTATAGCTATCGTTCTTCTCTATATACTTCTCTTAAATTAGCGATAGTATTTTTTAATTTAGCGATGCTATCTTCTAAAACGCGTCTTTCTTCTTAATTCGTTTTTTATTATCTTATTTTAATTATATTTCTTAGTCGCTTAATTAATACTATTTATTCTATTAGCTTAGTAATTTACTTAATTAGATTATTAGCTAATTAATTAGTTATCTACTTAATTAGTTACTTAGCTAATTACTTAGTTTAATACTCTATAAGAGAAGAAGTAAGAGAAGAAATTATAATAGATAAATGCGGAGAATACTATAGAGAATACTATAAAGAATACTACGGAGAAATTAAGTAGTAATAAAATTATTATTGTTAGAAATACGGCTTAGCTCTTTAAGATCTTACATTATATTAATTATTTACTTAATTAACTATTAAGCTAGTTACTTAATCTAATACTCTATAAAAGAAGAAATAAGAGAAGAAATTATAATAGATAAATGCGGAGAATATTATGAAGAAACTAAGCGATAGTAAGACCCCTAATACTAAGAATATAACTTAGCTCTTTAAGATTCTACGTTATATACTCTCTACGATTCTATATTAAATTATTACTTAATAAGCGAAGAATATTATTATAATTTAGTCTATTATCTCTATTATATTAAGAAATAAAAGAAGAAATTATAATAGATAAATATGAAGAATACTATAGAGAGTATTATAAAGAATACTATAAAGAAATTAAGCGATAATAAAATTATTATCATTAGAAATATAGCTTAGCTCTTTAAGATTTCACATTATATACTCTCTACGATTTTATATTAAATTATTACTTAGTAAGCGAAGAATACTATTATAACTTAATTTATTATCTCTATTATATTAATATAATATATTACTATAATAACGTTATAAGAGAAGAATTTATTACGATGATTATAGTTAATTAGATCTCTATAGAAGAAATATCGTAAGAGAAGAAATTATAATAGATAAATGCGGAGAATACTATAAAGAATACTACGGAGAATACTATAAAGAATACTACGGAGAATACTATGGAGAATACTGCGGAGAAATTAAGCGATAATAAGGTTATTATCGTTAAGAACACGGCTTAGCTCTCTAAGATTTCACATTATATACTCTTTATAATTTTATATTAAATTATTACTTAATAAGCGAAGAATACTATTATAACTTAATCTATTATTTCTATTATATTAATATAATATATTACTATAATAACGTTATAAGAGAAGAATTTACTACGATAATTATAATTAATTAAATCTCTATAGAAGAAATATCGAATAATATATATTTAAACGAATTAAAATTATTCGATATCTTACTCTAATAGCTATTTTATTATTCGAAAGATTTTACTACGGTAGAAGATAATGTAAAATTCACACTACTAATTAATATATTATCTTTATTTCTTTTCGATATTTCGATACTTCTTATTATAAGAATATAATCTTTCTTTATTTTTTATAGATAATTATTATAAATTAATTCTTTATACTCGATATATCTTTCTAATTAAATCTTAGCGTATCTCTCTTCGTATATATATATTTATATATAAATTAAAAACGTATAGTAAGCGATTAAAGTTCGATTTAACTTAGAGCTAGAGCTAAAATTCGATTTAACTTAGAAAAATCCAACTCTATAAATTTAATTTATAGGCCTTTACTTGTATTACTTAATATAATATATTTTATAAAATATATTATATCTTTTCAACTAGTAAATAATATTTATATCTTAAAAAAATTAAAAAAATATATTTATATTTTATAATTAAATTAAATTAATAGTATTATTTTTATAAAGTAGATATATACTTAATAGCGATATATCTTTTAATATAATATTAATTATAATTCGTATATATATAATATTATTATTTATTAAACTTATTAATTTAATAATCTCGAAAGTTTAGAAAATTCTTAATAATTTATTAATTATTAATTTAAATTAATTTAAATTATTAAAATAAAGTAAAGATAAGACTTCGCGAAGATAAAACTACTAGTCGAAAAGATATAATTAGTATATATAAAAGAATAAGATAAAGCTAAACTAGAAAATCTTGAATTTATATATATAGTTAATTATTAATTTATTAGATCTACGCTTTTTAGTTAGATATCGCGAGTAAATAAATTAGCGTTCGCAATTATTAAAAATCTATAAAAATCTATGTATAGAAGTCTTATCCTCTAAAATAATCAGCTCTCTACGAATACTATTTCTTTATAATTTAATAAATTATAGAGCTTAGTGTGCGCTTTCTAACGCTATAAAAATAATAAAATTTAGTCTACTATTAGTAAATTAAATAAATATTTAAATATAATAATTATAATAGTTATATTAGACGCGTTTAGAATCGAATAATAATTCTTTTATCTATTTATATAATTATTCTTCTTCTATAATTCTATTAATTTATTAATTATAAATAAATTCGCTCTCGATATCTCTCGTCTAAATGTTACTAAGTATCTAAAATATATATTTCTTTTATTTATCTTTTAAATCTTTTACTAACGCCTCTAGATTATCTTTTAACGAATTCGCTATTACTAATAATCGAGGTTATAAGCGAGCTTAATAGCTATCTACTACTACTTATAAACGCGTTAAAAGACTCTTAAAAAGAGCTTAAACGAATACGTTCTCTTTTATATACTTCTTCTAAGTTAGCGATAGATGAATTAAATTAATTTTTAAATATTATAGTTATATTAAACGCGTTCGAGATTAAATAATAATCCTTTCATCTATTTATATAATTATTCTTCTATTACTATTCTATTAATTCTATTAATATAAATATATTTACTCTTAATATTCTTATACTTAGTTAAATAAGAGAAGGAACTATAATAGACGAATACGAAGAATACTACGAAGAATATTACGGAGATAGTTATTAGCAGTAATAATATAATAGACTTACTCTTTATAATCTTATATTAATTTACTTAGTTAATATAAGAGAAGTTATTATAATAGGTAAATATAAAGAATACTATAAAGAAATTAAGTAATAATAAGACTTTTAGTATTAAGAATACGACTTAGCTCTTTAAGATCCTATATTATATACTCTCTATAATTCTATATTAAATTATTACTTAGTAAGTAAAGAATATTATTATAACTTAGTTTATTATCTTTACTATATTAAGAAGTAAAAAAAAAGAACTATAATAAATAAATGCGAAGAATACTATAGAAAATACTAGAGAGAATATTACGAAGAAATTAAGCGTTAATAAAATTATTATTATTAAGAATACGACTTAACTCTCTAAGATCTTATATTATATACTCTTTATAGTTTTATATTAAATTATTACTTAGTAAGCGAAGAATATTATTATAACTTAATCTATTATTCTTACTATATTAAGAAGTAAGAGAAAAAATTATAATAGATAAATACGGAGAATATTACGAAGAATACTATAAAGAATATTACGAAGAAACTAAGTAATAATAAGATTATTATTATTAGAAACACGGCTTAACTCTTCAAAATCTCACGTTATATACTCTCTACGATTCTATATTAAATTATTACTTAGTAAGCGAAGAATATTACTATAATTTAATTTATTATTCTTACTATATTAATATAATATATTACTATAACCTCTATAGAAGAAATATCGAATAATATATATTTAAATAAATTAAAATTATTCGATATCTTACTCTAATAGCTATTTTATTATTTAAAAGATTTTACTACGATAGAAGATAATATGAAATTTACATTATTAATTAATATATTATCTTTCTTTCTTTTCGATATTTCGATACTTCTTGCTATAAGAATATAATCTTTCTCTATTTTTTATAGATAATTATTATGAATTAATTCTTTATACTTGATATATCTTTCTAATTAGGCCTTAGCGCGTCTCTCTTTATATATATATATTTATATATAGATTAAAAACGTATAGTAAGCGATTAGAGTTCGATTTAACTTAGAACTAGAGTTAAAATTCGATTTAACTTAATAAAATTCAACTTTATAAATTTAATTCATAGGTCTTTACTTATATAATATAGAATATTAATCTATTATATTATACTCTAATATAGTATAAAATATTAATATTTATATAATTTTATATCTAATGAGATATTCTACGATATAATATATCTATAATATTATACTATAATATAATATATATATGAAATATCCCGACTAAAATTTCTATATTTAGAAGTATTCTCGTTATTATTCTAATTAACGACTCGATAAATTCGATATAATAGCTATTACTATTATAGCTATTACTATTATAACTATTATTATTATAACTATTATCGAAATATAACTCTCGCGTATTTTAGTTATTATATTTTCTAGTTATCTAATTTTATACTATATTTAAAATCTAATCTCGAAGAGATTTTAGAGAATTAATTCGTTTATTCTATATATTATATATCTAATATTTTAATAGCTACTACTATTATAGCTATTACTATTATAACTATTACTATTTATTATTAAAATAGTTTACTATTATATAATAGTTATAATAGTAATAGTTATAATAGTAATAGCTATAATAAATAGTTATAATAGAAGTAGTTATAATAGAGATAGCTATAATAGATAGCTATAGTAGAGATAGTTATATAATAGAGATAGTTATAATAGTAATAGCTATAATAATCGTAGTTATAATAGTAATAGCTATAATAATAATAGCTATTATATCGAATTTATTAAGTTATTAATTAGAATAATAACGAGAATACTTCTAAATATAGAAATCTTAGTCGAGATATCTTATATATATATTATATTATAGTATAATATTATAGATATATTATATCGTAAGATATCTTATTAAGATTTCGAATTTATATTAGAAAAATAATATAGTATTCGACTCTATTTATATTATACTCGAATATAATATAATATTACTTAATATAAAATATTTCATAAAATATATTATATCTTTTCGATTAGTAGATAAAACTTAGAAAATTATATACGAAGTTTAAAAAGTATAATTATAAATAAAAAAAGTACGTAGAATTATTAATTATATATATTTAAACTATTAGTCGAAAATATATAATATAATATAATATATTAATCTATTATATTATACTCTAATACGATATAAAATATTAATATTTATATAATTTTATATCTAATATAATATGAAATCTTAGCGAAATATACTATAATATAGTATATCTATAATATTATACTATACTATAATATATATATAAGATATCTCGATTAGAATTTCTATATTTAGAAGTATAAGTAGCTATTCTAGTTCTTATTTTAATTAATAGTTATATTTATTCGATAAATTCGATATAATAACTATTACTACTATAATTATTACTATTATATCTATTATTATTATATCTATTATTATTATATCTATTACTATTATATTTATTACTATTATATCTATTATTATTATATCTATTATTACTATATCTATTATCGAAATATAATCTTCGTATATCTTAGCTATTATATTTTTTAATTATCTAATTTTATATTATATTTAAAATCTAGCTCTAAAGAGATTTAGAGAATTAATTCGTTCGTTTTATATATTATATATCTAATATTTTAATAGCTATTACTATTATAACTATTACTATTATAACTATTATTATTTATTATTAAAATAGTTTATTATTATATAATAGCTATAATAGTAATAGTTATAGTAATAATAGTTATAATAGTAATAATTATAATAGATAGCTATTATATTAAATTTATCGAATAAATATAATCGTTAATTAAAATAATAATTAGAATAAACTTTTAAATATAGAAATCTTAGTCGAAATATCTTATATATATATTATATTATTATATAATATTATAAATATATTATATCGTAGTATATATCGCTAAGATATCGAATTTATATTAGAAAAATAATATAATATTTAACTTTATTTATATTATATTCGAATACGATATAATATTACTTAATATAAAATATTTTATAAAATATATTATATCTTTTCGACTAGTAATCTAAATTAAATAATAGATTATATATATTAATTATATTATTATTAGATAGATTTCAAAGTTTATATATTAAAGAAAATATATAAATTATATTCGTTTAGATAATAAAGAAAATCTTAATTTATATAGCTTTAAATTTAATTAATTCGCTTTAAATTTAATTTTTATATTAATTATATTTTAAAAAGTTATAAAGATAAAATTAGTAAGTAATTTTAATAATATAATTATTAAGGTTATAAGTATAAGAAGTAAATATATATCTCGAAAAAGTAGTTTTATAAAGAAGAAAGATATTTCTTTATATAGTTCTAATTAATTAATTAATATATTCTAGAAAGCTATAAAGAAACGAAGAAAGTAATTATACGTTAAATTACGCTAGACTAAGTTACGCTAAATTATAAAAACGTAATAAGTTACCTCCTTCTTATAAAAGCTATTTTATTCTTAAGCTTTTTCTTAAACTAGATTAAATCTAAAATAGATATTAAACTAAGAAAAGAAAAGATATAAAAGTTTAGAAAAGATAATTAAGATAGATATTAAATTAAAAAGAGAGAAAAGAGAAGATATAAAGGTTTAATAAAAGTATCTAAGTAAGACCTATATTTTCTTTCGAATAGATTTTAAATACTTTTCTTAATTATAGTATTCTTTTACTTCTTAAACTTTATAAAAGACTTTTTATTATCGATATAAATAAATAATAGAACTATTAGATCTAGATATTTTTTAATAAATATTTCTTATATATTATTTAAAGTTTCGAGAATTTTATCTAATAACAGTTTATTAATATTTTAATAATTCTTAATACTCTCGATATTATTCTTTCTATCTTTAACTTACTTATTATTTTATTTTAAAAAAAACGAAAGTTTTATAATATCTCTAATAACTTTTATTATTAGTATATATAATAGAATAAGATAGAGCTAAGCTTGAAAATCTTAAATTTATATATATAGCTAATTATAAATTTAAGTTCGTTACGCTCTTTAATTAGATCGGCTAAATTAGTCTAATAGCTCTTTCGAGCTTTCTTATTAAAAATTTATATATAGATATTTTATACTTTAAAGTACTTAGCTTACGATATATATAGTTTTTTTATAATTCCTTAAATTATAAAGCTCGCTTTACGCTTTCTAACGCTATAAAAATTATAAAATTTAATTTACTATTAATAAATTAAATGAATATTTAAATATAATAGTTATAATAATTATATTAGACGCGTTTAAGATTAAATAATAATTCTTTTATCTATTTATTATTCTTTTATTATTTTATTAATTCTATTAATTCTATTAATTCTATTAATTTTACTAATATAAATATAATCGTTTTTAATATCTCTCGCCTAATTAGAGCTTCTTATTAACGCCCTTAGATTATTTCTTAATAAATTCGCTATTACTAATAATCGAGGCCGTAAGCGAGCTTAATAGCTATTTATTACTATTTATAAACGCGTTAAAAGACTCTTAAAAAGAGCCCGAACGGATATATCCTCCTCTATATATTTCTTTTAAGCTAGCGATAGATAAGTTAAACTAATATTTAAATATTATAATTATATTAAACGCGTTCGAGATTAAATAATAATTCTTTCATCTATTTATATAATTATTCTTCTTTTACTATTCTATTAATTCTATTAATTCTATTAATTTTACTAATATAAATATATTTACTCTTAATACTCTCGCACTTAATTAAATAAGAGGAGGAACTATAATAGATAAATGCGAAGAATATTACGAAGAAATTAAGCGGTAATAAGACTATTATCATTAAGAATACGGCTTAACTCTTTAAGATTTCACGTTATATTAGTTATTTACTTAGTTAACTATTTAATTAATTACTTAATCTAATACTCTATAAGAGAAGAAGTAAGAGAAAGAATTATAATAGATAAATATAAAGAATATTACGAAGAAACTAAGCGGTAATAAAGATATTATCGTCAAAAACACGGCTTAGCTCTTTAAGATCCTACGTTCTATACTCTTTACGATTTCATATTAAATTATTACTTAGTAAGCGAAGAATATTATTATAACTTAATCTATTATTCTTACTATATTAAGAAGTAAGAGAAGAAATTATAATAGATAAATGCGGAGAATACTACGGAGAAACTAAGCGGTAATAAGACTATTATCGTTAAGAATACGGCTTAGCTCTCTAAGATCCTATATTATATTAGTTATTTACTTAGTTAGCTACTTAATTAGTTACTTAATTAATTACTTAGCTAGCTACTTAGCTAGTTACTTAGCTAGTTACTTAATTTAATACTCTATAAGAGAAGAAGTAAGAGAAGAAATTATAATAGACTAATGCGAAGAATACTATGGAGAATACTACGGAGAATACTATAGAGAAATCAAGCGATAATAAGATTATTATCGTTAAGAATACGACTTAGCTCTTTAAGATCTCACGTTAAATTATTATTTAATAAGCGAAGAATACTACTATAACTTAATTTATTATCTTTACTATACTAATATAGTATATTACTATAATAACGTTATAAGAGAAAAATCTACTACAATAATTATAGTTAATTAGATCTCTATAGAAGAAATATTAGATAATATATATTTAAACGAATTAAAATTATTCGATATCTTACTCTAATAGCTATTTTATTATTTAAAAGATTTTACTACGATAAGAGATAATATAGAATTTACACCACTAATTAGTATATTATCTCTATTTCTTTTCGATATTTCGATACTTCTTATTATAAGAATATAACCTTTCTCTATTTTTTATAGATAATTATTATAAATTAATTCTTTACACTTAATACACCTTCCTAATTAAATCTTAGCGCGTCTCTCTTTATATATATATATTTATATATAGATTAAAAATATATAGTAAGCGATTAGAGTTCGATTTAATTTAGAGCTAAGACTAAAATTCGATTTAACTTAGAAAAATCTAATTTCATAAATTTAATTCATAGGCCTTTACTTATACTTTTATACTAAATTAAGAATAAAATAGTTATTTAATAAATTCTTTTCGTTATCGTTAATAGTACTATTAGCTTTCTTTATATTTTTAAAAAAGTATTCTTTAATAAGTTAATCTTCTTTTATATATATATAGTTATTATAAATATTTATATTCTTAACTTTTAAATTTAAATCTAAACTTTTAATAGTAATTAATTAGAAAGTTAATTTCTTTTTAATTATTATCTTATTATTTAGATTCTTAACTTTTAACTTCTTAGCCTTCAACTTCTTAATAATCTTTTTTGAAAATTTAACTTTAATTATAATATTTTCTTTCTTAAATCTCGTTTTATATATCGAAACTTTATTATTTTTAAATCGTTTTATATTAATATTTAATAACGATATTATTTATTTCTAAATTTCTAATAAAATATTTCTAATCTTTTTTAAAGAATCTATTTTCCTTATAGCAATTTTTTTTAGCTTTTTTAAAGTTATTTTTAAAATTCTAAATATAATAAAGATATTCTTAATAAAGATTATAATTATTATATTTTATAATTTTAATATAATTACTAATATCTCGAGAGTAATCGCGTTCTTCTTCTTTATCTCTATATATCTATTAAATTTTAAATAAAATCTTATAGTACTATTTAATTTCTTAATCGTCTTTTATATTTATTTTCGCTATTTTATTTTTTATAATATAGTTTTAATATAAATCTTTACTCGCGAAGATTTAAGATTAATATTTATATCGTTAAAATTTAATAATATATTTTATTTTTACTATTTTAGTAATTCAAGTATTTAGAAAATTTATATTATAAGAAAAAATATTAATATCTTTATATATTTTCTTAATAAAAATAGCTTTATTTTAATAATAGTCTTTATTTTTAGATAGACACTTCGTTTAATATAAAATTAATTTAAATCTTAAAATAAAAAATATTCTTAAATAACGAGTTATAGAATTAAGAAAATTATTTAAATTTTAATAATAAAGATTTAGTAAATGAATTAAAGATCTTACTACGAATAAAACTAATAAAAATTTTAATTAAATTTATTTATTTAAGAGTTTTTAAGTATATAAAAATAATTTAAATAAAGTTAAGAAGAATAATTAAGAATATAATATAATAGAGTATTATAATCTTACTACTTTAAAAGTAAAGCTTCTTTTACTTTAAATTAAATATAATTAATTATCTTATTAAGTTATATAATATTTATTTAAAAGAATTTAAATTATCTAGAATATATTTAATTTAACTCTAGAGAATTAACTTTAAATAACTAAAATTCGCTATTTCTACTTTTTTAAATCTTAGATAAAATTATTAATACCTTATTTTCTTAGTAAAAACTTTTAAATTATTAAATTTTTTTTTTTTTTTTTTTTAAAGTAGAGTTATATTTAATTATAAAGTATTAAAAGAAAATATAATAGAATAAAAAAAAGAAATAAGAGATTAATTAAGTTACTTTACTTCGCGATTATAAGTTATAAAACCTTTTAAAATTTTCGAATTTTAAATTTTTTAAAATCTTTAAGATTCTTAAAATTTCTAAACTCGAGCTTCTATATAATAATATATTAAAAAATATAATAAAATAAAATAAAATAAATTTATAATTCAATAGCTTAATAAAGTTTAAAAATTATACTTTATTTAATATTTAGTCTAATAGTATATTAATAATATAAGAAATTATTTTTATACTATAGACTTATATAAATTTTTTAAATTTTTCTTTTTTAATACTTTCTTTAAAAGTATCTTCTATACTTTAAATCGTAGTTATAAATTAAATTCTTCACGTTTTTTAAATTCTTTACTTTATCTTATATATTATAATTTTTTTTCTAATTTTTCTATTTTATTAGATACTTTATAGTATCTTTCTTTATCTATAAATCTAAAAAGTGAATTTCCGTACGATTTTCGCCGAGTCTATATTATAAGTATAATTTAGTTTATTAAGTAGACTTTATTTATATTTAACTCTTTTTACTAGTTTAGTAATTAAATATAATAAACTTTATATTTAATAAATTAAGATAGTATTTATTTAAGTTAATTAGATTTTAAAGTAATTATAAACTATTAATTTAATAATATATATCTAAAAATTCGAGAGACTATATATAAGATAGATTTTTTAAATTATTCGAGTTAGATAATATTATTAATAATAATAATATCTATTAAAAATTTAATTTAACTAATTAAATATATATTAGAAAGATTTTTAAAACTATTTAAGTTAAATAGTATTATTAATTATAATAATATTTATAAAAATTCTAGATTAGCTAGTCTCGCTAATAATATTAATATTTATAATATATTTAAATTAAATAATATCGTCGATTATAATAATATCTCTAGAGTATTTAATTCGAATTAAACTCGATACCCCTAGATATCTAGTAAAAGTTATTAATTTAAGATTTATCGCGATATCTTATTATAATATTAATAATATTTATAATCTCTAAGATATAGATTTTTAAATAATTAGAATTTTAAGCGCTATAGCGATACTTAATTCTCTATTAATTCTTATTTAATTCGCTTAGTAGATAAAGAGACTAATTCTTTCTATTCTATTTACTACGCTATATATTCTTTATATTTTTCCTTCTTATTTAATATAACTTTATTAATTTATAAATACTTATTCTCTTTATAGATTATTTCTTCTTTTATTTACTATAGTAAAGCTATAAACGATATATTAAAGTTTAATCTTTTTTATCTATTCTTTCTACTTATTAAGATATAAAGTATTTATATTTTAAATTTAGAGAGATTTAAGTTTTAATTATTATTTATTAAATCGATTTTTTTTTATTTAGTTATTTTATATATTAATTATTTCTTAATAGTTCGCGAGATTCTCTTATTATCTTTAATTAAACTTAAATTTAATCTTTTAAATAATTTAGTATTAATAAATCTTAATATAACTTCTTTTAAAGCGCTTATAAAGCTTAATTTCTTAATAATATTATTTAGCGAATTTTTATATAAATTATTTAATTTAGAGAATCTCTATATCTTTTTTATTAATCTAGAGTATATCTTTAGAATACGCTATTATAATATATAGTATATAATAAATTTTTTCTATTATTTTATATCTCTTTAGAACTTCTTAATATATTTATATATTTCTAAAAAATATTATAATTATATAAGTAGTAAAATAATAATAAAGAGCTTATCTTCGATTTTCTTATTATTTTATCTTTTAATATAAAAATATCTAGAATTATAATTCTTTAAACTATAATAAAGAATAATTATTATAAAAATTATAATATTATTAAATAAAAATAATTAAAAATACTTACTTCTTTATCTAAATTTGAGAAATACTCTTTTATTATAAAAGAAAATTTTATATAATAATATAACTATTAATTAAAATAAGAAGTATTTCTTATTTTAAAGACTATTAGTTAAAGAAGTTAATTAATCTAAGTTTTATAAAATATATTATATTCTATCTATTTTATAAATCTCGATATATAAATTAAAGATTTATTAATAAGTCGCTAATTATTATCTTTAAATCTTTAAATAATAATATTATATAGATCTTAAGATAAGATTAAATAATATTTCGAATTTTCTTTATTAGAGTTAAATAAAAATTATCTATATAATTAAAAAGCTATATTCTTATTAGAAAGAGTTTAAAGTATTAATAGTAATAATTAATTAAAGATATTAATATCTTTCTTATCTCGAAACTTATAGATTAATTATTAATACTTTATATAAATCGAGTATTCTTATAAAGTTATTATCTTTAATTTCTTTATATTTTAATTATTATTTAATTAAACGCGTTAATATAATACTTTAATTAAAAACTTAGCTTTTAAAGATCTAAATATTTAAAATTTTTATTAATTATAATTATTATAAATAAGATAATTTTTATTATTTTAAATATATTAAGATATTTTTTTTTAATATTATAATCGCGCTCTTCTAGTTATATTAAATTATTCTAAAATATAATTTAACGATTATCTTTATTTAAGTTATCTTATAAAATATAATTTATATATCTTTCTTTATTCTAATCTATTAATAATATATAATTTAATATTATTAAAAATATTAACGAAGCTTTAAATTTCTTTATTTTATTTAATAGATATATTAATAAGGGGTTTAAACGAGCTATATACTAGTAACGCGACTTCGATATAATAATATCTAATAACTCTATTTAGTATAATACTTTTTAATATTAAATTATTTATAATAATTTAATTATTATTTTACTATATTTAAAATATATACTTATTCTTATATCGAAGCTCTATATAAAGTATTTTAGCTTTATTATTATAAAGGCGATTTCTCTTAATAGATTATTTTCTATTTTAATTTAATATATATTTATTAATCTAGATATTTAATTATATAGTATATTCTTATTTTATCTTATTAATTTTAATTCTTTATCGCTAACGAGGATTATTTTAAATTCTATAATTTATATTAATTAGTTTATATCGATATTATTTAATTCTAAAACTAATTAATTAATAATTAATATTATTACTCTTTATTCTAGATTTAATAATTTTAATACTTAATTAAGATTTAAATAAAAGTTTTTCTATCGCTTTCTATTAAGATATTAACTCGATAGAAGATATAGATTAAATAAGAATATATCGAGTTTACGATCTTCGTCTTTATCTTTAATTTTAAAAGAGAAGATCTTTTCTAATATCTATAATAGTATATAAAATTAAGAGAATATTATTAATATTAAGAGAAGCTTTATTATATATAATAATTATAATTATTAATAACTTCTTTATCTTTTATAAATTAATAAAATTATTTAAGAATTTATTATTATCGTAATTAAATACTATATATATATTCTTCTTAGACTTATATATTCTATAATATTTAGATAATTTAAAATCTATTTATTTATATTTTTTAATATATCTTTTTCTCTTATTAATTTTCTTTATTTTATTTACTTTCTATTAATATATAATTAATAATATCTTCGCGAATAAGTAAATTATAATTTATATTTTCTATCTTTTTAACTTTCTTCTTTCTTCTAGCGTTTTTAACTCTTTTTATTACTATTCTCTTTTTTATATTCTATTTTAAAGTTTTTATAATCTCTATAATTCGAATATAATAAGCTTACTTAATAGAATATAAAGTATTATAAATCTTTTATTATTATTAAAAATTAGAATAAAATTAATATTAAATATTAAAGATAATAATAAATAAAATATAAAAGTAAATATATTTAAATAGATAAAAAAATAAAAGAATAAAAGAAAGTTATTAATTTAAAAAGGGGGATTATTAATTAATATATTTTTAACTTATTTAAATTAAAGCGCGTTAAATTTCTATTTAAATTCGACTATCTATTTAATTTAAATATCTTATTTAAACTAAATAATATTTTCGCTAATAATTTCTATTTGAATTAGATAAATTTTCTACTAATAATTAACGTTAAATTAATTATTACTTATTATTAAATATTATTACTCTAATTATACTTTTCTATTTACTTCTCTATTCTCGAGTATTTTTCTATAAATAATATCTATTTTAATATATATAATTATAAATCTTCTAATATAAATATTTATCGATAATAATTACTTCGATATATTAATAATATATTCTATCTTTTAAATAGCGTTATATATAAAATTATAATTTACGTAATTATTAATAACGATATTATTATAAACTTTATAACTATTAAAGATAATATATAATTCTTTTTAGCGACTTAAAGTTATTTTATATATAATAATATATTTCTACTATAATTAATATTATCTTTTTATAATCTTTATTAATAGAATATAGAGATTAAATATTAGCTTTAACGTCTTTTATATTATCTCTCTCTATTTAATAAAGATCGTATATTTTTTTTAATTAAAATCTATTAAAATATAGTCTATAAAGAAAACTTATATTAGCGAATTTTCTAGAAATTATTTAAATTTAATATTATTAAATAACGCGAGGTACTAGCTATATTAAAAATAAAGATTTTATATTATATAAAGCGTAAAAAGATATTTAGAGAAAATAAAGATTATAAATTATTTTAATAAGATAGATTTTTTATATTATAGAATTTCTCGAAATTAATTAAGTTTTAAAGAATATAATAATTATAATATAAATATCTAACTATTTTTTATATATATATATATTATAACTTCGAATTCTTTCGCTAATAGCGAGAATAATTAACTTAAGCTATTATATCGCTTTATATATTTCTCTTAATATCTTTATTATCTTTTTCTTTTCTTAAAATAAATAATCTCTTCGCGTATTAATAATAATAGATATATATAAAAAATAAATATTTATTTATTTAATATTCTTTAATTATAAAGAATATAAAATTCTAATTTTACTTATATATCGATAATATAATTATCTTAAATTTTTAAAAATAATTAATTTTAATATCTTTATTATTAATATAATATATAATTTAATCTATTATAATATTATATACTTTATCTTCTTTTAATATATTTATAAATATATTAAAATCGATATTATTTATTATAACGCGAATTAATATCTAGATCTTAATAATATTAAGAGATAATATTAATATATTAATTATAGTTTTTTTAAATATATATAGAAATTAGCTTAATTAAAGATATATAATTATAATATAAAATCGACGTTATTAATAGAGATAGATTATTTATTTAATTATCTATATTTATAAATCTATATATATATATAATTAATTTTTATAATTATATTTAATTTATAATTATTTAATTATTCTCTTAAAATATTAAGCGTAAAGATTCTTAAAAAGATATTCTTTAATTACTTAAAGATCTTATTAAGCTTTATTTAATTATAAGAAATATTAAACGCGCTTTTAATTAGATATTTTTTTATCTCTTATTTTAAAAAGAAGCGAATCTTTTTATAATTAAACTTTTCTATTATTAAGCTACGCGTACTAATCGAAAAGATATAATATAATATAAGATATTAATCTACCATATTATACTCTAATATAATATAAATTATTAAGATTTATATAATTTTATATCTAATATAATATAAGATCTTAATAAAATATTTTACGATATAATATATCTATAATATTATATTATAAAATAATATATATATAAAATATTTTAATTAAATTTTCTATATTTAAAAGTAATTATTCTAATTATTATTCTAATTAATAATTACGCTAAATTAATAAGATATAAAATTAAATATAATTATATTTTATTACTCTATATATATAAAAGAAAGCGAGCTATATTTATTAGTAATAAGAAAAGCTTATTTTTCTCTAATATTAATTACGCGAAATCCGTTAATATTTCATAATTAAAGCCGTCGATAATAATTTTATATATCTATTATATATTTTCGATATTACTATCTAGTATAAAATTATATATATTATAGTTATAGCCTTTTTATTAAATCGTTAACTTAAGAAAATTAATATATTTCTTAGTATTCTCTTGAAAGTATCGTAGTTTAATATAATAAGCTATATCTTTTTAAGTTATCTTCTCGCGATATATAAAAAAAAGATTAAATATAGAAAGTATATAAAAGTATATTTAATAATTCTAGAATAAATTAATAATATCTATAATAATAATTAAAATTAAGAATTAAATATATTTAAATAAGAGATAACTTTATATTACTCGTATAATAGTAATAATAATAATTAAGATTAAAATATTAATTTAGATAGCGTAACTTTTATAGTAAGCTTTTTATTATTATACGCTAGATTAATTATATATAAATAAAGATTTATAATTTTATCTTTTAGATATAATTATATTTAATATTTTAAGATTTCTATAATAGCTCGATATTTATTAATTAACGCGTTAATATTATTATATCTAAATTACGATAGCGCTTATTATTAAATTCTATATTATACTCTTAAATAGTTTAAAAAATAAGATTTACTTAATTATTAGTATATATAATAAGATTATTCTTAATACTTATATCTTATTTAACTTTAATATTATTTATTTTCTTCTAATTTAAGCTTTTATCTTTATTTATATATATAATAATTCGCGCGATAAGTGAAACTCTAGACTTCTTCGCAATTACGCTCGCGTGCTTTTTTTATATAATATTATTAAAATATAAATCTACTAAAATAATAATTAAAACTAAAAATTACTTATTACTTATTTATTATATCTTATTTAATTTATTTAAAAGCTTACTTTTATTATAATAATAATATATTAATATATTTAACTTTATACTTTTTAATAATTATAATATAATTAATAATTAAGATATCGACTTTCTTTATTTTTTTAATTAGTTTCTTCTTAAATATAAATATATTTATTTATTATTACGATTTCTTAATATTTTTATTTTAATTAAACTTATTCTTCGCTTTTCGTTTTAATTAAAAATCTAATTATTATTTAATTAATCTATATTAAGACTCTTTAATATCGCTATTATTATTAATATTTAATACTTATTATAATAAATTATTAGATTTAATCTCTTTTATTTTAATTATTATAAAAAGATAAATTAGTAGATATATATAAAAGAATTAAAGAACTTATATAAATATCTACGAATACTAAGTTATTCTTAATTTTAATTAAAACTTATTTTATTAAAAAGTGCGTTAATTCTAATAAATATTAATATTAGAAATAAAGAGAATATATATTACGCGCTATTTTAAATATATTATTATAAAGTTTAATTTAAAAAATAATTATTTTTATAAAGATAGTAAGACTTAAAGATAAGAAAGTAAGAATAAAATATATGAAAATTTTAATAAGTTATAATAATTTAGTATTAGTTAAATTAGATAAAGATAGTTATTTACTAATTTACTCTTTTAAATCTTTTATTTTTTAATCTATATAAATTATAATAATAATTATAATTATTATAAAAATAATTAAAATTATATTAGATAATAGTATTTAATAAATATAATTCGTTTAAATTTAAATCTTTAAAATTAAATAGAAAATATTTTATTAATATCTAATTTAAGCTAGATAATATAAAATAATTTAAAAATTTAATATATATAATAGATATCTAAGCTTTTCTTCTCTTCTTCTTTCTCTCTAAAACTTTCTTTTTTATATTAACTCTTCTTATTATTAGATTATCTTCTTTATATATTAAACTTCTATTTAAATAATTTAATATTATTATAATAATATTAAAAGTATAATATAATTATTAAATTATATATTTATTCTTTATCTTTTAATAATTTTAAATTAATATATAAATAAATTACGCGAAGAATTTAATTTATATATACTTAATTTATTATTAATAACTCTTTAAAAAAGTTAATACTATTTTAAAATATTAAATATAATATTAAAATAAAGAGTTTATTAGATATTATTATTACTTTAATTATTATTATTATTATTTTAATAGATATCGCTTTTATTTTAATAGATATTATCTTTATTTTAATAGTATTAAAGCGTTAATAAAAATTAGATAATATATTTTTTTAATTATTATTATATTTATTATATATAATTAATATAAGCTATAATTTAAACTTTATATAAGATTTATTATTATTAAAAATTAATTAATCTTATAATTTCGAAGCTTTTCTTTTAATATTTAATTTATTAAATTATACTTAATTAAAATCTATTAAAGCGCTATTATATTTAAAAATTCGCTTTTAAAATATTATAAAAGATAATAAAAGTCTTTCTAATTTATTAATTTAAGAATAAATCTTTTATTATTACGCTTTATAGTTAATTCTAATAATCTCTATTTAAATAGATATTTATCTTTATATAATATATAAAAAGCGAGTTATATTATAAAAAAAGAATTTAAATTTTATAATTATTTTAATTAAGCTATTTAAATTAAAAATAAAAATATATTTATTTTTATATAATTTAATTACTAAATTAGTTAATTATTATAAAATTAATTATAAAATATAATTATATATTATTAATTATTTTAATAATTATAAAAAGTATAAGAGAAATAAAATTATATAATTAAGTATTTATAAACTTTTCTCTTCTAAATATTTATTTTAATTTAGAGTTTAATTACTATCTAATTAAAAAAAGAGTAAAATATAAAAAATATATAAAAGTATATTTAATAATTCTAGAATAAATTAATAATATTTATAATAATAATTAGAATTAAGAATTAAATATATTTAAATAAAAGATAACTTCGTATTACTCGTATAATAATAAGAGTAATAATTAAGATTAAAATATTAATCTATATAGCGTAGCTTTTATAATAAATTTTTATTACTATATATTAAATTAATTATATATTAATAAAGATTTATAATTTTATCTTTTAAATATAATTATATTTAATATTTTAAAATTTTTATAATAACTCGATATTTATTAATTAGCGTATTAATATTATTATATCTAAATTATAATAGAACTTATTATTAAATTTTATATTACGCTTTTAAGTAATTTAAAAGATAAAGTTTATTTAATTATTAAGATATATAATAGATTTATTTTTAATACTTATATTTTATTTAACTTCGATATTATTTATACTCTTATAATCTAAACTCTTATCTTTATTTATATATATAATAATTTATATAAAAAGTAAAACTCTAGACTTTCTCTAAATTACGCTTATATTTTTTTTTTATATAATATTATTAAAATATAAATCTACTTATTAGAATAATAATTAGACTTAAAAGTTATTTATCGCTTATTTATTATATTTTATCTAATCTATTTAAAAGCTTACTTCTATTTTTTCGCTAAATCTATTAATTAGATTAAAATTTATATATTATTTTTATATAAATATCTAATCGCATATTAAATAATATCTTATTATTTAAAACTTTTAAATATAATCTAATTAAGAAAAGAATTTATTATATAAAGAATTATAAATTATAATATATATTTTTATAGCGATAAAGAATTCTAATTATCTTTCTAATTATTATTATTTAAAAATAATTATAATAATAAAAAATATTTATATTTTTATTTTTAATTTAGAATTAAAATTATATAACTAGTTTATTAAGATTTTAGATTTAAATAATTTATACTCTTATAGAAATATTTAAATCGTTTAAATATATTAGCGATATTTTTATATATTAATTTAGTATTAATAAATTTAAAAGTCTTTTATATCTCTTCGCTCGCCTTATTAAATATAAATTTATATCTTATTATATTATAATTTTTAAATTATTATCTAATTAATTCTAATAGCAATATTTATTCTTTTTTATTCTTAAATACTTATATTATATAATTTCTAAAAATTATATATTTTATTTTAATAAAAAATATATATAAAAAGAAGAGATAATAAACTTTTTTAGACTTTATAATCGAAGATAATTAATAAATAAATTTAATATAAATAAGATTAATATATAAATAATAAGTCTATTTAAATATAAATTAAAATATTAAAATTAAAATTAATATAGAGAAAAATTTATATTAATAAATATTATTTTAGCGATTCTTTTTTAAGAAAATTTTTATAAATTATATAAGACTCTTACCAAATTAATAAAAGAAATATTTTTTTAAAAATTTATTATATCTTCGAAAATTTCTAGATATTTAATCTTTTTTCTAAAAAAATTAATTATAGTTTATTATACTCGTTATTATAGTAAAAAAATATTAATAAATATTTTAATCTTTTATATTTATATCTTTTCTATTAACGTTATTAAAAAATTTATATTCTTAAAAAAAGTTAAAAGTTTTTAAATCGCTTAATCTTTTAATTAATAATATTTAATTATATATTAATAATTATATCTTTATCTTCTTTCTTTATATCGAGCTACTTATTACGCTTTATATTAATATTCTTAATAAAATCTAAAATTAGAATTATATCTAACGAATTTAATTATTTATAAAATTTATTATCTTTAATATAATATATAAAATATTATATATAAATATTAATTATAATATTAGAAAGATATTAGAATAATTATAATAATAATTAAAATTTATAATAAATATATTAATTATATATAATACATTTAATAATTCTCTCTTTTATTTTCTTCTTTTTTTTAAAAGTAATTATTTAATATTTAAAAAAAATTAAAATTTTTTTTTTAGCTATAGATTTCGCTATTATATTTATATTATTTTATTTTCTTAAAGTTATTCTTAATAATTTATATATATTTAGACTTATTAAATATTAACGCGATTTTATTATATTCTTATTTTTAAAATATTTATCTACTATTTTTTATACTTTACTATTATTAAAGCTTTTAAAATATTTTTATTTCTTTAAAAATAATATAATAAAACGAATTAAAGTTATTATCTTTATTAATAATATTAGCTTTTATAATATTAAAAAATAATAAAAAATATATAAATTTACTTATTTAATTAAATTTTTATTTAAAATAATTATAATGATAATTTTTATATAAGAAGCTTATTATAAGATATTAAAGAATATATTATAAAGAGTATATTAGTATTATAATAGAAATAATAAGAAAATTTAAATAAAATTATATTACTATAAAAAGTAATATAATTAGAAAAAGTATTAAAAAAGATTAGAATATAAGAAAATTTAAGAATATATTAATAAAAAAATAGGCTAGTTTACTAGCGCGTTTTCGCGTTTTTTTAAAATTTTATTTATAAAAATATTTAATACTAATTTTTAATATTATAAAGTTAAATTTTAATTAAATTTATTTAAATTTAATAATCTAATTAGAATAGTTAAGAATTATTATTAATAATAAATTTTTTTTAACTTTTATATAATAATAGATATCTATTTTAAACTTCTAAGAATTCTATAAGATAAATTTATCTTTTTTAAGATTTTATTTTACATTTTCGATTTATTATATATATTTTCTTTTTTAAAGAATAATTAAAAAGATAATTAGAATATTAATTAGATTACTTACTTTTAGAATATTATTTATTTTATACTTATATTTAAAAAGATATAGTAATAAATATAGATACTTTTAATTAAGAATCTTTATTAATAAACTCTTAACTAGCTATCTAATTTTTTAATTTTAAAAAAATATTAAATTAATTAAAAAGTTTTAAAAGCGATAAATTAAAATTTTTTTAAAGTAATTAATTAAAAAGTTTTAGAGATATTTAGCTAGAAAATTCTAGAAGTAATTAATTAGAAAATTCTAAAAATACTTAATTAGAAAGTTTTAAAAGTAATTAATTATAAAATTCTAGAAGTAATTAATTAATAGATTTAAATAATAATTTATTAATAAATTTAATTATATTAAAAGAAGAAGAGATAGACTTTACTATAAAAGAAGCTTAAGATTAAAAACTTTTAATATATAATAAGAATAATAATATTATAATCTAGCGATAAATTTTATAATAAATTTATATAAATTTATTAATTTTAATATATAAGTAATTAGTATAATTAAAAGAAGAAGAAATAATTCTTATAATTCTAATTATTATAATAAAAAAGAGTTTAAATATAATCTTCTCTTTTTTAATTATTATTCTAATTATCTAATTTTTTAAATTAAATAAATTTAAAAATATATTAATAAGAATAAAGAGTTAATATATATATTTAATAATAATATATCTAGTAATAATAATAAGACTCTATTTTAAAATTAAATTAATTCTTAATCTTAAGATATTATTTATAAAAATAGAAATTTTAATAATATTTAAAGTAAAAATATTAAAATTATAATAAGTAAAAAATATCTATTTATAAGTAAATTATTAAAAAAGAATAAATATAATAAAAAATTTAGAAAGAGAAAATCTATTATATTTTTTATAGCGATTACGATAGATAGAAGAGTATTTTAAATATTATTAATAATAAAAGTAGCTAAAAAGTCGAGTAATAAGATTTTTAGAAAATTTATTATAAATAAAAAGAATATAAATAAGAAGAAAAGCGTTATTAATTATATATTTAAAGTAAAAAAATTATATAAATTTTATCTAAATAGTAAATTTAGTTTTATATATATTTTTAATTATCTTTCTAATTATAATTTATTAATTATCGCTCTTTACGAAATTAAATGCTTTTAAAAATTAATTACGCTATTAATTTTGAAAGCTTTATTTTAAAAATTTATTTAAAAAAATTTATTAGATATAATAAATAAATTTAAGAATAATATTAAATATTGTTAATAAAGTTTTATTTTTAAAGCGATATAGAAGATAATAGAATCTTTTCTATCTAATAATTTTTTAAATAAATTTTTTTATTATTTTTATATAAAATTCGCTAATAATAGAATATAGATATTTAATTATTAATAATTTATAATAAATATATAATATTATAAATTAAGAATATACTACTTTTATATAAGCTTTTAAAATTATATAATATTAAATTATATATAAATATAAAGATAGATTAAAAGCTTATAGTTTAATTTAGATAAATTATTAAACTATTATAAATAATAAAATAAAATACTTTATAATTAAATTATCGACTTTTTTAACTTATAATATAATCTTTAATTATTATATTACTTATAAAATTATATTCTACTTCGAATTCTAATTATCTTTAAAATTAATATTATATAATATATTTAATTTATAATTTAAAAGATTTATATTATATTAAAGAATTAATATTATTTATTATTATAAAATTATTTATATTATAATTATAATTTTAATATAAATATATATTATATTTTCTTATCTAATTAATAATAAATATATATTTTTATAAATTCTTATTATTATTTTAAAAAATAAAAGATTTTATTAAAATTTATATATATTTAATTATTATATTAATTCTCGATTTAGAATTTTAATTATCTTTATAATTAATATTATATAAGATAATTAATTTATAATTCTAAAAAATTATATTATATTAAAAAATTAAAATAAGTTATTATTATAAAATTATTTATATTATAATAATAATTTTAATATAGAAGTATATTTATTATATTTATTTATTTAATTAATAAATATTATATTTATATAATAGATTCTTATTATTATCTTAGAAAATAAAAGATTTTAATTAAAATCTATAAGATATTTATTTATTATATTAATTTTAGATTTATATTCGATTTAGAATTCTAATTATTTTTATAATTAATACTATATAAAGTATTTAATTTATACTTTTAAAAAATTATATTATATTAAAAATTATATTCTATTAAATTATAAAAAAAATCTATTATTATAAAATTATAAGTATTATAAGTATAGTTTAAATATCTTATTTTCTTATTTAATTAATAAGTATTATATTTAATAATAGATTTCTATTATTATCTTAAAAAATAAAAGATTTTATTAAAATTTATAAGATATTATATTTTTTATAAGTAAAGGCTTATAAATTAAATTTATAATTTTTTTTTTAATTAGAGCTATTAAGTAAATAAATAAATAATTTTTAATAAGCGAACTTTAATAAGCGAGTTATTCGACTATTAAGCGAACTTTAATAAGCGATATTTAAATTTCTTATATTTTAATAATTATTAGACTAAATTTAGAAATTCTTTTTTTATTTAAAAGTTCTTATTTTATTCTATAATTTTAAAAAAAAATCTTAAAATTTTAATAGAAAATAAAAAAGTTATTCTAAAATTAAATAATATATATCTATTTTTTAATTAAAGCTATTCGATTTTTTTTTTTTTATAATTATAAATATTAATTTATTTATTTATAATAATTTAATTAATTTAATTAAAAAGTAAAGTAATTCTAAATTTATAATTAGTTATATATATAAATTTAAGATTTTTTAACTTAACTCTATTTTATTTTATTATATATATTAATAAAATTAATTATTAATTATTAATTAACTTATTAATATATAATTAAACTCGCGAACTTTTTTTTAGATTTAAACTTAAATTCTTTTTTAAATTTTTTATTATATCTATTTTATTCTTTTTTATCTAAAAATCTTATAATTTTATAATATTAATTATTATTTTAAATTTTATATAAGCGCTATAAATTAAGATAAAAACGATAAACTTTTTATATACTACTTTTTTTTTTTTTTTTTTTTTTTTTTTATTTATTATAATATTATAATAATTAGAAAGATAATTAAAAAGATATTTAGAAGTTATATTTTATTTTCTTTTTATAGAATATCTTTTAAATACTATTATTTATAGATCTAATAAATATATATATTATAAAATTAACGTAATAGTAATTTTATATAGCGAGAAGATAAATAATAATAGAATTATAAATAATTTATTATTAAAAATAAAAGATAAAGTTCTTTATTATTATAAAGTAAAATTAAATTTATAATTTTAATTATATATATAGAAATAGATAATATAAATAATCTTTAGCGAATATTTTATAATAATAATCCTTTAATTAAATTCTTCTTATTTCTATTATTATTAAGATTTTATAATTATTTAATTAATATTAAAAATTATAAATATAAAATAATAGAAGAGCTCTCTTAGAATTTTTATATTATTAAATTTTATTAATATATAATAACTTTTAAAGTATATAATTTATTTAAAGCTCGCTTATAAAAAATATATAATATTAATCTTAATATAATATTAATTATAAGAGATAAAATTAAAAATATAAATAAATTTAAAAGTATAAATTTAGAGAAATAAAAAAAGATATTATAAGAGATTAAAGATATATATTTCTATAAATAATAAAATTAACTATATTATAATATTATTAAATATTAATATATATAATTTTTTTATTTAATATTCTAGAGGGAAAGTATATATCTATATTAGCTATATAATTAAATCTAAATAATTAAAAATAGAAAAGTATTATTAATAATAATAAGAGTATAATTCTATAATAAGAAGATTTAATAGAAAAGAAAATATTAAATAATTCTATTTATCTTATAATTCTAAAATAAATAAAAAAAGAGAAAGAATAAGAGATAAGTATATTATTAGATAATAACTCGAAATTATTAATTAGATTATTTAATATAATTAAATAATCTTATAAATAAAGATTACTTTTTATTTTTATAATAATTTAAAAGTTTTAATAAAGAGTTTATTAGTCTTTATAAGCGAAAATAATATATATTAACTCTTATAATTATAAATTTTATTATATAATTAAAATATATAAATATAGAGATTTTACGATATAAAATTATTCTTCTAAAATCGATTATAAGATATATTATTATTATTTTTTATGTATATAAAATTATTAATTTATAATTTTTAAATTAGAAAAATATATAATTATATATAAACGAATTTTATAGTAAATACTCTTTTTATTTATTATTCTCTCTTTAATAAAAGTATATTAAAAATCATCTAGATTAATTAATTAAAATTCGATTTATTATTTTTATATATTTATTTTAATAAAGTTAAGCGCGTAATATAAAGAAATTTAATAATATAGTAATTTAATATAAATAATAATAATTTTCTAGATTTATTAAACTCGATTAAATAATAATTAAAGAATTATAATTATATATTAAATAAATAAGAGCTAAATAAAAATAACGATAAAATAAAAAAGACTTTTTAAATAATAGTTAATAACTATAATAATAAGATTTTAAATTGCTTTTTATTCTTATTATTAAGATATAAATATTTAGATATAAGAGTTTAAAAGAAGAGATTATACTAAATTTCGCTATTTGTTAATTAAAAAAATACTTAGAATTTTATAATATAAATTCTTTTCTCTTATATCGAATACTAATTCTTATATTATATATTATACTCTTTATTTAAAATCTAGATTATTTTAATATTATAATAAATTTAAAATTTAGATAAAGAAATAAGTTATAATATTTAAAAATATAAGAATTTATAATAAATATAAAAGAAGATAAAATTTTTTTAAGTAATTATATTAATTAGAAAAGATATCTATTATTAAATAAGATAGATATTTATAAATTATAATATAAATATTAAAAAACTATATAATAAGAATCGCGAATAAGACTTTTTATTAATAATATTAATTTTATAACTATTAAATAATATAATAATTTAGATTTATATACTTTAATAATATTTCTTATTAAAAGATAATAGATTAGCTAGTATTATTAAAAAGATATTAATTAATATTTCTTATAGACGAAACTAATAAAGAATAAAAAAAAATATCTAATTAATAATAAGAGGGCTATTATCTACTTTTAATTAAATTAATTATTATTAAAATCTTATTAAGATCTATAATATTCTTCTTCGAAGTTTTAAAGTTTATAAATTTTTTTTAAGATAATTAAGAGATAATAGATTTATTAATATATTATCTAATAGCTCTTCGCTATTAATCTCTTAATTCTTTATAAAAGTTATTTCTTATACTTAATAATAGCGAAGCGATAATTTTATATTATTAAGTTTTTAATTATTTACGCTATCTATCTTATAAGTCTTTTTAATATTTCTATTAAGAGTTATAATTAATTTTAAAATATAATTCTTCTCGATTATAATATCTTTTTTCGTTATTTTAAAAGAGATATTAATAATAAATATAATAAGTACTTTCTTCTTATAGATATATCTAGAAATAAATAATATTTCTCGATTAAGATTTATATCTATATCTTTATAAATATTATTAATTAAAAGATTATTTAAATTATTTAAATATTTATAATTATTAGATATGCGTTTTATTTTTTTTAAATCTTTCTTCTTATTAGCTTTAATATTTTTATTAAATTTATATTTATCTTTCTTTTTTAATTTTTTAATTTTTTTTTTTTTAATTTTATAAATAACGTCTTTAATTTCTATTATTATATTAAATTCTTACTTTTAATTTAATTTATATTAAATTTTTTTATAATTATTATTTAATTTACAATACTTTAGAATTTAAGAATTTAAGATTTTATTTTTTATATTAAAATTATTAGCTACGCGTTTTTTTAAATAAGAAATTCTCGTTAATAAAGAGAATATAAAAAGATTTTTATTAGAAGAATAAATTTATATATTTTTCGATAATTAGAAAAATAATTAGAATTCTATTTTATATTAAGTATCTTAATTCTCTTCTATCTAAATAAAGTATTTTTAATTATTTTATTTTTATTTTTTATATACTCTCTCTTATTATATATCGATATATTATTTATATAAATTTTATATTCTTAATTATTAATATAACTCTTTTATTATAAATAGCGTAGAGATTATTAATTATATAATTTATTAATAAAATAATAATTTAATAAAAAGCTAATATATAATAAAATTTCGATATTAAAGTTACTTTAATAGTTTTTTATAATATATTTAATATAAAAGCTTAAATTTATATAATATAATAAGATAATAATATTATATTAATAATCTCTTATATTATATAGATAAAAGATCTTTTTAAAAGAAGTAAATTAATTAATTTTTAATATTTTTTAATCTTTCGTAAAGTAATAATTAAAATATTATTAATTATATATATATATTACTTATTAATATATTATATTATTATATTTACTTTTTTACTTCTAATATCGATTTTTAATCTTTATAAGTAAAGATCTTAATATACTCTTTTTTATAATCTTTATATCGAGAGCGCGAATAACTAAAGATTTATCTTATTCGATTTTTTTTATAATTATCTTTTTATAGTTAGAAGACTTTAAGATTTTTTTTTAATTTAAAATCTTAATATAAAGATTAAATAGATAATTATTTATTTATTTATTTATATTATTAAGAAGATTATTAAAATTTATATTATCTTTTAAATAGATTAATTTAATATATAAATTAATATTACTATCTCTATATAATAATAATATAATAGAATTACTATTAAGATTAATAATTATTAATAATATATTATTATTAAATTAGATTAAGATAAATAAGATAAAATAATTACGATATAAAATATCGATAAAAGAAAATATTTAATTTATAATAAGATATTAAGAAAGAAAGAAAAAGAGAATATCTATTTATAGTTTTAATATTTTAAAATTTATCTAGCGTTATACTAGCGAAGTCTATTAAATTTAATTTATTAAATTACGCTATATAATATAATAATTATATTTTTAATTATTATTATAATTATACTAATTAACTCTAAAGAAATTAATCTTTTAATAATTATATTAACTCTTTTATAATTTATTAATTTACTTCTTAATCTATTATATTAAATAAATTTATTTAAAATAATACTAATTAATTCTTATTCTTCGCGAATAATAACGAAAATTAAAGGCGTACTATTATTATATGAATTTAATTATAATATTAATAGTAATTATAGAAATTAAAGCTATTAAATATAAAAATATCTATTAATAAAAAAGATATATTATTACTATACGAATTTAGTTATAATATTAATAATATCTATAGAAATTAAAGTTATTAGATATAGAGATACCCGTGATTAAGAAAGGCGTATTATTATTATACGAATTTAGTTATAATATTAATAGTAATTATAGAAATTAAAGCTATCGAATATAGAAATACCCGCTAATAAGAAAGGCGTACTATTACTATATAAATTTGGTTGCTATATTAGTAGTAATTATAGAAATTAAAGTTATTAGATATAGAAATACTTACTAATAAAAAAGATATACTATTACTATACGAATTTAATCGCGATATTAATAATAACTATAAAAACTAAAGCTATTAAATATAAGAATATCTATTAATAAGAAAGATATACTATTATTATATGAATTTAGTCGCGATATTAATAGTAATTATAGAAATTAAAGCTATTAAATATAGAGATATAATCTTTAATTTAGTATAGATTTTAGAATAAAAAGTCTCTTTTATTAAAGTAATAGCATTTTTATAAATATATATCTATATTTAAATTAATTTAAAAAGTTCTATTCTATAAATATAAAATATATAAAGTTATTAGATTAAGTATAATAGTTAAATATTATTAATTAAGCGTAATAAATAAAATAATAATTAAAATATCTTATCCTTAACTTAGAATAGTTTTTCTTTTATTTATTATATATTTTCTTTTTATAAAAATTATATCTAGATTTTAATAATACTATATTATTGTTTATAAATTTATATCTTATCGTAATTATTTAAAAAATTATATATCTTTTAATTATAAAGTAATTCTTTTTATATAAAATATATATAATTAAATCGCTAAATATTAATTAATAATTTTTTTTATTTATAATTATTAAAGAGTAAGTTATATTATTAAAATTACTCGCTAATTTTATTTTTATAGCTTTTTAAAATATACTTAATATAGAGATTTAAATTTAAAGCGAATTAATTAAATTTAAAGTTATATAAATTAAGATCTTTTTTATTATTTAAATAAATATAATTTAAAAAATAATTAAATTCGTTAATCTTTATAATTTACGAATTTTTTTTAATATATAAGCTTTAAAGTCTAATTAGTAATAATATAATAAATATATATAATTAATTTACTATCTAATTTAGATATATATAATTAATATAACTATATACTTTTCTTATTTATAGCTATACTTTTTAAACTTTATATATAATCTTCTAATTTTTATCTTCGCGAAGTCTTATTTTTACTTTATTTCGATAATTTAAACGAGTCTAGATTAATAATTAATAAATTATTAAAAATTTCTTAAACTTTTATAATTATCGAGTTAATAACTTTAGTAAATAATAATATTATATATTAATAAGTTATAATTAATATTATAATTAATTATCGTATTAAGAAATATAGCGTTATTAGATATATATTTACTTTATAAAAATAATACTATTAATTTAATTTAATTATAAAATATAAGAAAAATAATTTTATTTTATTTAGATATAAATAATATTGTAATAAATAAGTATATTATAATATAAATATTATAATAATAAAAAGAATTTTTAAAAAAGAAGAGAGTAGATTAGAAAAGAATAATATTAAATATTTATTATTAAACTAATTAATATTATATAATTAAAATTTTATTAAAATAAAATATTATTTAAAGATAGATTAAGTTTAAATATTAATTAGAAAGCTAATTAAAAAAAAGTCGATTTCTTTTTTATTAATATATATCGTAAAGCTATATATAAGCGCTTTTTTTTATATTTTAAATATATTTTAAATATTTATAGCTATATATATATATTCTCTTTTATATTTTATATATTTCGATATTCTTTATATACGCGATATATTTATTAAAGATAATCTTATTAATTTAATTAATTTTTATTTAATCTTATATTTATTAGTTATAAGAAAAGCTCTTTATTCTAATATTATAACTTTATTAATTTATTATTCTTAAATATTAAGCTATTTATAACTTATAATTAATTTATTTACTCTTTTCTCTTTTTCTACTATAAAGATAAGAGGAGATATTATTTCTTTTTATCTTTATCTATAATAAATTAGTTATTATTTTTATAAGATTAAAAATATTAATTTAAAGATGAGATTGTTTAATTAAAAGCGAAGAATATAATATTTTAATATTTTAATATCTAAGTAAAAGATATTATAATATTATTTAAATAAGAGAGAGTTATATTAATAAAAAAGATCTTAAAATTTAAAAATAATTTTAGTATAATAAAAGATTTAATTTTTATATATAAGAGATTTAGATAATAATTAATTTAGCTAATTAAATTATTAAAGCGTTTAAATTAGATTTTAATTTTATATTAACGCTTAATAAAATTAATTTAATAATTTTAAGATATTAATATATACTTTTATTAATATAACTAGCGATTAGAATATTAATTAAATAAATATAATCTCTAATTTTAATAATTTTAATAATATAATAATAAATAAATATTAGTATTAAAGTGAATAAAGTATATATTATATTAAGTAGAGAAGCGTTAATAGCTAAACTAATTAGAGTTTTAAATTAATAAAATTAAATATTAATTCTATATTAGCGTTATTATATACTTTTAAATATATAATTATTAATTATAATATTAATTAGAAAAAATTAATCTTTAATTTAAAATATTAAAAATAATATAGTAATATATTATTAAAGTAATATAAGTTTCTATTATAGCGAGAAGATAGAATTTATATATTAAATATTAATTTTATTTTATTTCTAATATTTTATTTATTTATATATCTCTTTTAATTTCTTTTTAAATATCTTAATTTTAAGATATTAATTAAATCTTTATTTAGCGTAGACTTAGCTTTTTTAATTAATAATACTTAATATAAGATATTAATAAGTATATTTCGATATAAAAATAATAATAAATCTTATTTTCTTTTTAATATTAATAATAAAAAATAAAAAATATAATAATAAATAAAGATAATATAGATTATATAGAATTAATTTAAATTTAATAGCGATTATTAGCTTATTTATTAGAGCTTAGAAATTAGAAAATTTTAGAAATAAATATAATTTAACGAATATATATTTATTAGTTTTAAGAAGTTATATATTATTTATTATTATTATAATAAAATTTTAATTTATTTATTTATAGATTATAGAATAAGTAATATAAAAGTATATATTAAGTTTAAGAGATATATTAAAAAATCTAATTTAAATAATTTATAATAAACGAATTTAATCGATAATTATAAAAATTAGATATATTTTTAAATTAAATAATATAGATTATTAATAAATAGAATAATAAATAGAATATCTAGTTTACTATTTACTCTAGAAAAAATAATATTAAAATTCTCTTATAATATTAGAAGATTAAAAGCTTATATATAAAGACTTCTTAAAATAATTTTATCGCTAAATCGTAAATATTAATATTTTATTTATAATTACTAATAATTCTAAAATACTATAACTCTTATATTATCTTAATTCTAATATATAATTAAAATTAATATTTATTATAAAGAATTAATTAATAAAGAAAGCTATAAAGCTAGAGATAAGATTATTAAAAAATTTACTAGTCGATAATATTAAAGTCTCTTTAATTTTAAATTATTAATTATTTTATAATCGCTAATTATTTATAATAATTTTAATCTTTTTTATTAATATTAATTAATAATAATATAAAATTTTTATAGATTTTAAATATATTAAAGATAAATATATTAATTAAAAATTTATAAGTATTATTAATTTAATTCTTATAAAATATAAGATTTAATCTTATATATTTAAACTTATAATTAATAACGCTAATAATAATAATACACTCTTTAATAATTTAATTATTTATCTTTCTATTTTCGTAATAGATAATTCGCTTAATATTAGAGAATTTAAATTTTTAAATTATTTATAATATATTTTTTATATAACGTATATTATTTAATTAGTTTTAAAAAAACTTTTAAATAATATTAGAGTTATTTTAATAAATAAAAATTTTTAGAGAAGTTAAAATAATAAAGAAGATAAGAATTAAATTTAAATAAGTATAATTAATTTATTAATAATCTTAATAAAAATATAATATTTCTTATTATTATTCTAATTATTATATTATTAATTATATTAAAATTTAAAAAATTGCTATATATATTAATATTAGTAATTAGTATAAAGAGATCTTTTTTATATTATAAGCTAAATAACTTTAAAATAAAAATATTTAAATATTAGATAAATATTAATTTTTTAAAAAGAAGTAATACTATTAAAGACGCTCTTTTAAGCTTTTTTAGAATATTAAGATTTATTAAAATTTAATTTATTAGATATTAATTTACGCTCTACTTCTTTATATTAATATTATATATTTCTTAAAAAATAGATTAATTATCTACTTAAGATTAAATAATAAAAAATAGTTATAAATAAGAATTATAGTTTAAGCGTCTAAATAATTTTTAATTAATTTCTAATAAATTTAATATTTAATTTAATTTATTAAGTTTTTTTATAAGTTTATAAAGTTAATAAGTAGAGAAAAGAAAGCTATAATTTATTATATTTTTAATATTTATAATTATCTATTTAATTATATAAATAAAAAACTCGAAAAATTAAAAAGAAAAAGAGTTTTTTAAAAAAAAGAATTTTTTAAACTTTTAAAATAGCTTATAAGAAATTAACTATTTATTATAATTAAATTTAATTAAATTTAAATTATCTATATAGATAAGCTACGCTTTTATATTTAAATTATAATAATATAAAATTAAAGAAATTAAATTAAAAGATTAATATTAAAAAGAAATTATAAATAAAGATCTATTAGAAAGCGCTTAAAAGAATATTTTAAAATTATTAAAATATTAATATAAGTAGTTAATTATAAAGAGCTAAGCGAATAAATTAATTAAATAAAAATACGCTTAATTAAATAATAAAATTAAAAATTAAGAATTTAAATAATAAGAATAAATATAATTAGCTTTAGTAATATAAAAGAAATAATAAATATTCTAATTATTATTCTAGTTATAATCTTACTTTTAATCTTTATAAAACTTCTTTTAATAATCTAGCGAATCTTTTAATTTTAAAATAATAAAAGAAATTAAAGTTTAAATACGCTATAATCGCTTAAATAGCTTATAATATTTTTTATTTTTTCGCGAGAATTATTATATATAAACGATATTTCTTAATAGCTAAAAGATATTATAATATTTAAAAGTATTATTTATTAGTAATATTTTATACTCTAATAATAGTTTTTTATATAAAATATTAAGAAAATAAGTTTAAATAGATTAAATTTAATTTTAAAGAAGATCTTAATATATTAAATTAGATTAAAAGAGCTAATAGTATTTTATATAAAAACTTAATTAATAATTATAATAATTATATTAGTAAAGATAATAAGCTTATAAAAAGTATTTCGATAAGTTTAATATTTATAAATTTATTAAGATATATTATTAATACTTTATAATATATAAAGAAATAATTAATAGATTTATAATTAGAGAGAATTAATAATAATAGATTTAATCTCGATAAAGAGGTTTAGAGTAATTTAAAAAGTGAATTTATTTATAAATAATTAATAAGTTTAATTAAATAGAGATAGATTTAAGATATTTAAAAGAATTAAGATAAAGTAGAATAAAAGAGTAAAGTAGAATTCGAGAAAAGAATAAATATAAAGTTTATTAAGCTTATTTAATATACTAAAATAAATATATAAATAAAGATAATTATAGAATTTTATTTTTATAATATTTAAAGATTTAAAATTTAGAATATTCTTTTATATTATAATTTTAGAAAAAATATTCGACACTTATAGTTTTAATTATTATTCTAATTATTACTATTAATAAAAAGATAAATAGCTATATTAAATTACTCTTTATATTCTCTCTCTCTTAATAAAAAAGAATAAATATATTCTATATATCTTAGTTAGATTATTCTATAAATATAGAAATCTTAATTAAAATATCTTATATATATATTATATTATAATATAATATTATAGATATATTATATTATAGAATATCCCGCTAAGATCTTAAACTTATACTAGAAAAATAAAATAATATTCGACTCTACTTATATTATATTCGGGTACGATATAATATTACTTAATATGAAATATTCTATAAAATATATTATACCTTTTCGATTAGTAGCTACGCGAGATAATTAATATTATTTAAGTTCTTAAATTAATATTAGCGTAGAATAATTTAAATAAAATAAGTAAAAATAACGCGACACTAACTTATAAAGACTCGTATTTTATATCTAAGATTAATTAAATTATAGAATTCTAAAAGAAGTAGAATAATTCTAGAGAAGAATATATTAGAAAGAATATTATAGAATTAATAAACTTCGAATATTATAATAGAAGGAATCCTAATTTAGAAATAGACTTTACGGGCTAATCTTTATTTAATAAACTCTATTATATTATTTATTCTATCTATTTAAAAAATTAATTAATAATTAAATTAAATAGTCGAAGTTGAATAATATAATACGAAGTCGAATTATACTATATATTATTTAGATATTTAAAATATCTATTTAAGAATAATATATATCTTCTCTAATTCCTCTATTTATTATATATCTAAATTATCTTATCTTTTACTTCTTTACTTATATCGTTATTCTTATATCTATTATAAATATTAACTTTTAAATTAAATATCTTTTATTTAATCTTCTTATTTATAATCTTCTTATTTAAACTTTATAAGTTATTTAATATTAAATTATAATTATATATTAAAATAATATAAAAGCTTTAAAATAATTAAGTATATTTATAAATAGCGTATTTAAAAAGACGATATAGTATTATTACATATCTAAAAACGAACTATCTCTCTTTATATATTTCTATCTATAATCTTATTATTAAGACTTTTTAAATTATTTAATATTAAATAATAATTATATATCTTTTTATTTTTCTATAATAATTATACTACTCTCTTATCTATTTAAATATCTTATTACTTCTCTTAATTAATATCTAGATTAATAAAGCGAAAAGCTCTTATTAGTATTATATCTATATTTATAAAACGCTTAATTAAAATAAAAAAATAAGATTTATTATTATTTTTAAAAGATTATATTATTAGATTATTATAATTCTTAAATTAAATAGCTAAAAAGTATTAGAGAATTTTATTATTTAAATATTTTTATTTAAATTATTATAAATTTATTAATATTATTTAAAATTAATAAAATAGAGAAAAAGACTATATTAGAGTAATAATTAGATTAATTATAAAGAAACTTATAAATATTATTAGCTTTTTAAAATATTTATAAATATCTTTATTAAGAGTATTAATTAGCTATTTTAATATAATAAATTTAAAAATATCTTTTATTAAATTATATAGATAGTAATTATATATACTATCTTATAAATATTATAATTAATTCTTCTTTATATTATTTAACTTAAAAGATTAATCGCTATTATCTAGATTTATAATAATTCTTATTATTATAATATTTAATATTAATTAACTTTAATTAATATATTTTAAAAAATTTAAAAATATTAAAAATAATAATTACGATATATAGTTTATAAATCTTATTAAAGTATAATTTATATATAAATTTAAATAGATTATACTCTTAACTCTAGATCTTATTATATTATATAAAATACTCGACTTTAACTTAATCTTAAATAATCTAATTAATATCTTAAAGAATTCTTTTTTAATCGTTATTTAATAAATAGATAATCTTTCTTATTTTATAAAATAAAAGCTTTATAAATAAAGCGTTATTATTAATAATTCTCGATTTTACTATTTATTTAATTATTAGCTTATCTAGAATTATTTATATTTTATTAATATTTCTCTTTAACTCTTTATTCGATAAAACGTATAAATAAGATTTTATATTCTCTATATACTTTTTAATATTATAATATTTCTTTTTTATTATCTTAGATAAAATAATATTTATTTTTTATTATAACTATTTAATTAATAAAATTATCGCTATTATATTAATAAAGAATATAATTTATAATATAATTAAATATCTATAAATAAATAATAGATAATACTTAAATTTCTTCGCTATTCTATTATAATATACTTATTTCTTTTTATTTAAATTTTATATATAAGCGAGATCTTCGATAATAATTCTAAATTACTCTATCTTATAAATAATAATTAATATAAATATTAAAAAGATATTTAATTTTATATTATAATACTTATTAATATAGATTTACTTAATAGCGAAGTTATATATAAATAAATTCTTTATCTTAATTTAAATATAATTCTTATAAAATTTAAATATTATTAAAATTAAGAATCTCTCTTATTTAGATTAAGCTTTATTATTAATTATATATTTAAATAATTTAATATTTATAGAGATTAAAGGCTTCGAGCTAATATTATAATATTAAATTAATTTATATATATAAAAGATTCGAAGTTATATTATATTATAATTTTTAAGATTTATTAACTTAATAATTTTAATAAATTAATTCGCGAAAATTTTAGCTAGAACGATTATTAAGAAGAATTTTAATTTAGATATTATTCGAGTTATATAATTAATTTTAATTTTATATAAATATATAATATTAAATATATTTATAGAAGAGTATTTCGATTATTAATTTTTATAAAACTCTTATAATAAGAGCTATTTATTAGAGAAAAGAGAGATTTTAAAATCTTTAATAATAGCGATATCTTAATATCTCTAAAGATATATTAGAAGATTTATCTAACTTTAATAATAAAGATATAATATTTATAGAATAGTACTAGATATATAATATATACTATATTATTAATAATTAATAATATTATAAATAAAAGTATATATAATATTTTATTATAGTATAAATTATTTTTTAAATATTTAACTTATTAAAAGTATTAAAATCTTATTAAAATTAAATTTATCTATATTAATTACTTTACTATAAAGATTTATTTAAAAATATCTTTATATTAAATTATATAGCTAATAAGTTTTTAGAATAATAAATATTAAAATCTCTTATAAATTTAAAATATATCTTAAGTCTCTAAAGATATAAGTATTTTCGATACTTCTATTATTATAATTAAGTTATAGAATTTATTCTATAATTTTCTAAGTCTAATTTAATTACTATAATCTTTCTTTCTTATTAAACTTAATCTTTTTATTAAATTAATTAATATAAAAAGTAAATAATTAATAATATTTAAATATATACTTTAATACTAGATCTCTATCGCCGGCCTTTATATTATTTTATACTTTTTATTAAATTATTATTTTATTAAGTTTAATATTATATAAGTTCGCGGATTAAAGAGTATAATCTTTTTTAATTTTAAGCTCTATTAATAAGAATTCTTCTTTTATAATTATATATCTCCTCTTTTATAGCGAGAGTATATCTTTTATTTTATAAATTTTAAACTTTAGAGTAGAAAATTAAATAATAATAAAATAAAGAGAAAATTGAATTTCGATAAGATTAAATTAAGATAGAGTATTATAAAAATTAAGAGAGATTAAAAACTTTAAGATTTACTTTAACTTAATAGAAGAAAAAATTAGATATTTAAGTATTATAAAGAATTATTAAAATTAGAGATATAGATATATTAATAAATCTTATATAATTTTAAAGATATTAACTTCGATATTTAACGTCTTAATCGAAGTTAGAATTAATATTAATACTTATTATTAATATAAAAAAGCGAGATAAATAAATCTTTAATTATATATTATAAAAATATCCGCTATTTAAATATTTATAATTATTCTTAATATTTATATACCTCTTAAAAATTATTATTATTATTAATAATTAAGCTTATATTATCGACTTTATAAATTAAATAAAATAATATCTTAGAAATTTTATTAATATTATTTTAGAAATATTTCGAGCGAAGATAAGTAAGAAGAGCTTTATAATTAATTTACTTTTATAATTAAAAGATTATTATTAAATCTTTTATTAACTTTTAAATAAAAATAAATTTATATTTATCTAGATTATTAATAATAATAAGTTATAAAGATTAAATATTAGAGAGCTCTTTAATAGATAATCTATTAGATTAATAAAAGTTTACTACTTTCTTAATTATTAAGAACTTTTAAATTTTCGTATATTCTACGTTTAGCGTTTTTATAGATTCTCTTTTAAGCGCTCGCTTCTCTTATTTAATAGATATCTTATTAATTAATAAAAATAATTTATTTAAATCTTTAAAAAAGAAATTTAGATTTTAGATAATTATATAATTAGAAATAAATAATAATTAAATAATCTCGCTAATAATAATATTAATCTTTTTCTTTTACTATTTTATAGACTTTTTTTAAAAATTATTCTATTATAATTAACGCGAGAACTTCTCTTTTATAACTTTAAATATAAACGATAAAAAGTAAAGTTTCTTATAAATATTCTTACGGTTCGCTAAAACGCCTAACTTCGCGATATTAAATTTAATATAAAAATTAGTTTTAGTAGATAATACTATTATTAGCGTATTATTAAAAGAGAGTATAGATATCGATATAATAATATTAAATAATAGCGTAATAAAGTAAATAAGATATAAGATAAAAGAAATTTAAATAAGACTATAAAGTTCGAGTTAAATATTTAATAATTTAGAGCCGAACGCGGGCTATATAATAATTTCGATATATTCTTTATAGAAAAAATAGAATAATATATTATTTTAGAAGTTTAATAAAAATTAATCTATAACGTCTAAATTCGCGATATTAAATTTAATATAAAAATTAGATTTAATAGATATAGCTCTTATTTATTCTAAATATAATCGATAAGATAATTATAAAGAGTATAATATAATAATAAATAAATAAATAATTATAGAGAAACGCGTAGTAGAATAAGTAGTATATAAAGATTTAATTAAGATTTATAATAAGATATAAGTAAATAGAAAAATAGAAGAAAGATATAATATTTAACTCGAATCTTTAATAATATTTATAAGTAAATAAGTAACTACTTCTTAGACGGTATTAATTAATTATTATATACTCGCTAATAATAATTAATATTAAAGCGTAATATAAATAATAATGCGAGTAAATAAATATTAAATAATAGATTATAAAGGGAAAATAGTAGAATATAATATTATAAGCGCTAATAATTAACGCGATAATTAATTATTTAACTTCGATTCGATAATCTATTAACTATTCGAATTATCTATTTAATTTAAATATTTAATTATTTATATTAATCTTTTATTTAATTTAATATAATAAGATAAATAAAAAAATAAAAAATATCGACGTAATAAGATTAAATTTCTTATTAATACTAGTAGTCTTTTTATTAATAATATCTATAATAATATAAATAAAACTCTTAATTAAGAAATAATTATTAGTTTTTAATTACTTTAATAAGAATAAAGTATTTACTACTTCTATTATATATATTTTTCTTAAAATAATATAAAAAAATATTATTTCTAAAAAGAAATAAATTTTAAAAGTAATTTAGACTCTTAATAGATATATTAAAGAGTATTATAAAGTAGATATTATTAATAATTAAAACGCTTAGAAACTTTTTAATTTAAAATTATCGCTTCGTTAATATTAAGTATTTAATATTATCTTTTATATTAAATACGAAATTAAGAATAAAGAGCTATTAAATAATATATTAATAAGTTATCTTTTCTCTAATTATATTAAAGAAAATAATATTAATTTAAAAACTCTTTAGACGAATACTATAGAATTTAATAAAATAATAATAATATTAATATTAATAACGATAAATCCCTTATCTCTTAGTAAGAAAAATAGAGCTATTTTAATAGTATATACTTTAGAATTATTAAAACGATATAAGACTCGAACTACGAGTTTATCTTAGTCGACACTTATCTAGCTTAAATAATTTAAAAATAAATCTTATTTCTATAATCTAATTATAGATATTTTTAATTACTTTAATTATCTTTAAGTATAATATTAATCTAATATTATAATTTATATTATTTAAAAGCTAGATTAGAGATTATATTAATAATTAAAAATTATAATTAAAAAAATTATAAATATTTAATAAAAGTTAAATATTAAATCTATTATTACTATTAATTAACTCGAATATATTATTTATTTAATTCGAATATTAGATATAGTAGTAGTATCGAAATCGAATAAGCGATATTTAAGCTATCTATATATTCGCGTTATCTATATTCTTAGTATTATTATTTTTATTCTTAATATTATTATATACTTAAAATTAAATTATCTCTTTTCACATATTTCGATTTAATATCTTATTATTTAAGTTATTTAAATTATTTAATATTAAGTAGTAATTATAAATCTTTTTATTTTTCTATAATAGTCGTACTATTCTATTATCTATTTAAATATTCTATTTTTTTTTAATTAATATCTAGATTTATAAAGTAAAAGAATCTTATTAAGATTATATCTATATTTATAAAACGTTTAATAGAGATTAGAAAGCGAGATTTATTATTATTTTTAAAAGATTATATTACTATATTATTACGATTCTTAAAAAAAAATTATTAAAAAGTATTAGAGAGTTTTATAATTTAAATATTTTTATTTAAGCTATTATAAGTCTATTAGTATTATTCGAGATTAATTAAATAAAGAAGAAAAATATATTAGACTAATAATAAGACTAATAATAGAGGAATTTATAAAAATAATTAATTTTTTAATATATTTATATATATCCTCTTTAAGAGTATTAATTAACTACTTTAAAGCGATAAGCTTAAAAATATTTTATATTAGCTTATCTAGATAGTAATTATAAATATTATATTTTAAATATTAAAGTTAATTATTTTTTTTATTATCTAACTCTATAAAGTTTAATCGCTATTATCTTATCTTATAATAGTTTTTATTATTTTAATACTTAGAATTAATTAGTTTTAGTTAATATTATTTAAAGAAGTTAAAAATATTTAAAATTACTATTATTATTTAAAGTTTATAGACTCTATTAAAGTATAAGTTATAGATAAGATTAAGAATATTATAATCTTAAATTATAATCTTCTTATATTATATAAAATACTTTACTTTAATTTAATTTTAAATAATTTAATTAATATTCTATAATATTTTTTTCTAATTCTTACTTAATATATAGATAATCTTTTTTATCTTATATAATAAAAGTTTAATAAGTAAAGTATCGCTATTAATAATTCTTATCTTCGCTATTTATTTAATTATTAATTTATTTAGAACTATCTATATATTATTAATATTTTATCTTAGCTTCTTATTTAATAAACTACGCGAGCGAGCTTTTATATTCTCTATTCGCTTTTTAATCTTATAATATATTTTCTCTATTATTATTAATATAATAAAATTTATTCTCTATTATAATTACTTTATTAAGAGAATTATTATCGCTATATTTATAAAGAATTTAATTTATAATATAACTAAGTATCTATATATAAATAATAGATAATATTTATACTTCTTCGCTAGTCTATTATAATATACTTATCTCTTTTTATATAATTTTTATATACTTATAAAATTATTAATTATAATTTTAGATTACTTTATTTTATAGATATTAATTAATATAGAAATTAAGACGATATTTAATTTTATATTATAAAATTTATTAATATAAATCTAATCGATAGCGAAGTTATATTTAAATTTTTCTTTATCTTTAATTATAGCTTTTATATAATTCTTATATAACTTAAAAATTATTAAAATTAAGAATCTCTCTTATTTAGATTAAGCTTTATTATTAATTATATATTTAAATAACTTAATATTTATAGAAGTTAAAGGCTTAACGCTAACTTTATAATATCGAATTAATCTATATATATAAAATACGCGAAATTATATAATATTATAATTATTAAAATTTATAAGTTTAATAATTTTTATAAATTAATTTATTAAAGTCTTTATTAGAATAATAATAAGAAAGAATCTTATTTTAAGTATTATTTAAGCTATATAATTCGCTTTATCTTTATATAAATAAATAATATTAAATATCTTAATTAAAGAATATTAAAATTATTAATTCTTTCGAATAAATTATAATACGAGATATTTACTCGCGAAGAAAGACTTTTTAAAGACTTCGATAATAGTAATATTTTAATATTCTTTAAAAATATTAAATCGTAGAGTAAGTTATTATTTAAATATTTAATTTATTAATAATATTAGAGTCTAAAGAAATATTTATATTAGCGAGTTAAATAAAAGAATTAAATATATTTATCTTATTAAAGTCGAGCTTATTTATATTAATAGCTTCTTTATAAATATCTATTTAAAAATATTATTATATTAAATTATAAAGTTAATAAGCCTTTAAAATAATAGAGATTAATATCTCTTATAAATCTAAGATATAGTTTAAATCTCTAAATATTTAAATATTATTAATACTTATATTATTATAATTAAGTTATAAAACTTACTTTATAATTTATTAAGTTATCTTAAATTATTAAGATCTCTCTTTCTTATTAAGCTTTATTTTTCTATTATATTAATTAATATAAAGAATAGATAATTAATAATACTCGAATATATACTCTAATATTAGATCTTTATTATCGATCTTTATATTATTTTATATCTTTCTTTAATTTATAATCTTATTAATTTTAATATTATAAGAATTAATTAATTAAAGAATATAATCTTATTTAATTAAGAGCTTTATTAATATAATATCTTCTATTATTAAATATCTTCTCTCTTATAATAAAAGCGTATTATTATTTTTATAAATTTTAAATATAATAATATTATCTATTAAATTATTAACGAACTTCTTTTATAGAAAATAATAATAAACTTATAATTAAGAGTTACTCTTATTTAAACTAATATTAATAAATTAGAAATCTATTTTATTCTCTTTATAGATATTAAGTAAATTAAATAATAAGATTAAAGATAAAGTAATAATAGAATAAAAAGAAAGCGAAGTTTTAATAGATTTAAATTAAAGCGAGATATTAGTAAATCTAAAAGAGATTAGAAACTTCGAGATTTACTTTTACTTAATAGAAGAAAAAATTAAATACTTAAATATTTTAAAAAGTTATTAAAATTAGAAATATAAATATATTAATAAATTTCGCGAAGTTCTAAAGATATTAGCTTCGATATTTAATATCTTAATTAAAATTAAAATTAATATTAATACTTATTATTAATATAAAAAAATAAAATTAATAAATCTTTAATTACGCGCTATAAAAATATTTATTATTTAAATATATATACTCACTCTTAATACTTATATATCTCTTATAAATTATTATTATTATTTATAATTAAATTTATATTATTTACTCTATAGATTAAATAAGATAGTATTATAAAATTTTCGTTAATATCGTCTTAAAATTATTTTAATTAAAAATAAGTAATAAGAGCTTTAAGACTAAGTTACTTTTAGAATTAAGAGATTATTATTAAATTATCTATTAACTTCTAAATAAAAATAAGCTTATACTTATTTAGATTATTAATAATAATAAATTAAAAAGAGTTAATATTAGAGAAGATTTTTAATTAATAATTTACTAAATTAATAAGGATTTATTAATCTCTTAATTATTAAGAGCTTTTAAATTTTTGTATATTTATCTTTCTATATTTTTATTAATTCTCTTTTAAATAATTACTTCTCTTACTTTATAGATATCTTATTAATTAATAAAATTAATTTATATAAGAATTTAAGAAGAAAGCTAGAGTCTTATATAATTATATAATTAAGAATAAATAGCGATTAAATAATCTCACTTATAATAATATTAATCTTTCTCTTATATAATCTTATAGATTTTCTTTAAAGATCTTTATATCTTAATTAACGCGAGAATTTCTCTTTTATCACTTTAAATATAAGCTCTAAAAATCGAAGTTCTTTATAAATATTATTTTAATTCGCGAGAATATCTAATTTAGCGATATTGATTTTAAGATAAAAATCGATTTTAATAAATACTATTATTATAAATATATTATTTAAAAAAAGTATAGATATTAATATAATAATATATATAATACGATAATAAGAAAATATATATTAGATTAAGTAAGATATAAGATAAAAGAAATTCAAATAAGATTATAGAGTTCGAGTCGAATATTCGATATTAGTAATTTACTCTTCGTCGCTTAAGTAAATTCGTTTATTAATCTTCTATTAACTTTAGATAACTTTCTTAAAATATATATTATATCTTCAATTAACTTTAATTAATTATAAATAGATTTTAATTAGCGTTAATTTTATTAATAGCTATCTCGATAGTCTTAATTAAATATTAATATATTATATCTTTAATTAACTTTAATTAATTATTAATAAAAACTTTAATAAAAGTTTTAGTTAGTATTAAAATTAATAATATATATATTAATAATAAGAGTATAAATTTTACTACTATATCTACTAGGAATATAAATTTATTTAATAATAATATAGATTTTCTAAGATCTATTCTCTACTAATAATTTCGAGATTAATAATCTTTAATAAAGTTTAAGCGATAATAATTACTTCGATAATTAATATTTCGAAAATTAATATTTATTTTAACTCTTTAATATAAGAGATAATAGTAAGATATAGCGATTAATAAATACTATACTTATATAATTTTTATTTACTCTTTAATTAATTAATAGATAATTAAATTTCTTTTTTAGTAGATATATTAATCTTCTTTTTTTTTTATATTTATAAAAATCGATTAATTAGATTATCTTTTCTTCGAATATATACGACTTTTAATAATTTATTTAATTTCGATTATTTATATCTAAAAGACTTTTATTTTAATATAAAGATATATTAGCTAGTTAAATATAATAAAATAATTATATATTATAAATAACGATAAATAGATTTAATGTTATAATCGTATTCTATATCTTTCTTAATATACCATTCAGCCCTATGGCCTATTAGGGCCTAGCGTGTCTTAATAGAGTTATCTATTACTATCTAATACCTTTTATCTATATAGCTATTTAATATCTAGTTATCTTATTTAATATATCTATATTAATATTATATCTATATTAATTCTAATACTATAACTAGATTACTCTACTTACTATATTCGAATTAATAAACGAATTTAAGAAATCTATTAATAGAGGCTTTAATAAGATATTAAGTTAAGTTATCGTATTTCTAAATAAATCTATTATATAGATAATACGTTATAAAGAGTATCTATTAAGATAGCGTAACGGCTTTATAATTAGTTAGAGGAATAAAGTAATTACTAAATTAGTTTATTTATATAACTAATAAATCTAAAGAAATTGTTATTTAACTTAATAATTATATAACTAACTCTCTAAGCGAAGTAAAAGTATTTAAAAGAATAATATTTAGACTATTTATGGTTTTCACGATAATCTAAATAATTTATAAATTAGAGAAAAAAGTCTTTATAAAATATAACATTATTTTTCGAATTTATAGTAAAGTCTTATAAAAGATATTATAAGAAGTTTTTTCTTTTCTCTTCTTCGCTTAATATTTATAATATTAAAGAATCGAGAGAAATAATATAACTCTCTTATCTTTATTTTAAAACTATTATTTTTAATATATAATTAAGTAAGATAAATCGAGTTAGTAATCTTTTTACTTAGATATTTAATTAATAATAATTCTTATTATCTAATAATATAGCGAAGGATATTGCGATTATTATAAACTTATAATAAGTTATTAGCGTCGATTAACTATATAATTAAATCGATAAGAAGTCTAATTAGTTTCTTATTATACTTCGTAATCTCCGTTATTAATAAGATTAATTTCGAGATATAGCTAAATAATATATTAATTTTAAAATTAAAAAGAATAAGATAGTAGATTAATAAAATAAGATTTAATAATACTTAAAATAAGTTAGTATTAAGGTTGAGGAGCTATAAGAATATAATAGAGAGCTTCGATAATAGCTAATAATAATACAATTAAGTATATTTAGAAACTTATAAATTATCTCTAAGATATAAGCGTTAATCTTAATAAAGCCTATTTAAGTTTTATATTCTATTTATAGAAAAGAGAAGTTTATTAAACTATTAAATCCTTTCTCTTTTATCGATAATAAGAACTTCGTATAAAAGAATTAATTAGTTAAAATAAAGGAAAAGTTATTAGATAATAAGAATTACTACTTTATCGAGATATCTCGAATTATCTATCTTCTATTATATATAGATAGAAAAGCGATCTTTTATACTCTAAATAGAAGATATAGAAATATTATAAATCTTTATATATTAATTAGCGAGGTTATAAATTAGTTAGCTGAGATTTATAAAGAGATAAATTATTATAAGAAGATAAGATATAATTATAATTTTCTCTAATAGATAATCTAGCCCTTTAATAGATTCTATATAAAACTCGTTAGACTTAATTCTATATTTAATTATAATGAAATTTATTTAAGAAATAATTTAAATATTAAGCTATAAATATATACTCGACTTTATTTTATTTTTATAGCCCTTTCTAATTATAAGTCTATGCTCTTAAGAGATATTAAGAAATATCTTATAAATAACGATAACTTATAGCGCGTAAGCTATAAATTATATCTAGCTTTAATTATTAATAAAACGACTTTTAAAACTATCGTAGCTTAAATAAGGAAGATAATTATCGCTATAATCGAGAATCGTACGCCTTTCGCTATTAAATCGAGTACTTATATCTTAAATATCTTTTAGAGTATATCGAAGGCGACGACTAATATAGATCTGAGGAACTTAATATATTTTAATTGTGGGAAGACGGGCTATGTGAGGCGTAATTATTTAATATAAAGATAGATTAACGCTGATAAGAAGGCCTTACGAGAGATAAGAATTTACGAATTTATTATCGATAACGAATATAAGATAAATCTATTAGTTAACGCTTACGAAGTCTCTAAGAATTCGAGAAATAAATAGCCTCTATTAAAGTTACGATAAGAGGAACTTATAATGTATATCTATTAAATACTTCTAATAATTCTTTAATACGTTATTCTTTTAGAATATAAGTAATATTATCGTTATAAGAATGAAAATACTTACTTTAAAACGCTCTTATCGATAGTAAATATATTAAAATATATATAGTTATTAATAAGTTTCTAATTTATAGAGTTTATAAAGAATTACTATTAAAATCGATTTTACTATCGAAATTTAAATCTCTAAAGAATTATAATAATTAAATCGTAAAGAAACTTATTATTTATTATTTACTTTTAATAATAATAGTAAATAACTATTAAGAGAGAATATATCTTATATTTATCGCTTCTCTTATATATAATATAATTTTAGAAAAATCATAAATAAATAAGTATAGAGTACTTCTCGATATAATAAAAGATAAGATTCTTTTCGTATTAGATCGCTATAATTATAATAATAATAAGATCTCGATAGTAGAGAATCTCGCTATCTTATTAAATCTAAAATCGAAATCTTTTATTTTATAGATTATCTTAAAGAAAGAATCTTCTTTTTAATCTATATATAATAACGACTTAGACTTTATTATTAACTTGAATATCTCTAGCGAATTAACTAATAAGAAGAGGTTAATATCTACTCTTTGAAATGTAAGATAAAAATGAGATATAAATTTATAATTTATTAATATCGTCGAAATTAATATCGTATTATATTACTAATTAACGCGTAATAAGAGAAATCGTCTATTTACCCTTATTATAAACGAGATCTATAACTCGCTATTAAAAGAGTTATCTCTTTAGAAGAAACTATATAATTCTCGCGTATTAATTAATAAGCTATATTCTTATAACTTAGAAAAGAAATATAAGAGATATTATAAATCGAAATCCTCTATTTAAATTAGCGCTATCGAAATTATTAGCTCTAAAGATATTAAACGAAAACTCTCTATAAAGTATTACGACTATTTAAATATTTTCGATAGAATAAAGACGAACGAACTATTATTATATCGCCTTTATAATTATAAATTAGAATTTATAGAAATTAATATTATCGAATTATTAAAGAGTTAAGTCTATTTTATATTAGAATATAAGTTAAAATAGATTAAGAAGTATTTAAATAAGTATTTAAAAAAGGATTTTATAATATCTAGTTATACTTCGTTTATATCCTCTATTCTATTTATCGAGAAATTAAATAAGGGCCTACGCTTTTATATAAACTATCGAAGACTAAATATTATTATTAAGAGAAATCGATATTTAATTTTATTAATAGACGAGGTTCTCGCGAGAATTCAAGACTATAAATATCTTACTCGATTAGATATTATAGCCGTATTTAATAAATTACGTATATACTTTAATAATAAGAATTTTATTATATTTATTATCTTTCTCGATATATATAAGTATTAAGTACTCTTTTTTAATTTAATTAATAATCTAGTTATCTATTAGTAGTATATAAATAATATTCTATTCGAGTATCTAAACGACTTCTATTAAGTCTATCTTAATAATATTCTTATTTATAATTAATTAAGAAAGAAATATATATTATATATTTAAAAGATCTTTTAGAAGTTATAAGAGATTAAATTGTAAATAGATATTCTTAAATACGAATTTTATATCTAAAAGACGAAATTTTTAGATCTTCTTATTTCGATTAATAGCTTACGAATAGACTCTATTAAAATTTAAGCTATTATTAAATAATTTATTCTTATTAATTTAAAGGAGATATAGGCCTTTATTAGCTTTTATAACTTCTATTATTAATTTATAAGAGATTTCTCGAAGATTGTAAAACTAATAGTAAAATTTATAGTTAAGAAAGTAATATTTAATTAATTATCGATTTATTAGAAAGTCTTTTATTTACTAAAGATAGCTATTATAAAAGCTTCGATTCTACGCTATTTCGATAGATCGAAAGACGCTATACTCGAAATAAATTTCTCTAATTATATTAATAATAGTATTTTATTCTAATATAATATCGATAAAGTCTTATACTTAATAGTTTTCTATAATAAGAATCTTATTTTAGTTAAATATAACTATTAGATTTATAATAAGAAGTTATTAATTATTATTCGCTATCTAAAATATTAATATTCTAAATTAAAATATATTAATATCTCTATTAAGATCTTTATAAATTATAAGAGCTTAATATACTTTATTAAAGAAAGAGATTTAAGTTATTACCAGGCTCGCTATTTAAATATACTATTCAAATTTAATATTAAAATTATCTATTATTTAAAGTCTTAAAATATTAAGATTAACGTATTCATATATATAGCCGATTTTAAATCGAATAGTCTAGTGGATAAATGCTTAAAGTAGTAATATTAAATAATATTTATATCTAATTACTTAGAATTTAATAGTAGTAATATTAAAATTTATATTATTAATAACTTTATCTTTTATAGAATAATCTAAAAGAATAAAATTAATAAATTTTATAATGAAATTTATAAGATAATTACGAAAGATAAGAATAAACTTCGCGAAGTTATATTTAATAAGTACTCTATAGAGAATAAAGTATTCTATTATAAGAATTGCTTATAGATATTAGAAGGTTTATATATTAACGTTATTCGCGAAGTATATAATTAACTCTCATATAAATATTTCGATATAGCCTATATCTATAAGCTATTTAAGTAAGAATACTATTAATAAGATATAAAAGCTATCGTTACTATTTATATTTAAAATTACTATATCTATTATAGATTTAAAATCTTTTATAATTAAAAATATAGTCTATTATAATCTCTATTAATTTCTTAAAAGCGATAATAGAATATCTCGATAGACTTTATAATAAATTTATTTATATCTAATAAATATAACGCTATCTAGATAGCGATAGATCGACTTATTAAGAAATAATACTACGTCGCGTACTCTAATATAGATAAAGAAACTATAATTAAAAAGACGATTAATATATTATTTAAAAAGATCTTTCGCTTATATAATTTATCGACGTTAATAATTTCGAATAGAGATTCTTAATTTATATCGATAATATAAAAAATCTTTTATAAACGATTTAAGATTAAGACTAAGCTATCGATAATCTTCTATTTTAAAATCGATAAATAAATTAAATAGACTAATTAGAATATAAAACGTTATCTTTAAATATATTATAATTATATATAGAATAATTAATCTAGATAATTACTTATTATCGAGTTTATCGATAATAATACTACTTTTATAGCGATAAATATCTTATTATTCTTTATAAATAAAGGCTTTTACTCTTAAATAAGTTTTAATTTAAATATTATCGACTATAATATTACTTATAAGCGCCTTAACGCTATTTAAGTAAAAGATATTATTAAATATATATAGTAAGTTCTTAATTATATTCGAAATAATATAAATCGCGTTTAAAAGGTTATAATAATCTAGATTAATAAATAATATTAGAAGATTAATTTTAAAGTAGACGATATAATCTTTCTTAGTAGTAAGAATATTATCTTAAATCGATTATCTCGAAAATTAAATAATAAGAGATATAATTTATTTAAAGTAATAGGTCTCGTAGAAATCTTATATTACTTAAAGCTTTTAGTGAGTATAAAGATTTATAATATATTTTATTTTAATCTCTTAAGTCTTATATCGATAAACCTCTTATTTAAATAGATTAATTCTTTATCGAAGTATATTATTATTAAAGATCGAATCGAATAAGTAGTAAAGAAGATTATCGCCTTTAAATTTATTAATAATCGCCTTAAATATTAGATAAAATAAGAGAATTTTAATAAGAATCTTAAATAATATAACTCGAATAGTAGCGAATTTGAAAATTATTAAGATATAATTAATAATTTCTATAAGTAATACTCGTAAGTAATCTATTAAGCCCGATAATATCTCGAATATCGTATTTTTAAATGAATTAAAATCGTTCGATATTTTATAATAGCTTCATTTTCTTCGCGTTTGTAATTTGATTTCTTAGATTTATATTACTTTATAATAGTCTTATTTTAAACTTATTAAATTATCTTCTCTTATTAATATAATTCTTAATATATTTTAAGATTATATTAGATTATACGCGAATTTTACTATCGCTATTATTAGATATAATTAATATTAATTAAATAGCTTATTATAAAGAAGCTTACGCTAAATTAATTTAATACTAAATTAAGATTTAGCGTTTATAATTTAATTTAATTTGAGATCTCTCGATTAATTAACTCGCATTATTTCATTAATATCCTTTACGCTAAAATATTAACTCGGAAATTACTATTATCTATTAAAATACTTATATTTACTATTTATTTATTATTATATTAATTTCTTTTAGACTAGAATTTCTATACTCGTTATATCTCTAATTAGTAATAATATTAACGCGAAGATTAAGATATAAACTCTTATTATTTATACTATCGTCGAAAAAGATTATAATATTAAAGATCTCGAATATTAAAAGTTCTTTATTATTTTATTAATTTTTAAGCGAGCGTATATGTATACTATTTTTACTACTCTTTTACTTATTAATTATAAAGATATAATTCTATAAGAGGGGGGGGATAGTATTATAACTATATTCTATATCTCTCTTAATATATTATTTAGTTCTATAACTTATTAGAGTCTAGCGTATCTTAATAGAGTTATCTACTATTATTTAATATCTTCTATCTATATAGCTATTCGATATCTAGTTATCTTATTTAATATATCTATATTAATATTACATCTATATCGATTCTAATATCTAATATATTTCTTTTATAATATTTAAAATTATTTTTAGAGATATTACTATCTAAATTAAACGATTTAAATTAAAATAAAATTAATTTCTTTTATATAAAATATATATTTTTAAATTATATACTCTATAGACGACTTTATTATTTTAAAATAAATATATAAATATAATTTTATATATATAAAAGCGTTTTAATTATATATATATTAAATATAAAAAAACGTTTAAAAGTAATAAAAGTATTTCTCCTCTAAATAGCTCGTTATAAACTTTCTCTTTTTATAAATATCTATTAATATAAGATATTTTTTATATATAGATTTATAAATATCTTTTATATAATTATAAAGAATATAAAGTTAAAATTAAAATTAAGCTTCGCGATAAGTAAGACTAGAATAGTAGTATATATTCGCTAAAATATTAATATATTATTAATTACTAAAGAATATATATCTTATAATTAATTAATAATAAATAAGAGAATATATATCGAGTATATCGCTTCTATAAAAAATAATATAAAAATAATAATAAACTTATTAGATATCTACGAGGTTATAAAAAGCGAAAACCGATTTTTTTATATACGTCTTTCGATATTACGAATCGCGATATAATTAATAATATTAATAATCTAATAACTCTAATTATTATAAGAGAAGAAGATATATATTTACTTAAAGATAATATAATTACAACTTCGATATTATAATAGTAATTAAATAAGTAAAAGATAGAGAAAGAGAGAATAAATATAATATAAATAATAAATCTAAATAATAAGATAATAACACCCTTTATCTCTATAATAAGCTTAAATTATAATACTATAATTTTATCTTTAATAATTAATTCTATAGAATTATATTTAAGAGAGCGAGGGGCTAGAAAATCGATAAAATTATAATTTAAATCGAAGTCTCTTAATTAAATAAAATTAATATTTAATTACTAAATTAAATTAAATATTAGATTAATATTTAATATAAATAATTTTTAAAATCTATTTAAATTTTAAAAAGATTATACGCTAGCGCTATAATTTCTTAAATCGAAACTCTTTAATAATAATATTAATAAGTTCTTTTATAATATTTATTTATAGTAATTTCGAAATAACTATAGCTTTAATAATATAAAATTATTAAAATATAAGATATAGAATATATATAGCGATAATATTAATAGCGGTTAAATTAGTTAATCTTTTAAAATTTATAACTTTAAATCTAAATTAGAATTAAAAATATATTATATTATTTACTTCGATATTATAAATATTATTAAAATATTTCTAATATATAAATCTTTTAATATAAATTTATATTATTAATTTATATATTAAAGAAATACTAATAAAGCGAGAGTCTATAATAAGATATATATTATAGATTAATAGTAAAAAACGTAGAATAAGCTATTTAATAGCTTTATCGTTATTTTTATTATTTTAATATTAAATAAAACTTATCTCTTTTAAATATATAAGAATTAATATACTTAGTTAATTTATATTATAATTAGAAATCTTTAATAAAACGCGTAATATATATATAGTAGATCGAGTATAGCGATTTTAAAAATAATATTAATTATTACGAAAAAAGAAGTTAAGACTTAAATCTATTATTATATCTTAGATTTAATAATTAAAAATAACTTCTTATACTCTCGCGATATACTATTTATTAATAAAGTATATTTAATAATTAAAAAATACTTTAAATATAATATTAATATATAATATATAAATAATCTAACTCGAAGATATTATTTAATACTAGCTACTATAATATTAGATTATAAAAAATAAATAATAATTACTTTAATCTTAAATAATAGATATTATTTTATATATATAATCTTATCTATAGAGAGAGAGTAATTATATTTTTTAACTCTATATTTTAAATAAATACTTAAATATATAATTAAATAGCTAAGATTATAAAAGAGATATATTAAAAAGATATCGAAATATTTATAAGATATAATATTTTATAATCGCTATTCTTTTATTAATAATTACTTTATTATTAATATATATTAACTATAATATTTTAATATTCTATATTTTTTAATAATTAAGAGACTTATAGACTATTTATTTAAATAATAAATTAAATATATTAAAATTATAAAGATAGAGAATAAGATAAATAAGCTTTTTAATATTCGCTTTTAAATAATCTCTAGCTATATTAATTTAAGATATATTAAATTTTTAAATAAGAAGATATAGTAAATAGAAGAGAATAATTAAACTCTATAGAGAACGATAATAGCTATCTTTATATCGATCTTAATTAAATTAAATTTAAATACGCTATATATAAATCACGCTATTTTTAATCTTATTATATTAATAAGATATTATTCTTATAATAATAATATTATTTAATATCTACTCGCGATTCTAATCTAGATTAATTTATTAAAAGAGATTTTTTAAGTATATAGATCTCTAGATAAAATAATAGATAAAGATTATTTTAACTTCTTAAAGTTTTATAATATTAGTTACTTATTTAAAATAATATAATTATTTAATTTACTTAATAAATTAATTATTTAAATAAAAAAAAAGGCGTATATTAAATTCTTTAAAAAGTATTATAAATTAATAAATAAGTATAATAACTATATTAAATAGATTATATATTATAATATTATATATTAAAAGATAATTATAATATATAATCTTATTAAGTATTAAGATATAGAAATATTATTATTTATAATTAAGAGATTATAGAAAAAAGAGAAGAAGATTAAAATAAGAATTTCTTTAGATTTTTATATTTAAAATTAATAGGCGAATAATGAGAAGCGTAATATTATAAGATAGATCTATTATTATAATAGTTATTATTAATAATTAATAGAGATTATTATTAAATAATTAAAGTTAAATTTTTTTTTTTAAAGCTCTAATCGCCTTTATTTAAATAGATTAAATAAAATTAAAAGAATATTATCTATTTAAAAGAGATAATAATATTAATATATATAAGGCGAACTATAAATAGATACGTTAATATTTAATTCGTATTTATTTTAATATTTAATATTAAAAGACTTTCGAGAAGGATTCTCTAAATATAGCTCGTTTATTTAAAGATATTATTATCTATAAATTTATTAATTAACTCTTTCAAAAAAGATAGTATAAGAATTATACTTAAATCTATAAATATAATTAATAAACCTTCGATATTAATAAAAATTTTTCGAAAAAATTAATAGAGAAAGTATTAATCGTAATAGAAGTAATAAATCTAGCTTATAGAGATTTTAGATAAAGATTAACTTATCTATAGAGTATTTTTATAGAGATATTTAAATATCGATATAATAGATAAGTTTAGAAATATTATAATATAATAGAAGTAGAAAGAACGTAGCTATTAATAACGCGGAATTTAAAAATTCTTAAAAAATAACGATTCTATAGCCTTATAAATATCGAGAGAAATATATATATTATATTCGCGTCGATAAAAGATAAGAAATTTTATTATATTAATAGCTTTATCGACTTTAATTAATATAATAATATCTATAATTCGAATTTTTTAAATAAGAGTTATAGAGTAGTAAAGAAGATTAATATACGCTATATTATAAGATAATAGAGATATTGAGAATCGATACTTTAACGAGTACTAATATATATAAATCTTAAAGAAATTTAGATATTAAGAGAAGAGATTAATAGAGTTAAGATCGAGTAATAGAGATATAAATATATATTATTAGTCTTTATATATATTATATTAACTTTAACGCGATTATAATAATAAGAAAGTATATTAATAATAGTTTTTCTTCTTAAATAATTAGCGCTTATAAGATATATTATAAATAATAATATTCTTATCTTTAATAGAGAAGATAGATTATTTAATATAATAATATAAATTTATATATATAAATTTAATATCTAGTAATAGTATTATTAAGTTAAATTAAATCGAGCTTATAGTATAACTAAGTCGAATTAAACTCGACTTATAGAGTCGAGTTAATATCGCGAATTATAGAAATAATAAAATATTAGTATAAGGCGATTATTATTTCTAGAAAAATTATTTAAATAGTATATAATAATTATTAAATTAGTGGATATTATTTAAATAGTATATAGTAATTACTAAATCGACGAATGTTATTCGAATAGTATATAGTAATTATTAAATTAGCGAATATTATTCGAATAGTATATAGTAATTATTAAATCGGCGAATAGTATTTTAATAGTAAATAGTAATTGCTAAATTAACGAATAGCGTATAAAAAATAGATTATAGTTACTAATTAGGCGGAATTTAGGCGAATTTTAATTAGATTTACTAATTCGACGGATTTTATAATTTCCGCGATCAACGCGCGATTAGTAATTTCAAATTTTATAGAAACTTTTCAGATTTATAGATGTTATCTTTACTTTCTTAATTTAAAAATTAAATAATATATTAATCTATTAATATTTAAAGTTTATAATATTTCTTAATTATTAGCTTCTTATAATTAAATATAAAAGTTTATTCTTTTTTATAAGATTAATAATAAGAATTTTTCTTTTTAGATATAGGCTTAAGTATTATAATTAAGATAATAGAATAAATCTTTTAAATAGTTAAAAGATTAAGTCTATAGAATAGATCTTGAACTCGCTTAAAAATAATAAAAGATTTAATTCTCTAATTTAAAAATTTAAAAGATTATATTTTATATAAAGCTTAATAAAAGCTTTATCTTCTTTTTCTATAATTAAAACTTTATACTTTAAATTATATTTAAATTTTATATTAACTATTATAAAAGCTAAAGTATTTAAAACTTTCTATTAATACTAAATATAATTATTTATAATATTTTTTAAATTCTTTATTAAGATATTTATATTATTAGATTTATTATAAAATTTTATATTATAGATTATTTTATTAAATATCTTTTTTATAGAAATATTTCTAAAATTATTAAAACTATCTCTTAAATAAATAAAGAATCTATTTTAAAAATTATTAAGAAAGTAAAATATATATAATATTTCAGAATAATTTCTAATATCTAATTAGTATATTTAAATTAATTATTAATTTATAAGTAATAAGTAATTAAAATAAGAAGATTTATTTCTAACATTTCATTTCTAGTATTTTAAAAATTAAAAAGAAATTTAGAATTTCTATCTAAAATAATTATTTTAAAATTTTTTTAATCGACGAGAGTAAAAAGTAAAGCTTTTATCTATTCGATTATATTTTATATATCTTTTTCTAATATAAATATACGAGTAAAGGCCTATGAATTAAATTTATAATTTTTTTTTAATTAGAGCTATCGAGTAAATAGGTGCGATCTTTAATAAGCGAACTTTGATAAGCGATATTTGAATTCCTTGCGCTTTAATAACTATAAGACTAAATTTAAGAATTTTTTTCTTCTAAAAGCTTATATTTCGTTCTATAATTTAAAAAAAAAATCTTAAAATTTTAATAGAAAATAAAAAAGTTATTCTATATATTAATAATATATATCTATTTTTTTAATAAGGAAGGCGTAGAAGAACGAGATTTTAATAATTATAAACGCTAATTTATTTACTCGCGATAAGTTAGCCGATCTAGTTAAAAAGCGTAGCGAACTCGAATTAATAATTAGTTATATATATAAATTTAAGCTTTTTTTAACTTAGCTCTATCTTATTCTATTATATATTAATAAAAGAATAAGATAGAGCTAAATTAGAAAATCTTAAATTTATATATATAGTTAATTATTAATTTATTAGATCTACGCTCTTTAATTAAATCGACTAAGTTATCGCGAATAAATAAATTAGCGTTCGTAATTATTAAAAATCTCTTTCTCTACTTTTAACTCTTTAATAACTTTTCTATTTTCTATTTAAATTTAATTTTTTTTTTAAATTATAGCTCGAAACTTACGCTTTTTAATAATAAAAAACTCTTAAAATTTAATCTTATAATTATTAAAGCGTAAGAAATTTAAATATCGCTTATTAAAGTTCGCTCTATAGTCTTAATTAAAAAATAAGTATATATTATTTAATTTTAGAATAACTTTTTTATTTTCTATTAAAATTCTAAGATTTTTTATTTAAATTATAGAACGTAATATAGGCTTTTAAATAAAAAAAAGAATTACTAAATTTAGTTTTATAGATATTTATAGATAAGAAATTTAGATATCGCTTATTAAAGATCGCTTATTAAACTTTACTCGATAGCTTTAATAAAAAAAAATGATTATAAATTTAATTTATAGACCTTTACTCGTCGTAATATATATCGTTAAGATCTTATATTATACTAGATATAAGATTATATAAATATAAATATTTTATATCTTACGAGTAAAGGTCTATAAATTAAATTTATAATTTTTTTTTTAATTCGGGCTATTAAGTAAATAGGTGAGCGATCTTTAGTAAGCGAACTTTAATAAGCGATATTTGAATTTCTTACGCTTTAATAATTATAAGACAAATTTTGAAAATTCTTAAAAATTCGGAAAGCGTAAATAGCGCTTTAAAATTTATAAAAGAAAGTTCAAAATTTTAATAGAAAATAAAAAAGTTATTACTATTATAAATAATATATATATGAGAGCGTAGTCTACTAACGATTAGCTAGCGAATATAAACTATAAAAGACGTAGAGTCGTTATGAAATTTAATAGTATATTTAATAGTAGAATTAATCTCTAAAAAATATTAAAACTTCGAGATATATAAAGTAGATCTATATTCGTTAAGCTTTTAAATATATAAAATACGTTATTAAAATTAAATTCTGAAAAGAATTTTAATATAATATATATAATATCGAAGTTTTAATATAAATAGCGTTAAGGTCTATAATAGTATTAGATTTAATAATTATCTTCTCTTCTAAACCTTAATTCTTAGATATCTAAGTAAATAAAATATTTATTAAAAAATCTTTAAATTTTAATAAGGAAATAAGAGAAAAGAGTTAATCTATTATAATATCGTTTTAATAATATAATAAAATTAACTATTACGCGCCGTAAGCGCGTTATTAATATATTATATAATAATATTAATACTATTCTCGAGAATAATATTACTTCTATAATATTAATTAATAATAATTTATAATAAGTCGATACGCTTAGTATTAGCGTTTTTATAGCGCTAGTTAATAGCCTTTATAGCGAATAGATATTTAATTTAAGAATTTATAATAAAATCTCGAAACTTTAATAGATAAAGAAAGATAGAAGAATTACTTTATAGATAACGTCGTTTTTATAGCGTTTAACATTAATAGCGAAGTAATATAATAATAACCTTTATTATAAAGATTCGAAGAGAGTAATTAATAGAGCGACGCGTTCGCGATAACGTCTTTAATTATTAATTAATAATAATAGTAGAATATCGATAGTTAAATAACGCGGCTCTATAGATAATAGCGAAATATTACCGCGTCGTTAATATCTACGTTATTGAATATTATTCGCTAATACTAGCGCTATAATAGAGAATATAAAAATTCCCTTTAAATTATTTATTTTTATTCTTTATAACTTTTAACGTCTCTCTTATAAATGCTTACTCTAATATTATAATATTAATATTAATACTAATACGAATATAGTATATCTTATTATATTAGTAATCTACTTCTCTTTATTATAAATATCTTATTATTATTAATTATATTAATATATAAACTAATAATTTTATAATATTCTTTTTTAATAATAATAATAACTTTAATAATAAGTATATAGTTATCTTATAAACGCGATTACTAATCTCTAATTATTTTTATTATTATTACTTTATATATATAATTATTAATAAGTTCTAATATCTAATTTATTATATAAAATTTACTTTTATCGAGATAACGATTTATATATTCGAGATAAGTCTCTTTTTTATAATAATTATAAAATTAAAAAGCGCGATATTAATCGCTATATTAAAATTTCTTTATATCTTTAAGCGTAAATAAGAAAATTAATATAATATTATTATCGCGTTAAATAATCTTAATAAATATCTTATTAATAAGCTAAGCTCGATAAGAAGATTATTCTAATAGCGTATTTTATAGAGATATATAATAATAACGACTTCGATCGTTTTTATTATAATTATAGATTTTTAAGACTAGTTTATAATAATAAATAAGCGTATAATAAAGTTAAAGAAAATAAATAAATTATTAAAGAAGAAGCTTAAGAGCCTTTATCGATATATAGCGAATATTAAAGAATATTAACTCGAAGATTATATTTTAGATAATTCTTTAATAGTTATTTTAAATAAAAATATATTTATATTAATAGTATATATCTTAATACGATATAATCTTTTTATAGTAGAGTTTAATAAATAATTAAATAATATAATTATTTAATTAATTTATATTTTAATAGTAGTAAGTATAAAGAAATATACGCGTAATATAAGTATTATCTAAAAATATATCTAATCTAGTCGATATTTATATCTTATTTTATTATATTTACTTATTTCTCGTTAATTTATATAATTAAATAAGCTCTTTAATAATAAGAGACTTATTATTATTTATTTATTTATAAATTTAAATTAGCTCGCTAATATTAATAAGTTTATTATCTAATAATTATTAATTATACTCTTTATCTTAATTAATTTATTTAACTTTATATTAAATATCTTTCTTATATTTAATCTTATTAATAATTTCTTTAATCTTTTAAAACTTATTATTATTAATAAACTTAAGAGTTTATATAAAGATATTTACTATATTATTATAATCGCGATTATAATAAAATTTAAATAACGATATATAAAAGATATTATAAATTTTATATATTAAGAGTAAAAGTAGATAATATATCTACGCTTTTATCTTATTTATAATTTAAAATAATCTTATAAATTTATAAAATAACTTCTTATTTAGACGTTTTTACTTTAAATTCTTAATCGCTAATATTATTAAATTATCTATCTTATAGTTTTAAAATTAATATATTTTATTATAATATTTAAATTAAATTATAATAGCGTTATAAAGACGCTTTATTATCTTATCTCTTAATATTTATAATTTTTTTACTCTATTATTTATAGCGAGTATCTCTCTCTTAATAAAGTCGTTCTTAATCTTTTAACGAATTTTAAAATAATATTTATATATTAGAAAGAATAATATCGTTTTAATAAAGAAATATTAATTATTTATATAAGCGAACTCTACTATTAATAGTTATTTTATCTAAATATTTTACTTATTATTAGCGAATACGCGTAAGAAGTATTTTAATATTTAATTTTAACGCTTAGTCTACTTATCGATTTACGAATAAAAGACGATATTTAAATATTATTTAATTTTGAAATAAAAGTAAATAATGAATTAGAAGCTATTAATAAATATAGAGCCTCTATTATTAATAATATTATTTAATATATTATAGCGATATATTATTTCGAAATAAAATATTTTCGCTAATTAAGCGATATCGATTATAATAGATATAGAAATATATCTTATTATCTTTATAAATCGATGTTATTAAACTCTAATAACTTCTAAGAAAGCTTTAAACTACGTTTATTTTTTAGTTCGCTTTGCATTATCGCGATATATATAATTATAAATATATTTAACTTTTATTTAATAATTTAAATAAATTTAGTTAATTCTTTAATTTATAATTTATTAATTTTAATTTTAAACGATTATTACTTCGCTATTAAGTTTAATAATATTTATAATTAATTGAAATTAAGTATATTTAATATAATATTAAAGTCTTTTTAATTAATAATATAAAAGAGTATATTATACTCTTTATTTTAATTTTAGCTATTTATTAATTAGTAATTTAACTAATACGCGCTATAGTAATATATACTTTAATTATTTAACGCTTTCGATTATAATAAGATAGCGTTATAAAATTTTAAATCTTATTAAATTATAAATTTTTATAAAATTAAATTAATATATACTTTAGTATCGAGTAGAGTAACGAGTTATCTCTATTTATTTTAAAGCTTTATTTATTTCTTTATAAAAATAGAAGAAATTATCTCTATTAATTATTATTCTTATCTCGCTTCTAAAGCGATTACGAGGTCTAATCTTTTTTTATTAATATTATATTAATATTAGCGATAGATAATTTATCGAGATCTAGATATTTAGATATTTAATAATTCTATTTATTATAATAAAAATAATTATTCTTCTTATAATTAGAGTTAAAGAATTTAACTTTATATTTTATATTATTCTCTTAGATATATACTACTTTAATATCGTTATTTAAAGTTAATTTAAGCTTCGAAATTCGCTTCTTTAAGGACTTATTCTTAATAAACCCTTTTAAAGACTTCGAATAAAAATTATCGCTAAAGCGTACGCGTTTTAAAATCTTTTTCTATATAATAGTCTAGATAAGAATTTCTTTTTATTATCTCGATATATTATTAATATTTAAAATCTTATTTTCAAATTCTAATTTAAGTTTAACTAAGAAGAAATTAACTTAATATTTTTTAGAAAATAAGAATAAATAAACCTTTAGCTTCTTTAGATAAGTCTTAAAAATAAATATCTTCTAATTAAAGCGATATTTAATCTTCTTTTATTTTTTATAGATAAGAAAATAGCGATTTATTAGATTTATAACTAAATTAAATAAAAATTATTTAAAGAATTTAAAGATTATATTTTTTAGACTATAGATTTAATAATATTTATATTATTAAATATTAGAGTTATCTTTTAAAAATTATATATAATAAATAATTCTAGCTTAATTAATAATAAAATACTTAGAATTTATAAGAAACTTAATTTCGACTTCGCGAAATTAGCGTAAATACTTTCTCTTATTAATACTTTTATAAAAATACGAGTAAAGGTCTATGAATTAAATTTATAATTTTTTTTTTAATTAGGGCTATCGAGTAAGTAGGTAAGTGAACTTTAATAAGCGATATTTGAATTCCTTACGCTTTAATAATTCTAAGACTAAATTTCAAAATTCTTAAAAATTCGAAAAGCGCAAAGAGCGCTTTAAAATTCTAAAAAAAAATCTTAAAATTTTAATAGAAAATAAAAAAGTAATTCTATATATTAATAATATATACCTATTTTTTTAATAAGAGAGATTATAGAAGGGCGAGATTTTAATAGTTACGAACGCTAATTTATTTACTCGCGATAAGTTAGTCGATCTAGTTAAAAAGCGTAGAGAATTCGAATTAATAATTGGCTATATATATAAATTTAAGATTTTTAAGCTTAGTTCTATCTTATTCTTTTATATATACTAATATTCTTTTAAAACGAAGTATTTTTATCTTAATTAATATATTCGCTAAAGATGCGATAGTAATTAGTATAAATAAGTTTTTGCTAGTTATAGACGATAAATTAACGTTATAAAGCTCGCGATTATAAGCCTTTAACGTAGTTAACTCTTATTCTTATTTTAAATAATAATTTTTAACTGTAATAATCGTAAGACGTTATTTTACGATAAGATTTTTTATTAATAAGAAATTTTCGAATTAGTTATCGACGCTATAGCGACTATCGATATTATCTTTATTATTTATTATATAATTAAAAAAGATAAACTCGATATCGTAATAATAATAAGTCTTTTTCTTTAAAAAATAGAGGAATTAAAATTATAAAAATATAGTTTATTAATAATTAGCTAGCGGATATAGACTATAAAAGATATAAGATCGTTATAAAGTTTAATAGTATATTTGATAATAGAATTAATCTCTAAAAAATATTAAAATTTTAGAATATACGAAGTAGATTTATATTCGTTAAGTCTCTAGATATATAAGATATATTATTAAAATTAAATTCTAAAAGAAACTCTAATATAATATATACGATATTGAAGTCTTAACGTAAGTAGCGCTAAGATCTATAATAGCATTAAGTCTAATAATTAGTATATATAAAAGAATAAGATAGAGCTAAGCTTGAAAACCTTGAATTTGTATGTGCAGCCAATCATAAATTCAGGGTCACTACGCTCTTTGGTTAGACCAGCTGAGTCATCGCGGGTAAATAAATTAGCGTCCGCAACCATCAAAATCTCGCCCTCCCGCGCCTCCCTCATCAAAAAAATAGGTGTACGTTATTCACAATAGTAATAACTTTTTTGTTTTCTATTAAAATTTTGAAATTTTTTATTTTAAATTTTGAAGCGCTATTTGCGCTTTCCGAATTTTTAAGATTTTTGAAAATTTGTCTTATAATCATTAAAGCGCAAGGAATTCAAATATCGCTCACCAAAGTTCGCTCACCAAAGTTCGCTCACTAAAGATCGCTCACCTATTTACTCGATAGCCCTGATTAAAAAAATGATTATGAATTTAATTCATAGGCCTTTACTCGTATATCTATAATTTAATAAGAGAGGCGTAAGAGAGTGAGATTTTAATAATTACGAACGTTAATTTATTTATTCGTAATAACTTAATTAATCTAATTAAAGAGCGTAGTAACTTTAAATTTATAATTAACTATATATATAAATTTAAGATTTTCTAATTTAATTCTATCTTATTCTTTTATATATACTAATTAGAGTATAGTATCGTAGATTAATATATTATATTATATTATATCTTTTCGACTAATAACTTTAAGTATTAAATTAAATATCTTATATAGTAAATCTTTATTTTTTTTTTATATAATTTATAGAAATTAGTATAATTATAATTATTATAAATAAGCTTAAAAATCTTCTATTTCGTCTTTTTAAGAATATAAAGATATTCTTACTTATTAAATTTATCTTAAAGTAGAAATTATATATTCGAAAATTTAATATATTTTATAAATTCTTATTTTTTAAGAAATTATATCTTTTAAGTATAAGTATTAAGAATTTTTAATTAATTTTAATTCTCTAAATAGCTAAATATAAGTTTAATATAAAACTTCTTAAATATTTTTATAAGTATTAAGTTATATATAAAAATCTTATTAAAAATTTCTAGATTTAAGATATTAAATTTCTCTTTTTATTTATAAAGTAATTTAGATAAATTAATAAAGACTATAATTTACTTATTAAATCTTTATTATATATTTTAATTTAATTAGAAGATATATTATAAAATATATATAAGTTATAAATTAATTTAATTAAAGAATAAAGAAGAAAGTATAATTTAAAAAAGAATATTAATAATAATAAAGTAATTAATAAAAATAATAATCTTTTTTTCTACTCTTTAATTTAATATATAATTTTTTTTTAAAAATTTAAATTAAGATAATTACTTCTAATTTTATTAATTAATAATATAACTCTATAATATTTAAAAGTTTAAATAAAAATATAATAAATTAAATATTTATCTTAGAGAAAGAATCTTTTTAAGAATTCTCTATTACGTAATATATTATAAATTTAAAATTAATATAAAACTAAAAATTAATATTATAATAATAAAAAAAAAATTTATAAATAATATCTATTATAAAATATAAAAAGTTTTTATTTTTTTTTCGATAAAGATTATCTTTATAATCTTTAAGAAATTTTTATAAAAATAATTATCTAAGATTAGAGATTATTTTAAAAGTTTTATTTTTAAGTATTATAATAATTTAGAAATCTAAATAAAGTATTTAATATTTCTTTATAATTAATTTATTATTTTTATATAAATTTCGAATATTTTTAAAATAGTGAGAAATTATATTTCTTTAATTATTATAATTTTTTTTTTAATAATAATAAAATAAAATTTATTTATCTTCTATTCTAGAAATATAATTAATAAATATTAAAATAGAATTTTTAAGATTTAATAGTAATTTTTGCTTTTATAAAGAGATAAAAGATTTTTTTTAGTATTTAAAATAATTCTTTATATTTCGAGAAAAGATAATAATATTATTTATATAATATTTAATAAAGTAATAATATAGATAAAGAAAATTATTTATTTTTCTCTAAATATAAGATACTAAATTTTTAAAATCTATTACTATTATATTAAAATACTTTAATTCTTAATAAAATATTATAATAAATTATTATTATTATTAATTATTTTTTATTAAAAAAAGATAAAATTATTTATTATAATAAATTATATTAATAAAAATATATTTTTAAATTAAAATCTCTAATATTAATAATAACTATTTTTTTTTATTTTAATATTTTTTTAGACTTAATATAGATTATTTTATAGATTATAAAAATAGAGAAAGTAAAAGAAATTAGTTTCTTAGATTAGCTTATTTTATTTTATATATATATTTTTCTAAACTTTTTATTAATAAATTTATAATCTTTTAAAATTAGAAAATAAACTTTATTTTTTAATTTTATTATAAAAGATTATTAATTTCTAATAATTAATATTTATAATTATTTTATTTTAGAAAGATTAATAATATTATTAGAATTTTTCTAAATATAAGAATTTTCTTTTAAGATACTTTATATTATATTAATATATTTCTATTTTTTATAAATAGTAATTTTATTAGATAATTATATTTTTAAAGTAAGATTTATAATTATTTTTTTAATAGCTAATTTTAATATAATTAATATATATAAAAGAATAAGATAGAGCTAAATTAGAAAACCTTAAATTTATATATATAGTTAATTATTAGTTTATTAGATCTACGCTTTTTAGTTAGATATTGCGGATAAATAAATTAGCATCCGCAACTATAAAAACTTCACCCTCTCGCGTCTCTCTTATTAAAAAAATAGATATATATTATTAACACATAGAATAACTTTTCTATTTTCTATTAAAAATTTGAGATTTTTTTTTAAATTCTAAAGCGCTATTTTTACTTTTCGAATTTTTAAGAATTTTGAAATTTAATCTTATAATTATTAAAGCGCAAGGAATTCAAATATCGCTTATCAAAGTTCGCTCACCAAAGATCGCGGACAGCCGGACAGCCCTGATTAAAAAACAGGTACACATTATTTAATTTTAGAATAACTTTTTTATTTTCTATTAAAATTTTAAGAATTTTTTTTTTAAAAATTATAGAACGAAATATGGACTTTTAGATAAAAAAAGAATTACTAAATTTAGTCTTATGAATATTTAAAGGTAACGAATTTAAATATCGTCTATTAAAAGTTCGCTTATCAAATTTACTCGACAGCCCTAATTAAAAAAAATGATTATAAATTTAATTCATAGGCCTTTACTCGTAAAATTAATAAATTTTTTAAATATAAATTTTTTATTTTTAAATATCTTAATTATTAAAGAGTAATTCTCTATTTAAATTAAATAATCTTCTTTAGCTTTATATTTAATAATGAAATTAATTTTATAATAATAAGATATTATAAATAAAATAATATTATTATTTCGAATAAAAATAAAGTTAAAATTTACATTTATAAGATATATATAAACTCTATTTATTTTTGATTTAAAAAGAAAGTCTTAATTAGAAAGTAAGTTTTTACCTTACAAAGATATAATAATGAATTTAATAGATTTTAAAGAAATAACTTAATATTATTTCGATTTTATAATTTATTAAATTTTTATATTATTTCTAATAATAGCTTATATTAGTATAGCGATATTTCTATATTTAATAAGAATTACTTTCTTCTATAAAAGATTAATTACTACTTCTTCTAGATTAAGTATATTTATCTCTATTAAAAGATTTATTTTAAGATTATTTATAATATATATATTTTAGATAAACTTAATTATAATAGATCTTTTTTTTTAAATTTTATTTTTTATAAAGAAAGAAAGAATAATTTATTTTTTAATAGAATATTAATTTAAATTAATTTCACGTAAAATAATCGAAGTTATATACTTTTTAATAGAGAAAAAGAGTATTAATCTCTTTAAAAAAACTCGATTCTTTATATTTATTAGATATTTAATATCTAGATATTCTAATTCTAGCGAAACTTTTAAAAAAAGATTAAATAGTTTAATAAAATAATATTAATATATATAATAGAATAAGATAGAATTAAACTTAAAAATCTTAAATTTATATATATAATTAATTATAAATTTAAGTTCGCTACGCTTTTTAATTAGATCGACTAAGTTATCGCGAGTAAATAAATTAGCGTTCGCAATTATTAAAATCTCTTACTCTATTTTTAATCCTTTAATAACTTTACTATTTTCTATTAAAATTTTTAAACTATTTATTTCAATTATAGCACGTAATTTGCGCTTTTTAATAATAAAAAAATTATGAAATTTAATCTTATAACTATCAAAGCGCAAGGAATTCAAATATCGTTTATTAAAGTTCGCTCGACAGTCGAATAGCCTTAATTAAAAAATAGGTATATATTATTTGATTTTAGAATAACTTTTTTATTATCTATTAAAGTTTTAAGATTTTATTTTAAATTATAGAACGTAATTTACGCTTTTAGATTTTTTTTTTAAAAATTTAGTCTTATAATTATTAAAGTGTAAGAAATTTAAATATCGCTTATTAAAGATCGCTTATCTATTTACTTAATAGCTCTAATTAAAAAAAATTATAAATTTAATTTATAGACCTTTACTCGTTATAATTAAAAGATTATTTTATTATTTAAATTAACGAATATTATAAACTTAATTAACTTAAATTTTTTAGAAATAAATATTTCTATTAATAGTATTTTCTTAAAAATTTATATTAACTTCTTTAATAGTAAAATTAAAATTATAATTCTTCTTTCTAAAAATCTTCTTAATATTATTTAAAGAAGATATTTAATAATAAAATTTCTTTTTAAAATAAGTTTATAATTAATTATTAGATAAAAACTTTTTTTAATATTTTTAATAAATTAGCGAATTTTTATTTTATTAGTATATATAATAGAATAAGATAGAACTAAACTAGAAAATCTTGAATTTATATATATAGCTAATTATTAATTTAGAATTATTACGCCTTTTAATTAGATCGACTAAATTATTATAAATAAATTAATTAGCGTCCGTAACCATCAAAATCTCGCCTTCCCACGCCTCCCTTATCAAAAAAAAATAGGCGTATATTATTAACATATAGAATAACTTTTTTATTTTCTATTAAGATTTTAAGATTTTTTTTTAAAATTTTAGAGCGCTATTTGTGCTTTCCGAATTATTAAGAATTTTGAAATTTGGTCTTATAATTATAAAAGCGCAAGGAATTCAAATATCGCTCATTAAAGTTCGCTCATTAAAGATCGCTTACCTACTTACTCGATAGCTCTAATTAAAAAAATGATTATAAATTTAATTTATAGACCTTTACTCGTTTATAATAATATAATAAGTAATTAAAATAAATTTAACGTTAATTTTATTATTCTTATAATTAAATTTCTTATCTTTTAAAGCTTTATTCTTATATATATTATAAAGATAAAAATAATTATTTATATAATACGAGTAAAGGTTTATAAATTAAATTTATAATTATTTCTTTAATTAAGACTATCGAGTAAATAGATAGACGATTTTAATAAGTTATATTTAAATTCTTTACGCTTTAATAATTAAAAGACTAAATTTAAAAACTCTTTTTTCATCTAAAAGCCCTTATTTCATTCTATAATTTAAAAAAAAATTCTAAAATTTTAATAAAAAATAAAAAAGTTATTTTATATATTAATAACGTATATCTAATATTTCTAATTAGAGCTATTCGATGGTTAAGCGAACTTTAATAAGCGATATTTAAATTTCTTACGCTTTAATAGTTATAAGACTAAATTTAGAAATTCTTTTTTTATCTAAAAGCCTATATCTTATTCTATAATTTAAGAAAAATCTTAAAAATTTAATAGAAAATAAAAAGGTTATTCTATATATTATTAACGTATATCTATTTTTTTTATAATTGCGAATACTAATTTATTTATTCGCGGTAAATTAGTCGATTTAATTAAAGAATATAACGAATCTAACTTTATAATTAGCTATATATATAAATTTAAGATTTTTAAGCTTAGCTCTATCTTATTCTTTTATATATACTAATATCGAAGAATTTTAAAATATATAAGATTATAGTTTTTATAATAGCCTTTAAAAATAAAGCTTTTATATTTAAAATTATAAAATTACATCTTTTATAGAGATTAAGATATATAAATTTTCATAAATTTTTAATTATTATATTCTTAATTATCGCTATATTATCTAATTAAATTAAATAAATATCTATTATAATTCTAATAATTTATTTAATTTAAATATTATATTTAATTTAATTAGATATTTCTAATTATAATTATAGAGAACTATTTAAAAGTTAATAAGATATTTTTTAAAACTTAATTTTTTATAATTATAGCTAAAGTTTTAATCTAAGTCTAAATTAAAGATAAAGCTAATAAAGATTACTATTTAAATAATTATATATAAAGAAATATCTATTTATTTTAATTCTCTTAATAAGATATATAAGTTTAAAAAGTATAAAAGAAATATATAGAGAAATTTAATTATTATTAATATCTATAGTCTAAATATAACGAGTTTAATTATTAAAAATAACTATTATATACTCGCGAACTTATTATAAAAAGATAAGAAGAAAGAAATAATCGCTTTTAAGCTTTTTAAAATCTATTTTATTATTCTCTAAATAAAGATCTATCTTTATTAAATTATTATTCTTAATCTTAATTTTAATCTCTCTCTTAATCTTATTCTTAAATTTTCTTTTATATATTTTTATATTATAATTTCTTTTACTAATTAAAATAATATTATAACTTCTTTTTATTATTAAGTTTTTTTATAAATTTATAAAGTATAATTTAAAAAATTAAAGAAAATATAATAGCTTATAATTTAACTTTTAAACAATTTTTTATTTAAATAATTTAAGTATATATTTTAGAGATTTCTATTTATATAATATATTTAAAGATACTCTATATATAATTTATAGAATTATATATATTATTAATATATTAAAAGTATAATTTTATTTTATAAATTAATCTAGAGTTAAAAATATAGATATTTTAAAATAATCTTATAATCGAGTAAGCGTTCTTTTTAATTTTATTTAAAGTTATATTATCGCGTTTTTTCTATTTTAAAATAGAGTATTTAATTATTAAAATAAGATAATTTCTTAAAAATAAGTTAAAAGATTTATATATATATTATTTCCTTTTTTAATTATAATATAATATTTTATATATTAATAGAAAGAATATACTTTTTAATATATAGTTTCTTTATTATTAAAAATAGTAATAATAATATTATATAATTATTCAAGATTTAAATAAAAGAATCTTAGATTAAGAATATAAAATTTATTATTAAATCTTCTTGAAATAACTTATCTAGAAGATTTTAAGAGTTTTTATAAATTTATTAAATCTATAATATTAGATATAAATTATAAATTTTTTAGAATTATTTATATAATTTATAATATAATTTATTATATTATTAAATTTACTCTTATAAATAAAGATAATATTTATTAAAAGTTTTTTTAATTTTATAAAAGCTAGTTTTCGCTAAAATTAGATTTTAAAATAATATTTTTTAAATTAAAAACTTCTAGCTAACTAAAAACTAGTTTATTAAATTAATTATTAAAAAATCCTATATTTAAAAAAATTCGATATTTTTTATTATTATTATTTAATATCTTATTAAATCTAGCTTATTTTAATAAAGAAAGACTTTTATTAATAAGTTCGTTATTATATAGAGATTTTAAGATTTTAATATATTAAAGTTTTCTAAAGTCTAATTTATTTTTAATATAAAATTTAGAATAATAAGAAGAAAGATAAGAATTAAAATTAATAAAGAGATTAAGATTTTTATATATAAGTATTATAAAAAGTAATAGAAAAAAATTAATAAATCTTCTTTCTTTATTTTTATTAAGTTTAAAAAAAATCTATTATTAAAATAAGAAGATTAAATTATTTTAAAAAAAGAAGAAGATAATAACTCTAGAAAGGCGTCTATATAATCTCTTAAATCGAAATTTAAATTCTTAAAAATAGAGATATTTTTAGATTTAAGATAAATTATTCTAATTTATTAAAAAAGAAAATAATTATTATTTATATAATAATAAACTTTATATATAAAGATAATAACTACTTCTATTAAAGTATTTATAGATTTAAAATTATAATTTTAAGAGAAAAGAATAGATAAGAGATTTCTCTAATCGAGTAATCTTTAAAAGAGAGATCGAGATAAGACTCTAAGATTAATCTTATTAAATATATAAATCTTAATTATATAGAACATCGATAGATAGATTATAAATCTATATAATTAATTTAATAATCTAATAATAATTTTTATTAAGAATTTATTTATAAAGTTTAAGATTTTTTATTAAAAAAGCTTAAAATTAAAAGATAAATAAAATCGTTAAATTTAATAGAATAGATTTTCTAACTTTATCGATTATAAATAGTTATACTTTATTATAAAAGATATAAAAAGAAAATAAAAAGAAAGCTTTATTAAAAAGAAAAGAAGATATTAAAAATAAGAGATAAGTTTTCTTTAAAAGAAGAAAAGTTATAAAAGATAAGAGATATTAAATTATTTTTATAGCGATTCTTTCTTCTAGAAATTTTTTTTCTTTAAAAATAATTAATTTAAATTAATTTTAAAATTGAATTAGCGTTAAAAACTTAATACTCTATATAAGACTTAAGAAAGATTCTAGAGTATAAAAGCTTTAGATTTAAAGTTTTTATATATTTTCATAAAAAAAAGATAAATAGCTTTAAAGAAATAAGTTTTATAAAAAAAAAAGTTTTTTTAAATAAGAAGTAGATAAATAATAAGTTATTATAAATATATAATAATAACTTTCTTATAACGAAGAAATAGATTTTCTTTAAAAAAGTAGATTCTTTAATTTAAAGAAAAGAATATCTTTTAATATAGAAAGTATTATTTTAATAGAAGAAAATTTCTTAATATAAGAATAATCTCTAATATGAAATAATAAGAATAATAGATAAATATAAAAAAGTAGATATTATTATTAATTATTAAGATTATAAATATAAAAAGTAAATATATATTTCAAATAAGTAGTTTTATAAAGAAGAAAGATATTTCTTTATATAATTATAGTTAATTAATTAATATCTCTAGAAAGCTATAAAGAAATAAAGAAAGTAGTTATACGCTAAATTACGCTAGACTAAGCTACGCTAAGTTACGAAAATATAATAATAATTTACTCTTTAATAATTATAAATAAAGAAGATTATTAATTAATATCTAGCGATTTAATTATATATATTTTATATAAAAAGAATTACTTTATAATTAAAAGATATATAGTTTTTTAAATAATTATAATAAGATATAAATTTATAAAACTAATAATATAATATTATTAAAGTCTAGATATAGTTTTTATAAAAAAAAATATATAATAAATAAAATAAAAACTATTCTAAGTTAAGAATAAGATATTCTATTTATTATTCTATTTATTATTCTATTTATTATTCTATTTATTATTCTATTTAACTATTATACTTAATCTAATAACTTTATATATTTTATATTTATAAAATAAAACTTTTTAAATCTATTTAAATATAAATATATATTTATAAAAATATTATTACTTTAATAAAAGAGACTTTTTATTCTAAAGTTTATATTAAATTAAAAAGTATATTTCTATATTTAATAGCTTTAATTTCTAAAGTTATTATTAATCTTATAATTAGATCTATATAATAATAATATATCTTTTTTATTAACGAGTATATTAATAATTATAAATATTTAAAATATAATAGAAAATAGTATATAATTTTTAATAACATTCGATTTTAATTCTATAACTTCTTTATCTTATTTAAGAATAAAGATATTTATATTTAGAAATTAAAGTAAGTATATTTTAATATATAGTTATAAAATGAATATAAATCTTCTAATATTTTTTATTAAGCGTATAACGCTTAAAAGAAGAATATTAATCTTTAATTATACTTATATAAATCTTTTAAAAAAATATATATTAATAGAAAGTCTTAATTTATATTAATTATAATTATAAAGATAATTAGAACTATAACTTTATATATAATTATTAATTAGATATTTAAATTATAATACTTAATACTAGCTAGTAAATAAGAAATTAGATTCTATTAATTATTCTATTTAATATCTTATTAGTATATATTATAAAATAAAATAGAGCTAAGCTTAAAAATCTTAGATTTATATATATAATTAATTATAAATTTAGAATTACTACGCTCTTTAGTTAGATTAGCTAAAATATCGCGAGTAAATAAATTAGCGTTCGCAACTATCAAAATAATAGATATATATTAACTATTAAAAAATAGATATACATTATTAACACATAGAATAACTTTATTGTTTTCTATTAAAATTTTAGAATTTTTTTTTAAATTATAGAACGAAAAAAAGGCTTTTAGATAAAAAAATGATTTTTAAATTTAGTCTTATAATTATTAAAGCGTAAGGAATTCAAATATCGCTTATTAAAGTTCGCTTATTAAAGTTTAAAGATCGCTTATCTATTTACTCGATAGCTCTAATTAAAAAAATAATTATAAAAATAATTTATAGATCTTTACTCGTATATAATAAAATTATAAAGATATTAAAATAAGTATAAATAATCTAATTAATTTTAGCGAGTATATTATTAATTAAATCCTTTTTTTTTAACGCTAGAGATCTTAAATTTTATTAATAATTATAAAGAATTTTATCGCTATAGCGTTTAATATAATAATATAATCTCTATAATTTTATAAAAGATTATTATTAATTATTTAATTACTCTATATATATATAAAATCTAAAAAATAATTATTATCTATATATATATTCTAGCGCCTTTAAAGAGTAAAAAGTTAATATTTAATTAAATTTATATTATAAATAATATTTAAGATTAATCTATAATATAATATATCTTTCTTTTAATTATATTTCTTATATTAATTTTATTAGATATAGCTATTATAACTCTATTAATTAAATACTTTATTATAAAATAACTTTAATTCTTAGAAATATTAATCTTTATATTAATATTCTTAAATCGATATTTAAAAGACTAAAGATCGATTTAAATATAAGGAGCTATAAGTTATTTTATAAGAATTTATAATATTACGAGTAAAGGTCTATGAATTAAATTCATACCCATTTTTTTTAATTAGGGCTATCGAGTAAATTTGATAAGCGGTCTTTGATAAGCGAACTTTGGTGAGCGATATTTGAATTCCTTGCGCTTTAATAATTTAAGACTAAATTTAGAAATTCTTTTTTTGTTTGAAAGCCCACATTTCGTTCTATAATTTGAAAAAAAAATTTAAAAATTTAATAGAAGACAAAAAAGTTACTCTATATATTAAAAAGATACACCTATTATTTTTTAATTAGGGCTGTCCGACTGTCGAGCGAACTTTAGTAAGCGATATTTAAATTTCTTACGCTTTAATAATTATAAGACTAAAATTAGTAAGTCTTTTTTATCTGAAAGCCCACATTTCGTTCTATAATTTAAAAAAAAAATCTTCAAAATTTAATAGAAAATAAAAAAGTTATTCTATGTATTAATATATTTTTTTAATAAGAGAGACGCGGAAGGGGGAGATTTTAATAGTTGTGAACGCTAATTTATTTACTTATAATAATTTAGTCGATCTAGTTAAAAGGCGTAATAACCTCGAATTTATAATTAACTATATATATAAATTTAAGATTTTTAAGCTTAGCTCTATCTTATTCTATTATATATATTAATAGTTTATATATCTATAATTATTTAATTTTAGATAAGATTATTATTATTTAAAAGAGTAATATTAATAATCTATTAGATATATTTAAAATTAGAGATATATTAATAGAAGCTCGAAGTAATAAGAGATTTAATATTCTATATTAATATCTAATCTATATATCTCTATACTATTCTCTTATTTTTCTATTTAATATAGATAATATATTAAATAAAAGCTTTTTTATCTAGCGAAGTAGAAATAATAAAATTATTTTATAAATTAAAGTAATTATTAGTTAAAATAGTTTTATATAAATAATACTTATTTTATATTATAGATCTATATTATCTATTTCTTTTATTCTATTAATTATTAATTTTTTATAAATATATAATATAAAGCTATTTTAATAAATTTAATTATCTTCTTTATTATAATAGATTATTATAAGATTTTATTTATAATATCTATATAATTATTAAAAATAATAAACTCTATTAATTAAAGATAAATTAGAAGATTATTTAGATTAATATCTATTAAGTAATTATCGATACTTATATTAATAGAGCTATTATAGATAATTAGACTAGCAAATAACGTATTATTCTCTCTTTCTTCTATTAAAAAAACTTATAATTTATAAAATAACTCTATTAGAATATTATTATCTTATTTACTAAATATAATTAATTTAATCTCTTTATAACTTTTACTTATAATTTAAAATAAATTAAAATTATTAAAAAAGATTTATTTAATAAATAAGCTATTAATTAACTTAATTTAATTATTAGAATATTTAGATTAAAATTAAAAACTCTTATAAATATTATAAATAATATTCTAAAGAAAAAGATATTAGATATTTTTTTTTTTTTCTTATTATAATATAATAGCTCTCTCTCTTTTTATTTAATAAAATAATTTTTTAAACGATATATTAATTAGATAACTAATATAGATTATAATTCTTAAAAATACTTCTAATATAGTTTAATCTCTTATATGTCGTAATTTCTATTAATTAACTCTATAATTTTTTTTTTACCTTTATAAGAGCGAAGTATAATTAATTAAAATATTAATTAATTTTAATTTTAATTAACTTTATAAATAATAGATTAAGTTCTTATCTATATCTATATTATAGAATTTTAAAAATAAGATTTATTATATATTCATATTTTTATTATATTATACTTTAAAGATTAATTCTTTAATATAACTAGAATAAATATTATTATTAATATTAATATTTCTAATAAAAGTTTATTTTTTAATCTCTATATAATTATTATTAGATATATACTTACTAAAAATTATAATTAATATATTATTAATAACATAAATATTATTATACTTTATTAAGACTTAGATTAAAATATATATAATAAATAATTTTTAAAGAACTTTAGTAATTATATCGTCTTTAAATTAAATTAAAATACTTTATATATTATTAATATAAGTCTATTAAAGAATTAAATAATAAATTTAAATAGAATTATTTGTCAGGACCAGCATAGATGCGATATTAGTATGAGTGAGGTAGAACTAGAATAATAAGGCTATCGAACTATATAGGTGGGAAGGAGATATAATATAGTAGGGGATGCCTTCTGCCAAGGCACTAGGTCATAGAGCTAAGTGGTATGTTAAGGGTACGCTCGTAACATTATTAGATAATATTTTATAATCTTTATTTATTAGCTAAGTATAATATTTATATTAATATAAAGATTTATACTAATATTAAAGTCTATAAATATATTTTTAAATATATTTATAAAGATAGCGATTAAGTTAATTTTTAAATAAAGTATAAAAATAATATAGATTAGAATAATATAGATTTAAATTAGATAAATAAGATTTAAAAGTATTAAGATATATAATAAATAAGCTCTATAAAAATTTATTAAAGAATTTTTAGCTTTAAATTATATAATTATAATTCTTCTATTAAATAATTATTTATCTATCTTTCGAATTAATATAATATAATATTTAATAATAATAATAATTTAAATTAGATAATTAATATAATATATAAATACTAGATTAAATTAATAATATTAATAATAAAGATAAGTAAATTTTTTTTATATTAATCTATTAAAGTAATATATCTAAAAAAAGAATAAGCGAGATATATTTAAATAGAGTTTATATTAGAGATGTAGAGATATTATTATAAGAATATACTATATTAATTTAAACGCTAAAAAGCTCTTCTATCTATAATATCTTTTTTTAAATATATTAAACTTTATATTCTTCGAAGACTTATATATAATATATAATAAATAATAATTTTTTATTCTTTTTTTATAATTAGTATATATAAAAGAATAAGATAGAGTTAAATTAGAAAATCTTAAATCTATATATATAATTAATTATAAATTTATTAGATTTACGCTCTTTACTTAAATCGACTAAGTTAGCTCGCTAGCTCTTTTATATCTTCTTATTAAAAATTTATATATAGAAGTCTTATACTCTAAAATAACTAGCTCTCTAAGAATATTATTACTTTATAATTTTATAAATTATAGAGCTTAGTTTACACTTTTTAACGATATAAAAATTATAAAGTTTAATCTACTATTAATAAATTAAATCGATATTTAAATATTATAATTATATTAAATACGTTTAAGATCGAATAATAATCTTTTTATCTATTTATATAATTATTATTTCTTTATTACTTTATTAATTCTATTAATTCTATTAATATAAATATATTTACTCTCTCTATCTCTCGCTTTTATATTACTAGATCTATAAAGTATATATATCTCTTCTATTACGAAAAGCGTGCCTTATCGCTAATCGTTGCGCTAAAAGAGTATAGACCTCTATCTAAATAGCAAGTATTCTCTAAAGTATACTATATTCGTAATAATTATATACTTCGAAAATAACGCATATTCTTATACGCTGGCCTATATGTATATTATATATAGAAACTTCTCGAATATAACTCCGTAAGCTACTTGTAACTTAATGCTTCGTAAAGAATTTAAATACTTCTTCTTTAGTTTATAAGCCTAGCGTGCTATTAATATACTATACGAGCTAAATAACCTATTTAAACTATCCGGATTACATTCGAAGTCGAATCGATATTACTATCATTTATTACGGAAAGCGTGCTTTATTGCTAACCGTAGGGCTAAAAGAGCGTAAACCTCTATCTGAATAGTAAGAATTCTCTAAAGTATACTATATTCGTAACATCTTCTATCTCTCTTTTAGAGCCTTTATTAACGTCTTTAAATCGCTTTTTAATAAATTCGCTAATACTAATAATTAAGATCGTAGATAAGTTTAATAACTATTTACTTCTATTTATAAACGCGTTAAAAGACTTTTAAAAAGAGTCTAAATAAATATATTCTCTTTTATAATTTCCTCTTAATTTAGTAATAATATCTTTTAATTTAGCGATATTATCTCTTAAAACGGGTCTTTCTCTTCTATTTATTCTTTATTACTCTATTTTAAAATCTTTTAATATATATTAAATCTTAAATATTATTAAAAAGAAGATTTTAAATAAGAGAAAAACGCTATTAAAAACTCTTTATTATAAAATTTATTAATAGATTTCTTTAATAATAACTCTTTTAATAGCTTATATTTTTTTAATTCATTATTTAACTTTTATTTAAATTCTACTTAATTTTTAGTAAGACTCGTTAATTATATTACGCGTTATTTATATATTATAGAGCTTATATAATATAATTTAAATTCTATAAATTAGATTTATAATAGCTATAATATAACGTTATAAAAAGATAAGATAGTTAAATAATACTATAATAGCGAAAAGATTAAAGTTAATATATTTAAAATAAATATTAATTAAAAAATAGATAATATAGAATAAAATTATAAAGATATTAAAATATATATAAATAATTCGATTAATCTTAGCGAGTATATTATTAATTAAATTCTTTATTCTTTAATATTAAAGATCTTAAATTTTATTAATAATTATAAAAAATTCTATTACTATAGCGTTTAATATAATAATATAATCTCTATAATCTTATAATAGATTATTATTAATTATTTAATCGCTTTATATATATATAAAATCTAGAAAATAATTACTACTTATATACTTATCTTAGTATCTCTAGAGAGCGAAAAATCGATTTTTAATTAAATCTATATTATAAATAATATTTAAGATTAGTCTATAATATAATATAACTTTTTCTTAATTATATCTTCTATATTAACTTTATTAGATATAGCTATTATAATTATATTAATTAAACGCTTTATTATAAAATAGCTATAATTTTTAAAAATATTAATCTCTATATTAATACTTTTAAATTAATATTTATAAGATTAAAGATTAATTTAAATATAAGAGACTATAAACTATTTTATAAGAATCTATAATATTATAACTTATATATCTATAATTATCTTATTTTAGATAAAATCGCTATTATCTAAAAGAGTAATATTAATAATTTATTAGATATATTATTATAGATTAATTCTTTATACTCGATATACCTTCCTAATTAGATCTTAGCGCGCCTCTCTTCGTATATATATATCTATAAATTATATAGATTAATTAATATCTTTATATTATATTATATATATAAGTTATATTATATTATTTCTTAATAAATAATAGTAATATCTAGCTTTACTTTATAGAATATCTAGGCGTTATTAGACGTTTATATAAAGTCTATATTAATATCTAATAGTATAACGCTCTAAGTCGACTCTTTAATATACTCGCGTTATCGAGTATCTTTTAATATCGTTTAAATCGATTCTTTTAATAGATCTATCGATCTTATTATATCTAGCTCTACGAGAGATTAAAAGTAATAACGTATATTAGAGCTAGAAGTAATAACGTAGCGAATTATTCTTAATATAATTACTAATATAACTACTATTATAGCTACTTATATAACTACTATAAAAGAAGAATAAATACTAGAATAGTCGAAATAAGATCTAGGCCTACGTTACTTACTCTAGCGTCTATATTATCTTAGTCTTAGTATTTAGACTCGCTTAGAGAGTTATTCTATAACTAGCTCTATACTCATTTCTTATTTCGAAGACTAATTATATTATAAGCTTATTACGATATACTCTCTCTTTAGAGTTTAAGTAGAAAATCCTAAAATCGCTATATTAAACGTTATTTTATATAAGATTCTTATTAAAATTAATCGAAATAGAAAATAAATAGTTTCTTTTATATATAACTTTTTACTACGCACTCTAATAAAAAGAAAATTCTATAAAATAACTATTTAAATATTATAGAATTAGATTTTTTTTTCGATTTTTAATAAAATATCTTAATTAATTATTTTTAGAAGATTTAAATTAGAGTTTTAAAAACTATATTTTTAACCCCTCTCTTATTCTTTAACGTATATCGAGAAAATTCTAAAAATAATCTTAAAATACTCGTTATATTTATAAATTTATTTTAAAATATTATTATAGAATATACTCGAATAGATTTTTTAAAATAATACTTATTAAATTTTTACTTAAAAGTTATTTTTCTAAGCTATTATCTTAAGTAATTTATTAAATAATTTATAATTTTAAATTATTATTTAAAAATTTACAGATATAAGTAAAGATATATAAAGTTTTATTAATATATTCAATTATTATATTCTTTTAAAACTTTTAGAAAGAAATTAAAAAGCTTAATATCTTTAAAGACTTCGAATATTTTATTTAGAAAATTTGATATATTATTATTATATATATTAAGAATATATTTATAAATTTTTATAAAAAGTAATAGTTCGATTATTAAATAATAATATATCGAAGTTATAGATTACTAAATTTCTTTAAAATAGTTTCGAGGTAACTCGCTTCGAGGTAATAGCTACTCGGAAATTTATTAATACTAATATATATCTAGAGGTAAATATCTTATATCAGCCAAACAATCAAAAAAATGAGGCTTGACACGGTTTCCTACTTAGACTCACTGCGTGAGGCCACTGAGACTAACATTACCTCTTCCCGCTACTCAATCACCGAAGTATCCATTTATACGTGCAATATAGCAGAAAAAGAAGCACCGGAATCAGAAGACTCGTCAGCAATATACGAGAAGGTCTCTACAAGCCACTCAGCCAGCTCACCAATTCACTTAGTTATCCACTCAGTCAGCCACTTAGCCAAAGCACTCAGTTGAGTAAGAGGAGGAACTATAATAGGCAAATGCGGAGAAGACTGCGGAGAAGACTACGGAGAAGACTATGGAGGACACTGCAGAGAAATCAAGCGGCAACAAGGCCACCATCGTCAAGAACACGGCTCAGCTCTCTACGATCCCACGTCAAATCATCACTCAGCAAGCGGAGAACACCACTGCAACTTGGCCTATCATCTCTGCATGCCTAGGCAATATCACATTATGATACATCACTGCAATAACGATATAAGAGGAAGATCTACTACGTCGATCACAGCCAATTGAGCTACTATAGGAGGAAGATCAGGAGGAAGATCGAATAGTGCATATTTGGACGAATTGAAACCGTCCGATATCTTGCTTCGATAGCCATTTCATTATTCGAAGGGTTTCACTGCGGTAGGAGAACTCGTGGGATACATACCACTAATTAGTCTGGCATCTCCATTTATTTCCGACATTCGAAGAATCATATATGCATACTTCTTGCCATAAGGACATGGCATTTCTCTGTTTTTTTGTGGGCAATTGTTACGAATTAATTCTTTACACTCGATATACCTTCCTAATTAGACCTTAGCGCGCCTCTCTTCGTATATATATATCTATAGATTATATAGATTAATTAACATCTTTATATTATATTATATATATGAGTTACATTATATTATTTCTTAATATATATCTAAGATTAAGAATATATTAATAGAGACTTAAAGTAATAAGAGATTTAATATTTTATATTAGTATTTAATTTATATACTCTTACGCTATTCTCTTATCTTCTTATTTATTAGATAGTTATTAGTATATATAAAAGAATAAGATAGAGCTAAGCTTGAAAATCTTAAATTTGTATATGTAGCCAATTATTAATTTAGGGTTACTACGCTCGCGGGTAGCAAAAAAGCCCGTACACCTTTACACTACGTAGGTCTTGATAATTTCGCAACGAATTTATTTTTGTTGATAACTCGGGTATGAGAACTCTTTAGATTGTCTATTCTACTCTTTGGACCGCAAAGGTTTTTTCCTTATCATCGTGGCTGATAAGTTGCGAGCCTGTTGAATAATTTAGAGTGTACGGGCTTTTTTGCTACCCGCGAGCTACGCTCTTTAATTAGACCGACTAAGTCATCGCGGATAAATAAATTAGCGTCCGCAACCATCAAAATCTCGCTCTCCCGCGTCTCCCTTATCAAAAATAGATGTATATTATTTACGAATAGAATAACTTTTTTATTTTCTATTGAAATTTTGAGATTTCTTTTTTAAATTATAGAGCGTTATTTGCGCTTTCCAACTTTTTAAGAGTTTTAAAATTTGATCCTATAGTTATTAATAAGCAAGGAATCTAAATATCGCTCACCAAAGTTCGCTCGACAGTCGAATAGCCCGCTCACCTATTTACTCGATAACTCTAATAAAAAAAATGATTATAAATTTAATTCATAGGCCTTTACTCGTAATATAATAATATATTAAATAGAAGTCTTCTTATCTAGTAAAGTAAAAACAATAAAGCTATTTTATAAATTAGAGAAATTATTAATCGAGATAGCTTTATATAAATAACGTTTATCTTATATTATAGACCTATACTATTTATTTATTTTATTTTATTAATCGCTAATTTCTTATAGATATATAATATAGAATTATTTTAATAAATTTAATTACTTTTTTTATTATAATAAATTATTATAATATTTTATTTATAATATCTATATAGCTATTAAAAGTAATAAATTTTATTAATTAAAAATAAATTAGAAGATTATTTAGATTAATATTTATTAAATAATTATTAATATTTATATTAATAAAGCTATTATAAGTAATTAGATTAGTAAATAATATATCGTTCTTTCTTTCTTCTATTAAGAAGATCTATAATTTATAAAATAACTCTATTAAAATATTATTACTCTATTTATTAAATTCGATTAATTAAATCTCATTATAACTTTTATTTATAATTTAAAATATATTAAAATTATTAAAAAAATTCTATTTAATAAATAGATTACTAATCGACTTAATTTAATTATTAGAATATTTAAATTAAAGCTAAAAACTCTTATAAATAATATTTAAAAAAAAAAATATTAAATATATTTTTTTTTTTTTTATTCATTATTATAATATAATAATTCTCTCTCTTTTTATTTAATAAAGTAATTTTTTAAATAATATATAAATTAAATAATTAATATAGATTATAATCTTTAAAAGTACTTTTAATATAATTTAACTTACTATATATTATAATTTCTATTAATTAATCTTATATATTATTTAAAAAAATTCTTTATCTCTATAAAGACGAAGTATAATTAATTAAAATATTAATTAATTTTAATTTTAATTAATTTTATAAATAATAGATTAAGTTTTTATCTATATTTATATTATAGAATTTTAAAAATAAAATTTATTATATATTTATATTCTTATTATATTATATTTTAAAAATTAATTCTTTAGCGTCGCTAAGATAAATATTATAATTAATATTAAGATCTCTAATTAAAATCTATTTCTTAATCTCTATATAATTATTATTAAATATATATTTTATAAGAATTATAACTAGTATATTATTAGTAGAATAAATATTATTTTATTTTATTAGAATTTAAATAAGAATATATATAATAATTATTTTTTAAAGAACTTTAATAATTATATGATCTTTAAATTAGATTTTAAATATTTTATATATTATTAATATAAATCTATTAAGATATTAGATAATAAATCTAAATAGAATTATTAAATAATATTTTATAATCTCTATTTATTAATATATTAATATAAATATTAATATTAATATTAAAATCTATAAATATATTTTTAAATATATTTATAAGAATAGCGATTAAGCTAGTTTTCGAATAGAGTATAAAAATAATATAAATTAAGATAATATAGATTTAGATTAGATAAATAAGATTTAAAAGTATTAAGATATATAGTAAATAAGCTCTATAAAAGTCTATTAAAGAATTTTTAACTTTAAATTATATAATTATAATTTTTCTATTAAATAATTATTTATTTATTTTTTAAATTAATATAATATTAGTATATATAATAGAATAAAATAGAATTAAGCTATAAAATCTTAAATTTATATATATAGCTAATTATAAATTTAGAGTTACTACGCTCTTTAATTAAATAAATAAATTAGCCCGCTAGCTCTCTTAAACTTTCTTATTAAAAATTTATATATAGAAGTTTTATACTCTAAAATAACTAGCTTTCTACGAATATTATTACTTTATAATTTTATAAATTATAAACCTTGGTTTATACTTTCTAACGATATAAAAATTTTAAAGTTTAATTTACTATTAATAGATTAAATAAATATTTAAATATAATAGTTATATTAAACGCGTTCGAAATTAAATAATAATTCTTTTATCTATTTATTTATTTATATAATTATTATTCTTTTATTACTCTATTAATTCTATTAATTTTATTAATATAAATATAATCGTTCTCGATATCTCTTATAGAAATATTACTAAATGCTTTAGGCATATATACCCCTTTTACTCGCCTCTTAGAGCCTCTATTAACGCGAATTTATTACTACTAATAATCGAGGTCGTAAGCGAGCTTAATAGCTACTTACTACTACTTATAAACGCGTTAGAAAGCTCTTAAAAAGAGCTCGAACGAATTTATAATTATCGTTTTTTTTTATATACTACTCGATTAGCCGCTTAATTAATACTATCTACTCTATTAGCTTAATAATTTACTTAATTAAATTATTAACTAGTTACTTAATTATTTATTTAATTAGCTATTTAGTTAATTATTTAGTCTAATACTCTATAAGAGAAGAAGTAAGAGAAGAAACTATAATAAGTAAATGCGGAGAATACTATAAAGAATACTACGAAGAATACTACGGAGAAATTAAGCGGTAATAAGATTACCATCATCAAGAATACGGCTTAGCTCTTTAAGATTTTATATTATATTAGTTATTTACTTAATTAATTACTTAGTTAGTTACTTAATCTAATACTCTATAAAAGAAAAAGTAAAAGAAGAAATTATAATAGATAAATGCGGAGAATACTATGAAGAAATTAAGTAATAATAAGATCTCTAGTATTAAGAACACGGCTTAGCTCTTTAAGATCCCACGTTATATACTCTCTACGATTCTATATTAAATTATTACTTAGTAAGCGAAGAATATTACTATAACTTAATCTATTATCTCTATTATATTAATATAATATATTACTATAATAACGTTATAAGAGAAGAATCTACTACGACGATTATAGTTAATTAAACCTCTATAGAAGAAATATCGAACGATATATATTTAAATGAATTGAAATTATTTGATATCTATAGCTATTTCATTATTCGAAAAATTTTATTACGATAGAAGATATTATAAGATTTACATTACTAATTAGCACGTTATCTTCATTTCTTTTTAATATTTCGATACTTCTTATTATAAGAATATAGTCTTTCTCTATTTTTTATAGATAATTATTATAAATTACTTTACACTTAATACACCTTTCTAATTAGACCTTAGCGCGCCTCTCTTCATATATATATATCTATATATTATATAGATTAAATTAATTTTATAGTAATAAAAGTAGATTAAAAACGTATAGTAAGCGATTAGAGTTCGATTTAACTTAGAACTAGAGCTAAAATTCGATTTAACTTAGAAAAATTCAACTTCATGAATTTAATTCATAGACCTTTACTTATAATATATAATAATAATAATAATTTAAATTAGATAGTCGATATAATATATAAATATTAAATTAAACTAATAATCTTTTTTAAATTAAATTAATAATATTAATAGCGAAGATAAATAGAAGAGTTTTTCTATATTAATCTATTAAAGTAATATATCTAAAAAAAGAATTAATAAGATATATTTAAATAAAGTCTACGTTAGAGACGTAGATATACTATTAAAAAAAATTTATATTAATTTAAATATTAGAGAGCTTTTCTATCTACGATATCTTTTTCTAAATATATTAAACTCTATATTCTTCGAAGACTTACATATAATAAATAATAATATCTTTTTTTTTTATTATAGAATTTATATAGCGAGAGATTTACTTTATAATAATATCGAATAAAAGTAAGTATTAAATAAAGTAGTAATTTAAAAGAGAAAATATTATTTATAAGATCTCTTTATAATAATTCTATTATAATATAAATTTAATAATTCTCTAAATCTATAAAATAATTATAAATTAAAATATATAAGTAATTTCTTTTATCGAGTAAAAAAACTTTAAGCGTAGTATAAATAACTTATCGCGCTAATAATAGTATCAAAATATTATAATTTTTTTTAATATAATTTTTTTTTTATATATTAAATCTTTTCGTATTAGATTTTTCTTTTTTAAATAATTTCTAATTTTTTTAATATAATATTCTTTTTTTAGTTATTAAAACTTTTCGCGTTAGAGATATTTTTTATTATTTTATTTATAAATAATTTAATACTTTTTTTATACTTTATATATATTTCTTAATTAATATATATTATTCTATATTTAAATTATCTAATAATTATATTTATATTCTTTAGACTTAATATTATATCTTTTCTTTACTAACTAATATATAATATAAATAAATTATTATTAAAGACTTTTTTTTATTTAATTTAAATTCGTTTAAAAGAGAATAATATTCTTTTTATTAGTTTTATTATTAGCTTTAATTTATTAGTAATTTAATAAGACTATAAATAATATTATATTAATAATTAAAATTAACTTCTACGCGAAGAATATAGTTATCGAATTAATATCTAGAAGTAAATATAAATAAATTTTAATAACGATTAAATTATTATAATCGATATTATTTAAAATATAATTTCTTATTTTAATAACTAATTCTTCTTTCTAGATAATTATAAAGATATTAATAAAATTATACTTTAAAATTTATATTATAAAGAGTATAATATAACTTTAAAATAGCTATTATTATAATTTTATTTAATATTATTATTTATTCTCGCTTTAAGATTTCTCTTAATATTATTACTAATTTAATTATAATATATTAATAGAATTTAATTTAACTTAATTATTAAAGATAATTAAATTTATTTTCTAAAATAAATTTTTTATATAAAATTATTATAATATTAAAACTATCGATTATATACTCTAAAATATTTAAAAAAAAAAATCTTTTAATAGTATAATGATATATTTCTATAATAATTTTTATTAAATTTTTCTAAATATTAAAGATACTAAGTTAGATTATATCGTTTAAACTATATTAAAAGTATTCTATCTTTAAAATTATATTTAAATTCTTAGATTTATAGAAAATATAAGATTTTAAAATTTTAATCTAATTAATTAAGATTAAATTAATATAAAGAAATTCGCTTAAAAACTATTAAATATAAATAATAATATTTTGATAAGCTTTAAAGAATAAGAAGCTATTAATTAGTCTATCGAATAGCTATTAAATAACTTTATTATTTAATTAATTAATATTATTTATAATAATTTTAGCTTATATTAAATAATTAATTTCTATATATTTAAAATAATTCTTTATATTTTTAATAAGAATATCGCTTAATTTAATAATTAAGTTTTTAATAAATTTTTTAAAATTAAGATTATTTATAATAATAGAGATTAAGTTATTAATAATAATAAATTTCTTTTATTTATTAAAATAATAAATATCTTTAAATTAATCTTACTTTTATCTTATTATTTAAAATTAAATTAAAATTATATAATAGAATATATCTATAAAATAAATATATTAAATCTCAAGTATTTAATTATTATATTTTTAAAGATAAATATAATAATAAATAATATTATATATTATATATCTCTCTAACTTCGTCTAATTCGAATAATCTATATACTCTTTTTTAATATATTTAATTTCTAATTTAATTAATCTTTAATATAATAATTAATAAGTTTTAAAGCTAGTTATTATAATAGATCGATTTATATCTATATCTTAAGATTTTTATTTATAATTAATTATATATAATCTTAAGTTAAGTTATTAATAAAATTAATCTATTAATTATAATTTTAGACGATTTATTAAGAAGATAACTTACTTAATTAATAAGATATATTAAAAATAAGATTATTAAGTAAATACTTCTTTTTTAAATAAAAATATAATTAATTAATAATTTATAGTAATAAAAGTAAATTATTTATTATATAAAAAGTAAATATAGTTTAATTTAACTTAGAATTAAGACTTTTATCTTCTTTATTAATTTTATAATAATAAAATTATATTAAAAATATATAAAAAGGAATTAGAGTTTAATTTAACTTAGAGCTAAGACTAAAATTCTATTTAACTTAGAAAAATTTAACTTTATAAATTTAATTTATAGGTCTTTACTTATTAAATTATAAAAGACTTAATTTATTTAAAATTATAGGTCTTATAAAAATCTTATATTATCTAAAACTTTTATTAAGTATAAAAATTCACGATATCTTTTATCTTAATCTCTTAAATCTCGCGATAAATAATCTCTTATTAGAATAGATGAATTCTTCGTTAAAATATATTATTATTAATAATTAGACTAAATAATCTATTAAAAAATACTTATTTTTAAATTAATTAATAGTTATCTAAAGTATAAAGTTAAGTAAGAAGATCTCGATAATAATCTCGTCTAATATAATACGAATAACGATAAATTCGAAAATTGCCAGAATCTAATAAACGACTTCTATAAACGATATTTTAAAGAGTCTTACTTATAAAGAGTTAACTTATAAGATAATAAAGCTATCTCAGATACTCTATTTTTAATTAAATTAAAATCGTTCGATATTAAATTAAAATCGTTCGATATCTTCGTAATAGTTTTATTTTTTTTAGAGTCGAGAATCGATTTCTTAGATCTATATCGATTAGAAATTATATTATATAAAGTCTTTCGCGTAGAGTTTTCTCGCTAATAAATATCTAAATATCTTTCGAAGCTATAATACGTTATCTATAAATCTTACTATCGTCGTCGATAGTCTCTATTAATATTAATTATATAATATCTTATAAAGAAACTTATTTAATATTAAATTAGAGTTTTTAGCGTTTATAACTCGATTTAATTCGAAAGTTCTTAACTAATTACGTCGTATTATTCTATTAATATTTTATTCGCTTAGACATAGATTCGGAAATTACTATTATTTACCCCTACGTTAATAAATATTATTTTCGCTATACTATATCGATTTTCTTTTAATTAGACTTTCTATATATATCTATATCTTAACTAGCGATATCGCTATAGCGTAAATATAACGAGTTATTATTATTTTTAATATCTCTTATAAAGAAAAGTATAATATTATAGATCTCGAATACGATTATTTCTTTACTATTTTTATTATTTTTAAACGTTAAGCGTATATATATACTTATTTTTCTATCTTTTTACTTACTAATTATAGAAAATAATTTTATAAAGAAAGATATAGTATTATAAGTATATTCTATATTCTTAATATATTACTTAGCTCTCTAATCTAACTAAGTCTAGCGTATCTTAGTAGAGATATTTATCTATTACTTAATATCTTTCTTCTATCTATATAGTTTAATATCTTAATTATCTTATTTAAAATATCTATATTAATATTATATCTATATCGATTTTAATAGCTAGCGAACTAACTTAGATAGTCTAGTTAAAAAGTAGAATAAACTCGAATTTATAATTAACTATATATATAAATTTAAAATTTTATAGCTTAGCTCTATCTAATTAATTTATATATATTAATATATTAATCTTCTTTCTATTTATATAACTTAATAGTCTTATTATTCTATTTATCTTACTTATATAATATATCTCTTTATTAATCTTAATACTATAATAAGACTTCTTTATACTTTCTCTCTCGACGAAGAAAATTAACGATTTTTTTACTTTTTACTCGAAGTAAGCGATTAAGTTTAATAAAGAAAACGCTAAATATTTCTACTATATAGAAGTTATATATACTATTAAAAAGAATCTATATTAGATAATCTATATTATTAATAATAGCTTAATTTATTAAAAAACGAGTTCTCTATATTGAATATAAGAAATCCTTCTTTACTTTATTTCTCGTAAAAAGTTTATTATTAATTAATAGATTCTTGATAAACTTTCTATTACTTAAAAGAATACTATTTAAAGTACTTATAGACTTTACGACGACTTAATTAATTAAGAAACGAGTATTATAAATCTCCGCGAAGAAATTATACTATTTCGAGCTTATATTTAAATTTTAACTCTTAATATAGAGATCTATTAATCGAATTCAAATATCGCTTATCAAAGTTCGCTTATTAAAGATCGCTTATCTACTTACTCGATAGCTCTAATTAAAAAAAAAATTATAAATTTAATTCATAGACCTTTACTCGTAAGATATAAATATTTAAAAGAATACTTAAAATATATATAAAATTATATTTATAAGATATTAGAGAAATATTATAAGAATATTATAGAAATAATAATTTTAAATTAATTTAATTAATAGACTTAGCGAGATAGCGAGATATTCTTATTATCTCGATAGAAAAACTTTATCTTAATTTTATCTTATTCTATTAAAACCTCGACTCGAAGCGAAATAATATTAGATATCTAAAACCTCGTTTTACTTCGCTTCGTTACGTAGCGTAAATATAAGATTAAAACTTAATTAGTATCTCTACTATTTTACTCTTACTCTTACTTTTATCTATATTACGAGATTTCGAAGTATTAAGAGTATATCTACGCTACGTAACGAAGCGAGAAATCTCAACGAAGTTTTAAAGAGAGTTAAGGTCGAGATAGAGAAGTTATCTTAAAACTCCAAACCCGCCTTAATTCGAAAGCGAGGTTTCGAGATATACTTCGACTATCTCGATAAATTCTAAATATTCTAAGTACTTTTAAATAACTCTCTTAAATTTTAATATTACGTATATAGTAGATATAGATATTTAAGAAGATATTTAGAAAGATATAATAGATTATATTTAAAGTTCGTTATAAGAATAATAATCTTATATCTAGAGTTATTATAAGTATAATAATTTAAAACTAATTTAATTAATAGACTTAATAAGAATAATAAGATATTCTTATTATCTCGATAAAAAAATTCTATCTTAATCTTACTTTATCTTATTAAAATCTTATCTCGAAGCGAGATAATATTAGACACATAAAAACTCGCTCTACTTCGCTCTATTACGTTATATAAGTATATTAATATTAATTAATCTCGCTATAGTTTATTAGATAGCTACTTAACTCGTAAGTTAAAATTATCGAAATTATCTATATTTAATATAATTAATACATTTAATAAATTTAAATTTAAGATTTAGAAAATAAGAATTATAAATAAATTTAATCGTAATAAAGATTATTATTCTATTAATAATTTTTAAATAAATTACGTTATAACGCATTTTAAAGAAAATACTATTAAGTATACGATATCTAGATATCGAAAAACTATAAAAATTTCTTATCTCTTAATCGATAATCTTCTAAATTAACTAAGTAATCTTTTTAAGATATTATTAAATATTATTCGATAAAAAATATTCGTAATTATTCGACTTTTAAAAGATATAATATTTAGTTATTTTTTAAGTATTATATAAAGTTTATAAAGTATATTATATATATATATAAGTATAATAATAAAGAATATTACTAATATATATATTAGAATAAGATAGAATTAAGCTTAAAAATCTTAAATTTACATATATAATTAATTATAAATTCGAGTTTACTACGCTTTTTAAGTAGATCGATTAATTTATTATAAATAAATAAATTAGTATTCGTAATTACTAAAAAAATAGATATATATTATTAATATATAGAATAACGTTTTTATTTTCTATTAACTTTTTAAGATTTTTTTTTAAATTATAAAACGAAATAAAGGCTTTTAGATTAAAAAAGAATTTCTAAACTTAGTATTATAATTATTAAAGCGTAAGAAATTTAAATATCGCTTAGTAAAGTTTATTCGCACTTATTAAAAAAGTAGATATACGTTATTACGCGAGTTCTAGAATTCGTCATATACTCTAGCGTCTAATTTGAACTAGAGTGTGCGATAAATTATAAAACTTTCGTAGTTATTAATATATAGAATAACTTTTTTATTTTCTATTAAAGTTTTAATTTTTTTTTAAATATAAAACGAAATGTGAGTTTTTAGATAAAAAAAGAATTCTTAAATATAGTCTTATAATTATTAAAGCGTAAAGAATTTAAATATCGCTTATTAAAGATCGCTTATTAAAGATCGTTTATCTATTTACTCGATAGTTCTAATAAAAAAAATTATAAATTTAATTTATAGATCTTTACTCGTATTAATATTATAGAATTAGATCTTATAATTAATTTAAGAAATAAAGTAAATCTTTATATTTAAAACGAATCTATAATATATAAAAGAAAGTAAATATTATTAAATTTAATAAAATATTAATTTACGCTACGTAACGAAGCGAAGTAGAGCGAGGTTTTAGATATCTAATATCACCTCGCTTCGAGGCGAAGTTTTAACGAGATGAGGTCGAGTCGAGATAGTATTTTTCTATCGAGATAATAAGGGTACCTCGCTATCTCGCTAAGCCTATTAATTAGATTAGCTTAAGATCGTTATCTCTATAATATCTCTATAGCGTTCTCTTAATATCTTATAAATATAATCTTATATATATTTACTAGTCGAAAAGATATAATATATTTTATAGAATATTTTATATTAAGTAATAGTATATCGTATTCGAATATGATATAGATAGAGTTAAATATCATTTCATTTTTCTAATATGAATTCGGGATCTTAATGGGATATACTACGGTATGATATATCTGTGATATCATACCATGATATAATATATGTATGGGATATCCCGGTTGAGATTTCTATATTTAGAAGTATAAGTAGCTATTCTGGTCATCATTCTGGCCAACCATGGCTGCCACTACCATGGCTGCCACTACCATGGCTACCCCTACCATGGCTGCCCCTACCATGGCTACCTACCATGGCTGCCACTACCATGGCTACCTACCATGGCTGCCCCTACCATGGCTACCCCTACCATGGCTACCCCTACCATGGCTACCTACCATGGCTACCACTACTATGCCTACCATCGAAATGTGGCCCCCGCGCATCCCAGCCACCATGTTTTCCAGCTACCTGATTTTGTACTATATTTAGGACCTGGCCCCGGAGAGGTTTTAAAGAATTGATTCATTCGCCCTATATATCACATACCTAACATTTTAACAGCTATTACTACTATGGCTACTACTATTATAACTATTACTATTTATTATTAAAATAGTCTACTATTATATAGTAGCTATAATAGTAATAGTTATAATAGTAATAGCTATAATAGAGATAGTTATAATAGTAATAGTTATAATAGTTATAGTTATAATAGAGATAGTTATAATAGATAGTTATAATAGTTATAGTTATAGTAGATAGTTATAATAGAGGTAGTTATAGTTAACTAGAATAATAACTAGAATAGCTACTTATACTTCTAAATATAGAAATCTTAATCGAGATATTTTATATATATATTATATTATAATATAATATTATAGATATATTATATCGTAATATATTTCGTTAAGATTCTAAACTTATATTAGATATGAAATTATATAAATATTAATATTTTATATTATATTAAAGTATAATATAGTAGATTAATATTCTATATTATACTATATCTTTTCGACTAATATATATATTCTAAAAATCTTTTTAAATATCTATATCTTATACTCTAATTTAGATTATAATATTATATTCTATACTCTATTTTATTCTATTTCTATTATATAATATTAAAATTTAGAGAAATTATTTAGAAATATTTAAGATCTATCGAGTTAATAAGATATATTTTAAAATCTTAATTTCGAATCGAGATGAAGTCGATTAAGCTTTCTTAAAACCTCGATTCGAAATATTATCTTAACCTTAATTCGTCTTAAAATCTCGTCGAGATTCTCCGTCTCGTTATATAGCGTATATATATAAAAGAATAAGATAGAGCTAAGTTTAAAAATCTTAAATTTATATATATAATTAATTATAAATTTAAAGTTATTACGCTCTTTAATTAGATTAACTAAATTATCGCGAATAAATAGATTAGCGTTTATAAATAATTAAAATCTCTTTCTCTACTTTTAATTATTTAATAACTTTACTATTTTCTATTAAAATTTTAATTTTTTTTTAAATTATAGATCGTAATTTGCGCTTTTTATAAATGAGAAAATTATAAAATTAAGTCTTATAGTTCTTTAAGAGTAAGAAATTAAAGTATCGCTTATTAAAGATCGCTTATTAAATTTACTCGACAGTTCTAATTAAAAAAAAAATTTTAAATTTAATTTATAGATCTTTACTCGTCTTACTATATTAAAATATTATAATTTAATATATATAAATACTAGTAATAGCTTTTATAAATATCTTACGAAGGCTTTATAAGAATTCTATCTAGATTAAAATAGAGAAATCTAACTATTAAGCGTAGATACTCTTAAAATAAAAGTTTTTCAAATAAGTTACTAATAATAAATTAGCTAGTAAATAATAAAGTAAAGATATTTATTAAATAGTATACTATAACTAAATTAGGTAGTAAATATACTATTATTTCTTATCTTAATTTAGAGAAATATAGACGATAGATATATTATATAAACGTATATAAACGATATAATTATAAGAACGTAATAGACGAATAAAGTTAAAAACGTAATAGCTCTATAAATATAGTCGAAATTACTATAGATGTCGATAAATTCTCGAATATCGTATTTTTAAATAAATTAAAATTATTCGATATTTTTAGAATAGTCTTATTCTTATATTCGTAAATCGATATCTTAACTCTATATTTTTTAATAATAGTCTTATACTAGAGTTACTAAGCGAGCTTCCCTTATTATTATATATATAAAGATCTTTCGAAGTTATAATACGTTATCTATAGATCTTATTATCGTCGTTAATAGTCTTAATCGTTATCGACTAAATAATATTTTATAAAGAAATTTATAGTAGACTAGTTAATATTAATTTAAAGTTTTAGCGTCTACGACTCGATTCGATATAAGAGATCTCGACTAATTAGATTATATTGTTTTCTTAATTTCTTCTTTATTATAAATATAGAAATAAATAACTACTATCTAATAAATCATTTTTTAATATTTAATCTATTTAATTTTTTATAAATCTTTATTAAATTAAAAGCTCTTAACGTTATAATAAAGTGCTATTAATAATAGATTTATAAAATCTATTACTACTATTATGTTCGTCGTTAAAGAAAACTATTAATTTAGTCTAATATAGTATATTAATAAAGTTTTATTTTTATAAATTTTAGCGAGTAATAACTTATTCGAAAGACTATAATAGAGAAGAATTTAAAGAGTTTTATAGATATATAGATAAGATATATTCTATATCTTTTATTTCTTTAAAGAATTCTTAATAAATCTTCTTTAATTAAGATCTATAATAACTATAAAGACTTAACGAAATAAAATAAGTAATAAACGTATATCTTTAATCTATTAGCTATAGAGACTATAGCTCTTTAAAAGAGAAGAGTATTATTATAAACGTACTATTAATATATTACTTAGCTCTATAATATAATATCTTAACGAAGATATCTTCTATTATATTATATCTTCTTTCTATATCTATAATTTAATAGTTTTATTATTATATCTATCTTATTTATATAATATATCTCTATATTAATTCTAATAATAAAGACTTTAATAGCGAGAAAAATCTCTCTTAATAGCTATATTAATATATATAAAAGAATAAAATAAAGTTAAATTAGAAAGTCTTAAATCTATATATATAATTAATTATAAATTTAATAGATTTACGCTTTTTAATTAAGCTAGCTAACTTAACTTATAAGCTCTTTTATATTTTCTTATTAAAAATTTATATATAAAAGACTTATACTATAAATTACTTATCTCTTTATAAATATAACTACTTTATAATTTTATAAGTTACGAGTAAAGATCTATAAAGAAAATTCATAATCGTTTTTTTTAATTAAGGCTATCGAGTAAATTTTAATAAGCGATCTTTAATAAGCGATATCTGAATTTCTTATCTTTAAATATCTATAAGACTAAATTAATAATTCTTTTTTTCTCTAAAAGCTTATATTACGATCTATAGTTTAAATAAAAAATCTTTAAAATTTAATAGAAAATAAAAAAGTTATTTTAAAATTAAATAATATATATCTAATTAAAGCTATTCGGCTATCGAGCGAACTTTAATAAGCGAACTTTAATAAACGATACTTGAGATTTTTATCCTTTAATAACTATAAGATTAAATTTTAAAAATTTTACGTTATTAAAAAGCATAATCTTCGCTCTATAATTTAAAAAAATAATTTTAAAATTTTAATAGAAAATAGTAAAGTTATTAAAGAATTAAAAATAGAATAAGAGATTTTAATAATTACGAACGCTAATTTATTTATTCGTAGTAACTTAGTCGATCTAGCTAAAAAGCGAAGCGAACTCGAATTTATAATTAATTATATATTTAAGTTTAAGACCTTATAGCTTAACTCTATCTTATTCTATTATACGAGTAAAGGCCTATAAATTAAATTCATAATCTTTTTTTTTAATTAGAACTATAAAGTAAATTTGTTAAGCGAACTTTTAATAGGCGATATTTAAATTTCTTATCTTTAAATATCTATAAGACTAAATTTAGTAATTCTTTTTTTATCTAAAAGCCTACATTCCGTTTTATAATTTTAAAAAAAAAATCTCAAAATTTTAATAGAAAACAAAAAAGTTATTCTAAAATCAAATAATGTGTACCTGTTTTTTGATCAGGGCTGTCCGGCTATCCGCGATCTTTGGTGAGCGATATTTGAATTCCTTGCGCTTTGATAATTATAAGACTAAATTTCATAATTCTTAAAAATTCGAAAAGCATAAATGGCGCTTTAAAATTTAAAAAAAAAATCTCAAAATTTAAATAGAAAATAAAAAAGTTATTCTATATGTTAATAATGTATATCTATTTTTTTAATAAGGGAGGCGCGGGAGAGCGAGATTTTAATAGTTACGGATACTAATTTATTTACCCGCAGTATTTAATTAAAAAGCGTAGACTTAATAAATTAATAATTAACTATATATATAAATTTAAGATTTTCTAATTTAGCTCTATCTTATTCTTTTATATATACTAATATATTAATAGATCTTATTTTATACTTTCTAACGATATAAGAATTATAAAGTTTAATCTATTATTAATAAGATAAATTAATATCTAAATATAATTATATAAATCGCGTTTAAGATCGAATAATTCTTTTATCTATTTATATAGTTACGAGTAAAGGTCTATAAAACTAATATTCTCTTTATATTATAATAAAGAGTTATAAGTTTAAACTTATAAATTAAATTTATAAAAAGTAATTTTTTTTCTAATATCGAGATTGAATTCGACTCTCGAAGAGTAAAAATACTTTAATTTAAGATTTACTTAGAATTATAAGATCGAATTTTATAAATTTTAGATTATTAGAAATCGTAGAATAAGTTCTATAAGATGAAAAAAGAATAGTAAAATTTTAATAGAAAAAAGAGAAGTTATATTAATAATAGATTTTAAAATAGTTAATTAACTCTAAATTAATTTAAATTTAATAAATAAGAAGTTAATTTTAATATCTATTATAGAGTTTTCATTTTAATTGTTTTAATTATTACTTTTATTATTTATAGAATTTTTATTAATTCTACGATTCTTATAGTTTTAAGATTTTTAGTAAGAGAGATTAATAAATTCGAATTAAGAACGAAGGGAAATAGTTTCGAATTTTATTAAAGTTATTAATACTCGAATATCTAAGCTTATATAAAAGAATAAGTTTAAATCTATTAAATAAATTTATAAAAAGTAATTAATTTTTAAATCTAATATCGAGATTGAATTCGACTCTCGAATAGTGAAAATACTTTAATTTAAGATTTACTTAGAACTATAAGATTAAAGTTTATAAATTCTAAATTATTAGAAAGCTTAAATAAAGTTCTATAATTAATAAAAATAATAGAAAAAATTTAATAGAAAAAAGAGAAGTTATATTAATAATATAATTATAGAAAGTTAATTTTAATATCTAATATAGTATTTTTAAATAATTATTAATATTAAAATTTTTATAATATTCAAAATTTTATAATTATTAGAATTTTAGAATTTTAGAATTTTAGAATTTATTTAACGAGAGTGATTAATAGATTTAAATTAAGAATAAAATAGAATAATTTTAAATTTTATTAAGATTATTATTACTCGACTATTTAAGCTTATATTAAAGAAAATTTTAAATAAAGTAAATAAGTTTTTAATAAGCGATCTTAAAATTCCTTTTCTTTAAATACTTATAAGACTATATTTAATAATTCTTTTCTTATTTAAAAGCGTAAACTATAATTTATAATTTAAAAAGAAAATTAGAAAAATGTAATAGAAAAAAGAGACGTTATATTAATAATAAGTTTCTTAGAGAGTTAATTAACTTTAAATTAATTTAAATTCGATTATTAAGAAATTAATTTTAATATCTATTATAATTTATTTATATTAATTAATTTTAATTTTATTTTTATAATTTATAGAAGTTTTATTATTTTTATATTTCTTAGTAAGAGAGATTAATAGATTCGAATCGAGAACGAAGCGAAGTTGTTTTAGATTTTATTATAATTATTACTACTTAACTATTTAAGTTTAGATTAAAAAATATTCTTAATAAAGTAGATAAATTTTTAACAAGCGATATTTAAACTCTTTATCTTAAAATATTTATAAAATTAAATTTAATAAATCTTTTTTTATTTAAAGGTCTAAACTACTTTCTATAATTTAAAAAAAAATCTTAAAGTTTTATAGAAAATAAAAAAGTTATTCTAAAATTAAATAATATATATCTATTTTTTAATTAGAGCTATCGACTATCGAGTAAATTTAATAAGCGATACTTAAATTCTTTATTATTAGATATTTATAAGTTTAAATTTTATAATTTTTCTTTTATTAAAAAGCGTAAGATACGTATTATAATTTAAAAAAAAATCTAGAAACTTTAATAGAAAATAGTAAAGTTATTAAAGTATTAAATATAGAGTAAGAGATTTTTAATAATTACGAACGCTAATTTATTTAATTACGATATCTAATTAAAAAGCGTAGATATAATAAATTTATAAATAGCTATATATATAAATTTAAGATTTTATAGTTTAACTCTATCTTATTCTTTTATTTATATTAATTATATATATTATTAAGTCTTTAATATAATATTATTACTAGTTAAAAAGATATTATTAATATATATAAAAGAATAAGATAGAGCTAAATTAGAAAATCTTAAATTTATATATATAGTTAATTATAAATTTGTTAGATCTACGCTTTTTAATTAGATATCGCGAATATATAAATTAATATCCGTAATTATTAAAAATCTTTCTCTCTACTTTTAAACCCTTAATAACTTTACTATTTTCTATTAAAATTTTAAGATTTTTTTTTAAATTATAGCCCGTAACTTACGCTTTTTAAAAATGTAGATTCTTTAGAATTTGATTCTATAATTATTAACGCGCAAGGAATTCAAATATCGCTTATTAAAGTTCGCTCGACAGCCGAATAGCCTTGATTAAAAAATAGATATACATTATTTAATTTTAGAATAAATTTTTATTTTCTATTAAAAATTTTAATTATTTTTCTAAATTATAGAATAAAATATAGGCTTTTAGAAGAAAAAAGAATTATAAGATTTCGTCTTATAAATATTTTAAGATAAAGAATTCAAATATCGCTTATTAAAGATTACTTATTAAATTTACTCGATAGCTCTAATTAAAAGAAATAATTATAAATTTAATTTATAGACTTTTACTCGTATAATAAAATATATTAATCTATTATATTATACTCTAATAAGATATAAAATATTAATATTTATATAATCTTATATCTAATATAATATAAAATCTTAACGATATATACTACGATATAATATATCTATAATATTATATTATAAAATAGTATATATATAAGATATCTCGATAGAATCTCTATTTTTAGAATTATAAGTTACTATTCTAATTATTATTCTAATTAATAACTAATCGTACGACTATAGTATCGTAATATTTTATTATTATAACTATTATTATTATAGTTATTACTATTATAACTATTACTATTATAGCTACTATCGAAATATAGCTCTCGCGTATTTTAGTTATTATATTTTTAACTCTTACTTATCTTAGCTATTATATTTTTTAGCTATCTAATTTTATACTATTTTTAAAATCTAGTCTAGAAGAGATTTTAGAGAATTAATTCGTTCGTTCTATATATTATATATATAATATTTTAATAGCTATTACTACTATAGCTATTACTATTATAACTACTATTATTTTTTATTAAAATCGTTTATTATTATATAATAGCTATAGTAGTAATAGTAATAATAATAATAGCTATAATAATAATAGTTTTAATAATAGTAGTTATAATAGAGATAGCTATAGTAGAGATAGTTATAATAGAGATAATTATAATAGAAGTAACTATAATAGAGATATATTCTAATAGTAGAAAATTAATTACTATTTATCTATAAATCTAAAAAGTTTCTTTCCGTACGATTTCCGTCGAGTTCGTATTATAAGTACGATTTAGTCTATTTAGCAGACTTTACTTATATTTAATTCTTTTCGCCGATTTAATAACTATTTCAACTCTTTCCGCTAGTTCTATTAGTTTAATAACTTTAAAAAAATTTAATAACTTTAAAAATTTTATATAATATACTCTAATATACTCTAAGTACTATTTTATATATATATAATATTAATATATATTATTAATAATATACGTATTATTATACGCTATATTAGAGTATTACTTACGCGACTAATTTTATTAAATCGTCTAATTTCGTAGTTAAATTTAAGTTAACGTTAATACTTATTATTATAGAATCTTATCGTTATAACGTCGATTATTAGAACTTTTCTTTTTTTATATATATTACTATTAAACTAGTAGAACTAGCGAAAAAGATTAAGATAATTATTAAATCGGCGGAATTTAGATAGATTCTAATTAGATTTACTAAATCGATAGAATTTAAGTAGATTCTAATTAGATTTACTAATCCGATAGATTTTATAATTTCCGCGATAAACGCGCGATCAGCAATTTCAAATTTTGCAGAAACTTTTTAGATTTATAGATGTTACTATAGTAAATTCATAAGTTAAATATAAGATAATAAGATTCTATAGAGAAATCTACTAGTAAGTATTATCTATTAAGACGCTATAATAGCGCTAACTTCTATCTCTTCGTTTCTATCTTTCTACTATATTTATAATAAATACTAATAAATAGAAAAGAAAGTAATATTCTTAGTGCTTAAGTAAGATAAAAGTAGTAGCAGAAGAAAGTAAAGAAGTTTCTTCGAAAAAAAAGTTAACTTATTCTTTAGATAAAGAGTTAAGAAAGCCCTTTCTTTGAAAAGAAAGTTAAGAAAGCTTATTCTTTAAGTAAAGAAGTTTAAATAAAGTAAGACCTTTCTTTAAGTAAATATAAACTTTCTTTTTTAATATCGTAAACGAAATTATATTATAATAAAAGAAAGTCTTTTCTTAGACTTCTATCCTAATACGTTATTAATTTAATCTCTTAAATTATAATTTAATTCTTATTTTATACTCTTTAACTAATTTTATAGTATCCTTAAGATTATCTAGATTATATTATACGTTATATTTATTCCCGCAGTTCTTTCACTTAATTAAATATTAAACTTTATCTCTAAATTTCTACTTTTCTAGTAGAATCTCGATTTCGTAAATATTCGTAATAATATCGTTTTTTTTAACTTTAAAAGTAATAGAAGTATAAGCGTATATATAAGAATTCTCGTTTCTAGTTAATTTTAATTACGTTATTAAAATAATTAGATAGATTTTTATTAATAGAGAGAGCTTAAGATAATATATAAGTTTTTCGATTTTATTAAGAATCTTAAAGGGGCTAACTCTCTAATTATAAAGTTTATAATTATTTAAATTAGAGAATTTATATCTATAATATAAATATAAAAAAACTATATTACTCTTAAATATATTAAGAGCTTTATATATATTATTATAGTATATTTTAATTATAATATTAGTAAACGCTATATAATTCTCTATTTACTCTTATTTTATTTATTATAAATAATTAAAATCTTCTTATAATAATTCGATTAATATTTTAAGGATATTACGAACGTTGAATCTATAAAGAATCTTATTCGATAATATATCTATAAACTAATTTTTAAAGTTATTTAGATTATTTATAAGATATGAAAGTATAAGTATCTAGTTAATCTCGGAATTGGTTATAATAAAGTAACGAAGCGCGATTTTTATAATTTAATTTATACGCTTAAATTATTTATTAGTTTAAGAGTAATAGACTATAAAAGTAAGAATTTTCACTTCGAGTTTTTTAAAGATAATTTATTAGAATTCTAATATAAATTTAAAATCTCTATCGCTGATCGTGGCTAGTGAAATACTCTATTTATATTAAATTAAGATAGTAAGTAGAAGATCGGTTTACTCGATAGTAGTATAAATTATTTTCTCTAATATAATTAAAGTACGCTTAAAAAATTTATTTATAACGATAAATAGATAATTATATTCGTTAGCGGTTATTAAAAACGCGATTACGAAGTCTATAATAATAATATAAAATAAGATTCTTAGCTTATTAATAGAAATTATATTTTTATAAGATTTATAGCGCTTAATCTAATTAAGCTCGTATTCTAAATAGTAATCTATATAAGTCTATAAGTATTTTATTAGATATCTTATATAGATAGAATTAACGATTTAATTATAAGTTCTATAAAATTTACTATAGTGCTGGCGATCGTATACTAACTCGAAGATTTTCTTTTCTAGTATATTTAATATATATAGTCTTTTATATCTATTATTAAAGTTTATATAATAGATAAGTAAAGGCCTATGAATTAAATTTATAAAGTTGAATTTTTCTAAGTTAAATCGAATTTTAGCCCTAGCCCTAAGTTAAATCGAACTCTAATCGCTTACTATACGTTTTTAATCTACTTTTACTACTATAAAATTAATTTAATCTATATAATATATAGATATATATATACGAAGAGAGGCGTATTAAGATTTAATTAGAAAGGTATATTAAGTATAAAGAATTAATCCGTAATAATTACTTATAAAAAATAGAGAAAGACTATATTCTTATAATAAGAAGTATTAAAATATCGAAAAGAAATAAAGATAATATATTAATTAGTGGTATAAATTTCATAATATCTTCTATCGTAGTAAAATTTTTCGAATAATAAAATAGCTATAGATATCGAACGATTTTAATTCGTTTAAATATATATCGTTCGATAGATAACCCTTATCTATAGAGGTTTAATTGACTGTAATCGACGTAATAGATCCTTCTCTTATATACTTATTATAGTGATATATCATAATGTAATATTATCTAGATATATAGAGATAGCAAGCCAAATTATAACATCGTTCTCCGCCTGCTAAGTAGTGATTTCACATGGAATCGTGGAGAGCATATGACGTGGGATTGTAGAGAGCTGAGCCGTGTTTACTGGCCGGAAAGGTATGGTATGATATGGGATATTGACCTGCCATACCATACTCTGATATGGTATGGGATATTGATATTTGCATGATCCCATACCTGGTATAGTATGGGATCTTGGCGGGATATACCACGGTATGATATATCTGTGGTATCATACCATGGAATGGTATATGTATGGGATATCCCGTTGGGATTTCTATATTTAGAAGTATAAGTAGCTATTCTAGTCATCATTCTGGTCAACGGCTAATCGTATCTACCCCCATTCGATATACTACCATGGCTGGCACTACCATGGCTGGCACTACCATGACTACCACTATCATGACTACCACTACCATGACTACCACTACCATGACTACCACTACCATGACTACCATATGATAGTAGGCTATTTGAATAATAAATAGTGATAGCCATGGTAGTGGTAGCTGTTAAAATATCAGGTATGTGATATATAGAACGGACGGATTGATTCTCCAAAACCTCTCCGAGGCCAGGTCCTAAATACAGTACAAAATCAGGTGGCTGAAGAACACGGTGGCTGGGATGCGCGGGGGCCACATTTCGACAGTAGCTATGGTAGTGATAGTCATGATAGTGAGTGATAGTCATGGTAGTGGCAGCCATGATAGTAGCAGCCATGGTAGTGGTAGACATGGTAGTGCCAGCCATGGTAGTGCCAGCCATGGTAGTGCCAGCCATGGTAGTGCCAGCCATGGTAGTGGTAGCCATGGTAGTGGTAGCCATGGTAGTGGTAGCCATGGTAGTGGTAGCCATGGTAGTATATCGAATGGGGGTAGATACGATTAGCCGTTGACCAGAATGATGATTAGAATAGCTACTTTATACTTCTAAATATAGAAATCCCAACGGGATATCCCATACATATACCATTCCATGGTATGATACCACAGATATACCATACCGTGGTATATCCCGCCAAGATCCCGAACCCATACCAGAAAAATGGAATGGTATCCGACCCTACCCATACCATACCCGGGTACGGTATGGTATCACTTGGTATGGAATATCCCATGGGATATACCATACCTTTCCGGCCAGTAGCCGTGTTCTTGCTGATGATAGTCTTATTGCCGCTTGGTTTCTCCGTAATGTTCTTTATAGTGTTCTCCGTAATATTCTTCGCATTTGCCTATTATAGTTTCTCCTCTTACTCCTTAATATAGTAAGAATAATAGGCTAAGTTACAGTAATGTTCTCCGCTTACTAAGTAATAATTTAATGTAAAACCGTAAAGAGTATATAACGTAGGATCTTGAAGAGCTAAGCCGTATTCTTGATGATAATAATCTTATTATCGCTTAATTTCTCCGTAATATTCTCTATAGTATTCTCCATAATATTCTCCGCATTTATCTATTATAGTTTCTTCTTTTATTTCTTAATATAGTAAGAATAATAGACTAAGTTATAGTAATATTCTTCGCTTACTAAGTAATAATTTAATATAGAATCGTAAAGAGTATATAACGTGGGATCTTAAAGAGCTAAGTCGTATTCTTAATAATAATAGTCTTATTATCGCTTAATTTCTCCGTAGTATTCTTCATAGTATTCTCCGCAGTATTCTCCGCATTTATCTATTATAGTTTCTTCTCTTACTTCTTCTCTTATAGAGTATTAGACTAAGTGACTAACTAAGTAGATAACTAAGTAACTAGCTAACGATCTAATTAAGTAAATTACTAAGCTAATAGAGTAGATAGTATTAATTAAGCGACTGATCGAGTAGTATATAGAGGAGAACGATAGCTATAAATTCGTTTAAACTCTTTTTAAAGACTTTCTAACGCGTTTATAAGTAGTAATAGATAGCTGTTAAGCTCGCTTACGGTCTCGATTATTAGTAATAGCGAATTTATCGAGAGATAGTCTAAGGGCGTTAGTAGAGGCTCTAAGAGATAGATAAAAGATATATACTTAAAGCGTTTAATAACGTTTCCGCGAGGGATATCGAGAATAATTATATTTATATTAATAAATTAGTAATAGTAAAAGAAGAATAATTATATAAATAGATGAAAGGATTATTATTTAATTCTAAACGCGTCTAATATAACTATTATATTTAAATATTTATTTAATCTATTAATAGTAGATTAAACTTTATAATTTTTATAGCGTTAGAAAGCGTAAAGCGAGCTCTACAATTTAAGGAATTATAAAGTAACTATATATATCGCAAGCTAAGTACTTTAAAGTATAAGACTTCTATATATAAATTTTTAATAAGGAGATATAGAAGAGTTATCGAGCTAACTTAGTCGATCTAGTTAAAGAGCGTAGCGAACTCGAATTAATAATTAGCTATATATATAAATTAAAGATTTTCTAGTTTAGTTCTATCTTATTCTTTTATATATACTAATTAACTCGTTTTATAGTTTAAAATAAAGGTCGAGTTAACGATTATTTAGATCGTTAGATTTTAAAGTATACTTTAACGAAGTAGTAGATTCTTAAATTTATTATAAAGTCTTATCTAATTTTATAGTAAGACTATATATCGATAATAAGATTTCTTTAAATTAATTTAAAGTAGTAGTAGCTTTCTTAACTATTTTATAGATTACTCTAAAAATCTTACTCTACTACTTATTCTTAAAGTATTCTTTAAAAAACTATATCTTAAAGTTAGCTAATATTTTTATTAAGATAATATAACAGCTAATTAATAGTTCTTAAAAAACTAAATATAAGAAAGATACGATAATTTTTATTTTTATTACTTATTTATATAAGGCTTCTAACACTTCGAGATTATTCTTTATTATGAAAGTAAACTCTTATAGACGTAATAGAGTATTAGATATAATATTCGTATTATTAATTTTATAACGGATAGAAAAATTAAATATTAAAAGATATTAGAATATACGTATTAGACGTAGATTTAGTTTATTAATACTTAAAGTAATAAGATTAATTTAATATAAGAACGATATTATAGCTAAGTAATCTATAAAAACTACTATCAATATTTTTCTAGTAAATTTAATTATATAACGTACTTTCTTAATTATCTATATTATATTAATAACTTTTAATTTTATAGACTAGTAGTTCTACTTAGTCTAATTTAGTATCTTATTAAGAAATATAATTAGCTATATATTCGTCTATAGAAAGAATTCTTAATTCTTTAAATTCTTAATTATATAATAGATTATAATAGCGAAACTCTATTTTTTAAAAGTATCTAAATCGATATAAAGTCGATGATTAGAATCGAAGTGAATTAGGAAAGTTAGATTAAAAAAGGCTTTTTAAAGATTCTAGAAAGCTTTAATTTTAGCTTTTATAGATTTATAATAGAAAGAGCTAGAATACTATTATCGAGTATAATCTTTAACTTTCTTAGAAATAACTTTTATAAACTTTATCTTATATTATTATAATAAATTAGGATATTATAGAGATCTATATCGAAAGTTCTATACTCGTACTAGTATAGCTCTAACTCTACTTTTAAAAAGCGACTCTATAGAGAAAAAGTCTAGAAATATCTTCTTATAGCGTATAAATAGAACTTTAAATATTTCTTTTAACTTGATAGAGGTATTAAGCCTCGAAATCTAACTAGAGCTAGATACGATTACGAAGAACTCTAGATGTATTATCTAGGTAGTCCTTTAGATAAGACGTTATTCGAAGTCTAAGCGTAAGAGTCTTAGCGAGTATAGAACTTTCGATATAAACCTCTATAGATATAGCGTAATATAAATAATTATAATTATTCTATAAGTTTAAGAAATATTTCGAGTTTTTATAGCGATTTCGAAAAGCGTAGCGAGATAATAATTACTAGCTTTTTCTTAGAGGTAGAAAGTTTTAAAAAATTGACTCGCTATTTTAGTAGGGTTATCGAAAAATAGTCTAGAAATAATTTCTTAGAATTAAGACTAATATGACGCTATTAAAAGAGAGTAAATATTTATTATAAATGCTTAAGATATTATAATAGTATTTTTAAGAATATAATTATATTATCTATATATACTCTAGCAAAGTCTCGAAGTAAACGAAGAATCTTATTTATCTATCGTTATATATAAGAGAATAATTCTTTATATCTTATAAGAGTAATATTATACTATTCTTACTCTCGATAAGATACTATTATAAGCTTATGTCTGTCTTTATAGCGTATAAGAAATTGATGAAAGTAGTTATTACCATTCATTATAGAAATATATAAGAATCCTACTATAGCGAAAGTTATATTCAACTATAAGAGTAACGAATAAGAATTAGATTTCGTAACTTTATTAAGACCTCTAATATCGATAATAATATAGCTCTTTCTATTACTATTAAGTATTTATCTTTATATTATAAAGATAGAGTAGTTATAAAATATAAACTAATTAAACTACTTTATCTTATCTTAATTATATATCTTATTAAAAGTTTTATTAATAATATTCTTATCTTTCTGGCTAATAGAATATACTCGCGAAGATTTAGCTATAGTATCCGACTTTAGAGAAATGAGTATTTATTCTTCTTTCGAAATATTTACAATAATATCTTAATTCTACTAGATCTTCGAGAATTTCTCTACTATAAAAGTAATTTATAAAATAATTTTTAAACTATTATAAACGATAATATCGTTAGATATTATATATTTAAAATTTAATCGATCTGAGTATAAATAGATTTTGCTATAATAGTAGAATCTATAGATATTAGAGTAGAGGGAAGTATAGATTTTTAAATTAGCTTAATAAATATAGCGATAACTAATATAATTCTCTTAGTAAAATTTCTCTTCTATAACTTTATATTCTCGATAGCGAGATATATATTAGTAGGTGTTATTAGAAAGATACTATCTTATTTATATTTATAGAGTACTCTTAATCTTACTTTTTATAGTAAACGAATAGATATTATTATAGTATTATATATTAATACTATTAAGATTATATAATTAATAATATAAGCGAAAACTTCGTTTATAAATTTAAAGTCTTAAGTATAATTCGACTTAAATAAGAAATCTCTATCTTCGGAAATAGCATCGTTATACGTAATAGATACTTTTAAGATTATATTCGATACTATAATAATCGCAGTTATAATATAAATAATACGCTTAAAATAAAACTAAGTTCTTATTATTATATTAATTAGTATTTTTAATTTTTAATACTATTCTAGTCTAACGCTTTAAGCGTTTAAATCTATAATTATTTTTTATAATATTATAATATTCGTATTAATAAGAATATTAGCTTTAAGATTATTTATAATATATATCTTTATTATAAGATAGACTATTTTTATTTTCTAGGATTTATCGATAATATTATTAATATAGATTATAACGCTAATATACTTAACTATATTAATAATCTTATTATTTATTTCTTAAATTAATATAAAAAATGCTATTTTTTTTAATCTTAAGATTAAGAATATACTTTTATAAGTAAATACGATTTCTTAGTATTACTTCGCAGCCGAAGTTAGATAAAATTTCGCTTTTCTTAGCTCTAGAATTTAAAATATATCTAATCTTTATAATAGTATATTTTTAATTTCTAAAGTTATACTTAGATCTAGCATTATAATTTAATTTAATAATAAATTTAATAATTATTTTTACGTAGATATTATTAATTATAAATACTTCGAACTTATTAAGATTTACTTTAGATTCTTTAAATTTAGAAATATTTTTAATAGTATTCTAATAGTCTAATCGTAAATACTTAAAAAGTTTATTTCTTAAAGAAAAGTATACTTTGTATTTACGATATATATAATTAACTTTCTTATTTACGAAATATATATCTTATATATTATTATAGTTATTATTATTATAAGATTTATACTTAAAGAATAAAGCTTCTTAAGAAGCTTTATCTATGGAGGTTAGTATTAAAAGTTCTAGATAGCGCTAAAATACTCAATACTCTTAGTATTCTTAACACTTTCTATATAATTACATTTATTTAATAATAATACTTTATATAATTACGTATATACTTATTAGCTCGCTTAACGAAGTCGTATAATTATATATTATCTTCTCTATAATCTTTTCTATACTTATTATTATCTTTAAGACGTATTATCTTTATAATATATCTCGATATTTACTCTATTTACTTCTAAATTCTCTTTTAAATAAGCTTATAATTTTAATAATATAGTTATTATCTTTCGACTTTCTTATAAGTTCTTAATATATCTTTTTAAGTAATATAAGTTATGATATTTTATTTATAATTAATAAGACTTAATAAGTACTTAAATTTAAGTCTTATTATTAATTTATTATAATTAATACTTTAAATATTAGATATATTAATAAAAATAATTAAAATAGAGAATAATAAGAAGATTTCTATTTATTATACTATATAAATAAGACTTATATATTAGAAGTCTTTATACTCTTTCTCTATTTCTCTATACTATAATTAATACTTTAATATTATCGCTATTATATATTCTATTAATATCGCTATTATATATATACTTCGCATATATATACTTTATATATATACACTATATCGCTATTATATAGAATATTAATACTCATTAAAATAAAGAATAATAATACTATTTATGAAATTTAAAAGTATATCAAGTACTTAATTCTATCTGAACTCTTATCTTAATATATCTAGAACTTTTAATATCGATCTTCGTAGAAATTATTCTTTTATAATATAACGAGTAAAGGTCTATGAATTAAATTCATATCCATTTTTTTTAATTAGGGCTGTCGAGTAAATTTAATAAGCGAACTTTTAATAGACGATATTTAAATTCGCTGCCTTTAAATATCTTTAAGATAAAATTTAGAATTTTTTTTAAAATTTAAAAGCCCATATTTTATTCTATAATTTTAAAAAAAATCTTAAAGTTTTAATAGAAAATTAAAAAGTTATTTTAAAATCAAATTATGTGTACCTAATTAGGGCTGTTCGGCTGTCAAGCGAATTTTGGTGAGCGAACTTTGGTGAGCGATATTTGAAATCCTTGCGCTTTAATAATTATAAGACTAAATTTAGAAATTCTTTTTTTATCTGAAAGCCCATATTTCGTTCTATAATTTAAAAAAAAATCTTAAAAATTTAATAGAAAATAAAAAAGTTATTCTATATGTTAATAACGTATATCTATTTTTTTAATAGTTACGAACGCTAATTTATTTACTCGCGATAAGTTAGCCGATCTAGTTAAAAAGCGTAGAGAACTCGAATTTATAATTAGCTATATATATAAATTCAAGACTTTCTAGTTTAGTTCTATCTTATTCTTTTATATATACTAATATTAATAGAATTCTATAGATTTCTTATACTTATTATTAAAGTTCTTATTTATAATATTTTTAAATATTTAATAAGCTATTTATTACTAAGATCGAAAGCGATTTTCTAGATTATATTAAGGTCTAGTAGAGTATAATAATCTATTTATATTATTAAAAGCGAGCTAAAAAGAATAAGGCTATTGCTATTCTTAAGATTAAAAATCTAATTTATTTATAAACTCGATAATTTAAAAGCGTTATAAAAAAACTTTTAGCTAATTTTTATTTAAACGCTAATCTAATTATATTAATCTATTTAAATAATTTAAATAGTAGATTACTATAGCTAGTAAGCTTAAGAATTCTAATAAAAAGAATATTGAGGCTATAGCTTAAATTGATATAAAGATCGATACTCTATTTAATAACTAGATTAAAGATTTAATTAAATAAAGCTTAACTAATCTCTACGATTAAATAAATTATTATATTAACTATATTACTCTATAAATCTACTTTTATAAAAATAAGATTATCGATTTATTTACTAATCGAAAAGATATAATATATCTTATAGAATATTTTATATTAAGTAATATTATATCGTACTCGAGTATAATATAAATAGAGTTAAATATTATTTCATTTTTCTAGTATAAGTTCGAGATCTTAATGAAATATATTACGATATAATATATCTATAATATCATATTATGAAATAATATATATATGAAATATTTCGTTAAGATTTCTATATTTAGAAGTATAAAGTAGCTATTCTAATTATTATTCTAATTAACGACTATTCTTATTCGATAAATCTAATATAATAGCTAATACTACTATGACTGGTACTACTATAACTAATACTATTATAACTAATACTATTATAACTAATACTATTATAACTAATACTATTATAGCTATTATATAATAGTAGACTATTTAAATAATAAATAGTAATAGTTATAATAGTAATAGCTATTAAAATATTAGATATATAATAAGAACGAACGAATAAATCTCTTCGAGACTAGGTTCTAAATATAGTATAAAATTAGATAACTAAAGAATACGATAACTAAAATACGCGAGGGCTATATTTCGATAGTAGTTATAATAGTAATAGTTATAATAGTAAGTAATAGTTATAATAATAATAGTTATAATAGTATTAGCTATAATAATATTAGTTATTATATTAGATTTATCGAATAAGAATAGTCGTTAATTAGAATAATAATTAGAATAGCTACTTTATACTTCTAAATATAGAAATTTTAATAAGATATTTTATATATATACTATTTTATAATATAATATTACAGATATATTATATCGTAATATATTTCGTTAAGATCTTATATTATACTAGATATGAAATCATATAAATCTTAATAACTTATACTATATTATATCTTTTCGATTAGTAGATTTATTTAAAAAAAGATTTAGAAGCTATACTTTTTAAATTTAGATTTCTTTTATATCTACTAATATAAGCTTATTATTTATACTTATAATTATTAAGAATTATAAGAAATAAATTTACGATTATAATATTTACGCTACGTAATAAGATAAAATAAAACGAGATTTTAGATACTTAATATTATCTCGCTTCGAGTCGAGATTTTAACGAAGTAGAGTAAGGTTGAGATAACGAGGGTATCTCGCTATCTTATTAAGCTTATTAATTAAATTAACTCGAGATTATTATCTTTATAATATTCTTATAACGTCTTTATAATATTTCTTTAATATCTTATAAATATAATCTTATATATATTCTAAGTATCTTTCTAAGTATTTATATCTTATACTCTAATTTAGATTACGATATTATATTCTATATTCTATTTTACTTTATTTCTTTTATATAATATTAAAATTTAAAAAGATCGTTTAGAGATATTTAGAATCTATCGAATTAATAGAGTATATCTCGAAACTCTAGCTTCGAGTTAAGGCGGAGTTAGAGTTTCGAGCTTTCTCGAAATCTCGATTCGAAACCCTACCTCGACCCTAATTCCCTTCGAAACCCTATCGAGATTTCTTACCCCGTTACGTAGCGTAATAGTATTCTTAAATTTCTTAATATTATATTAAAATTCGAGATCGATATTATTATAAATAATATTAAGTTAATTCTTAATGAGTATTATATCTACGTTTTTAGCTAATCTTAGAATCTTTTAAATATATTTATATAATTTATAATAAGAAATTACGTTATATATAATAAAACGCTCGCGAAGTATAGCGTTAATCGCTATTATAGTAGATTTCTTAAATCTAATAATTAGTAAGATAGTCTATTTCTTAACGCTATTATTAAACTTAATAATACGTTTCTCGATAGCAGAAATTTCTACTATTTACTATTCTAACGTCGTTCTATATAAACTTATCTATAAGTTTTTTTTTATTAGATAAATATTCTTAATAATAATAAGATTCTTAACTCGTTTTATAAATAGATATATATCTCGAAGAAACGTTTTCTTACTAATATACTCGATTAATAATTTAATACTAATAGATTTATTATCGTAGCTAGAATTAAAAAAATTAAGATTATTAAGATTTTAATATATATAATTAAGAACATTCTCTATTATAATAGCTTCGAAAAATTCTATTTTATTAAATAATTCTTATGAGTTTAGTTAACTAGAAATACCACGTAGTAATCCTTATAACGCTATCTATTATAATTATGAGAAACTAGTATTCTATTATAATTAATTTTCTATTATAGCTAGATTAATTAAATTTTTATAAATTATCTTCTCTATTAAGATTACTTTAATAGTTTAATTAATATCTTTAATTAAATTTAAGATAGTATTAAATAAATTTAAAGAAGTATTTACTAATAAGATATAAGATATAGAACCTATAAAAGGTGGATTACGATTTCTAAAGTATTGAATAAATTTAAACTTATTTCGAAAGTCGTATATTCGATTATTAAAGACTTTAACTACTTTTTAAAAAGTAGATTAATCTATAAATTAGCTATATAAAAAAGTAGAAGATTTAATTAATAACGTTCTTAAGTATCTTAATAATTCTAATATCTATTTCGACTAATAATTATAATTCTGGATAATATAGTTGATAAAGTATTTAATAGACTCGGAAATCTCGTAATAATAAGCTTGATTTATTATTATAAGAAATTTATAGATTTAATAGTTAATATTAATAAGATTTTTTACTAATAATAAAGCTAGCTTAATAAGAGTATAGTAATAAAAGAATAATTCTTACTTTAAGAAAATAATAAATAGTTTCTACTCGTAAAAGAAGCTTATTTTAGAACTAGTAGATAAGTTTTAAAGAATTAAGATTTTCGAGATTCTTATAACGTAGTAAGAATAATTCTAAAGAAGAGAGATTTTTAAGACTCTTATACTAAAGAAGTAAGAATCTCGTATTAAAGAATTAAGATTCTTAAGATTCTTATAATATAGAAAGAAATATAGTGGAAGCGAATTAAGAGAATCTAATTAAATCTTTGATATAGTAAGGACTATTGATATATTAGAAGTATAATACGTAGCAAGCGATTATATAATACTTGCTATATAGTAATCTAATATTACTATTATTATTATAATAGTAGAAAATCAATTACTATTACTATAGTAAATTTATAAATTAGATATAAGATAATAAGATTCTATAGAGAAATTTATTAATAAGTATTATCTACTAAGGCGCTATAATAGCGCTATCTTCTATCTCTTCGTTTCTATCTTTCTATTATATTTATAATAAGATAGTTATAATAATAGTAATTATAGTAATAATAGCTATTATATTAAATTTATCGAATAAATATAGTCGTTAACTAGAATAATAACTAGAATAATTACTTATACTTCTAAATATAGAAATTTTAATCGAAATATCTTATATATATATTATTTTACTATATAATATTATTAGTATATATAAAAGAATAAGATAGAGCTAAATTAGAAAATCTTAAATTTATATATATAGTCAATTATTAATTTAAGATTATTACGTCTTTTAGCTAGATTAGCTAAATTACCGCGAGTAAATAAATTAGCGTTCGTAATTATTAAAATCTCTCTCTTTTATATCTCTCTTATTAAAAAAATAGATATACGTTATTTATATATAGTAATAACTTTTTTATTTTCTATCTAACTTCTAAAGTTTTTTACCTTAAATTTTAAAACGCTATTTATGCTTTTTAAATTTTTAAGAATTTTAAAATTTAGTCTTATAATTATTAAAGCGTAAGGAATTTAAATATCGCTTATTAAAGTTCGCTTATTAAAGTTCGCTTATCTACTTACTCGATAGCTCTAATTAAAAAAAAAATTATAAATTTAATTTATAGACCTTTACTCGTAGATATATTATATCGTAGTATATATCGCTAAGATCTTAAATGTATATTAGAAAAATAATATAATATTCGACTTTACTTATACTATATTCGAGTATAATATAATATTACTTAATATAAAATATTCTATAGAATATACTATATCTTTTCGACTAGTAAATATTATCTATTTTTCTTCTAGAGTAATAGCGATTTATTTATTTATTATATTAAATATATAGCTAAAAAGAATATATATTATTAAGAAGTTAATGACTATAGCTAAAGAAACTTATTACTTAAAAATTATTTAAAAAAAAATCTTTTATTTATATAAAGACTAATCTAGCTAGATTAAAAAAAATTCTAAAAAAAAATTCTTTAATATATTAAAAGAAATAAACTCTAGAGTAACTATTTTTTATATTCTTTTTAATTAAATATTCGCTATAAACTTCTTAATCTTAAATCTAGATTATATCTAAAATTAAATTATTATAGATAAACTATATATATATTATTATTCTAAAAGAACTTAAGATTTTTAATTACTAGCCGAAAAGGTATAGAATTTTTTAAACTTAGAATTTTTAAACTTTTATCTCTTTTTTTTAAAAATTTATATCTTTATAATCTATTTATAGAATTTTATAATTCTTAAAGTTCTATAACGAGGCTAGTTAGTTTTACACGAGACGATTTTAAAATACGATAATTTATATATAAAATATCGAGTAAAATTAGAAATATTCTATATCTTTTAAAATGCTATCTCGAAAATTATCTAAATTTTATATTAAATTTTATATCTTTTCGACTATTAATTTTAATAATAATATTTTAAATATTAAAGAGACTAGATTATTTATATAATATAAGAAAAGATATTCTAACTCTAATAGAATATATACTATTAAATTTAAATTAAATTTTATTAATATATAATTTATAGATATTATCGAAGAAGAGTTAATTATAATCTTTATCTTTATCGCTAATTTATAGAATTTTATAAAAAATACTATTAAAACTTCTAATACTTAATATAATAAATTAAAGACTTTAATAGAAAACTTTTAAACTATTAACTATAATATTAAGATCTTTTAATAATAAAATAAAATTTTAATTAGAATATCGCTTAAACTAAGTTAAAGATTTTAGTAATTATTATTAGTATATATAATAGAATAAGATAGAGCTAAGCTTAAAAATCTTGAATTTATATATATAGTTAATTATTAATTTAGAGTTATTACGCTCTTTAATTAAATCGACTAAATTAACTCGATAGCCCTCTTATATCTTCTTATTAAAAATTTATATATAGAAGTTTTATACTTTAAGATACTTAGTTTATAATAGATATAGTTACTTTATAATTTCTTAAATTATAAAGCTCGCTTTACGCTTTCTAACGCTATAAAAATAATAAAGTTTAATCTATTATTAATAGATTAAATAAATATTTAAATATAATAGTTATATTAAACGCGTCCGGAATTAAATAATAATTCTTTTATCTATTTATTTATATAATTATTATTCTTTTATTCTTTTATTAATTTTATCAATTTTACTAATATAAATATAATCGTTCTCGATATTTCTCGCGGAAACGTTATTAAACGCTTTAGATATATATACCCCTTTTATTTATCTCTTAAAGTCTCTATTAACCCGAATTTATTACTACTAGTAATCGAGACCGTAAGCGAGTTTAATAACTACTTATTACTGCTTATAAACGCATTAAAAGATTCTTTAAAAGAGTTTAAACGGATATATCCTCTTCTATATACTCCTCTTAAGCCAGCGATAATACCTTTTAACCCAGCGATACTACCTCTTAAGACGCGTTTTTCTCTACTTAGTCTAATACTCTATAAGAGAAGAAGTAAGAGAAGAAACTATAATAGGTAAATACGAAGAATACTACGAAGAAATCAAGCGGTAATAAGATTACTATCATTAAGAATATAGCTTAGCTCTTTAAGATCTTATATTATATTAATTATTTACTTAGTTAACTACTTAACTAGCTACTTAATTTAATACTCTATAAGAGAAGAAGTAAGAGAAGAAACTATAATAGATAAATGCGAAGAATATTACGAAGAAATTAAGTAATAATAAAGTCTCTAGCACTAAGAATACGGCTTAGCTCTCTAAAATTTCATATTATATACTCTTTACGATTCTATATTAAATTATTATTTAATAAGCGAAGAATACTACTATAACTTAATCTATTATTCTTACTATATTAAGAAGTAAGAGAAGAAACTATAATAAATAAATACGAAGAATATTGCGAAGAATACTATAAAGAATACTACGAAGAAATTAAGCGATAATAAAGCTACTATCGTTAAGAATACGGCTTAGCTCTTTAAGATTCCACGTTATATACTCTCTACGATTCTATATTAAATTATTACTTAATAAGCGAAGAATATTATTATAACTTAGTCTATTATTCTTACTATATTAATATAATATATTATTATAATAATATTATAAGAGAAGAATCTATTATTATAGTTAATTAGATCTCTATAGAAGAAATATCGAATAATATATATTTAGACGAATTGAAACCGTTCGATATCTATAGCTATTTTATTATTCGAAAGATTTTACTACGGTAGAAGATATTATGAAATTTATACCACTAATTAATACGTTATCTCTATTTCTTTTCGATATTTCGATACTTCTTATCATAAGAATATAGCCTTTCTCTATTTTTTATAGATAATTATTATAAATCAATTCTTTACACTTGATATATCTTCCTAATTAGACCTTAGCGCGCCTCTCTCCGTATATATATATCTATATATTATATAGATTAAATTAATTTTATAGTAATAAAAGTAGGTTAAAAACGTATAGTAAGCGATTAGAGTTCGATTTAACTTAGAGCTAGGGTTAAAATTCGATTTAACTTAGAAAATCCCAACTCTATAAATTTAATTCATAAGCCTTTACTTATTTAATTAAATAATATAATAATTAATTATCTTATAAGCGAAAAATTAATAAGAGACTTCGAGATTTATAAAATAGATATTATATGAATATTACGAAACTTATTAAAAAAAATAAGAAATTTAAATAAGACTTAAAATATAAGAAGTAATAGCTAAAGAAGTAATAATCTTATATATTAATTAATTTAAATTACCTCGATAAAAAAGATATAGAGATTATATCTCGTTAGTCGAATAATTCTCTTAATAGTATCTATTAAAATAACGTACGCTATATCTCTATTACAAATCGCGTAAAGAATATAAAATTAAATAAACGATATCTCGATATTTTAAATTTTTATAATATTAATAATTAAGATAAGTAGAATAGCTAGCGTTAATATCTTAAAGCGAAGTTTAAATAAGATATTATAATCTTTCTTATTAAGCTTAAAAAAATTAATTATATAAAAAAATATTATAAGTCTACTATATATAATATTATTAAAATAAAAGTAAATAAAAATATCTTAAATCTATATTAAATTATTTAAGAAATAATTAATAAATTAAATAATATATTCGAAATATATAATAAGATTACTATATCGAATACTAAGATATTTAATCTTAAATTTAATATAAGAGTAATAGATAAAAAGAAATAGTATAAGAATTTTTATATATAACTCTCTATAGCTATCGCTTTCTTAGAATTTACTAATATTTATAAAATATCTAATTTGAAATTATTAATCTCTCTATATTTAAAATATAGAATTTTAAAATAATCTTTTAATACTTTTTAAGTATTAGTTATTTTTCTATAAGCACTAAATATAGATCTTCGAGTTATTAATAATACGTTAAATCTAAGAAGTAAAGAAAAGATTAATAAAATTCTATTCTCTCGAATAATTAATATAATAGTTTCTTTATTAAAAGAAGTAATAATATTACTATTAAAAATATCTTATATTATTAATAAATTTTAGAACTTAAAAAGAAGATAGATATTTTAAGTATTTAATAACTAAATACTATTCTAGCGATAATATTATTCTATAGAGAAATATAGATTTATTAATAAAAGAATAGATTAATATAATTTTAAAAGTTATTAATATAAAGGAAAATATTCTTATTAAACTATTATAAGAATTAAAAAATTAAGTATTCTTAGTTAAGTCGTTACTAGAGATTTAAAAGCTTTATATATAAATATTAAAGAGTTAGAAATAAAAAAAATACTCGCTTTCGTCTTTCTACTCGCTTATATTATTGTTATTAAAGTCTTTTTATAGAATAAATATTAATTAAACTTTAATGAAAAGAAAATTATATTAATAGAATAGATTAAAATTAATTATCTTTTAAATATTAAAGTTTTAATACTAAGTATTATAAATATATCTTTTATTAAAGTAAATAAACGATTTAAATTAATATTAAGATAAATCTATAGATTATAATTATTTAATAATAAATCTATTTTTATTTTTAATATTATATATATAATCTTAATAAAACTTATTTTAGAAAATTATATAAAAAAACTTTAATACTTTATTATCTTATTAAAATAATTTAATATTATTTTAGAAATATTATAGCTAAAATAATATAACTCTTATATATTCTTTAAATTTAAAATTATTATATTTAATTTAAATTATTATATATTTAATTATTTATTATATAATAAACTCGTTATTATTTAAAGTAATAATAAATTTTTAAAAAAGAATTTAAATTATATAATAAAGATTATATTTAAAAAAAAGAATATAATAGAGATCTTCGCTTATATCTTTATTAAGATAATTAAAAAATTAGAGAATTAAATTATTACTATATAATTTTAAAACTTCGAATAATTATTTAATTTTATTAAGAAAAAATCGAAGTTTATTATTAATACTATTATTATTATTATAAAAGATTATAAAAAAAATTATAAGTTAAAAAAGAAATCTTTAATTATAGAATAGCTTCGAGAATAAATTTCTATAATATATTATAAATAATTATATATTTAAAATTCTATTAAAACTAATAAACTTTTCTCTTATCGCTTTATTAGTTATAAATTTTTTTATTTAAAAAAGCTATTTTACTATTAAAAAGAGTTTATAAACTTTATAATAGTAAAGTATTAATTATAAAAAAGTATATTAATAAAATATTAGAGAAAGATTATATTAGATTAAATACTTTATTTTATATAATATTTATTCTAATAGTAAAGAAGCTTAATAGAAGATTTAGATTATATATTAATTATAAAGCTTATTAAGAAATAGTTCTTAATATTATAATATTAATGTGGTGTAAAGTTGATGCATTAATCTATGTGGTCTGTAGGGTAGATATGCGCGGTGCCAAGCCTACGCTAGTGGCCCTATGGGTATCCCTGAGGCATCTCATGACAATTGCCCACAAAAAACAGAGAAAGGCCATGTCCTCATGGCAAGAAGTATGCATGCATGATTTTTCGAATGCCGGAAAGAAATGGAGACACCAGGCCAATTAGTGGGTGTGAATCCCACAAGTTCTTCTGCCGTAGCGAAACCCTTCGAATAGTATTGGAGTAAAACATCAGACGGTTTCAATTCGTCTAAATATGTATCGTCCGATATCCCTCCTGTAGAGGCTTAATTGCCATGGTTATAGTGACTTGGCTGTGACCGTCGCAGTAGATCCTCCTCTTGTGTGCTCATTGCAGTGATGTACCATATCAATGCAGTGGGGATGATAGGCCAAATTGTAGTGGTGTTCTCCGCTTGCTGAGTGGCGATTTGACGTGGGATTGTGGAGAGCTGAGCTATGTTCTTGACGATGGGGGCCTTGCTGCCGCTTGATTTCTCCGCAGGATTCTCCGCAGTGTTCTCCGTAGTGTTCTCCGCATTTGCCTGTTGTAGTGACTTCTTCTCTTGCTGAGTATCGGGCTGGGTGGCTGACTGAGTGGCTGATTGAGTGGATTGATGTGAGATCGTGGAGAGCAGGCCTGTTGTGTCACTGCTGCTGCTGACCGTCTCCGCAATTCTCTCTATACTGTATTGTTCCTCCTCTTGCAGAATATCAGACTGAGTGACTGAGTGAATGGCTGGCTGAGTGGCTGGCTGAATGGCTGGCTGAAATTGAGGGTGTTCGACACTTGGAAGGATTTGACTTGGTTGCTGGCGAAACTTATTACGTAGTTGATCCATTTTAGTTCTTATTTTGATTCTTATTTTAGTTCTAAATATAGGTATTTTAGTTCTTAGTATATTTTAAAATTAAGCTATTATACTCTAAAGCTAATCGTTCGAGAAGTTAAGAGTAAGTGAACTGGAAGTAGATATAGTGATGACCTATTAAAAGGTTTATTTACTTATATGCTTATTTACGTATAGTAACTCTATATAATAAACTAAGTATTAATAGATAAGCGATATAAGTATTAAGATAGATAGAGGCGTAGCGTAACTAACTAGTACTATAGATAAGCGAATAAATTTAATAGACTTCTATTAAGTAATCTTTAAATGTTATTATTATTTATTAAGAAATAGTTCTTAATATTATAATATTAATATAGTATAAAGTTAATATATTAATCTATATAATTTATATAGTAGATATATACGATACTAAGTCTACGCTAGTAACTCTATAAGTATTTCTAAGATATCTTATAATAAAGCTCTTAACGTATTAATTAAAGAGACTTTTATAAAATTATATATTATTAGAATAAGTATAAATACGATATTAATATAGATGAGATAGATTAAGAATAATAAGACTATCGAATTATATAAATGAAAACGAGATATAATATAATAGAAGATATCTTCGCTAAGATACTAGACTATAGAGCTATATAGTATATTAAGAATACGCTCGTAATATATATAATAAGAATATATAATAAATTCGATATTATAGCTACTTTTAATAAAATTAAAGTGAAAAAAGATTATAAAGAAAAAATCGTATTTTTTACTCGATATAATCGATTTAAAAATATAAAAATATCTTTTAAATTATATAATATCTCTATTACTTTTTAAATATTTATTAATAATATCTTATATAAATATTTAAATATATTTTATATTATTTATTTAGATAATATTCTTATTTATAATTATAATAAAATAAAATATATTTAATATATAAAAAAGATTTTAAAAAAACTTCGATAAATATATTAAAGATATATAAGTATTTCTAAAATTCGCTAACTTCTATCAAAGGTTTATTATAAGATATTTTAAAATCGCGACTATTCTAATAAAATTTACTCGTACTTAATAGAAGAAAGACTTTATTTATTTTTAAACTTGATAATATTCTAAATAACTTACTTTTAAAATACTTAAAAAGATATTTACTATTATCTCTATATTTACTTACTTTAATTTAAAAAAGAAAACTTAATTAAAAATAGATATATATAATTATATAATCGCTATTATTTTATTATAAAAGAACGAGTAAAGATTTATAAATTAAATTCATAACCATTTTTTTTTAAATTAGAGCTATCGAGTAAATTTTAATAAGCGATCTTTAATAAGCGATATCTGAATTTCTTATATTTAAGTATCTATAAGACTAAGTTTAGTAATTCGTTTTTTATTTAAAAGCTTATATTACGTTCTATAATTTAAATAAAAAATCTTAAAAATTTAATAGAAAATAAAAAAGTTATTCTAAAATTAAATAATATATATCTATTTTTTAATTAGAGCTATCGAGAGTAAACGATATTTAAGCTTCTTACTTTTTAATAATTATAAGATCGAGTTTTATAATTCTTTTAGAATTAAAAAGCGTAATCTAAACTCTATAATTTAAAAAAGAAATCTTAAAATTTTAATAGAAAATAAAAAAGTTATTTTATTTATAAATAACGTATATTTAATTTTTAATAGAAAGACGCGTAAGAATTATTAAGCTAACTTAGCTAGTTTAATTAAAGAGCGTAGCGAATCTAAATTTATAATTAACTATATATATAAATTTAAATTTTTTTAATTTAGCTTTATCTTATTCTTTTATATATATTAATAAAGATAAAATATTTTAATTTATAATATTATTCTTTAAAAAGATATCTTCTATAGAGTATAATTATAATATTTATAATAAGAAACTTATAATTATAATATAAGTTTTTAAAGAATAATACTTAAAGCTAGATCGATATTCTAGTTATTTAGAAATTATATTTTATAAAATATAATAAATTCTTATATAATCTTAATATTAACGTCTTTTATTTAAGATATTAATTAAAAAAAAATATCTTTATATTAATTAAAGATTTAATTAAGATTAATAAAAGATTAAATATTTATTAAGAAATATATATATATTAAGAATATAGCTAAAGAAGAATAATAGTAAGAATTAATTAAAAGTAATTTTTATTTATAATATATATAACTTAAATCTAATATTAATTAATAGAAGTAATTTTTTTAATTTATCTATAATCGAGAGATAAGTAAATAGTTAAAAAGAGTATATTTTATTTAACTACTTTAATTAAAATAATTTAAAAAAATATATATTATAAAAAGATAAATAGTTTAATAGTCTTAATTATAATTAGAAATATAAGTATTTTACTATTAATATACGAGTAAAGATTAATAAATTAAATTTATAGTTTTTTTTTTAATTAGAACTATCGAGTAAATTTAATAAGCGATCTTTAATAAGCGATATTTAATTATCTTATCTTTTAATAATTATAAGACTAAATTTAAAAATCCTTTTTTATATCTAAAAGCCTATATATTATTTTATAATTTAAAAAAAGATTAAAATTATAATAGAAAATAAAAAAGTTATATTAAAATTAAATAATATATATCTATTTTTTAATTAGAATTATTTCGCTATCGAGCGAACTCTAATAAGTAATATTTAAATTTCTTACGCTTTAATAACTATAAGACTAAATTTAAAAATTCTTTTTTTATCTAAAAGTCTATATTTTATTTTATAATTTAAAAAAAAATCTTAAAAATTTAATAGAAAATAAAAAAGTTATTCTATATATTAATAACGTATATCTAATTTCTAATAAGAAAAGGCGAGAGAGCGAGATTTTAATAATTATAAACGCTAATTTATTTACTCGTAATAACTTAGCCGACCTAGTTAAAAAGCGTAGAGAACTCGAATTTATAATTAACTATACATATAAATTTAAGATTTTCTAATTTAATTCTATCTTATTCTTTTATTAATATATAAGTAAAGTATTAGAACTAGTATAGATAAGATATTAATATAGATATATTAAATAAGATAATTAAATATCGAATAATTATATAAATAAAAGATATTAGATAGTCATAGATATTTCTACTAAGATACGCTAGACTCTAATAGATTATAAGACTAAATAATATATTAAGAGAGATATAAAATACGCTTATAATACTATCCTCTCTCTTTTATAGAATTATACTTTTATAATTAATAAGTAAAAGAGTAATAGAAATAGTATATATATACGCTTATTTAAAAATCGATAAAATAATAAAAAACTTTTAATATTTAAGATCTTTAATATTATAATATTCTTCGATAATAATATAAATAGTAAAAATCTCTATCTTAATATTTAAATTAACATTATCGCTAATTAGAAATATAGCGAGTATAGAGATTCTAATTTAAAAGAAATTAATAAGATAATAAACGAGTAATAATTATAAGTACTTTAATAGATAATAATAATTCTTAAATTAATATTCTAGTATAAAGAATATTAATAAAATAATATAACTTAATTAATCGAGGGATTCTAAATTAAATCGAGTTATAAACGCTAAACTTTAATTTAATATTAAATTATAATAAAGTAAATCTTTCTATAATAAGTTATCTAGTCGATATTAATTATACTTAGCGATAATAATAATGAGATCCGCGTATAATCTAATATAGCTTCGAGATATATTAAGAGTTATATTAGATAGAGAAGTCGACTTAATAAATCTAATATAAAATTATTATAAAGCGATTTAGATCTAAGAAATCGTCTTATAAATTATAAAAAATAAAGTTATTATAAAATATCGAACGATTTTAATTCGTTTAAAAACGCGATATCTGAGATATTTAACGCTAGTAAGTTATTTACGAATATCGTTTATAGAAATCGTTAATTATATCTTAATAATTTTCAAATTCGCTATTATTCGAGTTATATTATTTAAGATCCTTATTAAAATTCTTTTATTTTTTATTATATTTAAAATAATTATTAATAAATTTAAAGGCGAGAATCTTCTCTATTATCTATTCGATTTAATTATTAATAATAATATACTTTAATAGAGAATTAATCTATTTAGATAAAAGGTTTATCGATATAAGAGTTAAGAGATTAGAGTAAAAGATATTATAAATCTTTATACTTATTAGAAGCTTTAAGCGATATAAAATTTCTATAAAATCTATTATCTTAAATAAACTATATCTCTTATTATTTAACTTTCGAGATAATTAATTTAAAATAATATTTTTATTATTAAGAAAGATTATATTATCTATTTTAAAAGTAATCTTTTAATATTACTTATTAATCTAGATTATTATAGTCTTTTAAGCGTAATTTATATTACTTCGAATATAATTAAAGACTTACTATATATACTTAATAATAGTTTTTACTCGAATAACGTCGAGGCGCTTATAAGTAATATTATAATTAATAATATTTAAGTTAAAACTTATTTAAGAGTAAAAGCCCTTATTTATAAAGAATAATAGAATATTTATTATTATGAAAATAGTATTATTATTAATAAACTCGATAATAAGTAATTATCTAGATTAATCGTTTTATATATAGTTATAATATATTCGAAGATAATATTTTATATTCTAATTAGCTTATTTAATTTATTTATTAATTTTAAAATAGAAAGTTATTAATAATTTAGTCTTAATCTCGAGTTATTTATAAAAGAATTTTTATATTATCGATATAAATTAAGAGTCTTTATTCGAAATTATTAATATCGATAGATTATATAAGCGAAAGATCTTCTTAAATAATATATTAATTATCTTTTTAATTATAATTTCTTTATCTATATTAGAGTACGCGATATAGTATTATTTCTTAATAAGTTAATCTATCGCTATCTAGATAGCGTTATATTTATTAAATATAAATAAACTTATTATAAAGTCTATCGAGATATTCTATTATCGCTTTTAAGAAATTAATAATAGTTATAATAGACTATATTTCTAATCGCGAGAGATTTTAAATTTATAATAAGTATAGTAATTTTAAATATAGATAGAAACTATAGCTCTTATATTTTATTAATAATATTTCTATTTAAATAGCTTATAGATATAAACTATATCGAAATATTTATATAATAATTAATTATATACTTCGCGAATAATATTAATATATAGAGCTTCTAATACTTATAAGCGATTCTTATAATAGAGTATTTTATTCTCTATAGAGCACTTATTAAATATAACTTTATAAAGTTTATTCTTATCTTTTATAATTATCTTATAAATCTTATTATATAACTTATTAGCTTTATTTTCTTAAGCTATTTTATAGAAGATAAAATTATCGATAGTATATATCTCGATATCGCTATTATTAAGTTTTAAATAATTAGATATAAATATTATCTAATATTACTATTTTAAATATTTATTTTTAAAGTTATTTAGTTTAGAATCGATTATATATATAAATATATTAATCTTAATATTCTAAAGCCCTAGATAATAGATAATTTTAATATTAAATTCGAATAGTATATTTAAATAGCGAGTCTAGCGATAACTTAAATCTCTTTCTTTAATAAAATATATTAAGTTCTTATAATCTATAAAGATCTTAATAGAAATATTAATATATTTTAATTTAGAATATTAATATTTTAGATAGTAAATAATAACTAATAACTTCTTATTATAGATTTAATAATTATACTTAGTTAAAATAAGATTTTTATTATAGAAAGCTATCGAGTATAAGACTTTATTATTATTATATTAAGATAAAATATTATTATTAATATAATTAGAGAAGTTTATTTCGAGTATAATATTTTTCGATCTATCGAAATAGCGTAGAATCGAAGCTTTCGTAATAGCTATCTTTAGTAAATAAAAGGCTTTCTAATAAATCGATAATTAATTAAATATTACTTTCTTAACTATAAGTTTTATTATTAATTTTATAATTTTTAAAAAGTCTTTTATAAATTAATAATAGAAGTTATAAAAGCTAATAAAGGCTTATATCTTCTTTAAATTAATAGAGGTAGATTATTTAATAATAGCTTAAATTTTAATAGAGTTTATTTAAAGACTATTAATTGAAATAAAAAGATCTAAAAACTTCGTCTTCTAGATATAAAATTTATATTTAAGAATATCTATCTATAATCTAATCTTTTATAACTTTTAAAAAATCTTTCGAATATATATAATATATTTCTTTCTCGATTAATTATAAATAAGAATATCGTTAAGATAGACTTAATAGAAGTTATTTAGATACTCGAATAGAATATTATTTATATATTATTAATAGATAATTAGACTATTAATTAGATTAAAGAGAAGTATTTAATATTTATATACGCTAAGAGAGATAACGAATATAATAAAATTCTTACTATCGAGATATATATATAATTTATTAAATATAACTATAATATCTAATTAAGTAAGATATTTATAGTCTTAAATTCTTATAAGAATCTTATCTATTAATAAAATTAAATATCGATTTCTCTTAATAATAGTATTTAGTTTTTAATAATTTATATAAAAGCGTAAATCTTTATTTAGTTTCTCGGTAAATAAGATAGAGGATATAAACGAAGTATAACTAGATATTATAAAACTCTTTTTTAAATACTTATCTAAATACTTCTTAATTTATTTTAATTTATATTCGAATATAAAATAAACTTAACTCTTTAATAGACTAGCGATATCGATCTTAATAAATTTTAGTTTATAATTATAAAAACGATATAGTAATAATTTATTTATCTTCGTTCTATCGAAAATATTTAAATAATTATAATACTCGATAAAAAGTTTTCTTTTAATATCTTTAAAGCTAATAATTTCGATAACGCTAATTTAAATAAAGTAATTCGATTTATAATATCTCTTATACTTCTTTTCTAAGTTATAAAAATATAACTTATTAATTAATATATAAAAATTATATAATTTCTTTAAAGAAGATAACTTCTTTAATAGCGAGTCGTAAATTTTATTTATAATAAGAGTAAATAGTTAATTTCTCTTATTACGCGCTAATTAATAGTATAATATAATATTAATTTCGACAATATTAATAGATTATAAGTTTATATTTTATTTTTATTTTATATCTCTAGAAGTTAATATAAATCTCTTCTTATTAATTAGATCGCTAGAGATATTCGAGTTAATAATAAAGTTCGAGTTATCGTTATATATAGGTTAGAGAGAAGATTCTTTCTTTAAAATAGTATATAGAATAAAGAATTTCGATTTCGAATTTGATAAGATAGCGAGATCCTTCGCTATTAAGATCTTATTATTATTATAATTATAGCGATCTAATATAAAAAGAATCTTATCTTTCATTATATCGAGAAGTACTTTATATTTATTTATCTATAATTTTTCTAAAATTATATTATATATAAAGAAGGCGATAAGTATAGAATATATTCTCTCTTAATAGTTATTTATTATTATTATTAAAAGTAAATAATAAATAATAAACTTCTTCGCGATTCGATTATCGTAATTCTTTAATAATTTAGATTTTAATAATAAGATTAATTTTAATAGTAATTCTTCGTAAACTCTATAAATTAAAAACTTATTAATAACTATATATATCTTAATATAATTATTACTAATAAGAGCGTTTTAGAGTAAATATTTTCGTTTCTATAATAATAGTATAACTTATATTCTAAAAGAATAGCGTATTAAAGAATTATTAAAAGTATTTAATAGATATATATTATAGATTCCTCTTATCGTAACTTTAATAGAGATTATTTATTTCTTAAATTCTTAGAGACTTCGTAAGTATTAGTTAATAGATTTATCTTATATTCGTTATCGATAATAAGTTTATAGATTCTTATCTCTTATAAGACCTTCTTATTAGTATTAATCTATTTCTATATTAGATAATCGCGTCTTATATAGTCTATCTTCCCATAATTAAAATATATTAAATTTCTTAAATCTATATTAATTATCGTCTTTAATATACTCTAAAAAATATTTAAGATATAAATATTTAATATAATAGCGAAAGATATATAATTCTCGATTATAGCGATAATTATCTTTCTTATTCGAATTATAATAATTTTAGAAGTTATTTTATTAAGAGATAGAGTTAGATATCGTTTATAGCTTACGCGCTATAAATTATTATTATTTATAAAATATTTCTTAATATCTCTTAAGGGTATAGATTTATAATTAGAAAGGATTATAAAAATAAAATAAAATCGAATATATATTTATAGCTTAATATTTAAATTATTCTTTAGATGGATTTTATTATAATTAAGTATAAAATCGAGTTTAATAAGTTCTATATAGAATCTATTAAAGGATTAAATTATTTATTAGAGAAAATCGTAATCGCGTCTTATTTTCTTACGATAATTTATTTCTTTATAGATCTTAATTAGCTAGTTTATAACCTCGCTAATTAATATATAAAGATTTATAATATTTCTATATCTTCTATTTAGAATATAAGAAATCGCTTCTTTATTTATATATAATAGAAGATAGATAATCTAAGATATTTCGATAAGATAGTAATTCTTATTATTTAATAACTTTTTCTTTATTTTAATTAATTAATTCTCTTATATAAGATTTTTATTATTAATAAAAAAGAGAGAATCTAATAATTTAATAAATTTCTCTTTTCTATAGATAGAGAGTAAAACTTAGATAGGCTTTAGTAAGATTAACGCTTATATTTTAGAAGTAATTTATAAATTTCTAAGTATATCTAAACGTATTATTATTAGCTATTATTAAAGCTTTCTATTATATTCTTATAGCTTCTTAATCTTAATATTAATTTACTTTAAGCGTTATTAAACCTTATCTTATTAATCTACTATCTTATTCTTTTTAACTTTAAAATTAATATATTATTTAGTTATATCTTAAAATTAATCTTATTAATAGCGGAGATTATAAAGTATAATAAGAAATTAATTAGACTTCTTATCGATTTAATAATATAGTTAATCGATATTAATAATTTATTAAGAGTTTATAATAGTCTTAATATTTTCTACTATATTATTAGATAGTAAGAATTACTAATAATTAAATATCTAAGTAAAAAGATTACTAACTCGATTTATCTTACTTAATTATATATTTAAAATTTATAATAATTTTAAAATAAAAAGAAGAGAGTTACTTTATTTCTTTTAAGTTTTTAATATTATAAATATTAAGCGAAGAAGAGAAAGAAAAAACTTCTTATAATACCTTTTATAAGACTTTACTATAAATTCGAAAAATAGTATTATATTTTATAAAGACTTTTTTTTCTAATTTATAGATTATTTAAGCTATTGTGAAAACTATAGATAATCTAAATATCGTTCTTTTAAATACTTTTATTTCGCTTAGAGAGTTAATTATATAGTTATTAAGTTAAATAATAAATTCTTTAGATTTACTAGCTATATAAATAAATTAATTTAATAATTACTTTATCTCTCTAACTAATTATAAGATTATTACGCTATCTCGATAGATACTCTTTATAATATATTATCTATATAATAGATTTATTTAGAAATATAATAACTTAATTTAATATCTTACTAAAGCCTCTATTAATAGATTTCTTAAATTTATCTATTAATTCGAATATAGTAAGTAAATTAATCTAGTTATAGTATTAGAATCGATATAGATATAATATTAATATAGATATATTAAATAAGATAACTAGATATCGAATAACTATATAGATAGAAGGTATTAGATAGTAGTAGATATCTCTATTAAGATACGCTAGACTCTAATAGACTATAGAACTAGATAATATATTAAGGGAGATATAGAGTACGCTCGTAATATAAAGATCTATAAATGAAATTTATAATTATTTCTTTTAATTAGAGCTATAAAGCGAACTTTAATAAGCGATATTTAAATTCTTTATCTTTAAATATTTATAAAGCTTAATTTAATAATTCTTTTTTATTTTAAAGTTTATATTATCTTCTATAATTTTAAAAAAAGAATTAAAAAATTCTAATAGAAAATAAAAATATTATTTTAAAATTAAATAATATGTCTCTCTATTTTAATTAGGGCTATCGAGCGAATTTTAATAAGCGATATTTAAATTCTTTACTCTTAAATATCTATAAGACTAAATTTAGTAATTCTTTTCTTATATAAAAGTCTATATTTTCTTCTATAATTTAAAAAAATAAATCTTAAAATTTTAATGAAAAATAAATCTTATTTTAAAATTAAATAATATATATCTAATTAGAGTTATTCGACTATCGAGCGAACTTTAATAAGCGATATTTAAATTTCTTACGCTTTATAAGAGTAAAAGTACTCGAAGCGAATTAATAGGCTCGCTTATATTACTTACTAGACTATAAGCTACGTAGCTAAGATAAGTATTTAATATACTTAATAAAGTCTTAAATACTTATAAGTTTTCTTTTCTCTTCTTTCTTCTTTAGTTATTAATTTATCTAATAATTAATTTATTTATTCTATTAACTATATATCTAAATCTTATAATTATATAGCTATTATATAGTTTTATTAAAAGAGATCTTACTATTTTATAATTCTAATAACTTTATTTATATAAAGTTATTTAATTTAGCTATAATAAGTAACTCGCGAGTTAATTCTATTAATTTATAAAGTAGAAATATTTTATTATAATTAATTAGCGACGTTTTTAATCTAATAAATAACTTTTATTAGAATATATTTATTATATAATTAAGCGATTATAATATTAATTTTAATAATATTATTAATAAAAATAATAATCGTTAAAGCGTTATATCTAATAATTCTTTATCTATAAATAAAGATTCTTATTTTATAAACTTAATTTAAATTTAATACTATCGACTTTTAAAGTTTAATATTAAAAAGTAACTAGTTATTAAAAAATTTAAGCTAATTAAAATATAAAATATATAAAAATATTATTATAAGTATAGCGATAATTACTATCGTAATTCGAGTTATAAGAAAATAAGTATTATTAAGATATCTAATATATAATATCTTAATAATTATAGCTTAATAGTTATATTTCTTTAAGATTATAACGATTTTATCGTCTTAACGTCTTATATTAATTTTTATATAAATAAAAAAAAACTCGCTAGTTTTCTATTCTCTTAATAGATATTAAGAAGTAAATCTAAAGAAATATTTACTAGCCGAAAAGATATAATATATTTCATAGGATATTTTATATTAAGTGATATTATATCGTATTCGAAGATAATATAAATAGTATAAGAGCGTAGCTTACTAACGATTAGTTAGCGGATATAGACTATAAAAGATATAGAGTTATTATAAGATTTAATAGTATATTTAATAGTAGAACTAATCTCTAAAGAATATTAAAACTTCGAGATATATAAAGTAAATCTATATTCGTTAAGTCTTTAGATATATAAAATATATTATTGAAATTAGACTCTGAAAGGGATTTTAATATAATTTATATAATATCGAAGTTTTAGCGTAAATAGCGTTAAGGCTTATAATAGTATTAGATCTAATAATTATTTTCTCTTTTAAATTTTAATCTCTAAACGTTTAAATAAATAAAATATTTATTAAAAAATCTTTAAATTCTAATAGAGAAATAAGAGAAAAGAGTTAATTTATTATAATATCGTTTTAATAATATAGTAGAATTAATTATTACGCGCTATAGATATATTATTAATATATTATATAATAATATTAATACTATCTTTAAGAATAATATCGCTTTTATAATATTAATTAATAATAATTTATAATAAGCTAATACGCTTAATATTAACGTTTTTATAGCGCTAATTAATAATTTCTATAGCGAATAAATATTTAATTTAAAAATTTATAATAAAATCTTAAAACTCTAATAAGTAAAAGAAGATAGAAGAGTTTTTCTATATACGATATTATTTTTATAGCGTATTACGCTAATAGCGAAGTAACGTAATAATAATCTCTATTATAGATATTCGAAGAGAGTAACTAGTAAAGCGACGCGTTCGCGATAACGCTCTTAATTATTAATTAATAATAATAGTAGAATAATAATAATAGCTAGATAATATAAATTTATAAGTAATAATAAAATATTATTATATCGCTAATATTTATATTATTAAATATTACTCGCTAATATTAACGCTATAATAGAGAATATAAAAAATTTCTTTAAATTATTTATTTTTATTCTTTATAACTTCTAATATTTCTCTTATAAGTATTTATTCTAGCGCTATAATATTAATATTAATATTAATATAAATATAATATATCTTATTATATTAATAATCTATCTTTCTTTATTATAAGTATCTTATTATTATTAATTATATTAATATATATAAAAGAATAAGATAGAGCTAAGCTTGGAAATCTTAAATTTATATATATAGTTAATTATTAATTCGAATTCTATACGCTTTTTAATTAGATCGACTAAGTTAGCCCGATAGCCCTCTTATATCTCTCTTATTAAAAATTTATATATAGAAGTTTTATACTTTAAAGTACTCAGCTTACGATATATATAATTATTTTATAATTCCTTCAATTATAAAGCTCGCTTTACGCTTTCTAACGCTATAAAAATTATAAAGTTTAGTCTACTATTAATGAATTAAATAGATATTTAAATATAATAGTTATAATAGTTATATTAGACGCGTTCGAAATTAAATAATAATTCTTTTATTTATTTATATAATTATTATTCTTTTACTATTCTATTAATTTTATTAATTCTATTAATTTTACTAATATAAATATAATTATCTTCGATATTTTTTATCTAATTAGAGCCCCTTATTAATATCTTTAAATTATCTCTCGATAAATCTATTATTACTAATAATCGAGGTTATAAGCGAGCTTAATAGCTATCTACTATTATTTATAAACGCGTTAAAAGACCCTTAAAAAGAGTCTAAACGAATACGTTTTTCTCTATATACTCCTCTTAAGCTAGCGATAGATAAATTAAATTAATATTTAAATATTATAATTATATTAAACGCGTTCGATTTAGATATATATACTTCTTTTACTCGTCTCTTAGAGCCCCTATTAACGCCCTTAAACTATTTCTCGATAAATTTATTACTATTAATAATCGAGGCTATAGGCGAGCTTAATATATTCTCTTCTATATACTTTTTCTAAGTTAGCGATAGTATTTTTTAATTTAGCGATACTATCTTTTAAGACGCGTTTTTCTTCTTTATCTATTCTTTATTACTTTATTTTAAAATCTCTTAACGCGTATTAGATTCTAAATATCGTTAAGAAGAAGCTTCTAAAAATATGATAATTATATTAAATATATCCGAGATAAATAATAATTCTTTCATCTATTTATATAATTATTCTTCTTTTACTATTCTATTAATTCTATTAATTTTATTAATATAAATATATTTATTCTTAATATTCTCGTACTTAATTAAATAAGAGAAGAATCTATAATAGGCGAATACGAAGAATATTATAAAGAAATTAAGCGGTAATAAGACTTTTAGTACTAAGAATACGACTTAACTCTCTAAGATCTTATATTATATACTCTCTACGATTTTATATTAAATTATTACTTAGTAAGCAAAGAATATTATTATAACTTAATCTATTATCTCTACTATATTAAGAAGTAAGAGAAGAAACTATAATAAATAAATACGAAGAATATTACGAAGAAATTAAGTAATAATAAGACTCTTAGTATTAAAAATACGACTTAGCTCTCTAAAATCTCACATTATATACTCTCTATAATTCTATATTAAATTATTACTTAGTAAGCGAAGAATATTACTATAATTTAATTTATTATCTCTATTATATTAAGAAGTAAGAGAAGAAACTATAATAAATAAATGTGAAGAATACTATAGAGAATACTATAAAGAATATTACGAAGAAATTAAGTAATAATAAGATTATTATTATTAAGAATACGACTTAGCTCTCTAAGATCCCACGTTATATACTCTCTACGATTCTATATTAAATTATCACTTTAAAACGATATATATTTAAATGAATTGAAATCGTTTAATATTTATAGCTATTTTATTATTCGAAAATTTTACTACGATAGAAGATATTATGAAATTTATATCACTAATTAATACGTTATCTCTATTTCTTTTCGATATTTCGATACTTCTTACTATAAGAATATAATCTTTCTCTATTTTTTATAGATAATTATTACACCTTTCTAATTAGGTTTTAGCGCGCCTCTCTTCGTATATATATATCTATATACTATATAGATTAAATTAATTTTATAGTAATAAAAGTAGATTAAAAACGTATAGTAAGCGATTAGAGTTTAATTTAACTTAGAGCTAGGGCTAAAATTCGATTTAACTTAGAAAAATTTAACTTTATAAATTTAATTCATAGGCCTTTACTTATATAGACTAATAATTTTATAATATCTTTTTTTAATAATAATAATAATTTTAATAGTAATAATTTTAATAATAATAATTTTAATAATAATAATTTTAATAATAATAATTTTAATAGTAAATATATAGTCGCTTTATAGGCGTAATTATTAATCTCTAACTATTTTTATTATTATCGTTTTATATATATAATTATTAATAAGTTCTAATATTTAATTTATTATTCTTAGAGATATAAAGACGATTATTATATTTTAATAATCTTTTAAAATTTAAAATCTATATTTAATTATATAGACGACGCTTAATCGCTAATTTATTAATATTAATTTAAAAAAGGTTTATTTAATTATTATAAGCTTATAAATCTTAAATTAATATTTTTATTAATCTTTAAGATATATTATAAGTAATCTCTTATATAGTCTTAGACTTTCTTTTAAAAATAATTATTTAAACGCTAGTAATATAAAATGTAAGCGCTATCGCTATTATAATCTTCTTATTTCTTTATAATTACTTATTATTAATTTAAAGTATAAATTTATTTTATAATATTAATAGTAATTTAATATTTAATAATAAAGTTTTCTTATAATTAAGACGTCGCGATAGCGAATTAATAGAATTTAATTTATCTATTTAATAAAAAATCTTAAAGTTATAATAATTAGTTTTAGCGTTTAACGAATTTATTTAAAGTTTAATTTCTTCTACTTTATAAAGTTTTTAAGATTATTATAATTTATTAAGATTTTAATATAAAATATATTATCTTTTAGATAGTAATACTATTATTTTATAAATACTATAATAATAAATAACTCTTAATTATAGATCTTATAATTTTATTTTATAGAAATTATTTTTCTAGATTAGAATATTATTAATTATTAATTATTATTTTTATTTAATTATAAAAATACGAGTAAAGGTCTATAAATTAAATTTATAATTCTTTTTTTTAATTAGAGCTATCGAGTAAATAGATAAGCGAACTTTAATAAGCGATATTTAAATTCCTTACGCTTAAATAATTATAAGACTAAATTTAAGAAAGAAAGAAAATTCTAAAAGCACATATTTCGTTCTAAAAATTAAAAAAAAATCTTAAAATTTTAATAGAAAATCAAAAAGTTATTCTAAAATTAAATAATGTATATTTGTTTTTTAATTAGAGCTGTCCGGCTGTCGAGCGAACTTTGATGAGCGAACTTTGATAGACGATATTTGAATTCCTTGCGCTTTAATAATTATAAGACTAAATTTAGAAATTCTTTTTTTATCTGAAAGCCCACATTCCGTTCTATAATTTAAAAAAAAAATCTCAAAATTTTAATAGAAAATAAAAAAGTTATTCTATATGTAAATAATATACATCTATTTTTTTAATAAGAGAGGCGCGGAAGGGCGAGATTTTAATAATTGCGAACGCTAATTTATTTATCTACGATAACTTAGTCGATCTAATTAAAAAGCGTAATAATCTTAAATTTATAATTAACTATATATATAAATTTAAGATTTTCTAATTTAGCTCTATCTTATTCTTTTATATATATTAATAATCTTTATATCGAAGTTAAAAATATCGATCTTAAGATATAACTTTAAATTTAGATTATAATAATATAAAAATAGCGTAATTACGAAAGTATTTCGAAGTTATTAAAACGCTAGCTCGATATTATCTATTTACTCTAGCGATCTAGATTTCTTATTATTTTTATTTTCTTTAAGTAAGTTAATAAGTAATATTATTATATTAGAATAATTATAAATAAATTATTAATATAAATTAATAAAGTCTAATAAGACTTATATATTTTAATAATTTAATAATTTTAATTACTTTTTAATAATAGTAATATATTTCTAATTTATTATAATATCTTTAATAAATATAATAAACTCTAGAAATTTAACTCGTTTAATATAAAATTAATACTTCTTAAGATTAATATATAGTTAAAACTAATATAGATACTTAAGTAATTATTTAATATATCGCTAATACTTCGCTAGATTAATATTATAAATTAGAATATTATTTAAATATACTATATATATTATATTTATTAAACTTATAAAGACTTTATTAATATATATTATTACGAGCGTATTCTTAATATACTACTTAGCTCTATAATCTAGTAGCTTAACGAAGATATCTCCTATTATATTATATCTTCTTCTCATCTATATAGTTTAATAGTCTTATTATTCTATTCTATCTTATCTATATAATATATCTCTATACTAGTTCTAATATTATAATAAGACTTCTTTATATATCTAATAAAGAGAAATATAAACGGGCTAATTAACGTATACTTACATCTATTCGAATTAGCGAATAAATAATTAATAAATAAACGCGCTAATAAGAGCTTTATTAAGATATTAACTTAAGATTAAAATATTATAATCGATTAAAATTAAGATAGAAACTTAAGATATCGTATTTTTAGATTAACTTATTAAATAGATAATTTATTTTAATATAATAGAATGATTTTTAAATAGTAGAAGAAATAAAGTATCGCTAGATTATTTATAGAATTAGCGAATCGAAAAGAACTTATTAAAATACTCTTATACTTATAGTAAGTCTATTATAAGGCGACGAGAATAGATCTAATAAAACGACTACGATTTAATCTCTTTACTGAGTATATCGATAATATATATAATAAGTCTACTATAATAATAGTAAACGTATAATCTCTTTATTAAGTATATCGATAACATACATAGTAAGCTTACTATTAAATAGTATTTAATATATTTAATTCTTATTATCTATCTCTCTACTTATAATAAAGAGATAAAGAATAAAAAAATAAACTTAATAGTAAGAGTATAGAAGATATAGAGCAAATCTATAGTAAAGCTCCTAGGCTAGACTATTAGTAGGTATTAAAGATAAAAAAAAAAAAAGTAAAGAACTATAATAAGAAGACTAGATAAAAGAAGAACTCGAAGAATCTTACTAATACGTAGATAAGATATAACTATATCTCTGAGATCTCTAAAGAACAATATAGATATAGTATAGTTAAGACTATTATACGATTTAATAATATCGCTATATCTAGATAAATCTTCTCTAATTAAGATCTATAGAAATTATAGATATTTAAAGATATAAGATAAGTAATAAATCTATATCTTCGATCTATTAGCTATAGAGGCTATAACTATTTAAGAGAGAGAGGTAGTATTATAAGCGTATTCTTAATATACTACTTAGCCCTATAGTCTAGTATCTTAGCGAAGGTATCTTCTATTATATTATACCTTTTTTTTTATATATATAATTCGATAGTCTTATTATTCTATTCTATCTTATCTATATAACGTATCTCTATACTAATTCTAATATATATTTAAAAAGTTATTAATATATTAATAAGTTTAAAAGATATAATTAGATATTTAAAGTAATTATAGTAATTACGAAACGCTATTTTCTACTTATCGTCTTCTTTAATTTAAATTTAATAATAAATATTCTTAAAATCTAGCTTTATAAAGATCTTAAATTTATATAAGTAATTTAGAGTCTTAATAATTAGAAGTAATAAATATCGATTTTTAATAGTTATCGCGTTTAGATCTTAATAATTAATATAAAAATAAAGCTCTCTATTCTTTTTAAAAATAAAAAAAATCGATATCTTAATTAAAAAAGTCGAGTAATAAATTTAATTTTTCTAAAGAGAATTCTTTAAATAGCGTTATAACTTCGTTAATTTTATTTAAGATAGATTATATAAGAGACTATATAGTGGCTTTTTATTACTCTTAATCTTAATAATATAATCTCTTTATTTAAGTATAAATAAGATTTCTACTTTTTTATTAAAAAAAATATTATTAAATTTTAATAACTTTTTAAGAAAGTTTTAAGTTATATCTATTTTCTAATTCGCTTCGCGTTATTATAATATATATAATTATAAATATATTTAGCTTCTATTCGATAGTTTAAATAAATTTAATAAATTTTTTAATTTATAATTTATTAGCGTTAATTTTAAACTATTATTACTTTATTATTAAATTTAATAGTATTTATAATTAATTTAACTTAAATATATTTAATATAATATTAAGACTTTTTTAATTAATAGTATAGAAAAGTATATTATACTCTCTATTTTAATTTTAATTATTTATTAATTAATAGTTTAGCTAATATATATTATAGTAATATATACTTTAATTACTTAGCGCTTTTAATTATAATAAAATAATATTATAAAATTTTAAATTCTATTAAATTATAAACTTTTATAAAATTAAATTAATATATAGTTTAATATCGAGTAGAGTAATAAATTATCTCTATTTACTTTAAAGCTTTATTTATTTCTTTATAAAAATAGAAGAAATTATCTTTATTAATTATTATTCTTATCTTACTTTTAAAATAATTATAAGACTTAATCTTTTTTTAATAATATTATATTAATATTAATAATAGATAATTTATTAAGATCTAGATATTTAGATATTTAATAATTTTATTTATTATAATAAAAATAATTATTCTTCTTATAATTAGAGTTAAAGAATTTAATTTTATATTTTATATTACTCTTTTAAGCGCGCGCTACTTTAATATCGCTATTTAAAATTAATTTAAACTTCGAAATTTATTTCTCTAAAAATTTATCTTTAATAGACTCTCTTAAAGACTTCGAATAGAAATTATTATTAAAGTATACGTATTTTAAAATCTTTTTCTATATAATAATCTAGATAAGAATTTCTTTCTATTATTTTAATATATTATTAATATTTAGAATTTTATTTTTAAACTTTAATTTAAATTTAATTAAGAAGAAATTAATTTAATATTTCTTAGAAAATAAAGATAAATAAATCTTTAACTTCTTTAGATAGATTTTAAAAATAGATATCTTCTAATTAAAGCGATATTTAATTTTCTCTTATTTTTCGTAAATAAGAAGATAACGATTTATTAAATTTATAATTAAATTAAATAAAAACTACTTAAAGAATTTAAAGGTTATATTCTTTGGATTATAGATTTAATAATATTTATACTATTAAATATTAGAATTATCTTTTAAAAATTATATATAATAAATAATTCTAATTTAATTAATAATAAAATATTTAAAATTTATAAGAAATTTAATTTCGATTTCGCGAAATTAGCGTAAATACTTTCTCTTATTAATATTTTTATAAAAATATATTCTTTTAAAATAAAGTATTTTTATTTTAATTAATATATTCGCTAAAAACGCGATAGTAATTAATATAAATAAGCTTTTATTAATTATAAATAATAAGCTAGCGTTATAAAGCTCGCGATTATAAGCCTTTAATATAATTAACTTTTATTTTTATTTTAAATAATAATTTTTAGCCTTAATAATTATAAGATATTATTTTATAATAAAAATTTTTATTAATAAGAAATTTTTAAACTAATTATCGACGCTATAATAACTATCGATATTATCTTTATTATCTATTATATAATTTAAAGATAAACTTAATATTATAATAATAATAGATTTTTTTCTTTAAAAGATAAAGAGATTAAAATTATAAGAGTATAATTTATTAGTAATTAGCTAGCGAATATAGATTATAAAAGATATAAAGTCGTTATAAAATTTAATAATATATTTAATAGTAAAACTAATCTCTAAAAAATACTAAAACTTCGGAGTATATAAAGTATATTTATATTCGTTAAGCCTCTAGATATATAGAGTATATTATTAAAATTAGACTCTAAAAGAAATCTTAATATAATATATGCGATATCGAAGTCTTAGCGTAAATAGCGTTAAGGTCTATAATAGTATTAGATCTAATAGATAGAGTTAAATATTATTTTATTTTTCTAATATAAATTCGAGATCTTAGCGAGATATATTACGATATAGTATATCTATAATATTATATTATAATATAATATATATATAAAATATCTCGACTAGAATTTCTATATTTAGAAGTATAAGTAGCTATTTTAATTATTATTCTAGCTAATTATAACTATTACTATTATAACTACTACTATTATAGCTATTATAATTATAGCTATCTATTATAATTATCTCTATTATAATTGCTTCTACTATAACTATCTATTATAATTATCTCTACTATAGCTACTTCTATTATAGCTATCTCTATTATAACTACTTTTATTATAACTATTATATAATAGTAGACTATTTAAATAATAAATAGTAATAGTTATAATATATAGAACGAACGAATTAATTCTTTAAAATCTCTTCGAGATTAGATTTTAAATATAGTATAAAATTAGATAACTAAAGAATACGATAACTAGAATACGCGAGAGTTATATTTTAATAGTAGCTATAATAATAATAGCTATAATAGTAAGTAATAGTTATAATAGTAATAGCTATAATAGTAGTAGTTATAATAATAATAGCTATAATAATAATAGTTATAATAGTATATCGAATAAAAGTAGATATAATTAGTCGTTAACTAGAATAATAATTAGAATAGCTACTTTATACTTCTAAATATAGAAATCTTAATAGAAATATTTTATATATATATTATTTTATAATATAATATTATAGATATATTATATCGTAAGATATTTCGTTAAGATCTTATATTATATTAAATATAAAATTATATAAATATAAATATTTTATATTATATTAGAGTATAGTATAGTAGATTAATATCTTATATTATATTATATCTTTTCGACTAGTAGAAATATTAAGAATATAATATTATACGATATTAGAAAATCTATTTAAAAGAAATATAAGAAATAAAACTTAAACTAAGTTTATAATCTAATTATTAAATCTTATAATATAAAATATTAATTAATTAAAATAATTATAAGAGATATATAATTAATAGCTAGCTTTAATAATTATTTTATTATATTTTAATTATAGCGAGATTACTATATAATCGATTTAGAATATATAAAAAATTTATAAAATAGAGTAATAGAGAAAATTTCTTTAAAAGCTATAAAGAAGATTACTTAATTTATTATTTATACTTTATTATTATAATAATATTAAAATATAAAGTAAAGATTATAAAAAATAAAAAATCTCTCTACTCTAGATAAGACTCGCTTTAGCGATAAAATAAGTAATTAAAAGAGTAATAATTAATAGTATATAAAGCTTAAAGAATAATATATAAAGAGTTAATAAGATTAAAAGAAGAGTTTATTTTTATTAATACTATAAAATTAAAAGTCTAAGCGAATTAAATTTAAAGATAATAACTCTTATATTAAATTTAAAATATCTCTTATTAAAATATAATATTATAATTATAAATAATTAAGATATTATAAAAATTCTTTTAAATATTTAAATTACGTTATAGATAATAAAGTATATAATTATAATTTTAATAAGAGAAAAGATAAAGTCTAATACTTATCGCTATAATATTAAATATACTATTAATTAAATAATAACCTCGCTCTCTATTATTAAGAGATAAAATTATTATATCGAATAAGAAGCGTAAAATAATTATCTTAATAGATATTAATAGCGAGAAAATCTTTATATTATAATCTTTTATTAAAAAGATATAAATTTTTAAATTTAAATATATATTAATAATAATATATATTATTAATAATTATTAAATATTCTTATATAGAAAGTATAATCTAATTTTTAATTTTATAAATAATCGAGAAAAGAAATAAGAGTATACTTTAAAGGCGTATATTATAAATATATAAGAATATAATCTTATTCTTAATTTTCCTTAGATTTATAATATTAATCTAAATATTTATTAATATAAATAATTCTAGATTTATCGCGATTTTTTTATAAATAATAAAAAATAAATAGATATTATAATAATAAATATAAAGTAATTTATATTATTAATTAATATAGTAATTATATATAATCTAAAATAAGTATTTATTATATTTTTATATTAAATTTTATTTAAAAATAATAAAAATAAAAATAATAAAGCTATATAATATAATATTATATAATAAAATAACTTTAATATATTTAAATAGAAAAAAGATTTATTAGAAATCTTCTTAGAAGAGTTATCTAATAGTCTTAATATATATAATTAAATTAAATACTCTATTAATTTACTATCTAATAAGCTATTTAAAAGCGATTTAATTTATAATATATTATATAATAAACTCGTAGCGATTAGAAATTTATTTAAATATTACGCTTAAAAGAAAATAAATTTAATTCTTAATTAGTTAAATTAATTTATTAATATTATTTATTAAAAAACTAAATAACTCGCTATAACTTTATATTAACTATTAAAAATTTAATAAAATAATTATTAAGAATAATTACTTATTATCGCTACTCTTAGAGATATTAAAAAGATTTATATATATAAAGTACTTTATTAAAATTAATATTTATAATATATATTATTAAATATAAGTATAAAAGAGAGATAAGTAGAAAATTACCTTTCGAACTCGCTATAATTAATTTAAATATTAAATAATATCTTTTAATTTTATAAATATTCTTATAATCTTTTAAGCTTATATAAATAAAGTATTTAAGCTATATATTAATATCTTCTATATAATATATTTAAATAATATATTAATTTATTTAGAAATAAAAGAATTATATTAAAAGTATATATATAAAATACTACGCGTATTATTAAAGTATCGCCTCTATATAAAATTATCGAAATATATTTTTAATTATAATAAGATTATCTTTTTAAAATTCTTAATAAATTAGCGTAATATCTAAATAAAGTTATTATATATTAAGACTATTACTAAATAGCTAAAATCGAAGTCTATTAAAAATATTCTAATCTTTCTAAAATTTATAAACTTTTATTAATAATTTATATAAGACTTTTCGTAAATAGCTATATCTTTAATAAATTTAATCTAAAAAGTAAAGAAAGATGAGATTAAATTATTCTTTATATTTAATAAAAAAGTATATAAGACTTTTAAAATATTTAAGCGAATATTTATTATTATATTTATATTAGAATATTATAATTAAAAAATATTATTTATTATAAAGATTAATACTTCTAATATAGATATAGATAATATATTTAATTAACTAAATAGAAGTAAATAATAATACTCTATTATATTTTTTAACTATAAATTTAAATATATTAAGTTTTATTAAGATATATATAATAAAAAGCTTTATATAATTATATTAAACTTTAAAAATTAAAGATATTACTTATAAGATAATAAATATTCTATTTATATAATCTTAGATTATAATAATTTATATTATTTTATAATAATAAAAGAGTTTAATATAAAGTAAATTCGCTAAGTTCGCTAAATTAATTATATTTAACTTTATAATTAAATATTATAAAAAAAAACTTAATTTTATAAATATATTATTAAGAAGATTTAATATTATTAAATTAAATAATAGCGAGAATAATAATAATAATTTTTTTTATCTTATAAAATAAGCTTTATAATTAAAAATATTAATCTAATCTATAAAAATATAAAAATATATTTATTATAATTAAATTTATAATATTAATAAAAAAATTAGATAATATTATTATAGATATTTAAGTTATTAATTTAAATAAGAGAGTACTTAATAGATAAATACGTATTCTAAATATTATAATATTATCTTAACTTCTAATTTATTAAATTTTAAAATTAAAGAGATTTTATTTAAAATTATAAAAATTAATAATAATATAATTACTTAAATTATAATATAAAGATATTTTCGTTATAAATAAGAAGTAGTATTAAAAATACGCTATTAAATAGAATAAGCTTTTAAAATAGAAAGTTAATAAGAATAAATTACTATATTATAATCTTATAATCTATATATCTAACGATTTAACTATAAAGAAAGGAATTCTTTATATAAATTATAATAATTTTAATATTAGATACTTTATCTATAAGCGTATTAAAAAGAATATTAAATTTAAATATTATTAAATAAATATAATAAGCGATATAATAAAGTATATTTATACTTATTTTAATTATTAAAAAATATAAATTTATTATTATAAGTTATATAGCGAGCTAGCGTCGATCTCGCTAGATAATATAAATTTATTTTATATTATAATAATAAATTTTATTATAGACTTATTATCTATAAGAAATTTATATATTAATAAAATTTATAATATTATTTTAATTTTAATAGATAAACTTATTAAGTATATAATTTATATTATAATTATAAAAAATCTAAAAATTAATAATCTTATTAATATTTTACGAGTAAAGATTTATAAATTAAATTTATAATTTTTTTTTTTAATTAAGGCTATCGAGTAAATTTTAGTAAGCGATCTTTAATAAGCGATATCTAAGTTTCTTATCTTTAAATATCTATAAGACTAAATTTAATAATTAATTTTTCTCTAAAAGCCTATATTTCGTTCTATAATTTAAAAAAAAAATCTTAAAATTTTAATAGAAAATTAAAAAGTTATTCTAAAATTAAATAATATATATCTATTTTTTAATTAAAACTATTCGACTATCGAGCGAACTTTAATAAGCGAACTTTAATAAGCGATATTTAAATTCCTTACGCTTTAATAATTAAAAGATTAAATTTAGAAATTCTTTTTTTATCGGAAAGCTCACATTTCGTTCTATAATTTAAAAAAAAAAATTAAAATTTTAATAGAAAATAGTAAAGTTATTAAAGGATTAAAAGTAGAATAAGATATTTTTAATAGTTACGAATATTAATTTATTTATTTACGATAATTTAATCGATCTAATTAAAGAGCGTAGTAACTCTAAATTTATAATTAACTATATATATAAATTTAAGATTTTTAAGCTTAATTCTATCTTATTCTTTTATATATATTAATAATAGAAGTTTATATTAGTATATATAATAGAATAAGATAGAACTAAATTAGAAAATCTTAAATTTATATATATAGTTAATTATAAATTTAAAGTTATTACGTTTTTTAGCTAGACTAACTAAGTTAGCTCGCTAGCCCTTCTAAGCTCCCTTATTAAAAATTTATATATAGAAGTTTTATACTCTAAAATAATTAGCTCTCTATAAATACTATTTCTTTATAATTTCGTAAATTATAGAGCTTAGTATACGCTTTCTAACGCTATAAAAATAATAAAGTTTAGTCTACTATTAGTGAATTAAATTGATATTTAAATATCGTAGTTATATTAAACGCGTTCGAGATCGATTAATAATCCTTTCTTCTATAATTCTACTAATCTATTAATTATAAATAAATTCGCTCTCGATATCTCTCGTCTAAATATTACTAAATATCTAAGATATATATCTCTTTTATCTATTTTTTAAATTTCTTATTAATAGTAATCGAGATTGTAAGCGAGCTTAATAACTATCTACTATTACTTATAAACGCGTTAAACGACCTTTAAAAAGAGTCTAAACGGATTTACAGTTATCGTTCTCTTCTATATACTTCTTTTAAGTTAGCGATACTCGATTAATCGCTTAATTAATATTATCTACTCTATTAGCTTAATAATCTACTTAATTAAATCGTTAATTAATTATTTAATTATTTACTTAATTAGCTACTTAGCTAGCTACTTAGTCTAATACTCTATAAGAGAAGAAATAAGAGAAGGAATTATAATAGATAAATACGAAGAATATTATAAAGAATACTATAAAGAATACTACGAAGAAATTAAGTAATAATAAAACTATTATTATTAAGAATATAACTTAGCTCTTTAAGATCTTATATTATATATTCTCTATAGATTTATATTAAATTATTATTTAATAAGCGTTATTAGTTAATTATTTAGTTATTTACTTAATTAGCTATTTAGCTAGTTATTTAGTCTAATACTCTATAAAAGAAGAAGTAAGAGAAGGAATTATAATAGATAAATGTAAAGAATACTACGGAGAATACTACGGAGAATACTATAAAGAATATTGCGGAGAAATTAAGCGATAATAAAGCTATTATTATTAAGAATACGGCTTAGCTCTCTAAGATCTCACGTTATATACTCTTTACGATTCTATATTAAATTATTACTTAATAAGTATTATTAGCTAGTTACTTAGTTATTTACTTAATTAGTTACTTAGCTAGTTACTTAATTTAATACTCTATAAGAGAAGAAGTAAGAGAAGAAATTATAATAGACTAATGCGGAGAATATTATAAAGAATACTATAAAGAATACTACGAAGAAATTAAGCGATAATAAGATTACTATCGTTAAGAATACGACTTAGCTCTTCAAGATTTCACGTTAAATTATTACTTAGTAAGCGAAGAATATTACTATAACTTAATCTATTATTCTTATTATATTAATATAGTATATTACTATAATAACGTTATAAGAGAAGAATCTATTACGACGATTATAGTTAATTAGGCCTTTATAGAAGAAATATTAGATAATATATATTTAAATAAATTAAAATTATTCGATATTTATAGCTATTTTATTATTCGAAAGATTTTACTATAATAGAAGATATTATGAAATTCATATTACTAATTAATATATTATCTTTATTTCTTTTCGATATTTCGATACTTCTTATTATAAGAATATGGCCTTTCTCTATTTTTTATAGATAATTATTATAAATTAATTCTCTATACTCGATATACCTTTCTAATTAAATCTTAGCGCGCCTCTCTTTACATATATATATCTATATATTATATAGATTAAATTAATTTTATAGTAGTAAAAGTAAGTTAAAAACGTATAGCAAGCGATTAGAGTTCGATTTAACTTAGAACTAGAGCTAAAATTCGATTTAACTTAGAAAAATTTAACTTTATAAATTTAATTCATAGGCCTTTACTTGTTATTATACAATATAATATATAACTTAATCTTAAATTAAGACTCTCTATTTATAAATAAATTCTAAATAATATTATATTAATATTTAAATATAAAGCGTAAACTAAGTATTATATTTTATTCTTAAATTAATAATTAAATTAAGAGATAAAATTAAGTTTTTAAATATTATTTATAAATATATTATAATTATAAATTAAATAATTAATCTAAGATCTTATTAATAATTATATTTATATATAATAATAATATATATATAAGTATTAATAAGATCTTATAAGAGCTACTAATAAGATATATAGTAGATTCTAAAAAATACTTTTAAAAATAGAATCTTAAGAGAGAAAGTATTATTTACTATAGAGTAAATAGATTAATTATAAAAAATAAAATTATATCTAAAAGAATTATAAAAGCGAGTATTAAAATAATAAGTAAAGTATTATAATAATAATTATAAGATTATAATTTTTAAAAAAAAGAATAAAGTATTATTATAAAGTTTAAATATATATATTTTATAATTAAAGAAGAAACTTAATTATAGATAATTTAGATTTTTTAAAGTGCTAAAAAAAATAGATATATAGATTTATAAATTAAATCTCTCTACTAGATATAAAAAAATCTATTCTATATTTTATATATTATTATTAAAATCGTAATACTCGTATAATAATAATTTAAAATTATAAGTAATCTTAATTAATAAAGAAGAAGAATAGGAGATTAATAAGATATTAGATAAAAGAGTTTATAAGAGCGAGATTAAATATCTTATTAATTAAAAAGACTTTTTATCTTATAAAGCTTTATAAAAATTAATAAAGTATCTTAAAAATATTAAAGATATAATTAAGAATTTTAAATAAGTAAAGAAATTATATAAATTAGTATTTAAAATAAAATTAAAAGTATAATTATTAAAGAAAATTAAGAAGTAAGATAGATTAAGAAAGTAGTAATAGTAGAGAGTTTAGATAGATAAATAAAATTATAATTAAAAGATTTAGCGAATATAATTAAAAAGTTTATAGATTTATTTTAAAGCGTTAAAGCGCTATATAGAATAAGAAAAATAATTATTAAAATTATATATATAACTATTACTATCTAATATTAATCTATCTATTCTCTTATATTAAAAAATAATTTTTTATTTAAAAAATTTATTAGATAATAAAAAGATTTAATATAAAAAATAGCGAGAGAAGTAGTTAAAAGAGAAGTAAAGATAATAATATTATATTAAAATTTCTCGATATAATAAATTACTATTTATATTAACTATATACTTTAATATATATTAATTAAAATTTATATTATTCTATATTTAAAGAATAAAATAAATATCTTTATTAAAGCGAGTTATAGCGAAAATAGTAATTTAAAAATAAAGAAAAGTCGAGTTTAAATAATATATATAACCTTTATAAAAATATCGTCTATATTTACGCTAGCGCGAGCTAATAAAAAGCGCGATATAAATTATATAAGAATTATATATAAGTATATATATATAATAAAAATAAAAGAGGTCTTAATATATATTAGCGTAATCTCTTAATTATTTAATATCTCTTTTATTTATAAATAGAGATAAAAATAGCGATAAAAGAAGCTATTAAGTCTTATTAGCTAAGTATATATTTAAAATAAATATAAATATCTATTAATTATAGTAGAGATAATAGAAATTATAATAATTATAAGAATTTAATAGCTCGTAGAGTTATAAGAGTAAAGATTATTTATTATTATTAATATATTAATATACTTCTTATACTATCTAGAAAGTATTATAAAGTATTCTTTAAGATACTTATTATATATAAAAAAAAGTTAAACGACTTTAATCTTACTTAATTATTATTTTAATCGATATATATATTATATTATTACGATAATATATAGCTCGCTATCGCGATATTATAATAAAAATAAATAAAGATAAAATAATAGATATAAAGAAGAATTAAGTATTTATTTATATTAATATTAATATTATTATTAAAAAGAATAGAAACTAAATTAAAAAGAAGACTTTTATATTTATTAGCGCGATTTTTATAATTATAATAATAGAATTATTATAATTATTAAAGTAATAATAATAATAATAGTATATAATAATAGTAATAATAGTATATTATAATAGAGTAATAATATATCTATATTTTATTAATTAAGATAATAATATATATAGCGATACTATCGCGATTTAGTATATAAATATATTAATATACTTAAGAAGATCTTAAGATAAGTAATTTAAATACGCTATTATTATAAATGTTAGTTTAAACTATATTTAAATTAATAATAAATAATATATAAAAAATTAGTAAATTTATAATATTTAATTATAAGATATAATAATAATAAGATTTAAAGATTATATCTTCTAAGAGAGAATATAATTATAAGAATAAAAATACTTAAAGCGAATTAATAAGCTCGCTTATATTATTTATTAGACTATAAGCTATATAGCTAGAATAAATATTTAATATATTTAATAAAGTCTTAAATACTTATAAATTCTCTTTCTTCTTCTTTTTTTTTAGTTATTAGTTTATCTAGTAACTAATCTATTAATTCTATTAATTACGTATCTAGATCTCGTAATTATATAGTTACTACGTAGTTTTATTAAAAGAGATCTTATTATCTTATACGCTTTAATAATTATAATACTAAATTTAAAAATTCTTTTTTTATCTAAAAGCCTATATTTCGTATTATAATTTAGAAAATATATTTTAATATTTTAATAGAAAATAAAAAAGTTATTTTATTTATAAATAATATATATCTAATTTCTAATAAGAAGATATAGAAGAATTATCGAGCTAATTTAATTAATCTAATTAAAGAGCGTAATAAACTCGAATTTATAATTAAATATATATATATAAATTTGTAATTTTATAGCTTAGCTTTATCTTATTCTATTATATATTATTAAGAAATAATTCTAAGTAAAATTATATATATAAATAATATATATATAATATAATTACTATAAATATAGACTTATAGTAAAAGAAGTCTCTATAGTATTAAGATATTAAGCTTAATCGAAACGTCTAGTAAAGAAATTCGTAATAAATATTATCGAAGAAGAAAAATGATAGCGTTCTCGCTATATAAAGACGTTAGAGATAAATTATATATTATAAATCTACTTCTCTTAATTCTTCTCTAAAATATCTATTCTTAATCTATAGTCTCTATATCTTTCGCGTAGTAAATATAATTAAATAAAGAGGCGAGAAGAGAGATAAGAAGAGAGATGAGTAGTAGAGCGTTATTAAGGTGAATAAGAGACTCTCTATAATAATATATAGTAGCTTAATATAGAATAATAGAGAGCGTATTTATATTATTATAGTCGCTACTATTAATAATACTCTACTTCTCCGTAATTTTCTCCGTAGATTTCTCCGTAGTTTTCTTCGTAGTTTTCTTTATAGGTTTCTCCGTAGTTTTCTTTATAATTAATTATTACTATAATTTATATTAAAAAGCGATAATTTGATATTTAATAAAGCGATACTTAGCTTTAATAGCTATTAGTTTAATCTCGAAGACTATTATAGTTTAATTAATTACGTCTATAATTATAACTTATAAAGAAACTATTTACTCTATTATAAAACTAGATATAGAGTTAAAAATATAACTATTATATATTATAATAATAGAATAAATAGTCTAGTAAAAGAATTATTATAAGATAGATTAATATCTATAGAGTCTTAATTAGATATTAAATAAAGACGAGATAAACGTTTAGAAGACTTTAAAGATACTATACTCGATAAGAGTAATATTCTCTATAGATTTCTCTAATAATAAGTATTATAGAATTCGTATAGATATTAAATAAAGATGAGATAGGCGAATATAATAAGAATAGCTAGTACTAGATTTAAATCGATCGAGATATTACTATTATTATTAAGAAATAATTCTAAGTAAAATTATATATATAAATAATATATATATAGTATAATAATTCTATAAATATAGATTTATAGTAAAAGAAGTCTCTATAATATTAAGATATTAAGCTTAATCGAAACGTCTAGTAAAGAAATTCGTAATATATATTAATATATATAAAAGAATAAGATAGAGCTAAGCTTAAAAATCTTGAATTTATATATATAGTTAATTATAAATTCGAGTTTATTACGCTTTTTAATTAGATTAACTAAGTTAGCCTAATAGCTCTCTCGCGTTTTTCTTATTAAAAATTTATATATAGAAGTTTTATACTTTAAAGTACTTAGCTTACGATATATATAGTTATTTTATAATTTCTTAAATTATAAAGCTCGCTTTACGCTTTCTAACGCTATAAAAATTATAAAGTTAGTCTACTATTAATAGATTAAATAAATATTTAAGTATAATAGTTATAGTAGTTATATTAAACGTATTCGATATTAAAAAATAATTCTTTCATCTATTTATATAATTATTCTTCTTTTATTATTCTATTAATCTATTAATATAAATATAATCGTTTTCGATATCTCTCGCGAAAATGTTACTAAGTATCTAAGATATATATTCCTTTCGTTCGTCTTTTAAATCTCTTACTAACGTCTTTACTACTAGTAATTAAGATCGTAAGCGAGTTTAATAGCTATCTGCTATTACTTATAAACGTATTAAAAGACTCTTAAAAAGAGTCTAAATAAATATATTTTTCTCTATATACTCCTTTTAAGCTAGCGATAATATCTTTTAATTTAGCGATGCTATCTCTTAAAACGCGTCTTTCTTCTCTATTTATTCTTTATTATTCTATTTTAAAGTCTCTTAACGCGTATTAGATTTTAAATATTATTAAAAAAAAGCTTCTAAACGAGAGAAAGACGCTATTAAAAACTTTCTATTACGAGATCTATTATTAGACTTCTTTAATAATAACTCTTTTAATAATTTATATTCTTTTAATCTATCTTTTAGCTCTTATTTAAGTTTTACTTAGTCTTTAATAAGACTCGTTAACTATATCGCGTATTATCTATATATTATAAAGTCTATATAATATAATTTAAAAAGTTTAATCTATTATTAATAAATTAAATTAATATTTAAATATAATAATTATATTAAACGCGTTCGAGATTAAATAATAATTCTTTTATCTATTTATATAATTATTCTTCTTCTATTATTCTATTAATTCTATTAATTCTATTAATATAAATATATTTATTCTCGATATTCTCGTACTTAGTTAAATAAGAGAAGAATCTATAATAGGCGAATATAAAGAATATTATAAAGAATATTACGAAGATAGTTATTAGTAGTAATAATATAATAGACTTACTCTTTACGATCTTATATTAATTTACTTAGTTAATATAAGAGAAGTTAATATAGTAGATGAATACGGAGAATATTACGAAGAAATTAAGCGATAATAAGACTCTTAGTATTAAAAATACGACTTAGCTCTCTAAAATCTTATATTATATACTCTCTATAGTTTTATATTAAATTATTACTTAATAAGCGAAGAATATTACTATAATTTAGTTTATTATTTCTACTATATTAAGAAGTAAAAGAAGAAATTATAATAGATAAATATAAAGAATATTGCGAAGAATATTATAAAGAATATTACGAAGAAACTAAGCGGTAATAAGATTATTATTATTAAGAATACGACTTAGCTCTTTAAGATCCTACGTTATATACTCTCTACGATTTCATATTAAATTATTACTTCGAAACGATATATATTTAAATGAATTAAAATCGTTCGATATCTATAACTATTTTATTATTCGAAAAATTTCACTGCGATAGAAGATATTATAGAATTCACACCACTAATTAATATATTATCTTTATTTCTTTTCGATATTTTAATACTTCTTATTATAAGAATATAGTCTTTCTCTATTTTTTATAGATAATTATTACGAATTAATTCTTTATACTTAATATATCTTTCTAATTAAATCTTAGCGCGCCTCTCTTTATATATATATATCTATATATTATATAGATTAAATTAATTTTATAATAATAAAAGTAGATTAAAAACGTATAGTAAGCGATTAAAGTTTAATTTAACTTAGAGCTAGAGCTAAAATTCGATTTAACTTAGAAAAATTTAACTTTATAAATTTAATTTATAGATCTTTACTTATTAATATATATAAAAGAATAAGATAGAGCTAAATTAGAAAATCTTAAATTTATATATATAATTAATTATTAATTTAAGATTATTACGCCTTTTAACTAGATCGGCTAAGTTATCGCGAGTAAATAAATTAGCGTTCGCAATTATCAAAATCTCGCTCTCCCGCGCCTTTCTTATTAAAAAAATAGGTATATATTATTTATAATAGTAATAACTTTTTTATTTTCTATTAAAATTCTAAAATTTTTTACTTTAAATTTTGAAACGCTATTTGCGCTTTTCGAATTTTTAAGAATTTTGAAATTTAGTCTTATAATTATTAAAGCGCAAGGAATTCAAATATCGCTTATCAAAGTTCGCTTATTAAAGATCGCTTATCTACTTACTCGATAGCTCTAATTAAAAAAATAATTATAAATTTAATTCATAGATCTTTACTCGTAATAATATAAAAGAATAAGATAGAGTTAAATTAAATAATCTTAAATTTATATATATAGCTAATTATAAATTTAAATTCGCTATACTCTTTAATTAGATTAATTAAGTTAGCTCGATAGCTCTCTTACGTCTTCTTATTAAAAATTAAATATACGTTATTTATAAATAAAATAACTTTTTTATCTTCTATTAAAATTTTAAAGTTTATTTTTTAAATTATAATATGAAATATAGGCTTTTAGATAAAAAAAGAGTTTTTAAATTTAATATTATAATTATTAAAGCGTAAGGAATTCAAATATCGCTCATCAAAGTTCATTCGCAACTATTAAAAAAATAGGTATACGTTATTAACGTATAAAATAACTTTTTTATTTTCTATCAAAGTTTTAAGATTTTTTTTTAAAATTATAGAACGAAATATAGGCTTTTAGAAAAAATAATAGTTTCTAAATTTAGTCTTATAACTATTAAAGCGTAAGGCGTTTAAATATCGCTTATTAAAGTTTACTCGATAGTCGAATAGCTCTAATTAGATATATATTATTTGATTTTAGAATAACTTTTTTATTTTCTATTAAAATTTTAGAATTTTTTTTAAATTATAGAATAAATTATAGGCTTTTAGATAAAAAAAAGAATTTCTAAATTTAATCTTATAAATATTTAAAGATAGAGGATTTAGATATCGCTTATTAAAAACTTATTATTTTAATTAAGAATACTCTTTTATATAAGCTTAGATAATCGAGTAATAATAATTTTAATAAATTTCGAAACTATTTCGCTTCGTTCTCGATTCGAATTCATTAATCTCCCTCGCTAAGAAATTATAAAATTGTAAAAATATAAAAATATAAAAATCGTAAAATCGTAAAATCGTAGAATTCGTAAAAATTATAAAACTAATAAAAATTTCATAAACTATAAAAAAAAAAAGTAATTAATATGAAAAGATTATAATAGATATTAAAACTAACTTCTTATTAATTAAATTTAAATTATTTTAAAGTTAATTAACTTTCTAGAAATCTATTATTAATATAACTTTTCTTTTTTCTATTAAAATTAATTAATTTTTTTTTTAATTATAGAACTTAATTTACGCTTTCTAATAATCTAATTTTTTTTAAAATTTAATCTTACAATTCTAAGTAAATCTTAAATCAAAATCTTTTTACTCTTCGAAGTTCGAGACTCGAATTTAATCTCGAAATCAGATTTAAAAATAAATTACTTTCTATGAATTTAATTTATGAGTTTAAACTTAGTAAATTATATAATAATATAAAGAGTAAGAGAATATAAAAACGCTATTAGTTTTATTTTTATTATATTAAAGATAATAGAAGTAATATAGAAGTATTAAGTCTTATTAAATTTATAATATAGCTTTAATTATCTATTAGTAATAATAATAAAGATAGAATTATATATAAAGAACTTCTCGATAATATCTAGAAGAGTTTAAAAAATAGCGAAATTAAAGAAAATAGAATAAGAGACTTTAAGATTTAAATAAACTTTCTCTCTTTTATTAATCGAGAATTTAAAATAAATTATTAAATTATTAAAAAGAATATTAAAAGAGTTATAAAAAATAATTAAGATTATAATATTATAAATTAAGCTATTTTTAAAGTTTAACTCTTTTTAAATTTTAAAATATAATATTATTATTAAAAAGATAAAACTATTAATAAATAGATATTAGATAAATTATAATATTAATAATAAAAGAAGATAAAGTAAAATAAGAAAAGATAAAAATAAGATTCTATAAAAGACGAAGACTATTAATTTTAAAAATAAAATTTATAAAATTTTATAATTATTAAAGAAAATATAGAATTAAATAAGATAAATAAGAAATAATAACATAAAGCTAAGATTTATCTCTTAATTTCTCTTTTTAAAAATATTAAATAAGAATATAGCGATTATTAATATATATAAAAGAATAAGATAGAGCTAAATGAGAAATTCTTAAATTTATATATATAGTTAATTATAAATTTAGAGTTATTACGTCTTTTAGCTAGACTAACTAACTTATCGCGAGTAAATAAATTAGCGTTCGTAACTATTAAAATCTCGCCCTTTCGTATCTCCTTTATTAAAAAAATAGATATATATTATTAATATATAGAATAACTTTTTTATTTTCTATTAAAATTTTAAGACTTTTTTTTTAAATTTTAAAGCGCTATTTATGCTTTTCGAGTTTTTAAGAACTTTGAAATTTAGTCTTATAATTATTAAAGCGTAAGAAATTTAAATATCGCTTATTAAAGTTCGCTCGACAGTTAAATAGCTCTAATTAGATATATATTATTTAATTTTAAAATAACTTTTTTATTTTCTATTAAAGTTTTAAGATTTTTTTTTTTAAATTATAGAATAAAAAATAGACTTTTAGAAGAAAAAAATTATTAAATTTAGTACTATAACTATTAACGTCTAATAAATTCAAATATCGCTTATTAAAGTTCGCTTATTAAAGATCGCTTATCTACTTACTCGATAGCTCTAATTAAAAAAAAAATTATAAATTTAATTTATAGACTTTTACTCGTATTTAAGAATAAGATAATAATAATATAAATAATTTTTTTCTCTTAATTATTTTAGATAGAATTAATTAATATTAATAAAATAATATATTCTCTTTTTAAATAAATAGATAATACTCTTATATAGAAAGAGAGATTATAGTTTATCTTTTAATAAAATTTTAATAAAATTTTAGAAATTAATAAAATATTACATTGATTTTTATAGATAATATTAAGAAAATTACTATTATAATTTATCTATTTCTTTTAAATTTATTTAAAAAAAGAGTATTATTTCTAAAAATTTAAAAAAAATAATATAATAGTTTTAAAAAAATTAAAGAAAGATAATTATATAGAATCTAAATTATATAAATTAATAATACTATTAAATATATTAAAAAAGATATTTAAAATAATAATAATTAAACGTTTAAGTAATTATATAGAGAATAATAATCTTTTAACTTTAGAATAAAAAAAGATAAAAAAAAAGAGATTTATAAAGATAATATTAAAAATAATAATCGAAGTAATATATATAATCTAGAATTACGATAGAGATAATATTATTTATCTTTTATATCTTAATATAATAAAAATCTTTAATAACGTTTTTAAATAAAAGTTACTTTATAATTTTAGAAAGAAAAATATATATATTTATTAATAAGATAAATTAAGAGTTTTTTAAAAAAATATAGTTATATTTATTATATTAAAAAGAAGAACTAACGTAATAAAATTCGCGGAAACTAATATTCTATAGAGATTTTCGATATTATTAATTTTATTTCTATTCTTTAATATATTATTTATTAAGAAAGTATTTATATTTATTTATTAGCGTATAGAGAATCGATTAATAAAACTATAAAGTTTTTAAATAGATTTATAAGATTTATCTTAAATAAGTAAAAATATATAAAGTAATTATCGCCCTTAAAAAATACGAGTTAATATACTTTATTTATAATTCGAAAAAGTTTAATATAAAAGTTATTATCGATTTAGAAATTATAATTATAAAATTTAAAAAAAGTATTTAAATTTCAAATTTTTATATTAATAAAAAAATTAAATAAAAAAATTATATTAAGAAAGTTAAGATAAAGATTATATTTAATAAGACGAGATAAATATATAATATTATAATAAGATTAATAATAATTTATAATAGAATATAAGAAAAGAACTTTATATAAATAAATATAGATTTTATATAAATATAAAGAATCGATTATTAAATTATTAAAGATTTATCTCTTTAAGTTATTTAATTTTAATTTATAGCTTATAATAAATTAAATTACTTCGAAGGTTATATCTTAGTCTTTTAGATATATTAATTCTATATATACGCTAAGTAAACTGATTACCCTGGCACACCTGGGCTATGGCTATGTGGCTGTAGCCCCCAGCCACATTGTGGCTAATGGCTATAAGCCGTCAAAACCAACACCCACCTCCGTACTCTGTACGGGTATCTGATAGCGGAAGAACGTACGACCAGTAGGCTATGATAACTATGGCCATTGACTACTGCGAAGAACATGATAAAGAAAGCACGAAGGCGGTCATGCTCCAGTCTAGAGTATATACACGAAAATGCCCGGACATCGGTCCTTTGACATCAACCGGATCTCCATGGCAAAGGCTACGTAGGCTGGGCGGATCTATGGGCGCACTTTTCGATATCCGACATGCGAGATAAGCAAGGCAACTAACGAATGCCAACAATCTTGAGCCAATTTATTAGGCTGATGCCCATCCCACAGTGCCAGACCTCAGCCTGACCTTACCCAGCTTTGCTTTTATGATTGATCGCATTCTCTTTCCGGGCAGGCTGAGGCGCATATATACTGGTGCCTAAATTGACCCTGCAGATAGCCATGCATCTGTCTTCATTCCTTTCCGCCTGAGAAAAAGCCGCGGAGATTCTTTGCACGACTTGCTGCTTACCTCTCAGCACTCCGACAACGCGAGAAGACCCTTGTTTTTCTCCGAACCGGAAAGAGAAGACACACGATGGAAGAAACCAGCAGTTTTACAACTTCCAACTGCTGCAGCAGTGGCTTTTGGTGAGTCTGAACCTGTACAGGCTGAACCTGAACAGACTGTAGTACATTGTCAGTTTTGCCTGCACTTCCATGATCTAGCAAGGAGATAGACTGGGGCGGCGTTATTAAGCGATAGTGTGTTGCATTGCAATAACTCGGCTGAGTCTACTACTGCAGAGTCTCAGCCTGATCTGATAGATATTTTTGGGGCGGCGTTATTAAGCGATGGTGTGTTGCATTGCAATAACTCGGCTGAGTCTACTACTGCAGAGTCTCAGCCTGATCTGATAGATATTTATGGGGCGGCGTTATTAAGCGATGGTGTGTTGCATTGCAATAATTCGGCTAAGTCTGCTACTGTAGAGTCTTAGTCTAATTTAATAGATATGTATGCAGCGGCGTTATTAAGCGATGGTGTGTTGCATTGCAATAACTCGGCTGAGTCTGCTACTGCAGAGTCTCAGCCTGGTCTGATAGATATTTATGGGAAGGCACACCCCTCCCTTGCCTACATCCTTGGATAATACGCCTTCAAACCCACCAAGTCAACGTGCTCTTATCTTGGTACCCCAAGTACATTTGCGAGGTTTGCAGCGAATTTAGTCGTCCAAGTATCGTCAATTTGCCCTGAAGAGATTTAAGGTCCATTTACTCTGAGTTCGCTCAAGATGAGGATTGAAGTGTTGTATCCCTCGACTGGAGATGATCTCAGAGCGCAATCTTTGAGTGTTGAGTAAGACAGCGTCCTTCACATTTGTATCTATTGCATTGCGTTTTGTGCGGCAGAAATGGCAAAACGGATTCCATCGCATGCTTCGTTGTTTAGAAACAAGTTGATATTCAAGGCGTTCGGAACCTTGAGCATCGCGCCGATGGAACATAGACGCTGAAGGTTCCGGCTTTACTTGACAACGTCATCATTAGTCTGGTCTCGACGAAGAGTTGCGATACAGTTTGTCGGATGCTGAAGTCATCAGTACAAACATGGAAGCCCCTAGACCTTGCTTCTTTATTATGGCAATAATGTATCGCTAAGATTCACATATTTCTGTAGTATCGTGGCTGTTCATGGCCTCGGAGCGAGTTCCTTCGACACTTGGTCATGTGCAGCGAAGTCTACCGAATCGACATCCTTCAGCTTGAAGGAAGCGGTCCCTTCGAATACCGTCAAATCCGGAGACACCGAAAAGGTATCATGGCTAAAGGATTTCCTGCCATTAGACTTACCACATGCTCGGATCATGACGGTTGAGCACGACTGGAATTTGCTTTCCAAGGATACAACAAGTCTCGTTGACGTTGCAAAGTCCTTGCTAACCAGCTTAATGGATAAGCGAAAGCACCCCTTTGTAAGCAAAAGGCCTTGATACTCTTTGGTACGCTCTAATGTGCATTGCTCTAGGAGCAGGAACGACCCATCATATTTGTGGGCCACTCTCTTGGAGGACTAATTATAGAGCAGGTGAGAGCGCCGTACTCGAATGTGGTTCTAGCATAGATCCCGAAAAGTTGCTGATCATGTAGGCTCTCTTATATGCCCACAACGAAAGTGTGTTTCACGAGATCGCCAAGTGCACGACTGCGATCCTATTCTTCGGAACACCGCAGAGAGGCATTGAGCGAAGCAACTTTACAGATGTTGTCGGCTCTTTGACACAGATACTGCCAAAGGAAACAACTCGCATTGTAAGTGCGTTGCAGGAAGGAAGTGACACTATCGCAAGATTGCACTCGGAGTTTGGACAACAGATCTCAAAATACAAAGTGGTCAGCTTTTATGAAACGCGGGAAACCAAGCTACCTTCGTCGTCATCAGCATTGGTAATTAATCTTAGCGGCAGATAACAGGATCTTTGGACTGACGTTTGTTAGATTGTTGAAAAGCACTCTGCTGTCCTGGATGTGACGTGGGAGTCTCAAGTAGCCGTGAACACAGACCATCAAAACATGTGCAAATTTGCATCTCGGGAGGATTACACATATCAGAAACTCCTGAAAAGCATCACCAGTATTCCTGAAACCCAAGCCGTTATGCACAAAGTGACTCGTAAGTACTAGGATCAGAAATGACAGGGTCTTGTTGACACCGAGTCTCAGGGAAGAACACGAATGGCAATCAATACTATGTAGTCCCTTTCCACCCCACAGAAGAGTACACAGGTAAAGCATATCTTGGAGCAATGCTCAAAGAAAAATGTCTCCCCTCAGGGAGGACAGAGGACTTCAATAAGATCTTCGTTTTGTTGGGGGTGGGTGGTATAGGGAAGACCCAGGCCTGCCTTAAATTTGCTCAGGACTGGCGTGAAAGGTAAGCCATGAGCTGGAATGCTTGTCCTATACTTCACAATCGATGAGCATGTTGTGCTAAAAATCTGCAGCTTTTGGGGTGTCTTTTGGATAAATGGTTCCACCGAAGCAAGCATTCAACAATCATTCTTTGACATCGCTCGAGCGTTCGGACTCGAAAGAGACATTGGAGCAGTAAAGCGACAATTATCAAACGCAGCAGAGTGTTGGCTCCTGATCATCGACAACTTTGATGATCCTTCCATAGGCTTGTCAAAATTTCTCCCCGCCGGCAATCAAGGATCGATTCTTATCAGCAGCCGGAATTATCAAAGTAAAATACACGAAACGGTCGGCTCATACAAGGTCAGGTATATGGACATCCGAGATGCCGTGGAACTTTTCCATCGGACTGCGGGCAGATTCGTTCCCTCCGATGACACGGCGGGGTTACGCGACGTATTATCGAGAGTGGAGATGCTATGGCTAGAAAAGATAGTGCTGATGCTGTGCCATCCCTTGACAATATGTCTTGCTGGTGCCTACATAAGAAATAGTACCTCCACGATGGAAGAGTACTACGAATCTTATCATCGAAAACAGCATCGTCTACATGTCATCCAAGAGCGGAGCAACAACTATCCCGATTCTACGCTACTTCCAGCGTGGGAGATCTCTTTCGAACATATAGAAAGACTAGGTACTGAGGTCTCTCGTGACGCTATTGAACTCTTCGATTTCTTCAGCTTCATCTCCTGTGATGAAGTCGATGCAGAGGAGCTTCTCAAGCAGGCTTGGAATAACTTTATGATGCTCGAAAAGCCCTCTCGATTTCCGAGGTATCAGCTACGTGTGCTCTACAATCCGACAAGCACGGAGTGGCAACCATCTAGGCTACAGGAAGCTCTCAAACTATTGGCATCATTCTCGCTGCTACAACAAGATCGAAATACCAAGAAAGTTTCCATGCACCCTCCTTTTCGCGATTATGTAACTCGTCGCCGGAACGAAGAGGATTCGTCCAAATTATCATTCATCACCGCCTCGACTCTAGCTTCTGCTACGAGCGCAAATTTTGAAGAACTGGATTACGGCTTCCAAGAAGAACTCCTGTCACAAATTAGCTTCCTTTTACGCCGTCATAACAATGATTTCGCCAGCGACATTAGCTTCGGGAAATGGCCAGAGGCCTTGAGCTCGTTTTCAATGGCGTTTCGCAACGGCGGGCAACGCGAGAGGGCTCTGGAATTCGAACTGACAGCGATGGAGCTGAGGAGCAGACTTCTTGGGAGTGAGCATCCAGATACCTTGAGATCAATGAATCGTGTGGGACGCTGTTTGCGTGAGCTTCAGCGCCCCCAGGAAGCGGTCGCACTAGACACACAAGTTTTGGAATCGCGAAAGAAACTTTTCAGTTACGAGCACCCCGAGATTTGGGAGTCTTTGGAGTGCCTAGCAACTAGCTACAACATGCTAGGCCAACTGCAAGACGGGGTGTTATTGATGGAAGAGGTAATGGCTGTAAAGGGGCTGATCTTTGAAGAAGCGCACATTGAAAGGCTCACGACTATGACCCATGTTGCCAGCTGTTACCGTGGGCTTGGTCGATACAAGGAAGCATTGAACCTAGAGCAAAGAGTGTTCTCGCGGAGACGACAGACCTTCGGCGAGGGACATCCGGAAACCTTGAACTCGATGAGAGACCTTGCCGTCACTTACGGCGAGCTTGGCCAGGATCACATGGCAGCCGAGCTGCATAAAAAGGCTTTGGAAGTCAGTTTGCGTGTCTTAGGCGACAGACATCCCGACTCTGCAACTTCAATGCACAATCTACTGGTCAGCTATAGTAAGCTCGGAAAACACGAAGAAGCAGCAGCTCTAGCAGAGCGAGTACTCGACCTGAGGAGGGGTCTCCTCGGCAATGATCATCCAGATACGCTCCAAGCAGCAGATACTCTTGCGAAGGCCTACGACACCACCAATCGGCACCGAGATGCCCTGAGATTGAGGGAACAACTGCTGAAACTAAGAGCAAGACAATTGGGCACTGACCATCCGGCTACTCTGAGAATAATGGCTGGGCTTGCCGCATCCAACGAGAAGATTGGTTTTTACCAAAACGCTATCCAGCTGAGAGAGGAATTGCTACTGCTATCTAAACAGCAACTTGGTCCTGAACATCCAGACACGTTGATCGTAATAGCTGACCTTGCCACTGCCTACGAGAGTACTGACCGCCGCCCCGCAGCGGCAGAGCTGAGGGAGTTTTTGTTGCAAACAAAAGATAGTACTGCGGGCGATCATGGCACACTAAATCCAATACGGAACCTAGACGTAGGCTCTGCTTCCGATACATACAGCAACTCATCTGACGACGAAACAATTGGCTCTAAATTGTCCAACGTTTCCAAAGATCCAACTATCTCGACCCAAACGTCTTCCGGGTCCGATCGAGTGAGTGTTGCCGAGCGTCTCGCTGTAGCATTTGAAGATGATCTGAATCTCCTCCTTTCTTATGAGGATTCACTGTTGATCATGAGCCGACGAAGATTTGTCCGAAGTCACATGCGCCTATTGAAGGCCTATTTCAAGGACGTACGTATTACGACATCAGAGCACCACCAGGCAATTAGATATCTCTGTGGAGTATCACAACGAAGAATGATAGCAGAGAAGATTTGTAACAGAAATTCAATCGATACTACGACCCAACAAGCAGCAAAGCAGACACTAGGGGAACCTTTGCAACTCAGTCGATTCCAACTACCTGGCAACCCAGCCGGCGAACTCACCGGCTTGTTGAACAATGAGCTTGAAGAACCAACTTCTTTGGACGATGTTTCTAGTGACGACAGTGATGGTTGCGACCGAGACACTTCCGATTCATTCGATGAAACCAATGTCACGGAAGTTGACAGATTAGTGCAATTACTCCTAAATCATGTTTCATTCTCCAAGTATAGAGACAATCTTCGAAGCTTCATCGGCCGGCGATACTCTCCGCGTACGCTCCGCTATGCGCTAAGTCTCGGTAATGTGAACGCTGTACGCGGCGTGATCGAGAGGCATTTCGAGGCAGTAGCAAAGGACGAGTACGACTGGCTCGAAGAGCTGAAAAGCCTCGGCTATGGCTCTTACGACATCGCGGAACTCCTTTTGGACGACTTCAACAAAACGCCATGGATCTTTTTCCACGCCCCAGAGCCACGAGAAGTCCTCGGTTTTCAAGATCTTCATCGACCAAACTGCGTCCACCAAGGAGTTAAGGAAATCAGTTCCGCGCCAAGATTGATCATGACCGACTACGAGAATGCTGAGGATGTGAAGAGATGGATAGCTGAGCAATGTGGTATTGCAGGAGTAGTCCCAAAATCTCGCAAGCTCGAAGATTGGACTGGCGATGTCACTTTTGCTGGTGACGCTCAGTCCGTGGCCTCGATTACCTATTTCATTGCTGGTTCTCATTTTGACATGGTATCACGCGTATGTGGAGCGCTACAGAAATTCTGCGGAATCGTGTCATATCTGAGAAAGAAAGAGTTGTGCTGTAATTCTTTCACTCTGTTGCATTACGCTTTCGGACACGACTTCCCGGCAATCGAACTCTCTCAAGTCAGTTTTGAACATGCTTTCAACCTCCTCGTGCAGACGCGGCTACTCCTACACAACTGGGAAAGTCCCGGTATTGTTCCGAAGTGCTTGCCCGAACTCAACCGCACAGCAGATATCATAATCAAGACTGTATGCGACACGAGAATACATGATCGGGAGGGTGAATTGGATTTCGAGAAGTGCTTCCATACTGTATCTTTGGCTGTTCAGATCTTGAGCCTTGGGCTTTACTTGTATAGTCAGGCCCACACGGGTGCTGTGCATCCTTTCTTCTTGGTGCATCCGCTACTTCGAATCGGCCTTTTTGGTGCCCAACCACCTCCCTTGGATTCGGAGAAGGCACATATATATGTATCTTTGTCTCAGCTTACATGCATGGCTGGGGTGACTGGAGATCTGGTTGCTGTTTTTGGATCGCGCCGTTGCTCAGAAGCGGAGAGTGCTCAGAGAGCCTACGACCTGCTAGCTTCCCCCGAGGATCTCGCAGACACTTGGGACGTGAGGAGGCTTGTTACTCATGGTGGAAGACCGGATAAGCACACTATCAATGCAGTGGAGATAGGTGATGGCCTCATCAGCTCCACCGACGAATTTGAAAAATCAACAGATCATGAGAATCCCATTCTGAGACTTCACTGGAGCAGAATAGACGAACCAGTGGATCTCAAGAAGTCTTTTCACTTGCGTTCGAAAGCATTGATTGGTACTACAACGGTCAACGCCGGGTGTCCTGTGGATGAGGATCAGAGCTGGCTGCTTGCGCAGGAGCAGATGGAGACTTTGGGTGCGGAAGAGGATTATTGGAAAGTCTACTCGAAACAAGCGGGGATTCAGGGTGGGAAATACCTTGTTGCCGCAATCAACGTCACCTGGGTCAGACAACCAGGCACGACTCTCAAACATATCCATCTGGGGCCCGATATCACACTCCCATTTCTCCAGTCTGACTGGGGACTCCAGATCAGCTGTTGCACTGGCGCCGCGCGGAGAGTTTCGCTTTGCAATCTACTTGCCGATGTGGCACCAATCCTCATGGATGCACTTGTCCAGAAATTGCCTGGTTGGAATAGCTTGCAGGTGCGGCACAACATGGCCGAGGCTTTGAAAGGAGACCATTTCAGAGATTGGTTCGACGGCTTGCCCCGTCGTTTACAAGGCGATGCCATGCACATCATCCGCTACGTCTTGCTAACGATTCAAGACACTGGGATCGATCGCTCTAATAAAAACCTTGTCGTTGCTTGGCCCCAAAAAGGCAACCCACTCGGGTGCTTCAAGATTCCTTGTAGAAAGACCAACTCCTGGGCACTAATGCTAGCCGACTCTGCACATTGCGCGACGTTTGCTTATGTGACCCCACTGTGTCTGGAGACGGACGAGTGCAAGTGTCAAAAGAGTGAGTCAGCACGTTGGCAGAACACCACCGCCGTGCTCAATACTGCTGTCTCTCTCTTCATCGACAATAGAAAAGTATCTGCGGTCTCGGTTAAGTCATGGGCATTGAGACATGAGGAAAGTTACCTAATCGGCAAGCCGGGGCTGATTCTGTATGGGAAAGTGGGAACTCCGACGTCACTGATTACGGTACATAATTGGGCTCGTCTGTACCTCTCGACCAGCAGGATTCCAAAAGCATTTAAACGAGTAAAACCGGAGCGAATCCGAGAAAAGCAGTGCACAAGTACACGATCGCAGCAGGTTATGGTCTTGGCGAAACACTGACGGCTTTGCTGATTTCTTAGAAAGGAAATGATAGATAGTGGGGTGCTTTTGCCTTTCATTTTCTCACCTGGATCCTGACATTCTTTTTTGTCATGCTTGTCATGTAATACCGCAGTACAACCTTGATTCCATATTGCAAGTTTCCAACCACAAGCTTCAGCGCATCCTGGTGATACAAAACTTCCATTTCTCTTTCAAGATTATGTGCATGCTAATCCAATATACAGCTCTTTTCATCGCAGCCAATCTACGTCGAGGATGTCCGGCTGGCGAGACGGAAAGACTGCATGCGATGGTATAGGCACATCGTGCTTGAGAACAGGCACCAAATGCTTCTATCACTTCTGTTCCCGTGGATGCAAGCCATCGAAGCTTGTCCAAGTTTGTACCCCGGGAGGATGTCGCATATCAGACTTTCCTGGCTAGTATCTGCAAAGATGTGAGGCTTCTTTTCTAGATTGTATTGGAGTCGTTGAGGATCAAATCAATTCTACACAATAAAAAAGCAAGGAAAAAAACGGATTTGACTGCTTTCATAGTTGAAGTTCCAAATACTTCGGTTGGGGCGGTTCTGCAGAGACCGGTATTGACAGCTTAACACTAGAGAGGTTTAGCAGTTTTTTTAAAAGAAATAATTTAAAATGGAAATAGTCTTATCCTTCTATCGCTAACTCGATTAAGTAATATTATGAACTTTAATAAAACCTTTATCGAAGAGTTATAAATCTCTTTAAATATATATATATATATCTTTTTTTACTATATATATATATTATAAACTTCTTTAATAATAAGATCTTCGTTATAATAATCTTTATAGTTATATTATTAGGCTATTAAGCTATAATCGCTATTATATTATATTATAAATATATCTTTCTAATAAAGTATAAGTAGATTAAGTTTAATTTAGATTTATAGATTCTTAAACGATTATAAAGAACTATACACTTTATAAAAGATAAATTTTTTTTTTTTTATATTATTTTAATTTAGAAAGTATTAATTATCGATAGAAAATTCGTCTTAATTTTAAATTTACTTTATATTTAATATTATATAAGCTTTTATAATTTAAATTATTATATAAATTTATATAAATCTTTAAATAATTAGAAGTTTATTTATTTATTATTTTTAATAATATATTTAAGTATTTATAAAGGCGTTATAATTTAATATTATTATAATATTTAACTCTCTCTTATAATTAAATTCGATTATACGCTTATATTATTAAATAACTTAATAAATATCGTAAATGAAGTATTATTTAGATTTTTATTAATAAAATATTTTAAAGAATTATAAGATTAGAAGATAAGAAGAATTTCTAATATTTAATTTATAAAAAATTTTATAATATAATATAGATAATAGTTATATGTCTAGATAATCTTATTAAAGCTATTTATAGCCCTTATAAAGAAAAGATAGTAGATATAAAAATACTTTAGATATCTAAAGTGCTTAAAAGACTCGATTAAGTATTTAAAGGAAAATCTAGATATTATTATTATTATCTTTTTAGAAATAAAGCTTATATTTATTAACGCTATATTATATTTTTTTTATAGATTTAATCTCTATAAAAAAATACTTTAATAGAATAATATTAAATATTAAAGTTATAATAAAATATAGCTTTAAATAAATATAAAATCTTTAAATCTCTAACGCTTTTAAATAATAATTAAAGATAAATCTTTAATTTATAGAAGATCTTTATCGAATAGCTATATTATTAATAAATTATTATATCTATTTTAGAGATAATAAGAATATAACTTATTTCGAAATTCGATCTTTTATTATATATTAATATCTTAATATTATAAAATAAGATTTTAATATTTAAATTATTTATATACTTTTTATAATTAAAGTTAATCTTTATTAAGTTCTTATCTTTATTTTATTATATATATAGATTATTTAAATTATCGCTTAAGCTATTAATATATCTCGTTATTATTATATAATTTTTAATTAAAATTTATATATTAAGAAAGACGAAGTCTTCTTTAAAGTCGCGAGTAATTAGACTCTTTATATTTATTTATTTAATCTTCTTATAAGCGATATTTATATTAAGAGTAAATAATAAGACCGACACATATAGAACTAAGTACTCTTATTTTCTACGCCCTCTATTTTCTAAAGTTAAACTTTATCGAATTTTTATATAACTATTTATTAATCGTTTAAGACGTTATAAAGAGTATATATATATCGAATTTTATTCTTTCAAGCGCCCTTAAATCCGCCAAGAGTTTATTTTATAATTTTAAATATATTATAAAGGAATTTTATCTAAATTTATAAGTATAATTATATATTTTTAATAGCGATTAAAGAAATCTTTAAGAAATTAATTAAAGTCTTAATTAAAATATAATAATAATATAAAATATAGATATTTTTTACGTAATTTCTAGGCGAGTAGATATATATTTTATATAAGACTATACTTTTAATATAAAGCGAAGGAATCGTTTTTCTATAGAAGAATATTATAACTTAGATTTAAATTTCTTTAATTTATATACTTTCGATAAAGCTTCTAATATATTCTATATATTATTTATATATATATTTTATAATCTTAAGAAGTTATTTATATATCTCTATATTACCCCCGTCGACCTCTAAAATATTATTTTACTTATTATATATTTTAAGTTCTTAGTCGATAAATAATTATTACTCTTTATTATTCTTTAATATTTATTAATAAATTTTCGCTATATTCTATATAGCTTTAATAAGAGTATATATTATACTATTTTTATAAATTATTAAGCTCTTAATAAGACTTTTTAATATAAAATTTTATATTTTTTTTAGAAGCTTTTAATTTTCTATTAAATACGCTATCTCTTTTTTTATATCAGCTAATATAAAAATAAGTTATTTTATTTAATTCTCTATATATCTAATATAAATTAAATAATTTTTTATATTATTTTAATAATCTTTAATATTATTAATTATAATATCTAACTATTCGTTTATTTAAATTTTATTAAATAATATTTAAATTTAATTAGATTAAGCTAACGATTATAGAGCTAATAATTAATATATAAATATTATAAGCTAATTTATTAGACGCTTAAGATATATAATTAAAGTTATTTTTAATTCGATAATTATAATTTTATAATTCTTCTTCTTTTTATAAGACTTATTAAAGATTTTCTTCTTCTTTTACTTCTTAATTCGTTTACGTAATATATTAAATAGCTTACTTATACTATTAAGATTCTTAATTATAATATATATATATAAATCTAAAAAATCGTTACTAGGGGTAATATCGTTTTTAAAAATAGAAGATTTTTATCTTAATATTAATATTAATAAGTTAAATAATAAGAGTTTAGATATAAAGCGATTACGTAATATAAGAAGATCGTTTAATAATATAAAAAAGTTATTATTTAAGATCTTATTAATACTACTCTCGTTATTATCGTTATTATTTTAATCTATAATCTTATCGCTATTAAATATATTATTCTTTCTCTTCTTATTATTTATTCTCTTATTTAGATACTTATAATCTTAATTATAATTTTATAAGTCTTATAACTTCTTTTTCTTCGCTTATTTATTAATATTCTTCTTCGCTTTATACTTCTTATAAGGTAGTAAGGTCTCTTTTAATAAAACTACGTAGTAGCTATATAATTACGAGGTTTAGATACGTAGTTAATAGAATAAATAGATTAATTACTAGATAAATTAATAACTAAAAAAAGAAGAAGAAGAAAGGGAACTTATAAGTATTTAAGACTTTATTAAGTATATTAAATACTCGCTTTAATTACGTAGCTTATAGTCTAATAAGCGATATAAGCGAGCCTATTAATTCGCTTTAAGTACTTCTACTCTTATAATTATATCTCTCTTTTAAAAGATTTAACCTCTAAGCTTTATTATTATTACATCTTATAATTAAATATTTATAAATTTATTAATTTCTTATATATTATTTATTATTAGCTTAGATATAGTCTAAACTAATATATATTATAATAATATATTTAAACTTCTTAGTCTAAAGTCTTCTTAAATATATTATTATATTTATATACTAAATCGCGATAGTATCGCTATATATATTATTATCTTAATTAATAGAATATAGATATATTACTATCTTATTACGATATACTATTATCGCTATTATTATATATTATTATTATTATTATTACTTTAATAATTATAGTAATTCTATTATTATAATTATAAAAGTCGCGCTAATAAGTATAAAAGCCTTACTTTTAATTTAACTTTTATTCTTTTTAATAATAATATTAATATCGACGCTATTATAAATAAGTACTTAGTTCTTCTTTATATCTATTATTTTATCTTTATTTATTCTTATTATAATATCGCGATAGCGAGTTATATATTATTATAATAATATAATATATATATTAATTAAGATAATAGTTAAATAAAATTAAAGTTATTTAAATTAACTTTATATATAATAAGTATCTTAAAGAATACTTTACGATACTTTTTAAATAGTATAAAAAGTATATTAATATATTAATAATAATATTAAATCTTCGCTTTTATAATTCTACGGGTTATTAAATACTCGTAATTATTATTATTTTTACGCCCTTCGCTATAACTAGTAGATATTTATCTCTACTTTAAAGATATACTTAGCTAAGAAGACTATTAGCCTCTCTTATCGCTATCCCCTCTATCGCTATTTCTTCTATTACTACTTTAAACGCTATTTATAAATAGAAGAGATATTAAATAACTAAGAGATTACGCTAATATATACTAATTTCCTTTTACTATTATTATATATATACTTTCGTATATAACTCTTATATAATTTATATCGCATTTTCTATTAGCTCGCGCTAGCGTAAATATAAGCGATACTCTCGCGAGGGTTATATATATATTATAAACTCGATCTCTATTTATTAGATAAATATTCTCGCTATAACTCATATTAATAAAGATATTTATACTATTCTTCGCCGTTAAATTAATATAAATTTTATTAATATATATTAAATTATATAGCTAATATATATAGTAACTCGTTATATTAAGAAACTTCGATATAATATCGCTATCTTCGCTTTTTTTTTAATTACTTCTCTCGCTATCCCTTATATTAAATCTTTTTATTATCTAATAAATCTTCTAAATAAATAATTACTTTTTAATATAAAATAATAGATAAACTAATATTAAATAGTAGTAATCTTATATATAACTTTAATAATTATTTTTCTTATTATATATAGCGCTTTAACGCTTTAAGATCGACTTATAAATATCTTAGCTATTTTCGCTAGATCTTTTAATTATAACTTATTTACTTTATAAAGTTTCTCTATTACTATTATTTTTTTAATCTATCTTACTTCTTAATTTCTCTTAATAATTATATCTTTAGCTTTATTTTAAATACTAATTTATATAATTTCTTTACTTACTCGAAGTCTTTAATTATATTTTTAGTATTTTCGAGATATTCTATTAATTCTTATAAAGTTTTATAAGATAGAGAGTTTTTTTAGTTAATAAAATATTTAGTCTTATTCTTATAAACTCTTTTATCTAATATCTTATTAACTTCTTATTCTTCTTCTTTATTAATTAAAACTATTTATAACTCTAAATTATTATTATATAAGTATTACGATTTTAATAGTAATATATAAAATATAAGATAAATTCTTCTATATCTAGTAGAAAGATCTAGCTTATAAGTCTATATACTTATTTTCTCTAATACTTTAAAAGACTTAAACTATCTATAATTAAGTTTCTTCTTTATTTATAAAATATATATATTTAAACTTTATAATAGTACTTTATTCTTTTTCTTAAAGATTATAGTCTTATAATTACTATTATAATACTTTATTTACTACTTTAACGCTTACTTTTATAATTCTTTTAAATATAATCTTATTTTTTATAATTATTCTACTCGCTCTATAATAAATAATACTTCTCCTCTTAAGATCTTATTTTTAAAAGTATTTTTTAAGTCTATTATATATCTTATTAATAGATCTTATAAGATCTTATTAATACTTATATATACGCTATTATTATATATAAATATAGCTATTAATAAGATTTTAGATTAGTTATTCTACTTATAATTATAATATATTTATAAATAATATTCTAATATCTAATTTTATCTTTTAATTTAATTATTAGTTTAAGAATAAAATATAATATTTAGTTTACGCTTTATATTTAGATATTAATATAGTATTATCTAGAATTTATTTATAAATAAAGAGTCTTAATCTAAGATTAAATTACGTATTATATCGCGTAGTAATATAAACTCTTACTATAAGATATTAATAAGACTATTAATCTTTAGATTCTTTATAATAATAATATATATTATATATTTAATTAGCTTATTTATTAAGATTAAGATAATATTATAAATTTTATTAATATATAAATCTCTTATAAATAATAGATTTATAATAAAATCTAATATTATAATATAAAATAGATTTATATTATTTAAAGAAATTAATATTAACTCGCTATACGACTTATAATAATAAATTTATATTTTTTAATAATCGAGATAAATACGAATATACTTTATTATATCGCTTATTATATCTATCTAATAATACTTAAATCTAATATTCTTTTTAATATACTTATAAATAAAGTATCTAATATTAAAATTATTATAATTTATATAAAGAATCTCTTTTTTTATAATAGAATTATTAGAAATATAGATTGCGAGGCTACGATATAGTAGTTTATTTTTATTAATTCTTTATTTTAAAAGTTTATTCTATTTAATAGCGTATTTCTAGCGTTATTTCTTATTTATAATAAAAGTATTTTTATATTATAATTTAAGTAATTATATTATTATTAATTCTTATAACTTTAAATAAAATCTCTTCGATTTTAAAATCTAGTAAATTAGAAGTTAAAACGATATTATAATATCTAGAATACGTATTTATCTATTAAGTACTCTCTTATTTAAATTAATAATTTAAGTATTTATAATAATAATATCGTTTAGTTACTTTATTAACGCTATAAATTTAATTATAATAAATATATTATTATATTTTTATAGATTAAATTAATATTTCTAATTGCGAAGTTTATTTTATAAGATAAAAAGAAAATTATTATTATTATTCTCGCTATTATTCGATTTAATAATATTAAACTTTCTTAATAATATATTTATAGAATTAAATTTTCTTTTATAATATTTAATTATAAAGTTAAACGTAATTAATTTCTTAATCTAGCGAATTTACTTTATATTAAATTTTTTTATTATTATAAAATAATATAAATTATTATAATCTAAAATTATATAAATAGAGTATTTATTATTTTATAAATAATATTTTTAATTCTTAAAGTCTAATATAATTATATAGAGCTTTTTATTATATATATCTTAATAAAATTTAATATCTTTAAATTTATAGCTAGAAAATATAATAAGATATTATTATCTATTCTCGCTTAATTAATTAAATATATTATCTATATTTATATTAAAAGTATTAATCTCTATAATAAATAATATTTTTTAATTATAATATTCTAGTATAAGTATAATAATAAATACTCGCTTAAGTATTTTAAAAGTCTTATATACTTTTTTATTAAATACGAAGAGTAATCTAATTTCGCTTTTCTTCGCTTTTTAAATTAAATTTATTAAAAATATAGCTATCTATAAAAAGTCTTATATAAATTATTAATAAAAATCTATAAATTTTAAAAAGATTAGAATATTCTTAATAGACTTTAATTCTAATTATTTAATAATAGTCTTAATATATAATAGCTTTATTTAAATATCGCGCTAGTTTATTAAAAACTCTAGAAAAATAATCTTATTATAATTAAAAGTATATTTCGATAATTTTATATAGAGTTAATACTTTAATAGTATATATAGTACTTTATATATATACTCTTAATATAACTCTTTTATTTTAAAATAGATTAATATATTATTTAAGTATATTATATAGAAGATATCGATATATAATTTAAATACTTTATTTATATAAATTTAGAAGATTATAAGAGTATTTATAAAATTAAAAGATATTATTTAATATTCGAATTAATTATAATAAATTCGAAAAGCGATTTTTTATTTATCTTTTTTTCATATTTATATTTAATAATATATATTATAAATCTTAATCTTAATAAAGTACTTTATATATATAAATCTTTCTAAAGTCTTTAAGAGTAATAATAATAGATAATTATTCTTAATAATTATTTTATTAGATTCTTAATAATTAATATATAATTATAGCGAGCTATCTAATTTCTTAATAAATAGTATTAATAAATTAATTTAACTAATTAAGAATTAAATTTATTTTCTCTTAAGCGTAATATTTAAATAATCTCTAATCGCTATAAGTTTATTATATAATATATTATAAATTAAATTATTTCTAAGTAGCTTTCTAGATAGTAAATTAATAAAATACTTAATTTAATTATATATATTAAGATTATTAAATAACTTTTCTAAAAAAACTTTTAATAGATTTTTAAGTTATTTAGATACGCTAGAGTTATCTAGCTATATAATATTATATTATATAGCTTTATTATAATTATCTTTATTACTTTTAAATAAAATCTAATATAAAAATATAATAAACGCTTATTTTAGATTATATATAATTATTATATTAATTAATAATATAAATTACTCTATATTTACTATTACGATATCTATTTACTTCTTATTATTTATAAAAAAATCGCGATAGATCTAGAATTATTTATATTAATAAATATTTAAATTAATATTATAAATTTAAGAAAAATTAAGAATAAGATTATATTTTTATATATTTATAATATATATCTTTAAAATTTACTTTTACTTTTTTTCTTAATTATTCGCGAGATTAAAGATTAAATTATACTTTTTATATAAGAGTATTTAATAATTATTAATAATATATATTATTATTAGCGCGTATTTAGATTTAGAAATCTATATTTTTTTAATAAAAGATTATAATATAAAGATTTTCTCGCTATTAATATCTATTAAAGTAGTTATCTTACGCTTTTTATTTAATATAATAATTTCGCCTCTTAATAATAGAGAGTAAGATTGTTATTTAATTAATAGCGTGCTTAATACTATAGCGATAAATATTAAACTTTATTTTTTATTTTATTTAATTTATAATTATATATTTCGTTATTTATAATATAATTTAAATATTTAAAAGAATTCTTATAATATCTTAATTATTTATAATTATAATATTATATTTTAATAAAAAACGTTTTAAACTTAATATAAGAGTTACTATCTTTAAATTTAATTTATATAAACTTTTAATCTTATAACGTCGAAGAGAATAAACTTTTCTTTTAATCTTATTAGTTCTTTATATACTATTTCTTAGACTTTATATATTATTAATTACTACTTCTCTAATTACTTATCTTATTATTAAAGCGAGTCTTATTTAGAATAAGAAACTCTTTTATTTTTTATAATCTTTATTTTATATTCTAATATTATTATAATAATATAATATAAATAATAAATTAAATAGCCTTCTTTATAGCTTTTAGAGAAATTTTCTCTATTACTCTATTTTATAGATCTTTTATATATTCTAAATCGATTATATAGCGATCTCGCTATAATTAGAGTATAATAAGATAATTATTAAAGCTAATTATTAATTACGCGTTTTTTATAATTACTTTAACTAATTAATATTCTATATTATAAAACTTAATAATTAAATTATAAACTTAATTTAAATATTATTCTTTATATTCCTTTTAGATAAATTTCTTAATATCGCGTAATATTATATCTCTAATATTTCTCTAGATCTACTTCTTAGTATTTATTAATAAAATAAAAGCTTAGCGAGTCTTTTCTTTATTTATATAAAAATCGATATAAGATATCGAGGCGATAAAATCGTTATAGTCTTAAAGAAATATAATTATTAAACTATAATTATTAAGATATTATATATTAGATATTTTAATAACGCTTATTTTCTTATAGCTTAAATTACGATAATAATTATCGCTATACTTATAACGATATTCTTATATATTCTATATTTCGATTAATTTAATTTTTTTAATAATTAGTTACTTTTTAATATTAAGCTCTAGAAGTTAATAGCGTTAAATTTAAATTAAGTTTATAAAATAAGAGTTTTTATTTATAAATAAAGAGTTATTAGATATAACGCTTTAACGATTATTATTTTTATTAATAATATTATTAGAATTTCTATTAATATTAGAATTAATATTATAATCGCTTAATTACGTAATAAGCGTATTTTAATAAAAGTTATCTATTAAATTAGAAATATCGCTAATTAATTATAATAAGATATTTCTACTTCGTAAGTTAATAGAATTAACTCGCGAGTTACTTATTATAATTAAATTAAATAACTTTATATAAATAAAGTTATTAGAATTATAAAATAGTAAAATCTCTTTTAATAAAACTATATAATAGTTATATAATTATAAGATTTAGATATATAGTTAATAGAATAAATAGATTAATTATTAGATAAATTAATAATTAAAGAAAGAAGAAGAGAAAAGAAGACTTATAAATATTTAAGACTTTATTAAGTATATTAAATATTCGCTTTAGCTGCGTAGCTTATAGTCTAGTAAGCGCCGTAAGCGAGCCTATTAATTCGCTTCGAGTACTTTTACTCTTATACTTCTATATTATCAGTTTCTAATTATTTATTATTCGAGTCTATAGATTCTTACGCGTTTAATAGCTATATTTTAATTTAGTATTCTATTTAAATTAATAATATCTTCATTTTAGATATTTCTTTATTCGATAATTAACACTATAAAAAGAAAACTCCGCGTTCTTTATATACTTTTCTTATACTCTTATTTAAAATATATATATCGATTTTACTTTATATCTCGCTTAGTATTTTAAAGTAATATTTATAAGAAGAATCTTATTATCTTTTATTATACGTTTTTCTAAAATAAGACGATAATTAGATTATCTTCTAGAACGACGTTTTTTTAATATATAAGATTAAGATTAAGAGTTAATTAATATAGACTAATTATTATATAGCTTTATAGCGTTAAGATCGTTTATTAATAGTAAGTTATTTTTATTACTAGCTAATAATATATATACTCTCTCTTTATCTTTTTTATTCCGCTTATTATTCTTTCTTTTCTTTTAAAAAGGCTTTAAATTATATAAATTCTTCTCTTTTTATTTATAAGAAGTTATATTTAGATATTACGAGATTATAGTAATATTAAAAGATATATATATTATAAAAGATAGCTAACTTCTTAATAGAGTAGAGTTAACTTTAAATAATTATAAGATATTAATTATAGATATTTACGTCTTTATAAGCTATATAGCGAATATATTAATATCTAAAATGTGTTCTCGCTTAGCTATTTTATATAAGAAGTATATATAATAATATTTAGATAGATAGATATAGTAAATAGATTATTTCTTTATTTTTACTATATTTAAATAAGTAGTTATATTAAGATCTAATTAGATAAGTAAAGACTTATAAATTAAATTTATAAAGTTAAATTTTTCATTTTTCTAAGTTAAATGAAGTTGAATTTTTCTAAGTTAAATGAAATTTTAGCTCTAGCCCTAAGTCAAATCAAACTCTAATCGCTTACTATACGTTTTTAATCTACTTTTACTATTATAAAATTAATAAAAAAGATAAAAGCTCTAACTCTAAATTAAATTAAATTCTATTTACTTTCTATACGATAAATAATCTACTTCTATTACTATAAATCGCTAATTAATTATATCCTTATTTAAGAAAGTAGTATCTACTTAATAATCTTATTTTTAATATACCTCGCTAACTAAATAAGTTATCTTCTTAATAAATTATTTAAAATTATAATTAATAGACTAGTCTTATTAATAACTCGACTTAAGATTATATATAATTAACTATAAATAAAGATCTCGAAATATAGATATAAATCGATCTGCTATAATAACTAGTTTTAGAACTCATTAAACATTATACTAAAAGCTAATTAGATTAGAAATTAAATATATTAAAAGAAAGTATATAAATTATTCGAATTAGACGGAATTAGAGGGATATATAATATATAATATTATTTATTATTATATTCGCCTTTAAAAATATAATAATTAAATATCTTAGATTTAATATACTTAATTTATAAACGTATTTTATTATATAAATCTATACGCTACTTTAAATTCCTTAATAATATTACTATATAATTCTATTTTAACTTTAAATAATAAAATAAAAGTAAAATTAATTTAAAGATATTTATTATTTTAATAGATAGAAGAAAGCTATTTTTCTTATTAACGATTTAATCTCTATTATTATAAATAATCTTAGCTCTAAGAAACTTATTAAAAATTTAACTATTAAACTAAGTAATATTCTTATTAAAAATATAAAGAATTATTCTAAATATATAGAAATTAGCTATTTAATATAAATTAAGATTATTATAAATAATATTAATTAGCTAAGTAATAAAGTTATCTAATAATTACTTAATAGATTAATTAATAGCTTTTTATTCTTCGAAGCTTATTAAGATATTATTATCTATATCTAATAGCCTTTAAGCGAATTTCTTTATATTAATTTAATCTTAATTAATTAGATTAGAGTTTCGAAGCCTTATATTTTCTATTAATCTAAGAATTTAAATATAATTTTAAAGATAAAACGCCCTTAACGTAGCTCGAGCGATACGATCTAACTTAATATCTTTAATAATTAAAAGAATTTAATAAAAGTTACTATAGAAATATATAACTATATTATTAAAAGAAGTAAAATTCTTTTAAATATCTTAAAGTATATAATCGACGGCCTCGATATCGTAGCGATTTTATATAAAGATCTTATTCTAGAAAATAAGCTTAATTATTTTTAATAACTAAGCTAAATTAGACTCTATCGATATATTATAATTAAACTAAATAATAATATTAAGAGAGATCTTAAAGTAAAAATAAGTAATAATATTATTTTAAAGAAGAATAAAGATAATACTAGATAAAGTTATAATAATAGCTATTTTAAAGTTATTTTATATTTTTTATAATATAATATTTTAAAATATAGTCTTATTAATATCTTTATAACTATTAAGAAAAAAGAGTTAGCTATTAAAATAAGAGATCGTATTTTAAATAACGTTAATTATAATAATTTAATTATTATTAAAATTTATTTATATCTAATTCTAGATATTAATTCGATAGCTATATACTTTATATAGAAGTTAAGTTTAATTATTAATATAATATTATTTATAGTCTCGCTAGATTACGAATAGATTAAAGCTAATAGTAAGACTAATATTCTTTATAAAGCTAGTATTTTTTTCTAAGCGAATTTAAATCAAATAAAAATAGAAGTCTTTAATAATAATCTATTTATATTATATATTATTTAATAGAGAAAGAATATAATATTAAGTCTAAAGAATATAAATAAGATTATTAAATAATTTAAATAAAGAATAATAAGTATTAGTTAAGAAATATATATAAAGTATAAGTAAAAAACTAAATTATTTATAAATAAAAAAAGAAAAAATATATCTAACGCGAAAAGTTTTAATAGCTAAAAAAAGAATATTATATTAAAAAAAGTCGCGATATTTTATAATTATCGTTAGCGCGATAATCTTCTTATTCTATAACTTAAAGCACTTTAACTTATTAAAGAAATTACTAAGAAAAAATATATCTAGTATAAAAAGTTTTAGTATATAAAAAAAGAAATACTATATTAAAAAAAGTCGTAATATTTTAATATCACCGTTAGCGCGGTAAGCTATTTATATTACACTTAAAGTATTTCTATTCGATAAAGAAGAAATTACTTATATATCTTAATTTATAATTATTTTATAAATCTAGAGAGTTATTAGGCTTATATTATAGTAGAATTATTACGAAGAGACTTTATAAATAATATTCTCTCTTTTAAATCGCTACTTTATTTAATACTTAATCTTATTTAATATTATTATAAAGTAAATCTCTCGCTATATAGATATTATAATAGAAAAAAAGAATATTATTATCTATTATACGTAAGTCTTTAAAGAATATAGAGTTTAATATATTTAGAAGAAGATATTATAGATAGAAGAGCTTCTTAGCGTTTAAATTAATATAGTATATTCTTATAATAATACCCCTACGTCTCTAACGTAAACTTTATTTAAATATATCTCGCTTATTCTTTTTCTAGATATATTATATTAATAGATCGATATAGAAGAGATCTTCTACTTATCTTCGCTATTAATATTATTAATTTAACTAAAAGAAGACTATTAGCTTAATCTAGCGTTTATCTACTATATTAATTATTTAATTTAGATTATTATTATTATTAAATATTATATTATATTAATTTAAGAGATAAATAGATAATCGTTTAATAGAAGGATTATAATTATATAATTTAAAGCTAAAAATCCTTTAATAGACTTTCGTAGAGCCTATCTACCGTATATTTTAATACTCTTAAATCTTATTTATCTAATCTAAGCCTATATTATTCTAATTTATATCGCTTTTATACTTTATTTAAAAACTAACTTAATCGCTATTCTTATAAATATACTTAAAAATATATTTATAGATTTTAATATTAATATAAATCTCTATATTAATATAAGCGTTATACTTAATCGATAAATAGAGATTATAGAGTATTACTTAGTAATTCTACTTAGATTTATTATCTAGTATTTTAGTAGATCTATATCGATAATATATAGAATACTTAAAGTCTAATTTAAAGACGATATAGTTATTAAAGTCCTTCGAAAATTGCTTATTATATATATTTTTATCTAAGTCTTAATAAGATAAGATAGTATCTATTCTATTAATAATATATTAACTATAATTCTTATAAAGTATATATCTAATAACGATTATATAGAGATTAGAAAATAGATTTTAATTAGAAATCTTAGTATTAATAGCGATATTTATCTTAGTAATATTAAAAAATTAGTTTTTAAAGTATAATATAATAAAAATATAGATATATAATAAACCTCGTTTTTAAAATTCTATAATATAGATATAGGTGAGAACTCGATTTATTACTCATAAAGTTAGTTAGAATTAGAGCTAATCGATATTTTAACCGACCGTACTTCGCCTTTATAGGGGTGGAAAAAAAATAGATAATATCGTAGGGCTAATCGATAGAAATTATAGCGTGTAAAGGGCTAAATTATATTAGAAGTACTCTTAGAGATTATAATCTATATTAATTGCTTAATTAATATATTATTTAAAGAGCTACTCTATTAGATAGAAAGAAGGAAGACTACTATACTATAATGGGGGGTAAAAAGAATAGAAATATATCTAATATCTTCTTCTTTAGAATATTATTTATAAGAGTTTTTAGCTTTAATCTAAATACTCTAATAATTAAATTAAGTCGATTAATAACTCGTTTATCGAGTAAAAGATTTTTAATAATTTTAATTTATTTTAAATTATAGATGAAAGTTATAAAGAGATTTAACTAGCTAAACTTAGTAGATAAGATAATAATATTCTAATAGAGTTATTTTATAAATTATAAGTCTTCTTAATAGAAGAAAGAGAGAACGATACGTTATTTACCAGTCTAATCACCTATAATAGCTTTATCGACATAAGTATTAACAACTACTTAATAGATATTAGTCTAAATAATCTTCTAATTCATCTTTAGTTAATAGAGTTTATTACTTTCGATAGTTATATAGATATCGTAGATAAAATACTATAGTAGTTTATTATAATAAAGAAAGCGATTAAACTTACTAAGATAATTTTATATTATATATTTATAAGAAGTTAGCGACTAATAGAATAAAAGAAATAGATAATATAAACCTATAATATAAGATAAGCGTTATTCGTATAAAGCTATCTTAGCTAGTAATTCCTCTAACTTATAAGATAACTTCGCTATTTCTACTTCGCTAGATAAAAAGACTCTTATTTAATATATTATCTATATAAAATATATTATTATATTATAAATATTTATTAAATAAGAAGATAAGAGAATAGCGTAGAGGTATATAGATTAAATATTAATATAAAATACTAAATCTCTTATTATTTCGAGTCTTTATTAATATATTTCTAGTCTTAATAAGAGAGTATTAGAAGTTATTACCCTCGAGATTTACCCGGCTACTACTAACTTCCCCACTAAAATACTACTATAAATACTTCTAAATAGTTTATTATGAAGTATAATACACCCCCACATACGCCTACTCATAGGCCTCGTCGTCAGGAAGCTACTACTCGTAAGAAAGCCAAATTCTATGAAGCTATTGATACCCGGAAGGACAGCGGAAAAACAATGAAAGATATATATATAGAAAAGAATATTGTATATGATATAGGCAAATATTGGGTGAAAATGAGACAGCATTTGGGCTCCCCCGGTACTAGACGACATGGGAAATGGCGTTCCGGACGTCCTTCCAAGGTTAATTAATCTATATACGATACTCTACGCGGCGTCAATAATCCTGTACGCAATCAGAAGCCTGAACGCCAGCTTCAATATCATACTATTCCAATCGCCCCCCGCACGCTACGACGACACGCTTTTAAGTACACTTAGAATACTTAGATATATAAGTAACGACTAGTCAAAAAAGTCTCGGAGTCGAATGCGGAGAAAAGGCTAGAATATGGGTATAAACATGGTCGAGAGTATTATACGATGAACGATTTTTGATATTTTATTATATAAACGAACGAAAAGTATTAAAACGTTAAATTTATATAGTAAGGCCGCATATTTCGAGACGCTGGTACCGCTGAGAACCCTCAAAACACACAGTCTATACCCTCAAAGCAAGGTACCTCAATTCACATATCCGCGGATATCTTATAATATTATAAAGATAAGCTACGATTCTATTATAACGAGCTTAATCGACCTTAAATTATAATCGAAAAACCCTTGAAACCACGTCGTCGTCCAAAGAATGGCAACGAAGAAGAATATCAAAAGCGTGTCCGTCAGTGGGAAGCGAATCTTCCCCATGATCCTGATATCCAGTCGACTGGAAACAGTATGACAATGGAGTATTACACCAAACATCAGCTTCCGGACTACTGCGAGAGTGTGAATTAACTATAAATTAGATACGATTATGATATTCTATAAAAAGACGATAATTTAAGTTATAGAATAATTCGGAGTAAGGAGGACATTGAGGCTGATACGGAAAACATCGCCACACAGCTGAAATTCGATAATTGGATTGAGACTCTAGAACATTCTATATAATTATCTAATCTCAATTTAATCGAGACTATTTAAAATCTTCTAAATGAACGGGTTCATCAACGGCAATGGAATGATCAATACGAATATCGTACGGTGATTCAGGAGGAATGGGATCGAATCGAACTCAGTGAAATTCAGGCCCGAATTGCTGAAATGCCTTGGCGATGTAGAATGCTACGAGAGGGCAATCACACCAAGCTTATTAAGTCTAAGCTGTGGTAGAAATGTATGTATTTAAAAGATAGAAATGTATGTATTTAATAGGAAGTTAGTAGTAGTCGAGTAAACCCCGAAGGTAATAACTTCTAACACCCTCGTGAAATATATCTAGTAAATTATTAATATTACTCTTTTAGATGATAGCGATTTTATCTAAAGTAAAATGATTATAGATATATAAATTATAATATTATAAATTCTTATAAAATAGCTTATAGTCTCTTATATTTAAATTAGCCTTTAATCTTTTAAATATTAATTTAAGAATATTAATATAGAGATTAATACTTTTAAAAATTATAGTTATTTTATAATAAAGCGTCTAATTAATATAGTTATAGTAGCTATATCTAATAAAGTTAATATAGAAAACGTAATTAAAAAGAAGTTATATCGTATTATAAATTAATCTTAAATACTATTTATAATATAGATTTAATTAAAGATTAATTTTTTACTCTTTAAAGATATTAAGATAAATATATAAGTAGTAATTACTCTCTAGATTTTATATATATAGAGGGCGATTAAATAATTAATAGTAATCTACTATAAAGCTATAAAGATTATATTATTATACTAAACGCTATAATAGCGAAATTCTTTATAATTATTAATAAAATTTAAAGTCTCTAGCGTTAAAGAATAGAGGATTTAATTAATAATATACTCGCTAAGATTAATCGAATTATTTATACTTATTTCGACGCTCTTATAACTCTATTCTATATTATTTACTTCTTAATTAATATCTATTTTAGATATATTAACTTTAGTCTTTTCGCTATTATAGTATTACTCGATAATTTTATCTTTTTATAATATCGCGCTATAGCTATTATAAATCTAATTTATAAAATTTAAATTATATTATATAGATTTTATAATATATAAATAACGCGTAATATAGCTAGCGAGTCTTATTAAAGACTAAGTAGGAGTTAAATAAGGGCTAAAAGATAAATTAGAAGAACGTAGACTATCGAAATCGTTATTAAAGAAGTCTACTAATAAGTCTCGTAATAGAGAATCTTCTATATCGTCTTTCTCTCGTTTAAAAGCTTCTTTTTAATAATATTTAGAATATAATACGCGTTAAGAGACTTTAAAATAGAATAATAAAGAACGAATTAAAGAGGAAGACGCGTCTTAAAAGATAGTATCGCTAAGTTAAAAGATATTATCGCTAGTTTAAAAGAAGTATATAGAGAAAGATATATTCGTTTAAACTCTTTTTAAGAGTCTTTTAACGCGTTTATAAGTAGTAGTAAGTAGCTATTAGACTCGCTTATAGCCTCGATTATTAGTAATAGCGAATTTATTAAGAAATAGCTTAGAGGCGTTAATAGAGACTCTAAGAGGCGAATAAAGAAGTATATATATCTTATAGATCTAGTAATATAAGAGCGAGAGGTAGAGATAGTAAATATATTTATAATTAGTGAATTAATAGAATTATAGAAGAAATATAATTATATAAATAGATAAAAGAATTATTATTTAATCTCGAACGCGTTTAATATAACTATAATATTTAAATATTAATTTAATTTATTAATAGTAGACTAAACTTTATTATTTTTATAGCGTTAGAAAGCGTATATTAAGTTCTATAATTTACGAAATTATAAAGAAATAGTATTTATAGAGAGCTAGTTATTTTAGAGTGTAAAACTTCTATATATAAATTTTTAATAAGAAGGCTTAAGAGGGCTAGCGGGCTAACTTAGTCGATCTAATTAAAGAGCGTAGATCTAATAAATTAATAATTAACTATATATATAAATTCAAGGTTTTCTAATTTAACTCTATCTTATTCTTTTATATATACTAATAATTAAGCTTTTAAATTAATAATTTAAATTATAAATTAGTAATTTAAAAGCTCGATTAAGTTTTAAACTACGTACTATCTTATATAATTAGTTGATAGCGTTATTACCCTTTTTGGTTTTAAATCAGTCTTTTAAATCAGTTGCTAAACCTCCCTACTGTCGCAAAAGGTGCCCCAAGCAAGTTGCGAAGGATGGTAAATGAGGTCCTGTGCGGTTTGGTAGGAGCCCCCCACACGGTCTCATGCGGATGTTCGGTTCCGGGCGCATGGAAAGAGTTCAACTCTGACTGTATCTACGCATGCTACATGCATCAAGAAGGTGCGCTGACCTGCAGATGCGAGAGTAGCGCAGCCCTTGCTATAGGTGTATAGTCCAGCCCGGCTCTGGTTAGTGGTCGGAGGGATCTGCGCCGCTGAAGAGATGACAATGTACGGAACGATCGTAAACCGCCTGATAAGAAAGAGTCTCAAATGTTGGTAGCCATCCATCGAGTACTATGCATTGTCCCCGCTACCACATCACATAGATCTTCTTACTTGGCGAGGAAGTTCTCAGAGAAATTAGTTCCCGAACATGAGCAACGATGTGAGGCTTTTTTAGAGTTGCTGGACTTACAAATCATTTCTACAAAGTAAACGGATCCGACTACTTCAATGGTGGAGGACATGTGTGAGATTCTCTGACGGTGTTTTAAGACAATTCTGTAGAACACGGATGAAACTACCTCAATGATAAAGGGTGTGAGAGACTTTCGGCGTACACTCGGGAACCTACATTTATGAATTGCAAAACTAGTACTGTCTCGCGTAACGTCCCATGAAAACTACACGCACAAATGAGTTCTAAATAATAATTAGCTAGATCTTAAGGCCTAGCCGCATATAGACAGCGATTTACTATATAGCTTAACTCTAGAAAAACTCCCTCTATGTAAAATAAAAGACCTAGAGTCTAAATATAAGAAAACGCTAAAAAATAAAGCGCGGGTAGATAGAAAAAGTTTAAAAAACCTCTTTTTATAATAAGAGGAATAAGAATAAAGAGTAAGAAACGAGAGGAATATCGTCTATTTAAAGCTCTTTTAATATAATAATCTCGACTATTCTATTATAAATATATACTATATCTCTCTTTTACTAGCTCTTAATTAAGCTATAGCGACTAATATTATCTTATATAATATTCTATAAAAACTATATATATAAATAAGTTCTAAATAATAATTAATTAGATTTTAAGGTCTAATTATATATAGATAGCAATTTACTATATAGTTTAAACCTAGAAAAACTCTTAAAATAGATTTATATCTAATAAGAATTATTAGCTTTAAATTAAATAAGAACGCTAAAGATAATATAATACGACGAGGATATAGACTAGATATATTTCGATATATAGATAATATAAGTTAGACTTTTAATAGTTAAGTAATTAAATCTTATTATTAATTAAATCGACGTTTCTCGCGAAGATAGCGATCTCTCTATAAAAAGAGTATTTTAAATAGTAACTCGAGTAATTAAGTATATATAGAGTACTATATAGCGATAACGTATTATCTTATAAAGATCTTATTTAAATTAAATAATAGTAATAATTTATTAATAGAAAAGCGAGTAAATAAGTTTTATAGCGAATAAATAAAATAAGTATTATTATTTATAGCGGTAATAAATAGAGTAATCTCTCTTTTAAATAAATTCGTCTTTAAGATTAATAAAGATAGTTTTATATAATAACTATAAAGCGTAACTAAATATCTTATAATATATTATTATTCGAAGTCGCTATTTTTAGATTTAATCTAAGATTATATAAATTCGTCTATATAAAGAAATATAGTAAATATAAGATAAAAGAAAGTATATAAGATAACTCTCTCTAAGAAAGTCTTATTAAATTAGATAAGAATATAAAGTAGTAGATCTTATATAATTAAACGATATTCTTTAATATCGGCCTTACTACGTAATCTATAAATATTAATAATTATTTACTATAATAATAGATAATAAAAAACCTCGAGATTCTCGAATTCTATATTTATATAAACTAATTAAACGTCTATAAGATAGATCTTAATAGATTTAATCTAAATATAATAGTTAGCTAAATATACTATTTAGTTAATAAATAATTAAATAATAGCGAAAAACGCGATAATTCTCGATAGAGTATAAAATTCGATATAGAAGGCCTTCGCCGTTTAATAGCTATTTCTTATTTTATTAACTAGATCTTATTAGAGATATCTCGCAATATTATAATTTAAAGAAGTTTTCTTATATTATAACTTAGATAGATTATAGCTTAATAATTTCTATATAAATTAAAAGCGCTTAACTATAAATATAAATTAATAATTTTATTAAATTTAAAGCGAGAGAGTAAGTTAACTAAAGTATTTTACTTAATAGAAATTTAAATTATATTATAAATAATATCGTATTAAGCGAATAGTATAACTATTTATCTAAGCGATATTATAATTAATTTATATATAAAATTATTATAAATACTCTTAACGACGATATTATTATTATAGTAGAGTATAAGATATAATTAATATAAGTAAGATAACTATCTATAAATAGTTATAAGAATAATAAGTATCTCTTTAAATTAAATATCTTTCTTATAGTAGCGAGTAGCGAAGTATATACTAAATATATTATCTAATTTAAGACGAGTAATAATATTCTTAAAAATATACTCTCTTATTTTATATTTATTAAAAGCGTTTATTTATATAAAATAATAATAATATATAGCTATATAACGAAGTAGATATATTTTATTTTATCTAAATAGAAAGATATCTTATTAGCGTAGATTCGCTGCGATTGCGATAGTAATATAATAATATTCTTATTTTTTAAATAGTGCGAAGTAAAGCTTTCTTAGAAAAGCTTTATTAAAGATTATTACTTTAATAGAGAAGAATAATAAATCTATCGCTAACTTAAGCTTATTATAAGAAATACTCTATCTATTTAAAAGGACTTTTATTAACTTTCTCGCTTATTTTAACTTATCGAGAAAAAGTCTAATTTTTATCTTCTCAATATTAAATTAGATTTCTAAAAATTTAATAAAAATATTTTTCTCGTTTATAATATAATTTATCTTTAAGTTATAATTATTATAGACGATATTAAAGTCCTCGCTAAATTAAACTATATCGCTATTAGACGAAAGAATAGCGAAGAAATCGTTTAAATAGTAAAATACGATACTTTAGAAGAGAATAGTAATAAGTATTTAATAAAGGGTCTTAGCGAATAGATTAAAAATAAAAGGCGCGATACGTAAATTAAATAATAAGAATCTATTAATATAATAGAAGTCGTTCTAAAAGAAACTTAATAGCTAAAAGTTCGACTTAACTATAGAAATATATCTAAATATATTAATAAGATCTTATTTAATTATAATTATATTCTAATTCTAAATAAGTAAAATATCGATAATATCGTTTAATATAATATACTCGAGTACTTTATAAATCTTATAAATATAATAATTAATAAAGTATAGCCGTAGAAAAAAAAGATTATAAATTCTTCTTTAATTATTATTATACTTCGAGATAAGATCTAATAAAGACGAAATAAAGTATTTCGAGAGTTTTATATCTAATCTTATTAGATAATTATTATTTTTCTACTTTTAAAAGTCTTTAAATAGTATTTTAAGTATTATAGCGATATTAAGATAAGATTTACTTAATAGTAATTAACTAAGATCTTAATAATCTATTTTAATATTATAGATAATAATTGCGAGTAAGATATTAACGAATATTTAATCGAGATAATTCTTAAGCTATTTCTTTTAGTTATCTTTCTTTAATAAGTTATATCTCTTTAGTAGAGACTTACTTAGCAAGATAAGTATATATAAAAATAATTTAATTATAGACTTAAGACTTCTCGATATTAATTATAATTAAGAGATAAGAGAGAATCTTATACTTAGCGAGATAGTATTAATAAAGACTTTATTAATATAACTAATAATAGAATATAATTAATTATATATATTATATATATATAAATAGCGATAGCCTTAAACGTTATAGAATTTATTATAATTAAACTAATTATAGTAGAATAATTAAGAATTTTAAATATTTTAATAAGAAGATATAAGAGTAATATTACGATATATCTAGAATAAAGTCTAATTTAGATATAAATTATATAATAAATAAACTCTTAATTAAATCGACGAGGATCGCTATCTTAGAATTCGATTTTCTAAATAATTATTAGATATTTACTATATATAGATATCGTCTTAATAAAGCTAAATTTTACTATAAATAAAGATCTTATAAAAATAATATATTAATTAAAAGATATAGATAGTTAATAGATTAGAAATATAATAGTAATAATTTAATAGAGCTTCTTAAAGAGATAGAGTAATTATTTTATAGATAAAGAAATATATAATTTAATTATAGATCTTAAAATATTAAAGAAGCTCTTTAAATTTCTTAATCTTCTTATTATTACTAGCGAGATAATTAATAAAGCTATTAAATAATTTATTAAAATATTTAATATCGAATATTCTATAATTACTAGCCGGAAAGATATAATATATTTTATGAAATATTTCATACTAAGTAATATTATATCGTATTCGAATATAATATAAGTAGGATTAGATATTATTTTATTTTTCTAATATAAGTTTAGAATCTTAACGAGATATCTTATAATATAATATATCTATAATATTATATTATAATATAATATATATATAAGATATCTTAGTTAAGATTTCTATATTTATAGAATAATCTAATTAAGATATATAGAATATATTTATTCTTCTTTATTAAGAGAGAGGGAATATAAAGAGTAATTTAATATAGTTATTTATCTTTTTATTAATAGTAATAATTAGAATAATAATTAGAATTATAAGCGTCTCTATTATTTTTTCTAAAATTATAATATAAAAGAATATTCTAAATTTTAAATCTTTAAATATTATAAAAATAAAATTCTATAATTATCTTTATTTATATATTTATTTTAACGCGTTAGATAAACTTAATAAATTTTATATTTATTCTTTATTTAAATTCTATTTTACTCTTTTATTTTACTCTATTTTAATTCTTTTAAATATTCTAAATCTATCTCTATTTAATTAAACTTATTAATTATTTATAAATAAATTTATTTCTCGAGTTATTTTAGATCTCTTTATTAAGATTAAATTTATTATTATTAATTCTCTCTAATTATAAGCTTATTAATTATTTCTTTATAAAATTATAAAGTATTAGCGATATATCTTAATAAATTTATAAATATTAGATTTATTAAAATACTTTTTATAAGCTTATTATCTTCGCTAATATAATTATTATAATTATTAATTAAATTTTTATATAAAGTATTATTAGCTCTTTTAATCTAATCTAATATACTAAGATCTTCTTTAAAATTAAATTTAATCTATTTAAACTTATTTTTTTAATATTTTATATAAAGAATTATTATTAGAGTATAGAATATCGCTAATAAATAATACTTCTAAATATTATAATATCTTTTAGTTATTAAGAAATATCGCTTATATATAATAATCTTCGTAAGAGAATAAAAAATATTATAAGCTATTCGAGCGATTATAATATATTTAAATTTTTATTTTTATTATTATTTTAGAATTAAAAAGTTCGCTAGATTAATAAAAGAAGCTTTATAAAAATTAGAAGTAAAATTATAATTAGAATAATAATTAGAAGACTTATTATTTCTTCTATATTATTAAAATTAATTATATTTATTCTTATTATCTAAATTCTTAATCTCAAATTTTATTATTTAATTAAGCGTATTTTTATTTAATTAATTTATTCGCTTAACTCTTTATAATTAATTACTTATATTAATATTTTAATAATTTTAAAATATTCTTTTAAGCGCTTTTTAATAGATCTTTATTTATAATTTCTTTTTAATATTAATCTTTTAATTTAATTTTTTTAACTTTATATTATTATAATTTAAATATAAAAGTATAATTTATTTATATAGATAGTCTAAATTTAATTAAATTCGATTATAATAGATAATTAATTTCTTATAAGCCGCTTTAAAAGCTTTAAAAAATTCTTTTTTTAAAGAAACTCTCTTTCTTCTTAATTTTCTAAGCTTTTTATTTATATAATTAAATAAATAATTATAAATATTAAAGACGTAATAAATTATAGTCTTCTTTTCTTTATTTATTAATTTTATAAATTTATAAAAAGATTTAATAAGCTAAATTAAATATTAAATCTATTAAAAATTAATCGAAAATTATTTAGATATCTAAACTATAATTTCTATTTATAATTATTTTTTATTATTTAATTTTAAATAAATTATTTATTTATTTTTTAAAAAGTATATAATATTAATATAAAGAAGTAAAGCGCGAATTAATATCTAATAAATTAAATCTTAATAAATCTTAATATTTTAAAAAAGTTTAAAAAAGCGTTTTTAATAATATTACTTCTTTTTAAAAAGTTAATATTTATTTAATATTAAAATATTCTTATTTTAAAGTCGTTTAGCTTATAATATAAAAAAGATCTCTTTACACTAGTTATTAATATTAATATATATAATAATTTTTTAAATTTTAATATAATTAATAATATAATAATTAGAATAATAATAAGAAATATTATATTTTTATTAGAGTTATTAATAAGTTAATTATATTTATTTAAACTTAATTCTTATTTTCTTTATTATCTTCATTTTTTTAAAAATTTTTATTTATTAAAATAATTTTAATATTATCTAGAAGTTCTTTTAAGACTAATTAAATAATATATACTATATAAAAAATATATTATAAATAATTTAAAAACTTAAATTCTTTAATATTAAGTAAGTTATTTATTATAAAAATAGAAAAATAAATAATTAAATTATTAAAGAGTATATTATTATTATTAGCGTTATTAATTATAAATTTAAATATATAAAATTAAATCTTATATTCTATAAGAATTAAATTAATAATATTTATAAATTTTTAATTAATATATTTATCTTCGATATATTTAAAATCTATAAGAATTTTATACTATTATTAATTAATATTAATAAAAAAGATTAGAATTATTATAAATAATTAATAATTATAAAATAATTAATAATTTAAAGTTAAAGAGATTTTAATATTATTAATTAATAAATTTTTTAATAATTTTATCTCTAGCTTTATAACTTTTTTTATTAATTAATTCTTTATAATAAATATTAATTTTAATTATATATTAAAGTTAAGATAATATAAAAGTTATAATATCTTAAAATTATTAATAATTATAAATAAAATATTAATATTTATAATTTAGCGATAAAATTATTCTAAAAAGTCTTCGCGTATAAACTTTTAATTTTCTAATATTATAAGAGAATTTTAATATTATTTTTTCTAGAGTAAATAGTAAGCTAGATATTTTATTTATTATTTTATTTATTAATAGTTTATATCGTCTAGTTTAGAAATATATTTAATTTTTATAATTATTAATTAGATTTATTTATTATAAATTACTTAAATTAGATTTCTTAATATATCTCTTAAACTTAATATATACTTTTATATCGCTTATTTTATAATCTATAAATAAATAAATTAGAATCTTATTATAGTAATAATAAATAATATATAACTCTCTAAAATTCATAAGCGTATATTTATTAAATTATATTTATTTCTAGAATTTTCTAATTTTTAAGTCTTAATAAATAAGTTAATAATCGCTATTAGATTTAAACTAATTCTATATAATCTATATTATCTTTATTTACTATTATATTTATTATTCTTTATTATTAATATTAAAAAAAAAATAAGATTTATTATTATTTTTATATTAAAATATATTTATTAATATCTTATATTAAGTATTATTAATTAAGAAAGTTAAGCTTATACTAAATAAAGATCTAATTAATATCTTAAGATTAAGATATTTAAAAAGAAATTAAAAGAGATATATAAATAAATAAAATATTAGAAATAAAATAAAATTAATATTTAATATATAAATTCTATCTTCTCGCTATAATAAAAACTTATATTACTTTAATAATATATCGCTATATTATTTTTAATATTTTAAATTAAAGACTAATTCTTTCTAATTAATATTATAATTAATAATTATATATTTAAAAGTATATAATAATATTAATATAGAATTAATATTTAATTTTATTAATTTAAAACTCTAATTAGTTTAATTATTAACGCTTCTCTACTTAATATAATATATACTTTATTTATTTTAATATTAATATTTATTTACTATTATATTATTTTAATTATTAGAATTAAAAATTATATCTATTTAATTAATATTCTAATTATTAATTATATTAATAAGAGTATATATTAATATCTTAAAATTATTAAATTAATTTTATTAGATATTAATATAGAATTAAAATCTAATTTAAACGCTTTAATAATTTAATTAGCTAGATTAATTATTATCTAAATCTTCTATATATAAAAATTAAATCTTTTATCGCGCTAAGATTATTTTTAAATTTTAAAATCTTTCTTATTAATATAACTCTCTCTTATTTAAGTAATATTATAATATCTTTTATTTAGATATTAAAATATTAAAATATTATATTCTTCGCTTTTAATTAGATAATATTATTTTTAAATTAATATTTTTAATTTTATAAAAATAGTAATTAATTCGTTATAGACGAAGGCGAAAAAGAAATAATATCTTCTTCTATTTTTATAATAGAAGAAGAGAAAAGAGTAAATAAATTAATTATAAGCTATAAACGATCTAATATCTAAGAATAATAAATTAATAAAGTTATAATATTAAAATAAAGAGCTTTTTTTATAATTAGTAAATATAAGATTAAATAGAAATTAATTAAATTAATAAGATTATCTTTAATAGATATATCGCGTATATAAAGAATATTAAAATATATGAAATATAAGAGAGAGCGTATATATATAGCTATAAATATTTAAAGTATATTTAAAATATAGAAAGAAGCGCTTATATATAGCTTTATAATACGTATTAATAAAAAAGAAATTAATTTCTTTTTCTAATTAGCTTTTTAATTAATATTTAAATTTAATTTATTTTTAAATAGTATTTTATTTTAATAAGATTTTAGTTATATAATATTAATTAGTTTAATAATAAATATTTAATATTATTCTTTTCTAATTTACTCTTTTCTTTTTTAAAAATTCTTTTTATTATTATAATATTTATATTATAATATACTTATTTATTATAATATTATCTATATCTAGAGAAAATAAAATTATTTTCTTTATACTCTATAATTAAATTAGATTAATAATATTATTTTTATAAAGTAAGTATATATCTAATAGCGCTATATCTTTTAATATAATAATTAATTATAATATTAATTATAATTCGTTAATATATAATATTATTATTTATTAAAGCTATTAACTCGATAGTTATAAAAGTTTAGAAATTCTTAATAATTTATTAATTATTAATTTAGATTTATTTAAATTATCGAAGTAAAGTAAAGATAAGATTTCGTAAAAGTAAAAATTAGAAGATTATATACGAAGTTTAAGAAGTATAATTATAAATAAGAAAAGTGCGTAGTTATATTAATTATATATATTTAAATTAGATAATAAATTAATTATATATATCTATTATATTATTATTAATTAGATTTTAAAGTTTATATATTAAAGAAAAATTATAAATTATAGAGATTAATAAATTTAATTATTTTTTAAATTATATTTATTTAAATAATAAAGAAGATTTTAATTTATATAACTTTAAATTTAATTAGTTCGCTTTAAATTTAAATCTCTATATTAAATATATTTTAAGAAATTATAAAGATAAAATTAGCGAGTAATTTTAATAATATAATTTACTCTTTAATAATTATAAATAAAGAAAATTATTAACTAATATCTAGCGACTTAATTATATATATTTTATATAAAAAAAATTACTTTATAATTAAAAGATATATAGCTTTTTAAATAATTATAATAAGATATAAGTTTATAAATAATAATATAATATTATTAAAGTCTAGATATAGTTTTTATAAAAAGAAAATATATAATAAATAAAGAAAAAATTATTCTAAGTTAAGAATAAGATATTTTAATTATTATTCTATTTATTATATTTAATTAATAATATTTAGCTATTATACTTAATCTAATAATTTTATATATTTTATATTTATAAAATAAAACTTCTTAAATTAATTTAAATATAGATATATATTTATAAAAATACTATTACTTTAATAAAAGAGGTTTTTTATTCTAAAATCTATATTAAATTAAAGATTATATTCTTATATTTAATAGCTTTAATTTCTATAATTACTATTAATATTATAATTAAATTTATATAGTAATAATACGTCTTTTTTATTAGTGAGTATTTTTATATTCGATAGTTTTAATTCTTATAATTACTATTAATATCGCGATTAAATTTATATAGTAATAATATATCTTTCTTATTAGCGAATATCTCTATATCTAATAGCTTTAGTTTTTATAATTATTATTAATATCGCGATTAAATTTATATAGTAATAGTATATCTTTCTTATTAGCGAATATCTCTATATTTAATAACTTTAATTCTTATAGTTATTATTAATATCGCGATTAAATTTATATAATAATAGTATATCTTTCTTATTAATAAGTATCTTTATATTTAATAGTTTTAGTTTTTATAATTATTATTAATATTATAATTAAATTCGTATAATAATAGTATATCTTTAATTTTCGTTATTATTCGCGAAGAATAAGAATTAATTAATATTATTTTAAATAAATTTATTTAATATAATAGATTAAGAAGTAAATTAATAAATTATAAAAGAGTTAATATAATTATTAAAAGATTAGTTTTTTTAGAGTTAATTAATATAATTATAATAATAATTAGAAGTATAATTATTATATTATATAGCGTAATTTAATAGATTAAATTTAATAGATTTCGCTAATATAATATTAGATAGATTTTAAAATATTAAAATTATAAGTAGAAATTCTCTCTTTCTTTCTTTCTTATTATCTTATTATAAATTAAATATTTTCTCTTATTAATATTTTATATTATAATTATTTTATTTTATTTATTTTAATCTAATTTAATAATAATATATTATTAATAATTATTAATCTTAATAGTAATTTTATTATATTATTATTATATAGAGATAGCGATATCGATCTATATATTAAATTAGTTTATTTAAAAAATAATATAAATCTTAATAATCTTCTTAATGATATAAATAATTAGTTAAATAATTATCTATTTAATCTTTATATTAAAACTTTAAATTAAAAGAAAATTTTAAAGTCTTCTAATTATAAAAAGATAATTACGAAAAAAATCGAATAAGATAAGTCTTTAGTTATTCGCGCTTTTAATATAAAGATTATAAAAAAGAGTATATTAAGATCTTTATTTATAAAGATTAAAAATTAATATTAAAAGTAAGAAAGTAAGTATAGTAATATAATATATTAATAAGTAATATATATATATAATTAATAATATTTTAGCTATTACTTTATAAGAGATTAAAAAATATTAAAAATTAATTAATTTACTTTTTTTAAAAAGATCTTTTACTTATATAATATAAGAGATTATTAATATAATATTATTATTTTATTATATTATATAAATTTAGATTTTTATATTAAATATGTTATAAGAAGCTATTAAAGTAGCTTTAATATCGAAATTTTATTATATATTAACTTTTTATTAAATTATTATTCTATTAATAAATTATATAATTAATAATCTTTATACTATTTATAATAAAAAAATTATATTAATAATTAAGAATATAAAGCTTATATAAATAATATATTAATATATAATAAAAGAAAGTGCGTAAAAAATAAGAATAAGATAATTAAAAATACTTTATTTAGATAGAAGAGAGTTAAAATACTTAATATAGAATAGAATTCTAATTATTTTTTTAATTATTAAAAAATGTATAAATTTATTCTTCTAATAATAATCTCTTTATATTTTCTTTATTAATAAGAATTTCTTATTTAAAGAGATATATAGTTAACGATCTTAATACGGAAAATAAGATCTTAAATTTTTAGATTTTAAAGTATTATAAATTAAATAATAGTTATAAAGAAACTTAATATAAATTAAATTAGAAGTAAGAATTTAATATAATAATAGAAATTAAAGATATTATCTATAAGATTAAAGAAGAAAAAGTTAAAAAGTTAAAAAAGAAAGATAAATATAAATTTAATAGAAATATTAAAGCTAATAAGAAGAAAGATTTAAAGAGAATAAAATATATATTTAATAATTATAGATATTTAAATAATTTAAATAGTTTTTTAATTAATAATATTTATAAAGATATAGATATAAATCTTAATTAAAAAATACTATTTATTTCTAGATATATCTATAAAAAGAAAGCACTTATCGCGCTTATTATTAATATCTCTTTTAAAATAACGAAAAAAGATATTATAGTCGAGAAGAATTATATTTTAAAATTAATTATAATTTTTAATAGAAATATTAAAGAGACTTATAAGATAAATAGCGTAAATAACTAAAAACTTAATAGTATAAAATTATCGCTTTATTATTATTAAGTATAAAGAGTAGCTTTTATAAAGAATTAAGAGATTAATAATAAAGAGCTATTAAGTAATATATTAGTAAATTTATTATCTTTTAATTATTTTAAAAAAAATTTATAGACTCTAAAACTTCGAAGAGAGATATTATAGATCTTAATAAAATTTTAATAATAATTAATTTAATTAAAAGTAGATAATAGCTCTCTTATTATTAATTAGATATTTTTTTTTATTCTCTATTAGTTTTATCTATAAAGAGCGTTAATTAATATCTCTTTAATAATACTAGCTAATTCGCTATCTCTTAGCGAGAAATATTATTAAAATATATAAATTTAAATTATTATATTATTTAATAGTTATAAAATTAATATTATTAATAAAAAAATTTATTTATAATTTTTATTATATAGCTTTTTAATATCTATATTATAATCTATAAATATTTATCTTATTTAATAATAGATATCTTTTCTAGCTAATATAATTATTTAAAAAAAAATTATTTTCTTTTATATTTATTATAAATTCTTATCTTTTTTAATACTATAACTTATTTCTTTATTTAAATTTTAAACTTATCGCGATATTAAAATAATCTAGATTTTAAATAAAGAATATAATATATAATATAAGAATTAGTATTCGATATAAAGAAAAAGAATTTATATTATAGAATTCTAAATATCTTTTTAATTAATAAATAGCGAAATCTATTATAATCTCTTCTTTTAAACTTTTATATCTAAGTATTTATATCTTAATAATAAAAATAAAAAATAATTTAAAATTTTATTATTATAATTATTAGCTATTATTTAAAAGATTTTTTTTACTCTATTTTTATTTTTATTTAATTTTTATTTATTTAATATATAGTTATAATTTTTTAATTACTATTTAGTTAAGTTTAATAAATTTAGAAAATTATTATTATTTATATTAAATTATTATACTATTAAATTTCTTTATATTATATATTTAATTTTATTAAAATAAATATATAAAGATAATAAGTTAAATTTTAATTAATTAGTCTAGATAATTTTTAATATACTTTTATTAAAGAGAGAGTAATAAATAAAAAAAGTATTTACTATAGAATTCATTTATATATAATTATATATTTTTCTAATTTAAAAATTATAAATTAATAATTTTATATACGCGAGAAATAATAATAATATATCTTATAATTAATTTTAGAAGAATAATCTTATATTATAAAATCTCTATATTTATATATTTTAATTATATAATAAAATTTATAGTTATAAGAGTTAATATATATTATTTTCGCTTATAAAGATTAATAAGCTTTTTATTAAAAATTTTAAATTATTATAAAGATAAGAAGTAATCTTTATTTATAAGATTATTTAATTATATTAGATAATCTAATTAATAACTTTAAATTATTATTTAATAATATATTTATCTCTTATTTTTTCTCTTTTTTTATTTATTTTAAAATTATAAGATAAATAAAATTATTTAATATTTTCTTCTTTATTAAATCTTTTTATTATAAAATTATACTCTTATTATTATTAATAGCGCTTTTTTATTTTTAATTATTTAAACTTAATTATATAATTAATATAGATATATACTTTTCCTTTAAAATATTAAATAAAAAAATTATATATATTAATATCTAATAATATTATAATATAGTCAATCTTATTATTTATAGAAATATATATCTTTAATCTCTTATAATATCTTTTTCTACTTCTCTAAATTTATATTTTTAAATCTATTTATATTTTTAACTTTATCTCTTATAATTAATATTATATTAAAATTAATATTATATATTTTTTATAAGCGAGCTTTAAGTAAATTATATATTTCGAGAGTTATTATATATTAATAAGATTTAATAATATAAGAATTCTAAGAGAGCTCTTCTATCGCTTTATATTTATAATTTTTAATATTAATTAAATAATTATAAGATCTTAATAGCGATAAAAATAAAAAGAATTTAATTAAAAGATTATTATTATAAAGTATTTATTAAAGATTATCTATATTATCTACTTCTATATATATAATTAAAATTATAAATTTAATTTTACTTTATAATAATAAAGAATTTTATCTTTTATTTTTAATAATAGATTATTTATAATTCTATTATTATTTATTTTCTCGCTATATAAAATTACTATTATATTAATTTTATAGTATATATATTTACTAGATCTATAAATAATAGTATTTAAAAGATATTTTATAAGAAGAAAATAAAATATAATTTCTAAGTATCTTTCTAATTATCTTTCTAATTATTATAATATTATAATAAATAAAAGAAAAAAAGAAAAAAAGAAAGAAGTAATATATAAAAAGTTTATTATTTTTATTTTAATTTATAGCGCTCGCGTAAAATTTAAGATAATAATTAATATTATAAAATTATAAGATTTTTAGATAAAGAAGAATAAAATAGATATAATAAAAAATTTAAAAAAGAATTTAAATTTAAATTTAAAGAAAAGTTTATAAGTTTAATTATATATTAATAAATTAATTAATAATTAATAATTAATTTTATTAATATATATAATAGAATAAGATAGAGCTAAGCTTAAAAATCTTAAATTTATATATATAATTAATTATAAATTTAGAGTTATTACGCCTTTTAATTAAATCGATTAAATTATCGCGAGTAAATAAATTAATATTTATAATTATAAAAAAAATATAATCAAATAGCTCTAATTAAAAAATAGATATATATTATTTAATTTTAGAATAACTTTTTTATTTTCTATTAAAATTTTAAGATTCTTTTTTAAAATTATAGAACGAAATAAGAACTTTTAAATAAAAAAAGAATTTTTAAATTTAATTTAATAATTATTAAAGTATAAGAAATTTAAATATCGCTTATTAAAGTTCGCTTAATAGTCGAATAACTCGCTTATTAAAGTTCGCTTATTAAAAATTATTTATTTATTTACTCGATAGCTCTAATTAAAAAAATAATTATAAATTTAATTTATAAGTCTTTACTAATAAAAAATATAATATTTTATAGATTTTAATAGAATCTTTTATTTTTTAAGATAATAATAGAAATTTATTATTAAATATAATATTTATTAATTAAATAAGAAAATAAGATATTTAAACTATACTTATAATACTTATAATTTTATAATAATAGATTTTTTTTATAATTTAATAGAATATAATTTTTAATATAATATAATTTTTTAAAAGTATAAATTAAATACTTTATATAGTATTAATTATAAAGATAATTAGAATTCTAAATTAAATACGAATTTAAAATTAATATAATAAATAAATATCTTATAGATTTTAATTAAAATCTTTTATTTTTTAAAATAATAATAAGATCTATTATATAAATATAGTATTTATTAATTAAATAAGTAAGTATAATAAATATATTTTTATATTAAAACTATTATTATAATATAGATAATTTTATAATAATAACTTATTTTAATTTTTTAATATAATATAATTTTTTAGAATTATAAATTAATAATTTTATATAATATTAATTATAAAGATAATTAGAATTCTAAATTAAGAATTAATATAATAATTAAATATATATAAATTTTAATAAAATCTTTTATTTTTTAAAATAATAATAAGAATTTATAAAAATATATATTTATTATTAATTAGATAAGAAAATATAATATATATTTATATTAAAATTATAATTATAATATAAATAATTTTATAATAATAAATAATATTAATTCTTTAATATAATATAAATCTTTTAAATTATAAATTAAATATATTATATAATATTAATTTTAAAGATAACTAAAATTCGAAGTAGAATATAATCTTATAAATAATATTATAATTAAAAATTATATTATAAATTAAAAAAGTTAATAATTTAATTATAAAGTATTTTATTTTATTATTTATAATAATTTAATAGTTTATCTAAACTAAATTATAAGCTTTTAATCTATCTTTATACTTATATATAACTTAATATTATATAATTTTAGAAGTTTATATAAAAGTAGTATATTCTTAATCTATAATATTACGTATTTACTATAAATTATTAATAATTAAATATTTATATTTTATTATTAGCGAATTTTATATAAGAATAATAAAAAGTTTTATTTAAAAAATTATTAGATAGAAAAGATTCTATCGCCTTCTATATCGTCTTAATAATAAAATTTTATTAATAATATTTAATATTATTCTTAAGTTTATTTATTATATTTAATAAAAATTTTTAAATAAATTTTTAATATAAAGCTTTCGAAATTAATAATATAATTAATTTTTAAAAATATTTAATTTCGCGAAGAGCGATAATTAATAGATTATAATTAGAAAGATAATTAGAAGTATATATAAAGATTAAACTTATTATTTAAATAAAATCTATATAGTTTTTTTACTTTAAATATATAATTAATAACGCTTTTCTTTTTATCTATACTCTTTTCACTTATAATAGATTTTTTAAAAATCTTATTACTCGATTTTCTAGTTACTTTTACTATTAATAATACTTAAAATATTCTTTTATTTATTATAGCCGCCGCGAGAAGTATAATAGATTTCCTCTTTCTAAATTTCTTATTATATTTTTTTTTTTTTTTAGTAATTTACTTATAAATAGATATTCTTTAGCTATTATAATTTTAATATTTTTATTATATATATTATTAAAATTTCTATTTTTATAAATAATATCTTAAGATTAAAAATTAATCTAATCTTAAAATAGAGTTTTATTATTATTATTAAATATATCGTTATTAAATATATATATTAACTCTTTATTTTTATTAATATATTTTTAAATTTATTTAATTTAGAAAATTAGATAATTAGAATAATAATTAGAAAAGAGAAGATTATATCTAAATTCTTTTTTATTATAATAATTAGAATTATAAGAATTATTTCTTCTTCTTCTAATCGTATTAATTACTTATATATTAAAATTAATAAATTTATATAAATTTATTATAAAATTTATTACTAGATTATAATATTACTATTTTTATTATATATTAGAAGTTTTTAATCTCCAGCTTCTTTCGTAATAAAGTCTATCTCTTCTTTTTTTAATATAATTAAATTTATTAATAAATTATTATTTAAATCTATTAATTAATTATTTCTAGAACTTTATAATTAATTACTTTTAGAATTTTCTAATTAAGTATTTTTAGAATTTTCTAATTAATTACTTTTAAAATTTTTTAATTAAATATCTCTAAAACTTTCTAATTAATTACTTCGAGAACTTTTTAATTTATCGCTTTTAAAATCTTTTAATTAATTTAATATTTTTTTAGAATTAAAAAATTAGATAGCTAGTTAAGAATTTATTAATAAAAATTCTTAATTAAAAGTATTTATATTTATTATTATATCTTTTTAAATATAAATATAAAATAAATAATATTCTAAAAATAAGCGATTTAATTAATATTTTAATTATCTTTCTAATAATTCTTTAAAAAAGAAAATATATATAATAAATCGAAAGTATAAAATAAAATCTTAAAAAAGATAAATTTATTTTATAGAATTCTTAGATCTAGATTTTTAGAAGCTTAAAATAGATATCTATTATTATATAAAAGTTAGAAAAAGTTTATTATTAATAATAATCCTTAACTATTCTAATTAGATTATTAAATTTAAAAAAATTTAATTAAAATTTAATTTTATAATATTAAAGATTAGTATTAGATATTTTTATAAATAAGATTTTAAAAAAAGCGAAAATACGCTAATAAATTAGCCTATTTTTTTATTAACGTATTTTTAAATTTTCTTATATTTTAATTTTTTCTAATACTTTTTTTAATTATATTATCTTTTATAATAATATAATTCTACTTAAATTTTTTTATTATTTCTATTATAATATTAATATACTCTTTATAATATATTCTTTAATATCTTATAATAAGCTTTTTATACGAAAATTATTATTATAATTATTTTAAATAAGAATTTAATTAAGTAAGTAAATTTATATATTTTTTATTATTTTTTAATATTATAAAAGCTAATATTATTAATAAAGATAATAATTTTAATTCGCTCTATTATATTATCTTTAAAAAAATAAAAATATTTTAAAAGCTTTAATAATAATAAGATATAAAAAATAGTAGATAAATATTTTAAAAATAAGAATATAATAAAGTCGCGTTAATATTTAATAAGTTTAAATATATACGAATTATTAAGAATAACTTTAAGAAAATAAAATAATATAAATATAATAGCGAAATCTATAATTAAAAAAAAACTTTTAACTTTCTTTAAATATTAAATAGCTACTTTTAAAAAAAAGAAGAAAATAAAAAAAAGAATTATCGAATATATTATATATAATTAATATATTTATTATAAATTCTAATTATTATTATAATTATTTTTATATCTTTCTAATATTATAGCTAATATTTACGCGTAATATTTTATATATTATATCGAAGATAATAAATTCTATAAACGATTAAATTTATTAAATATAATTTTAATTTTAAATTTTATTAAGAATATTAATATAGAGTATAATAAGTAATTTAATATAAAGAAAGAAGATAAAGATATAATTATCGATATATAGTTAAATATTATTAATTAAAAAATTAAGCGATTTAAAAATCTTTAATTTTTTTTAAAGAATATAAATTTTTTAATAATATTAATAGAAAAGATATAAATATAAAAGATTAAAATATTTATCGATATTTTTTTATTATAATAATAAGTATAATAAATTATAATTAAATCTATTAGAAAGAAGATTAAATATCTAGAAATTTTCGAAGATATAATAAACTCTTAAAAGAATATCTATTCTTATTACGTAAGAGTCTTATATAATTTATAAAAATTTTCTTAAAAAAGAATCGCTAAAATAATATTTATTAATATAAATTTTTTTTTATATTAATTTTAATTTTAATATTTTAATCTATATTTAAATAAACTCGTTATTTATATATTAATTTTATTTATATTAAACTTATTTATTAATTATCTTTAATTATAAAGTCTAAAAAAATTTATTATCTTTTTTTTTCATATATATTTTTTATTAGAATAAAATATATAATTCTTAAAAATTATATAGTATAGGCGCTTAAGAATAAAAAAGAATAAATATTATTATTAGAATCGACTAGATAATAATTTAAGAATTATAATATAATAAAATATAGATTTATATTTAATAAAGCGAGCGAAGAAATATAAGAGACTTTTAAGCTTATTAGTATTAAATTAATATATAAGAATATCGCTAATATATTTAAACGATCTAAGCGCTTTTATAAGAATATAAATTATTTAAATTTAAAATCTTAATAAGTTAATTATATAATTCTAATTCTAGATTAAAAATAAGAATATAAGTATTTTTCGCTATTATAATTATCTTTAAATAATAATAATTAGAAAGATAATTAGAATTCTCTATCGCTATAAAAATATATATCGCGATTTATAATTTTTTATATAATAGATTCTTTTTTTAATTAGATTATATTTAAAAGTCTTAAATAATAAGATATTATTTAATACGCGATTAGATATTTATATAAAAATAATATATAAACTTTAATCTAATTAATAGATTTAATAAGAAAATAAAAATAAGCTTTTAAGTAGATTAGATAAAATATAATAGATAAATAATAAATAACTTCGAAGTCTAATTATTATTCTAATAAGTATATTTATATTTTAATAATATTATATAAAAAAAATACGCGAGTATAATTTAGAGAAAGTCTAGAGTTTTACTTATTACGTAAATTATTATATATATAAATAAAGATAAGAGCTTAGATTATAAAAGTATAAATAATATTAAAGCTAAATAAGATATAAGTATTAAGAATAAATTTATTATATATACTAATAATTAAATAAACTTTATCTTTTAAATTACTTAAAAGCGCGATATAAAATTTAATAATAAGCTTTATTATAATTTAAATATAATAATATTAATACGTTAATTAATAAATATTAAGCTATTATAAAAATCTTAAAATATTAAATATAATTATATCTAAAAGATAAAATTATAAATCTTTATTAATATATAATTAATCTAATATATAATAATAAAAAATCTATTATAAAAGCTACGCTATTTAAGTTAATACTTTAATTTTAATTATTATTTTTATTATTATACGAGTAATATAAAGCTATTTCTTATTTAAGTATATTTAATTTTTAATTTTAATTATTATTATAGATATCGTTAATTTATTCTAGAATTATTAAATATACTTTTATATACTTTTTATATCTCATCTTTTTTTTAATTAGATAGCGATTAAATTTTAAATTAAAATAAATATTTAGAAGAGAAAAGTTTATAAATACTTAATTATATAATTTTATTTTTTTTATACTTTTTATAATTATTAGAGTAATTAATAATATATAATTATATCTTATAATTAATTTTATAATAATTAATTAATTTAATAGCTAAATTATATAAAGATAAATATATTTTTATTTTTAATTTAAATAATTTAGCTAAAATAATTATAAAATCTAAATTCTTTTTTTATAATATAACTCGCTTTTTATATATTATATAAAGATAAATATTTATTTAAATAGAGATTATTAGAGCTAATTATAAAGCGTAATAATAAAAGACTTACTCTTAAACTAATAAATTAGAAAAACTTTTATTATTTTATATAATACTTTAAAAGTAAATTTTTAAATATAATAGCGCTTTAATAGATTTTAATTAAATATAATTTAATAAATTAGATATTAAAAGAAGAGTTTAAAGATTATAAGATTAATTAATTTTTAATAGTAATAAATTTTATATAAAGCTTAAGTTATAGCTTATATTAATTATATATAATAAGTATAATAATAATTAGAAGAATATATTATTTAATTTTTATTAATACTTTAATATTATTAAAGTAAAGATAATATTTATTAAAGTAAAAATAATATTTATTAAAGCGATAATAATAGCGATTAAAGTAATAATAATATTTAATAAAGACTTTACTCTAACGCTATATTTAATACTCTAGAATAATATTAACTTTTTCGAAGAGCTATTAATAATAGATTAAGTATATATAAATTAAGCTCTTTACGCGATCTATCTATATATTAATTTAAAGTTATTAAAAGATAAAGAATAAATATATAATTTAATAATTATATTATATTTTTAATATCGCTATAATAATATTAAATTATTTAAATAAAAGTTTAATATATAAAGAAGATAGTCTAATAATAAGAAAGATTAATATAAAAAAGAAAGTTTTAAAGAGAAAGAAAAGAGAAAGAAAAGCTTAGATATCTATCGCGTATATTAAATTTTTAAATTATTTTATATTATCTAACTTAAATTAGATATTAATAAAATACTTTCTCTTTAATTTTAAAGATTTAAATTTAAGCGAATTATACTTATTAAGCGCTATTATCTAATATAATCTTAATTACTTTTATAATAATTATAATTATTATTATAATTTATATAAATTAAAAAATAAAAGATTTAAAAGAGTAAATTAATAAGTAATTATCTTTATCTAATTTAATTAGCGTTAAATTATTATAATTTATTAAAATTTTTATATATTTTATTCTTACTTTCTTATCTTTAAGTCTTATTATCTTTATAAAAATAATTATTTTTTAAATTAAACTTTATAATAATATATTTAAAATAGCGTATAATATATATTCTCTTTATTTCTAATATCGATATTTACTAGAATTAACGTACTTTTTAATAAAATAAATTTTAATTAAAATTAAGAATAGCTTAATATTTATAGATATTCGTATAAGCCCTTTAATTCTTTTATATATATTTATTAATTTATTTTTTTATAGTAATTAAAGTAGAAAAGATTAAGTCTAATAATTTATTATAATAAATATTAAATATTAATAATAATAATAATATTAAAAAGTTTTAATATAAATTAATTAAATAATAATTAAATTCTTAATTAAATAAAAAGCGAAGAATAAATTTAATTAAAATAAAAATATTAAGAAATCGCAATAGCGAATAAATATATTTATATTTAAGAAGAAACTAATTAAAAAAATAAAGAAAGTCGATATCTTAATTATTAATTATACTATAATTATTAAAAAGTATAAAGTTAAATATATTAATATATTATTATTATAATAGAAATAAGCTTTTAAATAAATTAGATAAGATATAATAAATAAGCGATAAATAGCTTCTAATTCTAATTATTATTCTAATAGACTTATATTTTAATAGTATTATATAAAAAAAGTACGCGAGCATAATTGCGAAGAAGTCTAAAGTTTCGCTTATTATATAAATTATTATATATATAAATAAAGATAAAAGCTTAAATTAGAAGAAAATAAATAATATCGAAGTTAAATAAGATATAAGTATTAAGAATAATCTTATTATATATATTAATAATTAAGTAAATTCTATTTTTTAAGCTATTTAAGAGTATAATATAGAATTTAATAATAAGTATTATTATAATTTAGATATAATAATATTAATACGCTAGCTAATAAGTATTAAGCTATTATAAAAATTTTAAAATATTAAATATAATTATATCTAGAAGATAAAATTATAAATCTTTATTTATATATAATTAATCTAATATATAATAATAAAAAGTTTATTATAAAAGCTATACTATCTAAATTAATATTCTAATCTTAATTATTATTATCGCTATTATATAAATAATATAAAATTATCTTTTATTTAAGTATATCTAATTTTTAATTTTAATTATTATTATAGATATCGTTAATTTATTCTAAAATTATTAAATATACTTTTATATACTTTCTATATCTAATCTTTTTTTTATATATCGCGAGAAGGTAGTTTAGAGAAATATAACTTATTATATTAAGCTATAATACTTTTAAGAGAATATTAAGAAATATATTAATTTTTCTAGATTAATAATTTAATAAAAAGATTATAATTATAATATATATAATTTTATACTAGATAGCGATATCGAAAATATATAATAGATATATAAAATTATTATTAATAGTTTTAATTATGAAATATTGGCGGATTTCGCGTAGTTAATATTAGAAAAAGATAAGTTTTTCTTATTATTAATAGATATAACTCGCTTTCTTTTATATATATAAAGTAATAAAATATAATTATATTTAATTTTATATCTTATTAATTTAGCGTAATTATTAATTAGAATAATAATTAAAATAACTATTTCTAAATATAAAAATCTTAATCGAGATATTCTATATATATATTATTTTATAGTATAATATTATAGATATATTATATCGTAGAATATCTTATTAAGATCTTATATTATACTAGATATAAAATTATATAAATCTTAATAATCTATATTATATTAGAGTATAATATAATAGATTAATATCTTATATTATATTATATCTTTTCGACTAGTATCTATAGTAGATTTATTTAATATATTTAAAATTCACCGCTTTAAAACGAAGAAGAAGGGAGATTATTATAAGATTATTATTTTAATATAAGAAGAAGCGACGCGGTATTACTTTCGTCTTAGATAATATTAATATTCTCTACTACGATAAGACTAAAGTTAATTATAAGATCTAAAAAAATATAGATAATAATTAAGAAGATAAAGTAAATAGAAATAACTAATAAATTAATAATATAAGGGCTTAGAATATAGACTAATATAAGATAGAGATAGTTAATTAGCGATAAATATAAATCTTATTAATCTCGCTTTATATATAAGCGAGTTTATTATAATTCTAAAATATATTATTTTCGTCGATCTATTCTCGTTTAAGTTCTTAATAAGCGAGTTATAATTAAATAATATAGAGATTAAGAATTAATTTTAATAAGATAAGAGATTTTATTAAAGAATCTAGCTAGTAAATAAAAGATATAGCGAGAATAGAGGAAGGTAAGAGTTTATTAGAGAGCCCTTCTATGAATTTAATAGGCGATTTTTATAAGAGTAATAATCTAATAATAATAGTCTAACGTATAACTATAATCTTTATAATAGACTTATAAGAATATTTAGAAGCTATTAATAGTAGCTAATTAGTAATAATATAGATAGAAGAATAATATATTTTTTAAATGAAAATTACTTTCGTCTAATATCTAGAAAGAGAAAAAGATTAAAAAATCTCTTCTTATAACGAGAGGAATAAGAATAAGGAGTAAGAAACGGGGGGGACACCGCCTATTCAAGGCTCTTCCAACATGGCAATCTCGGCTATCCTACCATAAGTGTATACTGTGCCTCTCCCTCACTAGTCTCCAATTAAGTTATGGCGATTAAATAAGAATACTTAATAAAACTAATTTAGCTCCGCCTCCGACTTTTTATTAGCGCCATTTATAGAAAATTATAGAGAACGTACTTACTACTCTTATAAAGGTTATAGAGAAGATAAAGGATTTTAATTAATATTACGTAGTATTTTATTATAACTACTCTATTATCTCCATAGTTAAATACTTTAAATCTCGTTTAAATATCTTAATTTCGTCGTTAAATATATAGTCTATAGTACTTTACTTAAAATACTTTATCGCAAATCTATTACAGCTACTAATATCGATTATATACTTTAGAAATCCTTTAAAATCGTTCTAAAAGATCGTTAATTTATCTTAATATAGCTACGGCTTTTAACGCTAATAATTAAAAAGAGCGTCTAAAGTAGTAGATAAGAGGCTACGATATCGCCCATATAAATATATCTATTATAAGGAATTACGGTGTCATTATAGATAGTAAGATTTCGCTCTTATCGATACGCCGTTAATATACTAAAATAGATATTCGCAGTTACGACTTTAGATCGCTAATAAAATTCGAGTAAGAGTTAATATAAGATAGTAAGATCTTCTTTAATAAAACTACGTAGTAGCTATATAATTACGAGGTCTAGATACGTAATTAATAAAATAAATAGATTAATTACTAGATAAACTAATAACTAAAAAAAAAAAAAAAAAAAAAAAAGAACTTATAAGTATTTAAGACTTTATTAAATATATTAAATACTCGCTCTAGCTATATAGCTTATAATCTAATAAATAATATAAGCGAGTCTATTAATTCGCTTTAAATACTTTTATCTTTATAATTATATTCTCTCTTAGAAGATTTAATTCTTAAATCTTATTATTATTATATCTTAGAATTAAATATTTATAAACTTATTAATTCTTTATATATTATCTATTATTAGCTTAGATATAGTCTAAATTAATATATACTATAATAATATATTTAGACTTCTTATCTTAAGATCTCTTTAAATATATTAATATATTTATATACTAAATCGCGATAGTATTACTATATATATTATTACCTTAATTAATAAAATATAGATATATTATTATTTAATTGCAATATACTATTATTACTATTATTATACGCTATTATTATTATTATTACTTTAATAATCGTAATAATTCTATTATTATAATTATAAAAGTTATATTAATAAGTATAAAAGTCTTATTTTTAATCTAACTTTTATTCTTTTTAGTAATAATATTAATATTAATACTATTATAAGTAAGTATCTAATTCTTCTTTATATCTACTATCTTATCTTTATTTATTTCTATTATAATATCGCGATAGCGAGCTACGTATTATTATAATAATATAATATATATATTAATTAAGATAATAGTTAAATAAGATTAAAGTTATTTAAATTAACTTTATATATAATAAATATCTCGAAAAATACTTTATAATACTTTTTAAATAATATAAGAAGTATATTAATATATTAATAGTAATACTAAATCTTCGCTTTTATAATTTTATAGACTATTAAATACTTATAGCTATTATTATTTCTACGCCTCTCGCTATAACTAATAAATATTTATATCTATTTTAAAGATATACTTAACTAAGAAGACTTAATAGCTTCTTCTATTACTATTTCTATCTTTATTTATAAATAAAAGAGATATTAAATAATTAAGAGATTACGCTAATATATATTAAGACTTCTTTTATTCTTATTATATATATACGCTTATATATAACTCTTATATAATTTATATTATATTTTCTACTAGCTCGCGCTAACGTAAATATAAATAATATTTTTATAAGAGTTATATATATAAAGTAAATCTAATACTCTCTTATTATTAGATTATTATCTTCGCTATAATTTACTTTAATAAAAATATTTATATTACTCTTTAGATATAAAATAATATAAATTTTAATTAATATATATTAGAGTACGTAGTTAATATATATAATAACTTATTATATCAAGAAACTTCGATATAATATCGTCGTCTTCGCTTCCCCTTCGACTATTTCTCTTACTACTCTCATTATTAAATTTTCTTATTATCTAATAAATCTTCTAAATAAAAAGTTACTTTTTAATATAAAAGAATATATAAATTAATATTAGATAGTAGTAATTATATATATAACTCTAATAATTACTTTTTTATAGTATATAACGCTTTAACGCTTTAGAATATATCTATAAATATCTTAACTATTTTCGCTAGATCTTTTAATTATAACTTATTTATCTATTTAAGCTCTCTATTACTACTACTTTCTTAATTTATCTTATTTTTTAATTTCTCTTAAATATTATATCTTTAATTTTATCTTAGATATTAATTTATATAATTTCTTTACTCGCTTAAAGTTCTTAATTATATCTTTAATATTTTTAAGATACTTTATTAATTTCTATAAAGCTTTATAAGATAAAGAGTTTTTCTAATTAATAAGATATTTAATCTTATCTTTATAAATCCTTTTATCTAATATCTTATTATCTCTTACTCTTCTTTTTTATTAATTAAAACTATTTATAACTTCGAATTATTATTACGTAAGTATTATAACTCTAATAATAATATATAAAATATAAAATAAATTCTTTTATATCTAATAAAAAAGTCTAGCTTATAAACTTATATATTTATTTTCTCTAATATTTTAAAAGACTTAAGCTATCTATAATTAAGCTTCTTCTTTAATTATAAAATATATATATTTAAACTTTATAATAATACTTTATTTCTTTTCTTAAAGATTATAGCTTTATAATTACTATTATAATACTTTACTTATTACTTCGATACTCGCTCTTATAATTTTTTTAGATATAATCTTATCTCTTATAATTAATTTACTTACTCTATAATAAGTAATACTTCCTCTTTTAAAATTCTATCTTTAAAAATATTTTCTAAATTTACTATGTATCGCATTAATAACTCTTATAAGATCTTATTAATATTTATATATATATTATTATTATATATAAATATAATTATTAATAAAATCTTAAGCTAATTATTCTATTTCTAATTATAGTATATTAGTATATATAATAGAATAAGATAGAGCTAAATTAGAAAATCTTAAATTTATATATATAGTTAATTATAAATTTAAGATTATTACGTCTTTTAATTAGACTAACTAAGTTAACTCGCTAGCCCTCTTAAGCTCTCTTATTAAAAATCTATATATAGAAGTTTTATACTCTAAAATAACTAGCTTTCTACGAATACTATTTCTTTATAATTTCGTAAATTATAGAGCTTAGTATACGCTTTCTAACGCTATAAAAATAATAAAGTTTAATCTACTATTAATAGATTAAATTAATATTTAAATATTATAGTTATATTAAACGCGTCCGAGATCGAATAATAATCCTTTCATCTATTTATATAATTATTCTTCTTTTATTATTCTATTAATTCTATTAATTTTATTAATATAAATATATTTACTCTTAATACCCTCGCACTTAATTAAATAAGAGAAGAATCTATAATAGACGAATATGAAGAATATTACGAAGAATATTGCGAAGATAATTATTAATAGTAGTAATATAATAGATCTACTCTTTACGATCTTATATTAATTTACTTAGTTAATATAAGAGAAGTTAATATAGTAGACGAATATAAAGAATACTATAAAGAAATTAAGTGGTAAATAAAATCTTTAATACTAAGAATACGGCTTAACTCTTTAAAATCTTATATTATATACTCTTTACGATTTTATATTAAATTATTACTTAGTAAGTAAAGAATACTACTATAACTTAGTTTATTATTCTTACTATATTAAGAAGTAAAAGAAGAAATTATAATAGATAAATACGGAGAATATTATAAAGAAATTAAGTAATAATAAAATCTTTAATATTAAGAATATAGCTTAGCTCTTTAAGATCCTATATTATATACTCTCTATAATTTTATATTAAATTATTACTTAGTAAGCGAAGAATATTACTATAACTTAATCTATTATCTCTACTATATTAAGAAATAAGAGAAGAAATTATAATAGATAAATACGAAGAATATTATAAAGAAATTAAGCGGTAATAAGACTATTATCGTTAAGAATACGACTTAGCTCTCTAAGATTTCACATTATATACTCTTTATAGTTTTATATTAAATTATTACTTAGTAAGCGGAGAATATTACTATAACTTAGTCTATTATTTCTACTATATTAAGAAGTAAGAGAAGAAACTATAATAGATAAATGCGGAGAATATTACGGAGAAATTAAGTAGTAATAAGACTATTATTATTAAGAATACGGCTTAGCTCTTTAAGATCTTATATCATATACTCTTTACGATTCTATATTAAATTATTACTTAGTAAGCGAAGAATACTACTATAACTTAATCTATTATTCTTACTATATTAATATAATATATTACTATAATAACGTTATAAGAGAAGAATCTACTATTATAGTTAATTAGATCTCTATAGAAGAAATATCGAACGATATATATTTAGACGAATTAAAATCGTTCGATATTTATAGCTATTTTATTATTCGAAAGATTTTACTACGATAAAAGATATTATAGAATTTATATCACTAATTAATACGTTATCTTTATTTCTTTTCGATATTTCGATACTTCTTATTATAAGAATATAGTCTTTCTCTATTTTTTATAGATAATTATTACGAATTAATTCTTTATACTTAATATATCTTTCTAATTAAATCTTAGCGCGTCTCTCTTCGTATATATATATCTATATATAGATTAAAAACGTATAGTAAGCGATTAGAGTTCGATTTAACTTAGAGCTAAGACTAAAATTCGATTTAACTTAGAAAATTCAACTCTATAAATTTAATTTATAGGTCTTTACTTATTTATAGATAATATTTTAATATCTAATTTTATTTTTTAGTCTAATTATTAGTCTAAAAATAAAATATAATATTAAATCTACGCTTTATATTTAAATATTAATATAGCGTTATTTAGAATTTACTTATAAATAAAGAGTCTTAATTTAAAATTAAGTTATATATTATATTATATAATAATATAAATTTCTATTATAAAATATTAATAAGACTATTAATTTTTAGATTTTTTATAATTATAATATATATTATATACTTAATTAGCTTATTTATTAAGATTAAAATAATATTATAAGTTTTATTAATATATAGATTAATCTATAATAAAATCTATTATTATAATATAAAATAAATTTATATTACTTAATAAGATTAATATTAGCTCGCTATACGACTTATAATAATAAATTTATACTCTTTAATAATTAAAATAAGTACGAATATACTCTATTATATCGTTTATTATATCTATCTAATAATATTTAAATTTAATATTCTCTTTAATACGCTTATAAATAAAGTATTTAATATTAAAATTATTATAATTTATATAAAGAATCTCTTTCTTTATAATAAGATTATTAGATATATAAACTATAAGACTATAACGTAATAATCTATTCTTACTAACTTCTTATTTCGAAAGCTTATTCTATTTAATAGCGTATTTTTAACGCTATTTCTTATTTATAATAAAAGCGTTTTTATATTATAATTTAAGTAATTATATTATTATTAATTCTTATAATTTTAAATAGAATAAAATCTTTTTAACTTTAAAATCTAATAAATTAGAAATTAAGACGATATTATAGTATTTAAAATATATATTTATCTATTAAATACTCTCTTATTTAAGTTAATAACTTAGATATCTATAATAATAATATTATCTAATTACTTTATTAACGCTATAAATTTAATTATAATAAATATACTATTATATTTTTATAGATTAAATTAATATTTTTAATTATAAAGCTTATTTTATAGAATAAAAATAAAAATATTATTATTATTTTCGCTACTATTTAATTTAATAATATTAAATCTTCTTAATAATATATTTATAGAATTAAATTTTTTTTTATAATATTTAATTATAAAGTTAAATATAGCTAATTTTTTAATCTAGCGAATTTACTTTATATTAAACTCTTTTATTATTATAAATTAATATAAATTATTATAATCTAAGATTATATAAATAAAATACTTACTATCTTATAAATAATATCTTTAATTCTTAAAGTCTAATATAATTATATAAAGCTTTTTATTATATATATTTTAATAAAACTTAATACTTTTAAATTTATAATTAAAAAATATAATAGAGTATTATTATTTATTCTCGCTTAGTTAACTAAGTATATTATCTATATCTATATTAAAAGTATTAATCTTTATAATAAATAATACTTTTTAATTATAATATTCTAATATAAATATAATAATAAATACTTACTTAAATATTTTAAAAGTCTTATATACTTTTTTATTAAATACTAAGAGTAATCTAATCTTATCTTTCTTCGCTTTTTAAATTAGATTTATTAAAGATATAGCTATCTATAAAAAGCCTTATATAAATTATTAATAAAAGTCTATAAATTTTAAAAAGATTAAGATATTTTTAATAGATTTCGATTTTAATTATTTAATAATAGTTTTAATACGCGATAGCTTTATTTAAATATTACGCTAGTTTATTAAAAATCTTAAAAAAATAATCTTATTATAATTAAAAGTATATTTTAATAATTTTATATAGAGTCGATATTCTAATAATACGCGTAGTATTTTATATATATACTTCTAATATAACTCTTCTATTTCGAAATAGATTAATATATTATTTAAATATATTATATAGAAGATATTAATATATAATTTAAATACTTTATTTATATAAACTTAAAAGATTATAAAAGTATTTATAAAATTAAAAGATATTATTTAATACTTAAACTAGTTATAGCGAATTCGAAAAATAATTTTCTACTTATTTTTCTTTTATATTTATATTCTATAATATATATTATAAATATTAATTTTAATAAAGTATTTTATATATATAAAACTTTTTAAAGTCTTTAAGAGTAATAATAATAAATAATTATTTTTAAGAATTATTTTATTAAGTTTTTAATAATTAATATATAATTATAGCGAGTTATTTAATTTTTTAATAAATAGTATTAACGAGTTAATTTAACTAATTAAGAGTTAAATTTATTTTCTCTTAAATATAATATCTAAATAATCTTTAATCGCTATAAGTTTATTATATAATATATTATAAATTAAATTATTTCTAAATAGCTTTCTAGATAATAGATTAATAAAATATTTAATTTAATTATATATATTAAGATTATTAAATAACTCTTCTAAAAAGACTTTTAATAGATTTTTAAGTTATTTAAATATATATAAGTTATCTAGCTATATAATATTATATTATATAACTTTATTATAATTATTTTTATTATTTTTAAATAAAATCTAATATAGAAATATAATAAATACTTATTCTAGATTATATATAATTATTATATTAATTAATAATATAAATTACTCTATATTTATTATTACGATATTTATTTATATTCTATTATTTATAGAAAAATCGCGATAGATCTAAAACTATTTATATTAATAAATATTTAAATTAATATTATAAATTTAAGAAAAATTAAAAATAAGATTATATTCTTATATATTTACGATATATATCTTTAAGATTTACTCTTACTTTCTTTTTTAATTATTTATAAAATTAAAAATTAAATTATATTTCTTATATAAGAATATTTAATAATTATTAATAATATATATTATTATTAGCGCGTATTTAAATTTAGAAATTTATATCTCTTTAATAAAAGATTATAATATAAAGATTCTTTTACTATCGATATCTATTAGAATAATTATTTTATACTTTTTATTTAATATAATAATTTTATTTTTTAATAATAAAGAGCGAGATTATTATTTAATTAATAGTATATTTAATATTATAATAATAAGTATTAAACTTTATTTTTTCTCTTATTCGATCTATAATTATATACTTCGTTATCTATAATATAATTTAAATATTTAAAAAAAAACTTATAATATTCTAGCTATTTATAATTATAATATTATATCTTAATAAGAGATATCTTAAACTTAATATAAGAGTTATTACTTTTAAATTTAATTCGCTTAAACTTTTAATCTTACGACGTTATAAAAATAAACTCTTCTTTTAATCTTATTAACTCTTTATATATTATTCTTTAAATTTCGTATAATATTAATTACTATTTCTCTAATTACTTATCTTATTATTAAAGCGAGTCTTATCTAGAGTAGAAAGCTCTTTCATTTTTTATAGTTTTTACTTTATATTCTAATATTATTATAATAGTATAGTATAGATAATAAATTAAGTAGTCTTCTTTATAACTTCTAGAAAAATTTTCTCTATTACTCTATCTTATAGATCTTTTATATATTCTAGATTAATTATATAGTAATCTCGCTATAATTAAAGTATAGTAAAATAGTTATTAAAGCTAGCTATTAACTATATATCTCTTATAATTACTTTAATTAATTAATATTCTATATTATAAGATTTAATAATTAGATTATAAACTTAATTTAAATATTATCTCTTATATTTCTTCTAGATAAATTTCTTAATATCGTATAATATAATATTTTTAATATTTACTTAAATCTACTTCTTAGTATCTATTAAGAGAATAAAAGTCTAGCGAGTTTTTTCTTTATTTATATAAAAATCGATATAAGATATTAAGATAATAAAATTATTATAATTTTAAAGAAATATAATTATTAAGCTATAATTATTAAGATATTATATATTAGATATTTTAATAACGCTTATCTTTTTATAACTCGAATTATAATAATAATTATTACTATATTTATAACGATATTTTTATATATTCTATATTTTAATTAGCTTAAATTTTTTAATAATTAATTACTTCTTAATATTAAACTTTAAAAATTAATAGTATTAAATTTAAATTAAGTCTATAAAATAAGAGTCTTTATTTATAAATAAAGAATTATTAAATATAACGATTTAATAATTATTATTTTCGTCGATAATATTATTAAAATTCTTATCGATATTAAAATTAATATTATAATCGCTTAATTATATAGTAAATATATTTTAATAAGAGTTATCTATTAAATTAAAAATGTTATTAATTAATTATAATAGAATTAACTCGCGAGTTATTTATTATAATTAAATTAAATAACTTTATATAAATAAAGTTATTAAAATTATAAGATAGTAAGATCTCTTTTAATAAAACTACGTAATAATTATATAATTATAAAATTTAAATATATAATTAATAGAATAAATAAATTAATTACTAGATAAATTAATAATTAAAAAAAAAGAAAAAAAAAGAGAACTTATAAATATTTAAGACTTTATTAAATATATTAAATACTCGCTCTAGCTACGTAGCTTATAGTTTAATAAGTAATATAAGCGAGCCTATTAATTCGCTTCGAGTACTTTCACCCTTATAATTAGATACGCTGGCGTATAGAGGGATCCTTTCTAAATAGTAACATCGCGTTCGAAGTAAGAGCTGGCGATATAACTATTACACGCCTAAGTTAAAAATAAAATATTAGAAAAAGCGTATATACTCACTAGCTTCGATATTACGAATATTTAACTAAGATAGTAGACGATAATAACTATTGCAAGAGTAACAAGTACATTCTCTACAATTTTCTATAAATAACGCTAATAAAAAGTCGGAGGCGGAGCTAAATCAGCTTTGCCAAGCATTCTTATTTAATTTGCAATTCATAAATTCATTAGGTTTTTATTTGCCGTGTTCTTCCGACATCGCCTCGACTTGCTTTTTCAACGCACGATGAATTCACGTTCGCGTATGTTGATATTGTTTCAAAATTGAGTCTTAGAACTCATGGCAATACTCTGATCCTCTCTGCTTTGTCTTGCCTTCCCAAAGGTTTAGAAGAAAACAACAAAGATGTCGTGTTCTTTGGCCAATTCTGAAAAGTTCCCTCTACTATTTAAAGAAGCCGTCACGTCAGCAACTACTTCCGAACGTGACGTTCTTGTACTCGACGCCGAGCACACAGTATCCGATAAGCGTCGAGAGGCAACAAATTTAGCCCTTTGTTGCCTCGGCGTTTATCGTATACCTCTGCTTTGCAGGATGACGCAACTAATGCCGATCCCTTGCTGCAATGTAACGTCGCGCTGACCCCCGAGAATGAGCGATTGTGTTTCGTCGTAGGATACCTCTAGAGATCCTTCAGCTCGGATGAAGCAGTTTCGGAGGCCGCAGGATGGTGGCGCAGTGCAGCTTGCATGTAAGCTACCAGATAGCGCTAAAAAGGCGCAATGGTCTTTTTCTTCCAGGCGCAGCTTGCTACCACGCATGCCAGATTGCTGCCCTGCTATCTTAGCAGCACTGTCCTACGTCTTCATGCATATTCTTATGAGGCATCCGAGCCACTTCCTCCTGGAACTTGATTTTCCTTCTCTTTTGTGCACTGTATTTTCATCTGGTTCTCGCCATGGTTCTGTATCTGAAGAAACTGTTCATCATCTTCTTGGTCCGAAGATTGTGCTCGGGTCAATCAACGTCAGGTGGGTGTCGATCAGCGTAATGAAACTCTCGACTGCTCATTTTGTCAAGGAGACTATTGCAGTACTTGTAGTGCAGCACCAACATGCACAGGCTACAATGTGAACGCAGATGTGGTTACCTCGCGCGGCACTTCTTGGACTTATTTTAACCCCTATGAACCTGGAGTTGCGTAAGCATGAAACCCTGACACTGCTATATTGCGGCTAATAGATACAACGAGCAGCACTTCTTTTACTGACTATAACCCCGCATATGCGTAAGTGCGAAGCTCCGATTCCGTTATCTACAACTGAGATATACAATCACAGACAAGCATTCTTGCAAGCTTCTCTCATTTTTACAGCATACTCTGTCACCTCGACCTCATCAGTGACAGGGAACTGCCTTACATATACTAGCTCACCGGTCCCATTGGTCGATGCACAAATTTTCCCCGTTCCCTTGACTGTTGAAACTGAGAACTACAGCAGCTTCGTGAATGACGCATACTCCTCTTTCTATGCCACATTAGGTTACAAGGGATGTATTGCTGCCTTGACGCCAGGTCAATCATTACCAACATACCAAGGAATGTTCATAACATCAACCTCAGCGACGACACTCATCTCGGCAACTGCGGCAGAGACCTCAGCAACTACATTACCGTCGGTGACGTCGGCGAAGACCGCAGTACTCTCGCAACATGTCCACTCTACGCAAATCATCATCCTCTCTATTGTAGTGCCAAGTGCTGGACTGATAATACTCCTCCTTTACTTCATCTTCATCCGTCGATACCGGAAGAAGCGAAGCCTGGCAGCGTCCACGAACCATCCAGCAATGACATCGAATGTGCAACTTTACCTGGACCAGAAAGCGGAACTAGAAGATGAAGAACGAAGAAAACACGAACTAGATGCAGGAGGAAATACGTATGAGATGGAAGGAAAAGACTGCATATTCGAGATGCCAGGCGCCGGAAACACAGAAACGAGGTCAGCATCGTGTGACAAGGTACACGAGTTGAGAGGCGCGGAACATTCGAGAGAACTCGAAGTCCTCGGTAAAGTTGAGGCCGCAAGTGGGAGCCCGAGGTGATTATGTACGAAGTCATCAAGGGGGATCGCGTTTGCAGCACCGCGAGTATTAGGTATGTGGGATCTCAGCCCTTTTTCAGTTAGTACAACATACGAGCTGGAGCTACGCTCGCCTTTTCATTCTTTGATCGCAGACACGGGACGCGTTCACACGTAAAAAGTTTGACGACTTCTCTGGAGTGGTCTGTCGCGCAGAGAGCCGGAGACATCGATTGAAGGCGGGAGAAAAGTGGAAAACAATGATCGTGTAACGGAGATGCCAGAGGAGAGGGGATCAGGGATGCGATATTTGCCCGTGGGACACGAGTTGAATGGCAATGACCGTTTGAAGGAAATGTGAGTGCCTTCGTGCTGCTTCAGCCGTCGATGATCTTCCTGCAACCGACGTCTAATAAGAATGAGGCAGGGCAACACAAATTCGAACTCTAATAGGACTATCCTAAAACTGGCAAGAATATGGATGGTACCGTTCCTCTATGACGCATTCTTATGTCTTAAACTGCGTTTCGGATCATCGACACCAATCGCGTGCTCGTCCGCGCCGTGCGCATAATGCACGCCTGCAGATTCAAGCGAGCCAACGATACTCGCTTATAGACCTCCATGCCGTGACACCAAGTGGGGTTAAAAGCAGGGCGCACACTGCAACAAAATGTTGGCACAGGGAAAGGTAGTCAGCAAGCCATGCGATTGGAATCAACTTAAACCGGAGGCACTAGCTCTCGCAAGCACATCCCCTTTCGTCAATAGCAACCGACTTATTCACTAGCGCTACTACCCATCATGCTTGGTATGGGAAAAACCATTTTTGCCGCAACGGTCTTCTCTCCACATATACCTTACAGAGTCACAGAATGGCTCGGTAGACTGGAGGAAAGAATCTGTTGGGCATGGTCTTAAGACCATTCGGATTTCTCGATGTATTGGAAGATGACCCTACTGATCGCTTGTGTCATCCCGGGCTTGGGCTTTTGCTTTGGTCGGTCGGTATCAGCTCTGGGAGCCGGTAAGCTTTGACCACAATATTTGCATTATCAACATGGGCGCAATCCAACTTTTCTATGACAGTGAATCCAAATTCTACAACTCCCACGAGCATTTCGTCATTGAAATCGTTCGGTGCAGCTCCAACAGCACTACCAGCGTCACAAGCGACACCCCTAAGCGAGGCGGATGGTCAATCGGCAGCAGCCTCATCCGTGAGGGCATCGGCGTCCATAAGCTTATCATCCGCAGCATTGTCACAACTAGCCGCAGCAGCATCGTCACAAGCAATAGCAGCCGCGTCAAGCTTCACCAATTCTGGCTCCGAAGTGGGCATCTTTGCTCAGGTCATCATAGCCATTGGTGTCCTTCCAATCGAAGTACTTATCGTGACAATTGTGCTTGGAATCCATAGGCTTATGCATCGAAAGCCATCACGACCTCTCCGGACTAGGGTCGATATCACGAAACCAAAACGCGACTCACTACCTTACCTCCAGCCAAAGGCAGAGCTGGAAGATGAGCAGAGAAGAAGGCATGAGTTACATGGCGAGCACCTCGTACATGAATTGGATGGTAAGGATGAGATCTATCAGATGCCTGACGAGACGGATAGTCTGGTCCTGCCTTTGCAGGGAAGACCAGGCATACATGAGATGCCAGAGGGGAGTCATGTGAGCTGGGAGATGCCTCTTCAAGGAAGGCATAAGGTGATGGGTTGTGAGAATGCTCAAGAACTCGAGTCTCCAGCCCAGAAGAGAAACGAGTCCATCAGAGTGGAACGTCCGCAAGAGCTTGAGTCTCCGGTACGGTCAAGGAATGAGCCCATGGTGTTAGAGTCCGCTCAACAGCTTGGCTCTCCAGTAGGAGCAAAGAACAAAGTGGAAGACGCTCAGGGTCTTGCCGCTCCGGTTGAAGATCCCGTTACAGACTCTACGCATGTCAACCCAAGTCGAAGCCATTTCATGTTGAGGCAGCAACAAATGTTAGACATCGATGCTGTAACGGTAACAGCTCAGAACGACGCCAGTGAAGCATGATATAACTTGGATATGCCACTTCAATAAGAGAGAAGAAGTTGTGTGAAAAAATTTCGGAATATTGAGAGGAGATATGAGCTTCTGGTTAACGATCTACTCAAGTATCTATGTTTCATTCGGCGCGATTTTCTTTTCACGATTCTATACCAATCTGCACCACCGTTAGCAATACATGGATTTTGAAAGCTTGCGGACCGGTGTTTTCGTGTTCATAGTGTTTCGTTCTAAGATGTCAAGTGCTTCTCTCCCAAACAGGAGTCTTCGACACCCAGAGAATTCAGGACCCAATTCTCGAAACACTCGACTGTTGGACAGGCTTGTGGCGTCATAGGCACCAATAACGGCCGTTCATGCAAGATATGATGCGTGGGATCACCTTCGCAGACGCTTCCAACGAGCTCCTGATCTAGGATCTGGGCTCTAACGTTCGCTGAGTTGATGGAGTCTCTTCGATGTGCACTCGAAACCTCATGTTGCTTCCGAAATTTCACCCCCTGTCGCTCGGAGACGGCGTCGGGTGACCTTGTTCCGCGACACAGAGGCATTCGGACACTGCTTTCTCGAGCTAATCAGAGTCCGAGGCGTCGGCACCGCGCACTTGGTATTGAGATGGTCCTTGTGAAGCTAATCCAAGGACATGGTTTCCGTCCTGAGAATGATGTTTAAGGGGAACTGGGTTTGGGCAACATTCCAGATGCCTTAGAGAGTACAAGAGTGCTCATGAGGAGGCGCAGAAAGCTTGACTGTATGTGGAGAGATGTCATGTAGAGGGGACGGACCGATCGGCACAAGTGAGCATCTGGAATTAGGAGCTAGTCTGCATCTTTATTTGGTGCTTATATTTAGGCTATAGATGTCGCAGTTGGCAGTGGGTCGTCTTTTGAATGTAGTTGGACGTCGGTACTCGCATGTAGAGCCGATCTTGATTCATCCAAATGATGCAATAGGCAAGACGAATCTTCTTCCCAGCCACCACTTAGGCCGCGTAAGAACTGGATGGTTTCAGAGGCAGCCCAGCTTCTTTGCAGGCTCCATCCATCATCTCCATCTGCCTGATAGAATCCTCACCATCGATCCATACTCCGGAACCGTGTCTCCCTTGCACCCGGGTCACAAACTGCTCGAGTTGATGCCGGTACGTGCTCCAGGAAGCATCACCAAAATTGCTTGAAATATGTGTTTTTTGTCCACTGTTTTTCAACACGACTACCTTTCGTATGCTGAAGAGTATGATCTTCTATAATGTCAATTCGATGCCATATCGATGCGAGAAGGGCGTCCCAAATAATGACAATTTTCGTAGTAATCGTCTCCATCTCTTCCAATGTTGGATATCGGATAGTCTTTTCACGATCTTTGACTGAGCACATAGGAGCCTTGATTGACGGCAGACCGCTCGTTAGCCAAGGAGGAAATGGCCTCCTGTTGCGGCAAAATCTGAGACAATGTTCCCAATGCCGCCATTTGGGAATATCCAGCTGGCACCGAACGCCTGGTCAGTGTTCTGATCTAATCCGTTCGGCATACGTCTCACACTAACTGCGAGGCACTCGACAGGCTCAGTGCCCAAGACTTGCCGTGGCATTTGCACGTTGTAGGACCCAGAATCCATCAAGGGGCTAATTACCGAATCATACCCCTACACCAAAATTTGGGGTATGATTCGGTAAGGATTCATAGTCTCGGGGTATGAATTAGTAATTAGCCCATCCATCAAGCAACCCCCAGATAGATCATATTGGAACATCGCTGGGCATAAGACCCTTGGGAAGGTGGTGTGTAGATGTCGCTTCAACGATTTTGACGAGTCTATAAAGGAGAGAAATTTCTGCCACGCAGGACGGAATCGGATGTGGACGGCGTCCAATGAGATTACCGCTTGCAGAGAAGATTTTCCACCTTTCGCTACAAGCGGATTCCGGAGAAGACTACGCGCCTCTGAAGGGTTAGATCCCGAAGGCTTTTCGAGTGAAACATGTTTCCCAGCCTTGAGTGCTTCCATAGCAGAGAACCTAGAATACACAGCTTGCAAGAGCTCAGGGGCGAAGAGCATTCGGAAGAGCTAGAAGTTCCGCAGCGGTATAGTTGAACGGAAGGATGCTGCGAGCCTTCATGAAATTTCCCTGTGTCTTATATGTTCTTCGCAGAACCACCTCCCTTCATGGCCCGCGCCGTACCGGAGCCTTCTGCTCCTTGCGGCGCAGCCATGCATAACCAAATAGCACATGAAACCAAACAGCACATGAAACCAAACGATATCCGGATAAGATTTTACATCGATGAACCCAGTTACAGATTTGGCACAATGAAGGCACAGTGCAGCTAAATCTATGCGCTTGGAGGATTTCGCAGTCTATTCACTTCTATAACATCTGAGCCCCGACATTTTGCTCTGGAAGCAGCGTCGCAGGCGCAGTGCATGCGTTGAGTGCAGATCAGTAGAGTAAAGTGCTTAGATGTCCCGCTGTTTTCTACCCATTTATGCTTCTTTTCCAAAAATCCCAGCTAGTCTTCGTAAGTGTTCGCAATTGTTCTGTCTAGCATGTGTAAGTAATGCTCTGTTCCGTTTGAATCGTGCTTGGCGTGGTCTATATCACAGGTTCGTTCGGACTATGCACAAGCTAATAGCCGATGTATGTCGCAGTCGCCTCGCGTAGCCGTCTATCCTAATTGAGACTAACCTTGGATCAGCATGAACAGCACCCCTACCTTCGGACTATGCGGTGGGTGTATAATAGAGCCAATGTACCCTGATTGTGCTTACTCGAACGGCAACACCATTGTCCAAGGACCTCCTGATCACCCTCCTATCTCCTTTGAGGGCTTTGGCGCTGGGTAAGCGTCACTTGCACCCCCAAGTTAATCTATTTCAACTGATCTGCTTGTGCAGTACGCCGTTTACTACGATTGGGTATGATTTCGTAGGATATACGTCTTTCTCTGCATATTCGAACGACACAGGGTGCACAACGAGCTCAACCGAAATCCGTTTATCGAAGACCTTCTTCGTCCCCACACCCTCTGGTCTTGACTGGAATTATTGGCTGTCGGCGGCGGAAACATCATTCGTCTCTAACCTAGACTTTCCGTCGTGTTCCATGAAAGTGCCACCCGTTGTAATTCAACTCGGCGCTGCGCCAATCCCGGTCTTCCAGACATTAAATTCATCGCACACACTATCTTTGTCATCTTTCCCACGATCAGCAGTACCGTTTCGACCTACGGCTACGCCGTCTTCATCGTCATCTTCGCGGTCGGCGTTACCATCGCAGCCTCTAGCTACAACGGCAACCTTACCACCGTCGCAACATACACAGAGTTCGTCTGTAAGCACGCGAGAGATGAGTAAACTTGTCGTCGGCCTCGCCGTTGGAATCGCCGTCCTGGTCCTACTCGTCCCGATAGGTCTGGCTTTGTTTTGTACCATTCGGAGACGGCGGCGAAGGAAAGACAAAGTTGCCACAGTACATCAAGGCGTTGATAGGACGGGCGGCGAAGGGGAAAGTCCTCAATCGTGTTTTCAGCAGAATGTGGAATTTGTTGATGAGCAACGGAGACATGAGATGGAAACCATAGAAATCAGGTACGAGTTGCAAGGGGAGGATGACATACATTAGATGCCGGTAGAAGAAAGAGGAAGACTTTCTCGCGGACGGGAGCTACGAGGTGAGGATCATTCGAAATTAGTTGATCACAGAGTTTTGGGACTGTCGCTTTTCGAAGGTATTGAAATTTTCGCCAATACTATCAGCGTCACTGAGGTCTCAGAAGATCAAAAACCCAGTCAAGATACGCCGAACTCGAGTTCGTACCCCCAATCCAGCTCGAATCGTGACAGGAGGCCGTGAGTGTTTCAAAATACCTGATGGTCACAGTGGGACTGGAGGTTAATGGGTCTCATGATATTGACGCTGTTTTAAGCCCTTGCCAGGTACCCTGTAAGGGGTAGGAGACGGGTGTCCTCTACGAGCTATGTAGTCACCTTTTTTGCAATTGTCAATGGCTCTTCATTCGATTTCGTCTCTTTCAGAGCCATTGCAAACTTTTGTCCCACACACCCACGCCTGTACCATTTCACTTCAAGGTCTATGCCATAGGCATGGCATTTTCTTTTACGCTGGGGTACGAGAATATGCCATTCCATGCCTCTATTTTGGCCTGTCCAGGCTTGCTATCCCCAGCGTGAGAACGCCCAAACACTTATTCACATCCTATGTGGGCCCTATTTGGACATGTGATGTTTGTTTGGCCCAAATGGGACAACTAAGTCTTTATAACATCCAACCCAGTCTTTTGTATGAACACCCAATCCTGGTCACAACGTTAGTGTACGCACTTCAGTATAGCGCGATTCAGCTTAACTGACAGTTACCAACACCGGGAGCTTAGACAATGCGAAGCGCACTATCGAAGCATATCCGCCTCTCCAAATCTGCCCCCTGGCCCCTCCCATAATGTCGCCCACAACCTTCTCAGCGTAGACCGAAGGCACCATCCGTGGCGTTCCGTCCTCGCCCCTCGCTCGACCCGCTATATCTTTCTCAATACTCTTGTACATCGAATTAGGCGGAAGTTTGAAGTTGGTGCCGTTGGCAAGACCATTCGTTTTGACAGCTCCAGTGTTGACTGTCACAACCGCAACGCCCAATGGCGCTAGCTCAAGACGAAGAGCCTCTGTGATTGCGGTCATGGCAGCCTTGGACCCTGCGTAGACGCCTATTCCTCTGGGTAAGGGGCGGACGACAGACCTGAGGGCTTTGGGAACTCACCCATCCAAGGCGTGATCACGCTGGTAGATATAGAGCCAATGCTCACAAGGGTACCTTTGGCGGCTACGAGCAGCGGCGCAAATTCCTGCGTCACGCGGACCATGCCCCAGACATTAATGTCATACATCTCCTTTGCAGTCTCAATGTCGAAGTCCAACGTTGGCATGATGGTCGTCTGGCCGGCGTTGTTCACCAGGTAGTCGAGCGTTCCCCCAGTCTGAGCGCGCACAGTTTCGACGGCGGTCTGTACACTGGCTGGTGAAGTAGGATCAAGCGAGAGGAGCGTCACATTGGGTATCTTGTCTAGTTGTGACATCTTGGATGGATCGCGCGCGGTTGCAAAGACATGAAGATTGCGCTTCTGGAACGCTTCGACCAAGGCAAAACCAATGCCCCCTGCACTACAGCCCGTGATGAGGACCGATTTGAGCGTCATGGTGCGAGTGAGAGGTGTCACAGTACGTTGAAACTACTGGCGAATAGGTGGTGGGTAAGCTATAAAGATTGGAGAGCTCGAATGTGGGAGCTACAGCCTACGAGTTTCGTAGGGTGGGATGCCAGTGAAACACAGTCGCGTGACTACAGAGAGAAGTCTCAGCGAAAAGATGAAAGTCTATGCCAAGCCACTAATCTTAGAGCGGGCTGCCGGCTGAGAGTGTCTGTCTGCGTGTTATGCAGGTATCCTTCGGACCTTGTCCAGGATGGCATGTGATTTCACAACGCAGCCAGAATCAGCACTAAAGGCATCAGGATTCCAGCGTCCAGCCCTAGGGAATTGCCAAGGGTTCTATCAAGAGTGGGCGCAGGAAATGCTTCGACAAAGGCTAGCGCTCTTGATCTATTCTTTCTCTTCCTACCACCGTATATTTCTATCGATTCGGAACGGGATATGACCAGGTTTCTCTTCAGGCGAAACTTCCGTGTCATAGCTCCATTAGAGCCGAGCCTCTACAACCTAGCTTCTCAGACGATGTCGAGAGTTCCAATGATGCAAGAGAGACACCCCGAGCTCTTCATGAGCTTCAACCAGGACCTGCGAAAATGCAGGCGCGTAGTGCCAATGGGAGTTCTGAGTCCGAGAATGCTGCGTACGGGAACAGCGGAACAGCGCGTATGACATCCCCAAACGATTGTACGCTTTCTAGACTGCTGACCTTGCACTTAGGAATGCAGCTCGCTCTGGGCATGCAAGGGTATCCGTGCTATTACGGTCTCACCCTCACCACCAAATTCCGCGATACCGATATGAGGATCGATCACTAAACCCCCAACCTCCCGGGATGAGTTGTTCATCGGTCAAGACAAGAGGTTTCTCAGTATGAGCTCTCAAGATTGGCGCAGCTAGAACAACATAATTTTTTGCTTGACTTCTAGAGTTCGAATGAGTTAGTGTAACGTAATGTCGTAGTGGAGAAGCGCGAAAAGAAGCGATCTCAACTCCTCAGTGCTTGTAGTGAAAGCTGGTCCCAAAGTGGCATACTTCGAGGAGCACATTGGAGTCCATACGAAGCCATTCTAACCTTGGGATTGAGTCATACGAGTATTGTGAAAGTGGGACAAAGAAGGTAAAGTGCAGTTTTGGTCCCTAGTTTGGCACGTCTGAGAAACTGAGGCAAAGCCTTTGTCCTCAGGAACAGCCGTCATACGCAGTGGAGGGGGAAAACGTGAGCTGAGCATATATGAGGAGGGTTTTGAGCAATCAGGACATCCTTAGGATCAAGATCGTTGAGTGGAAGTATATATCTTTGAGACTTTCCTCAAGCTCAGAAGATATGGCACTCGAAAGTTTGGCATCGCGCTGGCACTTGAATATAAGATATCTCCATGTATAAAGCGCTCGAATCGGTCAATGGGTCAATCAGTCGTTTATTGAGTCTTTCGAGCCTTTGCTTGCTTGCAGCTCCAGGTGGCATTGGGTCCCTGAGCGAATCCCAAAGACTTCCGTTTCAGACCTGCCCTGAAAATATCACCACGCCACCATGTTTTAGATTAAGAGGCAGAGAGCTCTAGATGTTGAAGATATGGGCAAGTAGTGATACCGGCTTTTGTGGTATGCGACTTGCCGAATGGCAAATATCGGACCACCAGACTGTGGAGTTAGGTTTCGGATCTCAGGGGTAAAATGCCGTGATACAAAAGGAGTAGGTACTTACCACGCTGTCGGTAACCAAGCAAGAGTTTGAAATTCCTCGGACGTAGGTGTGCCATACGTAGGCAGAACTCCCCAATCCCGCCTGACGCTCCTCGCGGTGGTGGTGGAGTCACGGTGCCGCCTTCGACATCGGATCAAATGAGTTAACCACGTAATTACTAAATAATCGAATGCTCGGAGCGCCTGGTTCTTGCAGCCTCGCCGCAGCGATCGCATCATAATATTAGCCTTTCTTGAACTTTTCATTTCGCTTCTTTTTGGTGTGTTTTCTGACCCCTGCGTACAACAATGCGTCAATCTCAACAACCCGGTGATGGGAACATCGCAGGGATCGCATTGCTGCTATGGTGATTTGCTTCCAGCACCGAGCAGCCAGGTTGCCCACGCTGATTATCGCTCGAGTTGTACTGGATACGGACCCGACTCGTGTAGGTCCATGCAAGATTGGAGGTTGTGGGCCCAATGCCTTGTCGGTCAATCTGACTGGACTTGACGGCAACGTGGGCAGCAACAATTCGAGCTTAGACACGAATAGAACACTAGCGGCCACTGCGGTCTACGGTATTGTAAGTAAAGACTCTTCGATCGCTTCCACTATTCGCAACAGTGGGACTGTGGGTTAGTGGGTCCATTATGAGGCCATAGCGTTGCTCGGGGGCGTCAAAAGTCACCGTTTTCCGAGGTTTACCCAGCCACTCTGGCATCCCACCAAAATAGTAGTGTAAACATTTCTAAATAATCAACAATAAATCATAATGAACCCCCTCATATACCTATACGAAAGCCTTATCGTTAGGAGGCTATTATGCGTAAAAAGGCTAAATTCTATAAAGCTTATAATACTTAGGAATTCGGAATTACGCTTAAAGATCTTTGTATTTAGAGAAATATTCTATCTAGTATAAGTAGAGATTAAATACGACTTCGAGAGATTTAGAACTCTCTCGGTATTAGAAGGCACGGTAAATAGCGTTCTAGATATCTCTCTAAAGTTAATTAAGCTATTTATAATACTCTATAAGATATTAATAATCTCGTATAAGATTAATCGATAAAACGTTAAGTTAAACATTATGAGATTCTTATTTATCCTCGAATTATTAAGCGTAATCGTTATAAATATATTAATAATACTTAATTATATAAGTAACGTTCGACTAAAAAAGTATTCGAGTTAAATGCGAAAAAGAGATCGAAATATGAGTATATATATAAAGATAACACTATTAAGAATTTTTAGTAATTCGTTACTTAAACGAACGAAAAGTATTAGGACGTTAAATTTATATAATAGAACCGCATATTTCGAGACGCTAATATTGTCGAGGACCTTAAAAATATATAGATAATACTTTTAAAAAGAAGGTACCTCGATTTATATTTTTGTAGATATCTCTTGGAATCATAAAGGCAAATTGCGCTTCTATCATGACGAGCTCGATCGACCTCGAGTTATAGTCGATAAGCCTCCGAAGTCATATCGACGTCCTTAGAATAGAAATGAGGAGGAGTATCAAGAGCGTGTACGTCAATAGAAAGCTATTATTTCTTACGATCCTATTATATAATTATTCGAGAATAGTATAATAATAAAATACTATATTAAGCATTAGCTTTTAAATTATTATAACTCGATTAATTAGCTTCGAGTTAAATACGAGCGTGATATTTTATAAGAGAACGGTAATTTAAGTTATGGAAAGAAATAGAGTAAAGAGAATAAAGAAGTCGATATATAAAATATAGCTACGTAATTAAAAATCGATAATTAGATTAAGATTCTCGAGTATTCGATTTAATTACCTAATCTTAATCTAATTAAAGCTATTTAAAATCTTCTTAACGAATAAGTATATCGAAGAAAGTAAGATAATTAATATAAGCTTTATACGATAATCTCGAAGAAATAAAAGCGAATTATATTAAAGGAAATCTAAGCTAGAATAGCTAAAATGCTTTAGCGATATCGTATATTATATATAGATAATTACGTTAAGCTAATTAAGTTAAAGCTATAGTAGAATTATATATAAATAACTTCATATTTGATGGGATGCTAGAGTGGCTGGGTAAACCTCGGAAAACGGTGACTTTTGACGCCCCCGCGTTGATGGCTATTTGATCAGCCGTTTCATCATTATGCGACTATGCGATATGCGATAGTAGAGAGATAAATAAGTATAGCGAGTACTATTTATATAGCCATTACACCAGAAGTAAGCTCTTTATTCAAATTATTCTCTTTAGAGTTATATTATTATTCTTCTTTTTTTATAGTTAAATTTATATATATTAGCTTTATTTAATTATTATAAATATATTTTATACTCTTATATACTTTATAATAGCTTTCGCTAATATTATTAGATTTAAAAAAGCGATTATATAAATTATATTTATCTTTAAAGTTATTAAAAAAATCTTTAACGTCGCTAATAAGATCTTTAAGACCTCTAAAATTAAAAAGATTATTAAGATTAAAATATCTCTTCTTTATAAGAAAATTCTTATATATAAAACGCTATCGAGGATTATTATCTTAAATAAGATTAATAAAATATTTTTATTTATTAGAGAATTTAAAGTAGATTTTATAAAATTAATAGCTTAGCTATTTAAGATCTAAGAGAAATAAAATTATCGCTATTATTATAAAGATCGAGTTTATTATAAAAATTATATTTATAAATTATATTATTATTATCCCTATCGCTATAATTATAAATATTATTATTATTATTTTAATATATTAAATTTAAACTTATTTAACTCTAAATTAAATTAAGAGAAAAGAAGAGAAATTTTATTTCGTTATTTAAAAGATAAAAAGTCCTTTTTTAATATTATTAAAAGATTTTAAAATATAAATATTAAGTACTTTAAGTAAATCTTCTTTAAGATTTTTAAAATTAAAAACTTCGTTAAATTAATTTATATATATATTATTTTAATTAAAGAGAATAAGAATATTAATAACTATAATTATATAATATATTATTTTTTTATATACTTAATAATCGCTAATCGCTTTATTTATATAAGCGTAAAGAAAGACTTAAATAAGACTCTTTATATATATACTATTTATTTATTATAACTATTTCTTATTTATAAATTTAACTCTATTCTTATTTATTATCTTATCTTTATTATTATATATATTTAGAATAATTAAAATAATCTTAAGATCTAAAAAATAAATAATTAGAGCTATAGAGATCTTCTTATATTTAAAAAAATTTATATAAATAATAATAAGTTAAATATTAATATATCTAACTTTAATAAGCCCGTTATAATCGAAGAATTTAAAATTTATAAAAGTTTTAATAGAGATAGCTATTTTCGCGAGCGCTATTCTTATTTATATATCTATTTAATTTATTAATAAAATTACTTATTAGATAAATATTTTAAAATCTATAATTTAGCGATAAGTATCTCTAATTAATTATTATTAAGTAATTATATTATTAGACTAAAATAATTTTTAGAGTATCTATAGATATTATAATCGCTATAGTATATATTTAAGAAATTTTTATACGCGCTATATAATCTATTAAATCTAGATTTATTTTATTAAAAATTATTAATAGTTAATAATTAATTTAAATAATTAAATAATTACTCGAATTTAATATTTACTAAGATTATTTTAACTATTTTTTAAAAAGACGTTAAGATAGATTTTTAAGGCTCTATCTTAGCTTATTATAATTAAAATTATTTATTAATATATTAAATACTCTAAATACTATTAGCGAATCTTTAAAAATAGTTTTAATAATATTATCTAATTAAGATTAACTCTTAAAACGAGCCTTATTACATCTATTCGCTATTCGAATTAATATTAAAATATAATAAAGATTAAAAACGAATTTATAATCTCTTATTTTTATATAATTATTTAATTAATAATAATATTTAGACGAAGTAAGGTATATTAAAATATATTATATATAATAATATAGTAGTAATATTATTATAGAAAGATCTAAAGACTTAATTCGTTAAAAGAGATCTTAAAGACGCCTTTAGATATATATTTATCGCTATATTAAATTAATAGCTACTTAATTTTAATTACGATAAACACTATTAAAAAGAATAATATCTATTATTTAAACTATATATATTACTATTTCTATTTAATCTCTTTATAAAGATCTTTATTTAAATCTTAATCGCGATTTTTTTATAAAAAATAATACTTTACTACTTAAACGATTTCTTTATAATTCTTTTATTAAGTAATAATATAGCTATATATACTTAATAGTTCGACTAGCTATATAATAAATTAAGTCTTTAAATTAATTATATAAAGAATATAATAGATTTTATAGTTAAATTTTTAGAAATTGAATTCGATAATATTTATATATAAATAAGACTTCCTCTAAATAAGCTAATTAAAGCGAGAATTATAATTAAAAATCTTCTAAAAAGGATAATTATCTTATATTAGAAGCTCGAGTTAATAATTAACTTTCTCTCTTTCGCTATTAAAGTCGTAATTTTAAAAAGAGTATTCTTAAGATAACTTTTTAATATTTTTTAAAGATTTATAATAATTATATAAATTATAGATAATATAAAAGTAGACTTATTATAGTAGAATATCTTTCTAAAATATTAGAATAATATCGCCTTAATATATTATATCGATAGTCGAGTTATATAATATATATAGATTAATATATCTAGAAAATTCGATATAGAAGACTATATTCTTAATTATTTTAATTATATTTAATTAATTTAATTTAAAAACGTTTTTAATATTAAAATAGCTATATATTATTATTTTAAAGATATATAATTTAAAGAAATAAAGATTATTTATTATACGATAAAGCTATAATTATATTAATTATAAGAATCTCGCTTAATTCTCTACTACGATAATAATATATATATTAATAAATTATATAAATTCTTTATATATAAATTAATTATAGCTCTATTACGCGATATAATTATATTAATAACTACTTATAATATTATAATAATATTTATTTAAATATCTATAAAGATTAATTAGCTAGTCGATAATCTATTATATTTTTAATATTAAAAAATCGCTAATATATATTTATAGCTAAAAAATCTTATATCTTTATTAAAATAGAGTAAGATCTATTAGAATATTAATATAATTAAATTATACTATTTTAAGAGATTATACAATTTCTCTAATAAGAACTTATTATTAAAATTAAAAAGATATATATAACTCTAGTAAGATCTTACATCTACAAATCTAAAAAGTTCCTTTCCGCACGATTTCCGCCGAGTCCGCACTATAAATACAATTTAGCTTATTCAGCAGACTTTGCCTATATTCAATCCTTTTCGCCGATTTAATAACTATCTTAACTTTTTCCACTAGTTCTATTAATTTAATAATTTTAAAAATTTTTAATAACTTTAAAAATTTTACGTAATATACTCTAATATACTCTAAGTATTATTCTATATATATATAATATTAATATATATTATTAATAATATATATATTATTATACGCTATATTAGAGTATTATCTACGCGATTAATTTTATTAAATTATCTAATTCCGTAGCTAAATTTAAATTAACGTTAATACTTATTATTATAAAATTTTATCGTTATAACGTCGATTATTAGAACTTTTCTTTTTTTATATATATTATTATTAAATTAATAGAACTAGCGAAAAAGATTAAAATAGTTACTAAATCGGCGGAATTTAGATAGATTCTAATTAGATTTACTAAATCGATAGAATTTAGATAGATTCTAATTAGATTTATTAATTCGACGGATTTTATAATTTCCGCGATAAACGCGCAATTAGTAATTTCAAATTTTATAGAAACTTTTCAAATTTATAGATGTATATAACTTACTATATACTTATAAAGATTTAATCTCTCTTTTTAATAATTATAAATACTCTTATAAGCTAGATTATTAATCTAAATACTTATTATATTAAGTTAAAGTTTATAAAAATATATCTTATTAGTTTTAAATTAGTCTATATAAATATAGAATTTAATAATTTCTTAATATTTTATTATTCTTAATTATAATATATTATTATAAATAGTTAACGTTTTTATAGCGAAGCTAATATAAAGAAAAAACGTTTAATTACTAAGAATCTATTATTTTAAATTCTTTCTTATTTCGATAAATTAATCTATATTAAAGTAACTCTATATATCTTCTTTTATCTTATCTTCGCGATATTTTTATATATAAATAAATTTATTTATAATAAGCGAGATCTTTAATAGAAGAACTTTAATAAATAATTTCTTATATATTACTTAATAAAGCTATTCGATAATTACTTAGAACTTATACTTTTAATATTTAAAACGAACTTATTTCGCTATAAGATTATATTTATAATAATTATATTAAGCGATAATATATATATAGTTAAAGTCTTATATTATCTCTTTAAATAAAAAATCTTATTTAATATATCGCTATTCTAGCTAAAAGGCTTCTTCTTTATTAAAAAAACCGTTATTAATAACCTTTATAAGATATTAATATTACTTAATATTAAGGGCTATTATTTAGACTATTTTTTTTATAGAGAGATTATAATATTAATATATAATTTTAATCTTAATAATAATAAGATTTAATTACTAGATTATTAAAAGTTAGATTTCTATTATCTATATATTATTATTTATTTAATTTATATACTTAAAGTATTACTATAATATTAATATCTTTTAATTTATTCGCGCTAATATTATTAATCTCTACTACTTATTATAATAAATATTATTAAAAATCCTTTTTAAGATCTTTATTCTTTTAGATAATATTTTAAATTTAAGAGTTTTTCTAGCGCTAAGAGAATCTTTTTCGGGCTATCTACTTAATCTAAATATCTAAAAAACTTTTAATTATCTTAATATTAAATATATTTAATTATATATTTATAGATTTATTTATATATATAAGATTTTTATATAATCTTATTATCTATAAATACTAATCGTAATAATAAAATTATAAATTAATAAATTTATTATAAGACTATAGCGTTAATAATTATTTAATTAATTATTTTATTATTATATAATTATATAATATATAATAGTAGAGAGATAAATAAATATAGCGAGTATTATTTATATAGTTACTATATTAAAAGTAAGCTCTTTATTTAAATTATTCTCTTTAGAATTATATTATTATTCTTTCTTCTATTTATATCTATATATAGCTTTATTTTATTTTAGAATATATTACTTAGATATAAGAGTTTTTCTAGCGCTAAGAAATCTTTTTTATAGTTATTTACTTAATCTAAATATCTAAAAAGCTCTTAGTTACCTTAGTATTAGATATATCTAATCATATATCTATATATCTACTTATGTATGCGTTATTTCTATATGGCCTCACTGTTTGCGAGCACTAAGTCAGAAAACACCACTGCCATCCACTGCAACATCTTCATCGAGAACACCCTCGTCATCTACAGGAATACCATCAGAAATGATTATGGCCATCATTGTTGTTGTAGTACCGGTTGCCGTGGTATGTGTGTTCTTGTTGCATGTTGTTCAATTTCGGAAGTATCGAAAAAAGCGCTTGTTGAGTTGCCAACCGATGAGATAATGCTTGGGAAACGGGCGTTGAGAAGTGCAGAGCAATCGAAGTATCTGCAAGCTCCCTATTGAGGCTTTTATTGAAGAAGCTAAGACAACAAAAGTAAGTCTGTAAGCAACTCGTTTCGCACCGTTCCTCGCGAATCCACTCCGCCCTCACACGCGCCGTACCGTCACACTGCATGTCAGCTTTCGGCAAAGTCACGGCTCCGCTGCAAGCGAGCCAACCACATTTAGCTGCAAAGTCCGGTTCGAATCCTTCGAAACTCCTTTCGATAAGCCTGGAGAGATTGCTAGGACGAAGGAATAGGCGAAGTGCAGTCCTTGTTTGGGAGCCTGCTAGAGTATGTCAAGAGCAGATTGTTCGGGCGTTCTGACGCGTGCACTGCGGATGAAGCGAACGGCAAAATGCATCATGTCTTTATGCTGGCCTTTTTGTCTGTCGTTGTGGAGATCATGCTGAGTATCTAAGGGGTCGCTTCCTGCATGTGTTATGCTTACCACAGTGCCCTAGGCCATTGCCTCTATCTCAAGTTGTTGCCTAATTTCTGTTATCCTGCCTCACACAGCAATGCTTGCGCCGTGTGGCGAAGCAGCCAAACACGCAGAGGAACTCTGTCGCGTTTCAGCCCGAATTCCATTAAAATTTGGAGTTCACCTGCATTGATGCAGCCCATAGAGTCGCTGCCCACATCTTTTTGATATGCTTGTGCTGCAAAGTACAGCTTTGCTCTCGTGAATATACCCTATCCTATCCTATCAACCTCATCCTTCCCCCTTTTCTATAGAGATTTCGTGCTACGTCGGTGGGAAACTAACCTCTGATCCATACTACTCTTCTTTCCTCGCAATCCAAAGTCTCTGCTACCACTCTCATCCGCACGACCTATTGACCATCACCAGATTGAGTCCGGCTCTAGACGCTTCAGCATGTCGAGCTATTTCTCTTCCTCAGGCTACGTTCTTCTACTTGTTTCCTCCATCATCGCAACCTTGACAGTTGCTCTGAGGTTCTGGGCGAGGAGGATTCAAAAAATTCGCCTGGAGCTGAACGACTACCTTATCGTGCTTGGGCTAGTATGAGATCTCTGCACCCTCGTGCTTCTCACTTTCTAATTTGTGTGAGGTCTTTGCACTGGCTGAGGTTATCGTGGACATTTATGGTAGTCCTTCGTCTCTTACGCTGAAGATGTATTGGTCAGCAAACGACCCACACGTCCAAGAAATAGACGCCGGAAACTACCAAGCAGCTTACTCGTTGGTCTCTAAGGGACTTGTTCTTCTCCCTAGTACAACAAATTAAGACTAACAGCACACAGCTTTTCTTCATATCACATATCCTCTGGGCAATCGCCGTAACCCTCATCCGCTCCTCCATCATCCTTCTCTACATCCGGATATTCCCCGCGCGACCATTCCGCCTTACCTGCTACGCCGTTCTAACCCTCAACGTCGCCTTCTTCATCAGTAGCATTATCGATCAGTGTCTTCTCTGCATTCCCGTCTCTTGTCGATGGGATAGTAGGATAAGATGCAGTTATTGTGATAATCAAAAAATAATTGATCTCTTCAACGCAAGTATCAATCTTCTCTTGGATATCACGTTGGTGATTTTGCCGACGCCTGTACTGTGGGGCTTGCAGATGGCGGTGAGTAAAAAGGCAACGTTAAGTGGGATGTTTGGGCTGGGTATTCTGTAAGCTCTGCTCCTTCTTTGCCCAAAAAATCGTCTTCATATGCTGTACTTTATGTATTGATCGCCTTGCTACATCAGAACCTGCGCGATTACAGCCGATCGGCTTCAAAAGACAACCACGGTCAGCCCGGTGGGTAACGATTATGTTAACAAAACCACTCCGACACTCGCGTTCCTGAAGTGTCTCGAAGCGATCCTCGGCGTCCTCAACGCTTGCCTACCGGTCTTAAAACCTGTCTTTAGCAAGTTTCGCGATTCGATGAAGAAATTATGCGGCAGCGAAATCAGAAGTAGATCTTTGAAATGTGGTAGTATTCCTATGTTTATGCGAGTGAAGCACATGTGGAAGTCAAGGTCTAGGAAACGCGCTGGGAGAGAGGAGTTGGACTCGATAATCTCAATGGAGGATTTGAGGAGGAACCAGAACGGCGTTCAATCTACGTCGAAAGCAGAAAGAGTTGTAGGGACAAAAGTATTCGAGATTCATGTGCAGAGGGATGTCCATGTTGAGAGCTCTTCCTGTGAAGACTGAACTTTGCTGCTCGAATAGCACAGGGAAAAGCGTATTTTGTATCGTCAGCACTAGGAGTAACAGCGATACTAATTGTGGGGCATATAAGGTCATTCATCGTCGTATTGGAGAAACAAGTTGAGGGATCCATTTCGGCGCGAGATTGTAGCTTGGGAACAGCGACCCACGAGACTTAGGTTAGCGGGAGCCAGCACACACCATTCCTTAGATGTATACAGTCCGTCTATCTCTCCGAGTCTAGGACCACCACTCCGTAACCGCCAAGTTTCCCACGGTTTTAGTAGCACCGAAACATTTGCTTTAGCTGCCTCTGAAGGTCCCAGGCTGTATGTATCGGTCGAAGTTTAGCCGCGATGAATCTCGAATATTGCGTGTGGGAGCCACGGAGGAAGGTGCAGTTGTTCCTGGAACCCTATACTCCGGAATGTAATGCGGTGGTGTTACAAGGCAACGGCAACTTAGAATGCATAGCTAAGCCTTGCTTGCGAAGTGTTTTTGTTTCCGGACGGCGTAGGAGTTCAAATACCTAGAAGAAAAACCAATGAGGCCTTCGGCACCTGTAGTCGTACCTGAGGTAAGGATCTATCAAGCTTTGTAATTTTCGTGAGTCAAGGTATCTAAGGGGCGTTGATCACCACCAGAACCGTACCGTGCACTGCCCTGTGGCTCGTTCACCGCACACCACTTTCCGTCACTCATTTGCTCGCCAATAAGGCGGCGCTCACCCTAATCTCTTCAGGGGACTAGTCCCTTGATGGGCCAAGGAATTTTTCAACTGCCGCCGTCTACTGTTTCTTCTCCATTCACATCGATAATTCTACATGCTGCAGCATTGGTATTCACTCCTTGCTGAAAATATCGAACCTGCTCCTGACCGCTACTCGCAAGAGTGTTGTTTGGCTCTGAACTGTGTCAGGTCTGTTCTGGATCCGCTTTCTTAGCAGGCAACTGAGAGTCAGCTACTCACAGCTCCAACCTGCATCCCACAAGCACCTGACAACCACAGTTACGTAATGGAGCTGAACTCAAATAACGGAGGCAAAGGCCCTAACCATGTATCTTCTATCTTCTCGGGTTTTCTTCTTTTCACAATACGAGGCGAAGAAAGTTCATAGTTCTCCGAGTACCTCCACCTCATTACCATTTATGATCATTCAGCTGATCACGGTTCTGTAGGCGTCTACGTACGCTGGATTTAATGCCCGGGGATCTCTTTTTCTCTAGTCCCTCACATCCTTTACTCGATTTCTCCCAACTCAGCGGCTCGATCTCCCATGAGAGTCATCAAGTAACCGCACCAGACGACTGTAGGCCACTCACCATCTTCTCTAATGACCGGGCAACCATCCAAGCTGCTCTTGCTGGCCAAAACCCTCATTGCAATCACAGGCTGACTGTTGTCGAGGTCACCACTATCGTCCTCGGGGTACTGCTTTCGGCACACCAAAAGCCGAAAGGGTCTGGACTCTTTTGAGTGCCTTTAATGCACCGTCTTTAACTACAGCACATTCTGCGAGACCATGCTTTAGCCAGAGTTGGGAAGTGGTCCTGCTATAGTAGTACTCGAAGGCTTCCTTGTTTAATCAGCGGAAGAAGAGGATGACGCTTCGCATCGGTTTGCGTATGTCGGAGGCGAATAGAATTTTCTCAGGTGAAGGTATAGATGTGATGCCGAATCTCTAGAGGTGAGACCAACAGTGTGGATACAGTGGTCGTTGCCTTCTGCAATTTTTATCACGGAAATTGACGGACAAGGATTGCAGAGCCTATCAGTTTTTTCGGTGAGACCCAGGCTTGTGGATCGTCCGAGAATCCTGGACTAGCAGACATGCACCTCACGAATTGAAACAACAGGAAACTTCTTAGAGTTTCACGTTTGTTTCTGTTGCGTGCAGTGTCTTCACTTGGATATACTTGTAGTACGAGACTTGGCTGAGACTGGCTCGGTGGAGATTGATACAGAAATCTAATGGCATAGTAATATGCAGCAAGTCTCGAATCAAAGACGATTGATCTAGATAGCTTCAGCATTCAGCCCTTCACAGTTGGCGAAGTATATGATGCATGCAAGACCAAAAATGGGGAAGGATCGGTACAAGGTACTTCTGTTTTCAAAAGCGGTAAGGTATCATGGAAAAGGGGTCCAACGAATCTTACGTAAGCGGGACGAAAAAAATCGGATTCATTACCTCGCTCTTTCCCCACTTTTCCCGGCCAGCCCCCCAGCCCCCGGTATCATAACCTCATCACTCAGCACTTGGACTACACCCGCTAAGCAAATAACAATCGTATCATTCACCCTCGCACATCGCGCAATACGAGATCCATACATACAAAACGGACCAACCACTTTCGCAATCGTCAATGAGAATGGGGAGAATAGGTGACGGTGATGTCCATGCTGCCTATGTCGAGTTCCGCGCAAAAGAATCTGACAAGGTATGTTACCATCTTTACCACCCATACCAAACCATCCTTGCTCCCATCCAGGTTTTCATCTTCATCAATACCCGACACAATAATACTCATCCTCATCCTCATCCTCTTCCTCATCCTCATACTCATACTCATACTCATCAAACCATACACAGTGTCTCTCCGCACAATGCATCTACTGCCAATCTGTTCGCGCAAAAAATACCTCCCGTCAGCGTCAACACTTGCTCGAGTGTCCCAATTATCTTAGTGCTATGAAAGAGCATAATCCTGACAACCCAATCCTCCACGAATCCATCAACGGCACTCCTACCGTCACTCCCTCCGCCAAACCGAAGAAGCGTGATCACGACACCATGATCGGCTTCCAAGGCGACTCCTCTGCCTCGCGCTCCTTTCCCATCCCCAAACCTGTTCTCGAGCGCGATTTCCAGATGAGTGTCCAGCTGAACCCGAAGATCAGTGTTGGACCTGGCATTTGGGGACAACGGAACTGGGTTGGCTACATCTCCGGTCACTGGAATGGTCGTTGGGGGAAAGGCACGGTTGTGGTAAGTCTGGTGTTGTGCTCATCACCTAGCTATGCTGACGGCTTCACTGCAGCCAGGCGGACAAGACAAACAACTCGTCGCACCCGACCTCTCCACCCACCTCGACTCTAGCTACCTCCTTCAAACCCATGACCACCCTCCTGCATACATCTCGGTTAGAAATGAAGGATGGCGTGTCGGGCCTAGGGAGACCTTGGAGAAGCTGGATGACCCGGCTCAGGCAGATGAAGTCGACCCCAAGACCTACTCTTTCAGACTCTACATCCACATGGAGACTGGCGACTCGAGGTACTTGCACTTGAACACCGGCATGTGGATTGGGAGTGGAATCCGTCGCGGCACTGAAGGTATGTACCACCAAATGCTACTGAGTTGGAAGCTGACATCTACCGCAGTCATCTACGATGCTTACCGCGTCATCTGAGTCTTCTACTTCAACGATCACCACTACTTGACAGCTTCACCTACCCACTGCACTACGTCAGGCTCTAACATTGGCGTCGATTCCCTCAGGGTTTCCGCCTACTGCTGGTGCTTCCATTGGCGTCACATCCTTTCGAACCTTTGTTCGGCTCAGACTCATGCTTATGCTTCAACTACCATGCTCTCGGATGAGCATTTTTTGATGGTTTCTGGTTGCTTCAGGAAACGACATGAAAATCTCAGATGCGCTGGAGTGCTAGGATTTCTTCTTCCAAGAGCTGAAATGAAATGGCACTATTGCCTACAAATGTAAAATACTGCCCCACGATTTTTCCTCTTGACTTAGCCTATTCAACATGAATTGGACCTTGCTGCCTATGCTTCTGACTCTGCTTCCATCCTCCTACCTCATCCTGCCTCATCTACCCGGCCGCATGTCCGACTTCACTCTCTCTCCGTGAAGCCCTAGGAGATCACTAAAACTTGCGAATATTCTTGCTAGCTAGGGCGTCGAACTAGTACTCACCCTCGCCTCTTCCCTTCATCTCCACTACACTTTCTCACATCTTCCTCCCACACTTCCAACACCAAAGCACATCGTGTGTCGTGAACCAAGCGGTGATTGGCTGTCCACAAGTTGAGCCTTGAACCCTTTTTCCTGTCCCCATCCTTGAGACCCTCATGCCTTCGATCTTACAACACTGGATCGAACAGATACACGATAGTAACCAACAACCTGAGCCCTGAAATCCATATCATGCACAATTGCATTCTCGGCGTATCACTCCCTCGCGTCCCCGTGTTGCCTGATCCTCGAGCTGAAAACTTGTCACATCGGTCCAACAGCCTGTGACTTATATTTACGAGCCTGCCTCCACTGCACCAGAGGTCTTGTGTTTGCCACACGCCCATTTTTCAAAACAAAAAGTGAAAAAAAATTACAACCCCCCAAACGCCAATCGTCGAAGACCCGCCCATCCGTCCGTCCATCCTTGGTACATCCACTTCACGCCACAATACCACTGACACCGCCACTCCACCCCGCAGCTCCAAATAAACCATCATTCCATCCATCAGTCGCTCCCTCTTCCCCTCCAACACGCTCTTCGACATATCCCGAGACAGCGATGGTAAAGGGATAAGCGGCTCGTCGCTGAGAAAATACAGGCTTTGGATTGCGGATGCATGATTGGGGTGGGATTGGGCGCTGTTGGATGATGGCTACGGGTGTGGGTAGGGAGATGTAGAAGATGCTTGCGCGTCGGAGGTGGGTGTTTCGTGGGGGAAATTGCTGTAACTACTTGCCAGCTGAGAGGTTGGGAAGGCAAGGCAAGGCATGGTATGCGGCCGTTGATATCTAGCTATCTGGGGTGGTGCACCCAGTGCTTTGGGGGAAGGGATGAGAGTTGTGCGCGTGACGGGAATTGGAAATTTCTTGATATCTTTGCTGGGATGTTTTTGCATGGAGCAGATGCGTCTGGTGATTAAGGGTGAATTCCGTCAACCTGACAATCCGTCTCTTTCTATAATAACAACCATCATTTCCTCCACCCACGACCTTACAGCTCACAGTGACAAAACCACCACATTAACGCCTTTTTTCCATCCATCCATCCATCAAAAATACACCCTCCAAGTCGGAACCCCCTTAAAACACCACGACGATCAACAAACCAAGCACCAACGCCGACATCGAATACAGCAAACTCAACGAACCACGATCCGCCTTCCCAGCAAACGCAGACCCTCCAACCTCAACGGTAGGACTGGCCAAAGACAGCGTAACAGTGCTATTACCAATGTCCAAAACGCCCGACGCTCGCAAGCGGACCGGGGTCCCGGAGATCACAACGCCAGGACCACCAGCCGAGATGGTAGTCCCGTCGATGGAGAACGCGGTAGGGTTTGCCGTGAAGACTTGCCCCGCTACCGTAAAGACCGACGATGATGGTGCCGCGGCAGGGACGAGCAAGGACCCCGGTACGACGACGCCGGGCGCGCCGGGCGTCACCGTCTGGCCGCCGATGACGTACGCGCCCGCGTCGTCGGCGGTGAAGGTTCGAGAGCCGATGATGATGGGTGGGAGCGTGGGGCCGGGGCGGAGGAGCTCGGTGCGGCCGCCTACGACCACGGCCGAGGCGTCGGGGGCTAGGCTGATCGGGGTGTTGGAGATTGTGAGGGCGGGGGCGCCGGGGATGAGGGTTTGGTTGTCTATGATGTAGTCGGAGGCGCTGTTGGCGGTGATGGTTTGGGAGTTGAATGTTAAGGGGGGAGGTGGGAGGATGGGGTCGAGTGTGATGGTGTTGCTTCCGATGACTGCTTGAGAGGCGGTTGGAGCGAGACTGATGGGGGTGCCGGATATTGTTATAGCTGGAGCACCTGGTATTAGGGTTTGACCGTCTATGATGTAGTCGGATGCGCTGTTCGCGGTGAAGGTTTGAGAGCCGAATGTCAATGGGGGAGGCGTGGAGGCGGGGCCAAGTGTGATGGTACTGCTTCCGATGACTACTTGAGAGGGGGTTGGAGCGAGACTGATGGGGGTGCCGGATACTGTTATAGCTGGAGCACCTGGTATCAGGGTTTGACCGTCTATGATGTAGTCGGATGCGCTGTTGGCGGTGAAGGTTTGAGAGCCGAATGTCAATGGAGGAGGGGTATTGGCGGGCGTAAGATCTATGGTGCTGCTTCCCAAGACGAACTGCGTCGCGCCCGGAGCGAGGCTGAGTCGCGTCCCTGAGACCGTGACTGCTGGACCTCCTGGGGTGAGTATTTGTCCAGCGATCGTGTATTCGGACTTGCTGTCTGCGGTATAGGTTTGAGAGCCAACTGTCAATGCAGGTGGTAGTGCGAAGGTGGATCCGAGTCCAATCGTGCTACTACCGACGACAACCTGGGTACCGCTTGGAGCGAGGCTGATGCGCGTTCCTGAAATTGTGACCGCTGGAGCTCCTGGCGTAAGTGTCTGCCCGCCTACTACGTATTTTGATGCACTATTGGCGGTAACAACTTCACCTCCCACCGTGAATGCTGGCGCGCTGGTAGAGCTTAGCACAATCGTGCTACCAGCGATGACGATTGCACTCGCGGAAGGCGCAAGGGACACTTCGGTACCCTGTACGTTGATTGGTCGTGCTCCAGGTATGAGCGTTTGGCCTGCTACCACATACTGAGAAGCAGCGTTCTGGGAGATCTGCTGCGAGCCCACGGCAACTGATGTGATTCCAGCGACAGTTAGCCCCTCGGGTCCACCAGCCGGTAAGACGGACGTGACGCCATTAACTACTACAGCTGAGGCGGAGGGAGCGATTGAGATACTGTAGATTGGTGTTGGTGTGAGCATTGGGTATGGTTGGACACCCTGGATCTCAGGTAGAGAAGTGGAAGTGATGCCAATGGCGCCAGCTATGATAGCGCCTAAACCTTGAAAAGTTGAAGGAGGCTTGGCTGGGTTGGCTGGCGGAGGGTTTGCCCCGTGAACATCTTCTGGAGAGTTCACCAAGGGATTTTCGGAAGAACCTATTGGCATTGACAGTGGTTGATTAGCCTCCCCAGGTGGCGAAAGGCTTGGAACCTTAGGTTGAAGGCTTGGAGGAGGGTTGACCGCTTGGGTTTCCGGAGAGATGGCTGGCGTGCTGCTTGGATTTTCTACTGGCGTTGGCAGAGGTAGACTTGGAGCTTGTGGAGGCGAAGGGTTTTTGGGGTCAGCGGCGAAAGATGCTAGAAGCATCATTAGTTGCCGTGAATCTCTTACTGAAGATGACACAAATTGGACTTACTGTCTTGACCATGCGCAGTGCTGGATGCTCCAGCTTTCGGCAGTCGCTCAGCTTCAGGAGTGACTTCTGGCGTCGCAGCAACGGCCGTGGCACCTGGTGCTGCTGGAGTGGGGCATGCACCAGGATGGAAACACCCTTTCCCAGCGATTGTGACTGTCGACGAGACGGTCAACTCCGGTTCTCCAATCTGAACGTGGATAAAGTTGGGGAGTAGCTTAGCTTGATGGGGGCAAAAGTAAGCGAAAAGATTGACGGAAGGTCCTCCTGGCAAGCAAGAGGCGATGCCAGGAAATTTTGAGATGTATTCGGAATCCTGGGCCATCCAATCAATGAGAGTGTCAGGGACATAGCCGAAATTCTCATTGAAAACCTTGGACGGGAACTGGTCGCTAAGAGGAGGGTAGACAAAAGGCTTTGAAAATGAAACGTGTATCACGTCAAGAGCTTCCTGCTTTGAACCTGAGTCGAAGTATCTTTCTGCGTTAGAATTGATGCCCGTAATGTAAAGTGCACTTTTTGTTGCTGCACTTTCGGTGTGGTTGTCCAGCCTGGTGGCGTTGTAATTCCAACTCGCGTACGTCTGGGCTCGACATGTAGCCTGATACGTTGACGTCGTAGCACATGCTGCACGGCCATCTTCGTCTACGACAGCTGGGACACTGATGACCTTGACACTCGGGAACACGTAATATTGTGTTGGGGAGATGCTTTGCGCGCGGTCAAAGAGGTCTATGATATCACAGGAAGGGGCTTACCTACATAGTTTCTCCAAGGGTTGTAGCTAGAGACCCATTGAGCCCAATCTGCGTCACCGAGGGGCCGGGTGCTACATTATAAATATTGGGGATTTCCGGGAACCCCAACGCACTTTCTACAGTAGAGGTGTGAGTGAGTGTCCCTCTGACTGTAGAAACGTTGGTGGTGACAGTCGTGTCTATGTACTGAGTGGCAAACGTGATGAAAGTCGTTACGTGGGTTGAAACGACCGTACTGTAAGTGAAGTAGTCTTTGATCACAATTGGTCAGCAAGAAATTCTCCAAGGTATTCTTTTAGAATCACCCACCGGCCCAATACCTCACGTCGATCGTATCTTGGACGACGAAACAGCAAATGCTCGAAGAAAAAGCAGTGTTGACCGAAGTCTCATTCTTGAAGGTAGAATTGTAAATGCTGGGAGCAGTCGGAGACGTCTTTGAGCTGTTCGAAGAGACTTCATATCCCGTAAAGGCGCCGGATGGTGTCATGACGCTATTGGACGAGACATTGTATCCAAGTGGCGACGCTGTGCCTTGAGTCAGCCTGGTCGGACTCATGACATTTTTGGTTATTCAGAACAAATTACCTCGAAGAGACAAAGCACTAACATCAATTATGCCTAGAATCGCCCAGTAAACGAAGTGGAAGGAGACGGTCGGCATGTTGATCGGTCAATGGCGGTCTGAGGATACTTTTTCCCTTCACGAAACAGAGAACCTGCCTGTATATCATAAGGCTGCTGGGACGAGGCTGAGAGTCCTTGTTCCTGGAGACCCGCAGTTACGCTTGGCAGCCAATTTTCCGTGGACCGGCTCATGCATCAAATGCCATAGCCACGCCAGAAGCGGATGAAATCAGGCTCGCGTGAGATGATCGCCGTCGGAGAAGAGGAAGCTATTGGTTGATAAAGTGGGACCCTTGGGGAGCCTAGATCGCCATTCTTCGTCTGGAAAATCCCTTGAGATGGAAAAGGCACGATTGGCTGAATTTCTCAGCCGAAATGTCATGCTATCCCAGGCTGCCTGCATATGCAGTCGATCATCCTGCAGCGACGCGTCGTAAAAACAACCCTTTCGTCTAAAGAAGGCCGCAGAAATCAGTCAGCTTATGTTCCCCTAGATCAAAACATAAGAAGACATCGGTATTTCGACGCAATTGCGCAGTCCGCGATGCTTTTACAGATCCTTTTCGGGTGAGAGTACCTCTAGAAGTGTCCGACTTTTATTCGCTTTTTCCAGAGCTAGGACTTCTGCTCCAATACCGCGGATGGCTTCCTCTACTCCAGCACCAATAGTGATACCTCCCAGTCAAGATTTCGACGGCAATGACGGTCCTTGGTCTTCTTTTTACCTTGAGATCGGTTCCCCTGCCCAAGATGTCAAGGTTCTGATTTCGACAGCTGGCTATCAAACGTGGGCCGTCGTCCCACAGGGTTGCGTTGCTTCTGATCCTCCGGATTGCGCGACGTTGCGCGGTGGCTTGTTCATACCCAGCCAGTCCAGTACATGGAGTTATAACAATGCAAGCATCAATGGGACCTTCACGCTGGAGCTTGAGACTAACCTTGACTTTTCCGGCAATGGAGATTATGGCTACGATACCATAGTACTTGGTTACCAAGGTAGCAATGGACCCTCCCTCCAACAGCAAACCATAGCAGGTATCGCAACAAAAGAATTCTACCTTGGCGTCTTCGGTCTGAATCCTCGGTCGACCAATTTCTCCACGTTCGATGACCCTGTACCCAGCTACATGGCGACTCTGAAGGACAGATCTATGATTCCGTCCTTGTCTTGGGGTTATACAGCAGGAAATCAGTATCGCCCTGGCACAGTTCTGGGCAGCCTCACGTTGGGGGGCTATGACTCATCACGGTTCGTCACGAATGACGTGACGTTTGCCTTCAATCAAGTGGATGAGCGCGATCTTACAGTCAATATTGAGAGCATCCTCATGACCACCAGCAACAACACTGTCCATCTGTTGAACAACAGCATAGCAGCGTATATTGATTCCACTATACCCTATTTCTACCTCCCGTTAGATGTATGTCAGCAATTCGAGGATGCTTTCGGAATACTGTGGGACAACGATGTTCAGGCTTATCTGGTCAACGACACTCTGCACAAATCTCTACAGACCCAGAATGCCACGGTGATCTTTTCAGTTAGCAACACGACACACTCAGTCAGCATCTCATTGCCATACGCGGCCTTTGATTTGATCGCAGAATACCCTTTGGTCACCAATACAACTCGATACTTTCCCCTCATGCGCGCCATGAACGACAGCCAATATACCCTTGGCAGAGCGTTCCTTCAAGAAGCGTAACCGTTCACTGCGTTTTATCGACCTGGCAGATTTAAGATGCTGACGTGTCTCTAGATACATTATTGCCGACTACGAGCGCCGCAATTTCTCGATTTCTCAATGCAGCTGGGATCCCGGAGCTCAAGAAAGCGTTGTCGCCATCGAGTCACCGGCCAACTCAGAGGCGAGCGGAAAGCTAGTTGCTGGTACCGATACTAGGGGCTTGACTTCTGGGCGCATTGCTGGAATCGTAGTCGGCAGCATTGTTGGCCTTCTTTTCGTTGTTTTCTTGGCTTTTAGGGGCAAAAGGAAGGTTACTACGAATGTGGATACGGGATTTCAAGGAAAGCCCGAGTTGGCCGCAAAAGACGCGCCACTCTTCCACGGAGACAAAACTTCGAACGCAAAGACGCTAGGACTTGACGGCGGGAGCGATAGGGAACGCGAACTCGACAGTTACATGCATCCAGCTGCAGAGCTTGAAGCCAGTAGAGACATACAGGAGATGAAGAGCAACGAGGAAGTCGGAATTGAGTTGGCAATTTCGAACTTGCAAGTCAGCGAGCTGCCGTCCTAGCTGACTGTCACTGCCGGGCCCATGCAAAAATCAAGCAGATTACGAATTTGTGGGTCAAGAAAGGGTGGGCTGAGTTAACAGGCGTGACTTCCTTGCAGGCATTTGCAGCTAGCTACATGTAGAATAGCTGCTTGGTGGAGGGGCTACCTTCCTGCAGCAGGCTTCCATAAAATTCATCATCCTTTGCTACCCACATAGTAGAACTGTTCCGTTCAACGGGCTGAGAGACTTTTCGAGGTTGGACCGTAATATTAGAAAGCCAAGAGTTTGTTTAGTGTTGGGTCTGCATCCCTAAGCCATTCTGGATAGTGGACCGGCAGACTTTCGGACTTTTCTGGAGGTGCAACCTATAGATCTAGAGATCTGTCCAAGAGCGTGATATACGTGTAGAGGGGTAGAGCTCACGCACGCTCCACAGCGTTCCATTAAAGCCAGTTGAGATCTGTGAAAATGGCTGCGACGAGACTATGGCCCAAGAAGTCTCTTACAACTAGACTCGAGGGCGCTCGATGAGGTGCAGGAAAAGTGGAGAAAGACAAGGCTGAAGGGCTTCACGAGCCTCGGCAGATAATGTCCAGTGGGACAGGCGTCGCTGGAACACGTGGCATGGATTTTTTGGGGCGTTGCTTGACGGTGCAGTCTACCCGTAGCTGAATATTAGGCGTGCTGAGTGGACGTAGGATTGGAAGGAATGGTGAGAGCAGTGCCGAGGTTGTTTCCACTCAAGGCAAATGACGCTAGTCTGACGTTGGTATAGCGCTCTGCAGCCTATAAATAGCGCTTGCCCCCCTTTCCGTCTGACCTTCACTCAAGGTCCGCGTTGATAATTGTAAACCTCTGGAACGAGAGGCCTGCCTATAACATCATGAGCAGGACAAATCTGGTGTGGTATGTCTTGATGGTCTGAGGGAAAGATTGGCGCGACTTCCAGGGAAGATGCTCCTTCCCGCGTTCCAGGCGCAGTGCCTGCATCACGTCTGAACATCTGCAGTCAGCGTCGAATGTAACGATCCATCATAGACTCCTGCCTCATGTGCCTTAAGGCGCAGTCGACAGTCGTCATGCTTTCTCGTCAGTCGCAGCAAACAATGCCTCCCGTTGTCTGGCACAATTTTACATACATAGTCTGCGACGATAGCAAAGACGTCCAGCTCCGACCTCCTGCCGTTGTCTTCTCGTCGCCAAAGTTTCAAACATGCCATCCTGCCCTGATGGAGGCCGATTCCAAGTCTGCTCCTTGACGAATCGGTTCGTAGGGTGTTGCAGCACTTCAGCGTGCCATGATGGCGCCCAGGGCTGTCCGCGTGACGGTTTGAGGCCAGCGAGCTTCAATCCAGATATTAGATATCAAAATCAAGACTGCCGCCAAGGCGGCCCTTGGTACAACTGCCCTTTCACAACTCCACCGCCGTTCATGGGCTGTTGCAACGACGTCCTCTTCAATTAGCAGCTTTGCGTCGTCCCCTACGTCCACCAATACAGCAGACACACCTGCAGGGGCGAATACAGTAGCTTCTGCTGCGCAGGGTCTCCATACACTCTCTGGTAGCGTGCCAACAGTAAATGCAGCGGCCCAGTCAGTAATCCATGCTGTTACATCTCCTCCAAAGTCAAACACTGCCGCAATTGCTGGAGGTGTAGTGGGAGGCATCGTCGGTCTAGCTCTTCTACTTGCACTTCTCACCATACATCGTCGCTGGCGAACCACTCGACGACTGCAAGATATGGGTGAAGGGAGATCACCGACATGGGGCTCGGGGAATGCTCGTTCCTTGCAACCCGGTGAAGCTGAGCTGGAGGAGATGAAGCAAGGGCCTTCTCCAAGTAAGCGTACATTGTCACTCCGACCGTGCATAGAGCTGACTGCGTCTCTTCAGCATCTTCAACTTTGCTTCCGCCTTCGCCTTTACCCTCGCCTTTACCGCCGCCACCTGCCTACACAGCATACAGATCGCACGGCAATGAGCTAGATAGGTCATCCAACCTTTCCCAGCCATCCGCTAGTTCTCCGTATCCCTCTCACGACCTTGTGTCTCCAGAGTCGCCACCTTCGCCTCCGCCGCTGAAAACTCGCCTTTCCCAACATTCAGCAGATCAACACTCGGACGAACGGAGCGTGTCGCCGATATCATCACACTACCAGCATCAACCATCTGATGAGACTGGAGGCCCGGAGTCGAGTATGTACTCGGAGTTCTCGTCAAGCGAAATGCTCCACACTCACAGCATGCGACCATGATACTAGCCAGTAATGAAAGTTCAAATTCCAGTGGCATGTTCATGAGAGCGGTCTATTAAGACGCCAAGATTGCCTCCGTCACTTGGAAATTCGAGTATACGAAGTAAATATTTTCAACATCGTTAGCGCCAAACTCGTTCTACGTTCGTAAATCACTGGCTACGTATCTAACGGCTTTGTACCAAGATTTTCTTTGGACTACTCCAGCATGGAATGAAGGCAAAAGGCTAAAGGGGGGGATTTCCTGTTCATGAACCTGGCGCTTAGGGTCGTAATTGAACAGCTGGCAAAGCTCGAAATATTCAGCATGCGTTTCAATATTTCTTCATCTGTTCAACGATAGCTCCAGTGGCACCACTTGACATGTTTTCCGCCGAATTTAGCGGCTTTTCCGGTAGAGCCCGTATCCGGTTCGCCGTATATTTAAGGCCAGGATCCCATGTTTCATCGCCGCTTAAAGTACCCAAGTCTCTGTTTCCTCGGCAGAGCCTTCCGTAGGGTTTCGCCCCACCTCCTCTTTCCTTGGAGGAGACAGATGTCCCGGGTAGACCTCACCAAACCTCTTCCCGGCGCTTTCGTGCTTCCGTTAACACTTGAGAGACGCAAATCAGCCAATCGCAGGGCCGCCCTGTATCTGCATGTGACCTCGCGCTACGGCTACCTGCCTGTCAGGCGGTCTTCTTCCACATAGCCATGACACACCTACCCACTGATCTCAGGCGGTTCGTTTCGGCTGCGTCTTGAGGTATCGAGCTTGACTCCGGTTTGAGCTTCTTCTGCCCCCAACGACCGTCTCCTTATCGCTTTCTCATTACCTCATCATCATGTTCCTACAGCCAATCATAGCAACCTTGCCCATGCGGATCTCTTCCGTTGCCATGGTTTCACTTTCGCTTCTCTGCCACACAACACAGTTAAGACTGATCTACACCAGAGCCGTTGTGGACGGAACGCTACCAGACCCGAGACCTTGGGCGTCTTGATTCTGCTAGATTGCGTCGCACTTCAAGTGCTACGCCTGAGCTCCACACCCTTCCGTCTCGTGACATGACTCAAAATTGTCACCCGCGTGATGGGCTATATCTTGACTGGTCAGATACTGAGCGCCGCCCTTCGTTTCAAAGTTTCCCTCCATCATTCTGCCAAGCTGCCGCGTCTCTGCTTGCGTATTTTCGATCATGCGCAGGCTTTGATTGGACTCAGTATCCATCGGGCATACCCTTTCCCTTCATCAAGAGTGAAGGTCATCGTGTCCTGAAACCTCTTATTTCGCTTTGTTAGAGTGTGTGGACTTTGTAGAACATTTCGGTCACGCTACTGGATGGCCGCCCTTGTGTTACACAACCTCTTCATCAGAATTCGAAGCAGAGTGGGCGGATCGAAGCTCTCTGACCATGGTCTTGGATTGTTTTGCCAGGCGGCCGACATCTCATCACTATAAAAGCAAGCTTTCCCACCCCTTTAATCCATCTTACCAGACGTTCTGCTTCTACCTTCTTCGCATCTACCACTTTTCTCTGAGCTATTATTGAATCGGCATTCGGTCTCCAATCCCTCATCTACCAACTGGCTTGGTCAGACACACTCTCGCAGCACGCTACACATAAGGCGAGACGATATCTACTCAAGTGTTAATCATCAGTGGTGAGCCGAAACACTTCGCCTTCTATAACTCGTAATGTTCAATGACCAGCTCTATCTGACCTCACACAGTTCGCCATGGCAGCACCCGGCCCGAACCCGAGACCACAACAAGCCTGGCCATCCTTACCTTCTCTCAGTGATGCTGAGACAATGGTGCGACAGGCGCTGGAAAATCGACACACTTGGGATACCATCATTTTGTGCACCCTAGTAGATGATCTCTTTGGAAGGCCCATCTATAGCAAGGAAATTGCAAGCGTCATCAGCGTTCGCGACGGTCGTACAAACGTCCCTTTCCACACGGCTATCGTCGTGTACATGTTCGACATTGCGCAGCTGCCATTCATTGAAGAGGTTTGTCCTCTGACGTGTCGGTACAAAAAATGGGAAGAAGTCAAGAACAAGTTTATGGCACGCAATGGGCAAAGAGACTACGACGATATGGAAGAGATGAGCGCATGGATCCTCTACAACGAGACGTTGACGACTGCGAATCTGATAGCATCCAATCAGTTAGGTTCGTCATCAGCAAGGCAGTAAGGAGAGGGTGAACACCTGTCTGCCGAAGGAGACAAGGCCCGATAAGATGGTGAGCGCTAGGGGCGATTTCTGACTGTTGGTTCATTTGAATGTCATGCTGTGTGGGCTCTTTCTGATCTACTGTCGTCAAATTTGTTCGCAGGTCGGAAGTCACTCATTGAGGGAATTCTAGCATGCGTCTCGGCGTTCTTGTCTACGGCTTTGTACTGCATCAAAGCTTTGATATCTAATAGTCTGTTTCAAAGGTCACCTTCTGTGGCACAATCCAGGGCACCCATTGCGCATGCTGCTTCAACTTCTTGGTCCGTGTGGGCATGATCTCAGTAGACTAGCTTTCGAGCTGGGAAGGAACCGCTATACAGCTCAGTCTTCTACATGTGAACACCTCTCGCACTGTCCGGTACTTACTCCCTTTGAGAGGTTGTTGAACACTTCGCAGCTACAGGCTCTCGTTCATACGCGCATTCAACAAAGTACTCAGAGCTTCCGAAGTATTTTCTCGAGGCTTGGCGCCATGGCCCAGGTAAGCTAACAGAAGAAGTGAATGTCTCGGGTGCTGAAACTGTCCGTTTTAAGGCGGACTTCACCCATGACTCTGGAGAAACTTAGTCTTTCGTGACTATGAGGGCTTCCGAAAGGCGTTCAACAAGACATTGCCCTCGCTTGCTTCTGCTACCTTCTTTGATGTTTTCAGGATTCGTACTACATTCACTGCGACTTCCCTTGGCGTTTGTTCTGAGCTGCGGAAAAAAGAAACTTTGGAATTGTTCCTCTATATACATATGGGTATTTTCCTCCCTGGATACCCAAATCTCCTTGTATTCTACTACTGGAAGACTAATTTGCCAGTGAACTCGCACTAGCTATCCTCAAGGCGTATTTATGCCAGTCCTATTTCTTGCCCTTTGATACCTATCTTTCAGCCTTAACGCCTCGCTTTCGTCTTGGCACGGCTACTGAAAAGGTCTTTCCTGTGCACTCAGCTAGCTGATGACAACAATACGATGTCTGACTACAAACACACTTTTCTGTCCTGGTATCAAAGATTAGAAGCATCCAAAGCTGTCTGATAACTTGGTTGATATGCTGAATGTAGCTGGTGAGTCTGTCAAATCCGCGTGTCTCTTTCGATGTCCCATTTGATTTGAGGCTAACAAAGATCAGACCCACTTCGATGACTTGATCCGAAGCGGAAGATCGATGGGAGTCGTCCACGCCATGTCAGCAGCCATGCAAAATCGCCAGGTTCAAAAACCCTCCATCGGTGAGAGAGTCGAGAGCGACCAGCCAAATGAACACCTAAACATATCAGCGCACATCGCATAATTCCAAGGAATCTCAGAAGTCAACAGAGAAGACCGCAGCCAGACTTTCGCTTCTACTCTCGACTGAGGGTTGACTCCCAAGCCCAAGATGGCAAAAAGTTGACCGAGATTAAGGTCACGACAGTAGGTGGTCGCGGCTCTCCAGCCGATGTGCAGCTTGACTGTCGGTTTAGTAGAGATTTCCGACTCGCGGACCGTGCGAACAAGGCTTTCTGTCTCTCTGAGATTAGTATGTTAGATTCGTTGATGACGCAAATCTACAATTGCATGTTTGCGCTTGAATAACCCTGCTTTCACTCAGAACTGTCTCAGCTTCATTCGCATTTGGAATACTTTGATAGCGAAAGGGGCGCCGGTGATCGTCTACAGAGCGTTGCGCTGCAACTCCATGTTGAAAAAGCCTACTTCAATAGCTAGGCTGTCGGTATGATCCTGCAGATGAGAAGCGCCAGTGGCACTTTGAAGAGTCAGTTGCAACTTTTGGTACGGAACCAGGTGGGGAATGGCTTAGTCTGTGCCTCTCACAATCTTTCACCGGTTAATCATCACCCCTGCAAGAATTGTTCAGAGTCACGGTGGAGTTTTTGAATTACATTCTACGAGAACATGATAGTAATCACCCTATTCTTTGTACCAGATCTCCCTGTCAACATGCGACTCAGTCTCCAAACTTTCAGTGCCCTTGAAATCTACTCCTATCTTCTCTGGAATTTCACCCTGGCGAGGATGAGAATCTGGACGGCAATCTGTCCACAAGATTTGTCTCTTTTCGTTCTCTCAAGTTTAGCTTGAAAAGGATCTAAACCCTTGAAACTTCTGCATCTGTTAAAATATGGCTTGCAATTCAAAGTATACTACTGAGTGAGTAAAAACCTATCGAGTCGGGGGCGATGAGAACGTGTTGTTACAATCGCCGCCCTAGCAATACTCTGAAAGTACAGAACGGACATGGAAGAGTCTCGAAACAAATACCTCTCAGTTGCTTGACTTCTTGCGCCCTCAGCATCCACCAGATCGGGTCCTCCAGGCTGGAAAGGTCTCGTGTTTGGCTTGCAAGCATCACGAAGAGCTCACCACGCTACTCTCAAGATCGGCGAGTTCAAAAAGGCCACAAAAGCATTCAAGGTCAGTATCACCATGATCGCAACGTCTTGCTACTCAGTCGATGGGACGTGTAATCCTCAGCTCAATTTGTCGAATATGACCACTGTGGGAGGTAGAAATGGGGCTATCATGAAGACTCTCAGATTCAACATGCAGTGCATACGTATCCATACTCAACACCGCCTTGATCCAGAAACTTGGCGCTAGTCATAAGTCGCTCACCGACGAAGATTCCGACCATACTGAGAATCAAGGGGATCCCTGCGTCATCCCCGTACCTTGACCGGCTCACTCGCCTGCAGATCACGCACAAGGTTCAGAGCACTGCACGTTACCTGTTTCACACTCGACTTATGGCGCTGAGAGTGGCCGACAGAGAGGCTGCTGAGAGCCAAGCCGGAGCATGTTAGGTTGTTCCCTCCGAAGAGTATGGACCTTTCCGATGCCTGGACTGCCGCATTGGTGCGGTCTAATCTTGGGAGGAGTTTCAGGTTGCGACTCTCCCGAATGATCACATCTCGCCTTCAATTGGCACCAAAATACGATCAAGTCACCGAAGTTAGTACAGTTACAATTCCTTCAATCGCTACCCGCCTGACCGATCGTTAGAACATCATTATCACTGATGGCGGTTTCAGCGCTTTCATGATCCACATGGTTCTCATTCGTTCATTCCACGCAGGTTGCAAGTTGTACATTGCTGAATGGCATTATGGGAGTTTTCTTGCGCTGGGGTACGAGAAATATGCCTGTTAGGCCTCTATTTAGGCCTATTCAGGCTTGCTATCCCCGGCGTGAGACGGCCCAACCACTATCTACACTCTACGTGGGCCCATATACGTGCATTGATGCGTGTTTTTCATGAATGGGACAACTAACGTGAGCTTGGGAAGCGACCTGTGGACTGAGAGCGAAGGACTGAGGAAGCTAAAAGAGGGTGAGGATAAAGTTCCAAGGACCAAGCCGGGTTCCAAACGTCCCTTGAGCTACAACTTCTGGCGATATACAAGGGTCCGCGGCGAGTCTCACAAGGGGGCCCCGTCAAATACAGAGTCATATGAAGAAAACAGCGATAACAGTGGTCAGCTTGCAAGCCATTCCCAACGAACTCTTCTTTGACTCGAAACTCGTCTGTGATCCTGGCACCTCCCTGATGATTCTAACCGGATGTTTTCCAAAGCTCTTCGATCTGTACTTGGGAGGATCCTACCAGAGCTTACCTCGGAGCCGGACGGGCTTACGTAGCCAATATTCTTGATGTTAGAGGGACATGCCTAGAAGAGCCGAATGGAAGTTCTCAAGTCAACGTATGCAATACTTCCTTCATTAACGGTTCGATCAAGAAGCTGTTGGGTAAACAGACCGAGGTCTTCCCACTTCGGCATCGCATGTCCGTACTCTGACCAGCGACGAGAGACGCGTAAGGCATTGTTGAAGGCTGGACTGCAGAACATCCGAGTCGGCACAATCGAATTCTGGCAGGGCGAAGAGATTGACCTGATGATTATGGACCTCGTTCACGCGGGAAATGACCACGGCGCTCTCGACTTCCTAGGCAAGAAGGAGCGTCTGAAATGTTCTTCTTACTCGACAGACCCAGCATCTATTCGTCTATGGAGCAAGGAAAAACACGCCACTCGGAAGATCCGGTGCGGTATTTCTGGGCATCACTTCGACCTGGAAAACACAGCTCGATCGCAGCATGAGCCGTAAAGCTCAGCGAAGTGTACTTCAAGCTCCCGAAATGGGAAGAACAAGCCAGAAAGACCTCTCTACTTTGGTCACCATCTACGAAGCTGGAGAGAGCCTTGAAATCAAAATGGACCAAGGAGTGTCACGACCAGAATCGAGCGGAGATCAAAGCAGAGATGTTGACGAATCTGGCTTGAAGTGGGCTGATAAGTCTTCCGAAACTGCTATGCTCTCTCCACAATACGTGTTTGCTTCTTTCTAGCATATCATGGACAAACGTGTTCACGTCTCTGCTTTCTATCAAATTCGGGCTCTGGTTTTTGGCAGATTCACGGAGCTTTGCTAAGGTTATCTAGCACCCGAGGACGTGGAAAAAGAAGCTGAAAGCGAAGCTAGCCAAGCGGCGCGTGCGACCCTGAAAAGCAACCTTCAACAACAGATCAACCAGGAATTGAAGGATCAGCTCCGAAAGGAGCTGAGAGGAGAGATGGAGGCGAGCATAAGGTCGGAGATTCAACAGGAGGTGAAGGCGGCCTACCAGGCCAAACTGGCAAGTCTGGACTGATGGAAATGGTCTGCTCAGTGCTGGCAAGTCTCTGTGAATGAAGCCCAATTTGATACGTTAAGCGGTTTATTTGGTCTTCTATCCTATGCGAATTACTGATGACTTAACGATTGCGATACTGGTTTGCTATTTGTGCTAGGAGAAGGGGAAGAGATCTATTGGACGACAGTGTATATTAGCAGCTTGGTTCTCGCATGGGAGCTCGCTTCTAAAAAGGGGGTGCTTTGTGGGGGTGGCCATTGCCACTCCCAAGGAAGTCGCATTTTGCTAAGCTAAATGTGGCTAGCACGATCACATAAATAGCAATCTCGTAGCAAGAAAATACGAACATCTTACACACCACGGAAATCACCCTTTTCAACGAGTTGGTTTTTTCAGGCAGGGGGTGGGCTGTTAGGTTGCTTTGCAGACGTCATTTAGCGTATTCAAAACACTCTAGAATGCTTGGCACCGGAGATCTTTCACATCACACCCAAATTCGTACTGTAGCATTGATATCTCTCCGCAAAATCATTCAATAACACTGCTATCGTTATATACTGAAGTCTTGGCTTGTTCCTCAGCCCTCCAATCGCCATGCCTCTTCCCCTTGGTACTCCTGCTCAGGCGAAAGCCGAGCATCTTCTTCATTCCTACTGGAGGTCTTCGCAAGTAGCCAAAGAGATCCGCTTTTCTCTCAGTACTGTTTATAGCTGGAATCAGCGCCTACAAATGTATCGCACTATGGGCCCCGGCGGTTCGATGACTACTACGTTATTGATGCGTTTAGGAGGCATGGCTGAGGTTTATAGCTTCAAAGTTGACCAAATGCGACTATTTGCGATGTGACTACTTGATTTGAATGATTTTGCGGAGAGATGTCTATGCTACAGTACGAATTCGCTCTGGTGCCAAGCATTCCAGAGGGTTTTGAATACGCTAAATGACTTTTACTTGGCGGAGCAAGCATTTAGCACTTTCGTTTGGTAGATAGAACTTAACGAATTTAATGACTATACTCACCTGATGATTGATAGTGAAAATTAGTCTTCTTCATGTACTAGACGCACTTTCCGCAGGTCGCATGCCAAAACTTCATTCTCGAAAGTAAATATCTTTTTAGGTGTCACTATGTCGTCGTGACGATTTACTTCGCACGCACTGAAGCCGCTTGTAATCGCCAGAGAGGTGATGAGACGGACTTTGTCAAAATTTAGATCTGGTAGGAAGAGCGATGTGTAGGTTGCATGAATTCTTCTATCTCAGGACTCCCCTGGGCCAGTATTTGTACCCCTCACAAATTCAGAAAATAAAAGACCGCTACACCATTGTACCAGCGCCAATAGGAATCGAACCTATTACGGATTAGATACCCTCTGAACTAAATTAGGTGTTTGTTCCCACAGGTGGCTGGGAGGAGGCAGATTGAACCGTTTTCTTAATTGTATCTCAAACTTTGGTGGCGGGTTTCCACACACCGAGATGTTGGAAAGCGGACGGTGGTCTGAATGTCAATGATTTGGAGGAAGGTATGTACATAGAATCACCGCGATCACAACCAACACTGCCGTTACCCAACCGTTGTCCCAAAAACCGTGAACGCCTCATTCTACCGGTGACAAGACCCTGCCATTTCCGTTTCCATTTCCATTAACATTGCCATTTCCGTTCAAGAGTTCCTTCATTTTCTCGGCCGAAGGCCCTAACTCCGGATCCCGATTCGCACTCTCGTACTCAAGCGCTTTTATAAGCTTATAGAGCAGGACTGCGAAAAGAGAGCCGCAGATGGGGCCAACCCAGTAAATCCATTGCGTGGTGTAGAAGGTGTGGCTGGCGACGGCGGGACCGAAGGAGCGAGCGGGGTTGAGGGAGCCGCCGGTCCAGAAGACGCCTGGGGGTGGATGTTAGCGGTATTCGCTTGTGATGAAATGGGACGTCTGGGGCTGGAAAGTAGCGGGATTGGAGTGCTCCAGGCTCAGAAATCGGTAAAGACTCACCTACGAGCTCCGCGATGAAAAGACTCAATCCGATCCCTACTGGCGCGATGAAGTTCCCCTGGTGCTTTTCTGCTGCCAGCATGAATATCGTGAAGACGAGTTGCGCGGTCAGAATCATCTCTATAATGACGCCCTGGGCGATTGTGGTTCCGCCTCCAAGCGTGGTTGAGACCGCAAGTTTGCCTTGGAATAACGCCTGTACGATATATGCCGCGACTATGCCCGCGACGATTTGGATGACAAAGAGGAGAATGCCGCGAACGAGTGAGATGGCGCCGATGAGAACCATGCCGACCGTTACCTGGGTATGTTAGCCTTGGCCTGGAATACTGGAAGCTCGCGGCGCAGGCCAACTCCATGGGACTTTGATCACCCACAGCTGGATTGAACAAGCCTCCGCTGATCCTAAAGAAGACCCATGCATTGACGGCCAGCGAGAAACCGAAGCTCAAGCTTATATACAGTAACTCGGAAGGGTTCTTCTCCGCGACTTGTGTAATGACTGTAGTCCCTGTGTTGGTGTTGGAAGAAATATTGGCGACTCTGCAGCGGTCCTCAGCAATCAGCATCTCCTTCTTATGACCGGCGTGTGACTCGTAAGACATGCTCTGACGGTATAAGGTGAAACGTGCTCCAGAAGGCATTTGGGAGTAATATGGCGGTAAAGACAGAGCAAGGGATGAATTGGATGACACCTACTGGGTGCCAGCAAAAGCGAAGAAGAGGAAAGAGATGGTGCCGACGAATTCACCTATAACGGCGACGGTGTGCCCACGGGTTGTGGGAGGAAGGGTACGGAGAAGTCGGCGCACCGGCCCGTCTACAGGGGCGGTGATGGGTGCGCCGGTGTTCATGGTGAAGGAGTCGGTTTATTGGGTGTGAGTGCTAGGATGCAAGGAAGAATGATGGATGCAGCGAACGTGGCGACATACGTTAGAAACATCATCCAAGCATGGCGTCATCTCGAGAAGCTGGACGCGCCGGCACTTCCCATCCCCACATTGTTTTGGATTTTCTCTATCAACAAACACAAGTCGGAAGATTTACCGGAAGATTATTGGCTTTTTCGACGCCCCCAGATTCATGGGAAGTTTAGCTACAAAGCTTCTTTGTTGTAGGCGTAAAGTCTCAGCCACAGATCGTCTTGGGCTGGACTGCTTCCGGCTTTTCATCATTAGGGTCAAGTGATGGACATCTTCACTTCTCTCGGTCGTCTCATCCATTCGTGGCACTGGTATTTTGTCTTTCATGAGGATATAACTGTCCTTCGACTGCCTTTACTCTCCAAGCACATGTTGGCCAGGCACTGTGCAAATTTCAGCCGAAGAAATTTGTCAGGAAGAACAATCAATCCTCTATAGAAAAGACTACCCAAATTCCTCGTGTTGTAAGAGCTAAAGTAATGCTAAGAGCCAACGATCAAATTTGCCGTTTCCGGCCGTCTGGAAGTTCGGATCGTCCGAATGCGGTTAGTGCAGATCACGGCATCGATCGTCGATTTAGCGTATTCAAAACCGTCTGGAATGCTTGGCACCGGAGATCTTTCACACCACACACCCAAATTCGTGCTGTAGCATAGACATCTCTCCGCAAAATCATTTTAAATCAAGTAGCCACATCGCAAATAGTCGCATTTAGTCGGTTTTGAAGCTATACAACTACAAACAGTACCAAGAGAATAGCGGATCCCTTTGACTACTTGCGAAGGCCTCCAGTAAGAGTAGAGAAGATGCTCGGCCTTCGCCTGAGTAGAAGTATCAAGAGGGAGAGGTATGGCGATTGAGAGGCTAAGGAACATCCCAAGACTTCAGTATAGCTTCATTTTTTTCATTTTGGGATCTATAATAATAATAGCAGTGTTGTTGAATGATTCTGCCCTGCGCCCAAGCAACAGAAACGGTGTCAAACATCCAGGCTTGGAGCGTAAGTAAGAAGAAATTTCATGTGGGAAGAGGGGATACCATCAGAAGAAAAGAATGCATCTGCATGGCGATACCGTCGAAAGTGCTTTGGTATCTTTTCTTATTGAATTCCAGCTGTCTCGATCCCCTTCCTTATGATCGCTACTTACCGCTAGTCTCAATCAACCCTGTAATATTAGGCAAAGTAATGAAGCCCGAAGGCGCTGAAGTCGCTCCTGCAACAGTGGGCGGGCCGTCCGGGATAGTCCTGTCCTCCGCCGAGCCACTCGTCATAATGAGAACTCCAATGCTTCCTTGGTCCCCTAGCAGCATTTCAAGGTCAGTGTCGAGTTCTTCGGTATTCAAAAAGAAAAACGACACCACAGGTTTCATGCCCTCTATTCCGTCCGCCCAAAAACCAATAGAAGAAGATTTCCTCTCCTTCATCGAAACATCACTCACCCGCAGCAACCCATCCCGCCTTCCCATGCCGCACACACTCAAAATCAACCTTCATCGCCGCATGCCACATCGCATCAAACGTCGCCACATCCGTCTCCTCATACCTTTCCCTGAAATCCGACCCGGGCAGTTCCCTGGGTTGGAATCGATCCATCATGGCTATCGTGACCACGCAGGTCCCATACTCGTATTTCCTCGGCGTCATTATCTTGGGCAAATCGGCGTCCTCGTGGTCGTAGCGCTCAGGGACGTGAATTCGAACCGCTCGCTTTCGCGCGGGCGGACTTCGTTGTTGTAGATGTAGTCGGTGATGGCGAGGCAGTCTCTACGGTAGAACCCGTTTGCGACCCAGGTGCGCGCTTCGGTGCATAGGGTGCCGATGTTATTGCTGGGGAGGGTGAGGATAGGGGTTGTGGTGTTCGCAATCGGAGTTGCGGTCGTAGAGATGAGGAGGTTTAGGCTTTGTATCACGAGGTGGATACTTGCTAGAGCTGTTCTGAAAGCTAGGGGCATGCTGAATGTCTGTCGAACTTTGCTCGGGTCCAGCGGGCCTTGACGGGTATTGTATTCGGTTGCATACGCTATGGCATGTATCGGCTATGCGCATCCTCAATCTCCAACGCTAGTCGTCCATCCATCGCGCTCGCTCATCGATGGCGCCGCGGCAGTGAGTCCCCCTCTGCAATAACCCACAACCTCCGATCCCACGAACGCTAGCGTCCACGCCGATCCATCACTCCTCCCAACCTCGCTCTCTCCTCCCAACCGCCTCAGGAGGCGGACTCTGCGAATACCACAACACCCCCGCGGCCACGGTCCCCTGCTCGACCACATCAACATCGAAATCCACCGGATGCAACCGCCCCGGTTCGCCCCCCTCCATAAACCCCAACAACCCATCCAACACCCACTCCAACTGCAGCCACGTGAACACCTTGCCCTCGTTGCCCCGGATGCGTACCGCAATCGTGTCCCGCCACCGCTGGCTGTACAAGCTGTGGAACCACGGCAGCGGCGCGACGGCCTCGTCGGGATGCCAGGCGACGCTCTCTCTGATCGCGGCGTGCGCGCCCGAACAGAGCGCTTCGACGAGCGAGGCCGCGAACCAGCTTTCGCCAACGTGCGCGATGCGGAGGGAGATGTCCGCGCCGGGTGCGGGGACGGTGATGGGGAGGGAGACGGTGGTGTGAGGGGCGGTCGGGGTGGCGTCCAGTAGCGGCGGCGGTGGTGTCCGTGGCGTCGAGTCCTGTCGCTGGAGAATGCCGTCCGAGATTGAGCTCCTGGGTTCCGCAGGGGCAAGAACCGCGGCTGATGCTACTGCGAGAGCGGCACTGCTGAGGAGGAGTAATGAGAAGGACGTGCGCGCACACGTTGGATAATCGTATCTACCCCCATTCGCGCCATACCCCCATTTGCGCCATCTTAAATCCGATAAATCCGACATAGATAGCTACCACTACCATAGCTACCACTACCACTCATTCAAATAGCCTACTATCAATGTCTATCATAATGGCTAATACTACGGTACCATAGTCGCCGTCTATAGGCCTGGCATAGTAGGTATCCCTACCCTAGACTCAAATGTGGCCTACTTAAGCCCAATTAAGAAAAAGACTACTCCACCTCTCACATTAGGCCTACTACTACTATTAAACCTCGCTCTATTACAGTAATAATAGCGAGATAGAAGAGATAAAAGAGGTAAGAAAATAGTAGAAGAAGAGATAGAAGAAGAAGAGGTAGAAGAAGAAGAGGTAGTAGAAGAAGAGGTAGTGACGGTTTTTTCAAGACATGATAGGCCGATAAGGCCCAAAAAATAATGATTTAGGCTCTCCGATATAGAAGCCTTGGTAGCAATGATAGATCAATATTATTGTGCTAGTTTGCCATACAAATTTGGTGAAAGGTAGGCATTTTGGTGTTGCGTCGGAATTATCGGATTTAAGATGGCGCAAATGGGGGTATGGCGCGAATGGGGGTAGATACGATTACATCTTCTCTCGGCGTATCGATTCCTCGCAAGGAACATACTCTACATCCAGTGCCCGATGTCGTGATGTTTTCACTCCACTCTGTTCCGTCGCCAGAATTCCGTTTACGAGTCGCTGGGTAGGGATGCGCATAAGCGACCGACCTTCTTCTCTTCACGGGTTTGGCCCACTCGGCGCGTCTGTGCGGAGTAGGTAAGATCTACCCACGCCTATATCTCTCGTCGGCTAGGATTTCGGCCAGGGTTTGGCTGCCATTCGGGAGTCTGCGGTAGAAGTACCGGCCTCGGACTCAAGGACTCGGCGCGTGTAGAACGAACGTCACGGTTGTTTGGATCGGTGTTTGGTGTAGGCCGCAGATCTAGAATGAGAGATGGTTTGTTTGGAGAGGATTGGTTTCTTGATTGATTGTCGTCATATGGTTAATGTTATTGAATGGGGTACTCGCCTTGCCTTGTCTTTTTATGCACACAAGATATTGCTTTTTCGAATCTCACCACTCGTGCCATCCTTTACACTTATCACTTCGCTCAAAGGGATCTTGAGAGAGCCAGCTGCGTCACGTATGCAGAGCTCATCAATGGATTTGCAGCCCCTTCTTTTCAAATAGAAAACGGTAGCTTCACAATCATCAAAATCCCCACTTGCGTAGCTCCACTCTCGCTTCTCCGACCCCTAATCCATCAAAAAACACCGGTCGCTTCAACCCCCCTTCCCCTTCGCTTGATCGTCATAAACACCAAGATCCCCAGACCCAGCGCCGTCGCCCCTTCCCTTCCTCCGTCTCCGGCCTCTTCATCCGCGAAACACACCCTTCCGCCCCACACTCACACACCCGATTCCGCCAATACCCAACCCCATAATCCACCGTCAGCTCCTCAAACACCTCAATATCCCTCACCGCCTGCACCACAGTCCGATGCCGGCCCCCCAACGTCACCGACGCAAACCTCGTCGACGCCTCGCACGAGTGGTTGACAAAGCGCGTCCAGTTCCCGAACCGCCCCGCGTTGATCGTCGCGACCACCTCATCGGTTCGCCGGCCCGGTTCGCTGAAGTCGAGCACGTAGGTCGGATCCACGGCGTAGGCCGCCGGGTGCACCTCGCCGACGTACTCGCCCAGGATGGCGCCGGTGGGGATGCGCTCGAGGGCGCGCACGCCGACGCCTTTGGGGCCGTAGGCGCGGAGCTCGGTGAGCGGGTGCCAGGTCCGGGCGTGGAAGAGGCAGGCGCAGGGGGCGTGGGGGCCGCTGGTCGGGCAGGGGTGGGGGCTCGGGTCGCGGACGCGGGTGGGGTCGGAGGGGTAGGGGCGGTCGGCGGGCCAGCTGGGTGGGCGAGGGCTGTTGGCGAAGGAAGCGGCGCGGTAGATGTTGGTGTGGATGTTGATTTGCGGCTCGCCTTCGAAGTGGGGAGGGTGGACGTCGGAGAGATTGTCGGTGACGACCCATTTGTGCGGGTGCACTTCGTCCCGTGGCTCGCTGGGGAGGTGGCGTTCGAAATCCTGGGGGAGGAAGGGAGGGGAGAGGCCGTTGAGGCGGATTAGCTCCGTCCACCATTCTAGGCTGTGCCCTTGCGCGAAGACGGTGAGGCTCACGGCATTCTCGGCGATGCTGGTGGAGATTGCGTTCCAGGCTTCTGCGTCGAGGAGGGTTATCGCGTCTTGGAAGGTAACGGAGTGGGCTAGTATGCCTAGTAGCGTCCAGTCGTGACGAGACGCCAGCTTGCTGCATCGCTCGCAGACGGGACCGTCAAAAGATGAACTTCTGACCGTGTTATCGCCGTGTTGCCAAATCCTGCTGGATTCGGGGCTTGCAGGGTTGCGTTGGTAGGCGAGCACGGCTTCTGTCGATGAATTAGCAATTGTATATGTAGAATCGAGTGCCCTGACCTACTTATAGCCGTACCCACACCATCTGATACCTTTCGAAGTGCGAGATCAATCCCACCGAGCTCTCCGAGAGAAAGTCTATCGGTCTGAGTTTCTCCAGAAGCGGCTTTTGAGGCTTGAGCGGCCGCGACAGTGTACAGATCCTGGTAGATCTGCGCCATCAGCCTATTCACATTGTATTTAGAACACCTACCGACATCCCTAGAGGAGCTTTTATCGGCCTCCTTCTTGGAGTCTTTTTCTTTCAGAACGTCAAAAAGCTGTGCTCGTACTGTCTCATCATCAGCACTGATCTCGCGGGTGGAACCGAAAAATGTCTGCCATTTCTTGTCTCCCCGCGGAATTTCCCCCTTTGTTGCTTTACAAACCCCACCTGAAGTCTCCGTTCTTGCTGATTGTTTCTTTACCCCGGAATCGGTAGGATGCGACGCGGCTTTCTTGCTAGCTGTGGAGCTGCCAGAGCTTCCGCTCCTTGGAGGGGACTTCATGGTTTCGAAGAGGGTGTTGAGGCTGCTCAAATGAAGAAGTCGCAAACGGTGAGTGTCCTAGAGTTGGAGAAGTTGGCTGGGCAATGATGATATAGAAGAGTGTTAGAAGTCAGTGGATATGAGAAAGAAAAATTGAATTTGACTAAAGCTTAGGAATTCTTCGCCCATGTCAAATAGCAAAAACAATGGCCATTGTGTAAAGGTCCCAATTCGAGTAGTGAAATAAAAGCGAGACATGAAGGTTTGTGTCATAAAGGTTTGTGAGGTTCCCGTGCCTGCGTGAAGAGACACGAGAGGACACGTGCGCCATACAACAACACAATAGAGCGCACAATGCCAATGACAGTAGCACAAGCGAACAAAGGCTGCACCAGAGTGTGCAAAGAGAACTTCATCCGATTGCTCTCGCTACGAAAGTATGACTCCCGAGAACAAAGGCACAGTGTCACAGTTCAGGGCTGGCAACGGTGGAAATAGTTGGTTTTGGAGGGCAAACTGCACCAACTACTAGATTTGGAAATCGAAACTGCACCAACTACTATATATTGAAAACCAGTTACCCCATCATCAGTGTAACTGATAGTGGAGTAGTTGTAATAAACGATAAAATATCGCTCAGTGGGGGCCCAATATATCAAGTGTCAAGCATGCGGGCTATCAGAATAAGTGGCAGTTCCGCCAAGAAGGGTAACGAGAATATTAAAGGCTAAGTCAACAATGAAAGGATTTTGAAACTCACTTTTGCTTGTAGGAATATAGGACTACTAATCGTAGCAACTTTGTAATTGAAATAATCTTCTTGAAACCTCTTCTTGTTGAGTTCTCGTCGATAACTCGAAGCGCCAAGACTGCCACTTATTCTAGTGGTCAGCCTGCAAGCCTTATCAGCCCTATGAGCCCTACTTCAGCCCTATAAATGTTAGCCTATTACCTAGCTCTTTTGACTTAAAACCGACTTCTTTATTTTTGTTTGTGAATTGCTCCTTTGTCAGTTGAATCAGTTGGTTTTGAGGTTAGAACTACACCAACTACCAATCGGTAGACTTCAAACTGCACCATCAACTACGAGAAACTTATGGTTTCACGGGTAGTAGACCAGTTAGTTGGTTCACCATTGCCAGCCCTAGTGTCACTGAATAGCGAGTGAAGTCCGAGCCGTCGCCACAACCTGATACCGCTGTGGGAACCGAGTAGCCTCCTCCTTAGAAAGCAAGTAAGAAGGGATCAAAGGTGATGTATAACCTCTAGAGCTCTTTTAAGGGAAATGCTATAGGTTCTTTACCATGACTTACCCACATCCTATCGAGACTTTTGACGGATCCCATACTGAATTGACGGCTACATTGTATAGCGATAATGAGAATGTTTGCAAAGAACGGTCATACTCGGCGATCGTACGAGTACAACTGACCTAAGGCTCTAGTAGCCCCTTTTTGATGGTATGCTCCGGCCTTTGAGCCTTGACGTACCTAATTTCCTCCCGTTCTTGCTCAAAATGCACACTACCGTACCGGAGCAATTCTGCAAACGTCCCGGGCGCTACATCCTTCCCCTGGTTCTCTTCCATATCCCACAGAACGCCCAGCGCGAGTCCCTTGGTTAAATTCTTCCCATGCGTAATCTTCTGCATACTTGATTGCGTCAGCAGCCTCCAAATGGTTTTATATGCCGCCTGGTATTCCTCTGATTCTGAGCCTGCATCGCATCTCGTCGTCAGCACGTTGAAAAGGTCCTGCCCCGAGAAACCAATAGTTGCTTCCGCGCCCCAGTCCTCGGACAGTGAGTCGAACAGCAGGACTTTGTCCTCGTAGTACTCCGCGCCGTTGAAGCCGTCGTTCGGATCTTCGAGCATGCACAGTCGCAGCCAGGCCAGAACCTGCCCGATGTATTCCATGACCGTGCGGGGTTCGACCTTAAACTCCCAATGGTATTTCATTGCCTGTGAGTCCTCGAATTTGAATTGCTTGCCGAACGAGACCAAAGGATTTTCAGTCATACCACCGGGGTTGATGCGGTCCTTCCATAGGTGAACGAAAAGATCATGCCTTGGGATGTCAGTATATGGAAGGAAGAGAGAAGCGCTAGAAGAGAAGAAAGCGAATAGCGACGAAGATTAGCAGGCATCGAATATAGTAGATCATATTGAGCACTGTCCTTGATAATCTTCATGCACCTCGTCGTATCCTTTCCCCCTTTTCATGCAAACGAGAAGTACGTGAATGTTGACTTACCAGCGCTTGATGAATGGATTACCTTTCCGGCTTGCGACGAAATGGTTTGCCATGACTGTGCCATACATCCATGGGACGGAGACCTCGAAAGGCGAATCAGGGTCCTCAAGCTGCCTCCAGCAGATGTTCTCAAGCCGACGGATAAGAATGATACCGACATCCATCCAGACGCCGCCGTAAAGGAAAAGACACGCGCCACGCAAAAAATCCGCACTGTGCGGGCCGGTATAGGGACCGTCCATGGTGCCCTTGACGAAGGTTTCCGGGAGCAGTCCTGCAGAGACCCAGTTGAGTGCATTGTTTGGCGAGCTGGGAACATTGTCGAGGATACGGATGGACCACGACGGACCGCTTAGGCGAACCCAGTTCACGACATTGCGCTGGCACCAGGCGGGCATGGAGCGGACGCCGGAGTGCCAGTAGGTCCATACATTCTTCTCCGAGGTGACGGGCGCATGCTCGGACAGTGAATCTAGAATCTCCTCGTTTGATCGTGTGTCAAGAGCTTCGACGTAATGGAGGTCAGAATGGAACTCAGCTGGGATAGGTACCTGGGATTCTTGCATTTTGAAATCCTGTGGACACTGAAAATGTCCCGATTGCAGCTGCTATGAAAGATGAAAGGTACCTCGAACCTTCTGGACAACTGAATACTTTGTCTTTCACCGGCACCATTTCGGGTCAGCTGACGTGAGACCAGTGGTGGCCCTGGAACTAGGGTGGTGCTAATTGCCACTCGACTACGGGAGCTTCCGGGCAAAAAGTCGTCCCTAACTGAAAATATGTCCATGCGGACTGAGCTAAGGTAAGTAGCCGTTTCATCTCGACCGTGGTCAGACCAGTCTCGATAAATCCTCTTTCACAAATCTCGCCGGTCAGGTAAATGTTGCCGTCAGCTTGACTCACTTTTACACGGAAAGGTCGATGGAGACTACTGTTTCACGAACCCCATCAAGTACGGAAGACCGAACCTGAAATCCCCCGCAGTAGAGACACTCCCGGCTGTTTCTCCGTGTGTTAGCCGACTATTGCCTCCGCGATGATGATGATGGCTTTGCATATCAGCAAACAGTGAGATCTACAACTCAGAGGCGTTCAACGTCGGTTCCATAGCAACGAGTTCAAGAAAGCCAACAACATCGTCACCAAGTTCCGAACTGCCATCCAATCAGCCAGATCCAACAGATCAGTGAGCGACAAACAGATGCGATATCTGGAATCTTTGGCCGACGCCACATAATGTGAGTATTCGGAGTCCCGGGATTTGGACCGAGTCGAAACCGAGCGAGCGCTTCACAATGGTCCGGATGGAGTCTCATTGCTGGTACCATGAAAGATTTTCGTAATTCGAAACAATTGGAGCAAAGATCCTAGACTCCTTCAATTTCCTCGTCCTGGATACGACCTGCGTCCAGATCTCCCCAGATCTCTTGACCCTGCCTACTCCAAGCCCCGATATCGGAAGACCCTCGATGCCGCTCAGTCGAGAAATCACAGGATCATGGACGAAATCGTCCCATGACTCAAGACAGGAGGCAAGGAGCAGAAGTGAGTGTATGGGGCAATGTCTCAGTATTGTGGGAACGAGTGATAAGTTTGGTTGAAAAGTCTCGGAATACTTCTGAGATTATTTTCAGGGTATTTTGCCCTCTCCTGAAGACCGAGGAAGTTTCTTTCGCTAGCGGAAGACATCCGTAGCGACATTGCTGACTACCCACTGTATTATAAGGGAACAGGAGATTAAGGCCATTGTGATCAGAAATATTCAAAAAGACGCGACTTGAAAGAGTCTATATGGGAATGTCAGAAGGAAGACGGTTGCTAGCTATTCACTTTTGAAAAGAGAATTCCCTGTTGGTAGCTGCTGCCGCACATGAACGATGCTCCCGTGGTCAAGAAGGTACTAAAATCCATCAATCGAATCGAAAGAGCCACCCATGCCCAGCTGTAGAAGGAACACTGTTTCGCAAAGGCACTGAATCAAGCTAGCCGCCCACCGCAGACCCACGCCTTACTCAATCATATCAATTGGGCGTCGGGCTGCAGACGTCCACAGTGGTAGTTGACTCAGGCTCAACCACAAAGGTGGTGGTTTCAATCGGCTAGAGTTCGTCATCAGCAAAGATTTCATATGCTCAGCAGGCCAAATTAGAAAGCGAAACGTACAAGCCCGTGTCCATAGCAGTCTCTCGGAATGACGGTCACCTCACTGCAACCTTGGCAATCAAAGGACTGGGTGGCGGTAGCAACGAACGACACCTCGTACACGGTGATCGTCTTAACGTCACCTCCTGGAGGAGGCGCGCAGGGAGTGGCGGTGAAGGTGCATGGCTGTTCTGGCCCCCCTGGGTTGATTGAGCCGCCTTGGGCTAGGGCGAAGCTGTGTCTATCATCAAGATGTCAGAGAAAGGAAGGACGCTGCGTAGCGAGGTGGGTGGGGGTATTTACATTGTTGCTGCGTAAGCGATGATGCTTGCAATGATTGCTTGGTATTTCATATTGAGCTTGAGGGTGGTAAATTGATGCCTTATGGGTCCGAGTTAATCTTAGCTAGATTATATTTGAGGGGAGGATGACTAATAAGGATTTGCTGTTGATGGATGATCGTGGGGGACTCAATGAGGGAGTGAGGCTTTATATATGCTTTTAGGGATCACAGAGGGGCCATTTAGCTCCGTCTGATGCCTGTGCTGAGTATGACGTTCGACCTCCGATCCTGGGCTGAGCAAGGAAAAATTTGGAAATACAGAGGTCCCCAATGTTGACTGGATGGTGGAGGCTCTTGCCCCGGCAGCTGACTCACGCCACATGTTGTGTGGAGCAGTATGCGAGCTGGAAATAAGCAGTCAAATTGATTTGGCGAAAAAGTTGGCTAGGAACCGGGTCCGTCTTACTGTCACATAGAGCCGGGACCGTAAGAAGTCCATATGACCATCACGATGCAGAAGAGTTGGATTAGATTGGTTGAAAGTCATGCACACCTGATTTTAGCACGATGATCGTAAAGAAGACTTCATCGATCTAGATCTTGATGAACAGAATCCTATGAATTTGACATATAGCCCAACAGTATGCGGGCTTCATTCGCTGACTATCATCATGGCTTGACTCTTGCAAAAGTAGCTTGCAGCATCTCTGGCTCGTCCGACCAGCGAATCAGATCCGTCACACCCTATGGGTTTCTACGCCCGGGGAGCCTGTCTAGACGACTTTGTGACACGATTTCGGAGGTAGCGGCCTAGTGGGATTTACTCGTGATCCTATTAGTAAGCTTACCTCGGTATTCCACGCTCTGGTGACGCATTAAACAGTCGTCTCTTCACCGTTGCTGAATTTGCGTCTGTATGGTCTCGCATTTTGGTGTCCGCGAGCCATCGAAGCGCAGCAGCCTCTCACCCACTGGATTGAGGCTTGTGAAATAAGCTGGGGCTGTACAGTTTGTTGCTTCTCGATCTTGGTTACGGCCGCACGTGGCTAATGGACCTGGAAATTATTGGTGTCCTATTCAGAGCTGCAGAGGCCGCCCCGCGCCAAACTTTTACGTTCGTTCACATTTCTGGCATGAGCACAGGAAATTACGCTTGTTTCCGTCGGGCTGGGATAGGTCTCGCGATCCAGAAGCTGCTCGTGGGATACTTGCTGGGATAACGGAGGCTTCGTTCTCTGAAATCAGCTAGCGTAAGGAAAGTATTGCTCGTTGCGTACTCAAAAAGATGGTCACACCGCCTTCAGCTCCGTCTCATTCTGGTCTGGGAAGAAGAGGTGACGGTTGATACCGATCGAGTGGTACGAAACCTCATGATCGAGATCTTTTTGGTTCAGTCATTGGCCCGGATGACCGAGGCTCCATTCTCTAGGGCGGGTTCGTGTGGGGAAAACATTGGCTGTGGCAACTCGCAAGGCTAGAAGTTTCTGGGAACGCCATCAAATCTTCAGCTTCGTCTGATTCTGGCCTGAATATGAAAGCTGACGTCGGATAAATGTGGCTCTGAGTGAGACGGAGCCGCGTGATTCGACGCCTGTTGCCCCTCAGTTGACAGGCTGGGCAATAGATGAAAGGTTTCCCGCAGATGACTATTTCGGGGGACGAGTTGCTCACTGCAACTCCAGCAAGTCTAAGATTTACATTACGTAAAGCATCGGTTAGGCTTGCAGTGGAGCATTGGGACCCTGCGTCGATTGTGGGATGTGTTTCCCTGTTGCCTTTAAGACGTGCATCAATTGACTATGCTTGGCCGACCAGGTTTGTCACCGAATTTGTTGAGGGAATATTTTCGCGCGTCGAGTCGAAAACGGAGAGCTGAGCGGTACTGGACGCCTACTACCTCGAAAGGAAATAATTCGCGAGCTGAAGACAACACCTCAAGGTCACAGGGAGCCCCAGCGAAGTGATACCTTCTCCTGTCTTGGAGTAGGACAGGCCTCCGAATTGCGGGCTTCGGTACTCCATCAGGTCATCTTGTGCTCCGCCTGTGTCAGCAAATCAACCAATCCGGATTGCCCGTGCCCATGCCCATCCAATGTGTGACAAGGTCGACATATAATTTAGGCGCCAGCCCGCCCACATGGCACATGCGGAGCATGCTTCGCTCTCGGCGTTCTGTGATAATTTTTCCAGTTAAAGTTCTGACATGTAGCCTTTCTGGGCTGAAATTGCGGTCGCCCAATCTGGGTAGTTGCATATTGAAAAATAGGTGGGTACTTAATGTCATAACACTCTGGTTCGGGCGCTCGAGATTTTTCAGGTAGCTGGCTGCAGGACATGCTCTGATTGCCTGAGCGGCCGTGTCTCGCATACTTTGCAGGTAGGCTTACCTCATCTTGCCATCAGTCTTCGTATGACGTTGTTTCTGCGGAGGCCGTCTCCATTCGCGATATTATAGCCAGACTTCAAGTCCTGGCAAGTTGTATGTGAATACATGCCGCAAGGATACCGTATCAACGATGCTGACTGGATGTTGATTCTTGGTTCCTCTCTTCCTTCGACGCCCCAACCAGAGATCGATAGCCAATATCTTTGAAGTGCAGACTCAATCAGCGTCGACTATAATCCAGATCTGTACTAATACTGCGAGCCATTGTATGAAAAGGTTTCGAAGAAGAAAAGGAAGGGTTGTGAACGGAAGTGCTAACGGTGTCTTTTGTCTTTTGTTTCCGACATAATTCCGAGTGCCGAGGTTGAGCCGGCAATATGACGATTTCGATAGCGGAGATGCTGTTCCCAAGTCTCAGTGGCCCCACCGCCAAGTGGGTCTGAGCAGGAAATCCTGCCAAGACTTATTTTTTTGGTGTATTGCCCGATATGTAATATTCACACCCTGCGTATATATGATCCTTAACAAAAATACGTAACTACGTGATATAGCCTTTTTTGAAATTCTTAAAAAAAGTCGAATAAATAGTTAAATAGGCCCTCGTCAAATTAGAAGCTATAGTATAGTGATTAAGAAGTAGACTTTTAATTTTATTTTATTAAAAAATTTAGCTAACTTAGCTATAGTAGCGATATTAATACTTAAGAACGCTGTATATCTTAATAGACGCGTAGTACTATATAGAAATTTCTTTATAGTATATTAATCCTCGAGGTAACCGCTATGATACTCGTCGGATTAATAGTATAGCGTATTGAAGAAAATGTCGTAGCCTCGCTAGTTAGTTTATTACTTTAATTAAATATCGTAATCTCCTCTATTTTTTAAATAACTAGGCTTATAAGAGTCGTCGCGGCGATATATATAAATAAGTAAGTAAGTATGTATGTATGCATGTAAGTACGCAAGTAATTGTATAGCTATCGAACTTGCGGAGAGTAGAGCGGAGAGCGAAGTAGAGATAATTTATTCTTTTAATGTGAAGTTAGATATTAATAGCGGCGATATCGATAAATAAGAATATCTCGTACGACGTCGAAGTCTCTTATAGGTATATAAAATGTAGAAAAAGACGTCTTTAAATATAGAAAGGTCTACGTCGTCGTTATAAACGATCTAATCGAATATCGCTTAGTTATCTCCTCTCTACTTTTATACTCGGAAACTAAATATATAAATTTTTAAATTTCTTTTAATCCGAATTATTAAAAGTTTTTAGACTTCGCTATTATATAGAGAAAGAATATTATTATAAGATATAGAGAGATTAATATCTAAAGTTCGAAGATATCTCGTTGTTATTATTATAGAGAAATTTGGGTATCTAAATATCTCTAATATATTTTATACTTATACGAGCTCGTTCTAGGCGTGTCAACCGCGTTAATATTATTTAAAATATATATATTATAATCCCTTTAACTTCTAAGTAAAGCGTATTTAAGTTAATATATATTTCTATAGAGATAATATTTTAAGTACTTAACTTTCTAATTAAGAGTAATATAATAAATCTATCTTAATAATTTTTTAATTCGATTCGTTATATAATCTTTTAATAATATTAAATATAATACGCTATCGTCTAAGGTTTTCTCGATAAAGATTAATTAATTAAAGATGAGTATTATAAGCGTTAGCGAAGATCGTAATCTTAAATTAACTTATATAATAATAATAAGTTATTCGATTTTAATAAAAGGCTTAAATATTTAATTAGCGATCTCGATAGATTTATTTTCTTCGCGATTAACTTTAAAGAATTATATAATAATTATAGAAAAATTATTAAAAGTCGTAAATTTCGCATTTCGATCATCTATAAATCTGAAAAATTAATTTCCATACGATTTCCGCCGGGTTCGCACGATTAGTACGATTTAGTCTATTTAGTAGACTTTATCTATATCTAAATCCTTTTTATTAATTCTATTAATTTAGCAACTTCAAAAATTTTTAATAACTTTAAAATTTTTATATAATATACTTTAATATACTTTAAATATTATTCTATATATATATAGTATTAATATATATTATTATTAATATATATATTATTATACGCTATATTAGAGTATTATCTACGCGATTAATTTTATTAAATTATTTAATTCTATAGCTAAATTTAAGTTAGCGTTAATACTCGTTATTATAAAATCTTATTATCGCAATATTAATTATTAGAACTTTTCTTTTTTCGTATATATTGCTATTAAACTAATAGAATTAACGAAAAAGATTAAAATAGTTACTAAATCGGCGGAATTTAGATAGATTCTAATCAGATTTGCTAATCCGGCGGATTTTATAATTTCCGCGATATACGCGCGATCAGCAATTTCAAATTTTGCAGGAACTTTTCAGATTTGCAGATGATTAATTATTGCGGATATCTTATATAAAATAACGATTAATATAGCGATTTTAGGATTTTCTATTTAGATTTTAAGAGAGAGGTATATCGTAATGAGCTTGCGATATGATTGGCCTCTGAAGCGAGGCATTCGTGTAGGGCTGGCCATAGGTACCCCGGCTAGTCGTGAGTCTGAATTACTGAGACTAGCTGTTCCCAAAAGCTGTCAGCTCCTCTTGCTTGCGAACCTGATGCGAACGCCAATGGTCTTGCTGTATTCCTCCAACGTCAATTGCAATATTGCGACCTGTTAGTGCATCAGACATGTCCTCTTTGCTGAGGACCGTCAACCGAACAGCGATTCGGCAGCTGCAACAGCAGAGATCTTTCTCTCATTGCTTAAGTGGAAAGACACCGACGAAAAGCCCATCAGATCCGCTACAGAATTCGAGATCATATCCTACTACTCCTTCAAGAAGTCCTTTCTCAACAATGGCCGCTCTCAAGTCCAATGCCCCCGCAATGGCCGGCGTCAGGGAATTCGATCCAGAGATCAAGGACATGGCCAGCTACATCCACAATTACAGAGTCGACTCGGACCTTGCTGTATGTGAATACCCCTATCAAGTCTCCCAGTGGGATCGCCATTGACTCTCTTCGCTCGACAGTATGAAACCGCACGCTACGTTTTCCTCGATACCATCGGCTGCGGCCTTGAAGCTCTTCGGTTCAAAGAATGCACCAAGCTCCTCGGACCTATCGTTGAAGGTACCATCGTCCCACATGGCACTCGAGTGCCCGGTACCCCCTACGTCCTCGATCCTGTCAATGGCGCCTTCAACATTGGAGCGATGATCCGATGGCTCGACTACAATGACTGTTGGTTAGCAGCTGAATGGGGCCACCCTTCAGACAATCTGGGAGGGATATTGGCGGTGGCTGACTGGATATCGAGAACGAATCGTGCTGGAGGGCATGTTGGGAACGGGACCATTGTCAAGATCAAGGATGTCCTGGAAGCTATGATCAAGGCGCATGAGATACAAGGATGCTTGGCGCTGGAGAATTCCTACAACAAGGTTGGGTTGGATCATGTTGTGCTGGTCAAGGTCGCCACCGCGGCCGTAGTCTCGAAGATGCTGGGTCTACCGGAAAGAAAGACCGCGGATGCCATATCACAGGCTTGGGTTGATGGGCAGAGCCTGCGGACATACCGACACTCGCCGAACACGATGTCGAGAAAGTCCTGGGCGGCGGGCGATGCCTGTCAAAGAGCCGTCAACTTGGTACTGAAAGTGCAAAAAGGCGAGCATGGTGTTCCTACAGTCCTCTCGGCCCCAGTATGGGGGTTCTACGACGTAGCCTTCAAAGGCAAGAAGTTCGAATTCCAGCGGCCGTATGGGAGCTACGTGATGGAGAACATCTTATTCAAAGTCTCATACCCAGGTACATCCCCTCTTCGGCTGTCTACTTGCAGCAACGCTAACCGTTTCCGTACCCAGCCGAATTCCACTCCCAAACCGCCATCGAAGCCGCCAAAAAGATCAACGCCCAGCTCTCGGAACAAGGAAAGTCCGCGGAAGACATCAAGTCCATCACCTGCCGCACCCACGAAGCTTGCATCCGCATCATTGACAAACAACACAAACCCATGGACAACTTCGCCGACAGAGACCACTGCATACAGTACATGGTAGCGACCATGCTCGTCTTCAACCGTCTGCACGCGACAGACTATACCGATGGCTCGGAAGCTGCCACCAGCCCGCTCGTCGAGGAGTTGAGGAGGAACATCTCTTGCGTCGAAGACCCCGAGTTCACCAGAGCCTACCACGATCCCAACATGCGGACGATACCCAACGCCCTCACCGTCACGCTCGAGGATGGCACCGTGCTCGAAGAGACGGTCGTGGAGGCACCATTGGGGCACAAGCTGAGGCGGGAGGAGGCGAAGCCGGAAATCCTGGAGAAATTCGAGAGGCACCTCGGGCCACATTTTGAGTCGGAGAAAGTGCAAGAGCTGGTCGAGCTGGGGAAGAATAAGGAAAGGCTGGAGAACATGGGCGTCGATGAGTACATGGACAAGTACGTGAAGGAGAAAATGGAGTGGTAGCATCATGGGCAATGCATAGATGAACCTCCCTTTGAGATGTCGTATATACCCTACCAACCGAATGAACTCATCCCCTATCATCCATCCTCCATCAACTCAACAGCTCACATCGACAGTACCTACCCAACCAGCCCTAGTACCTATTCTACACGCACTCATTACCTCGGAAACCCCCAATGTCTGAGAACCGGCGCCGGGCCGTGCTGTTCCTGGTCAGGCATGGCGTAGCATGACATGTGCGGGTACAAAATCGTGGGGGGGGACTGGCATGGAAGAAGGGTTGAAGAATGAAAGAGTGAGATACTATTAGGGAAGGGAAGAGATATCGATTCCCGAAATTTCCCCACCCCCATGCTCCCCGAGTTCTTTTCGTCCTCACCTCCACGACCCCCTTCCCCTCCGCCATCTCCGGCCGCGGATCCAAATCCAAATCCGAACCCCCATAACCCATCCACACCCCTTCCCCCCTCCCTCCCCTCCCCTCTCTAGCCCGCGCCCGTAAAAGCCACTCCTGTCCCACTCCGTCCCATTCTCACCACGGCCGTGACCTTTTCTTCCCTTCCACCCTTCCTTCGTCTCCCCACCCACGTAAGCGCAACTCCGATTACACATACGTGTGCGTTTCGTTTGATGGATATACTTGCATGCGTGGTGTGGTGAGATGGGATGGGATGGGATGGGATGGGATGGGCGAAAATAGCATAGCATTGGATCCCGACGTCGATTCTGCTGATGATGCAGCTGGATAAGTAAGTGTAATACTATACCGTCGTAAGTAGCGTGCGTGCGTGCGTGCGTGTTCGACATAGCCCCTTTCGATCGGACGCAGTTGGTTTCCGAGTTGGGATCTCGCGTCTTGCGATAAGTTTTGGAAGGGGGGGAAGGTAATGGGTTTGTGGTATTTGAACTCGGCTGGACTTTTTACTCGGCTGGGGATTCACTGTCAGATGCGTTGCGAGGGTGGTGGAGGGTTTGTCATGCCGGTGAACGCTGAGACTGAGAAGCCCAGTGTGTAAAGCATCGATAAACGGCCGTGGGCTCGAGCGCCGCAAGGTCAGATAGTGATCGTGTGTTTCAGAGGCCTAAATCGGCTCGTGGCATACTCCAAAGGGATATACAGTACGATGCCTCGATGTTCGATTCGGGGACGAGCGGTGAGCTGTCGAGAACGGCATCTCAAAGAACGATGACGAAGAAATAATGAGAGGCGCGTGAATACTTCCGAATAGCTATGTCCCAGTCGAACGAAACGTTTACAGTCGTGGAGTATTGAATGACTGACGGACCGAAACAAACACACGCACGAACGACAGACAGCGATAAAGGAAACGGGAGAAGGAGAAACGCATCTGAAACCTAGCTTTTCCCGGCCAAGAACCACCCACGCGCAATTGAATGACTGACGGACCGAAACAAAAACACGCACGAACGACAGACAGCGATAAAGGAAACGGGAGAAGGAGAAACACATCTGAAACCTAGCTTTTCCCGGCCAAGAACCGCCCACGCGCAAAGGGGGGGGGGCCGAGATGCGGAATGGGCCGGGCACTCGAAACGAAAAGAGAGAAGAGCTTGAAGCGGTGGATGGGTGTCAAGACACCACAAGGAAGGGACGTTCAAATCTGTCGCAAAGTATGCTTGCTCAGCTCTGCGCGCTCTCGCGGGTATACCGGATTGCAGAGACTGCGGTGGGCATTCACGTGTGACGATATTTATGGAGACGCTACGATGGGAATACTTGTGGTAAGTCTTACCTTAAAGTGAAATGGTGTTGTGATATGAAGATGCTCGGGATCTACGACAGGAGGTGAGCGCGGGATAGCTGCAGGGTGTGTGCCCCACGCGCTGTAGGTGAAAGTGGCGAGGGCAAGCGCTCTGGAGTCTAGGTTCGATGAACGAATGTGGGCGGAGCTTCTGTTTGTTATTGTAAATGTGCGGTTGGACCTTGGGGTAGCGATATGGTTAGAGATTGATGGCGGTGCTACTGCTCGTTGAGATGGAACCAATTCGGGGTATTCGTGGTTGTCATTCATGGTTGTCAATGCCCCAATCAGTGCTAATAATGCAATATCAACGGAGGGCGGGGTAAGAGGAGGTATCTAGGTTGCGGAGAAGGAACATCGACGTTGACTTGAAGATAGGAAGACGGTAAGATTCATTTTGATACCGGAATCAAAAGAAAGTATGCACATCTCAAAAAAGACGTCGATAGCTCAAGCCAACGACAGCATCAAAGAAAAATTATTGAACGGGCCAATCGGCCCATCGCGGATAGACGGACGAACGCGCGGGCATTGGGGCACCACATCACATGCCGAGAACGCCCGCGGCGAGAACATGCTGTTCACGGAATCGCGAGGCATCTCGATGACAATCCCAGATACTGGTAGACAAAGCAAACGAGATGCCATCACTTGGCGGCTCCACCTGCAGGGACATGTGGCTGACGGTGAGCCAGTAGTTGCGACGTAGCAATTTCCTGGGTGTCAGGTGCTCTCTCAGGTGGCCATTCAGAGCGTCCCGGACGGTTATCTCAATTTGTTTTTTCCTTTTCCTTTCTTTATCTCTTTTTGAATTGCTTCTTTGCATGCAGGGGGCAGGTATGTCGCGCAGAAAAACTGGAGAGCTTGCAGAAAGCATTCTGTTTTCAATCCACAGGACACGGTGGGTAGGTAGCAGTCGATGGGATCCGACCTGCGGCCGGAGAGTGCGGCCGCCGCGCAGGAGACGCACGGGGTGCATTGCGAGGTCGCTCGAAGTGAGCGGGGTCTCCGCAAAAGGTGGAGGTTTTCCGACCTGGTTCCACGAGGCGTACCTGTCGACCTCCCGCGCGCTCTCCGTCATGATGACACTCATGGCAAATACCAATTTCTGGCATCCTCTATTCAGCCCCTGGATTCGACCTCACATCTACTTATCTTGCAGAGTGAAATAAAATATTTGCCGGGAAGAGGTAAGGAAACCTCCCTGTAGCACGCTCGCCCGGCATGCGACCGCAATTGCGAGTTCCAGGGTGCAGCACGGTTGCCTCTCGTGCGTTTGCTGTGCATAAGCTCGTCGGGATGCATGTGCAACACAGAGACATATGCACCAGGCATGCATTGCGCGCAGTCTGCAGCACGGAAAAGTCTGTTGTCCGGCAAATGATTTTGGCCGTGGGGTAAGTTGTTTGCAATCGCCGTTGAGCCCGACTACCTGTAATTATTGATCAACGGCGGACCACTCGGACCAGAGTAGGTATAATATTATTGCTTCCAGAGATTGATTGCCAGTGATCACGGTCATGATCAGTACCATATCGAAGACGCCTTATCGTCTTCGTCGATAAAAGCAGCGCGCGTCAAATGCTCCGAGGCACTCTCCCCACCCTCGAGGCTCAAATCCCCCTTGCCATCCCGGCAAAATCGGCAAAAACTATCCCGCCGCCAAGCCCCCTCCCTACTCTATCACCGAAAACCCCCCCTGAGGGTGTGCGAGCGGGTAACCCTGCATCCACAAGACTAGCCGCTAGCCGCATGCCGTATTTTTGACAAGCACTGTTACCGTACGACCTCGCAGGCCCCGCACGTTCCAGGTCCCCAATAATCAAAAATGTACCCCTGCCCGTGCATAATGCAACACTTAACGCATCGTGTGGTTTAATGCACCACGACTTTGTTAAATATCCCGAGGAGCCCGAGGATCTCCCTACGAGCGTCGGTGCAGAATCGTGGCTTGGGTTCGCCTCATGGGGCCGTCTGCAGCTCGTATTTCGCCTGATGGGAAAGGGAATGGGTTTAGTACGTTAATAATTGGTGGACCTTACAGAGTTGGTGAGGTCATCGTCAACTGAACTGGAAATAGCTATTTCGATCAGTAGTAGTATTATTATTATTATTATTTGTCATTTGTGCGCATTGATTGAGGAAAAGGAAGGATGGGGGCCTTCTGTCCAATAGTCAAGTAGGTTAAAGTAGTTAGGGGAGTAGGGGAGTACCTAGGGGATTAATGATTTTCGATGCGCCGGATCTTTTCTTCATCGCGATCTCTGACGAAAGCTTGCTGGGACTGGGATACTTACTTTCCGCTAGTAATGACCGTGGCAGATAACCGGGCATGACAGCCATGGAACAGACAGACTTTCTCGAGCCACGTTCATGAGACTTTTTCCCCAATTTGAAAGCCTGAGGTCAAGACAAGGTTGGCTCGGGTAATCAATCCTTTCTGACGTAAATCGATGCACCAACTGTGTGAGCTTGATAATACCCGGAAGCCACCGATTCAAGCATAAGGCCCTTTTCTGCTCCTTCCCCTTGCTTGGAGCGTCTCCACTTCCCAAGACCCTGGTGGATCCTGTGAAAGCCGTGGTCAATAATCCCATGATTGATCAGGCCATGTGGAGATGAAAGCCCAGCTGCAACGTCAGCATCAAATTACCACATCCTTTTCGCCCAAGTCCAACGGTGCTAGCTCGAATTGTTTCCGAAGGCGCGAATTGCGGCTTTCGGAGCAACGTCCTGTCCAAAACCGGAAGAGCATGCATCGCCTGTTCGTGCACATCGCTACCGAATCCTCACCGGCCACTCAAAGTTGGAAAGGTTGAAGTTCTTCCCTGTTTTGGATGCGCCCACTGCTTCAGGTGTAGCTTGCGACCTCTAGATGGGACGGAGACCAGCTTGACAGGGGAGACGGTGGGCCAGAACGTGACTAGGCAAGGGGCGTGAAACGCCATGGATTTGGGAAGGGTGAAGACTAGTACAAGTCTGTTGTTCTCGAAATAGATCTTTCCGATGTCATACCTGACCTAGTTGGCGATCCAGATTGGCAGAGATAACGAGGAAAAAGGCGGCACATTCATCCTATCGAGAGTGATAGACTGGATAAAGATAAGGGAATTGGAAAGAGGAAATAACAGATAGTCGGGAAATAGAAGGCAGATAGATGGCAGACATGTTGTGACTTGTGAAGGCAGTAGTTGATATTAGGTATTGTGTGGAGTTAGCAGCGACGACAAGCTTGTCGCCCTGATCCGAGAGTGTCGTTCCGTCTATATATGTATCCATCATTAAAACTGCCTCCCCATCTATATACCAGTAACTTGCATCAAAGCCAGCTACCATAGCCGAAACAGATCTTCAACGCTTGGAGTAAGCCATGGATAAAACCAAGCGTAAAATGTCGCCGAAAACTCCTCCGCCTGCTTGGCCGCTGTGAAACGCCAGAAAATGAAGCCGAAAATGCGAGGGTATCGAGGGCGACGGGTTTATTTGCCGACATTCGGCTTATCCCCGACTTGTTGCCACATCTTCACAGACGAGATGGTAAATTGGGCCGTCTCAGGCTTCCAGGTTGGATACCACTGATCCTTGCCAGCCAAGAAATCTTTGGGCGCAGTCTTCGACTTGTCGACCCATGGCTTGCCGGCCGCGCCGTCCTTGAACCACCCGTTCGTACCTCCAACGGCCAAATTGATGATGAGGTAAAACTCTTGATCAAAGGGCGCGTTCAAATTGGGGTCGTTGACCCAAGGGTTGGTGAGCGTGGTGCCGTTGGAGTTGGACAGAGGGAACTGTCCACGGGTCCAGAGGTACTCATTGAAAGGGTTGTAGAGGATCTGCAGGAGACGGGTATCTATGTAGGTGAAAAGGTATTTCTCGCTCCACTCCAAACCATAGGTATGCTGACCGGCGGCGTAAGTAGTATGAAGAGCTGATTGCTTCTTGCTGGTGCGCCAATACCCGTCATCCTTCTGGTCAGGACCCCAGTGGAGAGTGCTAGTGACGATGTTGTTTCCGCCAGTAGCGTAGCTGTAGTTGTTGCCTCGGGACTCAGCGATATCGATTTCACCAGATGCGGGCCAAGCGCCGAATGTGTTGTTGACAGGCAACATCCAGATGGCGGGCCAAAGCCAGTCGCCCTCTGGCATTGTAGCTACAACCTCGACACGACCGTATTTGATGGTTGCACCTTTGAGGGTGTTGATGCGGCCGGATTTGACTGGAGGGACAATGGTGCCGTTAGTGACGTTGGTGGCAGCGTTGCAGTCGTAGTATTGGGTCGAAGTGCAGTCCGGAAGGGTCAGGTTGTTGTTTGTGGTGAGGAGGGTCTCGTCTTGAAGGGTAGGCTTGATGATGAGCTTGCCATTCTCGATCATGACATTTTCTTCCGTGCCGGTAGTTTGTTCGAATTCGCCGTTTCTAAGAACACTGTCAGCAAGCCAGAAAGAAGGTGCTGAGCTTTAGACATGGCAGCGTACCCAAAGCCTCCGAGGTTCACTTCCTTGGTCCAGACATCGGTATTAAAGCCCTTGCTCCAATCCTCGTCGAGCACGAGTGTGTAGGTGTGATTGACAATGGTGCTGAGACCGTTGTAGACAAGGTACCCAGCGACGAGAAAGCCCAAAGCAAGCCCGATCAAAGGAATGATGGTGACCCATTTCTCCCTTGGGTCCTTGGTTGCCTTCCAGGGATGGTCGACCTCGCCCTTCTTCACTCGCCGAGAGCGGAAGTATTTTTGGTTTTGCTTTTGTTGATGGATATGAATGGCCGAAGAATTCTTCGAGGTGCCCAAAGGGGTTGCGTTGAAAGGGTTCCTTGGGGCGGGATTGATGCTGTCACTGCCAGTGTTGCTTCCGGTCTCGAGAGAGCGACGTCGGTATGGGGTCTGCTGTGGTGTCTGATCTGGTGAGTAGATGCTGTTTCCCGAGCTTGGGAGGCCCCCGTCGAAAGGGTCTTGGTTACGGCGGTGCATCTCCATGATGAACGAGTGTGGGTTGACGAATGAAAGAATAGGAGATGTGAAGTTCTGTAGACAAACGAGACAAAGGTACCAAAGGAAAGAAGCTCGCTTGGAGGGGGAATGAAGGATTTAAGAGATGAGCAAGGTAAAGTAGGGCAGGACAGGGAAGGGGAGATATGGGAGCATGGCGAGGCTAGGATGTATCAAACACTGGGCTGAGATAGTGGATATGGAATACGACTTGTCTTGGACAAAGATTGACAGATACTGGCAGACTACCGATCACTCATAGGCTCGTGGACCTCCATTGAGCAAGACTCTGGCCACGATCTAGGCCTGATTGGTCGGCAGTCTGGGCGGATCTGTGCTTGTTGGCTTTGGTCGGCAGCACTTGATGTCGATCGTTGCCCGCCTGTGGCTACCTGTAACGCTCGAAGGGGATGAAAGGGGATGTGAGAGCATCCGAAAAGCGTAATCGACTAAAGTGTGTTTCAGCCAGGCAAAAGACAGCCTGGATAGAAGTGGAAAGGAATATGACGTTTTCAAATTTCACAAGCGTCAAGATAGCCGCTTGGTAGATTACCGCTAATGCGGGACAGGGATCAAGCCTCTCTTAGCGTCATCTACTTCGGGATGAAAGCAAACGGTGAAACCGGTACTCTAAAAATACTGTAAAGTACCGAATTAATTGGCATATAAAAGACCACATCATTATAAGACCCCTTTGCATATAAGATACCGTTCAAAATAACGGTTTTCAGACGTAGGCCATAATTAGACTGTAAGATAGGGATCCCAGCAGCCTGCTGAGTAATGGTACTTAATTGTACTAGGCCCCCAGGATAAAATCAGAAGTACCCTCTCCGTAGCCCTCTCCGTAGCATTCAAATCCATCGATAATCGATCGAGTAAACCTCTAATAGCAAGGTAAGTAGAATAATGAGTAGTCGGAGTAGGTACAGGCCATTTGCGGTATATTACGCCCCCAAATCAGGTACCATCTCCTTTTCAGAGGTATTCTCTCATACGCCTCTTCGAGCTTAGTAAGACCGTAGACTAGCGCCTCAGGCCATACGATACCACAGTGTTATAAGGCCCCTTTACATATAAAATACGGTTCCAAACGATGACCAGATGGACGCTTTGGCCATATGGTAGTATCTTATATGCCAATTAACCCGGTAAAGTACTTTCTTTGGCTTATCGATTCATCTGGTCCGGCATCATCGAGGCAAATTCAGACTTCAGAGGCAATTCAATTCATTGGTCTCAAAATTCACCCTCCACGTACACACTACTACTCAAGCTATCTACTACTTACAAAGTGGGGCCTTTACCCTTCCACATTCCACATGGTACGTACTTGATTGACGTGGCATGTCCCCGATGTTGCTGTGGTACGGTTACTACGAGGTACCTCGAGGCTTGGCGAGCATGCACAAGTGAACCACCATGCAGGGACTACATCAACTCGTATTTTGTAATTCTCCCACTCCCACCGAGTCCGCCAAATTTGTGGCCTGCGAAAAAAGCTCTCGGTCGTCGGCGACAATGTCCGCGAAAAATAATGCCATCCTGGTTTTCGTTGGGCAGGATGCACGCAAGCGTGTGCCTCTTCCTTTCAAGTGCGCAACCGAGCCTATGATCCGCTGGCGGCGAACTCCTACCGTTGGTCGTCTCATGTAGGGTCGGATTGTGTCTCTCCTTCCATGACTTCATAACGTACTCTGGCAAGCGGATGGATTGAACTGGCCGCGATAAAACCGAAGTGGCGTCCATTCATCATTGCCGCCAGATCCTGCTGACCCTGGTCCGCACGGCCAGCAAATTCTCCGGTGGGTGCGACCCGACTTTCTCCACTGCATGATTTTCGCAATAGATTCTGCAGGTCTGCAGCTTGCTACTGCAAATACGAGGATCAACCCCGCTTTGACTTGCATGAAGCAGGGTTTGGAGAATCGCTGCGAATCGCCTGGCTGCTTTAACCGGTACTCGTGAACTTCATCCAAAGTGCGCCCTTTGATTCGATGCCCCTCAATTCTTTCACACGCCTGACAAGACTCCACGGTGTCTACATCCCCTTCGAGTTATCGTATGTCTGGGCGAATTTCGCCAACGCTGTGACTCATCTGGCTGAATCTGTCGCATGAGATGGCTCACAGAGCATAGGCGCACAGTACATATTCCATACATTCTCTGTACCACTGAATACGTTTCATGTTTCCAGATGACGGCGAGCGTTGCGGTCTTGTATTCTCTGCCTCACTGCTTTGTCGCATTCTTCAGTGAGGGACCCACCGCTCCAGCCGCTGTCGACTGATTGATCGATTGTCCTCTCTGCTAGTGTGTTAATTGGACGAAACGGTTCAGAATGCCCAGAGCCTTTCATTCGCACATGGAATCTAGCCCTATGGGATGTCTGGCGCTGTGTACATGCACATCTGCAACTGCAACTTCGACGCCATGCACAAGCAGCCATTTGCATTTCGCTATCGTCTCGCAATATGAGTCCTTTGAGGCTAGATTGTCGGACGAGTAACGCCGACAAGCGCTGCATAAACAGCTCGGTTGATAACAACGGTCGGCTGCACTTGCACGAGCGCGAGCGCTCACCTGCACTGTCAATTTCCAAACCAAAATTGCCAAAAAAAATTGCAGGCAACATGGCAGCTGTGCTTGTCTTCGATGGCGGGTAGAGTAGGGCCTTTCTATCGGTTCCGATACTTTCCGCTTTCGAGCAAGCTGTTGCCGGATGAAATCTCCCTTACCTGAGAACTACGCAGGGTGTTCCAACAATTTTTCCTCCGAGAAGGTTCCTGCTGTGGCTACACTCTATGCTCTGCGACAGCTAAACAATTCTGTATTTGTCGTCCACGATGATTCTCATCTACGACTGCGAAAGCTTCAAGAAACCCGCATTCAGTCATCCCGACATGCCGCCGCTCATGCCAATGTTGTGGTTTCCCATGTTTGGTGATTTCTACCAATGGCTCACATCCTCATACTCCCTTGCAGTGGCTGAAGAGCCAAATCGATGCTTTCCTTCACTGCCCTGCCTTGTTTTCGATTCGATCAGCGACAGTGAGCGGCAAGTTGGTGTCTCTCCTCCCATCTTCGTCGTCAAAATTCTGGCTGGCTCGGCTGCAGTTGCGTGGTTGATAAATCTAGGGCTATCCTGCAACCCACACGCCTCCCCACACACACCGGGGATCCCTCCACGCCCCATCCCCGCGAACCGGCTTTCCACGGGCCACGAGGCTCTAGACCTCATTGATCATTCTCGTGGCGCAATGGCATACAGGCTGCCTGTTAGGGTGGATGTTTTTATCTTGTCGTGGCAGCCCGAAGAAGCTTTAATCATCATTAACGGGGCTAGAAACTCCATGCTCCTACCACGCTCAAGCAGCGGCGCATGATGTGGCAGGTAAAACATGCCGTGCTAGAGTCTTCCGAGACGCACTGATACAGAAGATTCGTACATAAGATTCGTACATAAGATTCGTACATAGCAGTAACAAATACCTTCTTTCTTCACAAAACGCATCCTGATGACGCCACCAATCCCATCATTTCCAATCCCGCATTGAAATAACTATTCCGCACCCTCTTGCTCGCTTACCCCGTCAATCGGCAACTCCCATCGCAAAGGAATTCCCCGATCCAGCCCAATCTCAACGAGGCCCGACCCATCATCCATCCCGCTTCCAGCACCGCCTTACTCCTAGCTTCAGATTCGCAACCTACAGATATTTCACCTCCGCCGCTAGATCCTAGGCCGGGTCTAGATAGCTAGTGTCGGCGACCGGCCAAGTTGTTTCCGGCAAAATTCGAAGGCCGCCACATTAGCGTCGACTAGCGAGGTGGCAGATAGCACGTCTGAAGCTGCCCTTACTCGGCTCGCCCTCTTCAGAATAAAATGCACAGAGGCGAAATTTTGGAGTCAGATCATTCTTCAACGGTTTAACATGCGCTCATACTTTTGGTACAAAAGATCTATAGCTAGTCGATCAGAATCCTTAATGAATCGAAAATTCTGTCATCAAGACTCTCGTTGTCGAGTCATCAAAGGTGGTAGAAAATACATTCCTTCGGGATTCCCGGACCCCTCCCTCCCTCAGTGCAGTGCGGTTCCATTTTCACAACACCCGATCCACCCACCAACCATCCATCAAAGCTTCCAGACCCGTCCCCTTCGACGGGCTCACGGCTCGGCATGGGGTGCGTATAACCAGCATACATATGCGACTGCGTAGGAGTGAAGCCCCAAATACTCAGCATGTACCGAGTATCTGTTGTAGCTTAGGGTACTCCGAGACGCGCTCTGCACATATGTCCCTTTTCCAGCCCAAACTCCCCTAGCCTCCGGCGCGCCTCCCGGGGGGCGACTGCGTCGAGCGCCTCTGAAACCCTTCTAGACTTCAGCATCTGCACGGCATACGGTATGCAACGACCTCTATCAGGGATAAAATCCGGATATTTTCCCTTTGTTAGGGATGGTGGTGGGTTGGAAACCCTCTTTGTTTCCAGGCCGAAAAATTCGTCATGCCCTTCTACCTGTGTGGGGTCTTTTAGCGATTTCGAAATGGATAAGATTGCTTGACAAAAAAAATCGCGCCCCGCCTCCGACTTTTTATTAGCGCTATTTATAGAAATTTATAGAGAACGTACTTTCCACTCTTATAATGCAATAACTCATTTCTTTTAGATAGCTTACTATCTTAATTAAATATTCGTAAGACCTTAATAGTATATATATACGATTTTTTTAATATTTTTAACTAACTCGATCGTTATAGATACTCTCGATTAAGATATAATATTTCTATCGTCTATATTACTACCGCCTTCTAACTTTAAAGACTTCTTCGTTTATTAGCGAGCTAGACTACTTTTTAAGTCTTATTAACGATCTAATATAGTAGCTTAGAATATTTATTCGAGTAAGATAACGAGGTATCGATAAGAGCGAAATCTTATTATCTATAATTATATTATAATTCTATAGAATAGATATTATTAAAAACGATATTTTAAGCTATTATCTACTATATTAAAGACCCTTCTTAATTATTAATATTAAAAATCGTAATTATATTAAGGCGAATTAATGCGATATCTAAAAGAGAAGTAAGATATTAAGATCTATAAGTCTATTATCTATAAGATTCTAAAATAGATTAGAGTTATATATAAGAAGAATTAAAGAATCAATCTATAAAGCGAAGAATTACGTATTATATAATAAGCGTTTATAAGTTAAATTAAAATAAAGCAGCTAGTCTTTATTAACGAGTCGTTATTTAAGCTATAAATAATGTAATAATTTATAATCTATACTTCTATCGATAATTCTACTCGATATTATAGTAATATAAATAAGATAATACTTTTAATATTCTATCTATATATATTACTACTAGCTATTTATTTTATATCGAAATTAAAAAAAGCTATTATAGTAAGAAAGATATTCTTAATTAACTAATTAATTAATTATTATTTCTTTATAACGAGTATCTTAAAAAGCGTAATATTATTATTCTAAATAACGTTAGCGTTTATATCGATTCTCATATTATTAAAACTATTTATATTAAAGACTATCTTATTAAGTACCTTCCTTTATACTCATCTAACTATAATTCTATTAAATTAATATTTAGCGTTTTTAAGACGTAAATACGATATTATTTTAAGATCTTTTAATATATCTTTTAGAATAACTTTAAAGAATTTCTAAAGTATATAATCGATATTAATAGTTATAATAGATTTATAATAAAGTATTTTAAGTATAATACTATAGATTATATATTTAACGATAAAATTAAGATATTTAAATAAGATTTAAAGTATTTAATTATAGAGATCGCGGAGTAATTATAATAAAATATTATATAATATTAATTAAATCCTTTACTTTATTTCTATCTTTATCTTAATTATTCTAGAGTATAGATATATTAATAAGTCTCTCTTTATAAGATCTTAAAGATTAATAAATCTTCTTTTAGATCTCGAAGAAGATTATACGATAGATCTTTACTTATTATATATTTATAGATATCGATAAACGCGTTAGATAGAGCTTTTATATCGTTTATATCTTATATCTACTACTTAATAAACGTCTAAATTTAATAGATCTAGAGCTTTCTTATCGCTTTATTTATATCTTTCTTCTTTTACTATTAAAAGCGCTTAATAATATTTTTCTTCTTAGTATATATATCGATAGAACTTAATCGTTATGAAGACGATATTTTTATTCGCGAAATCTCTATAGTAGTAATAAGAGAAGAAGAAGAAAGGATATTAATTAATTATTATTATAAATAGTTATTGAAATATTAAAATAACGTAAAAGAATATATAGGCGAAGGAGGAGATTAGTAAGAAGAAAGCTAATAAGAAGAAGATTAATAGAATTATTATAAGTATAATAACTAACTTTCTTCACTAATTATACTCGCTATAGACTTTATACTCTTTAATAAATTAAGCTTTATTTACTATTTTATTATAGTCTTTATTTACTTTATTAAAATCGTCTTCTTCTTTTTTTAACTATTATTATTAATACTAGAATTTATATTTATAAAGATCTTATATACGAGTAAAGAAGACTAATATTAAGTAGTTTAACCGTTTTAAATAATAGTAATCTATCTCTCTCTTATTATAGCGTTTATTTTATAATATTTATTATTCTTATCGATTTAATAGATATTTTAATAATTATAGCTCGTAATCTAATATATTTATCTAGTAATTAATTGCTTTATAATATTACTAAGAGACTTCTATCAATTACGAATAATAGTATACTAATCTTCTAGAATACTAGTTCTCATTTAGTAATAAGAAGATAACTATATAAGCTCGTCGATAGTCTAAATATCTCTTCTAAGATTAATATAATCGATATATATAAGCTTTATATCGAGGATATATTTAGAATATTTCTATTACTCGACTATAGTAATAGATTTAACTCGTTATTCTTACTATTTAATAGATATAATATTTAAAATAAAGTTTTAACGAGTTTTTTTAAAGTAAGTAGATTTCGTTTATCCTCGAATCTTACTAAGATTATTAATATCGTATTACTTTATAACTATATTAAGATCGATATTTAAAACGTAGATATCGAAGCTTTCTTTACGATATAGACTATTAATCTTATTATTCTATTTAATAAACGTTTACGATTTATTTTATATCTTTAATACGACTTTAATAGAGTACTTATAGAGTCTATTTCTTATATTCTCATTTCTCTTTATTATCGTAAAAGTTCGAGGTGAATAAAGCTTTCTAAGCTCTACCTTATTTAAAAGCTCTTCAATTATTATTCTAATATCTCTTTATATAACTATCTATTTTTTCTTCTCGCGATAAATAATAGTAGTATAAACTTCTTATTTATGGCGAATAGTAGTAACACGTTATTCTTTAAGCTTCTTCTTACGTCGTAAAGTCTTTACTTTAGCCTTTAAACGAGTTATATAATTCTTCTACTCTTTATAATATATAGCCTTCTTCTTTTTACAGCGTTTAATAATCTCTCACTATTTCTTTAAGATTACTTTATTAACTATAGCTTTAATCTTTATCTAAATAACTCGAATTTTCTTTTATTTTTTCTTCTATTAAGCTATAATAATAATAGTATCGTCTTATTTATTCGCGAAAGAGACTCGCTTAAAGAAAGAGCGATAACGAGATTTAGAAGATTCTTAACTATTAGTGGCTACTTAGGCCGTCTAACGAGAATTAGCGATATTCCGAGATATTATAATATCACGATATTCGTATTTAAACTATATAGAAGCTTTAAATATAAATTAAGATCAAATATAGAAGGGGAGTAAGTTCTCTATAAATTTCTATGAATGGCGCTAACAAAAAGTCGGAGGCGGGGCGCGATTTTTTTTGCCAAGCAATCTTATCCATTTCGAAATCGCTAATTTCCGAGGAGATATTTCGGCAATTGCTCGGGCCTCACCCGCGCGGAACCTTTCTCCACGCCTACTTTACCGAGCTGTAACCCACCCCTTGGACACAGCATGTCTCCAAAACGTATCCTCGTCATAGCAGACTCCGATAGTTCTGGTGTAAGGTAAGCATCCCTGGAGCTCCCGATGCTGGGTAGGATTGGTGTGCTGAGGCACCACCGCATTGGACAGCGGCCTCGAAGCCGATCAGAAAGTCATCGCCGCTCACGGATGCTACGCCGTCACCGCGACGACTGCTTTGACAGCGCATGGTCCTGGGAGCGCATTGGAAACGTGTAGTCCATCCGTGGCATTTGTGAAGGCGGCGATTGACGGCTGCTTCGATGGTGGTGGGGTGGAGGTCGTCAAAATTGGTATTGATCCCTTGTCTTGAAAGCTGTCTGTAGCGAGAATCTGATACCCTTTCTCGCCTAGGCTTTTTGGCTTCGGCAGAAATTGTCCAGATCGTAGTTGACGCCTTGAGACGCCATGGCCCGAGATTCGTGGTCCTCGATCCCGTACGATGGCTAGCTTCTACGCCTTTCTGTCAGCCTCGGGCTTACACGAGTGTAGGTCGTGGTGTCTATGAGCGGAACGCAGCTCCTGTCAGATGAGGCAGTGCATATTATCCACACGCAGTTACTCCCGCTGACCACGGTATTGACGCTAAGCATTTCAGAGGCAGTACTGCTATTGGATAAGGCGGGAGCTCTTCACCAACCGGATGTCCGCAATCTGGACGATCTGACTCATCTTGCTAAAGCGCTGCATAGTCTCGGACCGGATTTTGTTTTGTTGAAAGGGGGCCAACTACCTCTGACGGGGAATCTCGACGTACCGAAACACGACTCTGATAAGCAGGTTATTGTAGACGTTCTCTACGATGGAACGGATGTCAGCCTCATCAAGACGGCATATGTCGGTGCGAGTCTTCCGCTGGGGGTTGAATATGCTTTTGCTTGTATGTTGTCGACTTCAGAGACTATGAGCACCCCAAATATTGATTTCCTCAGCTGCAATCGCTTCGAATCTCGCCCTCGGGGACGCCGTGCCGTCGGCCACTCAGAAGGCGTGCCGATATGTCGAGGCTGGGATTAGCAAGGGAAAGGGCCTGATCGACTACTTCCACTCTACATATACTCTTCCGTTCTCTCCGTACGCTCTTTTCCCTTTCACTACTGGTAGCTGGCTTCCTCGCTTGATGTTGACAGATGTTAATTAGGGGATACTTCATCGAATACCTCCTGAATCGCGAGGATGTGAAACCCGTGTGGCATGCTCACGTCCACCATGATTTCGTGAAGCGCATTGGCGATGGGACGTTGCCGGTTGAGAAGTTCAAGGGGTATCTCGTCCAGGATTACCTATTCCTGGTGCAATTCGCAAGAGCCAAAGCTCTCAGCGCGTACAAGACGAATTCGATGGAAGACATTGCTGCGGTATGTGTATCCTTTCCTCCACCACGATTCCAATTCTGAAATGACAGCCCTAATCTCAATCCAGGGCGCAGAAGAAATCCTCCATATCCAACGCGAAATGTCCCTCCACCTAGACTACTGCGCCGAATTCGGACTCTCGAAGAAAGAGGTTGAGAAACAGGAAGAACATCAAGGTAATCAACCATTCCTATCTTGACTGTGTCAACAAAAACATGGACGAGCTCATGTTCCACAGCTTGCACAGCCTACACCCGCTACGTCCTCGACATAGCGCACTCCGAAAGCTGGTTCGCGCTACAAATGGCTTTCGCGCCTTGCCTTCTGGGCTACGGCATCATCGCAAGAAGGTTGTGGGACGACCCGGAAACCGTGAAAGAGCAGGGCAATCGGTACTGGAAGTGGATACAGAATTATGTGGCGGATGACTATCGGGCGGCGGTTGAAGCTGGGGAAGGTGCATATACCTAGCCGATAGAGTGCTGTGTTGTTCATTGGGCCGATGCTAATGGGTGAGTCATTGGCAGCGATATTGGAAAAGCATGCCGCGCTGCAGTCACCGAGCCAGATTGAGTCGCTGGTGAAGATATTCATACATGCTACTAAGGTCTGTGGATGTAACTTTCTGATACGCCTGGCTGGTTGATTGCTAATTGTTGAAGCAGATGGAGACAGGCTTCTGGGACATGGGTAACGAGTAGTACACCTTCGTACGGCATACTTTATACGCTGATGCCCGCATTACTACGGTAGGAAGTCCATGTTTGCAGCAGGAAGAGATTGATTATGTGTAGAGAGTAGACTTTGAACTTGGTGCTGATAGGTGATCTGTGAATATTGCTGGGCTTTGGGCTAAGACGACTCAATTGCTTCGTTTCAAGGGGGAACCCGTAAGGTGTGAATTACTCTCTACAAACGACGAGACTCACGGGGACTATTGGCATATCTGCGGTTAAGCCTAAAGCAAGTGCGCTACTACCTACTTAGTAGACTCGTAGCAACACGGCCACACAACGACAACGGCATCGTTGCTGAGGGATTTTAAACAGGCTCGATCTCAAAGTGGCTAGCGTCTTGGCAATATGTCAGCCTGCATTGGCCTCGCAACGTGAGCAAGGCTGAGAGCTGAGGCCCCCGCACCTTCCATTTTCTATCTTGTTCCTTCCTCTTCATACTTCACAAGACTTTATCGCCTTTGTGGGAAATTCTCTATTATCTTCTTCTCACTCTCTACAGGGGTCACCGGGGTGGAATAGCAGCAGGCATGTCTTTTGGCTACGGTGTCGGTGATATCATAGCCGTCTCGACTCTGGCACGTACCATCTGGGGCAGGTTTCGCGACGCTTCCGATCAATTCAATGCCATCCAAACAGAGTATACCTTGACTGTCACTAGTTCAGGAATAAACTGACTAATCAAGTCCAGCGTCTTTGGTCTTCACCGCGTCCTCGATGACATTGCGAACAACCTCTCTGGAATCCAGCTTACTGATAAGCAGGCCGACGATCTCCCGGTCCTGATTGAAGGTTGTCGTGGCGTCCTCCATGACACTGAGAAGCTGATACGGAAGAACGAGAGCTTGGGTACCGAGTCTTCTGGCGTGAGCTCCAGGACTCAGAAGGCTTTGAGAAAGTTGAAATGGGACTCTGCTACCGTCAATGAGCTGCGAGATCGCATGATCTCTAGCACAACGTTTCTGAATGCCTTCAACACTAGTCTTGCAAGGTGAGTGTTATCTGCTAAAAGAAAATTGCATCTTGATATATCCGATATCGCGAATATGAAAAGTTCTGTATCAGCTCACTCTTACCCAGTCAAGCGTCCCGAGCGACAAACCAAAAGGTCGACTCTATAATTGAAGACACTCACAATCTAAGACTAAACCAAAACCAACAAGAGCGGAACGAGTTGTTGCAATGGCTCTCACCTCTCAACTTTGCCCCACAGCAAAGTGACTTATCTAATAGGCGGCAAAAAGAGACAGGTTCATGGCTTTTGGGGTCTCATGAATTCCAAGAATGGGTGAATAAGGAGGGAAAGACTCTGGTCTGCCAAGGGATGCCAGGTGCTGGTTAGTAGTCTTGACAGTGCCAAGATCTCGCAAAAAAACGTTGAGACTGACTATCAGCAGGCAAGACTATGTTAGCATCGCTTGTCATAGATCGCCTGCAGCAAATTCCTGGTGAGGAGAACGTTGTAACCGCCTACATATATTGCGACTACAAAAGACAAGATGAACAGACACCCATCAACCTTACAGCAAGCGTAACAAAGCAGCTGCTCCAGCACCAAGATTTGATTCCGGAAAACATTTTAAAGATGTACCAGCACCACCAAAAAATGGAGACTCGACCTACATTTGAAGAGGTGTTAGAGATGACAGGATCCTCGATGGCACGTTTGTCGCGGGTTTATGTTATATTGGATGCCCTCGATGAGTTAGGGAACGCTGGTCAAGTTCGTCAGACCTTAATCGGACGCCTACGTCCTCTGCAGGATCTTCATCACTTCAATCTGATGACGACGTCGCGTTACATCCCTTCTCTGGCTCTGAACTTCCACCATCCTCTATGTATGGATGTTCGGGCCAGCCCAGAAGATATACGGAGATACGTGGAGGGGCACACTTCGGATCTGCCAAAATGTGTGAGGGAGAGTACGGGCTTACAGGAGGCCATAGCGACTGCTATAGTTGACTCGGTCGAGGGAATGTAAGTTGCTGGCTTGCCATCTGCGTGCGAGTTCTGCTGATGGATTGAGCAAGGTTTCTTCTGGCTCAGCTACACATGGACTCGCTTAAGGACAAAACAAGCTCTAAGCTGATCAAGAAAGCGCTGGAAATACTGCCAAAAGGATCGAACGCTCTCGATCTGGCCTACGATGGAGCAATGCAGAGAATTGAGAACCAAATGGAAGGTTTCAGACTTCTTGCCAAACAGCTACTGGGTTGGCTTACCTACTCGGAGAGGCTGATGACGGTAAAAGAAGTACAACATGCCTTGGCAATCGAGCCTGGGACGCGAGAGTTTGATGAAGATAATCTGGGCGACATCGAAGAAGTTCTGGGTTTCTGTGCCGGCTTGATTATCGTCGACGAAGAAACGCAGATCATCAGACTGGTCCACTACACCACCCAGGAATACTTCAGGCGAAACGGTGACAGAGTTCTAGCCTGTGCCAAGCAGGACATTGCGATAAGCTGTCTTACCTATTTGCTTTACGAGAATTTTAAAGATGGCTGGGCCAACGAAGTACGACAAAAAGAGTTTGCCGAAGGAAACAGAGCCGAAGATACCCTCAGGAATAGAGACGAAGACGAAGGGGAAGAGGACTGGGATTTTCCTTGTGGAAGATCTGTGAAAGCTCGGTTGCAGAAATATCCTTTTCTCGAATACGCCGCTAGGTATTGGGCGACTCATGCAAGATTGTGTAAGCAGCAGAACGTCAAAATACTCATGATGAGCTTCGCCAAAGACGATCACAGAGTCTCGAGTGCCAGCCAAGTGCTGTTGGTGCTAGACGGACGATATTCTATCTTTCTAGATATGAATGGGACTATGTCGCGCAGCCCACTTTCTGCAATGCACATTATCGCGTATTTCGGTTATGCAGAAATGATCTCACAGCTTCTGAACCACGGTTTCGAGGCAGATGCCAAGGACCATTTTCGCCGGACACCGTTGTGGTGGGCGGCATCACAAGGACATCACGGCGTGGTGGAATTGTTACTGTCACAGAGCCATGTCAATGTGAACAACCGCGGCCTTTTTACTATGTTCGGGCGTCTATTTTATACTGCGACACCACTGGGCATTGCTGCACAAGCGGGCAAAGATGAAACAGTGAAGCTTTTGATTGAGCGTGAAGACGTGGATGTGAACTTGCCAGGTCCCTTCGATAGCTCTCCGCTATCATCAGCCGCAAAAGAAGGACATAGTACAGTTGTTGAACTGCTACTGACACGAAGAGATATTGTAATAGATTCAGGAGACGATGCAGGCCAGACGCCCTTGTGGCTTGCAGCTGCGTTTGGCAGAGCGGATGTAGTCACACAGCTGCTCAAACACGAGAACGTCCAGATCAATTCGAAGGATCATTTTGGAGACACACCTCTCACATTGGCTGCATCCTTCGGTCAACAGGGCATAGTAGAGATATTACTAGGTTGTTCCGACATTGAAGTGAACACGCAAAACAGACTGGGATTTACTCCGCTCTTGTATGCGGTACGTGCAGGCTGGGAAGCAGTGGTGAAGCTCCTGCTATCTCATTCCGACATCGACGTAAACACGCAAGACAGAGATGGAAGGACTCCGCTCTTGGATGCGGTACATTTAGGCCACGAAGCAGTGGTGAAGCTCCTGCTATCTCATTCCGACATCGACGTAAACGCGAAAGAGAATGGGGGAGTATCTCCCCTTGCAAGTGCGGTCATAGATGGTAACGCAGCGATTGTGAGGCTCTTGTGCGCACATCCCGATGTTGACTTAGACACGAGGGATAACGAGGGTCGGGATGTGCTTGCTCTGGTAAAGGAAACGGGGCCACAGCATTGGAAGTCACAGGCGAACAACGATGCCCTGGCGCTAAGGCAAGAGGAATGTCTGGAAATCCTACGTACAGCCATCGAGGCACGCTCGCGAAACGGGCCTCAAAATTCGGAGGTTGTGCCCTCATGACATCAACCCGTTCGCTCTTACCAGATCGTGATTTGGCGACTTCGATGTCGCTGTCGGAAAAGGCTCGGCTGGCGGGGTACCAATTTCATGTTGATCGATATGTTGCTGTGGAGTTGGAGGGGAATGACTCATTGTGTGGAGCATGTTGGTGTTTGAGGGGGAAGACACGTAGGCGGAGGAGTTCAGGAGGGTGCAGTGGAAGGGAAATGGGGTCTATGTCGACGGGAGCTGTGTGGATTGTATCTCTTAAGTGGATAAACGGTTGGCGTTCGGTTTTGATTTTTAGACATAACGAATTCAATTTGAAAGATGTGACTTTAGGCGTCTTCGAGACGGCTCATCGGCCACTTTCCACTCAAGCAACCTCGAAGTATATATGAAGAACCATCACTAGCACGAATTGAACCACCGCGCTCTACGCAGCTTCTCTGGTGAGAATCCATCCTGAGATCTCATTCTAGGAACCCTTCCATATCCATCTCACGAGCCATTGCGCATCTACTTTTCAAGCTTCACCAACAGTCACCGATTCCACTTCACACCGGTCCAAGGAATGTTGCCTTCTCATTCTGAAATCCATCCTTCTTCCAAATTCGCTCAATGAGCTTTTCAGCGAATTTGTGCTTTCCTTTCGTAGTAGTCTCCTGAGTACCACGATGGCTTAGGGTGCCATAATCCGAACATTGTACTACCGCGCCATACCCCCTGGACTGAAACGAATAATAGCACTCTAGATGGCTTCTTCGTCAAGGATCTCTTTGGTCAGTCCGTACCAGCAATCCTCCATTCCGATCCATACAAGCCTTCATTTCCGAGCTAAGAACCCTTCCCTCTTTGCATCGGTGACCTTAAAAGCAGCCGTCCTATCATAGCCGAGGAATTGCTCTGCCGTGTTACAAAGTTGCTCCTCTTTCAAAATTCGGCGCAAGATTTCCTCTGCCTTGTTAAGATCTTGCTTTTTGGTAGTCAGTATTTGGTCTTCAGTAATGAGGCTCCGCGGTATGAAAGTCTGCACATCAACTACAAGCTTTCTCAACGATGATGGCTGGTTGAACATGCAGTCGTCAATCTTCCAGTGTGGTAGCTTCTCTCTGTCGGCACAATCTTCGAGGTTCAGCTCGAGGCTTGTGAGGCAACCGAGTCCCGTTCAGATGAGACGGCTGGCCGAGAGAAAACCCGGAGAGAATGTGCCGCCGAAGCGGCCGTGGAGCTCTACTTTGGTCATGGCCTGGATGGCGCGCAGTCTGTTGGGTTCAATTGAGCGATGTATGTGCGCTTGATTTTGGGGCGATGAGCCCGAAGTAAACGGCAAAAGTGGCGAAAGCCAAGAACACGAATGTGTTGCTGTGGTATAGGAACGAGCGCTCCTCGTCGCAGATCTGTCGGCAAGTCTTCCAAAGCCTCGAGTCTTGCACACGGCCAGCACAGATGGATGGATCTTGACACAGTGCGAACTGGTCTTCAGAGGTAACGTTGGTAGCAATCTGCTGCTTGCCAGTCCGCATGTCATGTAAGACAGCTGTGGTTGGCTTCAGAGCTTGCGCAACGCATATGAGAGAAGTTTCCCGTGCCTGGGCGATGTGTTTGTGGAACGTACTCATGGAGGTAGATTTTTAGGAGGCATCCAGCAGAACCGTGATCACTGCAAGGAATGATACTTCTCGGAATGAAGTCTTCAAGGTCGCTTTTGATCTGAACTCTGTGGTTGCCATCAACAATGAGCTCGTAGATCTTCCGCCGAATCTAAATAGGCATGTCCAAAAAGTGACAAGGCGGGAAAGGTTTGACGTAAGAACTTGTACAGATAGTCGTTAATTTTGACTCGTCCAAACCTTGCAACAGGGTAATGTTCACGATATCTCTACCGTTAAAGCCTTCTGGGGTGAGGTATGGTATTGAAAATCAACCTCCATTTGCCGTAGGACACGAAAGGAGGCGTCGGTGAGCGTTCAGTTGCTGTAACAAGCCTTGGTTGCATCGATGTCGCCGTTGGAGCTGCCACTCTCAGAGCTGTGATTACTACAAGAGCCGTAGGCAACAGTAGTGTTATTGGTAGCAAAATCCATCGAATTCTCATCAGCAGAGGAGGTCGTTGTCTGCTGTATCCCCTCTGTGCCACACATGACCACTAGTTGAGAATGCTATTCTGTCACTCGAATGGAAACCAGCAAAGCAGCGATGGGTGAATACTACTGAGCGGCGTGTTTCTTCGACCAATCACAAATCTTCATAAGTGAAGTGTTTGATGCCAAGACCTCAATGCCATTGAACGTTTCCTTCGCATTCTCACCACTCACTCCTCAAATCATTGCCTTCAAAGCTCATCTGCCTATTTGTAAAATATCTCTTTGGACTTTCGGGCATCCATCAAAGTGAAACCGACTCACTTTGGCCACCCGGGGCTTGACCATTGTGAGATCCAGCAAGGCAAGTTGAGCTCATCACTTCTTTCCCCTCGCCTCCTTCAGGAAACAGGGCATTCCCTCCTACATTTTCTTCTTACTAGCCTCCTCAGCCTCGCAAATTGCTAATCTCATACAAAGGCGACCTTCGAACAGACGTTTCATTTTGCCAGACTTACTTCGCATCAAACAAGACTCAAGGCTTCGAGCCGTCAGCTACATTGGTTCAGACTTCACGTAACATTCAGATATTTGTGGTCCCATAAGGCTCAGCCTTGGGGCGATTGAATATGGCTACCAGAAATGTCACCAAGGCCAAGGGTGAGGCCATTGACTACTCTGACCCGGAAGTAGTCAGAGCGAGGAATCAAATAGCTGCGGTCATGCGAGAAATGAACTTCAAGCCTCCTTGTGAGTGCAGCCACTGCCTTCGTCAGTACAGGACACTCGATCAGCAAGATCTCATCCCTTTCGTTTACCTCGGCCATGTAAAGGACGCTGCCTCGCTTGCCAAAAGCTACTCCCGCTCTATTGAAGTCGATCGCGCGTTTCTCCGTCGAAAGATCTCGGAATCTGGGTTATCCATTCTCAACAGATGGCGCGCGGGAGTTGGAAAGCGCAAAGCGTTCTTAGAGAAGGCCAAGCCAGATTTGTATCGAAACCGCAACCCACTCGTCGACATCCCATCACGCGTGGAGCAGCTAAGGCACCAGAGAGAGTATCGCATGGGTTACATGTTGCCGTACCTCAATGTGGATGACTTGTCAGGAGACCCTACGAAACTCCTCGGCCTCCTAACTCACCGGACCAACTCCCTTCCAGAAGAGTGGGTGCCATTTGATTATGCAATGCTGTGGTCGGGATGGAAACAGTGCACTCTTGCAGAGAAGTCCGCCGATGGGTGCATCGTGATGCATGGTGACCAGTTTGGCAAATGGTCCACGTTCGACTCCGTTGCGGTGCATCGCAATGATGCATGTGGGGCGCCTAGAGCTTTGATGATCCTAGAGTCACAGCAAACTCTGTTGAAGTTCTTGCGTGATTTGACTACGGTCATTCTAGACGGCGCAAAACCTTCGAAGTCACTAAAAACGCCCGCCAAAGTCATCTCCACAGATCCTGCTACGGATGCTATCGCCCCTCGTGGCCTTGAGGTCTGCACGGAATGGTCGCAGTTTCTGAACGCCGACCAGAAGAAAGATCAGCCCTGGCTGTCATTCGGAGCAATGTTTTCCAACCAACCCTACTCTGCTGCCCCCGCTTTCAACATTGACACAATGATTGACATAGCTGAAAATCAGGCAGATGAAGCACAAGACGAGCTATGGCTTCTGCAAACAGACTTAGAGTACTTTTATAAGCGCTCCAGATACCACGAAGCAACATGGTTCGACAAGATAGAGAAGGGACCGCATCGGCCAAACCTCACAGCGAAGGAGAAGTTTGATAATATTGGCTTCATCATGACACTCAAAGTTATTCTCCAAGCTAGGGACTGGCAATGGCTATTAGAGGAATGCCAGAACGTTAAGCGAGAACTGCAAAGGAGTGGATCAGAGATTGGTCCTGGGAAACCTCTGCCCAAGGAATATGAGAGAGCGCTCGGTAGCTTAGAGATGATGCTGCGGAGATCCTTGCCCTATCATCAGCTAAACCTGAAAAGACATCTGATAAGGTCTCCAGCTTTCTCGAAGGTTTTCAAGGTCACAGGTACTGCCCAGCAGCAACTTTTGGGAACCGCTTTGATTCTCGAGCTCAGAGACTACACTACCCTCCATCGAGACGATCGCATCGGCTGGTGCCTCTATCAGCTGACGTCGAATTTCGATGAGCGACATGTTTTCGAACCTTCGGCGGTATTGCAATATCTTGACGACTTTCTCGACAGTTGTCCCCGCCGAGAAGCCGAGAGAATAGACCAGGAAATTCAAAGATGCATATCCGAATTGGCAGCTATCACACGTATGATGAAGCTACTCGATCTTCACAGACCCTCCTTCCGTTTGCCCGGTCCAGACATTCTCCAAGAAACCCGAGGAGCATGGCAGGTCTTGAACAAGCTGGTCATCATGCTGTCGGCAGAAATGGGACTCGGTTCTTTTATCAACCCTCTGAACCAATTTCGCATGCCGACTGGCAGGAAAGACGAGAACTGGCTAGCTCGGCGCGACATCGCACATTCGGCACTAAAAAGTCTATGGGCAAAAGCAAGAAGTACATACCAGACAATGTTAGAGACAAATGGCATACCACAAGAATGTATAGATCCTCAGCTGGAGTGGATGAGACAGTCTGGTTCGGAGGAAAATGCTGCTCAGTTAGACAGTGAGAGACGCATGGTCTTGGACCGCCTCAAGGCCGCAAGGGAGCGAGCTTCAGCTAGGAAAGCGGCACCTCAACAAGAAGAATGCAGATCTTTCGGCACACAGCAAGAGGTCGAGGCGAAGGACCGATTGCCACAACCCGTGAAGACCAAGACCAAAACCCGACGAGGCCATGCTTCAGAATCCGGCAGCCTATCAGAAGACAACGAAAGTGCTGTTGAAGAGACGCCACCTGTGTTGTACAAGCTCAAGCCAGCCTCAACCGCAGAGAAGGTGGTTCGCCTGATGTTCCCAGACCCTAACGAGGATATGACGAAGGAGGAGTCCAGTGCCGACTGGATTCACTTTGTGGCAGCGATGACGACTTTGGGCTTTCGAGCGGAGCATCGCGGAGGCTCTACGTTCGAGTTCAGGGGGGAGATTATGCTGCCGGATACCACATTGGCTCCACAGAAAAGAAGCTTCACCGTCCACAGACCTCATCCAGATACCGAAATGGGACCGATAATCTTGCAGAGTTTAGGGAGACGGTGCAACAGGAGATTCGGCTGGCAACGTGCAAATTTTGCTACCGACGAGAGTGGTGCTGGGCAGGGTACTTAAGAAGTCAGGTCAGACTGAAGACTCGAGGTCAGGCTTGGATCAAAAGGCTCGCGTCTAGCGACCAGAAAGTGGATAGAGCGTCAGGGCCTGGGCTGGTAGACTTAGGTTGATGAATGCTTAGATAGACAGATCATGGGGAAAGGCTTCTCACATCTCATACTTCCCTCTCGGATGATTTGATTGCGGTACACGACCAATAATGTTGAACTCGGCGATGTATATTGCTTTTGCCTCGAAATTGGGTACAGAATCAAATATCTCGCGGTCAATTACGACATTTAGAGCAAGTAGTCGAAGAACATGTCGATGCAAGACGCGCTCCAGCTGAACCACAGTTGTGTCACTGTCTGGGAATTGAAAAGGTTTCTAATTCAGTAGTATATCCATGGCATCAATCATTGATTGACGGCCTGACTCGCTGAAGCCACGCTCCTTAAATGTTGAACACCTACAAATAAGCCGAAGTAGAGTCAAAGTAGAGTGTGTAGTTACCCGCCCAGATAATCGATTCGGTTCTTCATTCTCAACCGTGCGAATAGATCGGCTGGATGGCAGATCGGAGCGACTACTGTCAACCTCTATATATCATATTCATTCTCGAGTTACAACTACAGTTGGTATACATCCCGTATGCCCTTCCCATACCGGCCTAGCCATCCATGATAATCCTGACCTGCGACGGACACACGAAACTCATGCCAGACGTGGTAACCCTCGGCCTGCTTCCATCGTTGCAGATGCACGTATTGATCCGTTTTGGGTTCTTGCCTGATTGGTAGACTTCCTCGCTGTGTGATAGTCAGCCAGGAGACTTTGGGAGAGATTCGAGCGAGAGGATCTACTGGACAGAGCTGCGTGCACTTAAAGCCGTACGACGTTAAGATTAGACTAGTGCTGTCTCGCGTAACGTCCTATAAAAACTACACGCACAAATAAGTTCTAAATAATAATTAGCTAGGTCTTAAGGTCTAGTTATATATAGATAGCGATTTACTATATAGCTTAGCTCTAGAAAAACTCTCTCTATATAAAATAGAAGATTTAAAGTTTAAATATAAGAAAATACTAAAAAAATAAGATATAGATAAATAGAAAAAGTATAAAAAAATCTCTTTTTATAATAAGAGAAATAAGAATAAGAAGTAAGAAATAAGAGGAATATCGTCTATTTAAGGCTTTTTTAATATAATAATCTTAATTATTCTACTATAAATATACGAGTAAAGGCCTATAAATTAAATTCATAACCTTTTTTTTTAATTAGGGCTGTCGAGTAAATTTTAATAAGCGATCTTTAATGAGCGATATCTGAATTCCTTACTTATAAATATCTATAAGACTTAATTTAATAATTCTTTTATTATCTAAAAGCCCACACTACGTTCTATAATTTAAACAAAAAATCTTAGGATTTCAATAGAAAACAAAAAAGTTATTCTAAAATCAAATAATGTGCATCTGTTTTTTGATCAGGGCTGTGGAGCGAACTTTGGTAAGCGAACTTTGGTGAGCGATATTTGAATTCCTTACGCTTTAATAATTATAAGACCAAATTTTGAAATTTTTTCATTATTGAAAAGCGCAAGTTTCGGGCTATAATTTACAAAAAAATCTTAAAATTTTAATAGAAAATAGGAAAGTTATTAAAGGGTTAAAAGTAGAGGGAGAGATTTTTGATGGTTGCGGACGCTAATTTATTTACCCGCGATGACTCAGCCGGTCTAACCAAAGAGCGTAGATCTAACGAATTAATGATTGGCTGCACATATAAATTCAAGGTTTTCTAGTTCAGCCCTACCTTATTCTTTTATATATATTAATATTATATCTTTTTTTTATTAATCTTTAATTAAGCTATAATAACTAATATTATTTTATATAATATTCTATAAAAATTATATATATAAATAAATTCTAAATAATAATTAGCTAGATCTTAAAATTTAATTATATATAAATAGTAATTTATTATATAGCTTAATTCTAAAAAAAACTTTTAAAATAGATTTATATTTAATAAAAATCTATTAGCTTTAAATTATATAAGAATATTAAAAATAATATAATATAATAAGAATATAGATTAAATATATTTTAATATATAAATAATATAAATTAGACTTTTAATAATTAAGTAATTAAATCTTATTATTAATTAAATCGATATCTCTTATAAAGATAATAATCTCTTTATAAAAAGAGTATTCTAAGTAATAACTCGAGTAATTAAATATATATAAAGTATTACGTAATATAGCGATAACGTATTATCTTATAAAGATCTTACTCGAATTAAATAATAATAATAATCTATTAATAGAAAAGCGAGTAAATAAGTTTTATAGCGAATAAATAAAGTAGACGTTATTATTTATAGCGGTAATAAATAAGATAATTTCTTTTTTAAATAAATTTATTTTCGAGATTAATAAAAATAGCTTTATATAATAACTATAGAGCGTAATTAAATATCTTATAATATATTATTATTTAAAATCGCTATTCTTAAATTTAATCTAAGATTATATAAACTCGTCTATATAAAGAAATATAATAAATATAAAATAAAAGAAAATATATAAGATAGCTTTCTCTAAGAAAGTTTTATTAAATTAAATAAAAATATAAAATAATAGATCTTATATAATTAAATTACGTTTTTTAATATTAACCTTACTACGTAATTTATAAATATTAATAATTACTCGCTATAATAATAAATAGTAAAAGATCTTAAGATTTTTAAATTTTATATTTATATAGATTAATTAAATATTTATAAGATAAATCTTAATAGATTTAATCTAGATATAATAATTAATTAGATATACTATCTAATTAATAAATAATTAAATAATAGTAGAAAATATAATAATTCTCGATAAGATATAAAACTCGATATAGAAGACCTTCGCTATTTAATAACTACTTTTTATTTTATTAATAAAATCTTATTAGAGATATCTTATAATATTATAATTTAGAGAAATCGCGATTTAATAATTTCTATATAGATTTAAAGCGCTTAATTATAAATATAAATTAATAATTTTATTAAATTTAAAGCGAGAGAGTAAATCGACTAAAGTATTTTATTTAATAGAAATTTAAATTATATTATAAATAATATCGTATTAAGCGAATAGTATAACTATTTATCTAAGTAATATTATAATTAGTTTATATATAGAACTATTATAAATACTCTTAATAATAGCGTTATTATTATAATAAAGTATAAAATATAATTAATATAAGCGAAATAGTTATTTATAAATAATTATAAGAATAATAAGTATCTCTTTAAATTAAATATTCTTTTTATAATAGTAAATAGCGAAGTATATATTAAATATATTATCTAGTTTAAAATAAATAGCGATATTCTTAAGAATATATTCTCTTATTTTATACTTATTAAAAGTATTTATTTATATAAAATAGTAATAGCGTATAGCTATACGATAAAGTAAATATATCTTATTCTATTTAAATAAAAAGATATTTTATTAGCGTAGATTCGCTACGATTATAGCGATAATATAATAATATTCTTATTTTTTAAATAATATAAAGTAAAGTCTTCTTAGAAAAGTCTTATTAGAGATTATTACTTTAGCGAAGAAAAATAATAGATCTATCGCTAATTTAAGCTTGTTATAAAAAATACTTCGCTTATTTAGAAGGGCTTTTATCAACTTTCTCGTCTATTCTAGCTTATTAAAAAAGAATCTAATCTTTATCTTCTTACTATTAAATTAAATTTCTAAAAATTTAATAAAAATATCTTTCTTATTCTTAATATAATTTATCTTTAAATTATAATTATTATAAATAATATTAAAATTCTCGCTAAATTAAATTATATTATTATTAAGTAAAAGAATAGCGAAGAAGTTATCTAGATAGTAAAATATAATACTTTAAAATAGAATAATAATAAATATCTAATAAAGAATCTTAGCGAATAGATTAAAAATAAAAAGCGCGATATATAAATTAAATAATAAGAATCTATTAATATAATAGAAGTCGTCTTAAAAGAAACTTAATAATTAAAAGTTTAACTCGATTATAGAAATATATTTAAATATATTAGCGAGATCTTATTTAATTATAATTATACTCTAGCTCTAAGTAAGTAGAGTATTAATAATAATATTTAGTATAATATACTCGAATATTTTATAAATTTCGTAAATATAGTAATTAACGAAGTATAGTTATAAAAAGAAAAGATTATAAATTCTTCTTTAGCTATTATTATACTTTAAAATAAGATTTAATAAAGATAAAATAAAGTATTTTAAGAGTTTTATATCTAATTTTATTAGATAATTATTATTCTTTTACTTTTAAAGATCTTTAAATAATATTTTAAATATTATAGTAATATTAAGATAGAGTTTATTTAATAATAACTAATTAAAGTCTTAATAATCTATTTTAATATTATAAATAATAATTATAAATAAGATATTAGCGAATATTTAATTAAAGTAATTCTTAAGCTATTTCTTCTAATCGTCTTTCTTTAATAAACTATATCTCTTTAATAAAGATTTACTTAGCGAGATAAGTATATATAAAAATAACTTAACTATCGATTTAAGATTTTTTAATATTAATTATAATTAAGAGATAGAAAAGAGTTTTATATCTAATAAAATAATATTAATAAAGACTTTATTAATATAGCTAATAGTAGAATATAATTAATTATATATATTATATATATATAGATAATAATAACTCTAAGTATTATAGAGTTTATTATAATTAAATTAATTATAATAAAATAATTAAGGGTTTTAGATATTTTAATAAAAAGATATAAGAGTAATATTACGATATATCTAGAGTAAAGTTTAATTTAAATATAAATTATATAGTAAATAAACTTTTAATTAAATCGAGGAAAGTCGCTATCTTAAAATTCGATTTTCTAAGTAATTATTAAGTATTCGCTATATATAGATATCGTTTTAATAAAGCTAAATTCTATTATAAACGAAGATCTTATAAAAATAGTATATTAATTAAAAGATATAAATAGTTAATAGATTAGAAATATAGTAGTAATAATTCGATAGAGCTTTTTAAAGAGATAAGATAACTATTTTATAAATAAAGAAATATATAATTTAGTTATAGACCTCGAAATATCGAAGAAGCTCTTTAAATTCTTTAATCTTTTTATCGCTATTAGCGAGATAATTAATAAAACTATTAAATAGTTTATTAAAATATTTAATATTAAACGTTTTATAATAAATTTATTTAATATATTTAAGATCTATCACTTTAAAATAAAAAAGAAGAAGAATTATTATAGAGTTATTATCTTAATATAAAAAGAAGTAATATAATATTACTTTTATTTTAAATAATATTAATATTCTTTACTATAATAGAATTAAAGTTAATTATAAAGTTTAAAGAGATATAAATAATAATTAAAAAGATAAAGCGAATAGAAATAACTAATATATTAATAATATAGAGATTTAGAATATAAATTAATATAAGATAGAGATAGTCGACTAGCGACGAGTATAAATCTTATTAACCTCGCTTTATATATAAGCGAGTTTATTATAATTCTAAAGTATATTATTTTTATTAACTTATTCTTATTCGAGTTCTTAATAAATAAATTATAATTAAATAATATAGAAATTAAAAATTAAGTCTAACGAAGTAAAAGATTTTATTAAAGAATCTAGCTAATAAATAAAAGATATAGCGAGAATAAAGAGAGATAAGAGTCTATTAGAGGGCCCTCTTATAAATTTAATAGATAATTTCTATAAGGATAATAATCTAATAATAGTTTAACGTATAGCTATGGCCTTTATAATAGGCTTATAAAAACGCTTAGAGACTATTAGTAATAGCTAACTAACAATAGTATAGATAGAAAAATAATATATTTTCTAAATAAAAATTACTTTCGTCTAATATCAGGAAATGGGAAAAGTTTAAAAAACCTCTTCTTACGACGAGAGGAACAAGAATAAGAAGCAAGAAACGGGGGGGACACCGTCTATTCAAGGCTTTTCCAACATAACAATCTTATTAATTTTAACGGCTTATGATTATTAGTTACGGCTTATGATCATTAGTTATAATATAGCTAAGAATAATAGTTATATAATTATAGATAATATAGTTATAAATAATATAGTTATTAATAATAGTTATATAGTTATAAGTAATAGTTATATAGCTATAGCTATAATATATTAAAATAATTAATTTACTTAATATATATATAAAACTAATACGTTTAAAAGACTAAGATATAACTCTCGAAGTAATTCGATTTATTATAGACTATAAGTCGAAATCGAATAACTTAAAAAAAATAAATCTCTAGTAATTTAATAAGCGACTTTTTATATTTATATTATATTTATACTTATCTATATAAAGTTCTTTTCTTATATTCTATCTATCTATATATATAATTTATTTATATAATATTTATATATAGCTTTAATTCTAATTATATTAGATATAATCTATTATATTATTAATAGATTATAAACTCGATTAGCTATTAATCGAGATTTTAATCTTTCGCTATATCTATTTATTATCGCTATAATTTTTTTAAATATTAAAAAATATAGTCGTCTTAAAAATTTTATCGAAGAATACTTAAGGGTAAAGCTATAGTAGACTAAGAAATAAGATCGTTTATTCGCTAAATAGATAGCGTTACTAATTAGAAATCTTTTTTATCTAAAGAGAAAGAAGAAAGAAGAGAGAAAAGAGAATCTTTTATTCGATTTGAATAATTTGCTAATAGTCGATTTGTTAAAAAAATTAAATAAGAGACTTATTAGTAAATTATATATTAAAATAAAAGTTTTAAAGAACTTAAACTACTATCTATAGATCTAAAATTATTAATAATTCCTCGAGAAATAAGATATCTTTAAAATAGTATTAGGGGAATTATTAATATTTATATAATTTAGTAGAGAGTTAGCTAAATAATAGATTATTTTAAATAGATAAATCGCTATACTAATTAGAAGTAACATTAATCGAAATTAGAAGAGTTATATCGTCTATCTTATTACTTTTAAATTTATATAAAATAAGCTTTATTAAATTTATAAAATAAGTAGTAAAGAACGTCTTTCTATTATACTATAGAAGTTTCTTAAATATATTAAATTAGTAAACTAGATAATTAATTAAATAATAATAAATTTACGAAATCTATAAAATAAAGTTATAAATTTAAATTTAGTTTATATATTATATAATCTTACTATAGTAATAATAATTATAAACGCTTATTAGAGAAGTAAGTTCGATATAATTAAATATAATTTAGAGATTAACGATAATCTTATTATTAAAATAATTATAAAATATCTATAAATTGTAAAATAAGATAAATAGATTAAGAATAAAGGCTTACTTATATATAATAAACGAAAGAGCTAATTAAATTAAAGATCTTTTAGAAATATAAGTAAGATAGAATATTATAGCTATAAGAAAATTAGATATTATAAAAGAAAGTATTTAAATAAAAAGAATAAAAAGAATAAAAAGAATAAAAAGAATAAAAAGAATAAAAAGAATAAAAAGAATAAAAAGAATAAGAAGAATAAAAAGAATAAGAATTATAAGGCGAAGGATTTAGATAGATAAGATTATAAATTAAAGAATTAATTAAAGAATTTAAAGATATTTAAAGATAGTAAGTGAGAATACTTAGATCGTATTACTATAGTAGCGAATAAATTAGATAATAATAGTAATATTAGCGATATAAGTAATATATATAATTAAAAGAAAGACTTATAAATAATTAAGGAAAAGTTAAGACCTATAAATAATATATTATTAATAAAGAATTTCTTTATAATAGTAGATTTTTTAGAAGATAGTAGCTAGCTAATAAACTTCGAAGCGACTCGCTATATAATATTAAATAAGAAACTATTTATTAACTTATAATCTTATTTAAAAGAAGTAGAATTCGATAATTAAGGCGAGTTAATAGCGATAGATAGAGGAACTTATCATGAGATGCCTCAGGGATACTCATAGGGCCACTAGCGTAGGCTTGGCACCGCACATATCTGCCCTGCAGACCACATAGATAATCAACATCTTTTACACCACACCACATATATGAGTCAAACCATAATGATTCCTTAACAATTGGTAGCAACACCTGGCCCTACTTCATAGGACATCCAAGCGTCATATCAGACGTTTACGCAAAGCCCACATCAACACCTAATAGTGCAACGCTCCAAGCCGGACCTCCAACACACTCGCTGTCATCGAGTACCTTTTGACACCCCGTCCAATCGATCCTTTCAATAGGCCTATCGATACACTATGGCTTCGAATACCTTTAATTAATTAGATCCACTTGCGAGGCTTAATTAGATAATAGTAATAATTAAATCTCGTATAACTTCTATAGAGCTATAAGTATTTAAAGTATTTAATTTACTATCTATTAATGATAAGATAATTTAATAGACGAGATCGCTAGTTATTTAGCTAGTTACTTAGCTAGTTACTCTATAAGTTACTTAACTAGCTACTTAATTAGCTACTTAATCTAATACTCTATAAGAGAAGAAGTAATATGAAATAAAGAAAATTACGGAGATAGTCAGCAGCGGCAGTGATATAATAGGTATACTCTCTACGGTCTTATACTAATTCACTTAGCTAGAGTAAGAGGAGGAATCACTACAGTAGGCAAATAAGGAGAATATTACGGAGAACACTACGGAGAAAGCAAGCGATAACAAAATCACTATCACCAAGAACACGGCTCAGCTCTCCAAGATCCCACGTCATATGCTCTCCACGGTTTCACACCAAATCATCACTCAGCAAGCGGAGAACACGACTGCAACTTGGCCTGTCATCCCCACTGCATTAATATGGTATATCACTGCAATGACGTTACAAGAGGAGGATCTACTGCGACGATCACAGCCAATTGGGCCTCTGCAGGAGGACATCGGACGATGCATATTTGGACGAATTGAAACCGTCCGATGTCTTGCTCTGACAGCCATTTCATTAGTCGAAAGGTTTCACTACGGCAGGAGATTTTGTGAGATCCACACCACTAATTAGCCCGGTGTCTCCACTCCTTTCCGGTTTTTCGAAAACTCATTCATGCATGCATGCTTCTTGCCATGAGGACATGGCATTTCTCTGTTTTTTGTGGGCAATTGTCATGAGATGCCTCAGGGATACTCATAGGGCCACTAGCGTAGGCTTGGCACCGCACATATCTGCCCTGCAGACCACATAGATAATCAACATCTTTTACACCACATACATATATGAGTCAAACCATAATGATTCCTTAACAGAACTATTCGAATTCATATAGATAATTATATATAGATTATAATAGATACTCTATATATTTTAAAAATAAGTAATAATCTACTATCTATTATAGTATTAAATTAAAAGAATTTTAAGATATAATTCGAAAGTCGATATATTAGAATTATTAATATATCTATAAATAAAATAATAGTAAGAGACTATATGAAAAATAGTCTATATTAATTAATTAAATCGATATCTAATAGAGTATTCGCTTTTAGAGAGTCTAAATCTTCTATTAAAAGTATATCTACATCTACGAAATAAGAATAAATTAATTATTTTTAACTAATATATTAACGATTAAACTATATTAAAGCGTATCGTCTAAAAAATCTATATCTCTATATAAGAGATATAGAGGAAATAAAATCATCGAAAGAATTTTAATATAATATATATAATTTTACGAAAATAATTTAATAGATTAATAAGAATCTTAGATTAAAGAAAATAGTATTAGAAGCTTAAATATATATTAATTTCTAGAGATTATATTTTATAGCTTATATTATAAGAGATAATAAGTAATTTATATCTCTTATTAATAAGATTATTAATTAATTAAATCTCGAGTTTATTATATTAAAGAAATAAATTTATATCTTTATTTTTAAAAATATAATTATAATTAATAAAACGACTAGAGTAAGAGAAATAATATTAATTAGAATTAATAATATAGAAGAGTATAAGTTAATCGAGAATATATTTAAAAAACGAGATATTACTATAAAATTTACGATTATCTATATTTTATATTAGAATAATATTATGAAACGATTTAATAGAATATTAATTAGATTTATAAGATTTATAAGATTTATATTTAGCTAATTAGATCTATTTATAAACTTTTAATTAGAGATTATAGTCTATATAAATTATCTAAAAAATAGATTATTATATAATAGTAGAGGGAGTAAGTTATCTTATAAACTATAGTTTAATAAGAAATTAGATCTAAGTTATAAAAAAGTCTTCGATTATCTATATTTAATTTATCTATTAAAAGAGAAATAAGAAAGTAAGCTATATATTATAGTCTATTAAGATATATATATTAATTACTATTTATTCACTTAGTATCGAGTTTATAACTCTTAAAATAATCGATTTAAATAGTCTATGAATATTTATTTTTATAAAAATTATAAGAAAGTTTAATTAATAACTCTAACTTCGTTCTTAATAGTCTATAACTTTATACGAGTAAATATTATCTTTAATCGCTAAAACGATAATAATATTAATAATATCTTTATCTAAAATAATATTAAGATTATATCTAATAATAACGATAATAAGAAAGATTATAAAAGACTTATATCGGATATTATACCGTCGCTATAAATTAAAGAAATTAAAGATATATAAAGTTCTTAAGTAAAGAAAGAAGTTTCTATTAACTCTCTAGAAAATACGAATAATAATAGAGATTCGAGATTAAATAATTTAAACGCATATTAAATTAAATTAGAATCTTTACTAAATCTTCGCGAAGCTAAAGAGATTCTTAATATCTTAAATAATAAAGAAATAATAAATTAAGAAATAATATCTAAGATTAATATTTAATAATTTATTATATTTATTTTTATTTTTAATTCTTCTAATTATATTAAATAACGTTTTATATCTTAGATTACTATCTCTATATAATAGTCTTATATTAAGAAGCTAAATTATAATTTTTATAAGTTTTATAATAACTTCGATATAAAGAATAAGACTAAGCTTATAAATATTATAATTAAATTTCTTATTTATTAAAAAGCTATTTATAGATTAAACGCTTATAAATAAAAGTAAGCTATTATTAAGAAAATTATCGCTTTAATTATTAAAAGGATTTAGAAGCTCGCTACTCTATCGACTAATAGACGTCTAATTACTTATAAATAAATTTTTAATATTAAATATAATAGCGATAAAACTATTAATAAATTTAAGACTAGACTCATTATTAGAGAGTTTACGTAAGTAGAAAATATCGACTTTTATAAGATCTTTACTCTTAGATTATCGTATAAACCACACGATAGCTATAAGAAGTTCGTTTTCGAGTATTAGATGAAGGTTCTATAATACTACTCGATGATAATAAGAAGACTATTAATCTTATAAAGAATTTCGAGTATTATTAAAAAACTAAATATATCGATATTTAATATTATTATATTTATTAATTAATTAAAAACGAAATAATTATTATAAATTATATATTTATAATTTAAATAATAATAGATATTCTTATTAAATTATTAAATAAGAAGCTATTTAAATAGTATAGAAAACTATTAGAGATATATAGTTATTTAATTAATTAGAAGATCGCTATTAAAGAAGTTCGATATTATATAAGATCTAAATCTACTTTCTCGAAATAATCTTATTATATATAAGAGTTATTACGTATTCTAGAAGAATAAATTAAAGAGCTATATTAAAAGTTTATATTATTTCTCTACTTTCTCTACTTTCTTTATAAAGATTTTTTCGAAAAGTAATATTAACTATTTACTCTACTATCTCTATCTTTTTAATAATTAAATAAAGAGAAAGTATTAATTTTAACGACTTATAATTATTAATTATAACTTATAGCTATTAGCTATAATATAGCTAAAGACTATAGCTATATAGCTATAAATAATATAGTTATTAATAATAGCTATATAGCTATAAATAATAGCTATATAATTATAACTATAGTATATTAAAATAATTAATTTACTTAATATATATATAAAATTAATATATCTAAAAGACTAAAATATAATTCTCGAAGTAATTTAATTTACTATAGGCTATAAGTTAAAATCGAATGACTCGAAGGAACGAATCTTTAGTAATTTAGTAAGCGACTTTTTATATTTATATTAGATCTATGCTCACTTACATAAAGTTCTTTCCTTATATTCTATCTATCTATATATGCGATCTATTTACATAGTATTTATATATAGCCCTAGCCCTAATTGTATTGGGCATAGCCTATCATATTGCCAACAAATCTCGGCTATCCTGCCATAAGTGTGTGCTGTGCCTTCCCCTCTCTAGCCCCAAGTCAAGCTGTGGCGAGTTGTGGATGGCGCGGCAGTAACGCTAGTAATGAATCCATCGGTGTTGCTCATTTTCCGTTAGGCGGCAGGGCTAAGGAAGTGGTCCTTGGTGATACTAGGGTCGTTGACGAGCTTTTAGGACTCTTAGGTGCAGTGGTAGAAAGGAAAGTCGTGGTTATGGAAGGTGTCCAGCATGGTGTCGATTGTGTTGTGTAGGCACAGTCCGCAACACTGCTGGAGCCGGAGCTTGTTGGCGAGTGAGTGAGCAGCGTGATGAATGTCAACGAGGTTAGAACCCTACGCTTCATGGCTACAGTTCCCCGACGAGGAGCGAGAACAACGCCATCAATGCCGTTTTTCGAATCTATGTACGCTGATCGACCTTGTTCTGCATCCTCGAGATTCACATATGGACTCACTCATCGGCATTGCACAAAATACGCTGAAGAAGCGCAAGATGAGCTCTGCATACTCCGGACATAATTGGAGTACCTCCACAAGGTTACCCAATCCCACTAGAGAAATCTCAAGGTTGAAGAAACGGCGACCATCAAGGGGCAAATTACCGAATCATACCCCGAAAGTACGAATCCTTACCGAATCATACCCCTACACCAAATCACACCAAAATATGGGGTATAATTCGGTAATTTGCCATTGCTTGGGGTATAATTTTTTTAGTAAATTATCAAAGTGGCCTCAAACTACGAAGGAGATAATCCGCGATCTAACTTATTCGATCATAGAAATAAGGGAATTTCTCCGACCGTATTTGATAAGAATTCTATCAACCTAAAAACATGAAAGCCGAGTAGGCGAAATTTCGAGCCCGAGGGTATCCGCACTTCACGCTACAGACACCCCTATTCGGGTCCCGTAGGCCCCGTAAAGCCCCTAACAAAATAATTTGGCGGGGTAAGCTTCGGGGGTTAAACCCCGCCCCGAACCCCGCCCCGTTGCGCAGCGTAAATACCACCGTCATCAATAATCAAGTCGACGACTACTACCAGACGCTCAGTAAGCTTACCGCTACCATTAACTTCATTAAACCCTCTCGTATCAGAAAGCTATCGGGCAAATTACCGAATCATACCCCCAAAGTATGAATTCTTACCGAATTATACCTCTAATCACTGAATCATACCCCTAACATCAAATCACACTTAAATATGGGGTATGATTCGGCAATTTGTTATTGCTTGGGGTATGATTTGGTAAGTTATCAAAGTGACCTCAAACTACGAAGGAGATAATCCGCGATCTGACTTAATCGATTATAGAAATAAGGGAGTTTTTTTAATCGCATTTGATGAGAATTCTATCAGCCTAAAAATATCAGACGAAAGTCGAGTGAGCGAAATTTCGAGCTCGGGGGTGTCCGCACTTCACGCTGTAGACACCTCTATTCGGGTCCCGTAGGCCCCGTAAGGCCCCCGAAGGAATAATTCTTACTACGCTGTGTAACGGGGCGGGGTAAGCTTAGGGGGTCAAATCTCGCCTCGAATCCCGCCCCGTTGCGTAGCGTAAACACCATCGTTATTAATAATTAAGTCGACGACTACTATCAGCAGATACTCAGTAAGCTTACCGCTATCATTAACTTTATTAAACCCTCTTACCGTATATTAGAAAGCTATTATTCAAGATCCTCATTAAATTATACCCCGAGCAATGGCAAATTATCAAATCATACCCCATATTTGGGTGAAATTTGGTGTGAGGGTATGATTCAGTAATTAGGGGTATGATTCGGTAAGGATCCATACTTTTGGGGTATGAATTAGTAATTCGCCCGAAAGCTATCATTTAAGATCCTTATCAAATCATACCCCAAGCAATAACAAATTACCGAATCATACCCCATATTTGGGTGTGATTTGGTGTAGGGGTATGGTTCAGTAATTAGGGGTATGATTCGGTAAGGATCCATACTTTTGGGGTATGAATTAGTAATTCGCCCACCATCAAGCGCCAAAGGAAATGGGATAGTGTCGCTTATCTAACGATCATCGGATTAATGCTGCAGGTTAAGGGCTCACTGCACCTGTTAGACGACTGCCAGATAGTGAAATAAGAGCTTCGAGTCCGGGCTTAGATATCCGTCCCCTGCAAAGAATCTTCCGCCAGGTTATGAAAATGCTTTGGACTCTTTGCTGATACTGTTGATCAGAGCGTTTATCATCAAAGAACCACATCAATAAGGCTCTTTTTGAGATCTGCAGTATTCCAGCTCTACTTCAAGTTCCTCAAAAATGGGACAAGTTTTTGCCTTTGACTTCAATGGTTACGCATCGGTATCCTAAGACTAGTTGTTCCGATGTTTCTGTCAATTGACGAAGGAAGCTGAGGATCTGGCTCCCTTTGACCATGCATTTGTACTTCAACATCTGGACGGACATCCGGCATCCCGTCCACGCAGCGAATCAAAAAGACACGACTTGAATGTATATTGTTAAACTACTGATTTGCTTGATCTCAAGCGGAGGCTGAATCTTCTCAACTTGCATCGACCTAAGGCTGTCGAACGAGTCCAGATGTGCTCCTCTGGAAGCGATCAGTACGGCAGTCTTGAGTCAGTACGCTTCGAGATACCTCATACATCCTGTACACCGACATGGGATTGGTATTTTTCCTCAAACTTTGCGTACATGCATCAAGCCCAGGGGCAGTAGGAGTAACGGTTAACGAGTCCGCGCACTGTACGCTCTATCGAACTTGTTGGCCAAGGCAAGTGAGGAAACCTGAAACGACTTCGAGAAGGAATGGATCTCCCAGAAAACCATCGAGCCCCAAATACGAATATTGCAACAGTTTGAGTCACCAAAGAAAGTTTCTCAGCTGAGCCTTGAGCGGCAAGAGCTCCTAGTACGACTGACAGCTGCTAAAGTCAGGGCTATAACGAAGTAACTTAGGTCTCTGGCGAAACCGGAAGGTCATCCTTTCACCCAATCTCGGAACCCTCGGAAAGCAAGTCATAATCCCAGAGTCTCGGAAAAACAATGAAGAACCGCCCTCAGCCAGCACCGCACACGAACCGAACCCGCATGATGAATGACAAGGACGCCAACAAGGACCGCCTCTTTATACACACTGAAGACAAACTCGCTTGCAAACAAGCTCAAATTCCCTCATTCCCGGACCGCAGCACAGACACAGCGAAAAAAACAACTGAATCCCCCACAGCATCCACCAGCCCCATCTCCAGCGCCGAAGATTGCGCAGGCCCCACTATCGCGCGTGGAAACGTGCAGCTCCGCTCGCCACAAGATGGAACCGCCGCCGTTGGAATCGCAGATGGAGACTGGCAGGGTCGGGAACGGGAGCGCGGCTTCAGACCGACAGGAGCGAGGGGCCGGTTGGGGTGAATGGCGGAGGTGGTAAAGGGTGGCAAGCTGGGAAAAGGGGCCACGGCTTCACGTCGTGCCCCGATAGTTTATAGGCCGCGCCCGAAAGAAAGAAATTTTAATCCAGAATGGAGAACGGGACACCGGACTCAAAACAAATGTAGTATTGGAGTGCAGCATGCCATTCCACGAACCATGACACAGCAACATGCTCGTGCAACATATACTGCTCCTCACGCACTCCTCCTTTCAAAAGATCCGCCATCTCTACCTCTACCTACGAACCAGCCAATCCCCTCGCCGCTCCCTCAGCACCCGATGAAAAAAGTACAGAGGAAAGAAGAAAGAAAGGAAAAATCCCCACATCAGAGCACACACATATGCACAAGTAAAACACCAACACCATCACGACCAGCATCAGCAAACCAAACAACCACACCCCTTCCCCGACTCCCAACGCCAACGCTGTATTCACGAACCCAAAACATTCCCCATCCGATGTATCCATTTCAACCAAGATTACGGCACCGGTACTACATCTCCACGTCCAAGACGAAAAACATGATTCCAGAGCTGGTGAAACGCACTCTCGGGAAGAAGTCAGGGGGTGGAAGAGAGGGAGCGATTAGGTAGATAGATATAAATAACCATTCATGGGTTTATTGATCGAGAACAGCTTGAGTGATTCCATTTTTCGGTATTTATTATTATCATCATCATCATCATCATCATCATCATCAAAGTTCACTCACTTATTCACGATTGCGAGTGCGACGGAAAGAAACATACACACACGCACACACACTCACACACAAACAAACAAACGAAATAGTCCCCACATTCTACACATAGCCATACAACCCCACACATCCCCACACCCCTACCCATACACACACGACCCCACATAAACCCGCAACATCATCTTCCCCAACCAGCATCCCGACCCCGTGAATCCAAACCCTCCCTAGACCCGTAAAAGAACCAGAAAGTAAAAGATGAGGGGAAAAAACACTCTCTCTCCCCTCAAGGGCAGAAAACCGTCTCATCCGATGAGCACGCACCGACACCGCCTCTCCCTTGGCTATTGCTGATTTCGCTGGAAGGGAGGGAGGGAGGGGAGAGGAAAGGAAAGGAGAGGGAGGGAGGGGAAAGTCAAGCCAAACCAAGCCAAGTCAAGCCAAACCAAGCCAAGCCAAGCCTAATTATCCCATTCACAAAAACCACGCATCAACGCACGCACAGGGGCCCACATAGAGTATAAATAGTAATTAAACCGTCCCACGCCGAGGATAGCAAGCCTGAACAGGCCTACACAGAAGCCTGAACAGGCATAATTCCTCGTACGGTCGTACCCCAGCGCAAGAAACTTCTATAGACCTGGAGTTGGAATGATAGCCGGCCATGTACAGGTGTGGGTGGGTGGGTGGAACAAAAAAGTATGCGATGGCTCCGAAAGAGACGAAATCGAATGAAGAGCCATTGACGGGTGCAAAACAGGGGGCTTTCTAAGCTCGTACTGGATATCTATCTCCTTACCCCTTGCAGGGGTACCGACAGGGCCATGAAATAGGGGCATGTCATGTGACCCCCAGTCCCACTGTGGCGACAAGGCAAACCAAGAAAAGGAAAGGGGGAAAAGATAAGAAAGGAAAAGATAAGAAAAGAGCTTAAGACGAAAGAAAAGAAAAGAAAAGAAAAAGAAAAGAAAAGAAAGATAAAGAAAAGAAAAGAAAAGAAAGAAAAGCCAAAGGAAATTTATATACATTCTATATACACACACTAAAACCCCAAAAAGTCAGAAGTGAAAGTATCATCGCTTCAGAAACGCTGCAACACACACACACACACACACATATATACAATCCTACACCATCAAAGCCGAAATCAGCATCGAGTTAAGTTAAGCCAAGCTAAGCCAAGAAAAGTAAAGAAAAGGAAAGGGGGAAAAGACAAGAAAAGAAAAGAAAAGAAAAGAAAGTAAAGAAAAGAAAAGAAAAGATAAGAAAAGAAAAGAAAGTAAAGAAAAGAAAGACAAGCCCTGGACAAGCCAAAGGAAATTTATATCCATTCTATATACACACACATACAAACCCAAAAGAGCCAAAAGTGAGAGTATCATCGCTTCAGAAACGCTGCAACACACACACACATATATACAATCCTACACCGCCAGAGCCGGAACCAGCCCCGATCCAAGCCAGGCAACGTAAACCTCGCCGCAGATACCCGGCAGAGAAGTATGTGATTCGAGTTGCCCCAAACATTTATCCATCGGTACTACGGAACCGCGCCAATCGATGCTCGAGCTCTGAGAGGCATCACATTGCGAACGATGCCTGTCCGGTCTTCTCTCCCTACGAGGACGGAGCCCCTCTCCCGTCTCCGAGACGGGAATCCCCCCTCTCAGTCATTTTCACTGAATTGATTAATATGCACCGTTTTCATAATGCGGTCCTTATCATCCATGCCGGAATCGTGGATCGGCATGCCCCAAATGGGCGCGTCGGTCCTCCTGCCCCCGACGACGTTGGTGTCGAAGCCGCCGTTCGCGTGGGCCAGCTCGACGTCCCCGTCGCCCATGCTCTTGGTGCCCCAGCCGCCATTGCCCTCGCCGGCGATCCTCTCCTCGCTCTCGCTGCGGATGTAGCCGTCGTGGTCGAGGCCGTGGTGGGCGGTGCGGCGCCGGGAGGTGATGCCCTGGTTCGAGGAGAGGTGGAAGCGGTTCGAGGAGTCGGGGCCGGCGGAGGATTTGAAGGCGCCGAGGCCGAAGACGCGGGAGATGAGGGGCCAGAGGTGGGGGATGTTGGCGACGATGACGGCGGTGGAGGTTTCGCCGGCGTACCAGTTGAGGTAGATGAGGGAGCCGTAGCCGGCGGTGAAGTTGTAGTAGCGGTTGAGGATGGCGCAGAGGATGACGAGAGTACCGAGGGAGAAGATGCCGAAGAGGACGATTTTTCTGGAGGAGAGGTTAGTGGATGGATGTTTCGGATTGGATGGTTGTTTGCGGACCTTTTGAGGGGCAGTTGTGCCTTGATTAGCAATGGGATGGGTAGGGAGAGAATTAACAGATCGGATGTGATGTTGAATACGGCGTCGTCAATGAGATGGTTGTAGTAACTCGCACATTGCGCTGTGGCGTTGAAAAGGCAATTCGTCAGCCGCTGGTTCATTCCCCAGGGGGAGATTAATGGAAACGACAGATACTCACAATTTGGAACAGGGACCTTCCAATACCAATTCACAGGCCGACACCAGACACCCAAGAAAAGGATCATCACAATGATGTAGCCGAGCAGGGTATACGCTGCAACGTATTTGACCGCACGATGATATCTCGGCAGTCCCTTACTACGTCGTCCTCAGGTTAGCCGTCTTTCATTTTTCGTTCACGTCCATTTCCAAAGCTTCTCGTGTGTCTTCCAATGGACCTTCACAATCCACCAGGAGCATTAGAGGCAGGCTTATGTGGGGTGCGACTTACGTCATATGGTTGTACAAGATTAGCAGGCAAGCTTTGCAACCCCAAACCGTTGACAACTTTGTCATTTCCGTGGCGAACGTCCACTTGCAGCCGTAGATTGCGTTCTGGATTTCAGCGGGTGTGATAGTTGCGAGGAAGGCCGGAGGTAGGTAGGCATTGAGATTCACGGCCGTCTGGTTGATCCCGACTATCACTATGGTATAGCAACACTGTCCTCGTTGATCGTATGGTCAGCCTTGTATCGACGACCAGAGCTTTGCTGCGTGAGGGAGTAGGACTGTGCTCGGGTATGGTGGTTGAGTAGGATGATGGTAAACAGGGGTCTTGGATCACGGGGCAAATGGATGTGCGGTGGGGGGAGAAGGATCAGGAACGTACGACGACAAAGTACATAATATAGTCATCGATTTCCAGCTTCTTGAATGATCCAAGCAGAATCCGTCGAGACAAGCTGGAGGCATGTCAGTCAATTAGCCTGTGCGAGAGGAGAGAGAGTCTTGTGGGTGGTTTTCACTTACGTTCTGCAAATGACGACCAGAATAGCAATTGTATAGAGGGTCCATGACTCGATGGCCAGCGATTGTGCTTCGCTCATCCCCATGATGTAGTGGGATGTTGTATTTTCGTGCCCTCGCCTGGCGAGTCACACGAGCTACGATGGTGGAGTGCAGACGACGTTACTAGAGCACTTGGTGTCAAGGCTGACTGCGGAGAGTGTACCAAAGGTGCATCGAATGTTGGAAGATTGGAAGTTCGGAGAAATGAAGACGAATTTGTCCCGAAGATGGTGCGTCGGTCCTTGTTTATTATCAGCCTCGGCCGTTCCCCTTTACCGTACCTTATCTGACGGTTGTGACATGTGAAGTGCTTCGAAAATGGAGAATTGTGCTCCAGAGAACTGCACGTACCTTACGCTAGGAAAAATGGATGGGATGGCACAGAGGACAAAGTGACTGTGGCTGCTTGGGCAGCAGCGACAATAGGAAGCTAAGGGTACGAGATCGGGAGCCAGCCTCTCTTCCCCGGACCGATCCCAGCAAGTCTCAACGGCCATTGCCCAAAAGGGATAGAGCAGTGTTGGGAAGTAAGGATGAGAAGAGAACGGTCTGAATGTTATCCCACGTACCGTATATTAAGTCTGGCAAGAGCTGCCGAGCGTTGATCAACACACCGAGTTGGATAGAACTGGTAGGTAGAACTGGTGGGTGGAGCATTGACATTCCTACTCCCTGCAATCATGCAAGAGGGTCAGGTGAATTCCCGATGCGTGCAGGTGCAGATGCAGAACGTCAAGGAAAAAGGAAAAGGAAAAGGAAGGAGAGAAGGGCACAAGGGGTGGGCAATTATTGGCTAGGGAAGCAGGGGACGGTAAGTAGCCCAGATCCATCCCGTTCCCAGAGTCCCAAAGGTTTGGCGTCGGGTTTTCCAACCGGGAAATATGCTTGCACGGTATCTTTCACGTAACAAAGTCAATATCGCCCAGCCCCTGATTGGGCCTTTTTTTCCTTGCTTTCTTCTTCTCGCTTGATAAGTTGCGTTCCAATTCCAAGGCATTTTGTGAAGTTGTGCGGTGAGGACGCATGCGGTTTGTGTTAGCGAGTCTGTGATAACATATGTGATAGTCTCGCACAAGTTCGTCCCGGCATTGAGCTCATGGCTCTTGGAGGCTTCGGCAGCGATATCGGAGCAATAATTGACGATGAAATATCCGTAGCAAGGGGAATAATTTGATGAAATGAGTTGGGGTAAAATGCATGACTATCATTATTCATCTACTCGTATTATGATTGGAGGAAAAGCCAGACTATCTTTACTTATTCGCCTCTTCTTTCGACCGGCTGAATAGCTACAAGTTAGGCTGACAGCGGTCCGAAGCATCGGATCATACTTGATCCTTTTCCATGTACAATTCCTCAATCCCTCCCACCTGCCCCCATGCTAGCCACCTGCTAGCCACATGCGCTAGATCAGCCAAGCGAGCAGGCGAGCAGGCCATTGGGTGACGTGAAGAATTGGCGTGACAGTGGCGTTTTGGACCCACTACACCGGACTGCTGCGGCTCCGCTTCCCCGTTTGCGCTTTCCTTGAAGAGGGGTTAGCGTAAAGTAAAAAGCCAATGAGGTTCGTGTGAGGCCTGGACTTTTCAGCGCGGGACAGGCCCAAGCTCAACCACTCCTCGGGCTCTCGAGTAGGAGATCAGAGTGCCCCTGACTAGTGTCATATAGCGTGGGGTTTATCAACATCGTCTCTTGGCACTCGCGAACGTTCCACGGTTTCGCTTTCATCCTTTTTTTCCTTTTTCCTTTTTCCAACAGATTTTCGATGAGAGTCGATGAGAAGACTAGATAAGAGTCGATGAGAAAGACTAAGGTAGATCAGGACAGTCATCCAATTGGCCTTGATCTGATCTCGTTGATCTTCATCTCTTCCAGACCTTTCAAAAGGCCTGGACATTCCTCAGGGCCCCCAAATCATTTCTTGGGTCAAGTTCTGGCAAACACGAGGACAATTACGAACTGCTGATAATTGGACCTTCCTCAGGCATCAAACCAACAACAGTGCGTGAACTTGTTCATGCGCCCGTAGCAAGGAGTTCAAACTGCCATGTGGCCAAATCATCTAAAGCACGTGGTAAGGTGTAGCAAGGAGTACTTAAGCTGATGATTGAGTGAAGAGATGGTCAGGCCTGGATGGCTTTTTATACCTCTGACTTTGATGAGTTTGAAATGGTGAAATTCGGGTGAAACTCTGCTGTGAAAGTGTGATTTGCGTGATCCCTAAAGTCTCCGGGATCTAGAGCGCTGAAGGTGATGCGGGAATTGCGTTCAGTGGACGGTACAGCAAGCGGAAAGGCAAGTAAGGAAGGTAAATAAGGTAAAGGTTATGCAGTAATCAAAAATAAGACCTAACCCTGATCGTCAATTACGACTTGCATGAGTTAGATTCGACTTGCGACTTAACCATGTGTTGGATGACACTAGATATGCATCTAATACCCCCACTAATCCCTCCACTAATCATACATGATACCTCTAAACCTTTAATCATCTAATGCACAGCAGGTTGGAAGCTTCAGGTGTAAGCCAACTCCCAAGCCAACGGAAAGAGAGGCACGCCAATGCCAACGAGACATGATCCGGCCTGGCTCATTACTAATAAAAGTACTGCTGATCCGTGCATGAAGCCATGAGGCATCCCGTGCTCACCGTGGAGTGGGCACATTTGGATCTACTGGAAACGAGACCCATGGCTCGCCTTTTCCCGAGCTGAGCTACAGCCATGCATCATCCTACCGTTATGCATGTAACACTTGCGTACTACCTTCTACCCCATCTATTAATCTTCCCATTCCCCACCCCCCAATATCGCCCACTTCGATTGATCTCGTCGCAGGTGCGACAGATACTTCAACGACAAGTATCATCGCCTCTCCGACTGCCATCATGACTCTCGCCAACAATCCCCTCAACCATCCCGCCGCGCATCAGAGACCTGAAAACGACGTGGAGAAGCGTGGCGAATTGAACGATAAAGATGCCGACATCAACGTGTCCTCGTTCACGGGCAGTAATTCGGAAGAAAATACTACTCACACGTCCCGTTCCTCTCTCGGTCCTCACGACATACCACCCACTCCCGTCGTCCTCGGAGGCAGGCTGAAAAGATGGAACGACAAGATCGAAGGTTTCGCCGGTCTCGAGGCGCGAGGCATCACTCGCGTGCTACCAGAGGAGAAACACGACATATCACTCATGGGATACGCCCAGATGTGCATCCTGTGGTTCAGCGTAAATGTCACGGTGAACAACCTAGCCGTCGGCTTTCTTGGCCCACTGGCCTTTAATCTGGGTTGGGTGGACAGTGTCTTACTGACCGTATTTGGTTGCGCGCTGGGATCCGTGCCAACTTCATACACGAGTACATGGGGTGCTGAAAGTGGTAATCGGACACTGGTATGCTTGCCCTGAGGCATACGACTGGGCCAGTTAAAGCAATGACTCTTTACTGATAGGCTTTCTAGATTGTGTCTCGATATGTAATGGGATACTGGCCAGCGAAGCTAATCGCCATCCTTAATGCCATCTTGATGGTCGGATACGGCGTCATCAGTTGCATTATCGCCGGACAGATGCTCTCGGCCGTCAACGGTGGGCACATGACCATCATCGTGGGCATCATCATCGCCGCTCTCATCATCGGCGTCGTCGCGATCTTCGGCATGGCTGTCCTGCACGTATACGAAAGGTACATAGATGCATCCTTCCCGAACCCCCACCCCCGGCCCCCAGTCATAGCTAACCTCATCCCCTTCATCAGATGGGCTTTCATCCCCCAAGTCATCGCCCTCTTCGTCCTCATCGGCGCCGCCGGTCCCCACTTCAACACCGCTCTCCAATCCAGCGCCCCGATCACCGGCACCGCCGGCGAAATCACCGCCAACCGCCTCTCATTCTTCGCCCTCCAGTACTCCGTCCCCGTCGGCTGGGCGGCCGCCGGCTCGGATTTCTACGTCTACTACCCCACCCACACCAGCAAAAGGCTCACCTTCCTCATGACCTGGCTCGGCCTGGCCTCGTCCTTCATCTTCGTCAACATCATCGGCGTCGGCCTCGGCTGCGGCGTCGCCATCACCCCGGCCTGGCAGACCGCCTACGCCACGTCCTCGGGCGCGCTCCTCCTCGCCGGCTACGGCGGCCTCGGCGGCTTCGGCGGCTTCTGCACCGTCATCCTCGCCCTCTCCGCCATCCAGAACAACATCCCCGGCACCTACGCCGCCGCCATCGACATGCAGATCCTCGGCCGCCACTTCAAGGCCGTCCCGCGCTGGCTCTGGGTCGTGGCCGTCGTCATCGTCGAGTTCGTCTGCGGCGTCGCGGGCCGCGACCACCTCTTCGACATCTTCGAAAACTTCCTCGCCCTCATGGGCTACTGGATCTCCATCTTCGTCACCATCATGCTCGAGGAGCACGTCCTGTTCCGCCGCCTCCGCGGCGTCCCCTTCGACTGGTCCGCCTGGGAGGACCGGAAGCGCCTCCCGCTCGGCGTCGCCGCCCTCGTCGCCTTCCTCATCGGCTGGGCCGGCGCCATCATCGGCATGTACCAGGCGTGGTACGCCGGGCCCGTGGCGAAGCACGTCGGCGGCTACGGAGGCGATATCGGCACCTGGGTCGCCATTGCGTTTACGTGCGTGACGTTTCCGCCGATGCGCTGGTTGGAGTTGAAGCTTGTGGGGCGGTGATGAGGGGGAGCGAGCGGATCCGCGGGCCGTGCGGGGTTTGCGTGTCCGGATGTGATGGATCGCCGTCCGTCTGTCTATGTAATCCGACGGATTGCCGACCAGCCATCCATCCTTTTTCGACGAAAAGAGAAGTGGTGATGTTTATCTAAGGTACTTATCATCTATCCCGGCGCTAGGCGGGCTGAATAGAACGGTTTCGGTTCGGGATCTGGTTTTGACTGTCCCGCAAGTACTTTGATGAAGGTACGTAAGTAGGTAAATTAATACCGTAGAGACGTATGTCAGACGCAAAAGCTATGCATCCAGCTCTATCTATCTATCTATCTATTTTTTTCTCCTCCATTACTCCCCCACAACCAAAAATTCCCAACCCCATCCCCCACACCATCCTTCCCATCACCCCCCATCACCCCCCCACACCCACACCCACACCATCCTTTCTACTGTACCCCCCCCCTGCGCACGCACCCCCCCCCCCAAAATCCCCTTTGCACCCTATCCTAGCACCCCCCCTTTTTTGCCCTATCCTAACACCACCATCCCATCCCATCCCACCATCTATATTCCATCCCATCCCATCCCACCATCCCATCCCATCCCATCCCATCCCATCCCATCCCATCCCATCCCATCCCATCCCACCACCACTATTCCCAAATACTCCAACCATCCCATCCCATCCTAACACCACCATCCCATCCCACCACCATCCCATCCCATCCCATCTCACCACTATTCCCAATGCTCCATCCATCCATCCATCCATCCATCCATCCATCCATCCACCCACATCGCACGGGCCTATGTATTGAAAAATATCAAACCCCAAATCCGTTGCTGGTGATGCTTCTGCTGCTTCTGCTGGAAAGAAGGGTGGATGGATGGATGGAAGGATGGAAGAGAGGAAGGATGGAAGGGGAGAGGAGAGGGAGGGTACTAGGCTGTTTGTTACATTGATGTAGGAGGAGTGAGTGAGGGAGTGAGGAGGTGGAGGGGGGAGGTGGAGGGGGGAAGTGAGGGGGTGAGCGGATGGGGGAGGTGGAGGGGGGAGGTGGAGGGGGGAAGTGAGTGAGTGAGTGAGTGAGGAGGGAGTGGAGGGGGGGAGTTTGTTTGGGAGCGGGAGGATTCTGGGGTAGGGTGTTGGGATTGGGGTAATATTGTTGGGTGAGTTGAGTGAGGGATGGATGAAAAGGTGGGGGATGGGAGGGATGCCTTGATTGGTATCTGTGGTGTGTATGTGACAGATCATTTATATTATAAATGGACGTTGAAATCTGAGAGCTGTACATTTTTATGGCTAAAATACTTTCGTAAATATAGCTTACTATATAGCCAAGTCTCTGTATATCTACTTGTATATTGCTTTCTTCCTCTCTCCCACTTCTTCCTCTCTACCGTTCCTTCCAATCATCCCCAATAATCGCCGCTCCCTTCTCGCCAATCGCATAGATGGTCGCCTGCGGATGCGCGCTGATATGCAGTGGCATGATACTCGCGTCGCATACTCTCAACCCTTTCGTGCCGTAGACCCTCAGTCTGCTATCAACGACATATCCATCTTCTTTTCTCTTTCCCCCCATGGCACAAGTGCCTATAGGATGCCAGTCCGTGATCGTAGAGTTGCGGACCCAGTCCGCGAAATTGTAGTTTGGGTCTGTAGGATCTGAAGGAGGGTAGACACGGGAGACGATGATGTCTGAGAGCGGAGGGGTGGAACAGATTTTGTCGGCGTAGGCTTGGGACGCCACCATCATCTTGAAATCGACTTCCCCGCCTTTACCGTCGTAATATCCTGGATCGATGACGGGTTTCTCGGTGGCGGTTGCTTTGGAGCCGTTCTTTTTCTGGGTAGGAGGAATGTGTATGCTCCCCTTTGAAAACGGGTATTGCAGCATCTGCAGCATCGTCGCGTACTTCTTTCCCGACAGCGATTTAAAATACGGACTGTAATTGCTGACGTCGAAGTTCCATTCGATTTGACCCAGATTCTTATCGGCCAAGAGTCTGTTAACGAGGATGCGGTCGCTGGGCTTTGATTTGGGGCTAGATTGGGAGAGCAAGGATTTGCCCAGAGAGGAAAGCTCTTCGCGAGAGACAAAGTGGGAGAAGGGTAGGTAGGCGACAGAGGAGGGGATTGCGGTACGGGGGCCGGATTGCGAGAGGGCGTATTCTTTATCTGCTGCTTCAGCCAATTTTGGATCGGCACGCAGGTCTTCAGGTGTGACGATTGAAGGGGAGATTTCAAAGATCATGGCGGTCACTATTGAATGTGTCAGCATATGCTATCGATGATCGAACGGGCGGCCCGAGAGACTTACTCATGTGCTCCTGTAGATTCTCCCCAACGGCTGTATCATCAACTTTGACGTCGATACCCGCAACCTCAAGAACTTCTGGGTTGCCAATCCCGGATAGCTCCAGCAGCTGCGGCGACTGCACGCTCCCAGCGCAGATGACCACTTCTCCTTCAGTCCTAATGATATGCTCTTCACCATCATGTGTGAACCGCACACCCTTTGCAACCCACGCTTGCCCTTCCTTCTCCAGAACCACTTCTTGCACAAACGCTTCTGTCAACAGGTGCAAATTCTTCCTGCCACTGTTGGGTCTGTAGTATGCAGTTGCTGAGTAGCTTCTTTCCCGCTTATCTGGCGTCACGCCTGTAAGTGAGGTCCAAACACCAACGTTCGAGCCGGAGAAATGACTACTGTTGGTCTCGATACCCAATTTGTGAAGGGTAGCGTGCCAGTGCTGGTGGGAGGCTCCGAATGTGACTGAATACGTTGTTTGTAGAGGGCCTGCGGTACCATGTTGCTCGGGGTCAAATATCGATTTGTGTTTGGACTGGTGTTCGGAGTCTGGTTGGTGGAATGTCTCGCTCTTTTTAAAGTAGGGTCTACTTGATCGTCAATCCCACATGCAGGTTATGCCCATGGTCATAAAAGACTCACAGCAGCCCTTCCCAACCCCACCCCTCCGCCCCCAGTTCCTCCCAAGCATCATAGTCCTCCTTACACCCCCTGTTCCACGTCATGAAATTCAATGCACTCGTCCCTCCTAGCACTCTCCCTCTCGGCCACGGCAAGCTCCTGCCATTCAACCCAGGCTGCGGTGTAGATTCAAACTGCCAATCGTAGTCCGAGCCCAACGTCTCTCCAAAGCGACCTGGCACGTTGATCTTCGGGTCGTCGAAAGCTGCGGGCCCAGCTTCTAAGACGCCGACGGTGATATCTGGGTTTTCGGAGAGGCGGGCTGCGACAACGAGACCGGCTGTACCGCCGCCGATGACGAGGTGGGTGTATTTGTGGGAGAGGAAGGAGGTGAGACTGGGGTGGTCGTCTGTGCTGCCCATTTTTGCTGACAGGAAGGCTGTGTCCGGGCGTACTGCAGTCTCCAATTCAATTCTCAACTGGCAAGAAGGGAATGACACCAGATGGCGATAGGATCAAAAGGAGCAAGAGAGGATCGGCCAATTGGCCAAAGGTTTGAAAGAAGCATCATGAAATAAACATACGCCAACAACCCCACATGGCTCAATCCACCGACCAGCGTGGGAGCGGGGACAAAATCATATGTTTGATGGAGCCGAAGTGGTCTGGAAGCCAAGGATCCAGTGGAGTATTGTACCTGTGGGCCCTGGAACCGCGCTATCTGCAGGCTAGCCCCGCCTAGAAGTCAGACCCTGGAGAATATGAAATGCCACTTCACCGCCTGGATGTCGCCGTCAGATTAGGGCAATACTCTTTGGGAGGAGATGGTTTCAAAACAGCCACGCGTACCCTTGTCGACAGCGAGGTCGCTTCATTGAAGATGGTTTAAAGTCTTGAATTACTCCACTCGCTCCCTGTCATGAACGCTCCCTTCCTTGCGCGCCCTGAGATGGATCAAGCGCAGCTCGACCCCGAAGCCCACGACTGGGGAACGTTAGTATAGCTCTCCAGACCTCTCGTGGTCTGGCATTGGCGATGTAGAAACCACGCAGGTAAGACATGGTCCAACCCACAGCCCCGATTACTCCTGCTATTCTTTCCTCTGACAGCCCCATTAGGTCGAAGAACCCATCCCCTCCCCCTCGGGACGTGCGCACAACACTGCACCTCCCGCTGTGCATGCCACAAATTCCACAATGGCTGCCCTACCTCTTGCCACCGCGCTGGCGACTGACAATGCAAGAACCAATTGCACGAACTGGCCCGTACTCTTCGGCGTCGATTCGGATCTGGAGACGCATCTACGCGCCACGCCTTGCTTCTCAAGATACTTGGCTAGGAAGAAAGGGTCGGATCTTAAATCGATTGGTATAGATACTGCGGCGGAAAGTCATAAGCTTGAAGGAGATTGATGGAGACGACATATGAGTGGGCGGAGTATATCACGAGGCGAGGTTTGATGATAGAGTTCGTGCTTGGAAAGGTCGCCGGGTAGCTGGCTTGCAGAAGGAGGCGGAGAGGACTGCATATATACGGACGATATTCGAGTACGGATCGTGACGGAAGACGACAGTGATGATCGACTGTGATGGTTATAGAAGGTTCTTCTACTCTTTCTGCAGGGATGGCTGGGAGCAGGACAGCCGTATGTGGCAGTGTCGGGCTTGTGGAGATTATGATAGTTGGCATTGTGGGGGTATTTTTGAGCACTTCAATCATCTTCGTCAGGGGGTCCGAGGTGTCCCAGATTCATACGATTCGAGGGAGAGGTAGGACATGTGACAACCTTCCTTCTATGACGTGTTTATCCAGGCTTCGTTGCAGACATCCTGCAATCTAAGTTCATCATCTCGGCTCTTGAAGCTCTATCAATTGCTCTAGTCGAAAGCACGAGCCTGTCGACCTTCTTTTGAAACCTCGCGTCAAACATCCTCGGTTCGACTTCATGTTCAAAGCATCCTGCGTAGCAATCTTTCTCGTCGGCAGCGAAAATTCGCGCGCTGTTGATCAAACCTCGAATTTAATCTTCATTCAATACCTCTCAACGGGATTGGGCTCTTCTCGGTATTGGGATGTGGATTACGGATGTTGATGCTTCTCTTCTGTGGCGTGTAGGGACTGTCAGGGACCATGGTATCTCCTAGACTCGGCCGCTCTGGGCCTTCCTGCCTCTGCTTGCCTCTGCCTGCCTTCCTTCCTCGACCATTGCGCGGCTGACCTTTGATGGCTTCTCAGCGTAATGCTGGCTTTTCCCTCGTTGCAGCCTGTATTACTCCTAATAATGAAAATTCGAGTCTCCCCGCCCGAGATCTGGACCAGCCGTTTCATCGACGTCATCTTTCAATTTTTCTTCTCCATGCAAGATTCTTCTTATCAACCTCAAAAGCAATGGAATTTTGCGGTTGATTTCCAAACAAGGACTCGTCCTGAATACAAGTAACGTCGTCTCTTTACTGGAGAGCTAGATCAGGACTCGAGGAGAGACAGTCGACTCGTTTCTTTTGCCTTGCTAACCCACCATTGCATGGCCACGCTGAGGCCGCCCGTCTTTCAACCATCACGCTATTATGACCGAGCATACATGTCTCACTTTTATATCTATATCGTCGTTACTTGAATCTTAATTAGTAAAAAATGTGGCGGTCTAAAGAAACGGTGCATATGCGTTAACCTACAAATACCGGATGAAGATTCCTGAGTACAAGATATGTCAACAGATCATGCAATAGGCCCGTCTAGAGACACATGGCAAACCGGGGGATTTTCACAAAGCAGATTGGGATTTCTCAACCCTAATCGACCAAAATCTTGAGAAGTTGTATTCGACTTGATGGTCTTTTCAAAAGATTGCACGCTATTGACCCTTCGGAGAATTCCGCAAGTATGCAATCTATCGATCCTCTGCCTTAGAAGCATGTGTACTATCGAGCACCGAGGAAACCCCAGAAGCATACAGGATACCCATGCTCCATGCTTCAAGGGCTGGGCGACTAAGACCCTTTCGTCATGTCGAGTCTAGTCTGCTTGCGTTCAACTGCCATTTTTTCTTTCCAATTCTAGTCCTTGCGGGACATGATCTCTTGAGAGGCCTCGCGTTGGTGTTCAAGGGGAGATCATGTTCCTTCAACATAGATTCCGTTTCTTCTCCAAACCTCTCAGCGACGGCCAAAATAGCTTCATCCGCAAGCTCTCGGTTCTCCACGATCTCGTTTTGGGAGGACATCCGATATCTCATTCAAATCCGGTAACCCTCTTCGAGAGAGAAATCGCCGAAACGGCTCCACTACTTGAGAAACTTCCACGACCTTGGATCAGCGGCACAGATTCTAAAAACGCTGAGATCAGGCTTCTGGAAACCCAAAGTCGCCGGATGCTCAGTGGTCACATGCAGGTGGAACACGAGATGGCGCGCCTCGTCCTGTGGAAGATCTTGCGGACATCTACATTGGAGGAGGTCCAGACTGCGATATCTGCGCCGTGCTCGGGATTGATACTTCGTATCGTAAAGGATCGGCAACGAGATCGCGCATCCTATTTGCAACCGGATACGCAATAGGTGACACCGCCCAGGCTCCGATGCGCTTTACCAATTTTGAGGAGAAAAAAAGGCCGAACGGATCCAGATCTTACAGGATTGCAGATGGCACCTTTGTGGACCTGCGCATGGATGGGCCGCAGGTCCGAATCGGACGGAGATCGGAATAGTTCTCGCGGGAAATCCTGGGCTTCGAGAAACGGGGCCGTTTGAGACACTCTGGCACTTGCCAGCTGATCTGTAAGTACGGCTTGCTCATCTAAGACTAGGCATAGCGCATATGAAAGCATCAGGCGTATCTACTCAGCGGCTGCAGTTGCAGACGTCACCATCGTGCAGATACTGCACTGGAAACCATTCTCCTAGACTCTCGCTCGCTCCATTCACAGACTGAAATCTTCAAGCTCGCCCAAAGGAAGGCGTGTCTCGTTCAAGCATGACACTCCGTCTCAAACTCAGAGACCTCCATGGCCAACTTTCCGCGGTTCTCCCACATGTGGACTCCAATGTTCTCCTCCTCCTCATTTTCTTCTTCAGCAATACCGACCGCTCCCTTGGCACCGCGCTCCTTGACCTTCGCTTTCACAGGCCATCTCCCACCGTCGGCGTGATCGTGCGTAATCTGCGAACCCGTGCCGTCGGGCCTCCCCTGGACTTGAGACAATGTAGGGGAGGGTACCATGAGTTCCTCGTCAGACCCTGCTTTTGCCCGCTCTAGAAGAGATTTCAGTCTCCACTTCGAAGTTTTGCTACTCGCAGCAGACGCACCCTTCTCGACCGACGTGGAGGGGTGATGGTAGTGTCGGTCAGCACCTATACCTTTCTGGGGTCCTCCCCCAGCTACCGCCATGAGCTGGTTCAAGACCAGGAACTCGAGCTTCAACTTCAGAATGTAGCTGAAAGTCTGGATCGGATGGCTGATGCCCGTTTGGTTGAGGAATACCAGGACCACGGTCAAGATGTCTAGGCAGACAGCAATCACGTTGACACAAATGAGGTCAGTCATGACGCGGCGCTGTCTGAGGCCCGACATAAGATTGAGTACCCTGGCTAAGGACCAAATGTAGATGCCGTTGAGGATGCATTCGGCAAAGGTAAAGCCGAGCTGGGTGAACCGATCGACTATGGCCTCTCTGGGCGAGTAGATGGCAGAGAGGCGGGGTTTATAGGGATTGAATGCTTGCCAGACTAGAGGCCAGGTTGGAATGATCGTCAGGGATGCAACGGCTATGATCATGATGAGTACCCATCGTTGGAGCTTGCGATTCTGATTGACCAGATGGAGTCTTGAATAGAGGACCAGAAGCTGTGCGGGAGCGTATATGGTCCAGCCCCCCAAGAGAAAGAGCGTGTACAGCGGCCACAGGGGCTCGGGGTTAGGGACAAAGTATTTCAAGACGACCCCAATGGAATCGATCAAACAGCCCCAGGTTCCGAGTAACATACACCAGTAGTAGAGACCCTTCTTCCTCTTGAATATCCGGTAGATGCTGAGGTTGTTGTCGACGAAGAGGTAGAATACTATGGCGACGAAGCCGCTTGCTGCTAATTCTTCACCTGGTCTTAAGAGGTTTGTTAGGTACGATTATACGAAGTGGATCAGACTTGATCGTACCTCCATTTTGCAGAGGCCGATTCCGCAAGATCATACGCCGAGGGGGAAGGCATTGCGTAGGTTCGAGATACGTGAAAATTTGAGAAATTCACGACAAAAGCGCGGGTTCATCGGAGAACTTCGACAAGCTCGGTCTCGAAAACCGCAGAAGGGAATGTTTCGATATCCTTAGGCCTTCTTATGTGCTGGAATCTTCGCCCCAGAAACGGAAGCGACCACTTCAGTAATTGAGGATGTGAAAGGGATTTCTTGACGTTCCGTAAGCCAATCCTACAGCACACGGATCCGACTGCTTTAATGGTCAAGACTGCGAGGCACAGCCTCCGCACTGGATGAGAGATGCCTGAATTGACCACCGATCACTTCGCTCTCAATCCGTGCCTTTTGTTGGTGACATCAAAGTTCCCAAGGTTGAGCTTAGCTAGGTATCCTCTCAAGGGCCGTCCCAGCCGACACGCATGAAGATCCTCCATGAAACATAATGCAAAGGCTTGGATATGGTCTGCCACCTGCGCAGTTCACACTCGATCTACAAATGTACAATACAAATCCTCCTCCGATGTCCGACGCGCGGACAGGAGCAGTATGAACAGTTTCCTTCTCGGTAGAGCTCGGCTCGTGTCTAGCTTATGCGCAGCTTACGTCAGATGATAAGGCAGAGTCATATCGGCCGCGGACTTGCATTGAGGACTGCGAGAGAAAGGTTTTCCGTTCCAGGGCGCTGTGCTCCTTCGGAGTGCCGTAATACTCATGCAGCGGTAAAAGTGGGCTCAGGGAAGGGTCATAATTAGGTTCAGCAGGAGCATTACTCCCCATGGTCCGTCCCCAGTTTGTGGACGGACGGACCGAACGGTCCATTCTGGACCATCCGAGCATCTTTTAGACGCACCATAGACCGTCCAAGGCATGCGGACGGAGGGTCCAAATTAAGTGTCTGATAATTTGGGATCACATTCAAGGCTTTCGATTGAAAATGGAACTCTTAGTCAGCTTCTTGGCAGCAATCAAGCGCACTAATTAAGCTCTTGCAAGTGATATACTAACCGTTTTGATGTCAACTCCGTTGACTATTAGGACTAAAGGTCCAAATTGAACTTGAACGGTCTAAGGTCTTTGGACGGACCATTTGGACCATCGGGAGCATTGAGCTGCAGGAGAGGCAGACTCATCTTGGCCGCAAGCGGCACTCACTGGTGGAGAGTTTCAGAGCTAGCGAAGTTCTTCGAAGTTCTTGAGCATGTGAAATTCACGCGTGGACGACTTCATGCCATGAAAGGATGATTGTGCTTAGATTCAAATGATGGTGTTGAAAGACCCTAGATTTCCAATTAGCGTATTCAAAAACATCTGGAATGCTTGGCACCGGAGATCTTTTACACCACACACCCAGATTTATACTGTAGCATAGAAATCTCTCCGTAAATTAAATTAATAACACTGCTATCGTTAATATAGATCTTAAATAAAAAGATGAAGCTATATTGAAGTCTTAGTATGTTCCTTAGTGTTAGCAATTTAGCTAAAAAAGCCTAGTCTCGGGGGGTATCTGCGCTTAACAGTCAGACACCCCTATTTAGACCTAAATACTTGGCCTGTGGGGCCTTCGTAAAGCCCCCATAGGGCTATCGCAGGGCATTTGTAGGGACTGCTGCTATCACTTAGCCCTTCATTTATCTATTTCTGAGCTTCTTAAGCAGAGACTATTTCAGTAGTTATAAGGGGGTAGTTCTTACTGCGACGGCGGCGGTTCGATGGCTGCTACGTTATTAGTGGGGCAAATTACAAATTCATACCCCAAACTATGGGATTCTTACAAATTCATACCCCATCTTACATTTTCATACCCCTCACCAAAAAAATGGGGTATGAATTTGTAAGTTGCCAGTCTTTGGGGTATGAATTTGTAAGTTACCATTTCTTGGGGTATGAAAATGTAAGATACCACCAATATCCCTATACCTGTAAATCATTAGAAGGGTATTTTAGGGTGTTCTTGGCTCCCTACCTCAATTGTTAGTAACCCGAGTTACCGCTAAAGGGTTAAATAGGGGCGTTTGTACTTCACGCTGCAGACACCCCTAAGGGGCCCCGCAGGGCCCTCGGAGGAATAATTCCTAACACCAACCCGCCCTATAGATGGCAACTTACAAAATCATACCCCTATTAATGGTATCTTACAAAATCATACCTCTGTTAATGGTATCTTACAAATTCATACCCCATTGGGGTATGAAAATGTAAGATGGGGTATGAATTTGTAAGAATCCCATAGTTTGGGGTATGAAAATGTAATTCGCCCTTATTAGTGCGTTTGGGAGGTATAGCTGAGGTTATATAGTTTTAAAATTGATTAAATGCGACTATTTGTGATGTGGCTACTTGATTTGAATAATTTTGCGAGGAGATTTCTATGCTACAGTACGAATTTGGGTGTGTGATGTGAAAGATCTCCGGTGCTAAGCATTCCAGATGTTTTTGAATACGCTAAAAGTCCTCATATGCCTGGGCGTCACACGGCTGTGGTCTCCCCAATTGAGAGGCCAATGCGTAGCTGCCAAGCGTGGCATACACTTCCCAAGGATCGGCATCTCTTTCTCGTTGAAGGATTTGAGCGACGACTTCAGTATTTCGAACGTAGAAGTGGCTGCTTATGTAATGTAACTGTCCGGTGACCCATGGCCAAACGCCTGGAACGGCCTTTGATCTTCCCGTGACATAAAGTGGGGAAACAAGCATAGAGCGGTCTAATTGGCGTTGGGAGTATAGGATGGCGAGGCCCCCAAGGCCACGATCCAGGATTTGATCCGGAGTCTCGTGCAGAAGATCCGACTTCTCTGATGTAGCGTCACCACTGTCCACATACTGCGGCACACACGCACATGCTTGGCCCGCCAACACTTCAATGTTGTCATGTGCGACTCATATCAGTGCCAAATAGTTGCCGCTTGTAGAAGACGCCAAATGATGTTCAAGCAGAGACTCATTGAGAAGGATTCGGATAACTCGGAGAACAATCCGTGCTTGACACACTCTTGGGTTGGAGTAGGAGTCAAAGTGAAGATCGAAAGTCCTGTCCGAATCGTGGTCCAGAAATCTAGTTGAGTATTGCCAAAATGGTGGCAGTTCAAAGTCCAGCACTTGTATTTTTCCGTCAAGCTCCATGGACAATCCGATGTACTCATCGTTAGACAAGATACTCTTCCGAATTTCGATGCGTAGATTCGCATATTGAACTCGGAAGGGTCCTGAGAGTGCTCAAGGCCATGGAACTCGACAAGAGCAAGGGCCCCATTGACATGACATGTCTATGACTTGTTGTTTTGAGGTTCACTGTCCGCGATCTTCTCGAAGAGATCAAGAAGAAGCGACGCCATCAACGTAGTGTCTTTGATTGCCTCCTGGGAAGACTTCAGAGTTTTGTTGGCCATGCGTAAGGCCATAATATATGTCTCCCTAGCAGTCGCTAGTGCAGCATCTCGAGCTTGCAAATTGAATCGACAGGGGAATGGGCCATGGCCCGAACTGAGGTGCATTTTTCAGTACTTTCCTCGCAACAGACTGGCTTTCATTTCGAATGTGAAGTTGCCGTGTGTCCCGGTATCCTGAACAAGGCATAGAGTAGTCGCTAGGAGACATTGGCCACAAGCACCACTCGAAGATCGCACTACATTCAAAAATATATCTCGACTCGGGAGAGACCGATTGCCGGACTTGGGACTCACCTTTAGTCTTCGAGCTCTGCGTCTTTCGCAAGCCTTTGAAGGTTTCTCACAGAGGACCGTGATGAGCTCCTGGGCTTGTTATCGGCGGGGAGATCGTTGAGAGATGTTGGCAGGATGGGCGTTCGCATGAGGCTTGCCGCCCGTCACCTAGCACGGCGGGTGACAGAAAAGCCTGCACACACCAAGAAATCTCTTCACCTTGTCAGCTGGAATAACTCAACGGATGCCCTCTTTATGAATTAGATTGGGTGATCGATATAGTAGTGTTATCGAAATTTTCAATTTACTACGCAAAAGCTTTCTGTTAGGGTTCTTCGTTGTGAAAGCGTCATCAGATTTCTAATTTGAATTTATGAATTGCAAATTAAATAAGAATGCTTGGCAAAGCTGATTCAGCTCCGCCTCCGACTTTTTGTTAGCGTCATTCATAAAAAATTGTAGAGAACGTACTTGCCACTCTTGCAATAGCCACTGTCGTCTGCTACCTCAGTTGGATATTCGTGATACCGAAGCTAGTGGGTATACACGCTTTTCCTGGTGTTTTGCCTCTGACTTAGGCGTGTAATAGCCACATCGCCAGCCCTTGCTCCGGACGCGATGGGAGCATTTCAAGCAGAGCACTGCAGGCTACATATTTGACGGCGAAATTGAGGCATTTGAACGAGATTTGGAGCATTTGACTATGGAGATAACAGAGTAGTTACAATGAAATACTACGTAATATCAATCAAAATCCTCCACCTTCTCTATGACCTTCGCCCTAACCTAATCGTTCCAGAGCATAAGTATGCTGGTAAGTCTCCCTCCACAAGGCCTTAAAGACGAATATATCTCTTTTTAAGTCTCGAAGAAGATTATGAGGTAGATTATCGGCTGCAGCTTTGGTCTTTGCCTAAGCAACTCGGATTTTCTCTTATTCCTTCTTCTGCTGGGCTGTGGTAGCAGCAGCATCGCCCTGCTTATCCGCGAAAGAGACCCGCTTGGAGGAGGGGCGACGACGAGATCCAGAGGGTCCCTGATCATTGGTGGCCGTCTTGACGGTATTCCGAGGCATTGACCGTATTCGTGTTTGGGCTATACAGAAGCTTCAAAAATATGGAGTGGGCTGGTACAAGAGTGGCAAGTACGTTCTCTACAATTTTCTATGAATGGCGCTAACAAAAAGTCGGAGGCGGAGCTGAATCAGCTTTGCCAAGCATTCTTATTTAATTTGCAATTCATAAATGTGTGCAGGTTTTTCTGTCACCCGCGTGCCTACACCTAAGGTAGGTATTCCGTGGGAGATCGGCTGACTAATATCCCATAAGAGTCTCATTGGCTGTGACAATGACAGCGGCTTGATGCGACACTATGCCACATACGGCATGCTTTTCGACGCAATAGATAGGCGCACCGAAATGGGGTCTCAACTTCCCTAGATACCTTAAATTCGGGCCCTTAAAATCGTTAAGCCCGGGAGAAGAGCGAAGTACATTTCAAGGGAGGCTCATTGGCTGTGATAATGGGCTTGATACAGTACTATACCACCTCCGGCATGCTTCTCAAGGGCGAACTGGACTTTAAGATGGACTATGCGAAGAGTGAGTCCTAGTACATGCCTAGAGAGGCTGTCAGAAGATGTAATATCATTATAGAGTCATTGCAGTTGAAAGGTGCTTCTTGCTAAAGCTAGCCATATGTAGTATAGCTTACTTGGCTTGGTGGGCTACATAGCCTGCAGCTGCTCCCGTAGAAATCAAGATCGCTCCTACATACTGCGAATGCTGTCCTTGTTCCATCATAATTTCTTTTACTGCTTATATATCTCTGCTCTCCCTTTACTCCTTTGCTGCCCTCAAAGTAGAGAAACACACTACAGTCGGAATAGAAAAGCAAAAGTATAGGTCGGCTTTGCTAAGGAGTTGTGTCGCCCAACATGTCCTTTTTGGCGGCTTTCGTGTATCGTCAATTCATCCATGAACCGCCCATCCCAACCTCATCGTTTAAGGGCAGGACTGCCATTGTCACGGGCGCCAGCTCGGGTCTGGGTCTGGAAGCCTGCCGCTGGATGGTTCGCCTTGGGGCGTCGCAAGTCATTCTTGCTTGTCGGAATGTCGACAAGGCAAAGACGGCAGCAAAGGACATTGAAGCAACGACTTTGTGCTCATCTGACACCCTCCAGGTGTGGCCCCTCGATATGAGCTCGTACAGTTCAGTCCAGGCCTTTTCCGACAGAGTCAAGGCTGAGTTGCCACGCGTCGACGTGCTTATCGCCAACGCCGGTTTAGGAACACAGAAGTTCCGAATGACCGAAGACAACGAAGAGACCATCACCACCAATGTGGTCTCTATGTCCCTGCTCGCCTTCCTCCTCCACCCTAAGCTCCGCGAGACGGCCGCGAAATACAGCACGCAAACCCACTTCACCGTGACCGCCTCGGAGCTCTATGAGGTCGCCAAGTTCAAAGAACGCAACGCGCCGGCCGGCCAGCTCTTCGCGACCCTCAACGATAAAAGCACGGCCAACATGTTCGACCGCTACAACGTCTCGAAGCTGCTGGCGATCTTCATCGTCAAGCAAATCGCCGTTCTGTCCCCCATCAATTCCAGCGGGGTCATCGTAAACTGTGTGGCTCCTGGGTAAGCCCCCCTAACCCCCCGTGGGAAAAGAATCTGCACTTGGTTAGCAGTCATCCAATCAACTGCTAAACCTTCTTCGCCGCATCTAGCCTCTGCCAAAGCGAACTCCACCGCGAATACGACAACCGCGCCGTCCGTCTCATTATAAAGATGCTGGCCCGCCCGACCGAGGTTGGTGCGCGCACGCTCGTGCACGGCGCCAGCGTAGGACCGGAATCCCACGGCCAGTACGTGCCGGACTGCAACATCACGCCGACGGCGGGCCTCACCAATGGCGATGCGGGGGCCGAGCTGCAAGATCGGGTTTGGGTGGAGCTGAGGCAGAAGCTGGAAGCTATCCGGCCGGGTGTCACGTCTTTGTCTTGATTCTGTAGTATTCTCAAATTGGCTCTTGCCGCGGACAAGGTTGAAGAGAAAAAGCGAACTGGATGATGTGAGTGGAGTAGGGATGCCTTTTTCTATATAATATCTAGCAGTAAGGGAAGGAATTTGTAGAAATAGGACGAGGGGTGGTAAGAAAGGGCTGAAGGGCCAACATCGACAGGCGTAGTCAGGGGTTGCTCAACAATGCTTATGTAACCCAGCACAGGGAGTCCTAGTGCGCTCTTGAACTTCACGATCCTAAGATATGATCTCTACGAACCCCGTATGCATAGTCCCTTATCAAGGGTATCTCATCTCGTAAGGCACTCCCTCAACTGGCCCGGTCGTAACGCACCGAACCACCTGCTCTGCTCGCTTGGCACTGCTTTGCGACCTATCATCCTCTGAACCAGAGAGGGTAATGCAGAATGTGGTAATCATACCCTCCCGGACAAAAGACCCAGAGTGGACCACGCAACGCTCCCCTTCATACCCACCACGGCATCCATTTCCTAAACCCTCTAGACTAGACCGTGCGAAAGCTTCCGGGTAGTCCTTATTTGGCGATTTGGGTAGGTGAGAGATGAGCGTCGAGGGCTCATTATCGCTGTATGGCCTCGACGGGGTGCCGTGTCACTCGTACTTTACTCACCCTCAAAGCGGCCTGAGCCCCGACTGAGCCGGGGGTACGGTTTTGGCTTTTTTCTGGCGCTAAAGGGGTTCGATTGCATTTTCGTTTGTAGAATAGCTGGTATGTGCGAGGGCAGACGGGCTTGGAGGTGATCAGTGTCCACGGACTCGAAATGCTACTTTCTCATCCATTTGTAACAAACCATGTTTCTTGATGTGAGGAAGCGGTCCATGTCGTTCGCCAGGGTTTGAAGGATCGAAGCAGCGAGGTGAGATAGTTGCGGAGTCTGCATTTGGTCGAGCTCCTTCTGGCGAAGGTATGAGTCGAGGGTAATGATGCAGGTGAGGGGTTTTCAGAGAGCATCTCCATCTTCCGCAGTTGTCTTTGGGGTTTGTTTGGAGAAGGAGAAGCTTCCGCGATGCAAGGTCCTACTCTTTTTCTCTTGGACACTATATGAACTCGCTCTAGCGCAGCGAATTCTGACTATACGAGCTGAGTAGTGTCGTGATTAGCTAGATCAGAGGGTCAATGTACATTCATACCTCTCATCTCACACTCAGTATGATGAGACAATCGCTCTGATGATATATGAGTGCGTTCTGCTACTGGAACTCCATCTAAACCGAACAATATTCGTAGTGCGAATATTGACAAACAGCTTCAATTCTGCAGAGCTATATAATCTGCCTCCACCAGTAGTCGTCGAGCATTTGCACCTGCCACATCAGTACCGTTAAGAACAAGACAATGTCTCAGCAGTTCTCCAGTTACCCTCCGTCTTTCATGGATCCGACCACCTTATCACGACGGCCCTCGAGGGTCAACCCAAGTGTTCCTTCCATTGTTGTGGTCCACAAAGTAGACCCGTGGACCATTTGCAGTAACCAACAGACTGATCCCCCATCCACTGGGCAAACCACCGTGTCGTGCTATTGGCCGAGGTTGAGTTGTCAATCGAGGATCGTCAAGAGTGATGATCTGAGTATGCTGATGCACGTAGTGCACTAAGCCAGCATTGGTGCGGCGCATCTCCCATTCACTGGGCAGTACCCCTGGCTGTGATGCCCTAGGATTCTGACTCAAAGTGCCGTTGCCACTCGGGTCTTGACTGAGAGAAGGTCGACTCGATTGGCGTGGTGTCATTGGGTTGGATTCCTCTTCTGCCTCGATCCTTGCCTTCCTCTCGACCTCTCTCTTCTCCCTAAAAGCCTTCCGTTTGGCTGCAGTTGCCTCCTGTTCCGCGCCCACATTCTCAGCTTCATCATTCCCCTGACCTTCGGTTGAAGGCTTCTGGAACTGGAAACGGAGGAGGAGGCTGCCGCGAGCAGATGGCTCGGAAACAAGTCTGATACCCTCCATATGCGCGTTGAGCGCCGGCAGGGTTGGATGCTCGCCTATTGCCCGCAGAAAGTCCGAAGCAAGAGTCGTCGGATCATATCGTATGGGAACTGCGGCCTCCGCTTCTTGTTCCACCCCTTGTTCCCCCTCTTCTAGGTCCAAGTATGCCGCAGAGTTCGATGGGCCAGTAGCGACATCATTTGTACGCGTACCCTTGGGCGCGCAGGATGGATGATCGTTCCACCTGTTGCCATACGGATTTCCAAACCTTCTTACACAGGATCCAAAGTGATAGTTGACGCCTTCAGCTCGGGTAAACCTTGAGCGACATATAATGCAAAAGTAATCACCTGTGGAGCGTGCGGCTGGCTCCGGTGTCCTGATGCGTTCAGAAGGAATGCCGCAATATTCCGTATCGCCAGATTTGCGTACTCGGCTTCTCCTGGCTTTACCAACACTATCGTGAAGAAAAATAAGTATCTGCGCTCCAAAGTCGATGGAGTGGACAACAAAAACAATGAAATAATATTCAAAGGCATCAGGTGACTTCTGTTGGGTGTTGTTGGTACGTACTTGAGGGACATGAGAGGCTTTTTGCTCAGATGTGTTGTCTTCAAGCGATCGATCGCCTCACCCTTACTGGCATCTCCCTTGGCTCTTTTCTTTTCTCGGCTTTGTGTTGCATGAGACAATGGCGGCAGGGTTAGACTCTCATTGTCCTTGGTCGTTGTGGGTGACTTGTGATCATGAGAGGATTGACCCTCGTTGTCGTTGTCCGTTGCTGGTGACTTGTGGTCATGATCGTCTTGGTCTTGAGAATCCGTGACGTCTTCCTCCCTTGTCTTTCGCTTGGCCATGACCGTGGGAACGTAAGAGCTGAGACCCGCTGAGAGGTGTAAGAGGGCCCGATGGATGGATGCACAGAAGGCTGTACACGAGCTTCAATGTCTACAGAAGACGTGTAGGTGCAACAGGCTTCCGAAAATGCAAGATGAGCTGCGAAGATGTTGCGGTGGGTGATTTTGATGATGGTGAGGGTGACGGATCAGCAGTGACAGTAGCAAGTAGAAATTCTGTGAAGGCTTGGCGTGTTGCCTGATCCGGTAGATCCTTGAACCGAAGCTCTCCGGGAGCCCTCTACTTGCCACATTTTCTCACCTAGGCCAGCAGAGTATCATGAATGCAGCTGCTTCGAGGATAGGCTGATATCCTTGACCTCCCCACCAGTTTATATTTATATTTGGCAGCTTCGGAGGAAACACCAGAGCCCAAGACGGAGAACGCCCTGCAGCTGAAAGACCTACCAAAGGTTCCACAACACTGAGTTCCAATAAGCCAAAGCAGAGGACAATGGCTGACACCCTCACTCTATAGCTCCACAGGCGCCTTCCTTTACCTCCGTCGAGCTGTACCATCTGGAGTCCTCTAGACGCGTACCTACGTCGCGTGGCCAAGGACGCTTTAAAGAGCTTGGAGACATATCTGACCACTTTGGATAAGGTGAAGGTCCGAGTGGAAGGTTGCTACGCTGCTCACGTATCGGGCTTGATTGCCGCAGCTGCTGGCATCGTGTGAGGTACAGCCCAAGGAGAGTGAGACTATGGCGAGGCGGAGAAGGGAAAGTGATGACTGAGAGATTGGTACTCTGCTGGGCATCCGGACTCATCGACGTCGCTAAGGCCTTCAGACATCCGACGATGGGTTCCTTTGTCATTTCTAGAGCTTGTCAGCCTCTTGGCGCCAACATGGAAAAATTTGGGGTCCTGCTAGCGATGGCCACTCACCGGCAACCCATGGTGCGGTGGACCTAACATTCAGTCTTTTCCTTCGTCCTCTTCGTCTCTTCCTCATCCGCAAGTATTCAGTACGGTGGCGTCCGGACGAGCTTCTCCTAAGGTCGTTGGGACTGGTGGGGCGAGTGGCTTCAGCGGGCAGAGATAGCGAGCATGGCTTCGTAAGCGGCTGTGATAGCCCAGCCAGCACCCCAGTCGAAGCCAGTGAGTGTTGCGTATGAGTTAGTAGCCGGTCGGATGTGCCAAACACTTCGGCATGACCTTGGTGGATCTTACTGAGGCGAGAAGGTCAGTCTTGAAGAAGAGTTCTGCGCAAATGAAGTGATGGTTGACGTGGATGGTGCGTGACCATCCAACTACTGGCAATCTGGTATGAGTGCAGCAGCCAGGAGGAAGGAAGGTAAAATCATTATCGAGGGTTTATATATGTACGGATATATATCAGAGAAGGGTTTGTACCACCCTTTATATTTCCTCCATCTTCAAGGATGTTGACACACAAGCAAAGATGTTGACTTCACAGTTACATGAGGTTGTGGGAATTGTGTCATTTGAATTCACGCTATTTGGGTATGCTATACGCAACTCGGCTTAGTCCCGGCGACGGACAATCACAAACGCCGATATTTGCCCCCTAGAGTACCTTAGCTCCTAAGACTTTCGGGTCAGATATGTTGGAGGACATTCAAGCTAGTCAGCCAATACCAAGAACAGGAACCGTCCTTGAAAGTCCTATTCCCAGACCTTGTATGTTGTATCTCAGCCTGTACGGCTGACGAACCTTGCCAAAGTCTCTTTCTAGCAGGCAGACTACTGAGAAGCCTGCAACCGCTTTGGATTCATTTCACTGGGGATTTTATTATGGGTATGGATGCGTAAGGCTTTGAGACGGCAAGGCCTCTGGCATACCTTTCCCCTATACAGTCGTACTCACCTAATGTCGAGCTCGAACGGTAGAGATGCAGTACCTTCATTCAATGCAATCAGCTGATATCGCTGATGGGGATAATCAAGCTCACCAGAGAGCAGACGGAAGGCAAAAGAAGGTAACCATTACTGTGTACTTCGGGAGTTATTCCCAAACAGTCTGGCCTCACCATGGATCTCTGCAGAAATGCATAGATAACCACAGGACACTGTGAACAGCAGCGAAGATGTGGTTCTGTGAGGCGGCAATGATCATCTCCGTGGGTCCTTGGAGACCCCCTTTCGGCTTCAGAAAGCAAGAGTGGAGAAGCGAAGAGCCTTGAGAATATGTTCTGCCGCTTCGCTTGGTTCTTCAGGCTACGCTGTTCGTCTAGCTCTGCTCGAACCGAGTGAATACTTCTCCCAGCAAGTCGATGACCAGGTGCTTGACGAGTTGGTTCAGCATGGCTTTGAAGTTTCGTCAAACCAACGATCAAAGCCCTAGTTATTGACCGAGTGCTTTTCGCATATTAGCATTGCCGACCAATAACATCGCCGCACCGGGCCTGATCGGATCCATTGCTAATAGCAAACCCTCGTTCGTTCCTGAAAACAAATTGAGTGCACATTCGATGGATCACAATCTGTCAATTTTCTTCGCTTTCTACTGTTTGAATTTGCTTTTTTTGCCAGGCTCTCAGACCGGGTTATACGCGCATGGTGAATACAGCAAAGCTTCCTTAAACTTTCTCACCCCGGAGACGGAGAATTGTTCCGATCCGACTTTTCACAAATTTGTTTCTATCCTTCCTTTTGGACGAATGTATACGTCAAATCTTTTGGAAAGACAACCACTGGCACGCATTCTGGAACGTTCACTGATCTTCTGCGCATGATTCTGTCCCGGAAGTATAACTTTCCAAATAGCTCTCATCAAGCTAACACCTCTGCAGCTCCCCAACGGTGTTAGCGTTCGCGTATTCTTTTCTTCGGCTCAATTCGTGCAGCACCAACACGACCGGTCCCTCACTTATCGAAACTCAAGTAAGCATCCTTGGGCATGTCGGCCACTATCTGGAGGACTTTGAATTAGACTACATACAATACGGACGCGATGGATGCTCAAAGTCCGGCTAAGATGACACAGATGGTGAGTGAAGCCGCTCCGCGAATCAAAATTATGATGCTTTCATTAGAGTCAAAGGCAAGTAACAGCAGTGTTGGCGATATTGGCAGTAATTATAGAGCTGAGCGAGTAAGTGTCGTGATTGAAAGTGGCGATCTGATGGATACGGTGGCGGTGAAGACGCTTTGACACAGATTTTGAGAAGGGAAAGCGTGTTGCTCCCATTTATAGCTTCAGTGAGCTGAATTACCAATGTGGGCCGACATCATCTCTATCGCTAGCTGTTGCAATCAACGGCTGAGGGGGCTCCGTGATTGAACAGGAAAGCAAAAGAAACGATCAAGTGGCCGAGAGCTGAAATGTACAAAGCAAAGAACGGACTGACGTATAAGTACGCGATAGCCCCAATAAAGCTCCCAAGAATGAGACACGCGTCGAAATAAGGTTCCCAGCCTCCTCCCAGCCACCTGTTGGAACAACCACCTAATTTGTGAGGGGTACAAATACTGGCCCAGGGGAGTCCTGAGATGGAAGAATTCATGCAATCTACACACTACTTATTCTACCATACCTGATATTCTGACAACACGCCACGAAGATAGCACGTCGATTACGCGCTCGATTGTGTAATCGAAAAATGTTTCTATCAACGAGGAAGTCGATATAGGCCGAAGTGACCATGGCAGTCGAGACCTCTGGTATCTCGACCGTCCTTGCCACGGCAACCTGTGCACCTGACGCGAAAGCCAGAAGTGCGATGATGCCCAGGTTCAGCGCCATGCTCGGTTTGTGGCTCGCACGTTGGCGCAGTCCGGCCGCAGTAAACACCAGGGCTGTCTGAATGAGATTTGTGACGAAGAGCCAAAGGCGTCGTTTGCGGCCGAATACGTTCCCAAGCTGGCCACTGATCAGGCCACCAGCAGCAAACACTCCAAGACTTGTGCCCACATGCGGCAGGCTGATGAGATCACCGCCAAGGCCAAGAGCCCCGACGGCGAGGAGCGCGCTGTTTCCTGTTTGGTTGGAGACGAAGACATGGTAGTCGGGAAAGGTCACCACGTCCATGATGCCAGTCGCGAAGGCTAACATCATGAGCTCTGCTTCGAGGAAAAGGTCGTCTGCGATTTCTGATTGGAAGTGGGCTTTCGATTGGTGCAGGCGTGCTTTCAGCCTCGTTCCCAAGGGGTCCCTTTGTTGCACGCTGACGGGTTGAGGTGACGTTGGTCGTGAGGACTGATGGGTTGTAGGTATGATGGTGACATCGGGGCGGCGGCGAGCGAATTCATTGAAGCGTCTTGGAGACATACGTTTCCCAGGTTTCTATTATCTGCTGAAGGGTAAGCCAGTCTACCAGGTGTTCTGCTAGGCAACTAGGGATTCCGAATGGTAGCATGATATCAAGGATACAGGAGCTTATACTCCAACGTATGTAATACATCCCTCAGTCGATAAAGTACGGTATCGGGGCCTTCGGGAAGGCTAAGCTGAACGCAGCTTCGGGGAAGGAGGGTCCAGCGGGATCTACAATTAGCTTCTCCGGCCGACCCGAAACGGTCAAGCTGACTTGGACCCCTCAACAGCAGCAACATCTAGGTACCTTACCAACCTATGTGTCGAGCTTGCCTGTTGTAGGTTGTAGGCTTCGGATGACTCGGGGCTCCAGTGGAAGTTGAGCTTTACTGACCTGATGTCGGTATCACTTAAATGATGAAATTCGGGCGGAGATACTCGTATTTGCAAATCCTAGTGAATACGAGTAGTCGACGAAACAAGGAAGTTGGCGTTGAGGAGCTTAGCTCGGCCGAGTACCTCCCTGTTCCCTGCACTGTAGCTACTACTCTACGAGTCACTACACATTCCAGAGAATACCAGATCAACCTCAGAAACGCGGGAGTGTCTCCTTCACCTCAGGCACATGCCAGGCTAGTCAAATGATATAGCGCTAAATCGATCTGGGTATTGGAGTCCTTCCTTATCAAATCTCTTCTCCTGTGCTCAGTGTCGGCGAGTTTTCCTGCCTGAAACCAACGTCTTATCTACCGAAACATTGAGAATGGCTTCAATAGTACAGCATCTCACTCACACCCCTGCTCTTTTGACCAAGCGGGCTCCATATCAAACACGTAGCCTCTGCACCACTACCATTAAGCACCTGGGCCGCCCAAGATGTGCTGTACTATCTTTGCTCCCTACGAGGCCAGCCCGTTCCATCTCTTCATCCTCTTCTCTACCCAAGAAGCAAAGGAAATTCTCTGAGCCGACTGTCTTTACTGCCCTTGCGTCGCTATCGGCGACAATCCTGGTAGCTTGGCACTTCTCATCAACTCTACACGCTGAAGCGCCATCCGAGCACAAAGATGACAAGGACCAGAACACTAAGGAAGAAGGACTGGTGGATGGCGCCAAGAGGGTCTTCCGCTTATCGGAAGTATCCTCCCACGACAAAGACTCAGAAAGCCCATGGGTGATCAAAGGCACAAAAGTCTACGACATCACAGACTGGATCGCCGGTCACCCCGGCGGCAACGTGATTTTGCGTGCAGCTGGCGGCAGCGTTGATCCCTATTGGAACATCTTCAGTATCCATAAGAAGCAAGAAGTCTACGACATACTAGAGGAATTTCTGATTGGCCACGTGGATCCTCAAGACTTAGTAGACGGACAAGTTCCTGTTGACGATATCGAGGATCCATTTGTCCAGGACCCACAAAGAGACCCAAGGCTGATCGTCCATTCCGACAAGCCTATGAATGCCGAGTCGCCAACAACACTCCTCTCCACTTTCCTCACACCCTCCGACATCTTCTATGTGAGGAATCATCTCTGGGTTCCTCGGATAGTAGAGAAAGAGCATAAGCTTGTAGTCGAGCTCGACGACGGCGAAGAGAAAGAATACACCATGTCCGACCTCCGAAAAAACTTCAAACAGCACAAAATCACCGCTACACTCCAATGTTCCGGCAACCGGCGTTCCCATATGACCGAAGGCTCCCGGCCCACCAACGGTCTGCAATGGGAAGCCGGCGCAATAGGTAACGCGGAGTGGACAGGCCCACGGCTAAGGGACGTTCTGGCCGACGCCGGTTTCAACGTCGCTGATCCTCCAGATGAGGTGCAGCATGCCCAATTTGTCGGTGCAGAAACCTACGGCGCCTCGATTCCACTATCTAAAGCCATCGATCCACGTGGCGATGTGATATTAGCGTGTCAAATGAATGGGAAGACTATCCCCCCAGACCACGGCTTTCCGCTCAGGGTGGTTGCGCCCGGTCATGTGGCGGCAAGGAGCGTGAAGTGGGTTACTAGGATCATCATGAGTGAGGAAGAGAGCACGAGTCAGTGGCAGAGAAGGGATTATAAGTGTTTTGGGCCGAACGATACCGAGAAGCCCAACTGGGACATGGCGCCAGCGATACAGGAGACGCCGGTTCAGAGCGCCATAACGTGCATGCATCGAGAAGAGGCAAAGGACGAGATCAAGAATGTTGTAATCGAGGGGTACGCTTTCTCAGGCGGAGGGCGGAAGATCATCCGCGTGGACGTTAGCACGGATGACGGCCGTACGTGGGATCAGGCCGAGACGGACATTGACCCTGTTAATAACGGCATTCACGATTGGAGCTGGAAGCGTTGGAAGTACACCGTGCCGGAGAAGAAGTTGGTGGGCGCGACGGTGGTGGTGAAAGCGGTCGATGAGGCGTACAACGGGCAGCCGGAGCATCACGAGCCTACGTTCAACCTCAGGGGGAATCTGACGGCGGCTTGGCATCGCGTTAAGTATGATCCGCAGAAGAGCTGAACGTGCGGGAGAGGGTGTTGAGTGAGGAGCTGTCTGATTTAGTCATTGATACCTTTACAGCAAGTGTGATTTGGCGAGCGAGTTGTCGTTGGCATGTATGTATAGCTGGCAGGTGTGTCTACTACAATCAACCGGCAGACCAGGTCACGCTTTTTATATTCGATTTATTACAAATCCAAGTCCATAATAAAAGGCTAGCATTACGCTCAACAAGGTACCCAAACATGGCGCTACCGTCAGACACCCACCCACCCATCCGATATGGCTCCTTCGCTTGGCAAGCTTCAGACGTCACCAAGCCAGATGGCTGGCTGGCCCGTAAGAGTTCTGAGCCTGGAGCCGTTGACGGGGAAGTGTGGATGACGAGGCGCCGAGACTTGAGTGATCAGTACTCAACATGTGAAGCCAGTAAAGGCGATGTGTTTAGATGTGAATAGCACCACGGAGATCATGTAGGCGTCGCTGAGCGCGCCAGTGATGGACTAGTCCGTCTGGGTGGCGTAAAGGGGCGAGGGGGTGGGTAGGGGGGTCGTGATATAAAAGCCGTTCAAAGAGGGCGTAGTCAAGTAGGCCGAAAACGGCTAGCTTTTTACTCGGATCGTGATGAGGAGATGATGAATCATGATGTAAACAAGAGCGAGCTCCTTCCCCTCGCCTCGACTTCTCTTCACGTTGGCGCCTTGGGAGATTCTAGAATGTCGGTCCTAGATTGCCCCGTTTTGGAGGGGAGATGGGAGATGGATGTTCTTGGGCGAATATTCGATGGAGTTGTTGAGGGTTTGATGGCGGATTTTGTGGGAAGAGAGAGTGGGGTGGAGGAAGAGGGTCGAGCGTGGGTTTGGTGAGATGAGAAGGGGGGGGGAGAGGTGGGGTCTGGAAATTGTGAAGTGAGATTGGAGATGAGTGAGTGGGGTGGAGAAGGCTGAGAGGGAGGGTGTCTGATGGGGTGTGTTGGGGGTGATAATTGCGAGGTGTTGTTTAGAAAAGGGATCATAAGCATAGGAGTGCGTGGATTTGTGGCTTGAAGTGTGAAGGAATTTGAAAAATGAATTCTAAAATCTGAGAACTGTCTATTGTGATCGCACTTCCGAACCCAGCGTAGAGACCTTGGACTTAGACCCGTTGACGGACCATTTTTCTGAGCTTGGGCTGGAAGCGCGGCACTTGCACGAGTGCTGAGCTTGCAGGAGCAGAGTCTTAGATATGAGATTCGTAGATGGAGAGCGTGTCTTCTCTAGCTTCGGATGCAGATGTTCGGGTTTGCATCTGTCACACAGGCCACGCTCCTGGGACTACCTCTTCTTCATCATCGCCGCTGAGATGTTCGCCGAGGGGCGGGTACCGATCTTCTTCTGGAACGTCTTGAAGATCTTGAATATCATGGAATAAAACCTCCGAAGCACGGATGAAATCCATCTCGTCAGAATCATTGCGTGGCCTTCTCCAATCCGGTATCCCCTTGCTTTCGCAATACCCATCCCATTTGAGCCCATTCCTCATCTTCAGAAGGTCAAAAGCTGTATGCCCATCTGCGTTCCTTGCATGCAGATCTAGCTTGGTGAGATCTGCATTGCGCAAAACCTGATAAAGCTCGTAAAAAAAGCTGATACTATAAGTACACTTGATGACAAGATGTAAAATACTGTTTCCTGCTACATTTCGGACATCAAGGCGGGCGCCAGCGCGGGCAAGCACTTCGAAGGACTTGGGACTCATGTCATGGAGAGCATACATTATGGCAGATTCCCCGTTCTCATCCACCATTTCGAGGTCGGCCCCCAAATCGATCATCTGCTGTATGCGAAGTGGTGAAATGAATCGAGGGCTAAAATCGCATAGGAGCATGAGTATAGTCACATCCTCGACGCCACGCCACTCCGCATGGTGGTTGATATCAATGCCATGTCTGACGAGTAGATTATCAATTGCTATAGTATCATCTTCATCTTCACGTTTCTCCCAGCATACTGGCCATCGCGGCCACAATTTCCAGAATTCTTTGTCGTTAGAGAAATTAAGAGTCGCACCGGCATCCAGAAGAGCTTTTGTAATTTCATAGTCTGAGCGTACGCCGCTAGCGATCAGGATAGGCAGATCGCCGACATTCGGATCAGCTCCTCGCTCTAGTAATAAGTGGACGTATTCCCTTTTCCCATGAGCGACCGAATACCACAAAGCGCTTCGGTTATCTTTATCTAGTTCGTTGATGTTCGAGCTTTGCAGCTCGACATCTAACGAACGACGGCTTAGTCCACACACCATTTGGTGTAGTACTGTGAAGCCTTGACCCTCTATACAGGATTCCCATTCAATCATAGGGAACATGAGTATGTCAACTCGGAATGGTCTTGGCCAGATGTATGTAAGCCTCAAACCATTTCCAAAAGAAAGTGGGTCGAGGACGAGTTTTTCCCATATCATACTTTCTGCTAGAGGTGTGATAGATGATCGATTGGAGGAATCGCCGTAAGCTAAAAGGTACTCTACTATCTTCCATTTGCGATCATCAGCGGCACACTGGACAACAAGAATCATTAACAGTTCACCTCAAAATTGAATATCTTTATGTTTATTCTTACAGCAAGAAGAGTTCTCCCAGATGTATCAATATCATACGGCGTACAATCTCCGTTAGTGATAGCTGATTTCAGCAAACCAAGATCTCCCGTTCCCACTGCCTGGAAAGCGTTGGTGCTCCAAAAATCTATGACCCGTGGAACTCTAAGCACAAACTCTGGAGCGTAAGGCGGAGATGATGTGAACCACATGAAGATCATACGACTTATCAACCATTGCGGTAAACGATACTGTACAGATACGCGCGGTGCAGCGCGAGCCCTGCATAGCTCGATATCGCACTGAGTCCCAAATATGGAAGGACCAGCTGTCTCGATATAGCCACTGCCGATGAGTTTGGAGAAGATGCCTGAGGGGCCGAGTTGTCTTCGAAGATGACACTTGCAGACGCAATATTTGTTACACAAGCTGATAGTCCGAACTCGTCGGATGTAGAGATCGTTTTGAGGATCGAGATGGGACTTGGGCTGGCTTAGGTCAAGTGTTGTAGTCTTCTCGGTAACCGGAACTTTTGGTCGAGGACTTGATTCGATGGCCAGATGTCGAACATCGCCCATCGATGCAGCCAGAGCGGCTCGAGTGGACGGAGATCCTTCCAGTAGCTGCGTCACTTGTGTAGCTAAAGCGACCATCTGGCTGCTTAGTTGTCGATGCTCAAAGAGTACTTGACTGGTGACTTGGGATACGTGTTGTACGGTTGTACTTTTAGAGAGTTTTAGCGATCAATAAAGTCCCTCTCACATGTAGATGCAGAGAGAGAGAAGCTAGGCATACCAGGTATTGACGCCGACCAAGGCCACTAGATTAGCTATGATATCTCTCAATTGCCCACGTAGCCGTTCAACGTCATGCCCACTGCGTATCCATTGCAATCTGTCGACTTTGCTGCTTTCCCCAGCTTTCGTCAGCCGATACTGGACCAGAGAGTTCAGTTCGACCACTTTTTTGCTACCACTTTCAAGCAGCCTTTTCAGCTCGGAGTCAGCATTATCGCGAGCACCAGGTAGGTTTTGAATCGCTTCCAACACGGCTTCGAACTGCGAGATGTCGGCCAGCAGATCCTCCAGCCCGTCGGAAGCACCTCGTAGCACTTTGATGCCGTTGATGCCGGTTTTGGTAGCGCCAATGACGGTGATGATGCTTGCGGCGAGGGAGAAGGGATCCATTACAAAGACAGTGGATGATTCACTGCTTTGGATCACGGGGCAGGTAGATTGATACTTGAAGTGGCAATCTAGCTGAGCTGCCTTAAGCCGCTGCCACAAATGTTCAGGTTGCTGATATATGAGATGGCAGAGCACAGAGTAAGTATGACTGAAGAAAAAGAAAAGTAAGCGCGGAAAGCAGGCAGACACTCAAGCCCACCCCCCCTTTTCCGCCGCATTTTGTTCAGCTCAGCCTTGCGCTAGCAAATGCATCATGATAAGCTTGCATGTGTGTCCAGGTATGATTGGATACTCCACTCAGACTCTCGCTGCAAGGCGCTGGGCTCAGCATTTTTGGCGAAGAAATTGATTGGGATATCCCAGGGTCCAGAAGGGATCCTGGAGGCGCATTCAGGTTTTTGATGAAGACGGCTTTTGTGTCGTCAGCCTTGCACTGGAAAGAACAAGCACGCCTTGCCACCTTGCTTGTGAAGGCTGTGGGCCATTCGCCAATGGAACAGACGATGTAGCTCTTGTTGATGCATTGGTAGCAAAAATGAGATTGAAGATGAGTGAGTAAGATAAAGATAAGAAAAGAAAAGAAGGGAGATTTCTTATAAAATAATGAGGCTTTTTAATTGCACGAGAGATCGAAATTGAGGGGTATTGGAGATATGGTGTTCGTATTGAGTAGTAATATTCATGGATGCACGTGAAATGGTGGCGTTACGGCGGCTTCAAGCGGTGCATGATCTATAGAAAACTAAGGTTTTTCCTACGATCTGGGACTAGACGCCGCGGTTCACTGTTCTGTTTGAGTCTGGTGTCCTCCAGTCTCAACCGCTGAATTGAGCTACATAACCCTGACGACGTACTCCATCCAAAATTGAAAAATCTTTTCGGATTTTTTGCTGGGATGGCGGCGTTAGCACTGTTTGCGGAGTGAGAATTGTATAAAGAAGAACAAAGGTGCAAAGTTATACGCTTGTGATGAGGATGCAGCAGAATTTGACTCAGGAATCGGAATTGCATCTCAGTGGCGTGTTCAATGCCGTATAAAGAGAGCATTCAGGGTGTAGTTGTGACCTAAACCCTGGATTGAGGCGGCTTCTCCTTGATGTGGATGAATCTGGTAACGACACCCACATCCTCTCAATGTTCTGTGGTGCCAGGATTCTGCTCTTCCAACTCCAAAAGTCCTGGCTCACGCAATTTTTCATGCACAAGGTAATATATGATGTGAAGGTCACTCAGTTTTTTTCTGGACATTGTTGTGGCCCAGCGGATCTTCACTGGGCTGGGATCCTTCTCCGGATCCCGAACGTTGTTGAATAGAGCTCCAGGTTGGGAGCAAGTCACTACCTCTCAACGCTGTCATCTGCCATACGGGTGCTGACTGGGTCCTCAACTAATCTTCACATCTGGTAAAATCAGTCCAAAAGTGCTGATACTTAGAGGCTTCACCACAACCTTCTGTCTCTGACGTCAAGTCACCATCTTTTTGCCCTCCAGGATGCTCCACGTAGTCGACATCCTGATGTCCCAAGGCCCAGCCATTCCCGATCTGTCCGCCGAAGTTCTCTTCGCTACGTACGCACGTGCTTGCGCTTCAATATTCTCCCATTCCATCACCCGCGGACCCAAGATGTCGTCTCGGTCTCCGCGTCGCTTGCATCACGAAGCCAGGTTCGGCAAGTGCAGTCTCGATGTCCTACCGGACCAGAGTACCCCACCCTCCAAATATCGAGTAGCTGACCTTAGTCACTACCTCGATGATGGTTATGCGAACCAGTAGCAGGCTGGGGCCAGTTTGAGGAATGCTCTTGCTTTCGAAGCGCCAGAGATCCTTGTCTGTCTTAGCGAAGCCGGTATTAAGATTATGGGGCGTAGTACCCGAAGTTATGGGATCTGTAGTGTCGTGCAGAGTGGGTAGGGTGGCGTTGGCGTCCTGTACGCCTCGATCGTAGAGCGCAACATGTAGGAGCCGGATACAAAATGGTCTCTAAGCCGTGTCAGTATTGCTAGAGCCATGTCCGTGCTTGGCTGGTGACTTATCCGGGTCACTTACAGTAGCCATTGCAGTGTATGGAATCTTGGAGAGGACGTCCTCTCGCAAGGCACCTTGGCTCTTAATCAATCAACGCTGGGCTCCGAGTCCACTTGATAGACCGAGCTTGAGGATAGGTCGTCTATCTATCCATGACCATAAAGCATTTGCGAAAAAAGATATTGCATCCTGAGAGGGCGAAGGGCCGTTGGCTTCCAGCCTTGATCTTAATTGGGTCGAAGGTTGCGTAAGGCATGCCTTCCAAGCTGAAAATGGGTGGTCGCTGTGGCTACAGGCGTGATCCATGCTAGCTAATAATAGCGCAATAGTGTGACGGTAACGAGTAATGCGATGCCCTGATTGAGAAAAGAAAGATGAGAGGGTTTTGAAGGACTCGAGGGGATGGGTCAGCCCTATAGCCATCGGGCGCTAGTTTCTCCGCATCCGATGCCGCAAAGCGAGAAATTCCGTCAGATGGAGAATTTTCTGGTGGGGAAAATTGGCACGTCCACACACGAATTGCTTTTCCCTAAACAAAAACTTCCACGTGAGCCCGTCAACGCTCACAAATTCGACACACATTTCCTCCCTTTCGGTCTGCCTACTCGCCTCTACAATTGAATTTGAGTGAACCCGTTTGCAAAGTGTGCGCTCCCACAAAGTTGTGACCCCCCCACAAGCCTCACGTGGCGCTCAACGTGCCCCGGATTTCGTCTCTGCTCAGGATACGAGGAGAATACCACCATAGCCGCATGCTGGGGGCCTAGAAGCAACCATGCTCTCGTTCCGCTCCTCCGCTGCCCTGGCCGCAGTCAGAGGCTGTCGGCTTGCGAAGGGCCCTCTACGATCTAGCCTTCGCCTGCCACGAGCAGTCGTCCCAGCAGCAGCTGCCCAAGTGTCCGAGCCATGGCGACGACACTTTGCATCTCCTGCTGACTCCTCCCTCACCACACGCTCAACTGTCATCCAACTGCTCAGCAACATTGGCTCGAAGCGGGAGGTGCAGCAATACCTGAGCCACTTCTCCTCCGTTTCGTCACAACAATTCGCTGGTACGTATCTCGGAGTCCATATTTATTGTTTGGACAAAGATTGGTCTTTCAAACATATCTCGTCTGTGTTTACTATCGGAACAGCACCAAGGCTCGAATAGTCCCCTCGAATAGGCAGAACTGACTGCGATATCCAGTCATTAAAGTGGGTGGAGCCATTATTACGGAACATCTCGAGGCTCTGGTCTCTGCGCTGGCATTTTTGGCACAGATTGGGCTATATCCTGTACGTGAATCCCGATTTGATGATTCCTCTTTTTATCCAATTCCTGGGTTGTTGCTCCTTCTCAAATACAGAGTACTGACTCGGCTAGGTGGTCGTTCATGGGGCGGGTCCGCAGCTAAACAAGATACTGGTGCGCACTTGACCTCCTACCTATCCGGTACCACTTGAAGAGGTGATGCTGACGCCAAAATGTGCCACAGGAGGACGCAGGGGTCGAACCACAATTTGAAGGAGGCATACGAATAACGGATGGAAAGACACTGGGGATCGCAAGATCTTTGTTCCTCCAAGAAAATTTAAAGCTTGTTGAAGAGTTGGAGAATGTCGGTGTCCGCGCAAGGCCCATCACATCCGGTGTTTTCGGTGCGGAATTTCTTGACAAGGAAAAGTACGATTTGGTCGGAAAGATAACTAGCGTGGACAAGAACCCGATAGAGGCCAGCATCAGGGCGGGTCGGCAGCACTTCCACAAAGTTCAAGTTTCACGGCTGATCGTCAAATAGGCTGTCTACCTATAATGACCTCGATGAGTGAGACTTCTGATGGCCAGGTAAGCATTGATATCGCCTCTCCCAGCTACCAAGTTAACCTTGGCCGTCAGGTTCTCAATGTGAACGCAGATGTTGCAGCAGGAGAATTGGCACGGGCATTGCAACCGCTAAAGATCGTATATTTGAGTGAGAAAGGCGGCTTATTCAATGGTGACACCAAAGAAAAGATATCCGCCATCAACCTAGATGAGGAATACGAAGATTTGATGTCAGGGAGGCACTGGTGGGTACGTCACGGTACCAGGCTGAAGATCAAGGAGATGAACGACCTGCTGGCTGACCTCCCTCGAACTTCGAGCGTTGCCATCATTCATGTATGTTATCTCCATCTGGTATTTCGTCGTTCTGGACTGTCCATCGAATCTCAAGACATGTTACGGGAGCTTGATGCTCTCTTTGCTACCCACTACTGTCTGAATACTCGGATTGTCTCTTGAAGAGCAACACTAACACTGTGTTCTCTGACAGCCATCGGACCTCCAAAAAGAGTTGTTCACGGACACTGGGTATGTATATTTCGTGGTTTCCTGCCCGAGACGAAGCAATTCTGACTCAATTGTTCATAGTGCTGGAACACTGATAAGAAGAGGCAACAAAGTTCACGTCAACACCAAGCTCTCTCAATTTGAAGACCTCGAAGCCTTCAAGAAGGTTCTTGTGAGGGACCGAGAAGCACTTGATGCAGCCGCGACCGTCGATAGATACGTACAGCATCTGGACCAGCGAGACTTCAAGGCATACTTCGATGAGCCTATGGAAGCTCTCGCTATCGTTCTTCCCCCACAAGGAGGAGCCTCAATGGCCCAGCTCGCCACATTCACCATAACGAAGGCCGGATGGTTAACCAACGTGGCAGACAACGTCTTCGCTGCGCTGCTCAGAGATAATCCTAAGCTGGTTTGGACTGTGAAAAGTGACGACGAGAACTTGACGTGTAAGCATCCTTCTTTAGACTTAGATTCCGAGTCTTCAGTCATGCTTGCGAAGCGTTTGCTCTGTGGTCATCGTTTCCTTTTGAATAGGCAATGCTGATTGCATAACTCGTATCCAGGGTTCTTTGATAAAGCCGAAGGCAGCCTTTCGCGTGAGGGGGAAGTACTCTTTTGGACAGGTATGCTACTTCTCCAGCCCTTTCTTCCCAAGCCCACATCCTGCGTGAAGTCCAACGACACAATGTGCGAGACTTGCTTCCCTATTTGTCTTACGGCCTGTGTCTCGGCTCAAAGAAGAAGATTCTAAGATAGATACTAGGCATTGAGACCGGCGACGAGGTAATGAAATTGATGCTAGGTAGGCCTTCTCCAGCCTCAAACTTCTCTATTGGGTGTTCTCTATTGCTGATAGGAGAACACAATCAGAATTTGGGAGATCAGGCAGGGAGCTCTTTGGTGAGCGGTTATGATGTCCCTGACCTAGATCTCTTGTTTACGGATTCGTAGGAGATGTAAATCTCGAGAACAGGCTTCAGAAAGCCGCCAGGAATATCCCACAACAGCAACAAATGAGGGCTTATTCCACAACAAGTCGTTCATCGAACGCTCTGCGAGATTCGCGGCATTCCCGGAGAACACCCTTGATGCCTTTTACACGATCATACGCTACTCAAACCACGAATCCAAACCCTCCCTTTGGTAGAACCTCCGCTATTAGTCCTCCACCATTCCATAGTTGTTGCTTATATCGTTGCAGGTACCAAGAACAATTCCAATCAAACGCCATCAAAAGTTGCCCTTATCGGTAAGTGTGCAGACTCTCCCAAATCTCAGAGCTGCTTCTAATCGTAATTAGGTGCCAGAGGTTACACGGGGCAAGGTATGGAGTGTTCCCCTCTAGTCGAGTCTGCAGTCGTAGCTGCAAGACATGCATCAAATGCATAGAACTCTTGGTGCTCTATATATGCTTCCTGATAGTGCCTCAGGACCCACCTTTCAATCTTGAGAAAGGAATGCTGATTGCGCACTTGTCATTAGCCTTGATCAACCTACTTAACTTGCACCCCTATATGGACCTACGGAGTGTAAGCGATTGCCCAATTGATCTCTCCGAGTTCCTCTTGTTCTAACTCCAGCGCAGGTCTCATCTCGTGAGCTTGCCGGAAGGCCACTGGTGGGATACGAAAAGCGAGATATCACTTACGAGGTGCACACTGCCCACCTTGCCAAGTTGTTCGTTGCTGACAGTAATATAAAAGAATTTATCGCATGAGGATGTCAAAAAGGTATGTGTGCTTTTAGACTTTGGTTCCAGATTCGTCCACGCTCCTAGGCAGAAGAGGAATGCTAATTTGCCCAGATGACAGATATCGACGTGTAAGTCATCTGTTCCGGGCCATCGTATTTCACTCGAATGGCAAGGCTTTCGGTAGGAAAGTACGACATTGCCGGGACCTGTTCTACGACCTAGCCCCCATTCCGAAAGAGACTTGCTGACTCCGACATCGTTTAGGTGGGTTATGGCCGTAGGACTTCCCCTGCCCCAAGCTGCCTTATACCGACGTCTTTGGAAACACAAGTCATGACTCCCATGCTCCCGTCACATGCTTTGTGACTTCGGTTTGTGTCTCGAATGTGATTGCTGACCAGAGAACTCCACTAGCTTCCCAACGGAGTCGCGAAGCCTTGGATAGATTCCATCGAAGAAGCCAACGGCAACAGTTTAATCATCGATCTGAGCGCGTACGTAAATCTCCGATTCCCTTTTTTTCACTCAACATCGAGCCTTGGGTTCACGAGACGTTTCCTTGAGCGCGAGATACAACTTATACTGTCCCGAACTTTCTCTACTCATGCACTTGCCCTGGAAGCAGTGCTGACTTTGAATAGGGATTATCGGTTCAATCCTAACTGGACATATGGCTTGCCAGGTACGTCGACTCATGCTAGACTGAATTATAATGAGACATGCTGATTTTCCTGCGTAGAACTGGTGGACCGCTCGACCATTGCTAGAGCCAAGCGAATCTCAAATCCCGTCCGTCAAGCCCTTCTCACCCCTCATAATTGCTTCCTAAATCCAATATCTGTCGTGAACGAAAGAAGCTGACTACGAAATCTCTATAGGGTTGTTGTGAGTATACTGTTCAAGTTACAATCACCAAGGTACTAAACTCCATCAGATGCGACTGCTGCGCAATTAGGCATAGGTATTTCTCGTTCTAGCAGCGCTCCTGATTGCTCAATGCTCATCCAGTACAGCTCCTCTCCTCCCTTATATTACCAAGGAACCAGCCGGCCCAACGATTTTTGGCGTATCTGGCTAGTAAGTATTTCCCGACTCCATGTTGCCTCACTACCGGATCTTGGACCGTGAGACATGAGTTTGGAGTGTGAGCTTTACAGTTGTTTCATGATTCTAATTCTCAGTCTCGTGTTGAACACGTAATGCTGACTCCTACAGCTCTGGCGCTGGAACGAAGCCGAGTCCAAAGGTATCTATTGACGCGTCATAACGAGAAACAGAACCCCCTTTATGTTGACGTTGTTTTTAGAATGACGTAGAGAATTTGACCAACAAGTACGTCGTCAGAAGTCCGTCATTTTATGGGAACTAGGCTAAAGGACTGCAGTATTATACCGTACAGTATGTCCATATCTTGAAATGCAATACCTATCATGCGAGCAAAGACCCAATTTAAATTCCGGGACCATTCTCAGCTCCGATTTTCTGTTTCAAAGAAGATACGCTGACTCCAATTCCTACGCAGGCTTGACAGATCGTAAGCAATCGTGGCTCATGCTTACATGACCCGTCACTAAAGCGCCCTAGACGTCCACGAGCGAGAGATCTCGGAGCAACTTGGATGTTCTGTAAGGGCTCACCTCGAAATCTTGAAGCTGTAGCCAAACTTGTTGGTAGCAGGTCGCTGACCAGAAACTTTAGGTGTCATTCATTCCTCACGTGGCTGTTTGGGTGCGTTTTCCCTGGCGTCACTTGATTGCGTCCGAAGCTAGACTGTGCTGACGATGGCAATAGTTCCAAGGCATTCATGTAAATATACGGCCGTTTCTTTCCATTGACGCGTCACTGATCATCTCCCAAGCATTCCATTAACATCCCACTAACAAAGACCTTTACCTCCCGAGATATCCGAAACCTCTACCAGGAGAGATACGAGGGGGAATCGCTCGTAAAGGTCGTAGGCGAATCTCCCTCTGTGAAGACGATCGCAGGTAGTCACGGGGTCGAAAGTACGTATACTCGGTGTCAAAGTTCCTCCATTCTTTTAATCTCGGATTCTCAGTCTTGGGACATGCCGTGGGAGTGTATACTCTGCATGCATTGATTATGACTCGGCTTTCTATCGCAAACAAGCAGTACTGACTTTCGAATAGTCGGCGGCTTTGGTGTACATTCTAGCGGCAAGAGAGTAGTGATCAACGCCACTATTGACAATCGTAAGACACGTCCATGCTCCTTAAATATGTCCTAGACTCAGAGGAATGCTGACCGCAAAATGGTGTAGTGCTGAAAGGCGCAGCTACGCAGGGTGAGCAGCCCTTCTTGTACTAATCCGCACTCCGAATTGAGTTGCAAGACACATTGTGGGATTGTAGTGACTCCCGCCACCGTCTTGGGACTCAAATCTTGATCTCAAAAAGAAAACTACTGATTTCAGAATTGCAGCTCTTCAAAATATCAACCTTGCCAGAGGATATTCAGAGTGAGTCTCCTCTAGCCCATAATCTCTTTAGCTAAAGCTTCTCGGGGGTCGCGGAACACGTTCCGGCACCCCACGCTCCAGACTTCTCTCGTCTCGCATGACAGATTGCTGACTGAAGCTCCATCTAGATATGAAGGCATTCCGCTTTGTGAGTCCGATCGCGGCGGGAATATGAAGTTCTAGGGTTTGCAGAGTGAGTTAGATTCTTGTGGATATCGATGACCATATACGAGAAATGCCGTGAAGCATTGACATCTTGGATGAATCTGTATTGGGAGGGGACGACTGAATGTTTATATACGTCCAGAATGTGACTGGAGAGTGGTTTGTAGATAGGACAAATTCGATGCGATATGACAGGGGAGAAAGATGCATGTTCGTCTTGCAATTTGACTGAGCCAGAATGTCGGATATGAAAGGCCGACAGGAGAGTCACACAGGCAGGTAACACGTCCTCAACCTGAGCCATGACAAGCACAGCACGAGGCATGGTTTTATATATTCTTTGGCTTCGATCCCCTGGCTTTGCTATATTCCAGGGTTTGAGTCCTACATTTGCTCTGCTTTTGCACGCTTCATGAACGGGAGAAGGGTGAAATTAACAGGCCAATGTCCAGTTCCTGCTTTTCATCATCTTACGTATCTCATTATGTACAGGTTGAATCATTGCTTGGCTAAGCAGACTCGGAGTATTCCTTGCGCAATGGATTAAATCATACGGGATATATCTTCCATATCTCTACATTTCTTTGCTTTTGCAACATCTTACATGGCTCTCGTATACACATCACATCATCCGTTATCACGCTTCCTAATCCTCATCCCGTCATTAGCTACGATCCCTCCGCTAGCTTCAACAAGCCCTCCAGATTAATACTCTTTGGCCGCTCTATCGGCAGCCCCAATGCTCTATCCCAGATTAGCTGCGCCAGCGGTCCCAGACCGCGCGAGACACCGAAGGTGGCGGTGTAGTAGAGCGTTTCGTGGAAGCCGTAGTGGTGGAATAGCACGCCAGAACTACTGTCCACATTCGGAAAAGGATTCTTCGTCTTCCCGTGTTCTTTCAACACGCCCGGCGCTATCTCGCTATTCCGCTTTACGAGCTGGAAGACAGGATCTCTGGCGATCTCGGGGCGGGAAGAGGCGAACTTCATGAGGGCTTCGAAGCGCGGGTCGGGTTTTCGCAACACGGCGTGCCCGTAGCCGGGGATTACCTGGCCTGATTTCAGGGTTGACCAAAGGTAGTCTTTCACGTCGGCGTCGGCGAAGGAGGTCCCGATGTGTGACTGCATTTTTAGGATCCAGCGGAGGACTTCTTGTGCTGCGAGACTGTGGGACTGGCGTTAGCATCTGCTGAGTCGAGAAGTGAAAGTTGAAGGTTGAGGAGCATACCCGTGCAGTGGTCCGGCAAGACCTTGCAGACCGGCGCTGTAGCTGAGGAACGGATCACTCAGCGCGCTCCCGACCAGATGGGTAGCGTGCGCAGAGACATTGCCACCCTCGTGATCACCGTGTAAAGCAAGGTAGAGTCGCAGCAAGTCTTGGAAGTTCTCGTTCTCCTTGCCGCCCTTGCCGAGCATGGCCGCGAAATTGTAGGACCAGTCTTGCTCTGGATCTACCTGTGCTGGTAGAGACCCTCCACCCTTGTAGCTGTTTTGGTAGATTTTGGCGGCTATCGTAGGAAGTTTGGCGAGCAGTGAGATACTGTCGTCGAATGTAGGTTCCCAGTAATCGGCCTTGTTGACACCCTTCTCATACGCTTTCGCAAAAGCAGAGGTGTGATTGAGTGTAGAAACAGCGCAGGCAAATTGAGTCATAGGGTGCAGGTCCGTAGGAAAGCTATCTAGCATCTTCTCGACAAAGTTCGGCAGGGTGGAGTTCTCAGCGAGTTCTCGAGAGAAGGCACGGATCTGTGTTGTAGTGGGGACTTGGCCGGTCAGAAGCAGCCAGAACATGGCTTCGGGCAGCATTTCGGTGCCGGAGGTGCCTTTGGGCAGGACACTCTGGCAATCTTCGATCGTCTTGCCGTGGAATCGGATGCCTTCGTTTGCGTCGAGGACGGATCCTTCCCATAACATTGCTTTAAGCCCTCTGCAATGCTTGTCAGACTGGCCGCAGGAGATAGTAGTGGTGACTGGTGTACCTCATGCCACCAAGCGTGTTCTCCACCTTGACTTCACCAATTATTTTGCTGGCATGGCTCTTGACTTTTTTGAGAAGCTCGCGTTTTGCTGGTATGGCTTCCTTAAGGGTGGTTTTGAGGTCTGGTTCGGAGGCGGAGGAGTAGGTTCGTATCGAGTGGGCGATGGAAGATAAGAGTCTAGGCTGTCACAAGCAAGGTCAGCATGAGCAGGATACTGCTCAATGGATAAAATACTTGTAGTAGCACGGCAGCCCTTGGTGCTACCCTTGTCGTCGAGAGCATGGCGCAGGTAAGTGCCCCAGGGATTGCGAGGTTTTGGGGGCGGTTTAGTGGTCTATAGGGGCATCAGTGGAGTCTGTGCCCGTTTGGAGTTCTTTGAGAAGCTTGACAATTGCAATTGATGTCTGGAATTGAGGGAGCGATGCCCGGAATTAAGACTGTTATTGCTCCACCTAGGTGACGTTTTATGAATTGCAAATTAAATAAGAATGCTTGGCAAAGCTGATTCAGCTCCGCCTCCGACTTTTTGTTAGCGTTATTCATATAAAATTGTAGAGAACGTACTTACCACTCTTGCAATAGCCACTGTCGTCTGCTACCTCAGTTGGACATTCGTGATACCGAAGCTAGTGGATATACACGCTTTTCCTAGTATTTTACCTCTGATTTAGGCGTGTAATAGCCACATCGCCAGCCCTTGCTCCGGACGCGATGCCACCATTCAGAAAGAATCCCTCTATACGCCAGCATGCCTAACTCTTGCTCGAATTCCATTGGCGACCTGAAGCCGTAGCTGCGGATGCCTATTCCAGTGTATCGACGGCGTATCGATGGGAGCGGAACCTTGCTATCTATGGTGACACCGTGATCCCTCATGACAGGTATATTCATACACAAGGGCGATGCCGCAGCCTCTCACCTGCTGCTTTAGACGCTCTTCTTAACTACCAGCGGGATTCCTGAAGTATGCAATCGATGTTAGTGGCTGTGATAGATTTGCGGTGGAGCATTTCAAGCAGAGCACTGCAGGCTACATATTTGACGGCGAAATTAAGGCATTTGAACGAGATTTGAAGCATCTGACTATGGAGATAACAGAGTAATTACAATGAAATACTACGTAATATCAATCAAAATCCTCCACCTTCTCTATGACCTTCTCCCTGACCTAATCGTTCCAGAGCATAAGCATGCTGGTAAGAGTGGGACTGTGGGCTGGTACAAGAGTGGCAAGTACGTTCTCTACAATTTTCTATGAATGGCGCTAACAAAAAGTCGGAGGCGGAGCTGAATCAGCTTTGCCAAGCATTCTTATTTAATTTGCAATTCATAATTCCGCGGGCAAGCGGCGGTGCCGGACCTCGGCCAAAAAACATATTTGTGGGGGAATTGGCCCATACAATTTGCGTCTTCGCCTCCCCAAGACCCCAAAGACGGCCTATGCTCGCGAGGAACAGCCATCGAATATGCAATTTAGTGTCTAGTTGGAATGGTTCGAGCGTCTCTTTGCCATCAAGTTTTAGTATCCGGCCATCATTACAAGCAATTCCCAGTCAATAGACAGCTATAAAATTGCACGAGCATAGTCAAGATTCATAGAGTTGCTATTCCATCCTAGACAATGCTTGGAACAGCTGCCAGAAGCCTTCCCAGGAAAGCTACCCAGAGATGCATGCCCTCCTCCCCTATACTTTGCTTTCAGCCAAGACACACTGGTAGAGCACTGTCCTCCCATCTCCCTGCCGTCAAGCCTCCGCTCTCTACTGCATTACCCTCGGACTCCTACCAGCTCCTTCCAACATCCGAGAAGAGCGGCGCCGCTGAAGACGCCCTCTTCATCCAAGAAGTGGAAGACGTCAAGCAATGGTGGGCCTCAGCCCGATATGAGGGTATTAAGAGACCATACTCTGCGGAGGATGTGGTCGGCAAGAGAGGGACACTGCAGCAAACATACCCGAGCTCTGTGATGGCGAGGAAGTTGTTCAGCCTTTTCAAAGAGAGGGCTGCCGTTGGGCAGCCTGTCCATACAAGTGAAAAGCCACCAGTGAGGCTTCTCGATCAAGAGGGCTGACAAATCGGTAGTGGGAGCCATTGACCCTATTCAAATGACCCAACAAGCTGTCAACCAGGAAGTGTTGTATATTTCTGGGTGGGCTTGCTCCTCTGTGCTTACCTCCACGAACGAGGTCTCTCCGGATTTCGGAGACTACCCGTACAACACGGTACCGAATCAAGTGCAGCGAATATTCAAAGCACAACAGTTGCATGATCGGAAGCATTGGGATGCAAGGAGGAAGATGAGCAAGGACGAAAGGACGAAGGCACCATACATAGATTATATGCGACCAATCGTTGCAGACGGGGATACCGGGTGAGGATCTGTGACATTGGCCAACGAGGACAGGATGCTGATATGACTTCAGACACGGAGGCCTTACTGCTGTTATGAAATTGGCCAAGCTTTTTGCGGAGAATGGTGCAGCAGCCGTACACTTCGAAGACCAATTGCACGGTGGCAAGAAGTGCGGCCACTTGGCAGGCAAAGTCTTGGTCCCCGTGGGCGAACACATTAACCGACTGGTCGCTACCAGATTCCAATGGGATCTGATGGGCTGCGAGAATCTCGTAATTGCTCGAACAGACTCCGAGTCTGGAAAGCTTCTCAGCAGCGCTGTAGACGTTCGGGATCATGAATACATTCTCGGTGTAGACGAAGACGCGGAGCCGTTGGCCGAGACTTTGCAAGCGATGGAGCTCCAAGGTACCACTGGAGAGGAAGTTGACCGTTATGAGGCGAAGTGGGTGAAGGAGCATAAGCTCATGACGTTTGATGAAGGTAGGGGAAGCACACTCGTCTCCAGACCGAGTTCATACTCTGACCATCTTCAGCTGTCGTGAAACACCTTGAGTCGGAAGGTGCAGACCAGAGCAAGATCCTCCAGTACGGCGCCCATGTGAGAATGGATCGCAATCTCCCTTTATCAAGGCGACGTACTCTCGCAGCACAGTATACCAATTCTCCCTTGTTCTTTTCCTGGGACATTCCAAGAACTCGCGAGGGCTTTTACCACTACCGTGCGGGTTTAGCAGCAGCCACAAAGCGGGCAATCGAGTTCGCTCCGTACGCTGACTTGCTTTGGCTCGAGACTGCGGATCCGAACGTAGAGAAAGGTGGGAAGTTTGCAAACGAGATCAGGAAAGCTCATCCTGGGAAGCAACTAGTTTACAATCTCAGCCCGTCATTCAATTGGATGGGCCAGGGCTTCAATGAAGCTTCCTTGAAGTCTTTCATTTGGGATCTTGCCAAACACGGGTGAGCACTGATATCTCTTCCCTACTAAGTGAGCAAAAACAGCTGATGTTGTTGCTCCTAGCTTCGTTCTGCAGCTGATCTCTCTGGCTGGTTTGCACTCTACCGCAGCAGTAACAGCAGAGCTTTCAAGAGACTTCAAGGAGGATGGCATGCTGGCTTATGTGAAGCTGATTCAGAGACGCGAGAAGGAGCTCGGTGTGGACGTCTTGACTCATCAGAAGTGGAGCGGAGCGGCCTATGTTGACGGCATATTGGGCGCCATTCAGAGCGGAAGCAGTGGAAGCAAGAGTATGGGTGAGGGAAACACAGAGACAGGTATATCAATCTCTTTGCGAACATCTTTATCTGTTGCGTACTGACAGGTCTGTGTCCACAGGTTTCTAGATGTAAGCTATAGGCACAACAAATCAGAACGCCAGGATTCAGCCCTATGAACTTTGCCGACCTGTGCATCAACAGATTCCTTCCGCATTGCACAAACGCCATCCACAATAATGCTGAGGCACCTCTGATCAGTCTGAAACTCCTGCTACTGGTCAATACTTGCCCCAACACGTTGCGACTTGCGTTGAGCAAGCTGCACAAAAGCAATAACAGCTAGCCAACAAAGACCGTTATTGCACACTGGCACAACACCACCCACTACTCAAACGGTCTGTAATTTACCGCATAACTAAGAAACACGCTTCTAACATCCCCCAGTGACCAAACATCCATGGATTCAACTCGCAAAAACACCATTGAAGACCAGCCTAAGACGCCTTGCAAGGACGGAATTTTCCAGCTGGTCGATATGGCAGGGGATCGCGAACTGACGGAAAAGAAAAGAAGCAGAAACCTGGCCACGGCGGTGCGTGAACAGACGTTTGCAGGGCTGCTTGAATTCACGCGCAAGCTCGCAGTCATCAAACTCACATTCCTGACGTTAGGGGGCAACATGGAAGAGTACAAAGCGCGCGCTGGCAAAATCGGGACCGAGGAAGAGCAGGCACACCTTGCTCACTTGTGGCAGCTTTACGTGGAGCTCGAAGAGTCTCTGCCCACAAAACAGGAACAACACGAACGTGCTGTGGAACGTTAGTCTACCTACCCAACGATCTTGCTGATCCTGACCTAGTATTAGAGGAGAATTGGGCACAAAGGGAAGTAGAATACCACGAACGCCTGTCAACCTGGAGGGACACAAGAATGCATGCGTTGTTTGCGGACATAAACTCTCGTCTCGACGACATCGTAGTCTACCTGACATGTAAAGAGGAGGAAACGTCGAGTGAGATCCCTGAAGGAAAGGCAGAGACGAAGGATGACACCTCTCAAGGAAAGACAGAGGCCGAAGATGACACGCCTGAAGAGAAGGCAGAGACGAAGGATGACACCCCTCATGGAGACACGGAGGCCGAAGACGACCCGCCCCTAGACAAGGCAGAGACAGAGGATGACATTCGTGTAAAAGCATTATTTGCAGAGCATGATAGGGTCCAGGCCCAGATCAAAAGCCTGGGCACATACCCCGAGTTCAAGGCTCAGAATGATGCATTCTTCAAGAGTCATGATGAGGGCAAGGCTCAGAGACTTGGTGATGGTCTGAACGAGGTTCAAGAGACGAGCTGAGTGGGTTGTTTGGCCAGATGAGGATCACAATTCGAAAGCCCGTTGCTCAAAGGACGCATCAACGATCGCAGAAGGTCTTTCCTTTCAGTCCTCTCATAATCAATAGAGAAATGTAGAGTTCTTGCATTCAACCAGAGTTAATGGGTCAGTCTATTGGTCTACAAATGTGTGCGATGTTGTCTTGCTCTATCCGTAGTGCCCGCCGCTAGGAGGAAGAGTTTGCCCGGTTGACCGAAGCCGCAAAGAATTCCTGTGCTGCTGACGCACCCAAAAGTCCTGAGCCGAAGCAGCTGAAAATTTCCTGACCAGTGGCCCTTCCACATGCTCCAACTTTCCCCATTCCAACACCAAATTCTCTTTCTGAGGGTTGCTGGCTCACCCTCATATCTGACCTCCATATCCCTCTATACTGCATCTTTGCAATATCCCACCCTACTCCCCTGAGGCTGCACGTCCGCGCAGCGTTAGGCCTCGATTTCCTACGGCCACAGCCTCGGAAAAATCTAATTCCCCGCACTCTGGAAACCCCGAACTCGTACGACTCCATTCCTACACCACCAGCAGAGAATGCCACACTCAGTTTCTCCTCCCACGGTCCCCATCATGCTCACCAAATCATCCGCTCCCTCAGGCGTACCTCCAACCCTTGAGGAAGTCTCCTCCTTCCTTGACACAATCTTCAAATCCAAGACCTCGCAAGAGTCAGTTGACGCCTCTTACGCTCTCACAAACCTCCTAATCACTTCGGTCGGCTTCCGCGGCTTTCGCGCATATGGCGTACTGGACGAGATCAGGAAGGCTGCTGCAGACAAGAAAGATGGCTCGAAGAGGGAGAGCGCGATGAATCTTCTGGGTGCGCTGTTCGAGAAGTTTCCACCTGCGCAAGCGATCAGCGAGGTCGTGTTTTTGTTACAAGATGGGGGCGTCGTCTCGCCTGCGCTGGATGCACTGGCGGACAAGGGCGCCGTGGTGAAGGAATCTGCGCAGTATGCCCTGGATGCGCTTTTCAAGAATCTATCCCCCGAGAGCTTGGTCGTTGGTCTCATTCCCGTACTGTCACAATACTTGGGTAAGAGGTCTGGGAAATGGCAGGGAGCCGTGGGCGCGTATGAGATGTTGGGGAGAATGGCGGTCAAGGCGAAGATGGGTCAAGGTAGTAAGGAGGAAGAAAGGACCAAGGACTTGCTGAGGGAGAGTATGGGAAAGAAGTTGGCGGGGCTGATACCGATAGTTGAGACAGGGATGCACGATTTGAAAGCTGAGGTATGTGATGTTAGGAGACCAAGCGCAATGCCTATCCTAACCAATTTTTGCAGGTTGGCAAGCAAGCTTTGAAGACGATGACATCCCTTACAACCCTACTGTCTAATGACGATGTAGCACCTCGGATACCGCTCCTCATCAAGACTATGCAAAACCCCTCCACTGAAACCCTACAAAAGGCCATACACGCCTTGTCCCAGACTACCTTTGTCGCCATTGTCACATCTCCTGTCCTCGCCCTCCTCACGCCGCTCCTTGAGCGATCTCTGAATACCCCTACAACATCTCAGGAAGTTCTACGGCAGACAGTGGTTGTAGTGGAGAATCTGACAAAACTGGTGCACGATCCGATTGAGGCGAGAACCTTCCTGCCAAAATTGAAGCCTGGTGTCCAGGGAGTCAAAGACCGAGCATCTCTACCCGAAGTCAGAGAAATGGCTACGAGGGCATTGCAGGTCATAAGGACTGCCATGAAAGATGACGACGGCAACTTGTTGAGTGGCCAAATCGCGCCTACTTCTGCCGAAGACGTGCTGAGAGTCTTGGAAAAAGACGTCAAAATGCGTGGTGGTGTTACCGGAGAGCCAGGCGATGTCGAGCTATGGACAGTCACAAAAGGTTATATCTCGGAAATGGTCAAGGAGGATGTAAACCTTCGCCAGGTTTCTCGCATCGGCTCCTGCACCGGTCGCTACCTACAGCAGCTGTTGAAGACGGGAGAAGCCGACTTGGTCTCGCAGGCATTGGAGAAGTATTTTGTCGACGAAGACCATCGCAAGTTTGGACAGCCCATCAAGGAAGACACAGGCGAGATCGAGATCGTGAACACCGATTTTTCTTTGGCATACGGTGGTATGCTGCTCTTGTCACACACCAACATCACCCTGCATAAAGGTCACAGATATGGTCTTTGCGGAAGAAATGGGGCTGGCAAATCCACCCTTATGCGAAGTATCGCAGAGGGCAAGCTGGAAGGCTTTCCGAGCAAGGATCAGCTCAAGACTTGCTTCGTGGAGCACAACCAAGGCGAAGACGCGGACTTGAGCATCCTTGAATTTGTTGCCAAGGATCCTGAGCTGGCAGCTTCTGGAAAAGAGCGTATCTCAGAGGTTCTGAGCGAAGTTGGATTCACTGCTGGTCCCAATGGACGGCAACAAGAGAAAGTCGGATCGCTGTCTGGTGGATGGAAGATGAAGTTGGCTCTGGCTAGAGCTATGCTCATGGGTGCGGATGTGCTGCTCTTGGACGAACCTACCAATCATCTGGACGTTGGGAACGTCAAGTGGCTAGAGGAGTACCTCAGGAGCCATACCGAAATCACCAGTCTGATAGTCAGTCACGACTCTGGCTTCCTCGACAATGTGTGTACGGACATCTACCATTATGAGCAGAAAAAACTGGTCTGCTACCCTGGAAACCTTGCGGCCTTTGTCCGAGTCAAGCCTGAAGCGAAGAGTTATTATACGCTGTCGGCGTCTCAGGTCCAATTCAAGTTCCCGAACCCGGGTATCCTGACTGGTGTTAAATCATCCACGAGGGCCATTATCCGCATGCAGAATTGTACATATTCCTACCCTGGATCCACGAAACCATCCCTTCAAGACGTCACATGCGCCCTCACACTCTCTTCCCGAACAGCAATCATCGGAGCTAACGGTGCGGGCAAGTCTACTCTGATCAAATTGTTGACTGGCGAGACAATCCCTCAGACCGGCAGAGTCGAGAAGCATCCCAATCTGCGTATTGGCTACATCAAGCAGCATGCCCTTGAGCATGTGGAAATGCATATGGAGAAGACCCCAAATCAGTATCTCCAATGGCGGTATGCGAATGGTGATGATCGAGAAGTGCTGATGAAGCAGACCAGAGTGCTCACTCCAGAGGACAAGGCTCAGATGGAGAAAATTGTCGCCCTGCCAGGACTTGGCGAGCGGAAGGTCGAAAACCTGATGGGAAGACAGAAATACAAGAAGACGTTCCAGTACGAAGTCAAGTGGGCAGGCATGCTGCCCAAACACAACACCCAAGTCTCCCGCGAAACGCTTGTAGAACTCGGTTTTGGTAAGCTGATCCAGGAATTCGACGACCACGAAGCTTCGCGTGAAGGTCTCGGCTTCCGCCTCCTCGAGCCCAAAGTGATCTCCAAGCATTTTGAAGACATCGGCCTGGACCCTGAGATCGCAAATCACAACGAGATCTCCGGTCTTTCAGGCGGACAGAAAGTGAAGGTCGTCCTTGCAGGCGCCATGTGGAACAACCCCCATCTTCTTGTCCTCGATGAACCTACCAATTACCTCGACCGCGACTCACTAGGCGGTCTCGCCGTAGCTATCCGCGAGTACAAAGGCGGCGTCGTCATGATTTCCCACAACGAAGAATTCGTGGGCGCTTTATGCCCCGAGCAGTGGCACGTCGCTGACGGGCGAGTGACGCACAAAGGGCATTTGGCTGTCTCAATGGATCGATTTGAAGATAGCAGGCCGGGTAGCAGTGCGGCGAGCAGTAATGTTTCTAGCGCGACGGCGAGCGCGGTCAACACGGATGCGGAAGGTGATGGGGGTATGAATTTCAAGGTCAAGAAGAAGACGAAGAAGTTGACGAGGGCGCAAATGAAGGAGAGGGAGACGAGGAGGAGGTTGAGGCATATTGAGTGGTTGAACTCGCCCAAGGTATGTTTCCCTGCTCGGATCATCGAATGTCGGGTCGTAGGCTAACACAGAGATAGGGCACGCCTCATCCACCAGACACGGATGATGATGCATAGGCATATGAGACATCTAGATGGTGGGAAGAGTCTTGCGTAATGACTATAGACGGCGTTCTTTCGGGCTACGTGATAGAAGATACCTCCTTTAGATTACCGGGGGCAGAAAATGAGAAAAGGGGCCATAGAGGCGTTTTGGAAGTCTCCCACTTAAGCTGGGGAAGACTTATCTAGGTATCAATCAGGATACTGCAGACGTTTATCACTTATCCGTCATTCCATCGTCGAAGCCTTCATCCATCTGTATTCTCCCTCCGTGGATTCCCATCCTCACTGATTACAGGTTCCCAAATTCTTCACAACGTAAACAGGGTCAGTACCTCGCGAGCACGAGCTGTCTATACCCAGTCCATATCGCAGCGCACATCGCCTCCATTCAGCAGTGTATTATTTGCCCATGAGCCCGAGTGATACACCTGATGACCGACGTGATAGATGATGGGAAAGGGGCGCTTGATGGATGCCGAGACGGTGGGAAGCGATGGGCGAGACATTTTGGTGCACTAGTCGGGGAGAGGGCAAGTACGTAGAGGTTTGGTTACGGATTTGCTGCTGTCGTGATATTAACACTGTGAATCGATCGTGTGAGTTGCATTCCCTGCACCCTCAGGCGTACTTTACTCTATCACCGCTCTATGAAATCGACCTCAGTCCAGCCCCTGCGCGTGCTTTCGCTTTGCGGCCCTTCGGCTTCTGATGCAGTGTCAGCTTTCACGGCGGAAGTCTGGGATCCTGGACCCGGCTCACGTACCCTTTTCGGTCCTATAGGTCTCGAACGACTCGCTCGCCTCCGCGGATCCATACACCGTTCCCCTAACCCCGTAAGGATTGTCCCCGTGCTCGGCGCACCCGTGCCGAAGGGAGACCCCTGTCGACAAAGTTATCTTTTGCGATTCCGTACACCTGGCGAATGACGGACACGGCTTCCCGCTGCGTGGTCGGGCCGCCGCTGCTGACCTGGGAGCTGAAGGGGGGGAATTTGCCGCCGTCGTAGGGGTGGAGGGGGTGGTGCTCGCCGAGGTTGAATTCGATGAAGCCGATGGGGAAGAGGGGTGGTTCGGTGTTGGCGGGGTGTGGGTCGTCTCCGTGGTGGCCGAGGACGGTGGAGATGAAGTGGGATCATTGGTTGGTGTGGTCGGCGTTGTTGGGTTCGAGGGGAGGGGATTTGTCGAAGCCGCTGGCGGAGGACGTGGTGACCTTGAAGCGGATGTCGTCTGGTGATTGAGGAGTTGTGCAGTGCTTCTTGGGATGCAGTGTTTCTTGGGATGTGCAGAGGGTTTGAAGGGGTTTAAGTGGATTTGAAGGGTCGAAGGTTGAATGTATGCTAGAATCAAACAAAGAGACGGCGGTCACTGTTTCAAATGACGGCAGGAAACACGTCAGCTGCTGCAAGTGCGTGAGACCTAGCCACTGGCTGCGTTGAGATCATAGTTGCCACGGTTTGTTGGCGCACTTCCTGGGCACTTGCTCGAAAGAGAAGCACGGGCTCCGAAGCGGGGTTTGGCTGTCAGTACGACAAGCACTGAGAAATGAAATTTCAGTGTAGAGCATGAGTTGAGCAAGGCATAACCGTTCCTCCAGGAGTGCCTGCTGGAGTGCCGCTGTAAATGCTCCCAGCGCTGATAAAGGCGTCAAGGAATTGGTAACGCAGTCAGTCCAGGTGGAAGGTTTCCGGATTGGTTCTACATCAGACAGAAGTTGCGAACGATCTTTAACGTAGATTAAATCAAAATATTGAATGACTGAAGCTTCAAATCTAATCTAACCTGGCTTAAGATCAGTGGCTGTATTGAGCGCGTACCACTTCGTTGGTGTTTTGAGATGAATGCGATCGGCGCAAGCTGCCTCTTCCATGTCTCATGACCACGGTAGAAGCTCTCGAACAGAAGACTCTCGAAGACTGGAGTGAGGGTGCTGCCGGCGGAAGACATTCTTATCTCCCCCATTACTGAGCTAACACTGTCATTGATGACATTCTATACGGTGAAGGGCAACAATTGCAACGACGTATCGCGATCTGGGGTGTAGTTATTGCTGTTTCCATGATGTGGAAGAACGACAAGCATTTCGAGTACCTCAAAGTAGCGCCTGAGTAGAACAAGGTCTCGTTTGGCTTTGATGTGTTCAACGTTGGTGCTGTTGACAAGCCCGTTGACATTTAGGGGACGGTCCTTTCATGAAACACTCAACATGGACAAGATATCGATCGCTTATTGGCACCACGACAATTCAGATGGTCAATAACACTGCCAGAATAGGATACATGGCGCAGTCTTGACTCAACATTCACATCACCCCGAAAGGTGGCGACGAGGGCATCCTCAACTACTGCGACGTCTTCTTACTAATCACGTCTACTCTCTGGGAGCTCGCTGGATCTTCCAAGAAGATTCGCCCGGATCCAGTTGTTGATGTTCTCCGGGGTTCCCCGGGGTTCCAACGCAGGAACGTCCATCAGTAGTCTCTTTCGTACTAGCCAGCCCTATCTCGATACATAGTGGATCATTGTCAACTTGTCTCGGGTCCCTGCTTATATGCTAAGCGCTAGCCTTTGAGGTCAGTCGTCATTACCTTGCGGGTCGATGAGCGGTTGATTGGAGGGGGAGGCTCCATCGAGATACCATCACCTTTAGGCCGCGGATAGCGAAGTTCTTGCAGCGATGCTGAGTCTATAGAGAACACGGAAGTCCCAAGTGTCAGATCATCTTGATGCGTTGTCTCACTATAACGAGAAGGAGAACAAGGTTGAGTTGTCTCAGCCTAACGATTTCTGAGACATAGAACATTGGAGGCGATGGTGGGATCGAAGGCGGCGCAGTCACATTTTGGGGAGAAGAGGAGCTGCAGGACGAGCAAAGCGACTGAACACATCGAACAATGGTACTATCATCCCGAGATGACCGACTTGTGAGGGTGGGAAGCAGCACTGCAGGAAGCGACAGCGAAGGTTCTTCGGCATGGATCTTCCGGAATGAGACGACGACTTGACGTGATACTGACAGCTGGCAACGAGTACACGGATGGACCTCTGGATGCTCTGAATATATCAAGTAGACATGGCGCTACCTGCATGTTGTCGAATGTTGGAGTGGAAGGCTGAACGAGGAGATACGATTCTCTAGCGTGCTGCAAACTGCCGCTTTCCTCTATCGGGAAAAGCAGTCCCGAGACACTAGGCTGCAACGGTATTGGCGGGCTTGCCTCGTACGGTATCATTTTCCATGCCCGCAGATTCTAAGATATATTTTGTCTGCCTCTTTACCTGCATTCGTTCTCTGTGATCCTTGCGGCCCTATGATATATCGCCAACGTTCTAGATACAAGCAGTTGTGCTGGTGTTGCAGTCTCCCACTGCTTCTCTGGAATACCTACCTTACCTACCTCTTCGCGGGTGCTTGCAGTAGCTGCGTGCTAAATGACGCCTGAGCCCACTAGCTAGCTGCCTAAGGTAGTCGAAGGATCCCTAGGCTGCGCTATCGCGGTCCCTATATTCCTAGATGCAAGTCAGCGTCCTTTGGGGGCCAATCGTGTGCCGCTTCCCCCGCCTGTGGCTCAGGATTTTGAGTGATCTTTTCTTTTGGTAATGATAAATGTACTCGAGCATACGAGTATCGACTTACAGATAAGGAGAGTGACTTCAGGAATTAAGGAGAGAGGGGAGTTGTGCGCAACTCTGAAAGGTCAGTCTAACCAGCGCGCGCAGCCTGCGAATGATCGCTAATATGATTTTATTGGTGTACCTTAGGGACGGAACCCAATCTCAATGATCACGCGTCGGTTAAGGGATGCACGCGGAGATCGAATTCAGAAGATCAGCATAGAAGCAGAATTCCAGGCTTGCTCGGGTGCATGTGAAAAAAAAGGCTATCAGCCCTAGCGACCCCGACCTAGATCTATGCCGCATACTTCCATTGAGCTGATCGCATTCTCTCCCTTGCTCATTCAGCGTCGAAGCTGAATCGATCCCAGCGAGATAATAGGCATCGAAAGCTACGTTGACACAGCAACAGAAGGATACTCAAGACGCAAGAGCGGACCTTCTACGTGAGCAAGGAACTCTAACCGGGTTTTGTAGACCACGCCTCGGTCTTATAGTCGGGATTTTCCCTCTTCTTGTACACCTACTTGGTCTTCTACTTCCATTGCTAGACGCGACGCTTGTACCCATCCTATACGCTACACCAAGGAATTTGATTTTGAGGGCGGTTTACCGTTGTTGCCAAACAACTTCCACCATTCAGGACAAGCATTCGCGACCATGGCGAACGAAAAGTCCACCCTCGACGACATCGCCCGCAATACGTCTGATGACAATGTCGACCTCAAATCTCTAGACTCTGACGCTCTCGCCTTGGCGCAGATGGGTTACACCCAAGAGATGAAGCGCAATTACACTTGGTTCTCCCTCCTCGGCGTTGGCTTCTCCCTCACCAACTCTTGGTGGGGCATCTCTGCCGCCCTCATCACCGGCATCAACTCTGGGGGCCCTGTGCAAATCGTCTACGGTTTGCTCTTCTTCGCACTCATCTCAACATGCGTGGGAATAAGTCTATCAGAGTTGGCATCAGCACTGCCGAATGCGGGAGGGCAGTATTTCTGGGCGAATGAGCTGGCGCCAAAAAGATACGCGAACTTCGCCAGCTACTTGACAGGGTGGTTTGCCTGGGCGGGAAGTATCTTCACCAGTGCTAGTGTCGCATTGGCAACGGCAAGTGCCGCGGTGGGCTGCTGGCAGCTGTCGCATCCAGACTTGTATGTATCTCGCCCATACTGCCTTTTTGAGCGAGGTCGCTGACGGAAGCAGCGTGATATTGCCATGGCATGTTTGGGTTGGATACCTCGTCATCAATGTCTTCGCTTTCATGTGGAACTGCTATGCAAAATGGCTACCCGTCATAGCTCAGATTTCAATATTCACTTCATTGATATCCTTCTTCGTTATTCTGGTCACGGTCCCTGCAAAGGCGCCAACGCACCAGGATGCAAAGTTCGTCTTTGCCAACTTCGTAAACAACACTGGGTGGTCGGCAAACGGGATCGCTTTCATCGTCGGCCTAATCAACACCAACTACGCCTTCGCCTGCCTCGATTGTGCCACTCACCTTGCCGAGGAAGTCAACCGCCCTGAAAAGATGGTCCCTATCGCCATCATGGGTACCGTCGCCATTGGATTCGTCACCTCATGGTTCTACTCCATCGCCCTGTTTTTCAGCATGAACAACCTTAGCGATCTCCAGACCACTTCTACTCTCGTACCGATCTTGGCGTTGTTTTACCAAGCCCTTGGAAGTAAGGCAGGAGCCATCATGCTGGAGAGTCTGTTCATAGCGACGGGCATTTGGTGTCTAGTCGCAAGTCATACGTGGCAGAGTCGCTTATGCTGGTCCTTTGCTCGCGATGGCGGCCTACCCTTTAGCAAATTCCTCAGCCATGTTGATCCTCGAGTGGATGTCCCTCTCCGTGCGCACTTCGTCAGTTGCGTTATCGTGACCATTCTGGGACTACTCTATTTGGGAAGTTATACAGCATTCAACAGCATGGTCACGGCCTGCATCGTTCTGCTTTATGTCTCGTACTCGATTCCGGTCATCTGTCTCCTGATCAAAGGTCGCAACAATATTCATCATGGTCCCTTCTGGTTGGGTTCTTTTGGACTATTCGCCAACATCGTGTTGCTGTTGTGGACCTGCTTTACGATTATTATGTACTCATTCCCGCCGGCAAAACCCGTTTCCGGAGGAAGTAAGTCGTCCAATCCCTGTCTAAGGAAGTTTTGCTTCGGAAAGTGCGAGGGCTGACAATCACTGCAGATATGAATTACGTCTCTGCTGTATATGGAGTCGTTGTGTTCATTATCGTCGTGGACTGGTTTGCGCGGGGAAAGAGGGGGTATAGAGGACAAACTTTGAGGCGCGAAGAAGCAGAGGCAAATTTGACTGGCAATGAGACCGTTAGGTAGATCAAGCAAGTTGATGTTGTGGTCATCGCTATCCAGCATACGGAATATTGATGCACAGCCTAACACAATCCTCGACTCTGGATTGCACTAGAATCTCCTTACCTCCAAATCCTATTGACTATAATCTAAATATCTTTGACCCATGAGAGGTATTACACAGGTGATTTGGGTGCTGCCGATCTTCTCAAAGCGTCCGGAACGAGTCCGGTTCCTTCATCTGATACTTATACCGACGACAAGCAGAAAGCGGTGTTTAGCGGAAAGCGTTGTTTGCAAGCAAACGGCTCAAGGAGAGTTCGTTCCCAAAGATTCCATGGCAAGATTCGTCCAGGGTGATACTATCAAAAAAATGTTGATCCGCCCAGTCCATCTTGTGGGGGTTGGGACGACCATCAATGATGTTCATCTTCCACGATTATGTGTGAACCTTAAGCTTGGGATCGTAGAGCTCGATTGGAAGGATTTCGTGTCGACCTTCCTTACAGAGAAGCACTTGTTTCGTCCCATTCTGGCCCATCTGGTAGGCTTTCTGCTAGGTTCTGTCAGTCAACTTTGTTGCCATCATGATACAGTAATCCGATCCCACTACGATTTTTAAGCTCAATTTCACACCATCAACTCCCCTCACCAGACCGCAAGATATGCGGCGATGTCTAATACGCTGCCTAATGAAGCATCATCGAAGCGTCGATAGTCTTCTCCACAAACCCTCGCTCGCCTCCGATTCGTTAAAGTCGCTGCACGCCAAACTCGCCTTGCTCATTTCTATCCTGCTATCGTTGGACGCCCTCTGTCCGTGGGTGACAGATTCCTGGCGGAAGTGCACTGGTCGCTAATGAAGATCGGTTCTTGCGAGATTTGCAAGAACAGAGGCAGCGAAGATTGAAAGGAGAAGCAAGACCGAGGCAGCCTAGGTAGGGGCGTCGCAGTGGGAATGGTTCGGTCCATCGAAGATGCTCAAGGGCCTCGGTACGAAGAGGTGGCAGAGCGGGTTGGATTTGAGCGCGAGTGCGTAGCCGGTAGAGTTGGTGCGGCTGGGACGGATGATGGACAGCTGGATTCGATACAGATATAGCCACATGGTTTATCTACGGAGCACTCTAGACCGCGCTTGCTCTACGCCGGAGGGATTTCCTTGTTGACGAGACGATATGGGCAGTAGCTACTCCCATTCTCAGGAAACGCCTTAGCATGTGTCAAATCTCAGTCTCTTTTTTTCATGCGTAATGTTCCCGGTCATATTCAAAAGGTGGCCTTGATGCGGTTTCTGTACTGTATATGTCAGATTATTGAAGATGCTGAAGCGTCGGAGCGGAGTGATGCCAAGATTTAGGGCTGAATTATGAGTAGCCTTGGCAAGATAACCGCATGCGGCTAGATCACCGAGAAGCCGCAGAACGAGGGTCGGTGACAAAAGTCGTTGCACACCCGAGAATTCTCCGGGCCTAACTATCAAAAAAGCCCCCTTTTCGGCCTTTTTTAGGAGACATAAGTGTGATTCTCTTATTATCTATTCAGTACTTGATTGCTAGGCCTTTTCGCTCTATATACTGTTTCATACGGTTCTAAATATAATAGTTCTTTTCTTTAAAACTACCTCGTTTATTTAGCTTTTTAGAAGACTCTAGAATATACTTATTAATCTTCTATTACTCGATAGTCTTTTACTTCTTTTTAATAATCTTATAAAGCTATTTATAATTTATAGTATAATATAACTTAACTCGAGACTTAAAAATTCGCTATATATTCTTAATAGAGTTAAGATCTAATAAATTAGTCGACTAATTATTAATATAATTAAGTTTTATTTCGTTTTTAATATAGATATAATAGTTTTTAAAAATTTAAATATTATAACTCTTATTATTATTCTTTTAAAAGATTATTTCTTTTTCTTTAATCTTAAATATTTCTTTTCTTCTTTTTATAATAGAAAGAATCTTATTAATATATTATTCTTAAATTATAGATTTCTTAAATTTCTATTTTTATTATCGAATATTTCTATTTTTTAACTCTTTATCTATCTCTTCGATATATATATAGAATACTAGATTGAATTTAAAGCTTATTAAGACTATTATCTATATAAAAAACTAACTTATTATAATATACGAGTAAAGGCCTATGAATTAAATTCATAATCATTTTTTTAATTAGGGCTATCGAGTAAATAGGTGAGCGATCTTTGATGAGCGAACTTTGATAAGCGATATTTGAATTCCTTGCGCTTTAATGATTATAAGACAAAATTTTAAATTTTTTAAAAATTCGGAAAGCGTAAATAGCGCTTCAAAAATAAAAATAAAAATTTCAAAATTTCAATAGAAAATAAAAATGTTATTACTATTGTGAATAACGTACATCTATAATTTAATAAGGGAGGCGCGGGAGGGCGAGATTTTGATAGTTGCAGACGCTAATTTATTTATCTGCGATAACTTAGTCGATCTAACTAAAGAGCGTAGTAATCCTAAATTAATAATTGACTGTATATACAAATTTAAGATTTTCAAGCTTAGCTCTATCTTATTCTATTATACGAGTAAAGACATATGAATTAAATTCATAATCATTTTTTTAATCAGGCCTATCGAGTAAATTTGGTGAGCGATCTTTGGGGAGCGATCTTTGGTGAGCGATCTTTGATGAGCGATATTTGAGTGCCTTACCTTTTAATAATTATAAGACCAAATTTCAAAATTTTTAAAGCATTCAAAAGCGCAATCTACGCCCTATAATTTAAAAAAAAAATCTCAAAAATTTAATAGAAAACAAAAAAGTTATTCTATATGTTAATAACGTACACCTATTTTTTTAATAATTGCGGACGTTTAATGGTTGCGGACGCTAATTTATTTACCCGCGATGACTCAGCTAATCTAATTAAAGAGCGTAGTAACTCTAAATTTATAATTGACTGCACATATAAATTTAAGATTTTCAAGCTTAGCTCTATCTTATTCTATTATTAATATATATAATAGAATAAGATAGAGCTAAGCTTAGAAATCTTAAATTTATATATATAGCTAATTATAAATTTAGAGTTATTACGCTCTTTAGTTAGATCGACTAAATTAATCTATTAGCCCTTTTAAGCTTTCTTATTAAAAATTTATATATAGAAGTCTTATACTTTAAAGTACTTAGCTTATAATATATATAGTTACTTTATAATTTCTTAAATTATAAAACTCGCTTTATACTTTCTAACGCTATAAAAATTATAAAGTTTAATCTACTATTAGTAAAGCGAAGTAGTATTTAAATATAATTATATAAAACGCGTCTAGAATCGAATAATCCTTCCACCTATTTATATAATTATTATTCTTCTATCTCTCTATTAATTCTATTAATTCTATTAATATAAATATAATTATTCTCGATACCCCTCGCGAAAATATTACTAAACGCTTTAGGTATATATATCCCTTTTACTCGCCTCTTAGAGTCTCTATTAACGCTTCTAAGTTATCTCTTAATAAATTCGCTATTATTAATAATCGAGGCTATAAGCGAGCTTAATAGCTATCTACTACTACTTATAAACGCGTTAGAAAACTTTTAAAAAGAGTCTAAACGAATATATCCTCCTCTATAGATTCCTTCTAAATTAGCGATAATATCTTTTTACCTAGCGATGCTACCTCTTAAAACGCGTCTTTCTCTCTTATTTATTCTTTATTATCTTAATTTAAAGTCTCTTAACGCGTATTAGATCTTAAATATCGTTAAGAAAAAACTTCTAAACGAGAGGAAGACGCTATCGAAGATTCTCTATTATAAGACTTACTAGCAGACTTCTTTAACAATAACTCTTTCGACAGCCCACGTTCTTTCAGCTCACCTTTTAGCTCTTATTTAGATCCTACTTAGTTTTTAGCAAGGCTCGTTAGCTATATTACGCGTCACCCATATACTATAAAGCCTATACGATATAATTTAGATCTTATAAATCAAATTTACGATAGCTGCGATACGGCGTTATAAAAAGATAAGATAGTTAAGTAGTACTGCGATAGCGGAAAGACTAAAGTCGATATACCTGAAATAGATATCGATTAAAAAGTAAACGATATAGAATAGAGCTATAAGAGCGTCGAAATAAGTATAAATAATTCGATTAATTCTAGCGAGCATATTATTAATTAAATCCTCTATTCTTTAATATTAAAGATCTTAAATTTTACTAATAATTATAAAGAATTCCGCCGCTATAGCGTTTAATATAATAATATAATCTTTATAACCTTATAGTAGATTACTATTAATCATTTAATTATTTTCTATATATATAAAATCTAGAAAGCGATTACTACTTATATACTTATTCTAATATCTTTAAAAGACGAAAAATCGATCTTTAATTAAATCTATATTATAAATAATATTTAAGATTAATTTATAATACGATATAACTTTCTCTTAATCGCGTTTTCTATACTAACTTTGCTAGACATAGCTATTATAAATATACTAATTAAATACTTTATCGCAAAATAGCTATAATACTTAAAAGCATTAATTTATATATTACTACTCTTAAATTAATATTCAAAAAGCTAAAGGCTAATCTAGATATATAAGGCTATAAGTTACTTTATAAGAACCTACGATATTATAATCCGCGCATCTATAATTATTCTATTTCAGATAAGATTACTATCGTTTAAAAGAATAATATAGATAACTTATTAAGTTTATTTAAGACTAAGAATATCTTAATAAAAGCTCGAAGTAATAAGAGATTTAGTATTTCATATTAGTATCTAGTCTATATACTTTTACGCTATCTCATTATCTTCTTATTTAATAAATAATTATAGTATAATAATATATTCAATATAGACGTTATACTAAGTGAAAGTCTTCTTACTTATCGACGTAGTAATAATAAAATTACTCTATAAATTAGTGAAATTATTAGCTAAGATAACTCTATATAAATAACGCTTATCTTATATTATAGATCTATATCGTTTATTTCTTCTATTTTATTAGTCGCTAACTTCTTATAAATATATAATATAAATTTATTCTAGTAAGTTTAATCGCCTTCTTTACTGCGGTAAACTACTATAATATTTTATCTACGATATCTATATAGCTATCGAAAGTAATAAACTTTATTAATTAAAAATAAATTAGAAGACTATTTAAGCTAATATCTATTAAGTAGTTATTAATACTTATATCGATAAAGCTATTACACATAATTAGGCTAGTAAATAACGTATCGTCCTCTCTTTCTTCTATTAAGAAAGCCTATAATTTATAAAATAACTCTATTAAAATATTATTACTCTATTTATCAAATTCGATTAACTAAACCTCTTTATAACTTTTATCTATAATCTAAAATAAATCGAGATTATCAAAAATCTTCTACTCGGCGAATAGGCTATTAATCAACTTAATCTAATTATTAGAATATTTAAATTAAAGCTAAAGACCCTTATAAACGATATTCTAAAGGGGAAGATACTAGATATACTTTTATTCTTCTTACCCCCCATTATAGTATAATAACTCTTCTTCTTTTTATTTAATAGAGTAGCTTCTTAGACGATATATAAGTTAAATAATTAATATAGATTATAATCTCTAAAGATACTTCTAATATAATTTAATCTACTATATATCGTAATTTCTATCGATTAGCCCTATATATTATCTAAAAAATTTCTTTACTTCTATAAAGGCGAAGTATAACTAGTTAAAATATCGATTAATTTTAACTCTAACTAACTTTATAAGTAACAGGTCAAGTTCCCGCCTATATCTATACTATAGAATTTCAAAAATAAGGCCTATTATATATCTATATTCTTATTATATTACACTCTAAAGATCGATTCTTTAACATCGCTAAAATAAATACCGCTATTAATACTAAGATTTCTAATTAAAATCTATTTTCTAATCTCTATACAATTATTACTAGATATATACTTTATAAAAACTATAGCTAGTATATTATTAGTAGAATAAATATTATCTCGTTTTATTAAGACTTAGATAAGAATATATATAATAAGCGATTTTCGAAGAACTTTAGCGACTATATCGTCTTTAAATTAGATTTTAAATATTTTATATACCGTCGACGTAGGCCTACTAAGATACTAGATAATAAATTTAAGTAGAATTACTAGGTAATATTTTATAGTCTCTATTTATTAATTAAGTATAACGCTTATATTAATATAGAGATCTATATTAACGTTAAAGCTTATAAATATATCTTTAAATATATTTATAAAGATAGCGATTAAGCTAATCTTCGAATAGAGTATAAAGACGATATAGATTAAGACGATATAGGCTTAAACTAGATAAATAAGATTTAAGAGTATTAAGATATACGATAAATAAGCTCTACGAAAGTCTATTAAAGGATTTTTAACTTTAAATTATATAATTATAATCCTTCTATTAAACGATTATTTATTTATCTTTTAAATTAATATAATATAATATTTAATAATAATAATAACTTAAATTAGATAGTCGATATAGTATATAAATACTAGATTAAGCTAGTAGCCTTCTTTTAACTAAATTAATAATATTAATAGCGAAGATAAATAGAAGATTTCTTCTATATCGATCTATCGAAGTAATATATCTAAAAAAAAAATAAGTAAGATATATTTAAGTAAAGTTCATATTAGAGGCGTAGGGGTATTATTATAAGAATATACTATATTAATTTAAACGCTGAAAAGCTCTTCTATCTACGGTATCTCCTTCTAAATATATTAAATCCTATATTCTTCGAAGACTTATATATAGTAAATAATAATATTCTTTCTTTCTATTATAATATCTATATAGCGAGAGACTTACTTTATAATAACGTTAAATAAAATTAAGTATTAAATAAAGTAGCGGCTTAGCAGAGAGAATATCGCTTATAAGATCTCTTTATAATAATTCTACTATAATGTAAATTTAATAACTCTCTAGATCTATAAAATAATTATAAATTAAGATATATAGACAATTTCTTTTTTATTAAATAAAAAAACTTTAAATATAATATAAATAGTTTATCGCGCTAACGATAATATTAAAACATTATAACTTTTTTTAATATAATATTTCTTTTTTTATATACTAAAACTTTTCGCGCTAGATATATTTTTTCTTAGTAATTTCTTTAATAAATTAAAGTACTTTAAATTATAGAATAAGAAGATTATCGCGCTAATAATAATTTTAAAATATCGCGACTTTTTTTAATATAGTATTTCTTTTTTTATATACTAAAACTTTTCGCGCTAGATATATTTTTTCCTTTTTTATCTATAAATAATTTAGTTTTTCTTTCGTACTTTGCGTATATTTCTTAACTAATATATATTATTCTTTATTTAAGTTATCTAATAACTATATTTATATCCTTTAGACTTAATATTATATTCTCTCTTTACTAGACGATATATAATATAAATAAGCTATTATTAAAGACTTCTATTTTTATTTAATTTAAATTCGCTTAAAGGAGAATAATATTACTTCTATAAAGGATATTAGTCTTACTATTAGCTTTAATCTATTAATAATCTAATAAGACTATAAATAATACTATATTAACGATTAAAATCGACTTCTACGCGAAGAATATAGCTATTAAATTAATATCTAAGAGTAGATATAGATAAGTTTTAATAACGATTAAATTACTATAGTCGACGCTATTTAAAATATAATCTCTTATTTTAATAGCTAACTCTTCTTTTTAGATAGCTATAAAAGTATTAATAAGACTATACTTTAGAATATTATATTGCGAAGAGTACGATATAACTCTAAAGTAGCTATTACTATAACTTTATCTAATATTATCTTTATTCTTCTTTAAAATAATATTATTACTTATTCTCGCTTTAAGATTTCTCTTAATATTATTATTTAATCTAATTACGATATATCGATAGAGTCTAATTTAACTTAATTATTAAAGGCGACCGAGCTTATTTTCTAAGACGAGGTCTCTATATAAAATTACTATAATATCGAGGTCGTTAATCGTATACTTTAAGATATTTAAAAGAACCTTACTCCTTTTAATAGTATAGTTATATACTTCTATAATAATTTTTATTAAATTCTTTCAATTATTAAGAATATTAAGTTAAATCATATCGCTTAAACTATATTAAAAGTATTCTACCTTTAAAACTATATTTAAATCCTTAAGCTTATAGAAAATATAAGACTTCGAAATTCTAATCTAATTAATTAAGATTAAACTAATATAGAGAAATTCGTTTAAAGGCTATTAGATATAGATAATAATATTTTAACAAGCTTCGAAAAATGAAAAGCTATTAATTAATCTATCGAGTAACTATTAGACGACTTTATTACTTAATTAATTAATACTATTTATAATAACCTTAATCTATATCAAATAGCTAATTTCTACATATTTAAGGCGATTCTTTATATTCTTAATAAGAATATCGCTTAATTTAATAGTTAAGTTCTTAATAAGTTTTCTAAAACTAAGATTATTTATAATAATAAGAATTAAGTCGTTAATAAGGAAAATAGCTTCCTCCTATCTACTGAAATAATAAATACCTTTAAATCGATTTTACTTTCACCTTATTATTTAAAGTTAAAATAAAATTATATAATAATACTATTAAGAAATTTAGAGTAGCGTATAGATTTATATAATAGAATATATCTATAAATTAAGTATATTAAGTTTAAGATACTTAATTATCATATTCTTAAGAGCGAATATAACGATAAATAATACTATATATTATATATCCCTCTAGCTTCGCCTAATTTAAACGATCTATATACTCTCTTTTAACGTATTTAATTCTTAATCTAATTAATCTTTAATATAATAATTAATAAGTTCTAAGACTAATTATTATAGTAAGTTAGCTTATATTTATATCCCGAGGTCTTTATCTATAATTAATTATATATAGCTCTAAGTCGAGTTATTAGTAAGATCAGCCTATTAATTATAATCCTAGGCGATCTATTAAGAAAACAACCCACTCAATCGACGAGGTATATTAAGAATAAGATTATCAAATAGATATTACTTTCTTAAATAAGAATATAATTAATTAGCGATCTATAGTAATAGAAGTAGACTATTTACTATATAAAAAGCAAGTAGAGTTTAATTTAACTTAAAGTTAGAGCTTTTACCTTCTTTATTAATTTCGTAATAATAGAAGTAAGTTAAAAACGTATAGTAAGCGATTAGAGTTCGATTTAACTTAGGGCTAGGGCTAAAATTCCATTTAACTTAGAAAAATTCAACTCCATTTAACTTAGAAAAATGAAAAATCCAACTTCATGAATTTAATTTATAGGCCTTTACTTGTATATACTGATATACTAATATCTCCGCTTTTAAATATAATTTAAATATATTCTTTTATAAGAATTATATATAATCTAATTCGTATAGCGAGAATTCTAATAAAAATAATACTTATCAGACTAATAAATAAGTATTTATTTCTACTTTAATTATTTATATCTCTTATATTAATAAAGTTAATTCTTTATCTATTTTTTATTAATTTAGCTTTTTTAATAAACTCGATACTTATAATAGCTAGCGTTATTTATATATCTCTTAATAATATATATATTTAAAAAAGATCTAAATTTTGATAAAGAATATATTAAAGATAAATATGTAAATTTCTTAGTAATAAGATCTTATAGCTTTTTACGCTAATTATATTTATCTTATAAAATCTTAATTATCTTTATAACGATATTCTAATTAATTTTAAGAGATTAATTACTTTATTTCTTATTAATATATTAACTTAAGACTTTATAAATAATATATTATATATATCGTAAGATACTAATCTCTTACTAAATCTCGTTATTAATATATTTTAACTTCTTTATTTATTTTACACGCGTTTATTTAAAAGTAAACTATTTTAAATTTTCGATTAAATCTAATAAGAATATAGATATACTAATTTATTTACGCTTAGTCTTAAATATTATAATTAATAATAATTATAATAGAAAGAAAATGAAAGGATCTCTTTAAAGAATACTATTGATTGAAAAGCTTGCTTTTTTAATACTTAAGACTTGAAAACGAGAATGAATACTACGCTAAGATGCTAGTGATTAATTAAATTATCGGATTTTACGATTTCTAGTCTAAAATACACCTTATTTCTTTATTTTTAATTTAAATATAGATATATTTAAAAGAGAAAGCACTATAAGACTAAACCTCGAATATTAACTTTATTAATTTATTCTATTTAATTTCTTTAATATTACGTAATAAATAATAATAAAATAAATTTATAGAGTTATAGAGTTAATTATACACTTTTAAATAATATAGCGAAAATAAAATTTAATAAAGTATTTATAAAGATATACTAAAAACTAAGATTTTTATTTAAATTATCGAGTTTACGAGAAGAGCCTCTTCGATAGAAGCCCTTAAAGAGCTCTCGAAGAGCTCTCGAAGGGTTAGAGGGGTTTTAGAGGATCCCCCCCTAAGTATATTAACTATCTCTCTCGATTTTTAAGGTTAGATCTCTTAAAATTCCTTAAACCCTTCGAAGCTCTTTAAGGGCTCTTCGAGAGTTTCTATCGAAGGGGCTATTAAAGTAAACTCGAAATTAATTAAATATTACTAAAATAATTAAATTTCGAGTTTACTTTAATAGCCTCTTCGATAGAAGCTCTCGAAGAGCCTTTAAAGAGTTCTCGAAGGGTTCGAGGGGTTTTAGGGGGTCTCTCTAAGAATTAAACAGTCAAAAACCAGTACTCGGCAAGCTTTTCACTACTGGGAAGCCCGCGCCCCAGCACATATTTTTCATAGGGCTTAGCGGGGATCGGTGTGCAACGACCTTTGTCACCGACCCTCGGAAGGACAGAAATGGCGGGTGAACGGTGGAGACCTCTTCAATCGTGATACCTACTTTTCTCTGTCTACAAGAGTATTCCAAGATCGTGAGCTGGGCTGCCCGCTGAAATTAGACCCCCTGAATAACCGCTGCAATGAACCCTTCCTTCGATGTCCCACAATGGCCTGCCGAACTATGGAGAATGGTTTTTGGCAAGTTTGGTACCACAGATGAAGACCTCATTCACCTCTGACTTGACTGTTGACGCATCTCGAGGCTGTTCAAGGCGGAGGTACATCATGTTTTTGCTACCAAGCATGTAGTGAAGATACGCACGCAGATGAACGATATATACCTCCCAGACCTCACCGTGGATGACACGGAGCAGACAGCCACGTTTAGTTGGAGGTAGCTGTTCTCACTCTTCTCTGCCGAGGAGAAGAAGTACTCCGTCGTGGAGCTAAATCAGTCTTCACAATGTCGGACTTCTGTTGTGGACTCACGGAAAGACAGCCAGGAACCTTCAATCAGATACTCGAGAACCGTGGCTTCAGGCAGGAGGACTGGCACTGTATCGACTGTGAACGCTCGCTATTCTTTGAGCTCATTTGCGATGGCTGCATGGGCGTCACTGCCAAGGACGATACGGAAGCAGAGGTAAAAGAGCAGCAAATTAGAAATCGAAAGGCCCTTGTCAGTTGCGCAGATGCGAAGAGACGCGTTCGGCGAGATCGTATCCGTCGTCTACACCGCGATCTCCTGCATCAGGACTAAGAGGTCGATGAAACATTTATTTTGCGAGAAGGTGCGGCATTGCGGAGGATAGATTATGTACGCTTCCACATGCTGGACGGGGACTTCAGTGACGATGAGGAGAGCAAGTACAGAATTTTGCCATCAGCACATCCAGGATGGCGACATGGTAGAGACATCCTGGTAGACTACCCTAGAAAAGTGGCATTCTGCGGCTCGAGAAGTTCTGGTCGTCACACCGGTTCTGGACATCACCCCAGAAAATTTCCGTCTGTCATGGTTAACACTCCTCTTTGGCATGCCTTTTGCCGATCACTTGAGGATCTGTATCATTTCGACTGCCACCTTCTCCATTCGCCTTGCCTGCATCTCTCGAAATACCACGTTGCCACCGGGATATGACGAGTGCCCGCATAGGGCTGCTTGTCGTGTTTCACCAGCGGATCTGACAGCATGACTACATACTGGGCGCTAAATTGGGGAGGGCCCAGATCCTTCCACGGTAGTGGCATGGCGTCATTGCATGTTTCATGTACCGCAGCCGCAGCCCTGACCCTGTCCACGACCAATTACGTTGGCAAAATAGGGGTTTCCATCATTCACATAATCTCCGATCAGGAATCACGCAAAGAAGATCCTTGCACCTCTTCCCGTCAGAGACGGAGAGTTTCGGTGATTGGGTTACGAGTATTTTCATTTGGAATTAGGTGCTGTGTCTGGTGCTCTGACAAAAGGAGGGGTATCAGAACAGGGTGAAACAGAGTCCGCAAGAATAGCAACGCATGATTTTTTCCCCCCAAACGCCAAACCGATTTATTCCATCGCAAGCAGAGCACGGAACAGTCCACCGTTGTCCGATAGGTCATGACGCCTGCGCCTCAACGAAACTTGATGACCCCGATCCTCGGCGCTGCCGAGAGATACCGCCCTGCCGGACCCCTTCCCCCGGTCCACCCACGCTCACACCACCAAGGCCTCCCAGAACGCTTACTAGCCTTTCGTACGTTTGTCAATGTCCATGTGCCACTTTGCGTTGGTTTTGCCAGCCTTGCGGGAGAATTTCATGACAATAACATCAGACTTTCCAGTGACAGGGTCGTGATAGGGTCCTGTATCTTTTAGGTGGCTCCAGTGGGGGCCAGTAAGTTCCAAACGTTCACTATCACAAGGCAAACGGTCTAGATCATCGGTTTGGATGAGCCCAAGGAACGGTATCGGGAAGAAGGGGGGTTCTGGGCTCGTGCCGTCCGTTTCCACTCTGAAAGTACGCCGAAGGACATGGTAGCCGTTCTCCATCACGGCCTTGGAAGCTTCCTCTCTTAATTGGGCTGCGGACTTCTGGGCTGAGGACATCGTGGTTGATGTTCAGTGGCTTGGTATTGCTGGTGATGGATGGTTTCCTGACGCTGAGATTGGTGCAGTGTGGAAATGCTGGTGTGTGCGGACGCTGGTGATTGTGGATGCTTGTGGTTGTAGATGCTTGTGGTTGTGGATGCTTGTTGGATGAATGGGTATGTATGAACTGTCTTGAACTGTCTGTGATTGCTGGAGGATATGAAAGGAAAATCAAAAGATTCTGCAGAGAGAATCTACCTTCTTATATCCATTTTACAACCGCCTGGAAACCCGAGACAGTGCAGCCTGGGGACGAAGAGACTGGGAGGCTTGAAACGAATCGAAACGAGGCGAAACGAAGTGAAACGAAGATGAGGAGGAAATGGCTAAACGTCTCCGGTTGTGCACCGGAGAGGCGTGCTCGAGTTGATGGGGGGGGGAGAGCAAGCACTTGGGAGGTTTTTACAGCTTCATCTACGTGTTTCATATGTGGTCGAGTCTCGAGTCGAGAAGAAAAAGGCGGACCTCGTCAGACATCTTCCGCTTCCGGCCGCGCATCTCACCTGTGGCAGAGCGTCGAGTCCAGAAGACGGGATCGGGGCGGCTTTCGTGTGTGCCAGAGCTCGAGTCGAGGGCAACAGGGCCGGAACCTGTCAGACATTCGTGACTTTTCATTCCCCCCCCGTTTCGCCCTCTTTCGCCCCCAGCTTTCTGTGACAGCAGCGCTTCGAGTTGAGGAGGGGGGCGGGGATGCACTTGTCCCACTCCTATCTTTTGATCCCTTCGGAACCCCGTCCAAGTCGGTGAAGAAAAGCTCAGCATTCGCCATATCATACAATTCCGCCTTCGTCCCTTGAGACGTCATCTGAAGAGAAGAAGGCGAAGAGCAGACGAATCAGGCGTTGTCACTTCTAAACCCGTCCGGACCCCTTCCACCCCTTCCACCCTCGTCCGAGCCGAACGTCAGGCTTTGGACGTAGCGTCGCTCCGGTTCTTCTTCCCTCGGTGGTGTCGCAATGGGGATGGGATCCTAAGGCAGGTAGGTATCTGTGGAGGTCTGAAGTACCTTATGTCGGTGTTGAAGCCCATAGTGCCAAGATACGCTAGGCCTAATTGGGATACGTGTGTTGTGTATGTGGTGAGGGTATCTAAGCTGGAAGGGTGAGATTGAAGACGAGGTTCTTGTGGGTAGGTGGGGGGGATTGATGGAATCTATGAAGCGGCTGCAGCGGTACGTAGCCCGCTGAGGCAAGTAAGCTACATATACTACATAGGTCTACCGGGCCATCACCTGAGGAAGAAATGGTTAGGGGTTGTCACGCGTTGATGTTTTTGTCGCTTGATAGTTTCGGTCGGTGATGTTTAGAAGGCGGTGCACAGGTTGGGAAGGGAAGGGGATGTGGACTTTGGGAGCGGGATCTTGGTTCGGGACGGAGTGTTCGTTGGGGGAATTGGGTTTTCATTACTTTAATTTGGGAACGAGTCCTCGATCCAAGCGTGTTTTACAGAAGCCTTATACGCAAGCCGCCTTGGCGTGAAGCATTTTCTAGGCGGATGGGCAGCACAAAGGGAAAAAGACACCGGACTCCATCTCGCGCGCTGAGAGATCGATGGCTTGAGGTGCGGCTCTTCCGTTCACAGTCTCATGCTCTGCAGAGCAAGCGTAGGAGATACCCGAATCCGTCGTTGAAAGTGGAATCCGTCTCTCCCAGTCATGCCCGCAACAATATTTCCAGCGCCGCGGGACATAGCGACCCTCTCCATCTTCCCTCGCTCAATGATGCTTCGATGCAACCACTGCACGCAGTTTGTCAGTTTCTCTGCATTTGTACGACAAAAGGCCGTGGGACTCACCACTCGGAATGATGATGATCAACAACAGCACAATTATGCCCACGATGATCCAGATCCTCATCTTCATGTTCTTCCACCACATCTGCTTGCGGACTCGGTTGGCGCCGCGACGGAAGCCTTGGGCGGATTGGTTGAGGTTCTCGGATTTATCTTGGAGCTGGTCGATGTGCTCGCCGCGCTGGGCTACGGATTCGAGGTTCTTTTTCATGACATTGACGGTGTCGTCAATTTGCTACCAAGGAGAGCGATGTTAGCGATTGTGCTTTGTAGAGTATGAGGAGAGCAGATGAGGCTTGTAGCAAAGTGGGCAGCTCGGTAAATGGCGGCGGCTTCGTGACGGAAGTGGGATGTGCTAGCGCATGGTACCGCTATCGCAGCTGAAGGTCTCAAAATCGCGAGTTGCGAGGCGCAGTGCCACTGGATGTGAATCGCCTCTGGATCGTAGCTTTGCCCATCGTAGGAAGAGCTTGTGGGGAGTGTAGTCTTCAGGCACCCGCTCTATAGAAGCCACCTCTGAGGCCCAACGCGCAGCAAGCTCCATCAACCCCTCATAAGGTATGTGCACGTACCGATTGAATCGCAGCAGTCCGTGTGTTGCCGCCCTCATATCCCGCGCTTCCACCTTGACCTGAACCGCCCGAGGGAATGTAGGGGTCGTATGGTAGCTCACGGCCTGCCATTGTTACTAGCTGTGTCGGAGGATGCGGGGCTTAAATAGAAAGAAGTGTTGATGTGGTGAGAGGTAAGAGGAAGTTGGTGTGGTTGATGTAATTTCGCGGTGGAGATGTCAGGTTGGAGGTTAGGTGTCAGCAATGCGGAGTGAGCGTCCGACGGGCGGCGGGCGTGCGACTGTGCTGATAGCGGTGTTGATATGTCAGTATGGCTTCGCAGTCGTTACTTGTGATTCTGAATTGCTGAGACTTTAAGGAGCGATAATGGTGATGTGTTTGGATGATGGTGAGGTACAAAGGTTGGAAAGTCCTAAAAGCGCTAATTTTGGAGCATCACGTGACGTGGCGGGCTTGGCGTGGACAAAGAGATGAGATGAGCCTCTTTCGTTCTCTAACGCTTCAGCCATGGTGGCTCTACACTTTCATTTTGCAACATTTTCCCGTGTGGTCCTAGGAAAGAGATCAAGTCTAAATTACTCCCGGTACAGTCTTATGAAGAAAGCACAGTAATTGAGGCTCTGAAACGTTAGGGGTACCTAGGTACCTACATTCAGTAAGCCAAGATAGCAAACCGCGTTTTAGCCCGGACCCAGGCGAAATTGCCAACGTTCGGGCGTTACTTTACCCCCGTGGATATCAAACTTGGCATCAGCATCAGCGTCAGCGTCAGCATGGTCTTTCTCTTTTCCTTTGTTTTATTGTCACGTAAGCTCCATCTCCAGAGTCAAAAGAGAGGAGATCACAGTAAATGTACTTCGCTTACGTTCGTTGACCGAGTCTGCGTACTAATTTCATTCATAAATTTGCCCCTAGCAACGGAAGCCGGATAGCCGCCGCCGCGTCAGCTAAAAATCGAAAACTAAGGGTCCTCTCGTAAAGTAAAGTACTCTAATCTTGAAATTTACATTACCAGTCAAACAATCAATCAATTCAAAGATCAGCTGAACAAAGCAACTTCACTCTTTTTCAACCTCAACTCCCCCATCATCTTCTCACCCCCGTCACTGCTGCAGTCAGCATAGTGGCATCATCCTCCGTCACTCGTTTGTCAGTCTTTGTCGCTCGCTTTATGAGTGTATTGTCGTGTCAGCAGGCCGTCGCTTCCTTCAACTCCTGGATTCCCTGCACGCCACCTCTCCACCACCTGTACAAGAGATTGTAAGACTGAGAAGAGTTGGGAATCATTATACCGAGTCGGATTGAAGAAACTATTGGAGAATACCTTCTGAGCATCTGCTCGACTCCTCCTGGTCGACTTTGGACTTTTGCTATTCAAATAGCGAAGTTGCCGCGCCATCAGATCCTCACCTCAATCGTGTATACCGGCTACCGCCGTCAACAGATCTAGGGCACTTGAAACATTTTCGCACATCATGAGACTCACCCCTTGTAGTCGAAAATCATGCTTGTCATGGTTATCAACCACAGCGCTCTCACTGTTGGCTGGGAGCACCTTGACCACCGCCATCACCCTAGACCTACAAGATCCAAGTAAGCCATCTCCCCTTCTGGCTCATTACTTTGGGCTGCTAGCAATCGCTCCTGACTAACCATCTATCACAGATTCCATCAAGTCCGCTGCCTCTACCTGCGCCTACAATCTCTTGACCTTCTACACGGGTAACAACACTGGGGATGTACCAGGAAATCTGCCTCAACCTTACTACTGGTGGGAAGCCGGAGCTATGTTTGGCATCTTGATCGACTACTACTACTACACCAACGACAGCCAATACAATGATCTCGTCACACAAGGCATGCTTTGGCAGGTGGGGCCAGACAATGACTATATGACGCCCAATCAGACCAAGACGGAAGGGAATGATGATCAAGGCTTTTGGGGCATGGCTGCCATGTCAGCTGCGGAGCAAAAATTCCCAGACCCTCCATCGACCAAGCCTCAGTGGTTGGCGTTAGCGCAGGCTGTCTTCAACGATCAAGCTAGTCGATGGGACAACCAGTATTGCGATGGCGGCCTGAGATGGCAGATCTTCACTTTCAACACTGGATACGACTACAAGAACTCAATTTCCAACGGTTGTTTCTTCAACCTAGGCGCTCGCTTGGCCTTGTACACCGGCAATGACACTTATGCGCAGTGGGCCGAGAAGACATTTAATTGGACTCAAGCCGTCAGCTTGATGGATCAAAACTATCATTTCTACGACGGTGCTCATACAACTCTGAACTGCAGCGACATCAACAGGGTCCAATGGACCTACAATGCAGGAGTGTTCCTGCTTGGAGCTTCTGTCATGTACAACTACGTAAGGTTCTCCCATATTCAATGAAGAGAAGCACGCACTGACAATGATTTTTCGCAGACTAATGGTTCTCCGCTCTGGCAAGAGCGAGTTATGGGCATCCTGAATGCCACCTCCATCTTCTTCGCTACCAATCCCCCAGACGTCATGTATGAAGTCGCCTGCGAACCTCCCAACACCTGCGATACAGACAACTACTCATTCAAGGCCTATCTGGCACGCTGGCTCGTCGCATCCATCAAATACGCTCCTTTCATCCAGCCCACCGTAATGCCATGGGTCCAGGCCTCCGCCACCGCAGCCGCACTGCAATGCTCCGGCGGTACCAACGGTCAGATGTGCGGGATGAAATGGACTCAGGGCTCTACATGGGACGGTACACAAGGGGTGGGACAGCAGATGGGAGCGCTCTCGATCATCCAGGCCAACTTGATCGACCAGGTCACCGTCCCTGTGACGAATAAAACTGGAGGCACGAGTAAAGGCAATGCCGCAGCTGGCGGCGGAGGCGGCATCTCCACAAGCAATCCGGCGCTCTCGCAGAATGTGATAACGCGAGGGTCAAAAGCTGGTGCTGGGATCCTGACGTGTCTGGTACTGATATCGGTGATTGGTTGCTCATGGTGGATGATCGCGTGATCGCGAAGCCGAGTGCTTTGCTATGGCACATAATGTCTTTTGATAATGGTCCATCATGAATAGAGCCGCGCGGTGGATAGACAGCATTGGCTTGCGCCTTGGGCTGAGTTGGCGTTTTTTTTTGATGAGCATTTACACCTGGCGTCGATTTTGTCAGGGCTTGCCGTGAGCTGTACAAAATATAATGTTGAAACACGTTACAATCACCCTGCGTCACCCGCGAAAGACCTGCTACCTTCACAGCAGGATCGTAACCAGCGGAATGATATCTATTCGGTCATGGCCACGAGGCCACTTTCCCCCATCAAAGCTCCAACTCCATCCCCACCTCGATCGAGTTCAAAAACCTAAACAACAACAACATCATCCTCCCCGTGCGGACAGAAGTCCGTCCGCCGATAGACTAAGATTAGCAGCGTCGAAACACCCCTCGTGCTTGTCTTCGCTCTCTCTCCCTTCCCTCTCTGCGTCACTCCCTTCGAACTCGCGCGACGAATCGGAGTCACGGATACAAGGTATCACTCCACCGTTGGCGCGGCGCGGCGGATCGTGGAGTGGAGTGGCGGATTGAGGTTGTGGGGGTGGAGGGGTTGGTTGGGTGGTTGGTTGGTGTTTGGGCGGAAGGGTTTGGGGTGGGGTTGAGCGGTGTTTGAGCGGAAGGGTTTGGGCGGAAGGGTTTGGGCGGAAGGGCTTGGGGTGGAGTTGGGCGGAAGGGTTTGGGGTGGGGTTTGGGTGGAAGGGTTTGGGCGGAAGGGTTTGGGCGGTGTTTGAGCGGAAGGGTTTGGGGGGGTGGGATGGGTTGGGTTGCGGGGGTGGGGTGGGATGGGATGGGATGGGGGGGGGTGGGATGGGATGGGATGGGATGGGATGGGATGGGATGGGATGGGATGGGAGGGAGGGTGGGTGGGTGGGGTTGGTTGTTTGGGGATGGGTTGGAGGGGGGGGCTTTTGAGGTTGTGAGGGTGGGTTGGATTTGGTGGGTCTGGGTGGTGGGTCTGGGTGGTGGGTCTGGGATTGTTAGGGATTGTGCTGTTTGGGTAGGCTGGACTGGGGATGTTATTGTAGTTTTTTTTCTTTTCTTTTTTCGGGTTGATTGGGTCTGTGACTATGATGCTTTGTTATGTTACTTGGGTGGTTGGATCTGGAGGTTTGGCGTCACGCTTTCGACCTCTGTCTCACGTATCTGGATGCTATCGACCTATGCTTCGAATATATTGAGATCGATAGATTGTCGGGAAAGATGATGTGAACCGGTGGAGGAGCGGGGAGAAGGAAGTCCCGAGACCGAGCTTCTAAAATCCAGTTCACGCTCATGCGGGCTGCCGGGATTCTATGAACAGGGTTACGGAGCTTCAAAGGTAGAGCCATGCTTTCCAAGTATCCTTCCTAGGTCAGTAACCATTGAGGTGTACCACCTGCCCTCAGTATATCTTGTTGAAGCGTTTGGGGCCGGACCATGTCTAGCTCGCAAGCACAAGCTATGGCACAGTGCAGCCTGCCTGGCACGGAGGTCAGTTGACGAAGGAAGTCTACGGCTTCGGGAAGATTGACAAATCTGCTCACCGATACTTGGACGCGAGTTGGTCAAAGCTGGTCCAAGGTTCGAACGATAGGTCAGGGGTATGCGCGGGAACGGCCTTGCTCGACTTCGGTTGCAATCGTCGTCTCGGTCATGATTGGAGCGTTGGGGCTACGCTACACATACGACCAGCAAGGACTGGAGTACGCGTGGATGAGGCTGGCGGCGTGGACTGTGAAGAAAGACTTTGTCGAGTTTTGTATCGAATAGCAGGTTTGGAATTTCTTTATCTTCGTATCATTTTGTTTGGGTTATCGAGAACATCTTTGTCAGAATGGCAATGATACCCTAAGCACAAACTGTGAGATGGCGTTGTGTGATCCGTTTCCCAATCCACGGAACGTGTCTTTCGGACTCGCCACCAGATCTGGAAAGCCAGCTACTACTCTAGGAGGCGTTGGGGTCTTGAACATGGACTCCGTCGATACTATCGTCACCTCGAACGGTGGTGTGCTATCAGAAATGGCGTACGTGCGTCTTTATGGAACGGCACCGGTCACTGCTTTAGATTGTGCCTTCATGATAATACGGGCCCGCAGAAAGTTGCATTTGAGGTTCAGGACTGTAACACAAGCCTGATTTGAGGCTCATACTCTGATGCACATCTCACAACTCAGCCCCTCGAGACTTCGCCGAATCCACCAATGGAAAGGTTTGGTCTTGGAGAGAGTACCCAGGTGGAGCTCTCGCGGTCCGGAAATGGACTACGGCACCGTCAATCCGAGAGCATTGACGCTGTGAGAGCGAGGCTCAAGCCGGCCCGTAGACAGTGCTTTCAACGGTACTTTGTTGAAAATATCCTGTTGCGGGAAGTAAAGGCGAAAATAGACGATTTGACTAGAGTTCTGGATCTCAAGTCAACTTACAAGTTCATAACCATTTTAGCGCCCTGTGCTTTATGACTCTCCCCTCCAATCACATGATATTGAACGTGTGTTAGTATTGGCGACTGGCAAAGCCGTGTACGCCGTTGGAACAGGGTCTGGAAAGTCCAGCCAGATCAAAAGGGTCCGCATCTGCCTACGCCGACAAACATTCTTCATCTTCCTCTTTGGATCGAGCGTGGCAAATGGAATCGGGCGTTTTTGAGAGCGAGGAGGGCGTGGCCATGTCTCTTGTGTAGACATTCTTCCGTATCATCGAATACTGGACGATGGATGGGAATGTAATTGGCTTTGCATTAGACATTTTGGGAATGAGGGAAGAGGGTCTCTTGAAAAGTATATCATAGCATATTGATAACCTACAACGTAGTATTTTATGTTGCTTGATGGCAGTATCTTCAGGCTAGGTCAAAGCAGGCGGTGGGTATGGACAGGCTCAGACCAACTCAAGGCAGAGGCTTCACTAAGTGCCATCTGTCAGATCGTATCTCTTTGGACCTGATGAGTACATACATTTTACGGATAGTAATATTTGAGGACTGAAATTTTGAGTGTTTGGAATTAAGGAAGCATAGAAAAAGTCCGTTAATCACTTTCGCCTTAGAGTCCGGAAACCCCCTTTTTTTTTCTCTTCTTCCTTTTCTTAGCATTGTCCTATCCGAAAGTCCTGACCAAAAGTTTTAATTTTGTGCTTTGAGCGGGGTCTGGAAAACAAAAACTCCATCTTCTCCACAAAAAGTGTCAAAATGATCATGCGGGCTTGCTTCGTGAGAACAACAGAAAGCACCTTTTTAACTGTAGAATGAGTCTTTTCATCCAACAGTCCTATCTGCCAGAAAAGCAGGGAACCATGAAATCGATGGAGAAAACCACCATCAAGGAGAATTGGAAGAAGATCGCGGTATTCGTCGTCATACTTCTAGCTTTATGGCAACTGTCAGCTCATTTTGGACCCTCTATGACCTTTGCTACAGTCGGAGACCACGGTGATTTCGAATCTTGGTGTCCTCTCGCAGACCCAGACACCATGAAAGCCAGTACCGACAACTTACGGCCATCCAAGGACTTTAGCCTCGATGCTTCTCTGGAAAAGCAAATCGAAAGACTCTCGGCGGCTGTAAAGTGCCCAACAGAAAGTTTTGATGACAACGGTGACGTTGATGAGGATCCGCGATGGAGGACTTTTGATGGCTTCCACGACACGCTGAAAGATCTCTTCCCGCTTATTCACGGCCATGCAAAGCTGGAGAAAGTGAACCGATATGGCCTCGTGTACTCCTTTCAAGGTGCATCCCAACATCTCAAACCACTCCTCCTGACCGCCCATCAAGACGTCGTCCCCGCCTCCTCCATCTCGAAATGGACCTACCCGCCATTCGAGCCTCACTACGACGGCCAATACCTCTGGGGCCGCGGGTCTAGCGACTGCAAAAACAATCTCATCGGCGTCATGTCAGCCGTAGAATCACTACTATCACAAGACTGGAAGCCCAGGCGTTCTGTCGTGCTAGCTTTTGGCTTCGACGAAGAAACCGGCGGTGTACGCGGTGCTGCCAAGATTGCCGAAGTACTAGAGAAAGCTTGGGGTCGTGATGGCTTCGCTCTGATCCTGGATGAAGGAGGTATGGGTCTCACGACTGTCGGCGAGTATGTCTACGCTCGCCCAGGTGTTGCGGAGAAAGGGTACATGGACGCGCAGCTCATCCTCGAGACCGCCGGTGGCCACAGCTCGCGACCACCAGCGCACAGCGGAATTGGAATTATAGCCGAAATGATAGTTGCTCTAGAGCAGAACCCTTACACACCAGTACTGACCAAGGAGAACCCTCTCCGGGGCTTACTGGAATGTCAAGCCAAGTACACGCCGGGGGAGCTAGAACCCTGGCTGCGGCGTTCTCTGCAGCGTGATGATGATGGTACGGAGATTGGGAAGAAGCTTGCTGATGAGAGAGGACCGCAGATTCGGTTTTCGATGCAGACATCGCAAGCTGTGGACATTATCAAAGGTGGTGATAAAGTGAACGCGCTTCCTGAGACTGTCTCCGCCATTGTCAATTACCGTATCGCTCCTCATGACTCGCTGGACATCGTGAAGAGCAAGATCGCAGACCTACTGGAACCCATCGCTCGGAAACATAATGTCAAAGTCGAAGGCTTTGGCAGCAAGAGTAGCGGAGAACGCAGAAGTGAGGGCAGTAACAGTGAGGAAGCAAAACCATCGTTGGGGACCCTTTACCTCAAGAGCTTGAATGACCTCTCACCCTCCCCTATATCCCCCACAGACATCCAAAACCCCGTCTGGCACGTCTTCAGCGGCACCATCCGCCAAGTCTTTGAGGACACCAAAACCCTCGAAGGTAAGAAGGTCATCCCCGTCGGCGATATCATGCAAGGAAACACCGATACGATCCAATACTGGAACTTGACGAAGAATATCTACCGCTTCTCGCCGGCAAGGGAGGGCACGAGATTCGGCGTGCATACGATTGATGAGCGTATTGATATGACGGCGCATCTAGAGGGGATGAGGGTATATTACGGTGAGTCTGGAGTCCTGTCCTCACTCCTATATCCTAATATCTCCGAGGACTACCGATGAGGATATCGCTGATGACGTGAGCAGAGATGATACGGAATTTCGACGCTGCGGATATATAAAATGGACTGGCATTCAGTATCCTCTAGTCTTCCTATTTAAAGTGTTATATAATTCCAAAGCCAAAGCCTACTTCACCTTCATATGCCACCCGTTCAAATCTCCAACGCTCAGGGTGAAATCGAACAGTGAACGGGCGAAACCGTACGAGATTTCGGCAGTGCTGAATCCGAGAATCCTTACACGCTATCCCTTACTGGGCATCCTGGCACCCAAAGCCCGCCAAGCACTCCAACCTTCACCCCTTCCTTCAACCCTCCCACCCCCCACAATGCCGAATCTCCCCACCCCGTGCTCCCTATCCCAATTTCCTACCACACTGACCGCAAGCAGAGCGAATTTTCTCAAATGCGGAACCCGCTTCCTAGAGGCCGCAAGCCCCGTCTCAACCCCAATATATCCTGTCCCGTCCTCGACGCATCTTTCGGTACCAGTCGGGGAAGAGAAGGGAAGATGCCGCGGGATGGTATCCGGTGTTTCGTCGGCGAGGTTGGTCGAGTGCTAGTGTTATGTATTGGAGCAGTTCGGCTTTGGTTGCTACTTTACTTACTTACTTACTTACTTACTTTACGCGCTTACGATTTGGCTTTCCAACGGGGTTTTGGCGGTGGGTGTGAGTCGGTCGCTGTCATAGGAGGAGGAGGAGGAGGAGGAGGAGAGTTGACTTGGTTTCAGATCGCGTCATTCTGTGGCGGGCAGTGTTTTCGGTGTGGGTCATTGGAAGGGACACCGGGGTAGTAGGCTGGATGTGTATATGGTCGATGGATGGAGGTCACGGAGAGATTCTCACTGCGAACTAGCGAGTCAGCGCCACTACGTCCTTCTTTTTCTTCTTCTCTCAACGCGAACAGGAACGTGTGGGGAGGTGTTCGACTCGTTTAGGGTAGAGGAGAGGGGATGGTTGTGTCTATCACCCACTTCCTCGTTCGCCAACTAGCTTTTATGGGACAGCCGGTCTCCTCGGATAGGTATCGGCGACGGGTCTGTCTTGATAGCAAGACTCACGGAAGATTCTCTTGGGGATGTTATTGGTCGACACATCACGTTACGTGCACTCTAGTACCTGCATACTGCGTATCAAGTCATCTGTACTGGGCGGTCACATTTTCAAGATCGGAGTGGAGGATTAGCGTCGAGTCCGGCTCGGATTATCGACATCATGCTGGAGATCGAAGACGCGTTCCTTGCGGGAGACTTTGAGGTCTGATGAGGTGGTGGAGGGAACGATCGGTGTTGGTGACGGTGAATGAGATGTCGGCGTTTGAGTTGGTGGATGGGAAAGCTTTCGGAAGGGAGGGTAGGAGGTGTTGCTGCGTTGGGATTGCGGAAGTCGAGTATTGGATGATAATACGGGTGAAGCGTCTCGGTCGGGCGACTGGGTATGCTCTTGGGTAGGCACGTTGCTGTGGAATTGGCTTTCTTTGGCTCCGGTCTGTTTTCTGAATATACTGCCAAAGGGCGAGGAAGTGATGTGATGAGACTTGGGGCAAAAGTAACAACACTCATCGAGGCCAAAAGACCCTGATATTTTGTGGACTTGCGCGCGTAAATCTGCTAACTTTTTTGGGGCTATAAATTCTAATATATGACGAGATTGAGTTTGAAAATGAAGGGCCCGATTTGTCCGAAGCTCGAAGCAAGGGGTTCTACCTATGGCGGAAGAACCTTGCACGTTGTCTATTGATGCTTTGGTTACATCGAATCCAAAAGTTTATACTCGCTTGGCGACAGCGTTCGGGTAACATTCGTGAGCACGCTTAGACTCGGAAGACGAAGTGTTGCATTCTTCAGTACATCGGCCCAGTCTTCATTGCTGACAGGAACGATGGGGATTCCGCTGCTCATGTAGCAGTTGATGAGAGCGCTGAATAGCGAATCGCTGTCGTACATGTATAGCGTCGCCGCTGGCTGCTTTGTGGTTGCTATTTGCGTTGGTTGAAGTTAGTGAAGCGCGGCTTAGATGTGAGAGGAGGAGAAAGCGTGGGAGAAAAATAGGTACACAGGAAGGATATCCATCCGCCTCGAGGCGGATTGAACGCAAAACAACTTCGTAGCCGTGCGGACCGGTCTATGACGTTTCTCCATGTCGCAGTAAACGTCGGGTCGATAACCCCTGGACTACCTGAGACGCCTTGACTCATGAGCGCTATGCGGCAGGAGTCTAATTTTTTTGTTCAGCCAATTGCACAACATTCAAATGGCGAATTGCTGATAGCGGATGTGGACATGGGGAATGCGACTTACTGTGTTTCCAGATTTTTGGAAGCTGTATTATCGCCTGTGGACGAAAGTTGTTGGTGACCGAACGGAAAGGGGGCTCTTGAAATTGTGGCTCGGCGAAGAGGTGAGAGTACTGGGATTGGTAGCTGGCCACAGGTCGTCTGGCGAAAGGTATTTCTAGCAGAGCTTGTTTGCAGTCGTCTACCTTTGGGGTGCCGAAGATCTCTTCGCTACAAATGAGGGAGCAGACAAGCGGAAAACAGATGCTGCATAGAAATAGGATGCCTGTACTGAAGCAGGAGAACATCGTGTCCTTGGTGGAAATGGTAGGTTGGACCCATTTGACGAGCGGTGTGTATGACCGAGGGGAGGGGATTCTATATTTTCGACGGATGAAGCTTCTGGAATTGTATGTCTATGCTCACACGGAGAAGCGCAGGCCTTCAGCGTTCAACAGGGCAGGTGATATCCGCATTAGGACGTGCGTCGGAAGTAGACATGCGGGCGGCTCTGCGCCTATACCGATTATTTTTCAAGGCCCAAGCGATTAGGTATGTTTCTTCAAGTGGAAGGTTACGTCTTGACATCATGATTGATCAATCTCTCTCTCTTAATCAGAACCCACCACGAGCCTGAAAACTCCCAGACAGCACAGCCAAGAAGTCCCGATGTTTATTTCCTTGATCTAATTTTCAGATGCCGTGCGGGCGAGGCGGGCCATCCACACACGATGTTGCCACAGCGAGCCTCATACTTGTCGCTGAACTATCTTCACATTTTCTGCTTAGCTTTGGGGTTCGCTCATATGTCTGTTGTGGAGGCTTTCGTATTCTGTAGCAGAGAAACTTTCGGGGTCCCCAGCTATAGAGACTGCATGGGCGCACTATCGGCAGTGCCAACGGATGACGTGGTACAATTTTTCGTCGAGCAGCAGCTCCGTACAGGATTACCAGAAGCCAATTGGGCGCGATTCGCTGATCCTCGTACCAGTGGGTCGCAGAAAGGAGTTCTGCAGGTGCCGAAATTGTGGAGTCATGGTCGGTCTAGCTGAAGCATTGTGACGAGGCCCATGACTGACGACAGCACCTAGGGCATTGCAACATTGCGTTGCTGAGTTATGCTCATGGTGAGGAGCGTGTTCAACTTTCGGCTACGTCGTGGTCGAAAATATTCGCCGCTGGATTGCAGACGCTGATGACGTGTCTTGCCTCCAACCATCAAGGTGGTGCTGCTGTAGTCAATGGTAAGGTTGCATCTCAATATCCAATTTTCAAGACCGGGAGTGTCGCTAATGACTTTGGCATTTCAAAGGCATTCTAGGTTTTCCATCGCTTTCGGTATTCGTGTGGCAGGATGGATCGGGATTTGACCGGACGATGAATAACTACATGAGCGCGCCATTTCCGGCATGGATCCATCCAAGTAATCCAGCGACTCTGCAAAGCGATGTCTCTTTCTTGGGCAATTTGACGACGGCGGGAACCTTGCTCAGGGGGCATGCATCAATGTCATAGTGCTACCTTCCTTCGCTTGTGATATTTGTAGCCATGTCACAAGATGTGTCATAGGCAGGCAGCATGAATAGGAAGTGTGAGTTTGGGGATAGATTGCCCTTGCCTCGTTTCGATTCCGCTACGGAGCAACCTTCCTGGTTGACCTGAAAGGTAGTCAACACACCTGGCTCGGAGCATTGTCTTTTAGATAGTAGTAATTGCGAGAGTCCAACTTTATGTGAACAGAGGATGTATGCATTATTGTCACTTCTAGGTACAATTGACCCTTTGGCCTTGCGTACCACTTTCACTCTGATGGTGGATGGTACTTTGTATCTGAGAAGATTGAGATCCACCAATCCTCGCCAAAGATAAAAATAGCAACCGACGTCATCGAGGCACGAGCGACCAAATCCGGACTAGCGCTGTACTGCCAAAATTGAACATGGTTCCCCGCTGTTTAGAAAATAAGAAGCACGGCAACACCATTGTACCAGCGCCACTAGGAATCGAACCTGATACGAACTAAATACCGCCAACAACATGTTTCATCTTCCTTCTTTCCTTCTTTCCTTCTTGGTTAGTGTCTTACCTCGAAATATTATGCCAAGATTTCACCCCTCAAGTAAATAAATGTCACTGCTCATCAACACTGCAACCAGACGACTACTAAAGTAAGACCCGCGCCTGCACTCTCATGGTCTAAAATCTGACGTTGAGACTGGTGAAACGCCGTCATCACCATCATCGTGTCCCAGTGAAAGACTTCAATGGCGCAGAACAAGCATGATTGGCCTGATATATAAGTCTCGGAGGTCTGTTTGGGGGTGGGGGTGACTGAATTTTCATCGTCACACGTAACGAGTTGGCCATGATCAACAAGGGATCAGCTAAAGGATGTGCCGTGCGGCGGGCAGAAACTTCATCCATACTCTTGAATCAAGCATGCCGGTTGGAAAGATAGACTTTGCACCACTCTGCGGCACAGCGTTTCGCCAAACCACACAACACCTCCTCCTCGTTGGGGACGGTTTGCGGGCCCACACCCGAATTTTATGCAGGTCTGTCATCCCATTCGATCTCAGAGCGCAGAGGTTTCGGGAGATCTCCTTCATCCTTGACCTCAACGCAGGAGACTTGGAAATGGACGCGCGGCAGGATTTTCTCGTGTCTTGATAACATGGCTACTTGGTCGTGGGTACCGTCTCCATTCATCCGGCAGACTCAAACCTAATCAATCGAGAACGTCTATAGAGTAATCGTCCCAACTGCTGAGCCATTCAAAAATCCGCTCTTCCGTATCGGAGGCTCTAATTGAGGACCACTTGGAGTCTGAACTGTCCGGAAGACCTTTTGAGATGATGGCGCATCGGAATGCCCAGCGTGAGGGAATGAAGTGCACAATTTGTATCGGAGCGCGTATGGTAATCGAGCATCACCTCATTGCCCGCATGGTTTTCTACCCCAGGTTGCAGTATCTCACACCTATGTGTCTACCGTCGGCTCCTAGATTCACATATCGCATGACTTGGAGAGACTTTCAGCTTTCCCATCTTCTACTCTCGTTACGGGATAGAGGGGCTGAAACCCCGGTACCCGTGACGCGCGTGACTGATTCCTGTAATCATTCAACTTTTACAGCGCCGTTTCATGCAAACATATCAGGAGCTAAACGACACTGTTCGTCGGCTTCCATTACCACCTCCTTCTGGTATTCGTACACATGTCCCCTGGGACCGGCACATACGCCGCCCACGTTCTTTCTTCCACCAGCAAAACTGGAGTCTTCGTCGGCTTCGTTCGCCATTGCCTAATTCTTCTGAGACAGCTCTGGCATAGGAACCGTATTTCATATCGCTTCTCTTGAGCAGTGTTTCGATTTTGTGTGTCACACCAGTACATCGAAGATCAAAATGATTTTCCCCTCCAACGACGGGTGGAAACACCTTCTGCATCACTGACCATGGTGTACCATGATATATTTGCTGTTGGTTCTGCGGAAAAGGTGTATATATGGCCTCGGATGTCTTTTTCATAGACCATCATCGACATTGTCCTTCGATGGATCTCAAGTCTCCAATATGTTCCTCATCATGTCTCCAACTTTTGTCGCTTCCATACTTTATCTCTCCGCGCTCGCAACCGCTCTTCCAAAGGCTACGCCGGTGATTGAAGATCGACAAACTCCAACATCCGACAACATTCTCCAGGCTCGACAAACACCATTCAGTCCGGCCCAGCAAGCATCCGCAGTAGCACAGTGCAAAAGTGGGGACCTCAACATCCCTACCGTCACGGATTGGATAAATCTTCAGATCGACGACTGGTTCGATATCTTCTGGACTGACGTGCCAGCAATATACTACAACAATCATGTTACACCTCCCACCGTTCCGTATGTGATATCCGAAATATATCAACGGGATGGCATCACGTGCACAATAGCCGACTGTAAAGAGCCATCCACCCTCACCCAGTCGGAGTCATTGTGCTTACAACGTGTAGCTTGCATCACTGTCTCTCTCCAGTGCTCCGATTGGCTGACACCAGCGCCTAATGGATCGTTCGATGCCATCCGTGCTTACGTGTTTTATAATGGCTGGAGGGCACTTGCAGGTTTGTGAGATCCGTCCTCAATGACCGCCCGCCCTTCCAGCTTACATCATATTCAGAGTTGTTTTACCAGATGAATGTAGCAACGGCTTCTTCCGAAGTCAATCAGATTAGTGTTGCAAGCGTCATTGGATCAGTATATCATTCTACCCGCTAGTACCGTAAGCATCTCTCACTGAACACCCATCGGGTAGACCTTTGGCAACGATACCTCTTCTGGCGGTCCATCGTGGGACAAGACCACATCTGCTGCTACCCCAGCAATTGGAGGTGTATCTGCTATTCTTGGAGCTCTGTCAGTGAGTCAGGATTTCACTCAATCCCTCGAGCGCTTGGTAAGCTTTGGTGGCTCAACATGTGCTAGTTCGGCACTGCTTCCGCCGCGACCGGTGTAATTGGCAGTCTCCTGAGTGGGATTGTAGGCGGCATCAGTCTTGGAGATGCAGCCCCTGCAGACCCTCGGATTGACAGCATAAATGATTTGGAAGGTTCAATGGAGACTTTGTACTGGTCACTCAACAATGGACTAGCCGTTACCTATCAAACCGTCCTGCTCTGGAACAATGGCAGTGGAGGTGGTTTCCCCCAAGTCCAGGATCTCCTCAAGGGAGGCGCCTTCGTTGATGAGGGGGTCGGCCAAAGTAGCCTTCTTTCTTCGATCGAAGACCAGACATTCTATGAAAATATGCGCGATGGTTCTGCCCGTATCTTTGGCTGGACGGCTATCAATACGGTGTGGAGAGATGCAGATGTATTCATTGTGTACCTGCCTTATAACGCTCACATTCCGCCGTATACCAATTTTCAAGTACGCTATTCCCGTCTCTCCAACGTGAAGGCATTCGCTGTGATGATTCTGCTATCGATCCTGACTGACCTTTTCTCCCACCGCCATAGCAATCAGACTGCCAAGCTCTCTTGACGTCCCATATTTGGGCAACTCCCACGCTGTGTGAAGGCGACGGCATGACCATTCTTGTCGGCGACGCCTCAAACCCTAGCATCGGTCCTGGCGTCGCTCCCCATGGATACAGCAGCACAATCGATATCGCCGGGACCCCCTTTGACTATCATAACATTATGGCGTCCAGTGTGGGTGCTTGGCAGCACACGGGATTCAACGCTAATATCTCGAATCCGCTCGTCGCGGGCTTGCAGACAGGGAACATTGATGTGTCTGATTTGGGCGATGTGCAGAGTCTTGGGGATCTGCCGATGACTACTGAAGGGTACGTACATTACTTCTCTGATCAACGAACTTGCAGACATTCTTCCTTCCACCAAGTGCTCTTTTTTCTTCCCTTCCTAGCCCTATCTTATGCGCCCCATCCTCTCCTAAATACTTGCCTGAGCCTTACCTACACCCCGAAGAAGTAACATCCACACTGCTAACTCCCAACTCTCCTCTACTAGCGTCTTCAACCTCCCCGTCTGCCAACTTTTCGACTTCGACAGCGTCTACGGCTTCTACCCGCCCAATGAACAAACCGATCCGCAATTTTGGTGCGGATGTCTATACGCGAGTGCCAATTCGCCAGCGGCACCGTCGCAACTTTTCAGTGATCACATCTCCAGTGGGCTCACTGCGGCGGTTAAGAGTGCGAACCCTTGTTGTGTGTTCGATGGGACGGATTATCCGAGTGGGTGCGGGGAGTCACCATCATAAGGGTGCTGTGAGGGAATCAAAGCGAGGGAGACGGACCATGCTGGCCATGCGTGTACGAAGTGCTTGAAGGTAAATATTATCTGATTTCATTGGCTTCTTGGTTCGGGGTCTCTGCATGTCATGGTCGGTACATATGATGGACCTCGTGAATTGTTTCCTTTACTCTATACACATCACTCCATACTGACATGTCCACTTCAACGTACTGTTCCCATAGAATTGTGGCTACCCTACATTACCTCCCTGGACGTAAAATGCCGGAAGCCAAGTGCCCCACCGACATGAACGGTCAAGCCTAGATCTTATCAATTCCTTCCGCAACCTGCTTACAACTTGATTTCATAGATCTTAATATCTGTGTTTCATCGCGTAGCTTCTGACGATGACGAGTAGATCGGATAGGAGTGTGGGAAGGCAGGTCATCGCACGTTTAGACACACACTCTACCCTGCCTTGTGGAGATAAACAGAGTGGCAAGCTGAGCGGGAAGACTACCACATCTTTCGATCAGATTGACGATGCCAAGATCCAAGCATATGAACTTTATCTGATAGAATGTTTTGGGTTTAGCGCGAGCGCTTGGTACTCTACAGAGTCCTTTAGGGATGGGCCAAAACGCATCCATTCAACCTACAACAGTGTGTTGTACTGCATTATATCTCCCTCCCTCAAATCCGTATACAAAGGGTGACACTCGCTAGTGGGGGCTACGTGGCGGCCGATGTGGCAGCTGATGTAAGAACCGTGGCTGCTGATTCAATCTCTTGCAGCGTTGCATCTATGCCACTTCTCGGTGAACATGTAGAGGGCCAATGGACAGCGGGCTGACATAGACACCCAGCGCCTATCACTCCTTCCGCGAGCTTAGTTGCATACGATGCCAAGCCGAACACGCACCTGTTCAGGCTTAGTGCTCCGGTAGCATCCAGCCGAGAGCGCCCGCCAGCGACAAGTAACCGTGCGAGGTGGCGGCAACGTGATGCCTTCCATTCGACTACTCCCCTTGAGAAACAACTGAAAGGAACTTCTCGGTACTGTTGAGCCAATCTCAAGGATGTTGTCTTCAAAGCATTGGGGGGGAAAAAGAAAAAGAAAAACAGCTGTGGCCACTGCAGGGTCAGTTGCTCTGCGATCCGATTGAGCGTCCTATCGAGCATTAAAGACGGACGCTGTCGCTGATTTTCCCCGTGATTAATATGCAAGCTGATGCGTAACGTCTACGGCACAAGCTCTGCTTAAGCCATTCAGGGGAACAAGTCCTTTTGACACCAAGCTCTATTCCCCTTGACCTTTGAATTCTGATATATCCGCTCACACATGCAGACTTAACGCTATCTGTCTCATACGTGATGCCGTCACCCAGCAGAACCAATGGTGGTGCAGCTGCAGGGTCAGCTGAAGGATCGGGCCCGAAGAAATGGCAATTCGTCAACGTCAGCGAGCCGAAGAAGAACCAAGACAAGGATGTCATAAGTATAGTACGCGCTCATGCTATGCGTAATGTACGCCGGAATCAGCGATTGGAGCTCATGGCCCAGTATCAGAAGAGGCTCAAAACCAAGGCCCCAAAATCGGAACATGCGGATTCAAGCGTGACAGCTGAGCACTCTCTACAAATGAATCCAAATGGTTGGTTTACGGGTGACAAGGCAGATGCCGACGGGCCGGTGGCACTGCACGAGATGCTCTCTAAGCTTGGGTTCATCAATATGGGTCATCTAGCGAGCAGGAATGAGGCTGAACCTGCGGCTGAATGTGATGAGCAAGCACAACGTTCAGACTATTGGCCGAGCTACGGCGAAGAGGAGACGCGAGCTCTCATGCGCCCTATGCCCGGGACATGCCGTACTGGATCCCCAAAGTCGTTGGTTGGAGACGGGGTGTTTGATCCGTTCAATGCTATGCCGATTGCTAGCTGCAACAACTACAACGGCTACATTTTAAATCACTGTTAGTGTCTCTTTCGCATCTCTTTCCTATTTTTTCATGGACACTATGAAACGTGTATTCCTATTTACTAATCTCTTCTATCCATAGTCGCTTCGGTTATTGCTCTCAGCTGCCTACCAGTTGACCAGGGTAAGGATCAGAACCCTCTCACGAAGATCTGGCTTCCCTATGCTTTGCAAGACTCCACCCTTCTTCTAACCACTCTCACATTCGCACAAGCACATCTAGAAATTCTGTCTGGTGATTGTAAAAGTCAAAGAACTCTTCTTCGCAAAGGCGACTCAATCAAGGCTGTCAACGCGAAGTTGGGGGACCGTGAGCATGCATTGTCCAATGAGACTATTGGATCTGTGGCGATGCTTGCCGCAATGGAAGTATGTCAAGAGACTCGTCGGCTTGCATGTTCTGGTACAGTCGAAAATTCAGTCTGACTGACGTGAAACTTCATAGAGCATCCTCGGCAATTACAAGGAATTCCAAATCCATATGAATGGTCTACAAAGGATGGTGTACATGCGCGGTGGACTACAAAGCTTAGTATGGGACGGCGTTCTTCATATGTTCATTGCATGGTATTTCACCCCCCTTTTTTCTGGCCAAGCGTGGAAACAGGCTGGACCCGTCGGAACAAAGACATTGACTAGCGATTTAGGCAAGACCTGCTATCTTCCTCAATGATGGCTTCAGCTCTACCATACGAACAAACGCCCTGCTGTCTTCTCATTCGAGGCGATCTGCCCTACTCCAATCCGATCTTCCCCGAATTTGGCCTCTCGACGGAGCTTTGTGGCGAGATCGCCGCTGCGTTCCAAAACATGCGCTACCTCTCTCGAAAGATTAACAACTGGGATACAACCCAGACCACTCGGGACATCATGTCCTTCGGCAAGATGCGTACGAACATCGTCGACAAATTGCTGTCATTCGCGAACCGAAAGCCAGCGGCAGAAATGACCAACCTCGACTACCACATCGAAACATGTCGTCTCGCCGCTCTGATCTACATCAAAGTCGCTCTCCACATGTACTTCCCCCTCTGCGCCGTAATCCGGAGCCTAAAAGCCCAGCTCATGAACACCATCAAACAAGGCGAAGCCAACCACACCATCGGCCTCGGCGCTCGCCCACCACCCAGCTCCATCACATGGGCCCTCTTCATCTGCGGTATTCTCTCCCTCGACAAGGACGAAGAAGAGTGGTTCGCCGTCCGCATAGCCAGAGGGATCAGGCCGTCCGGTATCGAGACATGGACGGAGATGGAAGAGCGCTTGGGACGGATTTGCTGGCTCCCCAAGCTGAGCACGCCTACTTGTAGGAGTCTGTGGCGGAGGGTGGGGAGTCTCCATGCAGAGTACTGGGCTGCTCAGGTGCGTGTGGTGGCGTCGGATTGCAATAGGAGTGGACTGTATTACTGGTATCCTCGTTCTGAAGAGGAGTTCTCGCGCCGTCAGGGATCGTTCAACGAAACGGTGCCGGGTCAGCCAGAATGCATCGGATGAGGTGTCGAGAAGACAGGAGCTACTGCACACGACGTATGACAATTCACCATCTGCGCATCTACCAGAGGTGTAGAATTAGTGAGTCAGCGATTATTGTTCTGATAGGGTTATCGATGGTTATATTTTTGGCTCCATCCTTATGCCTTTGATACGTCCCCCTCTGCCGCTTTAGCATACTCCCATTGGAAACCCATTTCCCACCAATCAAACCAACAAAACCTGCATTTGCGCTACTCACTCCACGTCAGACGGTCTGATCCGCTGACAAAGCCGCACCTGCTTGCTTACTCAGGCACACGTGCAGTCGACCACCTTGGAGCATCGATCGTGATGCTACGGATCGTACCTCGACCCCGACTCTTATCTCGGCTGATCATCCCGTTCACCACCACCCCAGCCCGATTAGTGAACTGATGACGGTGGTAGCATGATTGCGGGGCGCGGTGTCGGGTACGGTGGATATGGCATAGGCGGACGGTACAGTAGTGTGAATGCTCGGGTTCTGCGAGTGTAGATGGGTGCTGTGGTGGGGTGTAGGCGAGATGGGTGAGTGAGTGAGTGAGGTGGTAAGGGCTGGTGGGCGGGTGGTATGAGGAGGAGGTTCGGAGGGGGGGAGGGGTTTGGTGTGAGGATGTGGGTATGGTTCGTGGTGGGATGTGTAGGGAGGGGGGTTTCGGCGTTTGCGTGGGTGTTGTCGACGTGGTTAAGGGGGTCTTTGGGGATTCGAAGGGGGTGAGGACTTTCGGGGATATCGGTGTGGTCGTGTCTGGAGGATTCATGATTGAGTGAAGTGGAGGAGGGTTGCGAAGGCTGAAGGTGGGGAAGTCGAGGGTGATGAGATTAGGCTGTTGGATTGGTGGGACTGGGGGGTTGAGAGGGTGAGTATGCCAGAGGGTAAACATCAGCGTTCGAAGAGTGAGTTGTGCGTACTTCTTGATTGACTGAGGGGTTCTCTACATCGGCTCCACGAAAAATCACTCGCTGGCAATATCACAAATTTTCTGCCCCTCCTTCGCATTACTCAGGTCCATGAACGCCTTCTCGAACGCAGTCATGATCTCTTGGACGACCCCGGGTTCAACGCTCCTGTCGTGATAAGCCACCGCACTCACCCCCTGCTTGTCAATCTCACATTCCAACATCAGCGGGTGCCAGATGCGGTAGAATTGTTGCTCCAACGGTGCCGGCAACTCATTCTCCTCGATCCTCTCTTTTTCCTCCGCCTCTATATCCTTCGCCTGGATGTTGAGCCATACATAATTCGAAATCGCTGTCGCCGCCTCAGGACTCAAGGTCTTAATCTCAAGCCAGCCGATGGCTTCGTATTTGCTGGATTCCCAGATGTCACGCTGGAAATTACGAACGAAATCGTGAGTAAGGGCGGCCTCATCAATGTGCACGGGCCACGGTGGCTGGTTGATCAGAGCTCCGATGTAGTTCTCGATACCTTCAACTGGGAGGGTGCGACCTGAGCGCATGATCCCGAGAGCTATGTCAGCCGCTTCGAAATGCCGTGATAGCGCGAGTACCCACGCCACCGAGATTATATCTGGGATGGTGAATGCTGAGCCTTTGGCTGCGCCGGTTGAGGCGAAGTTGATCCGGAGAGGTAACTTCTGGTCTGCTTCCCAGTACCGTCCATTTGGTGATTGGAATAGAGGCTTGAATGTGACGCCGGCGTAGTGAGAGCGCCAATAGTCGTATATGGCTGTGCGGTCGAGGGTTTGGAAATGTTGGACGAGCTGTTTCGGGTTAGGCTCCTCTGCGTTAGTGAAGTTGGAGTCGGTATAGGCGCGGCGTAGCTTCGCGTTGATCAAGCCGAGGGACCATCCGTCGTAGATTATGTGATGGGCTGTCCAGACGAAACATGTCTTGTGTTCATCGTTGGGGTCTTTGATGAGACAATATGCGCTCAGCGCATTTCCGAAACCGACGATAGCTTTCTTTTCTTCTACGATGAAAGCGTCAAGGTCTGTGGCTGTCCGGATGTTAAGAGTTGCGGTCGTGACGACGGAGTACATGCCCACTGCCGTCTTAATTACGCGAGTACGCAGTATATCATGCGATGTGATGATGCGTTTCCAGCAGTCCAGATATCGTTCCAGATCAGTTCCTGGTGGGAGGGGGAATGTTATCGCGGCTCTGAGTTCGGGAGCGGTCATGTATGTTTCATTTTGTTGCGGTAGGGGGTAGATGTCTTGGATCATGTCGAGGGCGACGCTACATTGTGTGGCTGCTTCTGTTTGGAGATCCATGATCGAAGAAACTTCCTCTTGGAGTAGAGTATAGGGTTCAGGCATCCATTCCTTTTGAACTGCGCTGACACTCGGCTGGACTGCAGCAGCGAGTTCGGCAATTGTGGGGTGTTCGAAAAGCATATGCACGGTCAGGAAAAGCCCTGCACGGCGAGCAATCGCTACCAGGCGGATTGCAGTTACAGAATCACCGCCAAGTTGGAAGAAGTGGTCCTCGAGGCCTATGCGAGATGGTGCCACTCTGAACGCTTCTGTCCAGATTTGTTGAAGCCGTTCCTCCGTATCTGTCATTGGTGGATGTTGCGACTCATAAGCACGGTCTGCAATCACACCTTTGGTAGGCGGAGAAAAGGACGTTATGAATATCTGGCGGAGTCCTGCCCTGTCAATCTTAGAAGAGTCAAGGTGTGGCATTGACTCCATGGCCACAAACACCGAAGGAATCATGTATGACGGCAAGACATCTGACAGTTGCGCGTTCAGGCTGGCGATAAGATCACTGACTTGCTGCTTGATAGCAGGATCTGTAACCAGACGACCAGACCTGCTCCCAGACTTGTTGATACCCTTATCGCCTCCGAGACAAATGAAAGCGACGAGCATTGGCTCGCCTCTACTGCTCTCCGTCGAGATGATATCGGCGATTGCTGCTGTTCTTGGAGGAAGTGCGCGTCTTAGTTGGTGTTCCACTTCACCCAACTCCATCCTTTGCCCTCGTAGCTTGACCTGTTTATCTTTGCGTTCGACAAACTCGATCGTGCCGTCTTTGCCGTATCTGACGAGATCTCCAGTCCTGTAAACTCTCTGGATATTGCAATTGCGAAGATCCTGCAGCCATGATGGAGCCTGTATGAAAGCCATCGCTGATTTCTCATCGGCGCCAATATATCCTCTGCCCACCGTGGGCCCTTCGATCAGCAGCTCGCCAACGGCACCAACTGGGGCCAGCTTATTGATGTCTGAAGCGTCTACAATCCACAGTATATCACCGATTGCTCTGCCTATGTTCCGTGCACGGGGTCCGTTTCGCGTGATGTTGGCGGCACAGCATATGACGCAGCATTCCGTGGGCCCATACGCGTTGAAAACCTGCAAGTCTGGAACGTTCGCCCAAAGAGTAAGCAAGTCCTGGGGAGGTAGCTCTCCAGCAATGACTAATGTCTTTAGTGAAGCAAGGTCAAAATCCTCGGGGCGCAGCGTGGAAAGCAGAGATGGCGTGAATAAAGCATACGTGACCCGCATGTCTCTCATGGTACCAGCGATATTACTACATAACCCTCAACGTGTAAGCAAACCAATGATCATTACGGAGCACACACGCTGCTTACTTCATACGGTCATCATCCGAGGGGATACATATAGTACCACCATATATCAGCGGTAAGAACACCTCATCGATGACTGCGTCAAACACGTGGGCACCAAATTGGAACACTCTGGATGTACGATCAAAACCTGCGGTGTCACCCCATGTCTTCAAGTGGGTGCAAAGTTGACTATGCTCGATTTGCGCTCCCTGTGCGAAAGAAAGAGCCCATCCTGTCAGCGAGGCTCTTGACCGCACATCGTTTGTAAGTAGAAGTTTCATCAACTCACCTTCGGAATGCCTGTGCTACCAGATGTAAAAAGGACATATGCCAGATTATTTGGCCTCACATCCACCCGGAGAGGCTCACGTTTGGCCGCCCCAATCTCGTCACAGCAAGTTTGCCCTACTACAATAACATGTTCGCTCATATTAGCAAATACTGCCGCTTGCTGAGTGGATGTGAGGATGACGGAGGGCCTGATCAGGGAGAGGATGGTCTTGACCCTCTGCACAGGGGAACAGGGAATAGGCACGAAAGCCGCGCCAGCTTTCAAGACCGCAAGCATGGCAACGACGGTCCACATAGACTTTTCGAAGCATACTGGGACGATGTCCTCTGGCTTGATGCCATGATGGACTAGATGACTTGCAAGTCCGTTTGCATAGGAGTCCAAATCCCCATAGGTTAGTGCACCCTCTCTTGAGCGGACCGCTTCAGCATTAGGCTGGTCGCGGACTTTTCCCTCAACTAGGTGGTGTACGCAGGCTTCGATTGCGGGAGGAACGCCTTGGTTCCAGTTTCGAATCTGTTCCAGGTCGGCCGAGGAGGCTTCATTGGCAACCTCGTCAGGGGCAGCTTCTACAAGACCCATTGAAACAGGAGGTAGTGGAAGAAGAAGAGTGGAGGTGAACGTGATGGATGTGGATCTGGGTGTGCTATAGGACGATTGTCTACAGACGCCTGAACGGGCGCGTGCGGCGTAGCAGGCGGCTTAGTAGCTGTAATATGTTAGAAGACGTGTTAGAAGGAGACACAGAAAGAAAGACTATGGCAATATTTATATTTACGACTGGTAGAGAAGCATTTGCGAACGTGAGCGAGCTGACTGCGTGGCACGATTACTAAACGGTATTACCAATTGCAATTAGAGAAGTTTAGCAACCTTTTCCGAAGTATCTATCAATGACCAGATAGGTAACAATTTCGTAGCCTAACCATATACGATAGCTTCGCCTAAAGAGTATTTCAAAGCGTAATGACTTATTTCCATAAGGGTTCAATCAACTTATGATATCTTATTCACATATTCATAATTTCATATCTTCATATATTCATACGAGTAAAGGCCTATAAATTAAATTTATAATTATTTCTTTTAATTAGAGCTATCGAGTAAATTTAATAAGCGATCTTTAATAAGCGATATTTAAACTCTTTATCTTAAAATATTTATAAGACTAAATCTTATAATTCTTTTTTTATCTGAAAGCCCATGTTTTATTCTATAATTTAGAAAAAAATTTAAATTTTTTTTAATAGAAAACTAAAATGTTATTCTAAAATTAAATAATGTGTATCTGTTTTTTGATTAGGGCTGTCGAGCGAACTTTGAAGAGCGATATTTGAATTCTTTGCCTTAAAATATTTATAAGACTAAATTTAATAATTCTTTTTTTATTTAAAGGTTTATATCACGTTCTATAATTTAAAAGAAAAATCTCAAAATTTTAATAGAAAATAGTAAAGTTATTGGGGGGTTAAAAGTAGAGGGAAAGATTTTTGATGGTTGCGGACGCTAATTTGTTTACCCGCGTTATCTAACCAAAAAGCGTAGACCTAACGAATCTATGATTGGCTGCATATACAAACTCAAGGTTTTCTAGTTCAGCTCTACCTTATTCTTTTATATATATAGAGGTCTATATCGAAAGTTCTATACCCGCACTAGTGTAGCCCTAACTCTACTTTCGAAAAGCGGCTCTATAGAGGGGAAGTTTAGAAATATCTTTTTATAGCGTATAGATAGGACTTTAGATACTTCTTTTAACTTAATAGAGATATTAAGTCTTAAAACCTGACTAGAGCTAGATATAATTTTGAAAAACTTTAGACGTATTATTTAGATAGCCCTTTAGGTGAGGCGTTATTCGAAGTCTGAGTATAAGAGTCTTAGCGGGTATAGGACTTTCGGTATAGATCTCTGTATTGATATCCATATAGCATGGGAGCTAGGCTTTATTAAAGGTTCTTTATTAAATTTAATAGTAAGACTTTTAGCTATAATATTTGATGCTGATTCTCTTTCAATAAATTCTTTTAACAATGTTATTAGATCTCTCTATTATGATTACGGCTTATTACCCTATATCTCATCTATCGTTTTATTGGTGGTGGGTGGACAAATGACGATGCCAAGCTTTTGCAAGATTCACGCACACGCTAAATGCTGACTGCATGTCCTATAGCCAGCATGCTCCTGCAATCAAACCTCGGTATTATACAACTTTCATTGTATTTGGCTGATACAGCAGGAGAATGCAATGATGCTGAATGAGAAAGACTCATGTCCAAGAGGAATAAATAATTACCCAACTCACTATCCTTCCAGCCCAAGGAGAAGCACAGGAGCGGAAGGTCTATCAGCATTGCGAATAGAGACACCATCCATAACGTGAAGTCATGGCCAGCCTGCCCACTCAAAACTCGACGGCCTCGTTCTGGCACAGTGAGCCTTCCCACTTCCTTCTCGGCCACCGAACAACGCCAGATCTTCCCACCGAGGCGGACATTGTCATTGTTGGTTCAGGTATCACTGGAGCATCTGCTGCCAGGTTCTTGGCCGAAGACGCAAGAGCTAAAAGATTGAGAGTCGTAATGCTTGATGCGCGAGAGGCATGCTGGTGTGCGACGGGTAGAGTATGATGAACCACATACTCTCTCTTTCTCTCTCTCGGTGTCTCCCTACAGCTCTAACAACGTCACTGCCGTATCTGTAGAATGGAGGTCACTGCCAGCCCCTCCTATTCGACTCCACCCCCGATGTCGCGGCGTTCGAACTTCGCAACTATAACGCTGTCAAGTCTTACATCAAAAAGCACAACGTTCCGTGTGAGTGGCGCTCGTTGACAGGTTGCAGGACCTTTTGGACCGAACCGTTAGCAAAGGCAGCTGCGGATGACGTGAGAGACTTGAAACGGCATGCTCCCGAGTTGGGCAAGGAGGTCACAGTCATTGATGACGAGGAGTCATTGCGGAGACACAGGGTGAATGGCGCGCCGGGCGCAACCCTATCCGCATGTGCCGGTAGTCTTTGGCCGTACAAGCTTATCGCATTTATCCTCGAAGATCTTATCAAAGAGGGTCACTTGAATCTACAGACGAAGACGCCAGTCACAAAGATTGAACCGTGCACGGATGATCCTGAAGGCCCCGCGCCGACTGGGCCAAGGCACATCCTGCATACACCCCGCGGTACCATCAAAGCGCGCCATGTCATCTTAGCCACAAATGCATACACGTCGCATCTCCTCCCGGAATTCGCAGACCTCATAGTGCCCGAGCGCGGAGTTATGACCGCCCTCCTTCCTCCCGCCAAGTCAAAGCCCCTCGAGGACTCCTACGGTTTCGTCGGTGCGCTTGGTGGGAATCCCATCCACGATGACTACCTGAATCAGCGGCCCTTCTCCGGCGTGCCGAATCCGGCCGGCCATCTGATGTTTGGTGGTGGTTATGTCGGAAAGAAGCTGAACATGATCGGTGAGACGGATGATTCTGTCTTGGACGAAGGTTCGGCGAGCTATCTGAGGGAGGCACTGTTGAAGTTGCTTATACTAGGGGGCGAGACTGGCGGCTTGAAAGAGCTGAAAATGACGCATCAGTGGTCTGGCATTTGGGGCACTTCGAAAGACCACCACCCGTGGGTTGGCGCCGTTCCCAGCAGGCCAGGTGTCTGGCTTGCCGGTGGCTACTCTGGTACGTAGAATCCCCTCCAGTAACCGGCAAGTCATATATATTGATGACAAAACCTTAACAGGCCACGGCATGCCCAACGGTACGCTGTGCGGCAAGGCCGTTGTGGAAATGCTCTTGGCGCAGGAAGCTGGTGTCGCTATTGACGACGTCCAGAACAGACTCGTTACGGATGGCAACTTGCCACAGGCTTACATTATCACGCAGGACAGGATCGAGCGCTGTAAACATATCGACTCGGTGCAGGTTCAGGATCGGAAGGGCATCGTGGGGATACGCTCCCTCGATGCGATGATACAGGCACAATGGAACACTAAGCTATGAGCTCGGTGGTGGAATAGGTGTAGGATGTGCGGAGTCCTCTCTCATATATCATTGTAGTCCTCACGCCGTCGCCGCTTTGTCACGCTTATCGGAGTGGAGATCTCATCCCAGTATGTTGCAGTCTGCATTCAATATACGTAATAAAAATCCCTATCCACGCCCAACTATTGCTGCAGTATCAAAGCAGCTCCGGCTGCACAATCGAGCTCACCCTCTTCCTATTAAACACGTCGCCAATTCTCGGCCTTGGGAATTGTGGTTCCTTTTCATGGTCGTAGGTAGCCTGCCTCTACATCGCATATTTGCGCCGCTTCAGCTCTCTTCTGCGCGCTCAATTGAGTGCTTCATTTCTATATACACTTGAGGACGGGATGGTTCCGCGGATGTTGGAGTTTGGGAACCAGTCGGGTGAGTGTTAGCTGGACAGTGGAGTATACGGTCACTGCGGGGATATTGGACGGAGTTGATGTGCTGCGATGCGGGTAGGTAGGTAGGTGGAGGGCATGAGATGGTATTGTGATATGAGGATTGTAGCGTAAGATTAGGGACAGGCCATGCAGAGCTGACTTCTATATTTGTTGTGTTGTAGGCTCTCTGGGATGCTAATGAGTATTTAATTATATATCATCGTATTCATCCTTTTCGTCATAATCATCGTTAAACGACCTGAATCTGGCGTCTAAGCCTTCTTTCTCATCACCCACTCATTCCAGACCCCGAATCCTGCCCTCCCACCGACGATACCGCCCGCCGCCTCCCCCCAGTAGCATACAGACACGGCAACGCGCACAACCCGCAGAGCACCCCGCTCGCAAGCGTCACCCTGTCCCACCCCACCCGCTCCGCCATCAACCCGCCCACGAACGGCCCCACCAGCGACCCCGCCGCATATGCCACCGTCATCAGCCCAAACGCCTGCGCATACGCCCCCTTGGGCCCAAACACCCCCGGCCGCGCCGCCGCCGCGTCGTCGACGACGTACATGGCCTCCGCGAACGCGGGCGTCGCCAGCGCGCTCAGCGCCACCCCGATGAGCAGCAGCAGCGCGCACAGGAGCGCGACCTGGGCCCCGGAGTCGTGCGTGACGAGGCGGAGGAGTACGAGCAAGGGGGCGAGGGCGGTGAAGCCGAGGGCGACGATGGGTTTGGCGCCGGCTCGGTCGCTGAGGAGGCCGACGGCGGGCGCGGAGAAGGAGGGGATGGTCAGGACGAGGAAGACGAGGGCTACCTGCTTGGAGTTGTAGTGGAAGAGGAGCTTGATGCGGAGGGGCAGGATGGTTTCGAGGCCGGTGAGGACGACGCTTTGCATGAAGTCTGCGAGGATGGCGGCGAGCATGCGGGGCGTGGTTAGGAGGGTTAGCATTGGGTGGCGGTGCGTGGGGGGTGTTGCTTTGGGGGTCGGAGGTGGTGATGGGTTTGTGGAGGATGTGGGTGGAGGTCTTGATGAGCGACTCGTTCGGCGCTGGGTTTCATCTGGTGGGGTTTCGGCGTTGTCTTGGTCGTGGGAAAACGTCCCGTATGTTGCGTCTGCTTGAATGTTGGCCTTCCTTGGGCTTGGCAGCATGAGTATTCGTAGGAGGAAGTCTAGCGCAACAAGCTGTGCGGACTCGATTAGTGATTTTTTGTTTAAGAACGGAATGAGACGTCGAGAGTTCTGGAAATTGAGCCAACTTGAGACTACGACTAGGGCAAGATACGTACCGCGTAGCCGGAAATGAACACGGCGAGATATCCGTAGCTGTGATACAATACACCACCAACTACGGGACCGACCAGTACCCCAAGGGCGATACTCATCCCAATAAAACCCATGGCGGGTCCGACTCCGGCTTGGCCGACTGTATCGGCCAGGATGGCCGTTCCCACGGTATGCACAATAGCCGAAGAGGCTCCCTGAACCAGTCTTCCCACCAAGAGCACTGACGTCGATTGTCCCAACGAAAAAGCCACCGTGGACGCCGCCAAGGCAATCAGCCCCCAGAGGTAGGGACCTTGACGGGATTCACCTCGATCCGCGAACCATGCCGCGATTGCTTTGCAGCATCATTAGCAACACGGAACAGGACAGAATATCTGATATCAAAGCTAAGGAACGACAAGACTCACGGGATCCCACGAGAAGACCGCCTCCGTACGCTGCAAGTAGAATACCGATCCATCGCTGTACGTCGTCCTCGTGGAGTTGTACCCTTTCGACCAGAGCGAATGGCAGGACGGGGATGATCAGAGCATACAGGTAGGCGTCCGCTGAAGCGCTTGGAGTCAGTGATCTCGCATTGGGCAAGACTTTTAGCCTAGACTTTTACAGACTGAAGACGGCTAAATTGATGACTGTGAATATGAACGCCTTGGATGAGCGGATCTTCCTCAGAAAGGACCGGGACTCTTTCGCACCATCCATGGCGTGTGAGGCGGTGGCTCTTCAGAGCATGCTTCGATGCTGTTCGAGGGAGGGTTCAAGGTATAGCAAGAAATGTGTTAGAGTCTATAAACTCTGAAAGAAAGAAGGTCTGGACGAGAGTGAGCTTCAGTCTGTGGCGAGTCGATCCTTTCGATAGAACCATGGATATGAATCACATAGGGGCACATAATTAGGGCCATTGAGGGATTTGTTTGAGGCATTGCGTGTAGGGTGTACCTGGCCATATGAGTACAAATTGCTATTGGAACTTTTAGCCGCATAAAGGCTAGCGTGATTTTCGGGCCGACATGGGTTAGGGCATGACGAAATATGGCGGTGTGTGTTGGCCAATCTACCTAGCCGGATATCAAAGGGAGTGGGGTGTTCCTACCGCTATGCAGCAACGGGGACACGGGGAGGAGAGCTTGGAAATGATTGATAGCCTCATAGCCTCATAGGCCCGCCAATGTTCGCTTGGGCCCATGTTCGAGACCTTGGACGCCGGTGATTAGAAGAGACCCGAATATCTCCGTACCTTACTCGAGGTAAATAGCACCGAACCCTAATACTTTTGTTGATTAGCCTTCAAACTTCAGCCAATACTATCACCCATATCTCCTTATCCAGTCTTTCGCAACTGCACGGACAGTCTCACTCAACCGACCGAATCACTTTGCCCTTTTTAACCCACTCGCCTGTCATTCATTCCTCAACAAGAAAGCTCCCTCGCACAGTCCTCTTCCCACTATCTGCATGAAAGCTCGTAGTGCAGATGTATGCGAGGTCGGGAATCGCCTTGTAAGCTGCTTTAGCTAGGAATCTGTCCGCGCTACCGACGCCCGCAGACAAAAAGATGACACAGATTTGGTGTTTGAGGGTTTTTGGGCCGCCTGCATCTTCTGTGTTCAAGAAAGTGACCGCTTCGAAGGACGTCTCGGGCTCTTATGATGCCATAGGCTGTGGCTTCGCAGATGTAGTCGCTAAAGGCGGGCAGATCCTAGCATTCGGATTTGCTTGTGGCGAGACGGGAGATTTTTGTAAGAGGTCAGCTGGTGGCGCTGAACAATGAGATGTGTTGGTTTCAATGATTGGATTCTTCGATTGGAGTCTTGCAGAACCCCGGATGGGGAAAAAGCTGGAGAAGCTGGTGTGTAGGCAGAATCGCCAGGGACGGCATGTCGGAGTCAAAATTTGCCAGGAGGAGCTGATGGATACCGGAACAATCTTCCTGGGATGAGATTGCTCGATTGCCCCGAGATACTTGATTTCCTAATGAGCGCCCAGCACTCCAGTGACCAACCTTTGAATACTGATACTAGCTCCGTATGAGGTTCGAGGTTTCCCATCGTCAAATCACCACCGTGCGTCGCCCCGCGTATTCTTGGCACGATTGGTCATACATCCTTCACATCCCTTTGCGGCACAATCGCGGTGGTTTTTTCGCCTTCGGCTTCTTTGTCATGCTTCTTGTCCAGCTTTGGGCACCCTGTCGTCAAAACTCGCCACCTGGTCTGCAGCCTGTCTGAATAGCTTTCGAACCTGTGCTACGACATCGATTCTTCTCGAAGTGCGATCTTCTTGATGGTGCCCTATTAGGCGTCCTATTTCCTGCCGTTTTTTTGATTGACTGGTGTTAGTTGGTCGACCTGAGTTGATGTACTGAGATGTGAGTTTGGAGTGGGTTACTCGCCACTATCTTGCCGGCCTTGAGGAGGTGGATTCTCTAAGTTCAAATTCCTGTGCGATCCTTGGGTTGTCTAGTTCCTTGGTATTTGGATTGTTGCTCGATGACATGGTGTACTGCTACACGTGGTGATGACAGGGCAGAATGACTGCTGAGTCGATCTTTGCTGGCTACAGGCAACAAGATTGGCAGGTATTAATGTCCATTGCAACGTTCAAGGCAAAGGTCCCATGACGTGAATACGACAGAATCACTGGGTTGCACAACTTTCCCCCCCACAATATGGTATACCGGACTCCAGCCGGGCACGAGGAGAGCAAATGAGTGTTCGGAATAGGGAAGATGGCAGAAGGAAACAACCTCGGCAGGACAACCTCGAGAGAACCAGCAGTGCGGTGTGCGGGCTGCCGAGGTTGTAGACATCGGCTGATGCGATGGGATTCGTAGCAGACCTTCTTCTGCTCGAGCTGCAAAAGTAATGTTGCCTGCTAAAGATCTGTACTTGTGTCTTTGGCGTTTTGAAGAGGTATGGAGTGGGTTTCAAGTGAAAATTGCACCCCCAGTCTCGTAGAATGCCCAGAATGATGCCAAAGTAGCCGGATCGAAGATGTCATTCAAGTGATGTGCTCTTGTGCAGTCACTGTCCGCAAGAAAGCTTTTGGAGCTGAACAGCAGCCCTGTTGAAAAGAAATGGTATAGGATCTTCCGTGCATACTCCGCTCGTTCCATCTATTTGTTGTCAATTGACTACCAATATTCGGTGCAAGCTCGAACTGCAACTCAATGCGGACATACATGACCTCAACACGTCTCTTCTAGGCAACCTTGAACCTCTTCCAAAACGCCACTAGCTAGGCTCCGATACCTTAGATGCAAGCTCGCACTTCATCCCGATACATGTACAATTCGAGGTTCATGCCAACACATGTATAGATATCATCTCTCCCACTGTTCCGGGCAACGCAGGCACCATGGACCATATCACGACATCTTCATTCCGCGTGGCTAACTGCCCACCAGCACTGCACTAGACGTGAAATTCACATTGGCCGCCTTCGCGGTGATATCTGGCGAATCCTTCAAAAAACAATTCCCATACTGGCCTTCCGGTGTCACGTCATAATTGGTATCGAAGGCAACGCCATAGCATGTCTGATTCAGCCCGGGATACCTGGCGACGGCTGCGCATGCTTCCAAGCAGTCGGTGAAGTAGTAGACGAAGACACTGTAGAGATTGTTGCTAGGTAGGTCGAGGCCGCATTGGAGCTTGAAGCTGGCGCTGGTGAAGAGGGAGGTGTAGGTGGAGCCAAGGGAAGTGCAATTGGAGGTCGGTTGGAATGGGGAGTCGTTGATGTGGTAGGAGTAGACGGGGAGGGTAGAGGTGTCGTTGAAAGAGGGGCAGGAGGGATTGGAGGCTGGTATGGAGGAGGATGAATTGGATTGGGCGACGGTCCTGTAAGTGATGCAATCAGTCTCTTGCTCGTTCTGAGTATGCAGTACGCGGTACGTACCTGGTGTCCCCTCTCTTTGCAGCCAATGAACCCGCTACACCGGCTGCAACGACTGCGAGCACAACGGATACGGCCAATGCGATGCTGAGGAAGAATGTCGCGGGCCGTAGCCCGCATAAGCGTTTGCTCTTCGTGAGTGGTTCCGTCGAGTATGTTTCGTACGATGGCTGATCATGCTGCTCTTCTCCATTGTAGTATTTATAATCCTCGCCATGCTTCTGGTATGGAATGGGCAGGTTGTTGCGTCCATCGACCTCAAGACCGCCGTCCATGGCGCTGCCTGCTGGTGGCAGATGATGGCAGAAGACGAGACAACATAGCGACTAGGAACTACATATTGGGGCTAAATCTGAAGGTGCGGCTGAAATCCTATGAGAGGCATAGGCGCTGAGCAATGCTGTACGTGTTCCTAGATGGAGCGCAGGATGGCGGAGTCAAGAGTGAAACTGGCGGCTCAGCAGCCCCAGTACGACATCGACGGCGGCGCCGATTGGTAGGCTCGTACAATTTAATGAAAGGTAAGCTTTCGCTTGTCCTCTAGAGAGCAGTGCTTCGTGTACGAGTCAAGGAATCAAGCAATCGTAGTCCGACTATTCGCTTCGCTTATAGTAGTCCGCAACTCAAAGACGCACTAGTCTTAAAGACGCGTTTTTTCGCGATTTAACACCCTATATTATAATCCACTATTATTCTATTATACTATATCTATATCTTATTCTAAGTAAAAGAAACTCGTCTAGAAGATTATTTTTATAGCGCTACAGCGATTATAGAGTATTATAATCTTAAATCGCGATAGATATAAAAACGACTTCGGGGATAAGCTTTTAGAAATACTTAAATATCTATTTATATACGTCTTACTACGATTTAAAAATAATCGCTATATAACTATATTAATTATTTAGATAATATCGAGTATTTACTTTAATTAAATTATATTTAAAGTACTATTAAATATATTCTAAAAATCGCTTTAAATTCGTATTATTCTTCTAAATTACTTAATAAAAATTAGACTATATAATTTATAAAATAATATTTTAAATATTATAAATAAAAGTAAAAATCTCTTAATATCGAGTATAAGAATATATATAATATTAAGAGTATACGTATAATATATAAGAAATTTCGATAAGACTATAAAGAGAAGAATATATAATATTAAGATATTTAGAATATAGATAAGACTAACTTTCGAATTAACTATAAAATTATTTATTATAATATTACTTTAAATAAAAATAAGTCTCTATAATTTATAGATCTAGATAATTATAATTATATTATATCTATAGAATATATTAGCGCTAAAGACTAGAGTATACCTCTATTTATAATTCTAAAAAATACTTATATTCTATATAAATAAGATAAAAACGACTTATCTTCGAATACTATATTAATCGTTTTACTTATTAAATATTTAAATAACTAACTAATATATAACTAGCTATTACATTTTAATATATTTTCTTATCATCGTTAAGTAAAAAAATAGAGAATCTTAATTCTAAATAGCTTCGAATCTTACTATATCTACAAATTTCATATATTTACTTAATAATTAAAGATCGACTTATTTATACTTTCTCTATATTCTATATATATTATATAGTTATTAAATATAAAATACTTTTAATTATTTAAATATTATTATATAAAGACTATAGATTTAACTATATATCTTAAAAGTAGCGACTTTAATAGACTTAACTTTCTTATAATATTTAATTAAATAAAAATTTAAACCTTTATATCTAATATTATATATTCAACCTTTTAAAAAATTAATTTTATACTTTATAACTCTAAAGTAATACTCGAAAAAATTAGAAATCTAATATCTTACGCTATAACTTTAGACGAGTTTATATCTCTTATACTTATTAAAATCTCTTATAAAGTCGAAGACGTTATTAAATATAATTAATAATTTAAAAAACTACTTACTACTTAAACTTTTATTATTTTAAAGAATATATAATAGCTATTAGCTTAATTTATAAAAGAATCTATTATTAATAACTACTTAAGATAAATTATTAAGCGAGATATTAAGGCTATTTATAAAAAGGCCGTAATTAAGCGAGTATATAAGATATTTTCTAAAACGATTATCTAGAAAAGAGAATAGATATTAATAGATTAAATATATAAATCTCTAACTATAATAAAAGAAATAGCTATAGAAAAGACGGAGAAGACTCTAAAGCGAGTTACTTAAGCTAAGAAAATTTAATAAGAAAAGATTAATAAGACTATTAAGACTTATATTCGAAAGTTAAATTATAATCTATAAAAGCTAGTATATATATATTAAGATATATTTATTAGAATTCGAGTTATAGAATAAGATCTATATAGAATTAGAAAGAAATAATAGATTTTCGCGTCTTTAAGACTAATGCGTCTTTAAGTTAAAGACTACTATAAGCGAAGCGAATAGTCGGACTACGATTAGTCGGTCGAGCATTGCCTCAGTCCTCAGACGCTATTCTGACATCCGAGCTTACCATATCGGGTATAGAGTGGAGGGTTTCCGCGGTCAGGTTGGGAAGCGTGCACGGCTAAACTCCGGTGTCCCCTGTAGCAGGAAAACATCTTCGGCTTCCACCGCCCAGCTTGATATTATTACTTCTGGTACAAATGTCCATCGGGTGTTGAGTACGGTTCTCGAACATCTCATCTTACCTACATAGGCCGTACCTAACCTGGAAGAGACCGGAGATGCAACGACAGTACTGGGTCCTAGGTCCTTTTGAGCGAGTCAACCTATGCAATAGTCTAGAGCTGTGTGGCTGCCAGAAGGCTTCAATACTTCTTTAGATGGCTGGATATACTTCATTAGAAAATGCCAGGTACCATCAGTCATATTGGAGGTGTGGACTCCTCTCAAGAAATCAGTCATTCGCCAGCCGTGACCGTGACAGAATGACAGCGCTTCTCGTGCTCGAAAATATCTCTCACTTCCGATTGCTAATTTCAACCCTAGATCCCTACGGAAATCATCGAGCCTGCTCGTGATATGCCTCACATAGGCGATCATACCAACGTATTCTTCGGAGGCGAGTAAGGCCCAACGATAATGCTGGCCCCGCTGCTCCCTTCGCCAAGGCCGTTCCCGCCTTCGTTGTCGTTGAACTGACTTTCCGAGCTGTGACGCATCAGTCTCTCGGCAGTCTGCGCACAGTGGCCACAAGCCTTGAAGTTGCACTGTTCAGTCTTCTCTTCGTGGTAAATCTTCACATCGTGTACCCAATCCAGAGCCGCATTCTCCAGATGCCCACATGCAATCTGCCAATACAGTGTGCAGTGCTATGAGTAAGGGCTGACAGAGGCGAGGTACTTAGCCTGTGATCCAGTTCGGCTATTTTTATTTCTCTGGGATTGAGCTTGGCTTGTGGAGCAAGATTTCTGAGGACCGAGTCGCTCAGCTGTCAGCGATGCTTTGTCTCAGAGGCCCCCCATATCTGCATTCCTTCCGGATGTCAGCTGGTGCCAAGATCCTCTGATAATTGGCAGCATCTTATTACACATGTGCTAGAGTTAGAGACCATCTAGAGATGGCTGTGCAAGACATTTTCAAGTCTACGAAACCACTGTGTCCCAAGGACTCCAACCGCCGTAAATGTACCGTACCACTCCATCTGACTTTTCGTCACCTCTTCTCCTTCTACGCTCAAGTGTGAGTGCTTATGCTAAAGAAACCTGATATCAAGCCCGACTACTCATGGTTAGTATTGCCAAGGGACAGCGGCTGTGCGAGTCCAGTCAGCGACTTATGTAACACTCCTTTGGGGCTTATATTTTGAAGCCTATTGAAGCGAAGGATCTGAGCCGCCATAGCCCGGTTGAACGCTTGCACTTCAGCCTCACAAGAGCACAATTTTGAAATGATACCTCGACATACAACAAATTTCCTCTTCTTCCCATCTATACCACTAGTGTCAATCTGTATTTCGTGGGCTTTTTCCTTACTTCCACCCAAGTCTTTCTTGACCCTGGTACGATGCGACCTCTACTATCTTACACGCACCTCCTCCTGTACGGTATGACCGCCGTACGAGTATTTAGAAGCGGCCCCGTAGCCGTCAATTGGAGCACGAAGTCGTACGGACCTGATAGCCCTTGGCAGGTAACGCACTCATACTCCAACTACTTTTCAACAACGAAAATTGACGCGAATGGCAGGCAGTCACGGTCCAGGTGGGGACCGACTCAGCCGGAAAGGCTGTATCAACCGTCGATTTGCACCCTGGTAGATTATGTAGATCAACCATCAACACATAAAAGCTATGCGGAGATACCATTACATCCTCTACACCATATCTTGCCGAGCCAGCAGGGCTTTATGCTGAGACTGTTCATGTCGCTCTCTACGCTCTTCCGGAGACTTGATCTGGATAGTTTGCGAAGGTCTGACCGTTCGAGCATGGAAAATATCCGAGACCGAAACATCTTCATCCTGGGACCAAGCTCCACGCCTCCCAGGTTCTCCGGTGGCAGAGTCTATGCTTGCATACTTTCTGTCAACATAACCATGTGGGTTATCAGCGGACCTTATCTACCAGTAGTCCAGCTCCAACTTGCGTCTGCTGTCGAGAGGTAAAAATATGAGAAGGCTGACGGATTCCGCAAAGGCAAGATCAATGTACCAAAGCTTCCTCGACACGCTTGACCTAATGAATACTAGGGACTTGGTGTCCTCAAACTTTCTGTGTCTGTACGTGCTAAGCCTCCACATCACTAGCAAGGCCAGGGGAATAACATCGCAGCAAGGCTATAAAGCCAAATCAAGTAAGTGTTTGCAGCCCTTTGCAGCCCAGTTTCAAAACACAGCCACTATAACTTTAATTTTACGACGTGTGTATCCGAATTACAGGATCAAAGAAGAAGAAGAGAGCTCTATAACAGATCCAGGGCTCTGTATTCAGCCTGCTAGACCTCGTTATGCCGAAAATCTCCGGAATGTTCCTCACAGGCTTCGATAGAAATGCTGATGACAACCGATGTCTCCAGAGCGCTGCTTTTTATTTTGTGCTCCAGATAGAACTGTGATTATTGCAGCACCTCATCCAGCGCACCTCGACCGGCGAAAGTCTCAGGCATGGGAATCAAGTCTGCAATCTATGTCGAGTGTTGCTGGCAGATGTCTACAGACAAAGTGTCTGGGCATGTTCCTTCGCGGAAGCTGTGGGCCGAGTCCCCAGCACCTGCGCTTCTCTTCTGCCTCGTCTTCACTAGTCTCGTTCCTCGCCATTCTCCCTTGTACTTTATCTGTTCCTTATCCTTCCCCCCAAGTTCTTAAGCTTCTTAATATTTTTCCATCGGAGTCTCTTTCCGAGACTCTGCCAGATCCCTTTTTCCCACATCATGCCATCAGCACGCCCCAAGCACCCAGCACCGTCCCCATCCCCGTAATCGCCGCCCTCACAGCATTCTGTTTACCCCACTCATCGAGCAGTTCGCCAATGTCCTGCTCGCTGGGCACCGCGCTATGTGTCTCCGCAATTGACAATTTACCCTTCCCAATCAACTTATTCGATTGTGGTTCAGCTTGGCGTTTATGCGTCGCTGGGCGGTAAGGGTGAAGGGTATGATGATAGGTAGAAGGATTGCTGCTGCGATAAAGGGCTTGGTTCTTGGACTTCCATTTGGCTCTACACACCCTCGGTGTTAGCTGGTCTGAGAGATAGTAGGACATGGGCGATAGAATGTAGAGCACACCATCGTAGGCGAGACACGCCCAAGCTAAGCCAGCAGGGAATACTGGGCACGGGATCGTACGAAAGCCAATGAGATAGCCTGTGCGCCATTATTAAGCTAGGATGGCAGGGGTAGAGCTGCTACGAATGGAGGGCACCAAGAGGTAGGAGTAAGCTGCTACGCTGCCTGTTGCGACTGCGAAGGATACAATGGCAAACAATTGTATAAAGGCGAGGGAAGTGATCGATCAGATACACGGTTGAATTGCACGGCGTGTTCGCCATTGGATAATGGCAAGAAGGAAGAGGTGAGGACCTCAGCGCCATTGAGCTACGCATCCTTATCCCCGATCATTATCCCCGGAGCTAGGAATCTGACCCTTCATCCGCAAAATCAAACTCTCCTTCCTCCTCTCCATCACGTGGGTTTGCCAATTCCATGCGCAGGCTCTCATACTCCCCTGCCAAAGACTCTACAATGTTCCCCCCCACTTGAGTGAATCCACATTTCCTCAGCACCTTGAGGCTAGCCCCATTATCCGGGTTCGCGTCCGCGTATACCTTCTTCAACCCCTTCTCCCAGAAGATGGGGACGAGCGCTGCGAGTACTTCAGTCATGTAGCCTCGGTTCCAGTAGGCGTTATCGATCATAAACACAAGTTCGTTCCGGTCGGCGTACCAGATACCTGCATGTCCTATGGTTTTGCCTTCGTCTATTGTGGTGCCGGCAGGAGTTGTGGAAGTAGTTATCGTGGTGGCAGATGGGGGTAGGACGAGGACAAACGCAAGGTCTCCGTTTGTTGATGAGGTGACCATGGCTTCGAGATAGGTTGCCGTTCGGGACACAGAATCGTGGGGTTGAGACCTGCGCTCAGAGGGACTAAATTAGTTAAGATATGATGTTGAAAATCTAGAGACGACCTACCAGTATCTCATTACTTCCTCATTGCTGTACAGCTTATGAATGGCGGCGAGGTCCCCTTTGCGGGCTTCACGCAATATGAGACGTGGTGTTCTGGTGGATTTGTTTGGAGAAGGTGTGTCAGCCATCGTGCACAGTGTGACTGCGCTGTCTCGTCGTCAGTAAGTAAATGTGTGCGGAAGTAGACAGGCCAGTGAAGGGTTGCTTGTTTGCACTTCAGAACTTTGCTGTTCAGCATACAAGACAGAGGTATAAAGAGGATTAACTCCGTGCTGTTATCTCACGAGTATGCATCGCGATAATTGAGAGACCAAAGGGACCTGACTCTTATACCGATGGCGTTATAGGCATCCAATCTTCAAGCTATACGTCCAATATTACCTTCCTAAATACAGGCATTCATGGGACGCAGATTCCTACATCGATGTTTTCCGAAGCTCGAATAGATTTGCCAGATACCCTCGAATGTTACCGCCACTGAGGCAGGCGACCTCGGGATAGCCATACAGTGCTAGCCAACCTCAGCTCGCGCCTGCATTGCCTCGGAGGCTGGAACAATCTGTTTCCCTCGCCGAAACCAAAGAGATTTGCTTAGCAAGCAATGGCTTCGCTTCCCGCAAGAGCCATCAACATCAAGTAGGCACTAGTGAAATACGTGCACAACCAAGAAAGAAAGTCAACTAGAATCTGGAAAGTCACTGAGAACAGCTGGGAGAATAACTCGCAGAAAACTTCGAGCACCCTTTGTTGAAAGCAATTTTAAGGCCGGTTTTTAACAACTTGAATTGAACGCATGCTCGCTAGTCTCTTGAACGCATGCTCTCTATCGATTGCTACCAGTGACTCGCAATGGATCCATTCCCACAGGCTCAGTCTAGCATTATGGGATGCCTGCTAGATCCGTCACCCCTCGATCTTGTCGGACTCGGCCCACAGACTACCCTCATCCAACCAAACCTCTCATGCATAATTTGACCAGGACCTTTGCCTACCCGCGCGGCAGTTTTGCCCTTAGGCCGGATCTTATGATCGAAGATCTTAAATCTGGCACGGGTGCCATTCGAGACTTCCTGCAGACCCCGAAGGCTTCGCCTTATCTGAGTAAGGCTATCAAGACGCGTTAGCAGCCCTGTATAATGTCTTCGAAGCATTGTTTGAACTTACCGACTCTGGAAGGAGTGGGTGTTCTTGAAGTCACTCCCACGCGCGTGAAATTTTAGTAAAGCTAAAAATTGAAGTCAGCGGCGGTAGATATAACAAAGACACACGCTTTTATCGATTGGTAGAAGTTCTACGTACCTGGGCGAAGTCTCTCCCAGTGTGCTTGATCCTCCAAACATAACTGAGGAGGGGCCTTTTTCGAGAATTCCTCGGCCTATATAACAGCCCTTTCTTAGCTCGGGTCCTAGTACATCACTGTGGATCTGGATGCTTACGTCCAGGGCTATCTCCTTCGAACCATATCTCTGCTCGAGAGATGGATCCGTTGGTTTGGACCACTTGGTCCGCTTCTTGCATTGCTTTACAGCCTCGGGTGGATTTGGCGCGGCACCTTCTGTTGCCAATGGGATAAGGCTGTTGTCCATGGTTGATAGTTTAGAGTTGTTGTTATGATAATCGCCGGGAGCGGGAAATAGACGCATGTGTGTGTGTGAATGAAACGGGAAGAGGAGTGACGAGGCAGCACAGGATGGTATTTCGCTTCGGCGGCTAATGTGGTGAATTCGATCACTGCTATGAAGAGGATAGGGGTGAAAGTGATGGTATGGCGGCTATGGCGGTAGTGGTGGTAAGTATCACGGCTGTTGTGAATAAATTGGAAGTGAAAGTACTTTAATGAAATGGCGGCTATGGCGGTGAATACCACAGCTGCTATGAATGAAGTGGGAGTGAGAGTACAGCGGCTATGGCGGTAATGGTGATTGGTTTCACGGCTGATATGAAAGAACTGGAAGTGAGGGTAAAGTAAAGATATGGCGGCTATGGCGGTAGTGGTAAATATCACAGCTGCTGTGAATGAAGTGGAAGTGAGAGTATAGCGGCTATGGCAGTAATGGTGGTAGTTGTCACGGCTGCTGTGAATGAAAGGGAAGTGGGAGTGATGGTGGTGGTTGTCACGGCTGCTGTGAATGAAAGGGAAGTGGGAGTGATGGATAGCGTCTATGGCGGCAGTGGTGATGAGTATCAAAGCAGCTGTCAATAACACGGAGGTGAAAGTGATGGTGAAGTATCTATGGCGGCAGCGGTAATAACTACTAAAGCTGCTATGAATGATTAGAAGTCATGGTGCCGCCTCGGCTATTGCGGTAGTGGTCATTAAGAGTGACATCGAGGAAGTGAATGCCTCTTCCTTCCTCCCAGAGAGAGGTCAACAAGTACCAAATGCTGCCAAGCTTAACGCTTTTCATCATCTATAGCCTTGAAATTGGATTTTGCCATTGCTTAGAAGACGTGAATAAGACCTATGAGCCTGTTACTGTTGTTGCAGGCCACGAAGCGAGGTCGCGTGACAACACTGGATTGGCTTGAGAAAGGTTGTAACATATAGAGGTGGCTTCGGCGCCATTCGATGCAATTATTCTTTGAAGGCAGTACTAGCTTGGCCAGTGTCTTGGAACTATCAATTCTGATGGGCGTTTGGTAGCTGATACTACCATCAGGAACTCTGGTGTTGGGAGCGCTAGCAGATACGGCAGAGTTGTCGCATCGCCTAATCTGCCGTCGCTGGTTGTACCAGAAACATCAAAGGACCCCCTGCGTGTCAAGGCTTTATCGAATTCTTCTACAAGCTGATCGTGTACCCATATAGTCACTCAGTCTACTCAGATCCCAACGAACCATCACATACAGCCTGCCCTTACAGAACCTCGCCAAGCGCCTACAAGCAGTCGCTCTTCGCTCTCGGCACCGCTCTCGATCGCCTTCTCAGGTCAATCTCCGACGTCTCAATGGGCGTTCCAAACCAACGCGCTTCCAATGCCTGTCAAATGCCATGCCTTCTCTAAATCAACACCGTCAAGTTAGAATATGCTAACGGGCCGTATCTTATCGATGACTTTTTCTCGAAGCTTATCAACGCCGTCTACGAGGATAATCTGCACATTTGTGTCTCACCTGAGCATCCTCTTATACGCTTGCTTGGTGGCAACGATGGTTCAGAGGCGGCAAGAGACTGGAGACTGTACAAAGTCACGAGATTGGCCTATGTGGCCAAGAAACTGGGGAAGATCTGAATGGAGAAGACGCGCGATGCTCTGTGGAGAAATTTTGTCCTTTCTGATGGCCTTTGTGGGAAAGAACGGCTCTTTGCGTGGGAGCCAATGGTAATGGAGGCTGAGATTCTGAGGCATTGAGAGCGGGTTCAAGTTTTGATGATTAGCATAGAAATGCTTGGCCATGATTTGTGCTTCTCGGCGTCTTCCTTGAGATGGTCCGTTATGAGCCAGAAGGCGGTGAGAATGAACTGTAAGGTGTGAAGTGGAAGGCCTTTTAGCACGGCGAAAAATGTCTCGAATGTTACCTTAACGGCACATAAAGGCATCGCGTCTGGATTCCGACTCTTTCTTGTCTCTACTATCTAGCTTAGCAAGAACGAAGCGTTATAGCGTCGAGCAGTCTGTGGTGGCTGAGCGGCTGAGGGGGCATTGCCGCTGACTCAGCCACGAATCAGCCTTGTTACCTACAGATATAAAATCCTTTCATAGACTGACTTTGCTAGAACGTTAGACTCTTTCCTCAGCTGATCTCACTAGAGTGGATGATAACAGCATGGTCCCCGTGGAGCCAATCAGTCTGAGTATAGGAGTAGCCGCCCTATTTACAACATGCGTCGAGTGTTTCGAATACTTCAAGGCAGCCAAAGGTTTCGAGCAAAACTTCGAAGTTCTTCTGGTCAAGCTAGAATACCAACAAGAGCGTCTTCTAGTCTGGGGAGACCTTGCTGGAGTCTGCAATGGGGAGCAGCAAAATGCGGGGTCTCACTCCGAGAGCGACCACAAACGCCAGGATCTGACCAAAAGATGCCTTGACAGTATCCGACACCTTCTGAAAGATACCGAAATTCTCACAAATAGATACGGGCTACGAGCGTACACTCCTGCCGATGATACAGTCCCACAATCAGGTATCAGCTCCAACGCCCTCAAACGTTTTCGTCTTCGATTGCGTCGACAGTCTCAAGGACCCGGCGTTCTCGATAAGACTAGGTGGGCCATCCATGATGAGACAAAGTTCCAGAAGCTCGTAGACGATATCCGAGACTTGATCGATGGTTTGAATGAAACGGTGCCTGTGTCATCGGAGTTGGAAGAACAGAAAGTACAGGACGATATCGCATCAATGGTCGACGATATCCAAAGCCTCCATTTATTCCAAGAAGCATGTAAAGATGACTATCCCAAGTGGTGGACAGCAGCAAGCGCGGCGATCGATGCATCTGATGTTACTACCCTCGACAACCGATTGGCGGACGAACGTCTAGAGCGCTATGAGCTTCCAATTCAGGGCGGTTCGGGTGCGGAGGTTGGTGTTCCCATGATACCAACGCATTTTGGCGATCAAAAAGGTAAATGTCATCGGACAAGCCCGCATGAGTGACGCTGACAGAAATAGTCTACTTGGACACTAAAATGCAGATATTTTTTATGTTGACGGAATCTTGTCGTGCTCAAGGCTCAGAAGCACCTTGTGATCAATCACGCTTAGGAACGATGTCCTTTCAGAACATTTATAGCATCATTGCCCCAGGCACTGTCCGTACTCATTCCGCTCCCGGGTATCGCATTACAAAACATATCCACCCGCAATATTTCACCTACGTGAACTTAGGAAACTACGTTGAGAACTTGGACGCTTTAAAGGTTGACGCAATAACGGAAGGAAAACCTGCGCCCGAAGTAGACGCCCGTCATCGCGTCAGAGTGTACATATATTGCCCACCTTGTGCATGTCAGGTTGCTACTGCTTTTGACATATGCGAGTACAGCGACAAGAAGGATTTTGTGGAGTTCTGTATTCGAATCGATCATCGCCAAAGGACAAGCTGTTCAGCGTCAGTCTCCAGGATTGAAGGACTTGTCTCAGTCATTGATCACCTTAAAGAGAAAGAGAAGAATTACCAAGGATCGCATCTTGATTTCGAAATGGACCGGCTGAAAGCGATCGACCGCGAGTGGCTGGAACGGCAAATCTACCACTACACGGAGGAGGATCGCTTAGCAACGCTGTCCCCAGCAAACCAGCTTGCACGCATTGCTGAGCTCCACAAGGCTGAAGGACAATGCGCGGCTATCATTCTGCTTGGAGAGGCAGACTACTGCATCCCGCTCATGGGAGCGCTGCCGTTTCGTCCGTTTGAGCCAGGTGGACTGCCTCGGGAAACCTATCTCTTCAGGAGCTGGCAAAAGTACGACCCGCTGCTCAAGGGCTGGTGCTGGGAGAGGGATTACATGGGGACATACTCATCAAAAGCTCCGTTGCCACCTAGAAGGCCAGTACCTGCAGACTCGGATACAACGCAGATGTTGGAGAGCGCTCAGCGCATTTCCAAACGACCCAGAAGCTCGACCTCGGAGGAAGGCTCTTCACCTCTTGTAATCTGAGTGCGTCTGAATCGACGTCCGCTGAGAGGCAACAAGCGGTGGTACCTCAGGTTTTCTAGTCCTAGTATATCACAGATTTCCTTGCGTTTACATATAGAGTATTTCAATCACGTCAACTTTCCTCTGCTCTGATGCTACTGCCCCCTTCTGGCACTCCGCCGTCTTCGATACATTCAAGCATGGAGATATCGATGCCCGAGTCTGCTTCCGATACCAGTATCTGCCCGTCTTCGAACCCGTCTTATATCTTCTCTTCCCCTAGTAACGGTCGCCGCGCGGATCATCTCGCTCGTGAATTCCTGCACTTTGTGATGTAGATTTCCTGGAGATGGCATCTCGGCACTTAAAAACATGGCTTCCAATATCAGCAAAATTAATGAGATGTAGTTGCGGGGAAGGAATAAGACACCTATTGCGAAGTATAGGAATATCCTTGCCCTAAGTATCTTTGAGGTTTACGATCTTTAATGGTTGTCAAAACCTCAAAGGCGACTAGCAGCGGTTTTCGCGAGCATTGCAAAACCTCAAACGGGATTAGCGTGCGGCTTTTCCTCGGAATCCTTAGGGTTAATGTACTCTCTTCTCTTGGCATTGATCGATGGGCAACTCGAAGCGAAATCTTAGTGATAAGAAGTCTTGTCGAAGGCTTGGCCACTGTATGCATACATGCTCTGTAGATCAATGTTACGCCACAACGTTGCATTTCCCTTTCAACCAGAGTCCAGAGTGGGATAATTTTGCAGTCCATCGAGAAAGACGATTTGATGCCGAAAGCTTCCGCAGTCGGCATATCGAAAAATACTGCTGCACTGGCTGGACTGCGATGGACTGCGCCTCACCATTACTTTCAACAAACAAGTCAGGCATGTGGCTTCTTTTTGGCCCCCAGTTGTTGCGATGGGTGGCCCGACTTAGCTGCATCAAGTCCAGATGGCAGGATCTACAAAGCCACGAGCCCCATATGGAGGTCTTCGGCGGCGCGTACATGTTTCATGCACGAATCTCCGACTTGGCTTGTACACCTTCTGCAATCCTTCGTAATCCTGGGAGGAAAACGGCCAACCATTGTGCTACCTGAGCAGCCCATTGCGCCGCTCCCAACAATTATGGTTCCTGACCATTGAGTATGTTGAACTCAAGTGAGACGCTCTGCATACTCTTGTGCAGAATGTATGCGCCCGATCCAATAGCATCTTTGGCTGAAGGATGGAGACTAGCCCTTGCACATGGGTAATAACTTATGTTTGGGGGGGAAGGAGGAGAGTGTTGGCAAGGCTGCGGCTGTTGGCAGGATTATATGTTCCGGATTCCTTCATCAGGTTAAAAAACGAACAACTCATTCAACGTCGCATGTGCAAGGCTGTGGTTTGGTCATTGGATTCGATCCCATTCAAACTCCAGCATCGCTCTTGCGTTTGAACTTGAATCCCGTCAAGATGGCGAGTACGACCACGGGTATGACTCCAGAGCAGGCTCAGGCTGCGCTCCGCACACTGCTTGAAGGGCCAGCGATGAGCCCTCCGGCAGGAGTGATCCCTAATTTCCACAATCCACCCAACCTCGACGTCTTTGTCACCTTGACGATAGCTCTTTGCGTCGTTTTCGGTACTCTGGCTGTGCTTTTGCGCATGTACACTAAGGTGTTCATTCTTCGAGCGCTAGCATGGGAAGATTGTAGGTTTCCCTCCTCGTTGTGAGATTGCAGCCGTTACCTTACTGAAGCCGTTTAGATGTCATCGTCCTAGCATGGGTAAAGCGGCCCGCTTGGAACTGGATCGGTCTTCTGCTGACTTTATCAGCTGCTTCAGATTGGGGAGACTATCCCTTCCGGGATCGTGACTCGGCATGGCGGGGGAACCAATATGTGGAACGTCCAGCTACAAACCTTTTTCAGGATGCTTTACGTGAGTCTGATCACGAGAGGAAGCCATAATGGTGGAACCCGGCACTGAAAGCATGTTTAGTGGGTCAACATCTCAGCAGTCGTCTACGGCTTTGTGGTCTTCTTCATCAAACTTTCCATCCTGCTCCAATACCTTCGCATCTTCGCACCCACCAGAAGAGGCAACATGTTCATCTATGTTGGGGTTCACCTCTGCATCTGGACCAATTTGGTATTCTATCTCACCGAGACCGTGTTTGAAATCGCTATATGTACTCCACGCGAGAAGATTTGGAACCCGCTGATGACAACCGGGCATTGTTTCAGCGTCGACGCGACTTTCCAGGCCACTGGGGTCTTCAACGTCATCTCCGATTTTGCAATACTAATACTGCCCATGCCCTGCGTCTGGAGGCTACGCTTACCGCTGAAAAAGAAGATACTCATGACGACCATCTTCGCGACAGGTCTTTTGTGAGTAGTCCTTCATATCACAACCTGGCTCGGAAATGTGAATGTCGCCAGAGTCTCGCAACTTCGTCACGAACACCTGCGTTTCTGCGGTATTTCCATGAAGTTTGACTAACATTCATTGCCTCAGCGCATGCATAACCTCCATCTTACGGACGTACTATACCTGGAAGATCGTCCAGTCGCCTGACATAAGCTATAACATGGTCCCCATGGGCATGTGGACTTACGCCGAGCTCTCCACCGGGATCGTCATCAGCTGCCTCCCAGTCATACCAAAATTTTTCCAACATATCGGCCCCAAAGTATCCAGCGCCCTTACACTCAGGTCCAAATCCACAAAGGAGTCAGGTCACGAATCGGCATCCGCGACACCCTCGGACAAAGTCCGAGCCGAAAAGCTCAAGCTACCCAGTTTCAAACACACGTTTGCTTCGGTCGTTTCAAGCACGGAGAAGGATGATGACCATGAGATGTATAGCCAACAGTCTCTTCCCAAGGGGGAGTATGTTCAACTTCATGAGGAAACGGCTATACCGAGGCGCGATGCTACTAGGGAACTGATTCAGATGCCGACGGCGAAACTTGCCACGACGCGAGATGATTTGGAGAGAGGGTATGGGAGGTTCTAGTTCGCCTGGAGCAATACCTTGAATAGACGTCAATCTCTGAGGATTGCCGATCACGAATCTGTATTGAAGCTGGTGGGGCGTTCTGGTGAGGCGAAGTCAGGATTAACGGGATGCTTGTGGAGCATAATGGAACTTTCAGAGTCAAATGTGAGTGGCCCACGCAGACTTGAGAGAGGGCTGCGGCGTATGGCTTTTCGCAAACGAAGTCCGAGCATATCTTGAGCTGAAATACTTTTCCCGATGGGTCTCTGCTTTAAAGGTACGCGCCGCAGGGCTACGTAGTCTTGCGTATTGATAGGCTCACATGTAAAGACTAACCCATCATGCTGCACAGCTCATTCAAGGCAGAGGATACGTGGCACAATCCGCATGATCGATCACACCTAACCAGACTTTTCGGCCTCATCTGAAGCAACCCCAACATCCCAGGGAGCCAGCAGGTGTAAACGTGGCGCAGGACCAAGCAAGCATGCATGCATCGCTAACTCAACTCTGATGGCTTGAACATTCCGTGACGTGACAGACCATCCGTTCCCGGCCGCTCAGCACCCTATGCATAGAAAAACGCCGAAAGATCTGCATCTTTCTTTTTCCTGGAATTCTATAGCTCCAGCCAACTTGGCACTCATCTCCAGCGTACACTTATCCGAAACTTTCCCCAATGCTGTTGCATCTACAGGCTCGTTGAGAGCATTATTACCATCATCAAACAATGACCTGAAAAGTCATCTGAATGAGGCACGAATCATCATCGCACCTAGATAGCATCCGAATACGACGCTTTCGCGCCGTCCTTTCGTGCACCTGCGACCGCGTTGGGATCTGGGGGCTGCGCTAACGTGCTGACTGCATGTGGCCCGCATGATCCTTCCTTCCTTCCCCTCAAAGCTCGAACGGTGCTGGAGCTGGCGTTGATGGGGCAAGAGTTGTGTGTTTGTGTGTGGAGCGTGACTTCCATGGAGCTCTTTTCCTTCTTCTCGAAAATGGTCGATGAGGGGTGAAGAATGGGTCGAGATGGTTGCTGATGTTGTTGCGTCGTGTGGAGGAAGTCGAGAGTCGATTCTAGGTTCCGGTCGAAAGTGCGTCGATGACTACTCTGTGTCTGTTTTTCGAATCTGATATGGAAAGCTGATTTTAATGTAGTGTCTGCGAAGTGCAGCCTTGGGCGGCTGATATAGAGAGTGTGCAGAGAAGATGGTGTGGAGCAGATTTAGGAACAGGAACGATTTGCGAAAGTACAACATTAGCCGAAAGGTCTTGGCAATCTCGGTAGCTGCTGCCCTCGATACAAGAGTCAATGTTGCCCACGGCTTGGCAGGGGCTTCTACCTGCGGAGCTCCCACTTGCCCAGTCATTCATTCATCAACAACGAATTTTCTCGCTCCCTTGAATCTGTAGCGCAGTCGATGGAGTATTCAACGCACTCGTATCAACATTGGGCTTTGTCAGTCCTGGAAAATTCATAGAACACCTCACACTTCAGCACATGATGCGAAGGGGGGAGTGGGAAACTTGGTGGCGAACACGAGAAGTGCTGGCAAAAGATTGATGAGATCAATACATGTGTTGGAATGCCTTCGGCCGTCACATTGCAATGGCAGCCTTTCGACTCATGCCATGATTTGCGACCTGGCTCCTCTAAGCGGGGCTTTTCCCCGCATCCAGTGAGTATCTGACACTTGTACCAACGACCTTGAGCTCAGCCGAAGCTAACAATTCTCGTTTGGCAATCATGCTTGACACCCAAGTTAACAAACACAACTTTGCATGGGCGAGAATAGATCCGCATTCTTGGATCGCGCACGTCCACCGGATCTCGCCAAGCCGAACTGATTGTAGTTTGCGCAAACATCTGGTGAGTTTTACGGCTCGTGTATAAGTACTCTTGAAGTCCTGAGGTTTGACCGCGGACGCTTTCAACGATGGCGACTTTCAAAGGCTCTGTGATGGTACCTGCTACAATGTGGTCGTTGAGGATGACCCTACCGCTCACTTCTCCAATCAGATGCAGGACTTTCACTATCGTGCTCATCGATTACATTTCATTTCCCAGTCACATGCGAAATCCTCTTGCCCGTAATGCACGTTACCGTGCCTCGGTCTGTATGATAGGTCGGGATTTCCTTTGCGCCTGAGTCTAGCGGCGATTCTCCGTCCTGAGTAGGGTCTCCTGGCGCTCTGGTATTCCAATCACCGAATACGGAGATAGAGTAGCATTTGCTTCCCTTTGAATCCTCTTGGACCAGTCTAAATATATTTACCTCGAGCGGAGAAGGGTCTGATTAAGGGAGAGCAGCTCACGAGACTAGCACCAGCTCTGAGAGCTCCCTTCACCGTGTTTCTTATAAACACTGCAGCCGTGATCTCGAGGGGACTCTACGATTTAATATATACACTTCCATCGCTAGCGTTTCTATGTACAAGCATTCTGGCAACCTCTGCCTCTTGGTTCGTGTGACCTTTCCCACTGGTCATTGTTGCTGACGACGCCAGAAATCGATCATGTCCACAACAACCAAGGACGCCATGGTGCTCCGTCCAGACTCTTCAAGTGACTTCGCTTCCTTTCCCCGGGAGATACGAGATACTGTCTTCTCATACGTCGCTTCTGCTGCGAGGGTTGACATCGACTATCACGACAATTATTATCTACTTCCGTACGAGGGAGCCGACGACTTCGCCGAATGTATCGAACTGCTTCACGAATGGGCGCCTAGATCTTACATCGCAAAAGGAGCATGCGAAGAAATTTGGTCCAGCGGAACCTTCAATCATGGCTGGTATTTCGAATCCGAAATCGTGATTGACCCACGCGCTACACTCTTCGTGAGGACAATCCAAGGCAAAACCGTGCTCAAGAAGTCTGTAGGAACACCGATCGATTTGAGAAAGTGTGTACGGGAGATTAGACTCTACACAAACCCCAACCCTTACGATCTCGCCAACCCTTCAGAAATTGACAATGCGAGTTTGTTGAAGCTCAAGCAAGAACTCTCCCAGCTCGGTCAATTTCCCCACCTGCGTCGAGTGCAGCTAGGATTATGGATCCCTCAAACATGCGACGCCTACTTTGAAGGCATGACCATTGTCGAGAGCATCTCGGATGCTTGTAAAGAGCTTAGAAAACGAATCGGCGCTGGATTGAACATCATTCTTCTCAGAGCTTGGCCATACGATATCGGGAAGTTTGAATATATGGATGATTACGACATTAGTTGGATGTGGGATACGCCAACTCAGGGGCACAGAGAGCGTGTTCGGGAGGGTCTCGCTACAGCAGATGAAAGGATTGGGGTACTCATCGCTGATGGAGTCGAACAAAAAGGAGAGCGCACTTTACTGGAGGAATTACGCGACGCTGGCTCCCTTTTACCGCAACTGAACGAAGAGATTGTGAAGATGGAGGTCTGGAAACGTTGGACAGGCATTGACGAGTCTGAGTGGCTGCGGATTAAGGAAAGGTGGGGGAGGAATGGTGATGACATGTGAGACGTGAAACAGACTGTGTGGTTGTAGGTAAGATACGTGTCGGTTGAAGGATGCGTGTTGGGTTTGATGCAGTTGAGTTCAATAGTTGCTGTGTGGTTACTTCTCGTCCTTGGATCCAACATCCCAAGACCGCGGGAGCGTTTGCAAGCTTGAGTATGTGCGTTTGTCCATGAGTCTTTTCCAACAACCGACTCGAACATCCTCTACGAGTTCCAAAGCATTTGAACACTTGCTGGGTGCAGTGAAAGTCAATGATACTAGTTTTTACTAACCCAAACAGCCATGTCATCATCTCCTTTCCGCTGTTCATTTTCCGTCACTCCTCTTCTGGCCCCCTAGGCAATACAAGCAACAACCATCAGTCCGTCCCCACTCCCTCCCTCCATTCACCCCTCGATTTTCTTTGTCCACACAGCAACTCTACGTCTCCGCCTCCTAGGTAATACAGTTCCTCCCCCCACGCCGGACTGGCCCGCGAGGCGCCATCGATTCCACCACACCAACTGCTATCCAACCACTGCATGGACGGACCCCTAAATCTTGATACCAGGCACTTTCATGTCCGCAACGTTTGGCTGTCCATGTCTTATCTCGCACGATGGAGGGGGGTGTCTGCGGGACCTCTTCGAGCGCGGTCGTATACACCTTCTGTGGATGTGGGCATGAGGTGTGTCGAGGAGATCTGCGATGGTGAGATGACGCGTGCGGAGGTCGGCGGGATCGAAGCCAAAGCTATACGGCATATTGCGCCCCTGGGCGTGCGTTGGGAGGAATGGTTGCATGGGATTACGTGTGGTTTATTGGCTTTGCGGCTGAATGTGCAGAGAGCGCCTGGTGATACGGAGTGGGCTAAAACGTGCGGACATTAGGATGAATCACTAGGAGGGGGAAGCCTGTGGGTTATTGATATTGCGCCTACGGGGTTGATGTGTGATGTTGGGACTGCAGAGGTGGGTCATGCGGTAGGGTTGCACGGTTGAGCATCGGCTGAAGTCGTGGCTAGGATGAAAAGGGTCGGCGGATGGGGTTTGGTGGCGTGCATCTATCCCGAGCACATATCGTAGTTCTTTCTTCCGCGATACGGCTAAGAGTCAGGATGCAGACTGAGTGCGTTTCAGTCTCCGTTGATGCATCGCTGTATCATCTTCTGAAGACGGAGACGGTGTCGCTCTCTAGGTTAAATTCTTTGGCCATGTTTGCTGACTTATCAACGCAAGAGGTATCAACGAAATAAGGTCAGGGTCACAAGTATCGCCCGAGTCTAGAGATCCAACTTACTTTACGAGAATGTCAGAGTTACCTGCAAAGGGTTAAAGTAATGCTGGTGAATACTAGATTCGCAGCCTTTTCTGCTTCTTGGATGACTTAGGTTTGAAGGCATAGGTACGGAAGATGGAGGGCTAGATTATGAGGTTGTGAAGTAGTGCTTCTGGGATGGAGAGTGTGTACGGCAGTGTGGGACTTGGGATGTAGAAATGATAGGGGACGGATGTGTGCGCTTGATCCGTTCTATGAAGCAGTTGAAGGGCTTGTTGCAACCACGAACAGAAGGAGCATAATTGGGATGCGGAGATGTATCTGCGGTAGAACCGAATTCGTGGTCTACACATTTATCGATGTATTGCCTGTTAAGGTGGCAAGCAGTTTGAGATACCATACGGATGCTGTAGAAATCGAGGGTTCATACGATGGTGACTAGTGGCTACAGAGCATCACATACGCATCAAGCTTGGACAGTGGTCTATTCTAAAGCTTGACCTTTCGTTCCCGTTTCAGCTGGTCTTTCTCCCGCGGCTACCTCCTCGATCGCTTCCTTGATAATCTGGCATCCCTTCGCCATATCCTCCTTCGTGATGTTGAGCGGTGGTATAAATCTGAGGGTGTCGTAGATCGAGGTCGTGAGCACCAGCATGTCCTTCTCCATACATTTCGCCTGTATCTTCGATGCGTATCCATGGCCCGGCGTACATTCCAGCGCCAACATCAATCCCAAGCCCCTCACGTCGAAGATCATCTTGCTGGTTTTGGAATCAGACTTTGCTGCGTCGAGCATGCCCTTTAGCTCCGCCCCTCGAGCAGCAACATTTTCCAAAATCTTCTCGTCTTGAAAGGCTTTAGCAACGGCGACTCCGGCTGCACATGAGACTGCATTTCCGGCGTAAGTGCCTCCCATCGATCCCGGTTTCTGCATATCCATCAATTCCTTTCTCGAAACGATCGCAGAGAGTGGGAAGCCGTTTGCAATCCCTTTCGCCATGACTAAAATGTCTGGCCTGACGCCCCAATGCTCGATCGCGAACATTTTCCCCGTTCTACCGAAGCCGCACTGCACCTCGTCTGCAATCAAGAGGATGTTGTTTTTGTCGCAAATTTCCCGAACCTTGGCAAGGTATTCTGCAGGAGGTGGAACGTAGCCGCCTTCGCCCAGGACTGGCTCAATGACGATAGCAGCAGTGTCAGATGACGCAGTCTCACGTTTAAGGAGCAGCTCGAGCTGGAGTACGGGATCCATGCAACAATTCTCAAAGCCGTACTTCCCATCCGAATGGGTGGCGACTGAACATTGCGCGCAGTAGGGGAAGGGAACGGAGAACACGCCAGGCATCAATGGAGCGTAATTTTCGCCGTAGACAGTCTTGGAGCGCGTCATTGCCATGGTTCCGAAAGTCCGTCCGTGATACGAACCCTGCATGACGATGATGTTCTGTTTCTTGGTTGCGTGCCGAGCCAACTTGACCGCCGCTTCGACAGCCTCCGCTCCCGAGTTCCAGAAGAAGAAGGTGTCTAGCGACTCGTGAGGCATTAGAGGTAGAAGCGATTTTATCAGTTCGAGGTAGGGCTTCTGAAAGGCTATGTTGATCTGTCCGTGGACGAGCTTGCCGACTTGTGATTGAGCTGCCTTTGTCACGGCTGGATGGCAATGGCCTAGGTTGGCGACTCCGATACCACAGGTGAAATCGAGCATCCTGCGGCCTCCGACCATGGTGACATAGCTGCCAGAGCCGCTCTCAATGACCTCGCTCGCGAGTCTCCCGATGCCTCTGGCTACATGCCTGGTGCCGAATTGAGCTAGCGCGGAGGCAGTCATGATGGAGAGACTTAGCACAGGAAAAGAGAGGTCGATTAGTGAGCCTTCGCGCGTCAAGGTCAGTGGACGAGTGACGTAAGAATCAATCTAGCCGTCTGTGTATAGCTACCTTATGGCAGTGTTGATCAAGTGCATTGGCTTTGGGAACTCTTTGACTTGTATCTAACTTCTGAGGCTCATTGTGTTGAAGTCGGCGAACGGACAATACAGTGTTTGTGTTTATGGAAGCTGGCTTGTAGTTCCTTGGAAATTTATACGAGCTTGTTAGCGGTGCGGGGCTCATCCGCCGTGATACCGCTAAGGTAAGATTACCATGGATCGCTAGCGTTATGGCTAGTAACAGAACCCCGCAAGATGCCAAGCCCAGTACGTACTCGTAATAGGGGCTGAAATGGTTTCATACTTCTGCTCCACCTTCTATTTCCACTTGACTGAATACACATTTATTGAAATCTTCAAAACCAAATTTACTTCAGTACAGGCTAGAGTACCCAGTATCAATTCTACAGTATCCGTCTCCATTTCTTTCCTCCTTCCATCTCTGACCTTGTTCTTCCTCTTACTCTTCAGCTTCGTACCCTTCGACGCTGACCATCGTACGGGCCATGTTCGGCTTGATCTCAGCAATGACGAAAGCATCGGCTAAGGCCGAGTACTTTCCACCAGTCTCAATTTGCTAAAGTAAGAAGTCACGTCAGCTTCCCATGCCATGGTCTCATACCACAAGATTCACAAATGATAGACTAGACTCACCACTCTCACCACTTGCTCTGCCGGCTTCCCAACACCAAAAAGCTGAATTAGATATGGCACTTTTTCGTGTGTCGTGCCGTAGAGGATGATTGCTGGGACTTCGATGGTGCTGTTCTCATAAATTGCAGGGTATGCAAGGCCAGCTTGAACGGTTGCGTTGATGGCGCCTGTTATCCTGCCGCCCGTGATGGGTTCCATTATCATGCATTTCAGTACCGTCGATCAAAGTCAAGAAACATTGCACGTACGAACACGCACTCCGCCTCGGACCGGAAGTGGCGATGGTGATATGGGTTTTGCTAGATCAATACTGGCGGCGAAGAGATGAACTAAGGGAGGAAGAGCAGCCGATGATGGAGCGCTGGCTGAAGACGTTGTTGTGAAGCAAGCGAGAAGTGGGATGAGCTTCATGATGAACATTGTGAGTCGGTCGCTTCGAGACAGGTCCTGAATGACAGCTGCTGTATGGTTGATGCTAATTGAGACGGGAGATGGGAGATGCTGTGTTGTAAACGTGTATCCTCTGGCAGGAGGCGATGATACTTATAGTTTTCTCTCGTCAGTGCCGCTCATGCGCTAGGACAAACCACTCCAACCGTCTTGTTGAGGGTCCGAATCCCCACCAAAGTCTTCCTGACCAGCAGGAAAACGCCATTGCAGTCTCCACTCAACATGGGTCCAACGGTTATGCGCGCACAGAACTCTCTTGACCCGTAAGCAATCTCGCGTGTTGGCAACCAGAAAGGGCTTAGCGCTTAGATCGTAATGCAACCAAGACCGAGGCGGAAAAGTAGCTTCATGCATCTGCTTCAAAAAGGGAGAAGGGTTTCAAAGCCAGTCATGCCTATGAGTCTGGCTCGGGTTACAAGGTTGTTAGACTTACAGAAGTAATCGGAGCGGAAGACTAAGCCGCATCTTTGTCAAGTTCGTTGACACGCTGGCGATATGTGAGATACACGGCCGAAGGTCCGAGACACATGTACCATGAAAGAGGCAGGGTGCAGTTGAGTAAGACACGTGTAGGAGTTGGATGACCAGTAGTAAAAACAGTTTCTTTAATATATTCCTAATTGTGATGACTGCGGGCTGCCCAGATAATATACGCTTTTCTCTGCTGCTATCTATCTATACATTCCTGTCATCGCTTATCCTAGCCCGCACCTCATTGATGTACATATCAACATCTCAGCCCTGCTTCGAACCGAAAGGAGCTGTTTAATCCTCAAGTTGCAGGAGAGTTCTTCGCTCCGCGCTGGTTTCTAGTGTGACATACATCTTCCTGCTCGGTGGGAACAGGTCGAAAAAGTTAAGTCTGCGCCGAGTATCGTCGCCCCTGGTGTCTTGCAAAGTAGTGGATGGCTATTTTGATCCTAGAAGAATGAGCCATCACGCGACCTCGTGTATAGAAAGAGCGGCTTTCTCTTCTTCTCTCTCAATCCCACGATCGATATTCACGTCGCCCCCATCGTCCCCTGGTGCCTCCACGTTACCCAGCGCTTTGGCTACGACGTACCGGGAGTCATTCCTTGGCTGGTTGCCGGTATCCTTCAACCCCTTCTCGGTCTTGGCCTGCATCTTGCGTACGAGCATTGCTTCCACTAAATTCTCCCCTGAATCTGCCCTTTGCCCTTCCGGGTCTGCCGTATCTGCCAGCTCTTGCGCCTTTGCTTCTTCCTTGTTGGCAAGCGTCATGGCCCGGCTCTGGTTCTGAATATCCTCAAATACACTGGCTTCCGTGAGTTCGTACACCATCCGAGTGAATCTCTGTGACTTCCTGGGTTTCGACGGCGCCTTCTTGACAACGGTGGCTTGTTCCTCTAGCTGATTTTGTACAACTGGTCTCTGCCGCATGTTGCCGACTTTGGGGAGCTGTGGGAATGAATGTTCGCGTACTGGTGCTATGAAGTTGTCTTGCACACCCGCGATTGTGCGTAGCCGGCATCGTGGGCATGCTCAACCGCCAGCTGGCCCTTGTGTGATACCAACGCGTTCCCAGTGATACCATTGAACAGGACAACCCTTGTTGTCGCAGGCTGTTCGTTCTCCACTTCCTTTCCCGCCGCAGGTACATAAAACGCGAGAGCCCATCCCTGTCTCGTGACTTAGTCCGAGTAAGAGCGGCCCCTATAAGCCTTTGCGACGCTGAGTTATCGGTGCTTGTACTAGTCTTGGTGTAAGAGTGTCGGTGTGGGAGGACATTGTTGGAGTCGAAGATTTTGGGATTGGATTGTTTAGGATCGAGTTGGGTGAGATGATGAGACGTGAGGGGGACTGTTGAAGTTTGAAAATGAGAGGAGGAGTAGGTATGTGGTTGGAGGAAGATGGGTTGGATTGACTGGTGGGTGAATTCTTGGATGCTCCTCCAAATGACGCCCTCCTCTTTCCTTGCCCCTCAACTCAACCCATCTCGTCGTTCGAAGAGGTTGAGGTGGTGATGAGTGATGGCGGATGTGTTCTGCTCGAGGAGCGGATAATCTTCCATCCTCTGAAAGTCTCGAGCATAGACCCGATCCGTAGATGCAAACAGCGACGTGCTGACGCTCAATGTGTTGAGCGGAGAGTAGGCTATCAAAAGTCCTATGTCTGTTCCCTAGTCACGATATCTTATGTCACAACGTTGACACTTATAAATAGGCGTGGTAGGCAGATCAAGATAGAAGTAAACACTCTCCATGTTAGTAAACTTTTCTCAATATTGCGAAGCGAGGATAGGAATACAGTTTCAGAGAGAAATTTTGTACCACTGAGTAGGAAGAAAGTGGGAGAAGAAAGAGGAAGAAGGTAAAAGGTTGCACAATCATCAATCATTGACAGCTATAGATCAAGAAGATAAAGCGGCAATGAAACCGAGATTTGTGCATAATGTGAGGGACAGGGTCTTTGGAACTACGGTTTGCGTTGTCCACTTTCGCGGACTCAGACTTCAACACAGACAGGATTCTCCAAGCCGCACACATGAAAGAGACCATGGTTCTTTGAGTCTACTAATATCTGTGTAACCCTACCTTACTTAAGGTAGTTCCAATACTCCGCCCTGCACTTATTTCTTGGCGCTCTTGACCGCCCCGGCAGAACGTCGGCCAATCGTGCCACACGTTTGCCTTCCTTCGGTAACAGTGGTCCTGTTGGATCTAGAGTTTCATCTTCAGCCCATCTGCAGCTGGCTGTGAGGCACATAGAATCCGTATCACAGTTCACATGCACCTTCGTGGTTTTGCTCTCGTGTAATTGTTACCGCAGCCATGTAGGGAGCTCCACCCGTCCACATTTTCCTGCCTCGCCCAGTCCCTGCAGCACTGTCAAGAATGATCCGGAATTTATGAGGCTGACAAAGTAGAGAAACCAGCCATACTCTCTAAGATGTAACTTGAAGAACAATACTTCCCGAACGGTCATCTCGGGAAAGTTATGAGCAAGTCAATGATCTTTCGCTCTGGCATTGCCAACCTCCGACTGGAAACAAATGATCGTTTGCCTTGTCCATACTCTTTGCTTCCATACGCGTAGCGCAATCCTGCATTTTTCCTGCGTCTGCATCGTGATAGGGTTAGCCCATGGGTCTAGCACGTGGCACAACACTCCCCTGTTTCGACCGCAGTTCTTGGCAACAAGGGTTCTTATGAAAGTCGAATCTCTACAAGTGTTTGACCTCGGGAAGATATCTGAAATATATGGGAAGTTTATCTTCTGCTGTCACGACGTTCGGACCAACGCTCGGTCCTTGCGAAAATCATCTGTACTCGAAGGGATCTGATAATGTCATTTGCCTGTACCTTGTTAGCCCTTTGGTTCTACCAAACATGTTTCGTAGGCTTGTTGGTCGATTGTGCAGTCCTAGAAGAAAGACAACCTCTTCCGATATCTCTGACCTCTTTTCCCAATTCATCATACCAAGCCAGTACATGAACTCCCGTCGCTTTTCAACAACCCAAGGGTCTTTGCTGATTTACTTTAGACATGACCGCGGGCATTACTATGGTTACCAAAGTCGTCGCAGTTACATCTTTCGTAGATTCAATGGGGTTGTCTTCATCATCAGCTCTGTCAGATCAGTCGCACGGAGTTGATGTCATCACCAAAGTGGTCAGAGTCGGACCTACTACGGTTAATACCGCAAACTGCCAACCATTGCTCTGCAGTCTCAATGTGGCGGTCAGTGATAAACTCTCATCCCGGACCCGCGCATTTTCTAAATTTAGTTTTAGTCGGTCTCGGTCTTTTATTGGCCCCAGCAGTCCGCAAACACAGCGTGTCTCTCCACAATATCCAGTCCACCGTCAGCGCTGCCCCCAGCGGGATTAAACCCGTAAGTCAGTTTCTTGGCCTGTTGCAAAACGTGCCCAAGGAACACACTGACCGCCCTTGAAAGGCAATCTTCAAGTATATACGCCATCTTCTATTCATTAAGCCTTAGCAATGGCTGCGGTAGCCTTAGCACGACCTACGATTCAATCACGATGTCCTTCACCCCCGGCGCCCTATCGACCGTGAACCCTTTCGGAGACTCTGCTGAGGTTTTCAATTTTGCTGATCTGCCCTGTCCACCACCAGGTCTATATGTGGAGCCCGGACAATTGTACCAGCCTCAATTTGCACCACCGCGAGCGTTTTTCAGTAGCCTACGGGCCGCGGACCCGGCTGCCTTACAGGGCTGTTCCGATGGGGTGTGGGCGGACGGCTGGACTGATCCTCCAATAGCTTTCATCACCGCTGGCGCCCTTACAGGGCCTGGGTTGGCGGGCGGAGGTCGTCCTCCCCGTCGGATAAGGGATATACCAGCGAATGCACATGTAACAGCGAGGACTCCGACTAAGACTGCCGACTCCCCATAGACAGTTTTCTTTGAGCATCTGGACGTCTCGATCTTCCTTTTCAGACTAGCATTGCAATATGAGGAGTTTTCAAACCATGGTCGTGCGATTAGGATGAGGTTTGTACCTCGAGAGAAAGGCAGAGGGAGAGATGTGATGATGTGTTTCTGTCTGTGGTTGCAGGATGTTTCAGGGCTTTGAGGATCTCAATCTTAATCTTGTTCCTGTCGTATTTGAAGTATCAGAGAGCGAGGAAAGTATTAGAGGTGTTAAACCAACAGCGTGACAACAAGCAACATCAGTTTATGACTTTCTGTCAACGGCTCCGGTGGCTTGGTGTAGAGCTCGGCTGAGGCGTGGATCATCGTGCAAGACATACCGAAATTGCTGCCCCCGTATTCATTTTCTTTTCAACACCCATCCAGCTAGCTTCCTGCTTTTAGTGCAGGATAAGAAAGGCTATAGAGGCTAGCCATCTAGACAATCCCAATGGTAATGAATGTGGTAATAATGCGATGCCGCCTCCATCGACTTCGTGAGCTGCGACTTACACGGGCTCAGCAATTATCGTCAAAAATAGGAAATCTCGGCGTACTTCAGCGCTTGATATACCCGGGCCATTGGGGCCAGTCTGTAACCCTAGTTCGGGGAGCCTTCACTGCGTACGAGTAGAGCCTTAGGAGCTACGCCACAGCATCGCTTATACAGATGCGAAACGGAAGCTAGTTGCGCTTGTAGCTGCCGTCGTTGTTTCACCGGAACAGCTGTTTCAAATTGCCTTATGCGACGTCAATTTAGAGAATCTCTGGCTAGATAGGTAAGGTATTTCTATAAAAGTTATGCGTCGACGAAATATCCCCCCTTATAACTACCACCAAATCCTCATTGAACGCTAATGGCCCAGTACGCTGCAATTCATTTCCATTCCGGCCATGATGTCGACATCCCCGTACCCGGTGTGTGGTCCGACACTTGCCGGTCTTCGCCAAACGACAGCTCAGCGCAAAACATGTTTCTCTCTTGTTCTTCGCTTCATACTGCCACCTTGACAGACTAGCGGTAGAAGCGCAAGGGGCTCACTGTCTCCTGGGCTCATAATATAAGAGTGCTCTGTGCGCTATTGTCGTCTTCTCCTTCGTACCTTCTCCTTTCTGTCACAATACATTGCATTTGTGGCCACCGTCTCGCACCCAGCTCACCTCATTCGCTCACCATCATGCGGACCCTTACTGTTATCCTCTTCACACTCGCTACCCTCCTTCTCCCTATAGCGGCGGTGCCAGCAGGTGTTCTAGCCAGCCGTCAGGAGGGTCTGAACAGCCCTAACGTACGTATCCTCTACCAATCTCTCTTCTCCGCTAACCCCCCGACAGTTACCCGTCTGTGCCGGCACCAGCTCCCCAGCCGGCACAGGTGTTTCCATGCAGACATACTGCATCGACACAATTGGCGCCAGGTGCGCTCTCGTAGTCGTCTTCCCTAGTTCCACCGGTAGCGGAAATCCGGGCAATTGCGGCAATGCATGCTCATGCTCCCAGTCCGTACGTGTTTTCGGACCTTTAAGTCTCCTCCTTTGAAACAACCTATAGTGTTTGAGTCATGTATCGAGAACGGTCGCTCTGTAGACACGTTTCAAGACTTTTGGCACCCTTTCCGAGAGGCGATGCTGACCTCGAAAAGAAATGCCCGGCCACGTCTGTCTGGTGTCCCTCATGTGCAGGGACTCCCAGTTGGGGCTGTACCGCTGGGGTGAATGATGGATGCAGTTGTACATCCTCCCAGACCGATACCGACCCCTAGGATATAGACAACGTGGACGGTGAGGACTCCACGTCTGATACGGAATCAGAACCCTGTCCCGGCGTCCCCGCTTGCAGCAGTGTTGAATACGAGGGAAGTGGCTTTGGGCGCTGTACCCTCGGACTCTATAATGATTGCCCTTGTGTCGCGTCACAACCTAGACCCGTTCCCGAAAAAGCAGCGAGACCGATTCAACGGGCGTCGCTGTGATGTTGAACAAGGTAGCTTCAGTGTTCAAGCTGGTGAATATCAATGGACTTATACTTTGTACCGCATATTGCAATAAAAGCTCGTATAGCGCGTTAGTGAATACCCTTGTTTATACAACACACGCGATGCTACTCAAACAAGGGTCTCATTCATTCCTCGAGTAGATGGAATTGATACAAACTAACATCTAGCTCTTTTGTAGATCGAGGCTCAGATGCAGTCCTTGGTAATTGCTCACCACATTAGTTCTCATGAGCGTCAGCGGCCATCTTGACTGACTTTTTGGCACCCAAGACCTCGCTCGCATAAGCTTGATCGAAGCGCCTCCTTTCCGCATCCTTAATTCTCGCATAGAATTCGGCAAGCCACACTTGCAAAGCTTCCAGCATCTGGTTGGCGTGCACGTCCATAAGCTCCTTGTAAATTTTGGCAAGCCGCTTACTTAATGTGTCGACATGAGTCTTCAAGCGTTGCAGAGTAACCCAGTCGTCAGTATTGATGGATGCTACCAAGACTGAATGAGTCTCTCCGAACAGAAGTTGGAGGGCACAACGGCTTTGCAGGACATAAGTGCTTGAGCGACTAATGTTTGATAAGCAGCATGTACGTCTACGAGGTCAGGGTGGCCAGAGATAATAGCGACAATGTTGACTCTTGGATGCCTGGGAGCTATTCGCAGGGTCTATCGCTTGTAGCCATGAAAGGAGGGTGGCGAGGTGGAAAAGTATGCGAGGGTTCAATGTGACGCAGATACGTAGGGCGAAAGGAACTGTAGCGGAGGAAGATGTAACGGAGATGAGCTAAGATGGGACGGGTATGCTTCGATGAATTGCGTTCAATTAGCCCGAGCTCTATACACAGGCAAGCGCAACGACCGAAGGCGAGGAGCATGCCAGAAGCCTCCCGGCTCTGGATTCCCCAGATCTACATCGTTCTCTCTGCTTCTCTTCACTTAATCTGGTAGCAAGATGTTTTAGCCAGGGTTGATCAAACCCTGGAGGTTGAGATGTACTCATCACGTTGGAGAGGGAAAGTCTTGGAGCAGCCTCTGTCTTTGTCCTTGCTGATGGTTGACTGTATTTGGATGCTCTTGAACCATCTCCGACATATCGGCGTTTGTGAAACTCCGTCCGCCGGGTCTAAGCCTAATCACGCGTAGCATACCCGAATAGTGTCATCGAAGCTCCCGCGTAGCTCCCGCGTAGCGTGATTTTGAAAGACTTAAAAACACACACATCCAAAATGTTTTCAACCTTCTTGAAGACAGACACAGATCGCCAGGATGGTGACACACCTGGTTGGGAATCCAGTCTGGTATATAAATCATATACATACCAGACAGAATCTCGTCGTTTCTTCTACTTCTTTCTTCTTCTCGCTTCTGAACCATACCTACCTGCTTGCCAACAGCTGAGAGCGCGTCTCAGATGCCGAGTCATGAGGAGGGTGGTGTTGAGTCCTTGATTGGGCTCTTATATATGGCTTGAATGGCCAGACCTATATAGCTTCCACCTATCGTTGGTTATTGTTTTATCTTTCTTATAACGCACACTCGGACGACCATGGTGAAGCACTCACATTCTCGAAGCCTTGCCTGCGCAGAACTGATTTATTCCAGAGGCACCTTCTGGCTTCAGCTACCCGAGCCCCTGACTACGCCTTGTCGAACACCGGAAACAGCGGATAGGCCACTCCTTTATATACCGCAGCGGCATTGACTGGAGTTCTGGCTCCGGCTACCCCAGCCTCTCATTGGCTTGACTGTCCCTGCCTCGATCGAGTTGCTCGCCCCTCCTCCGCGCTGAACATTCTCATGCCTTATGCCAGGTCCGTCTTAGATGTTTGGTAGCTGCTGTGCTGAAGGCTTGCCAATGTGGGAAAGATGGGGTCGTTGCGATTTGAGACTTCGTGGAAGAAGGGGTCGAAGAGGGGACCAAATGTTGGGCTATCGATCAAGACGTTGCCGGTGAGGCTCCAAACCCTCAGAGAAGCTCTGGATGTAAGCATCCTCGCCTGGCGGCCATGAAGCCAACTCGCTCTGGACCTGACAAAGGAAGCCAAGAGGCCATAGCCAGCTGGCTGTAGCGGGGGTTGAGGGCATTGCAGAGTACAGCAGACTGACGGCCAGCATAGCAACATTCCGGACCAGACCCTGGCCGCTCCCAAATCCGCTCAACACGTTTCCAAGCTCTTGACATCATCTTGGCGCCGTTCGAGGTTCGTCTGCAGTGGTGAGAGGAGGTGGGAGGGGATGACCCGGCGGAGGTGGAGGAAGTCGTTAATGGAGCTACAGAACGAGCGTGTTAGCCATCTCGTGCCACCAGACCATGAGCTAAAGCAGTTCGACTGGCCTAGCAAACCTACCACTGGCGCTTCTGCTGCCGTGATCGTCGGAGCCAAAGGTTGGCCACACCTGTTCTTGCTGTTTCCACCTCGAACTCTGGCGTGTCCTGTGAGCCTACCGTCTCTGGACCCGTATCCCTTGGACAGCCAAGACCGTCTGTTGGCTCCTGGAGCAGAGTACGTCCACGGTAGACCTCGCGCCAACATGGTCAACCTTCGAAGTAGGGAACGGGACTTCGGGTCAAGATTTACCGGTGCCGAAGTACGCTAGGGCGCCAAGACTTCACAGGATGGCCTTGTGTTGCTGTTGTCTTTGAATCGACACCTTGGCCATCATCACTGTCACCTGTTGCAACACCTTTGCACTCTTGCTCGGCCTTCTCAACTGCACGTCTCTTTGCTCCACCGCTTCCTCTGCAGACGAACCAGTCATCGTGCAGCTTTCTTTGCATCCATTCACACTCGGCTCCCTCTTCAACCCCGCCGCTTGCAAAGTGCCCTACAGCTCTGTGACGCGACCTGAACCTCCCTCGGCCGATTTCAACTCCTTTGCGCGCGCGAACAACCTCTGCTTCATCAAGGTAGCTTGCTTCTGGGCCTCTTGAAGACACCGCTTAGCCAAAGTCAACGGCAGTCCCATCAACTCTGCCCTTTGCACTCTTTCAAGGAGCCTCTACTCCCACGCTACCACAGCCATGAGCAAACGAAAGTTCATGAAGGATAGCGATGAAGATGCACAAGATCAAGACTACCAGGACCATCAAGACTCGGATGAAGACTGCGAGCCATCCTCGGGCGAGATTTTTCAAGGCCGTCCTTACGTGCTATCACTTCGCGTGACGCGATCTAGATCAACCTTGAATGCATCCGACCCGCAAAACCGAGATGACGAAGAGGTCCAGGGACAAATCCGTGATGGTGGGGATGACACGACTCGTGAAGACAACACCTCCGAGGCTACGCTCCAAAATGCTCCTCAACCCCCCCAAGTAAGTGTGAAAGCTCAGCATCGATCGTGCGGTGTCCTCATCAACACTTTTGTTGCTTCTCGATCCCACATCACTGACTCTGAGGCGCAGGTGTCGAATGATCTCAACAACGGTCCGGACGAGGCTCACGTCGCACGGCTGCGTAGATGTGGCAAAACCAAATACTGCGGAGTCAAATCACCACGCATCGCAAAACCGAAGAAGCTCAAACGAGAAACAGGACGTTTCTTTTGCGTCATCTGTGGTTCTAACTTCACCCGAGCTGCAAGCGTCAACTACCACTTCCCAGGTTGTGTGGAGAAGTATGGGAATCCGCTGGGCAATTGTTGGGACGACCATCCCTCATGCGCACCCAGAAGAGCACGCAAAGACGCTCTCGCCGATGATCCCTCTCCTCCCGTCCAAGGGTCCGCTTCAAAGAAACGATGCATCCAAACTCTCTCATCAGGTCCATCAACTGCTAACCCGAGTGGTGGGAATGACATGCACCAACCCCGGCAGACATCACATGCAAGTGCTCTACCAATGGGACCACGCGTGACTCGATCCCGGACAACACAGAGGACGTCGGAGACTCAGCCTAATTCGGACGTTCATGGTACCAGGACGTCATCCAAATCAATGCAGAGAGCTTCGAAGCCTATCAAACCTCGGCCCAAGCCAACACAGTCGTTGCCTGATAAGAAGCAGCACACCTCCAATCCAAGTGGCAAGCGAAAGCCGAGAACCCAGAGCAAGAAGGCATCTGATAGCGGGGAGAAAACCAATGTTCAAAGGTTCGGAATCGACGGGAGCCTTCCTCCACTTTCAGATCTCGATGCGATATTCCATGATCTCGTTTCGAATGCGTTCAAGGAGACACCTCTGGAGCATGCGATGGAAACTCTCCCTGAAAAGCAGATCCATATTGCTACAATGTGCTCCGGAACCGAAAGCCCATTGCTCGCTTTGGAAAAGATTCAGAAGGACCTAGAGCTTCGTGGGAAGCCTATGTTGAACATAAAGCACCTTTTCAGTGCGGAGATTGTTCCGTTCAAACAGGCCTACATCGAGCGAAACTTTCATCCCGATAGGCTTTTCCGCGACATTCGGGAAATGGCTGAAGGAGGACAGGCGACCACCGCGTATGGTGCTCTAACTGATGTCCCCTCGGATGTGGATATTCTCGTAGCCGGATTCTCGTGCGTTGACTTCTCGAGGCTCAACAAGAATACTAAGAAATTGACGGACACCGGTGAGTCTGGTGACACATTCCGAGCAATTCTTGGATACGCGAAGCAATATAGGCCAGCCATTATTATTCTCGAGAACGTGGATGGCGCCCCTTGGGACCTGATTCAAGCTATCTGGCAGAATGATCGCGAGTCCGTTCAGGAGCACTGCAAGAAAGTCGACGGTGGAATAGACCCGAATGAACTCGAGCTTGACACGTTCTGGGACGAGGATGATCCTGCATACTCCGCCGACTATCAGAGAGTCGACGCGAAGCATTACTACATTCCTCAAACCCGCACCCGAAGATACATGATATGCCTCGATCGCCTTCGATTCCCATCACCAGACCAAGCAGACGAAGCAGTACAGAAGTGGAAGCAGTACATGGTGGCACTTCGACGAACGGCAAGCGTATCCTTTGAAGCTTTCCTTCTACCCGAGGATGATCCACGCCTTCAATACGCTAAAGATGAAATGTCCAAGACTGGGAAGCCCAGGCGAGAAAGGGACTGGGAGGTATGCCGTGGCCGTCACGAAGAGTACCGAACCATAGAGAATCTTGGGATCTCAAGACCCATCCTCAACTGGACCAATGACGGCTCCGCCAAAGCTTCAAGTTACTTGTGGACTGATTGGACCTTGTCGCAAGTCGAGCGCGTGTGGGATTCGATTGAGATATGCTATCTACGCAATGCCGCTAGAGGATTCGACTCGTTCTTCAAGACGTAAGGCTTCCCTTCTGATTTACTTCTTGAAACATTGTGCTAAATCGAGACTTATAGACGCGTCTGGGAGCTGTCTCAGAACATCGACCGTTTCACAGACGGCGCTCGCCCCGGCGTCATCAACTGTCTTACACCGACTGGTCAACCGTTCTTGTCAGTACGCGGTGGCCCGATCACTGGGCTTGAAGCCATCTCACTTCAAGGCCTGCCAATCGACGTGTTACTTCTGACACGCGAGAGCCAGAGAGAATTGATAGACCTTGCGGGCAATGCGATGACTTCCACAGTGGTTGGGGCGGCTCTTCTGAGCGCCTTGGCTGTAAGTCATACCATTCTGACGAGGACAAAGGAGCCAGTCAACCAGACGCTTCATGATTTAGGTCACAACCTAGAGGGGATGAGAGACAGCGAACTTGGGCAAAAGCAAGTCCTGGGGTTTGATGGTTCTAGTGACTCATCACTTGAAGAGCTCTGCAAGATGGCCAAAGCGAGTGTTCGTCTATGTCACTGTGAAGGTCAAAGTCTTACAGCCCCGGCCTTAATTCGCATATGTAAATGCTGCCATCATCATTGCTGCGAGAAGTGTGGTAACATGCCCAAGCACGATTACGAGCTTCTTGGGGGAAATGGAGCACCTGTGCGTACGGAACCTCAAGAATTTCGAAGGCGATTGAGGTACGCTATACCAACCAGGCTTGAGATTGACGGTTTCTCCTCCGAGACATTAGAAGTATTCGCACAGCTTTTCCCGGACGGCTCAAAGCAAGACTGGAGACTGTTCAGCGAGGCCATCCTACTCGCGTCCGAGCAGGAATACCGCTACGAATCTGCCAGGCGCTCGCACTGCTGGACAATTACCTACAATGCTACGCATTCCCGACTGGAACTTGTCTTCGACCAGGAAGAAGTGTATTGGCTGTTGTACGGCAAACCAGGTCAAACAGAGACCGGGAACAGTCGTGTGAGAACACTGCTCGATCATCCCCTTGCACGACTGACAGTTCGTGGTACGACTATGCGAGGTGAATCCACGAAGGCAGAAAGCATGCTCAAAGGCACTTGGGAAATTTGCTTACCAATAGCTCATACCTTTCCAATCACTGTTACCCCTCAAGGAGAACTGACAGACTCCTGGGAGAAGAAGCTCGGCCTGCAGGGTGAAAAGTTCATTGACAAACAAGTATACACATCCTTGCACGTTGCTCGCACGTCAGTTCCTGCAGCAGAACTAGCTTTGGATCATGATATTTGCGGAGATTACGATCTTTTGGACAATTGCGGAACAGCTTGCAGCAGCCTTCACAAGAAGAGATCGACCACGGATGGTCACGACGCACCCCCCCTCTTTCTTTTCCTCGATGCGGATCGAATGGGACTACCTAATCATGATAGCTTTGTCTTTTCTACTGAGATTCAGCGGCTAGAATACGGTGAAAGTCGTTACATTACAGCCAAGGTCGAGAGTGAATGGCGACCACCTTGCAAGGGCTCTGATCCACGAACAGACTGTGCCGTCTCCACACAAGCAGAATGCACCGTCTCCAGCCGATGGAGTCCTTGCCCGATCTTTCTGCGACCTCACAAAGAGTTGGAAGAAGCGTCCTCGAGGTTCCCCAACAGCGAAATCTCGATTCCGGTCTTTGGTACAGATCAGCATCTATCACAATCGTCTGCTGACGATGTATATGGTTGCTTGCATGAAACTGCGACGACTGCGTTGTTATCTTGCGAGATACCGGGACAAGTGGTTGACAGCGTTGGCTGGCGGGTAGGACACTGGACGACCATAGATCAAAACTCTGGGCGCGAGATTGCTGCGGCATTTGCATGGCTATTCGCACGAGTGAAAGACCTTGGAGATTTCGAAGGAGGCTGGAGGTCCCTTGGTCCCTGTCCAAGTGGCTATCGAAAATGTCTCACCTGTGCTCCGGAGCCCCCAAGAATAATGTGGACGTGCTCAAGAAGTGCCAATGAAGACAAGATCATACCTTACGAAGATGGGCGAGAGGCTGGCAATTTCGAGCGAAAAATCAAAGCTCGACCAGCTCCCTTTTTGGTGCAAACCTACATCGATGACGATGAAAAGCGTACAGGTCGTCTCTTGGTGGGCTTAAACCTACCAACCTTGGTCCACCGGGCTTTGGCTAGACTTGGCAACATTGCAGACAGCGACGACATCGAGATGGATTGGCGTCTTGACACCGGATTTGAAGCGCCAACCCGTTACAAGCTCAAAGAACTCACTCTGCCGAACAACGAGCTTGCTTCCCAGGCTGAGTATGACTTTCCAACTGGCGAACAGCTTCGGCCTGAACAGAAGCGGTCTCTTCAGTGGATGATTGGCCAAGAGGCCGATGAGATGGTCTTCTACGAAGAAGAAATTGAAGAAGCAACCTTGTCACAGCTAAGCTGGAGGGCAGAAGCACGTGTAAGACGTGTCCGGACTGTTCGAGGAGGCATTCTGGCCGACGAGGTTGGGTACGGCAAGACCGCAACGACTCTTGCACTGATTCACGCACAAGAAGAGAGTGCGAAAGAGTACGCAAGTAACAAAAACGCCGGTTGCATCTCTGTCAAAGCGACCTTGATCCTAGTACCACCCCACCTAGTCCACCAGTGGAAAGGGCAAGCCCACAAGTTCCTGGGGATAAGTTCAAACGACGACAAGATCCTGGTCATTGAGGACCTGACTGACCTAGCAAGAATTTCGGTCCAGCGGATCAAACAAGCTACCATTGTCCTCACTTCCTGGAGAGTCTTAAGTAGTCCAGCATATATGACCCGGATGTCGCATTTTGCGGCGCTGCCAGAAGGTCCGTCCAGCGGAGAGCGTGAAACTGATGTCTGGCTCACCCGAGCATGTGGTAACATCAAAAAGCATATGGGCGAACTCGTCAGCGAGCAACACAGTCCCGTAGACTTTGCCGCAGTCCTGAAGCTAAGATTAAAAGCAGCCCATACTGACAAGGATATAATCCGCGATGTCCCTACACAGCGGCTTAAAGGCGCCAAATATACCACTTGGAATCCAGCGGAATGCGTAACACCAAAGGACCCTTCCCCCAAGGAGCAAGATCTGGAGAAATTCTTCAAGCACATGACGAGAGAGGGTTGCACTGACCTGAATTCTATGACTGGTATCTTGTTGCACATGTTCGATTTCCATCGAATTGTTGTTGACGAATACACGTACGTCGACAAAAGTCAGCAGGCCGGGAAGCTCTCTAAATTCATTGCCACCATCAACGCGCGTTCTAGATGGGTGCTCTCTGGGACTCCCAGCATTCAGGACTTTGGAGATGTGCGTAACCTTGCCAGCTTCTTAGCATACAACCTTGGGGTTGTGGATGATGCCGCAGGGGTCCTCAAAGGGGCCGCAATACGGCATATCAGGGACGATAGAACTGGTAGGTTGCTTTGTCCTGCCTTCATTCAGACTACTAACGACCCGCAGCCGCCGAGCAATTCCGGGCATATGGCTATTCACATACCGCTGCATGGCACATAAGTAGGCAAGCCCACGCGCAGAAATTCCTCGACAAGTTCGCTAGTAAGGTAGGCCTTCTTTATGCTCAAGACCTATCCACACTCGCGCTTACAATCCTAGAACGTCGCCGAGATCGGACTCATCAGATGCATGACGGATCTTCGCCCACATTGCCTTGGAGCAGCTGAGACCATAGTTAATGCTGAGCTTCAGCAACAACTACAATCCACAGAAATGAAGATTGTCCTACGTGGTAAGAGCAAGAATGACAATGATAGACTTCGGCGATACCAAGATCTACTCCAAGACTGCCAGACAGCGTCAGAATGCCTTTTGAGGGCCTGCTCATACTTCGAATTGGTGGACACACGATCTGCGGAGAGCCAGCTATCCGGGGATGCAATGGACGTCGACGTTGAGGATGTTGAGGATGAAGATGACTTTCTTGATGAAGAATACGAGAAATTCTCATTTCCTACAACAGAACTGTTCGGGGCCTGCGAAACAATGATCAGTATCCGTGAGAAACAGATGAGAGCACTGGTTGCGGAGTTGGAGTACAACCTGTTACACGCCGCATGGCTGGAGCAGCAATGTGGGCGCGCAACAGCACCGGAGTACCAAGGCTCGCATTACCGTCAATGGAAGTCAGAAATAGAGCTTATTGGTCTCAGAGACCCTACAGCCACTTCTGACCTTCGCTACTACCTCATCGCAGCTCTCGAAAAGGTCGATGCCAACACCGAAGAGATATACTACCGCGATCCCCCAACCGCTGAAGACCTGAAAAGGGAGAAGAAAGCCGCAGACGAGCTAAAAAAGCAGGCAAAAGACAAGCGAACAGCCGACAGAAGACTCAAGAAAGCCAGCGAAGGCAACCAGAGCCGAAAGGCATCAAGAATGTCCAAAGCTACCGCTTGTCCAGATGAAGATCCAGATGAAGACTCCGCAGAAATGGTTGTCGGCGATAGCGAATCCATCCAAGCAGGTGACATGGATCCCAACATGGCTCCCAATCCCGCAGATCCCAAGCCAAACAAGATTCGCAAAGACGACTTCAAGAAGTATGCTAGCGTGCTTCGAGGCCTCACGGGTCATCTAAGGAGTCTGGTAGCAGAATTGACCTCCAGGACGAGGTCCCTCCGCTTCGCCCGCGGCGCAGAGGAGCTCTCACAGTGGTATACTGATCTCAGCAAGCCACCTACATGCAGAGCTTGCGGCAAAATCGTACTTGATCATGACAGTATCAGCATCAACATTCGCTGCGGTCACTCCACCTGCCAAGACTGTATCCAGACGACGCACCTCGCTATATGCGCTGTCGATGGCTGTTGTGAGGGATCCGATCCATATCGCCTGAGAAAGGGCGTGGACCTTGTTGGCGATGGGGAGACCTGGACACGCGGCTCAAGGCTGGGTCACATCATCGAATTGATCAACAGTTTACCAAAGGACGAACAAGTCCTACTGTTTGTTCAATTCGAGGATGTGATGCTTAAAATGGCCTCAGGATTGGAGGAGGCTAACATTTCTTGCTATGCGTTGAGTCAGAAAGCCGGCCATCAGATCGTCGACATGATGAACGATTTCCAAGATAACCAGGGGAAGAATAAGAAGAAAGTTCTGCTCCTCAACCCCTCAAATGAAACCGCGTCCGGAATGTGAGTCATACCACTCATCTCTGCCGCTAACCCTGCTAATATGATACTCTACAGCAACCTCACCAACGCAAATCACATCATCTTCGCGTCTCCCCTCCTCACTAAAACGCAACAGTCGTACAACGCTTCAATGACACAGTGCATTGGACGAGCGAAGCGATACGGTCAGCAAAAGACCGTGCACGTTTATAGATTTTTCGCCCTCAGAACTATCGATGTCGACATCTTGCAAGAGCGCGAAGTGAAGACATTGGTGAAGAAGAAGGACCTCAAGGGTAAAAGGGCCGAGCGGCGCGGAATTGACAGGGGGAAACCAAGCGGGGAGTCAAGTGGGGAGTGGTTGTTGGTAACAGGGAATGCGTTTGATGACGCCCTGGAGGCTGGCTGGGGGTCCGGTTACGACTTCAAGTCGGACCCAACCGAGGACGAGTAGAGGATCCTGAAGCGTATATATCTTCCTTGGTGCTCATAGATGCTCATCTTCTCCTAAATGACACTTTTTCGTGACGGTATCCGATCCTTTACCTGTCTGCATGGTGAATAGGCTGTTTTCAGCATGCATTCACATACCTCTCTGTTGCTTGCTTTCGACCCATACCCGTCCTCCTCTCCTTCGTCCTTCCGCCTCCACTGGCCTTCGCAACTCTAAGCTCCCCCTTTCTGCCAACTTTCGGCACAGCCCGTGCTCTTAGCTCCGCGCCAGACGTTTTGCTACTCATCTCTGCATAACCACTAGCCTCTCTCACCCTTGCATCAACGTAAGGGACCGAATTCTGCCCTCTCAGCCCGATTCGAGCCCCTTCACATCTATGTCGGAGTTGTGGTGCAGCTCTGCTCCAATTCCGACGATACCGATCTTGACTCCGACTGAGTATCCTTCTATGCAAGTGAGGTTGAAGTGCCTAGGCACCTTACCGTACAAGAGTAACCAATGTATGATCGTGCTCTACTCAGACTACCGCTACTTTACTTACCAGAATGTGATTACTCCATATAGCCAGGACTCGGTTTGCACTCCCCAGTGGTAGGTCGCCCACAAAGTATTAAGGGTGCCACACCGAGCGTCGAGGGGCCCTTTTCCTCTTTCATCATGTAACTCTTACTGTCTCGCACCTACCTTCGTCGGAAAGAAGTTCAAGCAAAGAGGAGATAAAATCAAAAGTGGCTACGTGGAGTAAACCTCAAACCTATAGATCTATGTCAAGATCGCTGACGTATTGGAGGAGCCAGGCCTTCAGCAGAGCAGTATAAAGCCAAAAAAGCGGGCGAGGCGAGATCTCAAGTCCTTGCCCTAGTTCACAAGAGGGTGATTCTTGAAGCGAATTGGCTGAACCATGTTGAGTAGGAAAGAGTGGAAAGGAGAACTTGCAGCTCTACAACATGACCAGCCCGCCGGTCAATAGCCTCAAGGTTTCCTCCCAATACTCACGTAAACCGGGTAGCCCTCATACACCTTCCCATTCCCACCCTCTACTCCCAACTTCCATACATCCCTCCACGCAATCCTCGCATCCTCCTGCCTGCCCTCCTGCGCAAATCTCACATACAGCTCTCTCGTCTGCTTATCGAATACATCATCCCTGACGCTTTCCTTGTCCTCATACCACGTCTCGGGAATGTAACTCTTGGTCCTCCACGACTTCTCGACCACCAAGCCCGCGTCCTCATACATCCTCTCTAGACTATGCATGCTCTGGACCCACTCCCGATCATAAGGCGCTGCCATTCCAAGCTTCGTACTTAGCACTGACATAAATAGGTACTGCATCGTAAGATCCTCAGTCGGAACATCAACAATCAGCCTCCCACTCTCCCTCAACATTCCCGCCCACCTCCTTATCACGCTCGTCGGATCATCGAGCAACACAAACGCCGAGCAGCACGAAATAACATCAAAACCACCCCTTTCCGCAACTACATGCCGGACAGCATCAACCTCACCAAGTTCCTCGGTAATGTTGGCTTCGACCCATTCCACCCGTGCCGCTCCTTCTGGTATCTTCTTCTCGCGCGCAAGATTCAACATTGCCGTAGTGACGTCGACACCCACGACGACGCCGTCGCGCCCAACGGCTGCCGCCATTGGTAACGCCACGAGTCCCGTACCACATGCGAGGTCGAGAACTGCGGAGCCCGGCGCAGGCGCTGACCACCGTACGAAGTCTTGCCCAAGTTTCACGTGCCAGCCTCCGTTTGAGGTGTCATAGTTCGATGCACGGTCACTGTATAGCGTTTCTGCGGATAGTTTGTCGGTTTCGTTGTTGGCGGAGGAGGATGAAGGCATGGTGAAGGGATGGGTGGATGCTTTAGGGTTGGGCCACTGAGTGACTTGGGAGGTATCTTATGTTGTGTTTTGATTGTGTAAGAATGATGTCATGTATCGGAGAATTAATGCCTCAGTTTCTGTCGAAGTCTCTAGGCTAATCTCTGTTGGGTCTAGCTTGTTCGTATCTGTCCTGCAGCAATATGTAGGCGGATATGCTCTCAGGTATTTATACTACACGAGACTGCTTGGAAAAATTCAGGTTTGGCTTCTCTTCGGTTTCATTGGTAGTTGTAGATCAAATGCCGATCACGAGAATGCGCTTTCCGTTGCTCTCCGGATCCTTCGCTCATGGCTTGAAATAAAGCAAGTTGATTATCTGCTTTCCAACACCCCCTTTTCGTTGTCTCTCTGATTCGGGCATCTGACAAGAGGAACCTATTTCGCGTTACGGTCGTACAGGTCAAACGAGGGGGCTACTCCCTACGTGCTGTGGGGCTTCCTTTCCTGCTCGCCGCAAGGCTTCACGCTAGTTTACTTGTAGGGTTCTCGGACCTAGTACGTGTAGGTCTGCCTGGTCGCTAGAAGAGCTGGTAATTGCGCTACAAACAGAGATCAAAATCCCTGAAGATGCTAGGATGCCAGCGAGAGTGCCTACGGCCTCCTACGAGTGAGGCGATCACGCGAAGCGGGAAGATATGACAAGGCAAAAATAGATGTCCCCACATGGTAAAGCGGAATGCAGCCACCTAGTACATCGAAGTACAGGCCCATGTAGCGTGCTTGAGGTGTTTTCGAGGCCCGAACTTCGCAGCATGCATACATGCGAGCCTATTCATCCGGCTGCATTTGAGTGTTGGCTCAGCGCCAGTGGTCAGTAGCCGCATCTGTGTGGTAATTGGTCCGTAACTTAGCTCCGCGAGCTGCAGCATCCGCATGGGGCTTCTTGCAGCTCAACCGGACGCAGTTTTTTGGCCGGTAGATTTGCCTTGAGTCTTCAACGATTTGTCGTCACCCAAAGCTTTCTAATCACAACATACGCCGTTGATCATCAGTTGCTGACGTTGCGCAGTAATTTTTTGGCTGTACGGTTGACTGGCTCATCGGCTGCATGCAACCTCAGATACTTTCGACCTCTACTGGCTATCTGGCAGCTTCTCAGGCGCACAGACCCTAGGGTATCAATCGTCTCGTATGTTGTCAAGCTGCTCTTCTCGCCTTGTTCTGTGGCAAAATTCCATTACCATCACGTTTTGAGGCTGCGAAGGGTTACTTACCACGGAGAAGCTGAGAGCAGGGTCTTTCGTTTGTGTACCAGACTCCGTGATAGTCCGCCATATGAGTTCAGTTTACCAATGCTCACACTTATTCTTCGCTCGTCTGGTTGTTCATCTTTAGCATCTTCGACTGCCTGGGCACTTTGCCATCTAGCAAACGATCGGAAGTCACAATTCCACCTAGTCTCGTTCTTAATTCACCAACCGTCACCAGATGTGAACAATGCTTCTCTCGTCGACATATGCCCTCTCGACCTTAATGCTACAGTCAGCCATCTTTCAACACGACCTGGTCGCAAGCCATTGAACACCCTGTCCAACCATTAGCCGACGCTGGAGGCGCCTTCCTTCCGTGAATGTACACCCTCCTCGTTCTTCTTGTCCGCATACCCGTGGCTGTCATGCGCGTCGTACGCTGGCAGACCGTGCAGGTCTGGTGACTAGTGGCCACCCTTTTTGAAATCACAATCACTATGTAAGCTTTTGTTTCAATAGGATTTGAAACTCAAGCGATGCTGATGTGGACTCCACTGCTTCTGGTCATTGAACCTGGCAATATAGCGCAGGTGCTCTGTCTTTTCGTCGAAGAATTCAGCCTCTCACTCTGCAGGACCCTGCTTTCTTGTGCTGACCCACTCGAGAATGGCGATAGAGCTAACGAACTGAATAGTCTCAATCACGAATTTATTGAAGTTGAGGTCGCTGCTCCAGAAACATAGCGTCTCCGACTGTTCCGAAGATCCCTGTCTACTAGTAAACCTTTCTACATCGCGATCGTCGCCCTCTTCCTTCTCATCATAGTCTTTATCCTTTAAATCCTTGGTCTCGCTCACGTAAGTATTTTAGCAAGTTTGGCTTCGCCTTCAGTCTCGTGGTGCAGCCCATACGTCCAGCCTATTGTCGTCGCCATACTCGACGGTAAATGCAATATCTACCTAGTAAACCAGCATAAAAGCCAGCGTTGCGGGCACCACTCTTGGTATCATCCTAAAGACCATCGACGGAGTCCTTCTGGCTACAGTGAACAATGGGACTCAAAAGTGGGGCGTCGGAATGCGGAGGCCATGATTTCCTTAGGCTTACTGCGGGGCAAGTTTACCTGTGCTTGACATTGATGACTGATATCGTCTGTAGCACATCATTACCCCCTGGTATCTCGGTAGTTGTGTCGGTGATACTATTGTGGAAGGTATATATGTGTATCGGGTTGTGTTGGACACAGCAGCATTGAGGGGTCTGCTAGTCTGGAATGACGGCGTCTTCAATAGGTGGAGGTGTCCATACCGTCGGAGTTGACATGCTTGAACATGATGATCAATACTGTATAGAGGGGTGAGGTGAGGCATCTCCAACAACTCACGTTGGATAGTATCGGCGTACTGCATAGCCCACCGAGCCAAAGTCGACTGGTCGAACTTGATTTGGCTCTGGGTATGGGCATTGCGCGATAAGGGCTAATCTGAGATGTGCAACGTTTGAGAAAGTCGGCGATACGATGAGCGTTTTTCTGCTATCCTGCGATGAAACACAAAGATGACGAGTTAATAAATGGCTCAAGTGGGTTAACAATACGATTCAGGTATGGATTTTCAAATTTTCAAGTCTATCCTCAACTCGACGTACTCAAATTAAATTTCTCCGAGCGCGGGATCGTAGAACATCTGCGGTAACTGACTTGTGTACTTCTAGTCTTCATGAGTATAGGGTGTGCAGATGACTTTGCAAATCCTGTAACTGCGGAGTGTTTGGAATATACCGAAGTCCGGCGCTGTAGGCTGGACCAAGACTAAGGTAGACTAGCTGAAGACCACGTGAGCTCTACACTAGACTCACTGAGCTACAGTCGCTGTAATTCCTCAGATCTCCATGCAAAGACTCAGGGAATCTCTGCTAGTGATGGTAGGTCGTGGAAGTAGTGGCGTTATGATGTGTCTTCCGGAAACCAATAAATTGGCAGTCCTGAAATTCGATATACATTCGGATGTGTCAAAGTTGCTGACTGCAAGAAGAGAACATAAACAGTCAAAAGTTGACAATCATAACCCAGAGTTGCCTTAGCTCAATTTTGCTGATACGCATTGCTACGAATTCCCCACGTATAATAGGAACCTGTTGTGAACCCATAAAATCTCATCTGACAATGGTCAGCGAAGCAGTTTCGGGCACTTCGATCCCAGGTGCAGATGCAACATGCTTCAGTGTTATGAAGATACTGCCATCTTCGCCTGTAAGGCATTAGCGTTCGGGTCCTTACAGTATCTCTAGCATGCTGGTTGCACTACCAAGGCCCGTCACACTCCCTCCCTGAAGATCTTTCACACAAACTGACATCAAAGCAGCAACAGCTTGCCATATCGCATAATTGGAGGAGCGAACCGGTGTTTTGCTGGTCGAGTAAATCATCAGAGAACATGAGACTATTCCATGATTAGTATCAATACTGGCCATGGGGTATCTTGTCGGATCATATCTTACTAGATTTCATTTGACATGGGAGATCCATCTCAGTCTGGGGATCAGAAGCTGGGCCGAATAGTTGGATTTTGTCTTCAGCTGGCATGCGGAATGCGATGAAACCACAATGTTTCAAACTGTCTGCCGGCATAGCTCCACGGCACTGTGGCTTCAAAGGGTATTTTCCAAGGATCAGCGCAAGGTTTCCATCTCCTGCCTAGTGTTAGCGAGTTAGATTCTATTCAAGCGGCATTTTCCTGAGATCCAGGCAGCCACGAAGGACTTATTGCCTGCTTGGGACTTACCGATATTGCTAGCAACGCCACCTTGAAATTGTTTTCCGCACTGTGCCAAGAGATGAATCGCGGCATTGCGGGCTTGATCCATCGTCGCATGTGCAGTTGCTTTACCCTCCATGAGAACCGTTTCATAATAGCAATTTGCCTGTCCTATTTTGTGTCTCAGCTAGGGTAGCTTTGCAGCCGTAAGTCAACTACAAACAACACTTACTACCATACTGTCTGTATGGGAGACCAAGAACGTTGCCTTTCATATCACGGTTATCAACAAATGTGATGTCGTATGAGCCTGTCATGTAAGGCAGGGCGGTTTCACAGTCACGGAGTATTTCATCGTCGACAAAACCGTACTTGTACCTCTCGCACTGAATATCGAAATTACTTTGACCTGAGACATTCGGAGACAGGGAAGAAATGTTGGCCAATGACATGAGACTGTACGAGTTGGTCTCAGGACCATTAGTTGAGCGGGTGAGCAACTGCCCTCCTGTACCTTGCAAAGGTTTGGCATATGTGGTACCCCCAGAGCATGTAATGAGTCCCAACACATTCAAGTACAGCATCATCGAGCTAGGGTACATGGCTGCAGAGCTTGAGGAATAGACATAGAAGATGCTCATGAGACACAGAAGTGTAGAACACCGATTGAGAATCTTCTGGGGTTGGAAAACTGCGGATTGCGCTATCTTGCGCTGTCTTGCGCTCTATACGAAGCGATCGAGTCATAAGAGAAGCTCACGCGAAGCGCAGATCCTATAGCCGAAGCAATAGCCGATTACGGCGATATTAGTATATATAATAAAATAAGATAGAGCTAAGCTAGAAAATTCTAAATTTATATATATAGTTAATTATAAATTCAATAAATCTATATTTTTTTAATTAGATATCGCGGGTAAATAAATTAATATTTATAATTATTAAAATTTTATTTTCTACTTTTAATCTTTTAATAACTTTATTATTTTCTATTAAAATTTAATAATAATTTTTTTAATTATAGATCGTAATTTAGACTTTCTAAGAAAGAAAAAATCTTAAAATTTAATCTTATAATTCTTTAAAGATAAGAAATTTAAATATTATTTATTAAAGATCGTTTATTAAATTTACTCGATAGTTTTAATTAAAAGAAAAATTATAAATTTAATTTATAAATCTTTACTTATAGTATTTATATACTTTAAATAATATAAAATAATTATATATAAGAAGATATTCTTTAAAGAATATAATATTTAAAGTATAAAGTAATAATAAGTAATTTTATTTAAAATATATAAATAAACGTATTAACTATAAACTTATAATTATAATAATTATAATATTTAAAATAAAATAAAATTTATTAAAATTATTTATTACGTAGTTTATTAATATTAAAATCTTAATCTTAATTTTATAGATTATTTAATGAAAAAAAAGATTAAAGTTTAAAACTTATTTTATATATATTTTTAAGAATTTTAAAGTTATAGTTGAAATTAATAAATTAAATATTATATTAAATTAATATATATAATATAATAAAATAAAATTAAGTTAAAAATCTTAAATTTATATATATTATTAATATATATAAAAGAATAAAATAGAATTAAGCTTAAAAATTTTAAATTTATATATATAATTAATTATTAATTTAAATTCGCTATACTCTTTAATTAAATCGACTAATTTATCGCGAATAAATAAATTAGCGTTTATAATTATTAAAATCTCGCTCTTCTACGCCTCTCTTATTAAAAAAATAGATATATATTATTAATATATAGAATTACTTTTTTATTTTCTATTAAAATTTTAAAATTATTTATTTTATTTTAAAGCGCTAGTTATACTTTTCGAGTTTTTAAGAATTTTAAAATTTAGTCTTATAATTATTAAAGTATAAGAAATTTAAATATTACTTATTAAAGTTCGCTCGATAATCGAATAGCTTTAATTAAATATATATTATTTAATTTTAAATTAACCTTTTTATTTTCTATTAAAATTTTAAAATTTCTTTTTTTAAATTATAAAACGAAATATAAGCTTTTAGATAAAAAAAGAATTATTAAATTTAATTCTATAATTATTAAAGTATAAGAAATTTAAATATTATTTATTAAAGTTTACTTATCTACTTAATCGATAACTCTAATTAAAAAAAAAATTATAAATTTAATTTATAAATATTTACTCGTTAATTATAAAAAGTTATTATATTTTTAAATTAAACTATCTAGATTTACTCGCTAGCGTCTTTAAATCTATTAGATAGAGTATAATAAAATATAATCGTATTCTATTAGAATAGCTCTAAGCGCGGAGGCGTATTTTATTATAACTTTTATATTTAAATAAAATACGCTTTTTTTTCTAATAGAATTTCTTAATTTTTTTAGATTCGAATAGTCTTAAGCTAGGGCTATATATCGCGCCTTATATCGCGAGATTTAATCTTATAGTTATTTTTTTAAAAAATGTTAAAGTTTATATATAAAGTTATTTTCTTAACTCGTCGACGCTAAGAGAACTTTATATTATAATTTTATTTTCTATAACGAATAATTAATATAATTTAAAAATTGAAAAAAATAATAATATTACTTAATTAATATTATATATAAAAGTTAAAATTTTATAAATAGCTCTAGAATTAATATATTTAGAATTAAGATATTTTAAATAAAATTAAATATTTAATTAATTTTTTTTATTATTTAAAATAAAAAATTTGAAAAAAATATAGAAAAAAACTTAAGAATCTTAGAATTTTAACGCATATTTTTTAAATAGATTTACTTCTATATTTATTATTTAAAATAATAAATTTCTATATATATATTAGTTATCTTTCGCGCTAAGAGAAATTCTTAACTTAGAAATTTATTTCGCTCTATATATAAAATATATTTAAGAAACTTAAAAAAAATAATAGTTATACTTAGTTAGCTATTTTTAATAAAATTTAAATTTTAAAAATCGCGTAATATTAGAGTTATAATCTATTAAAATAATACTTATTATCTTATATTAAAGAAATTTTTAATATATTAAATAATTTATTTTCTTTATATAATATAATAGATAAAATATTTTATTTCTTACTTATAATATAGCTATCTTAATCTATAATAATATTATAAGTAAGAAATTTTTTTTAATATTTTTTTAAATAAAGTCGAGAGTTCGAGTTATATTCTTATTACTTTTTTAAATTCTTAAAATATCTTTTTTTTATTATATCGCTGAAATCTATAAAAAAAATAATTAATAATAATATTTAAGTTTATATTTTTACTATTAATATTTGAAAAGTTATAGATAATATAAAAAATAAGCGAGTATTTTAATATCTCTATTTAAAATCTTAACGTTAATAACGAATTTATAATAAATAAAAATATTTAAATATAATAATTTATAGTTCTAATTAAGAGCTATTTAACGATATTAAAATAAAAAAACTATTAATTAAAGAATAATAAAATACGATCGTATTTTATTAGAATAGCTCTTAGCGCGAAGATATATTTTATTATAATTCTTATATTTAAATAAAATACGCTTTTTTTTCTAATAAATTTTCTTATTTTTTTCGAATTTAAATAGCTTTTAGCTAAGGCTATATAGCGTACTAAATCTAAGAAGATTTTATTTTAAAATTATTTTTTAAAAAAATATTAAAGTCTATATATAAAGGCGTTTTCTTAACTCGTTAATACTAAAAGAACTTTATATAATTATCTTATTCCTCGCAATTAATATATTATTTTATTTTATTTTATAAAAAAATAATATATTTACTTAGTTAATACTATTTATAAATTTAAAAATTTCGAAAATTTAACTAAAACTAATCTATTTATTATTAAGATTTCTAAAATAAAATTAAATATTTAATTACTTAATTCTTTTATTTAAAAAAAAAATATAAAAAAAATATTTAAAAAAAACTATATAATTTTAGAATTTTAATACGTGTTTTTTAAAAAGATTTACTAATAGAGTTGTTATTTAGAATATAAAACCTTTTTATATATACTTCGAGTTAAAAAACGCTAAGAAAACTCTTAGCTTATCGATTTATCTAGTAATAAATATATAATATATTTAAAAAATTTTAAAAAAATATTAATAATACTTAGTTAATATTATATATAGAAATTAAAGTTTTAAGATTTATTTAATATTTTAATTATAATTTATTAAGATAATAGTTATTATCTTACTTCGAGTTAGCGTTTATATTAAATATTTTTATTTTATTATATACTTTAATAGCGAATATTAAGAATTCTCTATCTTTATATAATCTTTAATTTAGATTAAAGACTATATTAAAATAGAGAATATTTTTTTTCTTTTTCTTATTAAAAGATTCGAAGTTCGAGTTATTCTAAGAGTATTTTTTTAATATTTTAAAATTTCTTTTTTTTATTCTTTTATTAAATTTTATATTAAAAACGATTAATAATAATATATAAGTTTATATTTTTATTATTAATATTTAAGAAGTTATAAGTAATATAAAAATTAAGCGAGATATTTTTATTAATAGTAAATTATTAACGTCTCTTAAAATCTAAAAAATATAATAAAATTACTTAATTAATATTTTATATAAAAATTAAAATTTCGAAAATCGAAGTTAAATTTACTTACTTAGTATTATATAATAAATTAAAATTTTATAACTTAATTATACTCTAAGATATTAAATCGCGATTATTTATAATTTTATTACTTAAATAATCTATAATATAATAGAAATTTAGATAAATTTAATAATATAGAAGTTTTAAAAATATTATATCTAATTATATAATTATTAAAATTAAAATATTAATTAATTACTCGATATTAGATATTAAGTATTTCTAATTAATTTAAAATTAATATTTATAATATCGATTTAGAAACTTATATAATAAAGAATATAATATAAATTTAGATAAATTTAATAATAAAAGAATATTAAATAAATAATATATAGTTATAACTCTAAAAGATATTAGAATTAAATTAATTCGAGATAAAAAAGAATATTTTCAATTTTTTAGAGTTAAAAATTAAAAATTATATATATATTATAAAAAATTATTATATATAAAAATAATATATATTAATATAATTTCGAAATTAATTAAAATACTTTTATTAAGAGAGTTAATATTAATATTATTTTAATTATCTATAACGCGAATATAAATTATTTATTATATAATTATAAACTCTTTATATATTATTATAACTATATTTCTAATATTCGAATTAAGTCTATAGCTTAATAATAGAGTATAGTTTTCTTTTTGTATTATATATATATAATATAATTTATTATTTATATAAGATATAACGAGATTAAAAACTAAGATCTTAAGTTCGAATTTCGATAGACTTAATATATTTTTTATATTTTATTACTTTATAAATAGAGCTTATTTAAAACTATATAATAATATTAAAATTATAAAATTTAATAAATATATAGAAAAGCTATTAAGTCTTAAAATTCTTTATATTAAAAAGATATATAATTCGAATTTCTTAGATAGAAGAATATTATAAAATTAAAATTAATATATATTATAAGTATACTTTTCTTTAAATAGAAAATTATTAATATTAAAAATATAATTAATAAAATATCTTTTATTCTCTTCTTAATCGAATCTTAAATATCGATAAATTAGAGTTATATTAATATATAAAAATTATAAATAAAATATAACTCGCTAAAATAATAGCGTTTATAATATTTCTTAAGATCTTATTTTTCTAACGCGAATAAGATATTAAGATTTAAAACGTAATATAGAATTATATATAAATTTTATTTAATTTATATTAAATTAAGTTAAAAATAGTATATATATATAGAGAAATTAGAGATATATTTATTATAAGTATACTTTTCTTTCGATAGAAAATCGTTAATATTAGAAATATAATTAATAAGATATTTTTTATTCTCTTCTTAATCGAATATTAAATATCGATAAATTAGAGTTATATTAATATATAAAAACTATAAATAAAATATAACTCGCTAAAATAATAGCGTTTATAATTTTTTTTAAAGTCTTACTATTTTAACGCGAATAAGATATTAAGATTTAAAACGTAATATAGAATTATATATAAGTTTTACTTAATTTATATAAAATTAAGTTAAAAATAATATATATATATAGAGAAATTAGAGATATATTTATTATAATTATACTTTTCTTTAAATAGAAAATCGTCGATATTAGAAATATAATTAATAAGATATTTTTTATTCTCTTCTTAATCGAATCTTAAATATCGATAAATTAGAGTTATATTAATATATAAAAACTATAAATAAAATATAACTCGCTAAAATAATAGCGTTTATAGTCTTTCTTAAAGTCTTACTTTTCTAATATTAATAAGATATTAAGATTTAAAAACGTAATATAGAATTATATATAAATTTTATTTAATTTATATTAAATTAAGTTAAAAATAGTATATATATATAGAGAAATTAGAGATATATTTATTATAAGTATACTTTTCTTTCGATAGAAAATCGTCGATATTAGAAATATAATTAATAAGGTATTTTTATTCTCTTCTTAATTAAGTCTTAAATATCGATAAATTAGAGTTATATTAATATATAAAAACTATAAATAAAATATAACTCGCTAAAATAATAGCGTTTATAGTCTTTCTTAAAGTCTTCTCTTTTTAACGCGAATAAGATACTAAGATTTAAAACGTAATATAGAATTATATATAAATTTTATTTAATTTATATTAAATTAAGTTAAAAATAATATATATATATAGAGAAATTAGAGATATATTTATTATTACTATACTTTTCTTTAAATAGAAAATCGTCGATATTAGAAACGTAATTAATAAGGCATTTTTTATTCTCTTCTTAATCGAGTTCTAAATATCGATAAATTAGAGTTATATTAATATATAAAAACTATAAATAAAATATAACTCGCTAAAATAATAGCGTTTATAGTCTTTTTTAAAGTCTTCTTTTTTTAACGCGAATAAGATATTAAGATTTAAAATATAATATAGAATTATAAATATATTTAACTTAATAAATATATAATTAAGATAAAAGTATTAAGTATATATAGAAGAATTATAAATATATTTTTTATAAGTATACTTTCTATTAAGTAGAAATTAGTTAGATATCTTTATATATAATCTTAATATTAATAATAATTATATAATAAGTATTATAATTTAGATATAAATAGTTATAGAGTTTATTTAGAGCTATTTCACGGCGTTAAAATAAAAATACTTTTATTATCGAATATTTATTTATTTAATAAAATCATATATTAACGTCTCGTTATCTTCGAATAATCTTTAGAAATAATATTAATATTAATATATAATTTTATATAGTATTATCTATAAATATAAAGTAGAATTATCTAACGATCTAATAATAATAAGAAAGTAATTATAAATTATTATATTATTAAATAAAAACGTTAATTTAATTTAGAATTATTATATAATAAAATCTAGATAAACTATTATTTCTTATTAATATTTAAAATATATAACTTTAAATACGTATAATTATAAAGCTTTTTAAGAGCTTTTTAACGATTTAATAATATTAATTTTTTTTTTTAGAATTTTTTAGATAAAAATTATTATATATAATTATTAATAGATTTAGAACTTTCTTCGTTATAATATTATTATTCTTTATATTTTCTTTAAAAAAATTTATTTTATAAAATTTTAAAAAAAATTAAATAATTTAAAGTTATAAAAAGTATATAATTTAAGAATTTTCAAATTTACTACTAAATTAATTTTTTTAATATTAAAAATAGATTTATCGCGAAGATTTACTAAATATAAGTATATTCGCTATTATAAATCTAAATCTTTATTTTTTATTTTTTAACTTAATATTTAAGATATTTTTAAATATAGAATATATATATATATAGATTTAGCTTAAGACTATTTAAATATATAAAAATATTCTTAATTTTCTTTTAAAATAAACTTTAATTAAATCTTTAAATTAAATACGCTAAAAATCTTATTTTAATTTATTAAAAATTAAAAATTAAATATTTTAATAGATATTAAAATTTTTATATTCTATTTCTAATATTTTATTTAAATATTTTTAATAATTATTAAATTATATAAAGAAATAATTTAATTATTAATATTTTAATCTTTTTTAAATTCTATTAAAAACTCTATATTAATTTTAATATTTAATCTAAAATTTAAATTATAAATATTAAAATATTATTATTTAGACTTTATTTAAGTACTAAATATTAAAAACTTAATAATATCTCTTTAAAAATATTACTTATATTTCTTCTTATTATTATTAAAATATTATTTATTTAAATATTATATAATAAATATTTAAATTTATTATATTAATAACTTATTATTTAATATAATAGAGTATATAACTCGAATTCGTAATATCGATTTTATAGTTTATATTAAGTATAATTTCGCTTTACTTTCTTTAACTATTAATTCTTACTTTAAAAATCGATTCTTATCGACTCGATTAAGATATATAAAATAATATTTATTATAAGATTTAATAATAATTAAACTTAATTCGTTAAAATAATAAAGTTAGCGAGAAAATTAATTAATTATTTAAAAATTCGAATTTTTTCTCTAAACTTATTCTCTATTATAATAGATTTCGCTATTTAAAATATAATTATATTATTAAAAATCGAAAAGATATTTAAGATTATTATTTATATTATTATAAGTAAATAAATTTAAAATTAAAAGATAATAAAATATAAAAAAACGACGAAGTTTTATAGAATATAAATATTTCTTATTAATAATTCTTTTATTCTATCTTTAGCTATAAATATTTTTAAATTATTTATATCTTATATTCTATTTATTAATAATATCGAAATTTTAAATCTATAAGAATTTAAAATAAGTTAAAAAATAAATTAAAGAATAAGAGATTCTCGAAATAAACTATTAATATCGAGATTGATTTTTAAGATATTTTAAATTATAATCTATATATAAAATACTTTATTAATATACTTTTAAATTTAAATACTTAAAATAATAAATAAAAGATTATATATATTAATTTTTAGAATATTTAATTTAACGAAATTCGAAAAATTTAGAAAAATTATTTCGATAATTTTATATCTTAATTAGATTATATATAATAATTAGATATATTAAATAATTTAAAAAGATTATTTCTACTTAATCTAATTATTAATTTAAATACTCTATTATTATAAATTCTTTAGAAATATTTTAATCTTCTTATCGAGGCTAATTAATAACTTCTTTTAATTATAATTATATTTATATATTTTTAAATTATTTAAATTAAATCTATTTAATATCGAGTTAAATTTTTTTAAATATATTAAGATTTTAATCGAATTCTAAAATATAGTTATTCTTAAAAATAAATTCTTAACTTCTTTTTTTATATAAACGATTATTACGAAATATCTTCTTTAAAATCTTAATATGTCTTTAATACGATCTTAAACTATAATATATAATTGTCTTAAAACTTACTTAAAAGATATTAAGAGTTAAAAGAATTTTTAAAAAAAAATCTCTTTCTTTCGAAAATTTCTTACTACTTCTAATATATCTAGATAATATTAAATCGAATTTTAATAATATTAATAGTTTTAGTAATAATAATAAAGATAAAAATAAGTCGAATATTAATACGAAAATAATCGACTATTTTCAAATTAAATAGAATATTAAAATCTCTTCTCGATTTTTATATATTATTACTTAATAATTCTATCGAAATCAATAAGATTTAATATTTATTTATTATTATTATAGTCGTTTTAAGTATTACGAAAAAAGGTTTTTATAATATTAATATCTATTTATCGAAGATATTAGCTATTTTAAAAGTTAATCGATTTTTTATTCTATAATATAGCTATAAGAATATCGCTATAGCTAATATATAAATCAATAATGAGAACTCAAATTCGAATTTAGATAATTCGAATTTTTTGAAATTAAGAGCTCGAATAATAAAAACTATTAAAATAACTAACTTCTATAATAGATAAATTTCTTATTTATAAAACTAATACTTCTATTACTTAATTATTAAATCTTAGAGTCTATAATATAAATATAGCTCGAAATACTATTATTATTAACTAAATCGACTAAAACGATAATTAGATTTTATATAATAAGACTATCAAATTCTTAATATTAGATTTTCGAAGCTTTATTTCTAATTTTATTACTTTTACTCGATCTCTACTCTTTATAAATCTTCTATTTAACTATATTTCGACTTAATTAACTTAGAAAATACTTGAAATTCCTTAATTCGATATTTATAACAATTCGCTAAAGTCGATACTCTTTAAAAATTATCTTATTAATTCTCGAACGAATTTAAAGATAGAGTAAGTAGAATAATAGCTCTATAATCGAATTATAATTAATTCTATACTAAAATATCGATTTCGAAAGATTAATAGTAAGTAAAATATTAAATAAATCGAGAAGTATTTTTCTACGATTTTCGAATTCCTCGAAAAGTTACTTATTCTTTTTCTATATTCTTAAAGGTTAATCGACTTATATCTCTAAGATATTAAGTATTTAACTCTTAAATTTCGTTATCTTTAGCCTACGTAATTTATTCTATAAGATGAAATTATTTTATTTTGTTATCTACTATTATAAAGACTATACTATTAAAGAATTAATAAAGATTATTTATCGATATCTTTTACTCGAAATTAGTAAGTTATTAGTCTATTTTCAATAGCTAATACTTTTATTTTAAAGAGTTATCGCTTTATATATCTTCGAGAGAATTATAATAAAATATCTTTTTTAAAAATCTTTAAATAAGTTCTATTAATCTAAAACTCTAATATCTAATTAATTTCGAGTTATTTTTTAATAAGAGACTCTAATAAGAGCTTAAGAGTTATTATAAATCTAAGTATATATTATTATATTACTATTATAATCTCTCGTTAATTTTTAAATAAATAATATTAATTTTAATAAAATAAAGAAGATTATTTGAGACTCTAAAAACGACTTAAACTATAAGAATAATATTATTAATCTTTAAGTCGATTATAGAATAAAGACTTCTAATATAAATTACGCTTAAGAAATTTTAAAACAATCGAGAGAGACTTTTATAAAGAAAAATAGATATCGAAGAATCTAGTATAGTAAGTTAATAGTATTTCTTTATTTTCTACTTATTTCGATATTATATTATTTATTTCTATTATATATAAGTATTTAACTTTATATTATATATATTTAACTCTCTAAGACGATTTTTAAGTTAAATTACTTACTTTATATTAAACTTAGTAATTCTTTAACAAAGTTATTAGTTCTATAGAATTAAATCGTTAATTAAGATTTAAATTACTCGGTGATAAGTAAGAGCCTCACATTTAATCTAAGGGTCCGCTTTCTTTCCTAGACGGTGTACAAGCGTGAGGAAAGAGATGACTGATTTGCATTAGTGTTGGAAGCATCGTAGTACCATATGGCTCCTGCTGCTAGAATTCAATAGGGCCACGCATATCGAATCACCATTCTCAGCATGGCGAGAGCAATTAATCACGAAATTCTGTTGGCTCGAAATACCAAAGCCTGTCCTTCTTCCGTGAGTTTAGCGAATTGCTTTCTCCAAATAGAAAATTTTCTCTGCCATGTCAAGCTGTATCACAGACTAGAGCCTTCTTGCTCACACACCGAATTCATGATAGACTGCCAAGGGCCTACGGACTGGCTTATGTCTCTACTACCGCACCCAGACTGCTGAAACTCCTCCTTCTTTACAGAAAGAAGTCGGCAAGGGGCAACATTTTCGCATCAGTAAGTGCGGTTCCTCTTAATTCGCATATCTTGTGGTCCCCAAAATACCTTACCCATTGCACGGCGAATACTTTGCCAGGACATTGTTAACGCCAGTACAACCACGAAGCAAAAGACCTGCTGATCCAGGCTTTTTGCAACAGATATACTCCGTTCTGGCAGGATCTTTTGCTGCTCGCAGATTTCCCACCTTCGTGCCGCGCTGGTAGGTGCTTACACCTTCCTACAATGGCTTCTACGCCTACTGCTTGACTATGTGTCTATCCCTTGGCATGGGCAGAAAAAGGTACCATCGAAACGCTTGCGCAATGCGAGCCATGCGGCATCTCGGTTCTTGGCTGCGGTGATCTCGGCTTCTTGGTTCAGCTTGGACATATTGAACTACAAGGGGCCATCGCCAAGGTTGACCGAAAGAAGTCAAAACAAGCTGCAAGATCAGCAACGGCGATGTCGTCAACGATACAGGTCCCACATTGCAAACTGCCAAGATCATCGACTCGAAGATTTCTCAGGCTTCTCCGCCTGTTTTGGCAGGCAAGACCGTAGATCTCACTCTTTTAACCG